>NC_134694.1:57720403-58977903 GCF_050947455.1 Rhinoderma darwinii | reverse complement strand
CCCCTGTAGATAGCGCCATACAGCCCCCTCTGTAGATAGCACCATACAGCCCCCTGTAGATAACGCCATACAGCCCCCTTTGTAGATAGCACCATACAGCCCCCTCTGAAGATAACGCCATACAGCCCCCCTGTAGATAGCGCCATACATCCCCCTCTGTAGATAGCGCCATACAGCCCCCACCTGTAGGGAACGCCATACAGCCCCCACCTGTAGGGAACGCCATACAGTCCCCACCTGTAGGGAACACCATACAGCCCCCCCTTGTAGGGAACGCCATACAGCCCCCCCTGTAGGGAACGGCAAACAGCCCCCCCTGTAGGGAACGCCATACAGCCCCCCCTGTAGGGAACGCCATACAGCGTCCCCAACCCCCCAAAAAAATACATAAATGCGGTCGACATACTGACCGTATATGACGGACCGAACACGGTCGTGTGAATTAGGCCTAAGTCTTATGTACCCAAAAATAATACAAACAGAACTAAAGCTCACCTCATAAAAAGTAAGTCTTCATACTGCTCAATCGACAGAAAAATAAAAAAGTTATGGCTCTCAGAATACGGCAACACAAAACAATTAGTTTTTTCTTTGTAAAAGTAGTAAAACATAAAAAAAACTATATAAATTTGGTATCGCCGTAATCATATTGACCCTCAGAATAAAGTTTACCGCACGGTGAATGCCGTAAAAACGAAACCCAAAAAACAATTGAGGAATAGCTTTTTTCCCCCATTTTACCCCACAAATAATTGTTTACCAGTTTCCCAGTACATTATATGGTACAATAAATGGTGCCGTAAAAAACTACAACGGCTATATCGATGGAAAAATAAAACGTTATGGCTTTTGGAAGGTGGGGAGGAAAAAGCAAAAATGAAAATTTAAAAATGCCTATGGAGGGAAGGGGTTAAATATTTCAAGAGTTGTCTTATAACTTCAACAGAACTTTGATGACGATAATAGCAATGCTGTATAGAACACTATCTTTATAAAATCAGTTTTGGCAAGTAATAGACATAAAGGTGAATTACTTCTTAGATCTAGTATATAAATCCTTTTTAAGTGCAAATACATTATTCCTGCTTTTCATGTTGACCAATTACAAAACATAAAAGTCACACGTGTTTTCAAAATCTGTTTCCAAGGGCTTCAAATCTGGTAAAAGCACGTTCGGAAAGGTTGCAAAATATTCTCACTAAAGGGGTCATTTTTCAAAACTCACAGACACAGATGCTAAAATGACACCCGGGCTAATGAGTGCCATAATTAGCAGCCAAATGAGCTTCATAAACAGAAACAGCTTCTAATGACCACAAATTGTGCCCACACCGGGCTTGTGTCTGCCCTCAGCTGGGGTCATTTATCAACAGTCTGTAAATGACACCAGAAATCGACATGTGTATTTTTTTAACCATCTCATCATAGTTACAGAAACAGAAAGAAAATGTTCTGTTGTGTAGCTATACTTCAAAAATATAACTATTTTAAATACTTTTTAATTTGCCAAAAACAATATTGTGATCCTTACTAAATATCCTGCTTTTCAACATTATCACATCACCAAGAAAGTGACCCATGAAAAGTTTTAGTAGATCAGAACACATAACAATTGATCTGGATCTGGTTACAATGACTTAGACCAGTTTCAGACGGCTATAAGGGTATATGCAAACACAAACACAAAAACGTCTGAAAATATGGGGCTGTTTTCAAGGGAAAACAGCTCCTGATTTTCGGATGTTTTTTAAGCCACTCACGATTTTCGCAGCGTTTTTTATGGCTGTTTGTGGAGCTATTTTTCTATAGTCTATGAAAAACGGCTCCAAAAACGGCAGAAGAACTGACATGCACTTCTTTTCATGGCCGTTTTTTAACGCGGCCGTTTTGAAAAATGGCTACCTAAAAAACGCCCTGTCAGAACAGAATGCAGTTTTTCCCATTTAAATCAATGGGAAGATGTTTGGAGGCGTTCTGCTTCCGATCTTTCAGCCGTTTTGGGTGACGTTTACGGATCAAAAAACGGCTGAAAACACTGCGTGTGAACATACCCTTACACTGCTGCATTTTAGCATTTTTACAACCGCAAGACTCAAAACCCACATGGTTCTACTGAACCAAACTTACATTTCCATAGGACCTGACGGTGATCTAAATTCGGTTCAGTAGAACCCTGTGTGTTTAGGTTTCAAGTTACAAAATACGGATGTTAAAATGTAGCATGGCATCTGAAACCAGCCTAAGGCTGGTTTATATAAAAAAAAATATTTGAATGGGTGGTCCAAGCTGCCGTTTATACTCTCTTTCCACACGTTTATGGGACTCTACCCATAGACTTCTATGAGCAAAGTATATGCCAAGAGTCTCCTCGGACAGCTTAAAGAGGTCTTCTGTTTTTTTTGCAAATAATGGTCATTCATGTTATAATGAAATGTTATGCAATTTTATAATCAACTTTGACTATTATTCATCTCTGCTTGTAGTCATTGAATGGGATGGGAAATTCTATTGTTTACTTCATGGTATCTATTATATAACCGAGGAGGATGTGGTGTCCGAAGCTCACATAAAGCTCTGCCCACATAAAGCTGCGCCCACAGCCAGAATACTGAGGCCCTATTCACACGACAGGGTTTCCCGGCCGTGTGACGGCTGTTCAAAAAACGGCCGTCACATGGCCGCAGTAGGAACAATAGACCCCAAATGGGGCTAGTCACACAACCAATTTTTTACGGCCCGGGAAACCCGGCCGTCAAAAAATGGGACATGCCCTATTTTTGGCCGTTCCTCTGGCCGCCTGGCACCCATAGAAATCTATGGGGCTGGGTAATACACGGCCATCACTGGAATGTGTTCCGAGTGACGCCATGTCTTTCGTCGCTCTCTCTCTCTCCTCCTTCTCCCCACAGTACGAAGTGCATGTGAGGAGGAGGGTATTTTTTTGCTCCCTGTAGGAGCGGAATCCCCAATCCCTGGCCACAGCTTCGGCAATGCTGTAGTCAGGGATTGGGGATTCCGCTCAAGGAGAAGTCCCTGACTTCACTGTGTCCATATATGGAAACAGTGACTTCAGGGACTTTTGAAGCGGAATCCGCGACACTGCGGCCGGTGTTTCTGCTCCAGGAGAAGTCCCAGACTTCCCTGTCCATATATGGACACAGTGATGTCAGGGACTTCTGAAGTTGAATCCCTGGCGCTGTGGCCGGTGTTTCCGCACCAGGAGAAGTCCCTGACTTCACTGTGTCCATATATGGACATAGTGCCATCAGGGACTTCGGAAGCTGAATCCCCAGCGCTGCGGCCATTTTTTCCACTCCAGGAGAAGTCCCTGACTTCTCTGTGTCCATATATGGACACAGTGACGTCAGGGATTTCGGAAGCAGAATCCCCGGCGCTGCAACCGGTGTTTCCGCTCGAGGAGAAGTCCCAGACTTCACTGTGTCCATATATGGATACAGTGACGTCAGGGACTTCTGAAGCGGAATCCCTGGCACTGTGGCCAGTGTTTCCACTCCAGGAGAAGTCCCTGACTTCACTGTGTCCATATATGGACATAGTGCCATCAGGGACTTCGGAAGCTGAATCCCCAGCGCTGCGGCCATTTTTTCCACTCCAGGAGAAGTCCCTGACTTCTCTGTGTCCATATATGGACACAGTGACGTCAGGGATTTCGGAAGCAGAATCCCCGGCGCTGCAACCGGTGTTTCCGCTCGAGGAGAAGTCCCAGACTTCACTGTGTCCATATATGGATACAGTGACGTCAGGGACTTCTGAAGCGGAATCCCTGGCACTGTGGCCAGTGTTTCCACTCCAGGAGAAGTCCCTGACTTCACTGTCCATATATGGACAGTGAAGTCAGGGACTTCTCCTGGAACAGTGGCGCTATCTACAGAAAGGTAGGGGGGGTGCCATCTATAGGTGGAGGGTGCTGTGTAGAATTACCTACATGGGGCTGTGTGGCATTACCTACGGGGGGCTGTGTGGCATTACCTAAGGGGGCTGTGTGGCATTACCTACAGAGGGCTGTGTGCCATTACTTACAGGGGGTTGTGGGGCATTACCTTCAGGGGGCTGTGTGGCATTACCTACAGGGGGCTGTGTGGCATTACCTACAGGGGGCTGTGTGGCATTACCTACAGGTGGCTGTGTGGCTCTACTTACAGGGGGGGCTGTGTTGCACTACCTACAAGGGTGGCTGTGTGGCACTACCTACAGGGGGGCTGTTGCAGTATCTACAGAGGGCAGTGTGTTGTATTGTCTACAGAGGGAAGTGTGTGGCAAAAAAAGATACAAATTAAATGCATCAGTTTTTAAAATGGACAGGGAAAAAAACGGATGCAAAATGGGTCAAAATCGGCCCTTAAAAACGGAAACACGGCCCGGAAAAAAAACGGATGAAAAACACCTGAGGAAAACGGACCAAAACAGCCATTTTTATCGGCCGACACTCGGACACTGTCGTGTGAATAGAGCCTGAGGAAGGAGAGTGATTAGTGGCGTAGCTATAATGCCCCCCTCCCATACACAGTATAATGCCCCCCTCCGTCCCATACACAGTATAATCAGTATAATACCCCCCTCGCTCCCATGCACAGTAGAATGCCCCCTCCCATACACAGTATAATGCCCCCATCTCCCTCCCATACACAGTATAATGCCCCCATATGTACGGACCTAATAGAAAAATAATAACATACATACTTACCTATCCCCATTCCCCCGCTGGGTGGAGGATCCTTCTCCTCCTACGGCCTGTGCGATGTGTGTGACTCGATGCAGACAGGCATGATGACAACACTATATCGCGCCTGCCTTCGCCGAGAAGCTCACAGCACACTGAGCACAGTGCAGAGGAGGCAAAGGATCTGTAATGTCAGGATAGGGAGACAGACAGGTGAGCCCTAATCTACCTGCCACTCAGTCCCTGCCTACTTGCACAGCCCGTCCTAGGCGACGGCGTACAACTGGGCGACGGTCCCTACGCTCAATAATATCCCTACGCTCCCTTGTCTCAAACAAGACAAGGGAACACAAAAGCAAAGGAATGTGGGGCAGTTGCCCACGGCGACACCGTGAGCAACAGAGTAGTGGACGAGCCGAGTCAAACCAGGAGTGTACGTGGTAACAAATGCAGAGCAGGAGAATAGTCAGTCAAGCCAGGGTCAATATGAAGCAGAGGTCAATGGTAAGAGCAGGAACAGCAGAGCCAGGAAGCAAGAGAATCACAGGCAAAGGACAAGCAGCAAATGAAGGTATAAGTAGACCAAGGGTGGGAGCTAGAACCGTCTGGCTAGGCTGCGATAGGCTCCCCCACTCCTCAGCCTACCAGCCTGAGTGGTAGCAGATCGAGTCACTCTAGCAGACCTAGGAACACATGCAGGCTAATTAACTACGGGCGTCGACACAGAATCTGTGTCAGGAAAATTCTTCACAGGATCCTCCACCCGTCGTGGGAACGGGGAAAGGTAAGTATGTATGTTATTATTTTTCTATTTGGTCCGTACATATGGGGGCATTATACTGTGTATGGGAGGTAGGGGGCATTATACTGTGCATGGGAGGGGGGCATTATACTCTGTATGGGAGGGAGGGGCGTTATACTGTTTGGGCAGCTACGGAGAGCATTATGCTGTGTGGGGGCAGCTATGGGGAGCATTATACTGTGTGGGGGAAGCTATGGGAGGCATTATACTGTGTGGAGGAAGCTGTGGGGGGCATTATACTGTGGGGGGCAGCTATGAGGGGCATTATATTGTGGGAGGAGCTGATATGGCGGCATTATACTGTGTGGAGGCAGCTATGGGGGGCATTATACGGTGTGGGGGAAGCTATTGGGGCATTATACTGTGGGGGCAGCTATGAGGGGCATTATACTGTGGGCGGAGCTGATATGGGGGGGCATTATACTGTGTGGGGGAAGCTATGGGGGCATTATCCTGTGTAGGGGAAGCTATGGGGCGCATTTTACTGTGTGGGGCAGCTATGAGGGGCATTATACTGTGGGGGCAGCTATGAGGGGCAATATACTGTGGGGGCAGCTATGATGGAGGATCTGATATGGGGGGCATTATACTGTGTGGGGGCAGCTATGGGTAGCATTATACAGTGTGGGGGCAGCTATGGGGGGCATTATACTGTGTGAGGGCAGGAATGTGGAGCATTATGCGGTGTGGGGGCAGCTATGGGAATCATTTATATATGTTAACAGACCACTGCATTCCTTTTGCTAGCAAACCCGTGAGAATATAGTATGTACACTTTTCAGAGCTCATTCTCTTGTACGGAGCCATGCCTTACTTCTTTTTCTGATGGGCTATGCAGATATCTTTGGCAGACCCTATAAAAGTTTTGAGATGTCACAAAAGCTCAAATTTCTGGATCTTATTGAGCTTCTACTTTTTCTAGCTTGTGATGAAACAGTAGAAGACCCGAAGAAACAGAGAGCATGAATAAAGAATTGAAGGTGGGACATGGTAAGAAGACTCTGCATGACAATATTAGGGTTTACATTGATAGCTTTCACTTGTTTGATAATTATCTGAACTATTTAGAATAATTCTGCCATATATCCTATATAGTGTACAGTGATCTTTACATTGCGTATCAAATTATATTTTATGGAAATGATCCGTTATCACCTCATTACTTACAGGTACTGTGTATTAAACTCTCATGACACCAGCAAAATCTCCACTTCTCGCCAATTATTAATCACCTGCATAAGGGTGGCGCCAAGCATTATTCTATCTCTCTATATTGAGATTTAATTCAAGTAGATGTCACTAATGGAAATGTAAATCCAAATATATGTCACAAAGTAATAGTTGGCTCTAACTATTTGTTATTTAGAGATATATAATTCAAAATTGATGTAATTACTTCATATGAAGCCTCAAATACAGGTCACTGAGTGAGAATTATCACTGAATAAATGTTTTATAGTAATAGTCGTAAATGAATGAATAGAAATAATAGTAGTAATCACTAAATTTATGTCACAGACAGATATAATTTAGTGATATATTAGTTTTTATCCTGCAAGTGAATGTGCAAGGAGAACCATCTGCTCTGAAAATTAATAAGGGTCTCCTAGCAATTATTTCTATATGTAATTTGAGAAAAAGACAGGCAATAGCTTTAAATTGTAAATACCTTGGAATAATACCAAATGATACCTTGAATTGAAAGGACCACGTATATAATATCTGACAACCACATTGATAAATGTATTATAAAAAGATGCAATTTTGTGTACATAGTTGGCACTGGCATAAATATGTGCCAAACAGGGAATAGCATTTCGTAAAGTAAGAAGCTTTGATATATCTCTTTTGCCAACGTTTTTACATAGACATAAATAAATAATAAGTGTGTTGTCAATGGGTGACCTCTAAAACCTTCCCAATTTTGTGGCCTCTAAATGTAATGGAGCCACCTAAAATAGACATGGTCTAAAGCAAATTATTGTGATCAGGAGAATTGAGATGTAGTTTGTTTGGACAGGAGTGGCACAGCTCCATCTGATTTTATAAATCTTATCTTAAAGTATCAAAATAACTGAAATTAAGTCCAATAATGTGTTGGTGTATTTCACAACAAATATATAAATTCCTTCAATTTGCTCCATCTCTCATGTGTAGGCTAACTGAGGGACTCATCCCTATTGTTTACTTGTTGTCTCAGGTTCTTGATTAGAAAGCACCCTTTTGTGATATTACTTCTGATTTGCATGATGTCATCACTTCTCCTACACATGATGATGTCACTTCTGGTCTAGTTACCTGGCTCTGCAATATAGTCTGTGCATCAGTGGCTTCAAATACCTTCGCCAGGAACTATGCAAAACAACTCTATAATACCTCCAGGGCCTTGAAGTGCTATGGGCCCTTCCCCAAAGTTTTCCCCTATGTTCCAATATTAGCTTTAACTAAGGCTTTAATTATGGGCACCCTGTAGCGATTAGTGGATATGTGCAACTGCCCAATCATCTCCTCAACCCTAATGTACCTGCCTTCCTTTGTCCATGCAAACAGTGAAGTATTGCATAAAAGGTTGATTTTCCACCATGAGTCATCAGAAAGGCTCAATAGTGTTCTATACACAGTCTCAGCCTGATCATTGTATAAGAATAAAGTCAAGCATGCCATGTAATGTCACTGCCAGCGTTGGCATAACCAATGTTTAAAAGATGTGTAATAATGTCAAATTACCTACAGGGTATAGTTGTGCAAAAATGTTACTAGGCAGGAACAGGAGGGACATTTCTTTGTTTGTCAACAAGAATATTTTTATATCTTAGGCCAGAAACCTAAAAAGTCCAAACTTTTTTGACTGTATTTACTGCATGGACAAAAATAAAAATCATAAATATACACAAGAATATAATTACTCACTTTCCGCCATAAGCTACTTAATTTACAGTTCTGTATTTCAAGAAAATGTATGAAATTATATATTTTGACACAATTTGGACACACTTTAAGGCACTCGCTTAAATTATTCTAAGCTGTAGTTCTGACAGAATATACATCAGCCCTCCCATATGTCTCCTCTGGAATCTCAGGTTGTCTCACAGCTGTGGAATGTGATGCAGGTGAAAGACTGACATAAAGAAATGGCTTTAAGAGAAGATTATAAAGATATTAATAAATATTTTTTGAACATACAGACATAGCTGGAAGGTAAGACATGTTATTTGCATACTGAGATGTCAAAGTCAGGAAATATAGCACAAAAACACATTAAAAATATGTTCACAAGGTTTTAGGCCTCATGCACACGGCCATGCCCACAATCACTGCCTGTGATTGCGCGCACAGCCGGACGGCAACGGTCGCGGACAGCCACTCGCATTTTCGGCCCACGCTCCCATACATAGTATGGGAGCATGGTCCGTAAAAAGCAAAATATAGGATATGTCCTATTTTTTAAGGAGGCTTTCTACGGACCGGACATCTTCCCGTAAATATACGGGAAGGTGTCTGCGGTCAATAGAAATTAATGGGTTCGTAATTGCGGACTGTAATTACGGATGAATTCTATGGTCGTGTGCATGGGGCCTTAGAGCAAGGTAAAAGATGTGAGGCTACTCTTTTTTTATGATGTATCATTTGATGTTTATTTTTTCCAATTAAATATATTTAAGCAGAAAACTATAGCATTATTATTATTATTATTATTATCAGAGCTGATCTAAGGGCCTGTTCACATCAGTGTTGCCTTTCCGTTGAGGTGTTTCCGTCTGAGCTTTCCATCGGGGGAAGCCCTCAACGGATAGCAACGCTAAGGTGAACACAGCTTTACATTGGATGCTGCCCTTTGTGGTACTACCTTCAGTTGGCCCCTAACACCATATGGTATATTGTGAAACAGTGAACAAATAGCATACCAAAAAGGGCCTAGTTATAAGTGCTATACAATATGGTGCCCACATAATAGTGCCATGCATTTGCCAAATAACAATTTTATACCATTTCTTAAATAATACAGTGATCAAATAATATCAACATACAGTGACCAAATAACAACACACTAGCTTTTTTGCTGCCTGATTCACATCCCCATGGCTGTTCTACATCGCTAGCACCCATTATCTCACTGCAGATCATACAGTGACTACAGTACTGATTAGGGGCAGAATAAATATTTAGATTAAGTGACTCACAGGAGATGTCTTCTCAGATTCTAGTTGTTCTTTTTCTCTTTTCTTCTCCATCCCGTTCAGACCTCTATGATTACTTCTTCCAGCCATGGCCCATTTCTGCAGTTTTCCGCTCAGATGTCTTCAGCTTCTCACTTTTCAATAATTTCTGCACCTATAAATGAAAATAAAATTCTCATGGCGCCACATACAACGCCCCTAAATATAATAGCGACATACAATGCACCTCTAATTCTAATAGAATCATACACTGTGTCTCTGACTATAATAGCACCATACACTGTGTCCCAAACAAACACACGCACACACACACACACACACACACACACACACACACACACACACACACACACACACACACACACACACAGTGCCCCCTGTAGATAGTGCCCCAATAGAGCTCCGTGTACATAGTATCCCCCAAAGAGTCCCCTATAGATAGTACACCACCATAAAGCCCCTGTAGACAGTGCCCCACATAGAGCTCCCTGTATACAGTGCCTCACATAGAACCCCCTCTAGACAGTACTCCACATAGAGCCTGTAGACTGTGCCCCACATACATAGTGCCCCCTAAAGATCCTCCTGCAGATACTGCCCTCATAGAGCCGCTGTAGGTAGTGCCCCCCCATAGATAGTGCCCTACATAGATCCCCCTGTAGATAGTAACCCCAGTAGATAGTGCCCCACGACAGCCCCCTGTAGATAGTGCCCTCATAGATCCCCCTATAGATAGTAGCCCCTGTAGATAGTGCCTCCCATACAGCCCCCTGTAGATAGTGCCCCACATGCAGCCCCTGTAGATAGTGCCCCACATATAGCCCCACTGTATATAGTGACCTACATATAGCCCCCTGTAGCTAGTGACCCACATAAAGCCCCCACATATAGCTCCCCTGTAGATAGTGTTCCACATATAGCCACCACTCCCTGTAGATGGTACTCCAAATACAGCCTCCACATACAGCCCCCCTGTAAATAGTGCTTCACATATAGCCCCCCTGTAGATAGTGCTGCTCATATTGCCCCCACATACAGCCCCCTCTAGATAGTGCTCCACATATAGCCCCTCACACTTTTAACAGAAAAAAAAAACAGCTTTACATATTTACCTAAACCCGTTCCCATGCTGTCCTTTTGCAATGCAGGCCTGCTCTCTTCTGAGCAGGTCTGCTGGGGCTGAACGATGCAAGCGGCACGATGATGTAATCGCGCTGCTTGCGTTTTTAAAAGGTGCTGAGTGGCAAGGCAAGTCATTCTGCCCGGCTAATCAGCGCCTTTTAGCAACGCAAGGGGCGCGATGACAACATCGCGCTGCTTGCATTGTTGAAAGGCACTGATTAGCAGGCTTCCTTGCCCTGTCATTCAATGAAGCAAGCGGCATGATGACGTCATTGAAAGTCGCTGAATAACATGGCAAGGAATGTGCCTGGCCATTCAGTGCTTATGCATGTAATTGTATCTGCGTCCTATAGACGCAGATACAATTATAGTACAGGAGGGGGTGGCAGCGGCTGGTTTCAGTGGCGCCACCGCCCCCTCAGAGAGGCTGCAGGCTGCTGCCTGAGGTGAGATGCTCATCTCGCCTCATGGATGGTGGAGCCCTGACAACACAATACATAAAGTATACTTATAATGGTGCTTAACAATGTTTATATAATACTGCTATACAATTTGTATTAGGATTTATGATGGTCGCAAGCCTCGGGTACAAGGCAATCTGTGGCGCCTCCTTTAGCAGAAGAGGCCGATGTGCCATATGCCTCTGACAAGGCCAGCCCTGAGTATTATACCATGGTACCTGTATTAAATGAGATTATGGGATGCTATATACAGATTGTATTTCATGTAATATATAAACTCATGTAGATTACAAACGTTACATATGAATACACTATATAGATAAAACCAGTACACACGTATGCATTAAATTAATCTTTAGTAGAAGAAGGCAAGTTTAACAGAGTGACAAACAGTGCATGAATGAGGTGGCCTGATAACGGTCATCACTGTCCATATATGTGGTCTACCTCTGACATTACATTGCTGAGGACTGTTATTGCGACTTCAAGATGAAGACACACAGTTCACCAGAGGTAATTTGCCAATTTTATTTCTATTTGGGAGTCTCTTTAAGGCCTCAATATTGGAATACGTCAAAGAAAATCTCTATGATGAAGATTGTGTAGCCACCAAACAATTCTGGCAGTGACTAGAGGGTGCTGGTAACTAAACATAACATACAGATAATTGGTGTACTGATGGGGGTAGGTAAACAGACAAGTGAGCCCTAATCTACCCGCCACTCAGTCCCTGCCTACTTGCAACGGCCCGCCCTAGGCGACGGGGTACAACTGGGCGACGGTCCCTACGCTTAGTAAGTGCACGACAGACAAACAGACAAGGGTACACAAAGCTAAGGGAAATGGGGCAGTTGCCCACGGCAACACCGTGAGCAACAAGAGTGGTGAACAAGCCGAGTCAAAACAGGAGTGTACGAGGTACCAAACGCAGAGCAGGAGAGTAGTGAACAAGCCGAGTCAAACCAGGAGTGTACGAGGTACCAAACGCAGAGCAGGAGAGTAGTCAATAAGCCAGGGTCAGTATGAAGCAGGGTCAAATAGTTCAGAAGCTGCAGCAGGGCCAGGAAACCAAACGAGAAGAATCACAAGCAAGGAGGAACAGGAAAGGCAGGTATAAATAGACAGAGGGAGGGAGCTAGCTCCGTCTGGCCAGGCTGTGATAGGCTCTCCCACTCCTAAGCCTGCCATCCTGAGTGGTGGAAGATGGAGTCAGTCTCACAGACATAGAAGCAGGTGCAGACTGATTACCTATGGGCGTTGACACAGAAGCTGTGCCTGGCAGATCCTTTACAATTGGGACCAATGAAGATATACCAGTGCAGTAAGAGCACAAGAAGGAAATTAATGCACGATGTGGAGACTTTCCCAACATAGGTTTTCAGAAAAGTAATTCTGCATATTAGGGATCACTTTTCTAGGGGTATTTCAGCTTTTACGGAAGACTAGACTTTCTCACCTGAATCTGGGTGGACACCACTAATGTACAACAAGGAGCACAAGCATAAGTATAACAGTAAGAAAAGAGTTACATTTTTATCAGTATAAATAAAATTATTTTATGTAATTAGGTAAAGGCTACAAGGCAAGAGGCTTTCATTTGGACTTCAATAGTTATAATGGAGCTTGACTGATAAATCTTCAGTTGCTTCAGAAAGCTTTCTTTTCAAGTTTTAATACTGCACCTTAAAAAAGTACACTTTTAATTTATGAAACAACTGGGAATGTCAGGATCCGCACCCTGCACTCCCAGAATATCACAGATCTGTGCAGTAATGTTGTTTATGAAATAAACATGAAGGCACAATCATTACTGGCATATAGAATATAATTTAGGAATAAGTGGGAGAAGAAAGGCCAGCACCACAGTAAAGGAAAATGCTTTGTTCAATGGTCCATGAGTTTCCTTGATGTTGATAAAATCCAGCCAGACTTCCCTGGATTGGTGATCGATTGAAAACACGTTCCATATGGGAAGAGAGAGCTCTCCAATATGCAATAGTTCAACTATCAGATACTACTGAATATGTGGCAAATATTTATAGATGTTCTTCTGGACATGGCAGATTGTACATTGCAATGTACTTTGGTGGTGAGACATAAGAATCTATTTTAAAAGTTAAGTACCAGCTTCTTATTGTCATTCAGCAAATGTTATTATCCTTTATAAAGCAGATTAAGCAAATTATTTAATACAACATTTTAGTACCTGGATAACAGTGTGTTCATTGTAATGTTTTTAGAACATTTTTATACATGAAAATTTTAACCAAATTATTTTCTATGGTATTTAAGATTTTTAATTTCAATTCATTTTGATTCCACTTTTTTTGATTCGATTTTGATTTGATTTTGATTCCACATTTTTATAATCAAATGGGTTATCCGCTTTGGACAATCCCTTTTTGTAGAAGGGTCTCTCAATGTTAAAGGGGTAGTCTCATGAAGACAACCCCTGTACATAGGCCCTAGTCAGGGGCGTAACTAGGAAAGACTGGGCCCCATAGCAAACTTTTGACTGGGGCCCCCCCCCTCCCCTGTGTGACACACCCCCCCCTTGTAGATAGTGCCTTTTTTACAAACCCCCCCTTTTGATAACGCCATACAGCCCCCCTGTAGATAACGCCATACAGCCCCCTTTGTAGATATCTACAGATGGGGCTGTATGGCGCTATCTACAGAGGGGGCTGTATGGCGTTATCTACGGGGGGCTGTATGGCGTTATCTACGGGGGGGTTGTATGGCGTTCCCTTCAGGGGGGGGTGTATGGCGTTCCCTACAGGGGGGACTGGATGGCGTTCCCTACAGGGGGGGCTGTATGGCACTATCTACAGGGGCGGGCTGTATGGCGCTATCTACAGGGGGACTGTATGGCGCTATCTACATGGGGGACTGTATGGCGCTAACTACAGAGGGGGCTGTATGGCGTTATCTAGAGGGGGGACTGTATGGCGTTATCTACGGGGGTCTGTATGGCGTTCCCTACAGAGGGGGCTGTTTGGCGTTATCTACAGGGGGGACTGTATGGCGTTACCTACAGGGAGTCTGTATGGCGTTCCCTACAGGGGGGTCTGTAGGGAACGCCATACAGCCCCCCCTGTAGGGAACGCCATACAGCCCCCCCTGTAGGGAACGCCATACAGCCACCCTCCCTGTAGGGAACGCCATACAGCGTCCCCCCCTGTAGGGAACGCCATACAGCGTCGTCCCCCCTGTAGGGAAGGCCATACAGCCCCCCCCTGTAGGAAACGCCATACAGCGTCATCCCCCCTGTAGGGAACGCCATACAGCGTCCCCCCGTAGGGAACACCATACAGCCCCCCCCCCTGTAGGGAACGCCATACAGCGTCGTCGCCCCTGTAGGGAACGCCATACAGCGTCTCCCCCCTGTAGGGAACGCCATACAGCGTCATCCCCCTGTAGGGAACGCCATACAGCGTCCCCCCCCTGTAGGGAATGCCATACAGCGTCCCCCCCTGTAGGGAACGCCATACAGCCCCCCCCCCTCCCAAAAAAATGCGACCTACAGTGTGTCCTAATAAAAGACATGTATCCCCTATCCACAGGATAGGGGATACATGTGTGTTCGCTGGCATTGATAGGGAGAACGGGGGACTGAAAGTCCCCTGATGTTTTCCATGACTAACCTCTGACTTCCGGGGTCTGTGTCAGCAGCTCACTAAAAATGAAAGGAGCGCTGGTCACGCATGCGCAGAAGCGCGACCGGCGCTCCATTCATTTCTCCGGAGCTGCCGACACAGACCCCGGAAGTCCGAGGTTTGTGATAGAGAACGTCAGGGGACTTTCAATCCCCTGTTCTCCTTATCGCTGCCAGCGATTACACATGTATCCCCTATCCTGTGGATAGGGGATACATGTCTTTTGTTTAATGGCAGAGCGGGGAGATACCTCCCTGCTCTGCCGTACTGTTCAGTGGCGTCCCGCTGTAGCAGCCATAGCGGCTGCTAGCGGAGCCTGCGGCCATGGTGGGGGCCCGTGCCGGCGGGCGACACGGGCCCCCTCATGCCGCGGGCTCCGTAGCAGCCGCTACTGCTGCTACGGCGGTAGTTACGCCACTGGCCCTAGTAGGTACTTGTAGGTAATTGTACTGCATAGACTAAATTTGTCCTGCAGCAGCTGCTTCGTGCTGGTTTTTGTGTTGGATCAGCACTAAATCCGCATTGTGTGAACTCAACCTAGAACTACTTTATTTTCACTTAAAGAGGCTCTGTCACCAGATTTTCAAACCCCTATCTCCTATTGCAGCAGATCGGCGCTGCAATGTAGATAACAGTAACGTTTTTTTTTTCAAAAACGAGCATTTTTGGCCAAGTTATGACCATTTTTATATTTATGCAAATGAGCCTTTCTTATGTACAACTGGGCGTGTTTAAAGTTATGTCCAACTGGGCGTGTATTGTGTGTGTACATCTGGGCGTTTTTACTTGTTTTACTAGCTGGGCGTTGGGAATAGAAGTGTATGATGCTGACGAATCAGCATCATTCACTTCTCTTCGTTACCACCCAGCTTCTGGCAGTGCACAGACACACAGCGTGTCCTCGCGAGATCACGCTGTGACGTCATTCACTTCCTCCCACAGGAACTTCATCGCGTCGGATGAGCGAGGACACGCTGTGTGTCTGTGAACTGCCAGAAGCTGGGTGGTAACGAAGAGAAGTGGATGATGCTGATTTGTCAGCATCATACACTTCTATTCACAACGCCCAGCTAGTAAAACAAGTAAAAACGCCCAGATGTAACGAACACAATACACGCCCAGTTGGACATAACTTTAAACACGCCCAGTTGTACATAAGAAAGGCTAATTTGCATAAATATAAAAATGGTCATAACTTGGCCAAAAATGCTTGTTTTTGAAATAAACAAACGTTACTGTTATCTACATTGCAGCGCCGATCTGCTGTAATAGGAGATAGGGGTTTGAAAATCTGGTGACAGAGCCTCTTTAAAGAGGCTCTGTCACCAGCAGATTCTCAAACCCCTATCTCCTATTGCATGTGATCGGCGCTGCAATGTAGATAACAGTAAAGTGTTTGTTTTTTTTTAAATGTTAATTTTTGGCCAAGTTATGAGCTATTTTATATATATATGCAAATGAGGTTTTAAATGGACAACTGGTTGTGGTTTTTTTCGTATGTCCATCTGGGCGTGTATTGTGTTTTTAACTGGGCGTGTTTACTTGTTTTACTAACTGGGCGTTGTGAATAGAAGTGTATGATGCTGACGAATCAGTGACCAATCAGCATCATGCACTCCTCTCCATTCATTTACACAGCACATAGTGTTCTTACTAGAACGATGTGCAGCCACATATACAAGTGTCCTGATAATGAATACACATGACCTCTAGCCTGGACGTCATGTGTATTCAGAATCCTGACACTTCTGAATCTTTTCTGTGAGATTTCCAGCAAGGGAAACGAAATATCGTTTACCTCGTAATCTCGCGAGATTACGCGTGGCTTGCTAGAATCTCACAGAAAAGATTCAGAAGTGTCAGGATTATGAATACACATGACGTCCAGGCTAGAGGTCATGTGTATTCATTATCAGGACACTTGATTAACGTTAATGTCTGTGTATTTGGCTGCATATCGTTCTAGTAAGAACGTGATGCTGCAGTGTAAATTAATGGAGAGGAGTGCATGATGCTGATTGGTCACTGATTCGTCAGCATCATACACTTCTATTCACAACGCCCAGTTAGTAAAACAAGTAAACACGCCCAGTTAAAAACACAATACACGCCCAGTTGGACATACGAAAAAAAACACGCCCAGTTGTCCATTAGAAAGGCTCATTTGCATATATATATATATATATATATATATATATATATAAATAAAATAGCTTATAACTTGGCCAAAAATGAACGTTTTTAAAAAAAAACAAAAAACTTTACTATTATCTACATTGCAGCGCCGATCACATGCAATAGGAGATAGGGATTTGAGAATCTGGTGACAGAGCCTCTTTAAGGCAGGCAGCACAGGGGCTTTGTGGTTAGTGTTGTTGCCTTGCAGCACTGGGTTCAAATTGGACAAATGATAAGTTTGTATGTTTTAACTATGTTTGTGTGGAGTTCCTCTGGGTCCCCCAGTTTCCTCCTGCAATCCAAAAACATACTGATAGGTTACTCGGCTTCTTATAAAATTCGTACTAGTTCATCTAAGATAGAGAATTTTGATTGTGAGTCCCATTTTACACAGGGACTGATGTTAATGCTGAGAATGTGTGTAAAGCAATGCAGGAATATGTTGGTGCTACAAAAGCAACGGCAAATAAATTAAGGTTAAATACGTTGAATATGTTTGTTATTTCTCTTTTAGCCATGATATGTAATTATATATACAGTATAAGTAAAGCTAATGAAATAAATGAAAATGCAGCATCTTGTTTCTTACACCCCCTATCTATTCCAGTGGCTCCTTCTCTCTGAAGGCTTTGAATCTTTCAATGTCACCTTGTTCCATTCTCTTACTTTTCTCACTCTTGTTTTATCTCAATTTGCCACTCTGTCTTCCTTATCAGTCCCTCACTCCCTTAATCTCACTCACTCATTCTATCTCACCTGCTTTGCGTTCTCCTTCACTTCTCATTCTGCTTCTTTACTGGCATATATGTAAAGACTAGTAGGCACAGTTGCCATTTTGTATACAAACTCTAAATCTGAGGAACAGAAGAAGAAATAAATTAGTACTTGATGTCCGGGAGTCCTCCACATTAAAGGCTATGCAAACCTTTGAACACCTTTTTTTAAAAAAATAAATAAAACAATGTATCATGGTATTTTAAGCAAATTTTTAATTGATTCTTAATATAAAAGATTACAGCTACTGGACACATAGAAGCTGTATCTTGCACTAAAACAGGAATCTAGGTTTAAGTGGTAACCGCGGGTTCGATGTGATTCATAACAGTTGGATCCTGTGTGTTAGTACCCACTCCCCCCTAAGCCGTCAGTCCCGCTGACCTGACAAATTCTGGTTTGAGCGCACGATACAGCTTCTATATATCCAGGATACATAGAAGATGTATCTCAAAAAGTAAAACATATTTTTTTAAATAAAAAACAATTAAAAATGAGCTTAAAACAGCATGATACGTTGTTTTATTAAAGTGTAACTAAACGTTTGACAAACTTTTGACATGTCATAGTGATATGTCAGAAGTTTTGATTGGTGAGGGTCCGAGCATTGGGACCCCCACCAATCACTCAAACGAAGTGGCAGAAGTGCTTCCTTTCTGTTCGGCTTTTTCCGGAAAGCCGATGTTACATAGTTAGTACAGTTGAAAAAAGACACATCTCCATCAAGTTCCACCAAGGAATGTACTGGAGTACAGGCTCATAAACTTTCTATTGGGCCGGTACTCTGATACATTGATTTCCGGAAAAAGCCGAACAGAAACTAAGCAGCTCAGTACTCACACAAGCGCTTCTGCCGCTTCATTTGAGTGATTGGTGGAGGTCTCAGTGCTCGGACCCCCCACCAATCAAGACTTCTGACATGTCACTATGACATGTCAGAAGTTTGTCAAACGTTTAGTTACCCTTTAAAAAAAAAAAAAAAAAGTGTCCAAAGATTTACATGGCCTTTAAAGCACACTGTACAAAAGTTTAGACTATATTGAAAATAAAGACTAGAACGTTTTTACGGTAATGACTGATTCCTCCATGTTATTCCGGCAGCCTGCCATGGAAGAATGACTAAATGTATAGGTTGTAAGGAGCCAATCTAGAGAGATTGCTTCTTGATAGTGAGAGACTCCAATATATAATAAATCTTAAGGCAGATCACTATTGAGGAGAAAATCTCTAATGATGTATGATCGGTGCTCTTTTGCTTCTGTCACGCGGAGCTAAGGATGGGGACGAGCGGTCGGTACTCCGATTGCTCGTCCCCATACGTCATTATCATGTCGGCAGCATGTCTACCTGTTTACACAGGGAGATCTGCTGCCAACAACGATAATATTTTACTTTTTCGAACCGATACGACCAGCAGATGATCGAGCATTTGCACGTTCATCTGCTGATCGCTGTCCTGTTTACACAAAGCAATTATCGGCAACAAGCGTTCTATGAATGCTCGTCCGCCCGATAATCGCCCAGTGTAAAATCCCCTTCACATGTGGATGTGCCACGCATATTTTAATGCGACAAATCCGCAGCGTAATACAGTGCCAGCAAAGTAAATGAGATTTCAAGAAATCTCATCTACACGTTGCAGATTTTTTTTCTGCACATAAATTGACCTGCAGTGCATATTTTAAAATCCACAACATGTCAATTTATCTTTCGTTTTCGCTTGCGAATTATATCTGACTAGTTTTTTTTAAAAAAATGCAGCAATATCAACAAAATAAAACCGCACGTGTTTCCGCATCAAAAAGTAAACGCCGTACCCAAAAATGCATTAAAAAAACGCACTATTAGGTGCGGATTTTACTTGCGGAATTACCTGCGTTTGCCTGCAGTTTTGATGATGATTTTCTGGACCAAATTGGTGCAGTAATAAACTACAGTAATCAAGACGAGAGTGAATCAGAGCGACAATGAGAGTTTTGTCTGATTCCACAGTAAGAAAAGGACAAGTGATTGAATATAAGGAGTAACGGAAAGATCTGAGTCTAAAATAACCCCAAGACAATGGGCTTGCTGCCTAAGGCCAGATTCACACGAACGTGAGGAAACTCGGACGTGAAAAACGTAACGTTTTCACGGATCCCAATAGACTTGAGTCTATGGAGAGATCCGTAAAAATGGAACAAAATAGGACATGTTTTATTCTTTAATGGACCCTTCACACGGTCCATTGAAATACATGCGTCCATGTGAACGGCCCAATTGAAATACATGCGTCCGTGTGACGGCCCAATTGAAATACATTCGTTGTTTTACTCTACGTTCGTCTGAATTCGGCCTAAGAGTACCACACACTGAGATGGAGACATCAGGCTTAGGTAGATTAGTAGAAACACAAGGAGCTCAGTTTTAGAAAGATTTAGTTTCAAATGGAGAGAGGACATGATGTTAGGGACAGCGGACAATCACTTTTCACTTGTTTTATATTAGAGTGGTGGTGATGTCACAGGATTCAATTGGGTGTCATCAGCGTAGTGATAGTACTGGAAGCCAAATTCGCTGATATTTTGTCTAATAAGGTGTAACCAGTGGCGTAGCTATGGGGGTCACAGTGATCGCAATTGCGACAGGGCCCCGAAGCCAGTGAGGTCCGCGGCCCCCCGCACCACATCTATTAAAAGTTACTATAGTAACTTGGGCCTCTGTAATGAACTACACGGGCCTCTGTTACTATAGTAACAGTATACTTACTCTCCTCGTTTCTGAGCACAGCGGAGGTCCTGACTTCTTTCTGCGTCGTGACATCACGACACTGTGCGCCACACAAAACGTTGCGATGCTGGATTGTGTCAAGACCTCCACTGCGCCCAGAGCGGAAGAGGAGGGTAAGTACAACATTACTGTCTGCTGGGCCCTGTATCTAAGCCTACCACATGCTAGACTTAGATACATGGCACATGTGGGATCCTGTGATGAGCCCTGTATCTAAGCCTACCACAAAGTAGGCTTAGATGCAGCGCCCCAGAAGAGAGTAATCTTATACTGTATAAGAATACTGTCTGCTGGGGCCCTGTATCTAAGCCTACCATGTGGTGGGATTAGATACAGGGCCCATCAGACAAGATCACACATGGTGGGATCCTGTCTGCTGGGTGCTGTATCTAAGCCTACCACATGATATACTTAGATACATGACACATGTGTGATCCTGTCTGCTGTGCCCTGTACTTAAGCCTACCTTGTGGTAGGCATAGATACAGTGTCCAACAGAAAGTATCACACATGGGCCCTGTATCTAATCCTGCCACATGTGTTACTAATGTTTTTTTGTGTTTTTTTTTTTACAGGTTCAGTTGTTGGACTACGTCGGATTCGAGGACTACTTCGATGACAGCTTTTTTTATTTTCAATGTGTGGGTTTTTTATTTTAATAAAATATTTTTCTATATCTTTGTATTTTTTTAAAACTTTATTACTACCGCTTTAGTAATGGCCGCTGGCTGATTGCCGGCATCCATTACTATTCCAAGTTTTTTGCCGCGCTGCTCAAAACTGTACCCTGAAAATGCATGCGTTTTTACCACGATTTGTCGCAGTTTTGCAGTTAGCATTGAAACCATGGCAAATCGTGGTGAAAATGCATGCGTTTTTTGGTGCAGTTTTTGGGCCGCACCTTGTAAATACACCCTAAGGGTAAGTTCGCACGTAGCGTAAATACCGCAGATTTTCCGCAACGTATTTCGTTGCGGAAAATCTGCAGCACGATAGAGTAGCAATAGATTTGAACCAATCTCATCCACACGCTGCGTAAATAATAAGCGGAAAAAATGCTCAGAAATTGACCTGCGGTGCGTTTTTTTGAATCTGCAGCATGTCTATTGTATTTGTGTAATTGCTGCTTTTACACAGCGTATCCGCCCTGTGTGAACATAGCCTTAGGGTGCAGCCCCATGTGGCGTAATTCTCCATAGCAGAAAAATATGCTGCCGAAATTTACACCATGTATTCCCATGGGTGAAAACAAAGTCTGCATACATAGTTTAAATTTCCATGCAAAGTTTTGCTGATGCAGAAATACTTTACACATAGTTTTCTGTATGTGTTGCCTAATTTGTGTATGGATGTAATATTTAGTTATAGACTTCAATGCTATGTAAAATTTCCTCACTAAAATACGCAACACAAATACACAACAAATTCACCACAAAGTCTGCAAAAGTCATTTGAAATTACTGTTGCGTATTTTGTGGTATATGTTTACGCCTCGAGTGACTGCACCCTAACTCTGTCAGCACTAACTGGACATTGTCAGACTGTAGGGACACATTTCCAACTAGTAATACACAGTTGTCAATTTATCCATAAATTTCTAGGCGGAATAATAGAGGAACAGTACAGTGAAGAGTTCTAAGAAAAGATGCTCCAGAATTGTTATTTCATGGGGAATACATTCATTTACTAAAATAGTCATGTCAGGGGAGGTGACAGGTCCTCTTTAATGAAAATGCTAAATTGCCTAATCCTATATAATACCTTGCTTTAAAACAACACTGATTGTTACCTAAAATGTAGAAAGTAACACCCCGAAAAGTAATAGCATTTTTAAGAATCTACACACGCATTCTACTGTAGGTTGTTTGTTAGATTAGTCGACTGTGATAATTTTCATCTTTTTTTCAGTGTCCAGGATATTTATGTAGGCAGAAGGTTACTAGGAAGAGATATTCTGTAGGTCTATTTTTATATGTGACTTGATAGATTAATAATACTGATTAATAATACTGTAATAATACTGTATGTCTGCCTTTGTCAAGCATCTTGGAAAAGGTCAACAGATCCTTATGAACCTAAAGGGGGTTTTAGACTGGGCGATTATCGCGCAGACGAGCGTTCATATAACGCTCGTGCCAATGATAATCGCCCTGTGTAAAAAGGGCAGCGATCAGCAGATGAATGACAAACACTCGATCATCTGCTGGCCATATTGTTTTAAAAAAGTGGAATATTATCATTGTCGGCAGCACATTTCCCTGTGTAAACAGGGAGACACACTGCCGACATGATAATAATGTATGTGGACGAGCGATCGGAGTGACGACCACTCATCCCCATACATAGCTCCGTGTGACAGGAGCAAACGAGCGCCGATCAATGATGTCTCGTTAATCGGCGCTCGCTGCAGCGGCCAAGTGTCGGCCAGTGTAAAATGGCCTTTAGGCTGGGTTCCCACGTAAACGCTGCAGAATTTTCGCAACTAAATTTTGTGCGGAAATTCTGCAGCATTCAGAGTAGCAGCAAAGTGGATGAGATTTAGAAAATCACATTCCCGCACTTCGGAAAAAAAACGCAGCATAAACGTTAATAAATTGACCCGCGGTGCGGAATTTAATTCCACAACATGTCAATTTATGCTGCGTTTTTGTTGTCTTTTCGTAGCGGGCTTTCCCCATTGAATCCAATGGGGATGCAAGTGTTGCGACTTTTGCAGTGTATTCGCAGCGATTACGCCGTAAAAGTCGCAACTATGGGGAAAAAAAAATCATACTTACGCAAAACGCCCTTCTTCCTTCCAATTGCAGGCTGCAGCGTCACATGGCCTGCAACGTCATCCAGGGAGGCCGGAGCGGACTACAGAGGAGGGAGGGGATAAGTATGAACGGCTTTCTTCCGCAGCGATTATTCCGGTCGAAAGACCACAATGTGGTGCGATTTTACGGACAAAATGTTCTGCGGGTTCCAGTTCAGACACGCTGTGTGATTTTTACGCAGCATATCCGCTCCGTGAGAACCTGGCCCAAGACTTCTTTAACAAATCAGTCTGTTGTTTTTTTCATACTCCCTTGTTCTCTTTCTCAAGATTTGCCTATCCTTTATTTCAACTTTGCAAGCTGCATTCCTTCGTTTTCTTCCAGCTAGTTCGGAAGATCTACAGAAGGAACTGTTTTCCCTAATTGTTCCGATTCCTGTAATTTGTGCTTGCCGTTTAAGGCAAATTTAGGTCAATTGTTTGTATTTCCTGCTGAGGTTTCTTTTTAAACCTAATGAAGCCATTTTGTGTGTAACCTCGTCATTCCAAAAATCCACCACAATTAGTGAGATTGGAAAGCTAGATGTGATTGCAATGATCTGACAGATGAGGAGACAACTTCACTGCTTCATGCACAGTATAAGGACTATATATATCACACAATCATTTAACCTTGTCCTGCTACAGAGCAATGAAACTGCTTCCAGACAATATCTGAGAACAATTCAGCACAGTGCATACACTATCAAGCCAACACAAAGCAAATCACTGAGACTTGGTCTTCTTTTAGATGACACTATACTTTAGGATCACAGTACTATTCTTCTCAAGAAGCGTTTCAATGTGTACCTCACATGCCTACTACAGCTTTACTGCAAACATTGTAAACAATTTAATGGACATAATTGATTTATAAAGTGAAACTTATTCAGCAGGGTTGAACTGAGTAAATAATACATACTGTTCAGACATTTTATGGTTTAAAAGTCAGACAGATAAATACAACTTTTTAAGTATATATAACTTCTTCCTATAACCCCATCATAACTCCACCACCTAACAGATTCCAGTATTTGAAACTCCCATTGAGCTAACCTTTCTTTAAAGAAGCACTCCCGCAATTTTTTTTATTCTCTGGCCCGTTAGATAGGCACATTATGTAAATTGCGGTGAAGGTCATATTCTTAATGGGGGCTGTATTTGTGAGTTATCCGCTCCCTTCTGGTCCTCAGCTGTGTCATGTGACCTGCAAAGGACTCCCCAACTGCCACAGAATCTCATGTGTGGACAGGAAGTCAGTTTCTCCATTCATTACTATAAGACTCATATCGAGGCTGTGATAGTAATGAATGGAGAAAATTTCCTTCATTGAGTTGGTGTCACATACCTTGAAAGGTGAAAAGATATGGAGGAAAATGGCTCCTATTAAAAAGGAGTGGTCTAGTCCTAAGAAATTAATGGTCTATCCTCACAGTATTATAGCCTTCTCCCATTGAAGTGAATGGGAGAAGGCTGTAATATTGTGACGTGTGTCGGCGATTCACAGTGTGAGCAGTAAAGCAAATGTAGGGGAAGCAGCACTTGTATGAGCGCAGCAGCTCCTTCAAAGCTGATCGGCAGAGGTGCCAGGAGTTGGACCCCAACCGATGAGATATTGATAGCCTATCCTGAGGATAGGCCATCAATTTCTTAGGACTGGAAAACCCCTATGAGATGTCTGCACTTACGCAGTCTGCAAAAGCAGACACAGAGATCTGGCACTCAGGGACTGGCAAGTCAGCTGAAGCTAAGAGACAGCAGCTACTGACACTTTGGAGTGGCACTTATGACATGTCCCAGCAGAGTATAGCAGAGAGTAGTGTCTGACACTCTGGAGTGGCACTCACAACTGGTGGTTAAATTGCAGCTGACCTCCTGCAACCTTTTGCAAAACTTTGACTGCATCTGGACCTTGGCTTTCTCCCATAGCTAAAATGGTGCTGGATTATGGGAAAAGTGAGTAACTTGACAGTTGGCAAGTTAAGGTGATATTTACACGTTCCGGCGTGGGCCGCGTAAATGAGCGCCGATCAATCAGACAGCTCGTTAATCGGCGCTCGTTTGCTCCCTTCACAAGCCGATTTGCACCCGTGCGGGACCCATTTTCACGGATCCCTCATAGACTTGAGTCTAGGTCCTATTTCTTCCTGGGCCGTTTACACGGTCCGTTAAAAAAATGGCCGTGTGAATATCCCCATAGACATGCATTAATTTTAATGCAGCCGTGCGACGGCCCTAAAAAAAAACAGAAGTCACACGGCCGACGTTCCCTGTCGTCTGAATAAGCCCTAAACCAGTTTTCTAGCATAGAAAGATAGAAAAGTCACAATTTGCGTAAAAACTAAGGATTTTGAAGCCCTCTCCCCCATGTGTGTGGGGTTTAACGGGAGGGGCAAGGTCACCTGTGGCCTGTCAAAATTCGGCCTGTACATTATAGCGCAAATCTACTCTAGTTTATAATTGCCGTAGATTTCCTCCTAGGAAATTATGTTAGCACTGTGCAAATATAGGGTAATGATGATAATGATAATAATAATTAGGCCCAGTTCACACTGGGTTTTTTTACTCTGATTTTGACATGGAAACCGCATCGGTATCAGTGGCAAAAAACTTCCGAAACATTTTTTTTCCAGGGTGGTTTTTAGCTGCTCGCAGAGGTTCCGCCTCCGCCTCAGGTCAACGTCAGATTTTTCTGCCTGCAAAAAAACTCAGTGTGAACAAGGCCTAATAGTAATAATAATAATAGTAATAATAATCATACTTATTATTATTGTAATGATTCTAACAATTTGTTTTAATACACACTCTCCAAACTTTTTCTTTCACCTCTAGTCTGATATTCCACCCACACTGGCTCCATTTTTTCCATATCAAAGCAGCCTACATATTTCTTTTTGGAAACTTAAAAGCTTTTTAAGACTAAAATTACTGCCAACTACTCTTAGAATTAATAGATGTCTTTCTAATTAAAAGCATATTGTCTGATTCATAATGAGCACCAGGAAGAAGAAAATTGGACTTCTATATATTTCTAAAAGTACTTTTTATAGACTCACAGAGAGAGGGAACCAACTTGGGCCTCATTTCAGAAATTCATATTACATTTTAGAGCTTTATTGGTTACTGTTGCCCAGATATATTTAAATATATAAAATGAGGATTCATAAGGGTTTTATTTAATGTGGGGAAGAGAACACACAGGTTCAACAATACAAAGTGTGATGCTCTAAAGGACAGAACCACTCTGTATTCTGTCATTTTACCATCATTAAAAGTATTTCTTTTTTTTAAATAAAAATTAGGATTTTATTTATTATGTAAATATGTAAAGTTTTTGTTTGACAAATATGGGAATAAATAACCATTGGATGGAAAATGGAAGGCACACTGGCTAGCAGTGCAGTCTTGTACTCCTAAACTTGAATCCAAAATCTGCATGGAATTTGTATATTCTTTCTATGTTCAGATTTTCCTGGGCTACTGTTAGGCTGGGTTCCCACGTAGTGTAAAAGCTGCAGAATTTCCACAGCGGAATTCTGTGTGGAAATTCTGCTGCATTTACAGTGGCAGCAAAGGGAATGAGATTTAGCAAATCTCAGTCACACGCTGCAGAAAAAAAACTGCAGAAAAATTTCCACAACATTTACAGTAGCAGCTGAAAAAGGGAGTGGAGTAATATAGGGGTTCATTGATTCATGTCACCCACTATTACTACCTCCTTTAAATCAGAGTCACTAGGGTTATGCCTCGTTCCCCTGCCTTTTTCGTATACTAACGTTAATCTAATTGCTTTGCTTCTAAGTAAATGGATACGACTGTATAGTAGAAATAAAGGTAATATTTATTCATACACACAGTAAATAATATTAGATAAAATACACCAAACACAGTAAATAATCCCAGTATAGTATCAGTGTATACCAATACACATAATAACTTTAATATGTGTTGAATACACTGATACTACACGTGGTACAGTATAAACAAGGTATCACAATCCTAATCTATACCACCACCCACTTACCTAAACATTCATATATACGTTGCGTTAGAATACATACACGCTCACTATTTCTGCCCCACTCCCTCCTAAATATAACTGTCCCTGTACACTAAGGGTTAACAAGAGATGTGGAGGATAAAGGGTTACCAGGGGATAATCAGGTAAAGGATTAACAATGGAACCAGGGGATGTGAACCAGGAAAAGGTAAGGTTTAACTCAGGGGAAATGCTAAGGAAAGGTAAGGGTTAGAAAGAGGAGACAGGGAGAGAGAGGGTTAAGTGTAGCTGTGGCAACACTTGATACTTAGCGTGTAGGAGCCGGAGACAGGAGGCAGTAGACAGGATGCAGGAGATGGAGCAGGAGAGCCGGTCGTTGGTAGTGTGGTGAGTGGTGAGCCGGCATTGGTGAAGGGAGGCAGGACCCAGCTCCTGAGCGTGCCAACGCAGGGCTATTTAAACACTGCGGGTACGCTCGTAGCAGGGAGCGAGTGGTGCTCGCCCCGGCTAACATGGGTTGGCACGGTGATAATGATGTCACCAGCTGACACATGAGCGAGCGAGCACAAGAACATTGATGCGCACGAGAACGTCCGTGCGCGCTGGAAGTTTAAAATGGAGACAGGAGATCAAAGCAGTATCTCCTGTCTCCATCAGGTCCAAGCAAAGCAGGACAATAACAAATTGTCCTGCTTTGCTTATGTAACGTTTACTCATGACCAGGGCTGTGTCTCTACAGCCCTGGCTCATGAGACATCATATACATAAATAGGGGACACTTCCCTTTACAGCATCAAAGTGGATAAGATTTTTAAAATCTTATGCCCATGCTGCGAAAAAAACTGCAGCGCAAACGTTAATAAATTGACCTGCGGTGCAGAATTTAATTCCATAGCATGTCAATTTATGCTGCGTTTTCGTTGCTTTTCTGTTGCGGGCTTTCCCCATTGAATTCAGTTCCGTTGCAGAAATCGCAGCTCAGGAAAAAAAAAATCATACTTACCCAGAACTCTATCCTTCTTACTGCAGTTCGTCCTCCAGAGTCACATGGCCTGCAATGTCATTTTAGAATGTCGGACTATGAGCAAAAGAGGGTGTGGGGGTAACTATGAACGTTTTTTTTCGCCAGCGCTGCTTTCCGCACCGGAAATTCCAGCCGAAAAACCGCACCACAATGTGCTGCAGCTCCAGGTCGGATACGCTGCAAGATTTTTACGCAACGTATCCGACCCGTGAGAACCCGGCCGTATTCTGATAGTATATTGTTCCTGGGCTACTGTAAGGCTGGATTCACACGAGCATGTTCGGTCCGTGATACACGGACCCTATGTCAGCAGTATTTCCCGGAGCGAACACACTTCAGAGAGCCGGGCTCCTAGTCCCTGCTTTGCTGCGGGAAAACTGTCCTGTACTGAAAACATGATTAAAGTATGGGACAGTTTTCCCGCAGCGAGGCAGGGACTCGTAGCATCGTACATAACTATGATGCTAGGAGTCCGGCTCCCTGAAGTGTGTTTGGTCTGGGAAATACTGCCGACATACATGCTCGTGTGAAGCTAGTCTTTTACTGATATGCTGGCTGATATTTCTTGGCTTTCTGTGACCTATTTGTATGTGTGTGTATGCTTCTATGAGGACAAAGGGCGTACATGCCATTGAGGCAGCCCATTCGGCTGATATGGGGTCTCTGGAGAGAAGGGGTCTAACCCAGGTTGGTCTTGTCCTAATTTTAATTAATTGCAACAACCTTCACAGCGATGTACTTAACCGCTTCCCGACCGCCCACTGTATATTCACGTCGGCAGTTGCTGGGCTCTGTGCAGTGCCGATGTGAATTCACGGTGGGTGTTAAAAGCGCGATCCGGGTGTCTCAGAGTAGCGCTGACACCCGGATCGCGCTGTTATCACCTGCCTCTGGTCCCGGAGATATGATCGGGACCTGATTAGTTCAGGTCCCGGTCATGTGATCGCAGGGAAAGTGTGTTGTAGCAACGAACTGGAAAGTTTGTTGCTATAACAAACTGGAAAGTTTGTTGCTACAACAAACTTTCCAGGGGACCGATTGCTGGTGCTGCAGTCGGTTACAAGGCAGAACCGGGGGCCATATAACGGCCCCCGGGTCTGCCATGTACAGCAGCCTATGAGAACCAGCCGGATGCTGGTTCTCATAAGCTTCTTGTCAGTGTAACTCTCAGCGTCACACTGACAGTTTATAATACGTTACACTACCTAGGTAGTGTAATGTATTATAGCAGCGATCAGTGCTGCCAGGCTTCAAGTAAAAAGTAAAAAATAAAGTAATAAAAAAGTTTTATAAAAGTGTAAAAACAAGTTATAAAAGTTACAAAAAAAAATAATGCTTTTTTTCCTATAATAAGTCTTTTATTATAGGAAAAAAATTAAAATGTTAAAAAAGTACACATATTTAGTATCACCGCGTTCGTAACGACCCAAACTATAAAACTATAATATTATTTTTCCCGCACGGTGAACACCGCAAAAAAAATTATTAAAAAACAATGTCAGAATCACTTTTTTTTGGTCATCAACCCTCCCAAAATATAGAATAAAAAGTGATCAAAAAGTCGGATGTACCCAAAAATAGTACCAATAAAAACTACAACCCGTCCCGCAAAAAACAAGCCCTTACACCGCTTTTTTGACGGAAAAATAAAAACGTTATGGCTCTCAGAATATGGTGACACAAAAAATAAATAATTTTATCAAAGTGATTTTATTGCGCAATCGCCACAAAACATAAAAAACCTATATACATCTGGTATCGCCGTAATCGTACCGAACCGCAGAATAAAGTAAAATGTCATTTATACCGCACGGTGAATACTGTAAAAAAAAAAAATACAAAAAACATTGTCAGAATTTATGTTTCTTTGTCACTTTGCTTCCAAAAAAATCTAATAAAAAGTGATTAAAAAAAATCGCATGTACCCTAAAATGGTACCAATGAAAACTACAGATTGTCCCGCAACAAATAAATCATCGCACAGCTCCGTTGGAGAAAAAATAAAAAAGTTCTGGCTCCCAGAATATGGCGATGCAAAATGTGCAGAGTGTTCCAAAAGCGGATAAGATCGGGCGCCATTTATCAGTGCGACACCGGCCACATATCTGCGAATTATTATTTATGTACCCCATTATTATACCCTCTTATTATGCCCTGATGTACTCCGCACAGATTACATATACCCCCACATTATAAACTGAAATACCAGCAAAACGGCAAACAGAACAACTAGCAAGCAAAATCTGCGCTCCAAAAGCCAAATGGCGTTCCCTCCCTTCTGAGCCCCACAGCGTGCCCAAGCACCAGCTTACGTCCACATATATAATATTTTATATCCGGGAGAACCCGCTCAACATTGTATGAGGTATTTGTCTGCAGTGGCACAAACTGGGCACAATATATTGTGCATTAAAATGGCACATCAGTGGAAAATTTTAATTTTCACTTTGCACCATCCGCTGCGCATTAACGCCTTGGCGCACCACGACTTAATAGCATGTCGTGGTGCGAGGGGTTATATATGGAGCGGACTCACGCGCTGCGCCGGCTCCATATTATGCAGGTGTCCGCTGTGTATTACAGCTGAAACCCGGGACTAACGGACAGGAACAGTGATCGCGCTGTTACAGGAGCCTGTAAAATGACATTATACTGCAATACATTAGTATTGCAGTGTATTGTACCAGCAACCTAATGATCGCTCGTTCCAGTCCCCTAAAGGGACTTTTGGGATGTTTCCACTGTTTTGGTACCTCAGGGGCTTTGCATATGCGACATGACACCCGAAAACCATTCCAGCTAAATTTGAGCTCCAAAAGCCAAATATTGTTCCTTCCCTCCTGAGTCCTGCCGTGGGTCCAAACAGCAGTTTATTACCACATATGGCGTATTGCTGTAATCAGGACAAATTGCTTTACAAATTTTGGGGTAATTTTTCTCCTTTATTCATTGTAAAAATTAAACATTTCTATGTTTTTTCAGAAAAAAGTAGATTTTCATTTTCACGGCCTAATTCCACTAAATTCAGCAAAAAAACTGTGGGGGTCAAAATGCTAACTATACCCCTAGAACAATTCCTTGAGGGGTGTAGTCTTCAAAATGGGGTCAGTTTTGGGGGGATTCCACTGTTTTGCTTACTCCAGGGCGTTGCAAACGCGACATGGAACTGAAAACCAATCCAGCAAAATCTGCGCTTCAAAATCCAAATGGCGCTCCTTCCCTTCTGAGCTCTGCCGTGGGTCCAAACATCAGTTTAGTACAACATATGGGGTATTGGCGTAATCGGGAGAAGTAGCTTTACAAGTTCTGGGGTGCTTTTTAATCTTTATTCCTTGCAAATATTTTTTTTTTTTATATTTTTTCAGAAAAAAAGTAGATTTTCACTTTCACACACAAACTCCAATAAATATAGCAAAATACCTGTGGAGTCAAGATGCTAACTATACCCCTAGATAAATTCCTTGAGGGGTGTAGTTTCCAAAACCGTCTCACTTTTGGGGGATTTCCACTGTTTTGGCACCACAAGACCTCTTCAAACCTGACATGGTGCCTAAAATATATTCTAAAAAAAGGAGGCCCCAAAATCCACTAGGTGCTCCTTTGATTCGGAGGCCAGTATTTCCGTCCATTATCACACTAGAGCCACATGTGGGATATTACTAAAAACTGCAGAATCTGGGCAATAAATATTGAGTTGCATTTCTCGGGTAAAACCTTCTGTGTTACAGAAAAAAATGTATTACAAATGAATTTCAGCAAAAAAAATAAAATTTGTAAATTTCACCTCTACTTTGCTTTAATTCCTGTGAAGCGCCTAATGGGTTAAGAAACTTTCTGAATGCTATTTTGAATACTTTGAGGGGTGCAGTTTTTAATATGGGGTGATTTATGGTGTCTATCTAGTACATAAGGCCCTCAAAGCCACTTCAGAACTGAACTGGCCCCTGTAAAAATGCCCTTTTGAAATTTTGTTGAAAATGTGAGAAATTGCTGCTAAAGTTCTAAACTTTGTAACGTCCTAGAAAAATATAATAATGTTCAAAAAACTATGCAAATATAAAGTAGACATATGGAATATATAAAATAGTAACTATTTTGTGTGGTATTACTATCTGTTTTACAAGCAGATACATTTTAAATGAGAAAAATCATAATTTTTGCAAATTTTCTCTAAATTTTGGTGTTTTTCACAAATAAGCAATGAATTTATTGACCAAATTTTTCCACTAACATAAAGTACAATATGTTACGAGAAAACAATCTCAGAATCGCTTGGATAGGCAAAAGCATTCCGGAGTTATTATCACATAAAGAGACACATGTCAGATTTGAGAAAATGGGGCTGGTCATGAAGGTCAAAATGAGCTCGGTCTTGAAAGGGTTAAATGTTAGCAAATAAAGTGCAAATATGTACCAGTTATGAAAATGAGATGGGGACACCAGGACGTAGGCGTGTGATGGTGTCAAGCCCCTCCTGAAAGGGGGTCTAATTTTTATTTTTTATATGAGGCCCCTCATCCTCTATGTACACCACTACTTGAAATAAATAATTTGGATTACAAGCCGCACTGGGGGCAATGACTGATAGAAGTGCATTCTTTATACAGTGTTGTGTAAATGTTAGTGATATGTCAGTAATGAGTACTTAATAAAATAAATAATTTTGAAGCCAGAGGTGAACCTATGGTTATATATAATGGGACTATAAATCTACCAATCCCTTTAATGAGCATGAGAGATCAGGTAACAGCAGGGAAATTGCAAGATATATGGGATCATTCCTATAAAAGCAGCTATTATGACGATCAAAGAATTTTAGGGAAAGCCCCATAATATAGTCATCATTCGGACGTAACTATTTGATACATGTATCATTTACTATTTCCCTGTGTTAGGGCATAGACACACATAGACCTTTTGTGTTACACATCTTTCAGTGGACACAATTAGATACATGCACTGTTTGTCTATCTGAATGCATATATTATGTCCATTGTTCTGGTGCCCACCCATAATCATTTCCTATTACTGGGAAGTTAGTTATTCCTTGCACTTTATATATTTAGTGGGATCATTTATCCACACTTTTGCTGTATCTTTGTGGTGCATTTAATTAGAGTATATAATGGTTCAGAGTTGTTTCTATATCTTTACTTGGTTCTGTAATTATAATGTATTTAATAAAATGTATATTTTCATTTCATACAATTATGTCTTTGAGCATCTGTGGTTCGCCTGACTTCTATCTGGTCGATTATTAGTTACCATTAGGATATAGGCTCATTGTTGGCTTTCCATTGAAGAAGCTACACTGTAAATATTTTTGAATTACCGTATTTCTTATTTATATATTACTAACATAATCTACAGCACTGTATCATCGCTGATCCCCACTGCTCCTGAATACAGGTCCTTTTCAATGAATTAGAATATCATCAAAAAGTTAATTTATTTCAGTAATTCAATTAAAAAAGTGAAACTCATATATTATATAGATTCATTACACACAGATTGATCTATTTCCAGTCTTTTTTTTATATTAATGTTGACGATTATGGCTAACAGTTAATGAAAACCCAAATTTAGTCTCTTAGAACAGAGTTAGAATATTATATAAGCCCAATTTCAAAATTTATTTTAGAACTTAACATTTTGCTACGTCCTCCTTCTTGTGCTATACCAATTCAGAAGCTGCAACAAAATTCAAGTTACGTATGCAGGGCCGGATTAAGAGTACCATGGGCCCCGGGCACTTTTTCAGGTCTGGGCCCCCCAACTCCGAAGACGCTGTACCGTATATATTTGCAGATTTCTGTTTAGGCGTACACGGATCTGGCACGGTTTTAATTTAGCTGTAAAAGCAGAATAAGCCATATAGAAGAAAGCAAGCAGAATACTTTGAGACACTGAAGTGGTCAGGAGCTTTGTAACTTTTTTCTTTTTACGTCAATGGAGTGGTGTATGAAGGCTTATTTTTTTTGCGGGAGGAGTTATAGTTTTTATTGACACCATGTAAAGTACCATATAATGGGTGAATTGGAAAAACTGAGATTCCTCCATGGTTTTTTGGGTTTTGTTTTTACTGTATATATTTACCTTCTCTTAAGGTAAAAGGAGATTTAACATATACTTTTACCTTAAGAGAAGGTAAATATATACAGACCCAGAACCAAGCTCAGCACATATATACAGCCCCAGAACCAAGCTCAGTACATATATACAACACCAGAACCAAGCTTAGTACATATATACAGCACTAGATCCAAGCTCATTACATAAATACAGCCCAAGAACAAAGCTCAGTACAGAAATACAGCACCAGAACGAAGCACAGTACATATATACAGCACAAGATCCAAGCTCAGTACATATATACATCCCCAGAACCAAGCTCAGTACATATATACAATGCCACAACCAAGCTCAGTACATATATATAACTCCAGAATCAAGCTCAGTATATATATATATACAGCACCAGAACCAAGCTCAGTACATCTATACATCCCCAGAACCAAGCTCAGTACATATATATAACTCCAGCACCAAGCTCAGTATATATATATATATATATACATAAATATATATATATGTATATATATATATATATATATATATATATATATATACACCAGTAGAAAAAACGGCAGCACTCTAATTCAATGTACAGATTCCAGTAATGAAGGGTGCCAGCTGATAGTCCCGATCCTAAGACCATACGCATATCCAAGAAGAAAATTCAGCAGCACTCCAATGATCATTGATCATTGATCATTGGAGTGCTGCTGAATTTTCTTCTTGGATATATATATATATATATATATATATATATATATATGCAGCACCAGAACCAAGCTCAGTACATATATATTTAACCCCTGCTGTATAAATTTGTACGACATAAAACGACAACTCCCAGTATAGCCTAAATAATGGTTAGGAGTTGCTGGGAGTTGCTGTTTAACAAAAAAGAATGCTAACATCCGTCATCTCGCTGCAGATTATACAGTGACTACAGCACTGATCAGTTACAGGGAGAATAAACATTTACATTGAGTGACTCACAGGTGATGTCTTAGATTCTTTTTCATTCTTTTTCTCTTTTCTTCTCCATCCGGTCCAGACCTCTATGATGACTTCTCTCGGGCACGGCCCATTTCTGCAGTTTACAGCTCAGATGTCTTCGGCTCCTCACTTTTCCAACATTTCCGCACCTGTAAACATAGATAAAATTCTCATGATGCCACACTCTATGCTTCTAAATATAATATACCACCAATTGGTACATTCAGGAACTAATCTTTTTTTGACTGACCATCAGAACAAAAGATTAGACGTATAACCAAGTATAAACTTGGTGCATTGACCTATTGTATATATAATGTAGCCTACAGGAAAGGTCAATTAACACAATTGTTTTATGAAAAGGTCCAAAATCTTTATTTTTGACATATATGGGTTGTATAGGACAAGTGATCACTCAATATATGCTGTTTTTTTATGGGCATAAACAGCCCATGCATGTGATAAGGCCAGAGCCCTAATGTTAAACAAGAAGCGCAGATAGGTATATATAACTTGTAAGCACAGCTAGACTCATGTTAATAGTCTATTGGAATCACAGTCACTTACCCATGTTAAAGCTCCTGCACTGCAGAGACACCAGCCCAACAAGCGTTTTGGCGAATTGCCTTCGTCCGGGGGTGGTGTCTCTCCAGCGGAAGCAGAGTATTTAAGTAGCCATTGTCCAATCATGTGTGGGAAGTGAAAAATGCAAGTTGAAAACAGGGCAGCCTCTATAGGGCGACATACCTCGGGTATAGAGATGTCAAACTATGCACTTCCGGTGCCGCGTCATCCGGAGAGGACAGAGTGGGAGTGACAGTCACGTCACTCCGACTCCGCCCACCCAGATGGAGACACGACGCCGCAAGACACCGGGGTAATAATGGGGGTTAGTGATAGCCTCTGCAACCGCTAACTCTAAGCCTCGCCTTAGTAATGGATGCTGTCAATCAGCCGGCGGCCATTACTAAGGCGGTAGTAATAAAGTTTAAAAAACAAACAAAGACATAGAAAAAATATTTTATTGAAATAAAAAACACCCAGACAACCCTCATTAACCATTTTACTGATAATAAAACGCCGTAATCGAAGTAGTCCTCGAATCCGACGTAGTCCAACGACCGAACCTGTAAAAAAACACAAACATAACAAAAACGATTAGTAACACATGTGGTATGCTTAGGTACAGGGCCCATGTGTGATACTGTCTGTCAAGGCAGGCTTAGATACAGGGTCCAGCAGACAGTAATCTTATATAGTACATGTGGTAGGCTTATATACAGGGCCCATCAGACAGGATCACACATGGGCCATGGACCCGCAAATCAGCTGTTTTGAAGGGGCTGCAGCGCTCGTACGACAGCTGCTTCCCCTTCATTTACCTTACTGGCTCACACTGTGAATCGCCGACACGGATTCACAATGTGAGCAAGTGACCGGAATGAAGGGGAAGCACCAGCTCTCGCATGAGCGCTACGGCCCCTTCAAAACAGGTGATTGGCGGGGTCCTGGGAGTCGGACCCCGCTAATCAGCTTCAAGCAGACAGGGATATTAAACTTACCCTCCTCTTCAGCCACGGTGGATGTCCTGACCCTGAAGTACTGGATTGTAGTGATGTCATGCGCTGCGCACCGGAAACAGGAAGGTAAGTACTGTAGTTACTATAGTAACTTTTTATTGATGTAGTGCGGCCCCATTAGCTACGCCACTGGTTGGGTGAGCGGTCCTGCTTCACTCCGGTTCTTTGAACCGGCTGTAATTTTGACAGTCGGTAAGGGAGAACTGGGGCAAACTGGGCCCCCTTCCAGCCTCGGGCCCCACGCACTTGCCCAGATTGCCCTCATTATAATCCGCCCCTGTACGTATGCCAGCCACAGATATTAGCATGCATCCAGTCCTGCCAAATCCTTTAGATTCCACAAAATTACAGTGTTTCCAGCTGCATTAAACAAGAGTGTGAAGGTCTGTGGCAGATTCGGAGTCCAGCAGCTAAAACTATCAGGCAGGAGGGTGCTAATTGAAAGAGTAGTCAAGTAGACGAGTAGTCAAGTAACTGCCCAGGTACGGTACACAGATAAGCAGCCACAGGTTGTAGCATGAGGTAGAGACGTGGTCAGGAAACAATCCAAGTTTGGTACACAAATGAGCAGCAACAGTTTGTAGAAAGGAAACAACAACAACTAGGCTCCAGGCAGGAAGCTCAATAGTCTGGCAATCAGAAAGTGCAGACTTTTATAGAAAGCCAGACGGATGAAACCAATCAAGCAATCAAGGCAAGGAATTCAGCGAGTCAGGAATCAAGAGAACCTGGACAACAGATTCAGCAGTGGAGCTGGTCCAACATTTTAGATTGCTTGACGAGAAGAACCATTGTCTTTGACACTGGAGTCTCAGTGTTCAAATCCTAAAAAAGAAACAGGTTCTTACCATTCTCATGCACTAAATAGCAATCATAGACTTTTGATTGAACAGGTTCATACATACTACTGTATTATGACTCCATACAACTTGCCAGTTGTACAAAGCCATAATTCAGCACCCATAAAAGTCTATGAGCCTCTACTGTACTGTCATATGCCTCCAATTTCATATGGAGGCACACAGTGTTTTTTTCTGTTTTGCCGTGTGCATGAGGCCTAATTCTGCAGCATGTGATGAGTAATGTCAGGGCTTGACTGCAGCCATGCTACTTTATCATCTATTGCTGACAGCAAAGTGCCTATACAGCAATGAGCTGGATACTTGAGTCATGCAGCTTTGTAGCACTAGCTACGTACAGTCAGGGTGGATTCTAGCTTTTCAGCTGCCTGAGGCGAAAATTTAAATTGCACCCCCAGATCTTGATTGACATTTCCCTGGCTGTTCTACATCACTAACAGCCTCCTCCAACTCTTGTGGAAGCTCTATTGCCTTGTATTCCCCTGGCATACGCGGTGCAGCGATGAAGCCGGCCAAGTATACCTTGCTGCATGGTGCCTGCTTATGTAGTACAAGGCAATGGCACATCCGAGAAAGTTGGAGGAGACTAGTAGTGATGTAAAATAGTCAGGAAGATATCAATCAAGCATGGAAAGGTGGGTTTGAAAGCATGACCCTTTAAAGAGTAATTAGCATATAGTGCACGCCGTTTTAAAAGTTGATATTCATAAATTTTGCTGCAAAACATAAAGGGGAATGTTTGGAAACCTAAAGGGGAATGTTGTCAGGTCATGTATTACCGCATGGTGGTGGTTCAAGCGGTTAAAACTATTTGACAGTTTCCTATTAAATAAACAATGAATTGCAACAATTCCATCTGCCCTGAATTTTTTTTAGTATAAATATATCCTATATAATTACAGCACCAGAACAAAGCTCTGACATATATACAGTACCAAAACCAAGCTATGTACATAAATACAGCACTAGAACTAGGCTCAGTACATATATACACAACCAGAACCAAGCTCATTACATAGCTACAGTACCAGAACAAAGCTCACTACATATATACAGTACCAGAACAAAGGTCAGTACATAAATACAGCACCAGTACAAATACAGCTAAGTACAGAGATCATTTGCAAATTTAGTGCAACCCCTTCTGTATAGGTTTGTACGGCGTAAGACTACAGCTCCGAGAATGGTCCGAACAATGGTAAGGATAAGCTGGGAGTTGATGTTTCACAAAAAAATAAATCATACCACCCATCATCTCGCTGCAGATCATGCAGTGATTACAGTAGTGATTACTGATTAGAGGCAGAATAAACATTTCCATTGAGTGACTCACAGGTGATGTCTTATCAAATTCTAGTCATTCTTTTTCTCGTTTCTTCTTCATCCGTTCCAGGCCTCTATGATGATCTCTCCCACGGCCTGTTTCTGCAGTTTGCCGCTCAGATGTCTTCAGCTTCCCACTTTTCAGATATTTCCGCCCCTATAAACGCAGGTAAAATTCTCATGGTGCGACACACTACACCGCTAAATGTAATAGCACCATACACTACACCTCTAAATATAATAACGCCACACAATGTGTCCCTAATTATAATAGCACCACACACTGTGTCCCTGATTATATGTCACTGCGCGGGGTGTGGACCCACTGGGCCATACCGCATAGGGCGATAGCAGCTGGCCAACTAGGTACAAAACAATGTCTATAGTCCAGAAAGGGTACCTGAAACAATGTAGACTGTAGCGGAGACACGACTTGACTTTCACTGTAGATGGCACAGTAGATGCAGCGGAAGACACGACTTGACTTTCTCTGTACATGGCACAGTAGAGGCAGCGGAAGACACGACTTGACTTTCACTGTAGATGGCACAGAGGCACGGTAGCAAAGGATACAGGGTACAGGCAGCAGGAACGGGTAACGCTGGGAACTGGAAAACTCTAAGAGACCATTTGCAAGACAAACTTTAGGTAAACAACAATGCTCAGGCAGGGTTCAAGTGGGCAGAGCCCGTTTTATAGTCCAGCGGCATTCTGGGCTAATACTGGTTAATGACAGCTGGACGCGTACTGGCCCTTTAAGGCTGTGCACGCGCGGGCGCGCGCGCCCTGCGGGAAACAGTCCCAGAACCCGGAAGTGAGTGCCGGCGTCTCCCTGGAGGGAGATGCCACCGAGAACACAGATGTCCAAGGCCGGGGCCATCAGAGGGTAAGTCTGAACGACGGCCCTCGGCCATAGAAGTTACATTATATTAACGCCATACACTGTGTTCAACACACACACAAACCCACACAGTGCCCCCTGTAGAAAGTGCCTCCTGTAGATAATGCCCCCCATAGAGCACCCTATAGATCGTGCCAGTCATAGAGAACCCTGTAGATAGTGCCCCTCATAGAGCCCCCTGTAGATAGTGCTCCTCTGGAGATAGTGCCACCTTGGATATAGTACCCTACATAGTCCCCCTGTAGATAGTGGCCCTCATAGATCCCCCTGTAGATAGTGGCCCCCAAAGATCCTCCTGTAGATGGTTCCCCACTTACAGTCCCCTGTAGATAGTACCCCACATATAGCCCCCTGTAGATAGAGCCCTCCTGTAGATAGAGCCCCGCTGTAGATAAAGCCCCCTGTAGATAGAGTCACAGTCACTCTTAACTGAAAAAAAAACAAAAAAACTATACATACTCACCTGATCCCATTTCTGCAACATCTTCTAGCAGGCACGGTCTCTTCTGACCAAGTCTGCTGGAGCTGAACGATGGAATTGACGCAATGACGACATTGCATTATTGAAAGGCACTGAATGGCAGGCCAAGGAGCTAATGAATCCTTTCCCTGCCATTCAGTGCTTTTCAATGACGCAAGCTGTGCGATGATGTCATTGAAAGGCGCTGAATGGCAGGACAAGGAGCTCTTTGCCCTGCCAGCGCTAGTGATCCTTGTAATTATATCTGCGCAGATACAATTATAGTGCAGGAGCGGGTGGCGGCGGATGGTTTCAGTGGCGTCGCCACACTCTCAGAGAGGCAGCAGGCCTCCGCCTGAGGTGAGACGCTCATCACGCCTCATAGACGGTGCGTCCCTGGTACAGAATAATGTATACTACTTTCACCATTAAGTCAAGAGGTCTGTTCTTCACTGGTTAGAAACATCCTGTTGGCAGATGTACATAAATTAGTTATTAATTTTAAATAAATTTTTGATGTTTGGGCAAATCCAACACTATCATTGCCATCATAGATGGTATGTCAACTACCACCCTCTCACATAATGTTCATACAGCACACATTTCACTTATAACTAGTGATTGATAATTATTTCTACAATTAATCACTAGATGCGATCTCTAGCCTATGAGTTATAATGGGGTCTGCCCACTGATGGACGTACTCACCGGCATTTCCTGATTAAAGTCAAGATTTATTAACCGTTTCCTGTACAGCTTCACTGATCAGAAAATGTGTTCATATACTCCAGCAGGGAAATAAATGCTTTTTCTTAAAAAGTATAATTTTTTTTATTTTAATTTTTTTCAATTTAAAAGTTGTTTGAAATCACTTAAAACATTTTATTCCAAAAAATGTTTTTTTGCCACAAGGTTGTACATAGCCTTTAAATGATAAATTCTGACTACCTGCAGCTGCCATTAGTGGGAACTTACTGCATACAAAATTATACAGTCAATTTGAATTCAATAATAGACTTGTATTCAGTATGCTCCCCCTATTGGTGGCTCTTTACAGCCAGAATTGTATCATTTAACTAAATGGTAGCGTGACGGGAGGCAGGGCATTAAGAGGTTTATATTAGAAAAATTGAGCTTCAAAACCTATAAAGATATATTACGCAGCAACTTGACATATGGAGAGTTGTTTGCATGGTCTTTGTATCGCTTTCTGTGTACTAGTGTCTACCAGTGAACGGTAGGAAACACTTTGGCCATTGGTGATTTTCTTTACATTGCTAAAAAAAAATAGCAGCTTTACAAATTAAAACACAATTTTGACTCCTTGACCCTGCTCCTTAAACGACTATGGAAATTATTATCTACCTCTCTCATAGTACAACACAGAAATGATATAACTGACTTGGGTCCAATAAAAATTCCAAAAAGCCACAATTTATAATTACTAGCATAATAATGGGATATAGTTACCTATAAGCCTCCATAGGTTTACATGCAGATGGTATTATTTATCCCTATCCATTAAATGACAAATAATGTATTATAGCTTGCAGCTATCAGTTGGTAATGCATTAAGAAGTTTTTAGTAACATAACATTGCCTCCTATAATAAACATTATTATAAGCCCTGTTTTTCTTCTATAGCCATTGAACACCTCTTTGATTTTACAAGTATTATTTAAATAAAAAGAAAATAACATTTTACTTTCTCAAGCCCAATTTTACAACTTGGAGCTGCAACAGAATAAAAACTCCTAACCATGTAACACCCACCCTTAAGTTTTCTAAACAGCTGGCTCATAAATGAAGATTTAATAGATTGGTAAATTAAGGTAATAAAACTGGAGTGATGAAAATCTCAATAATGAAACCACAGAATTCACAGGCCACTCTTATTAGGAGCTAAGAGGGAAACTGCTCTGTGTTACCGAGAGGTTAAAAAAATACTTTATTTAGGTGAATTAAAAAGTGGAATGGAGGCTTGAAACCAGATAAGAGTGCATTGGTGTTCACTTTTTTTTTTTATTAAACTCTTACTGGTTCAGTACGTACCAGTCTATGATACGCCTGACCTTTATATTGGGTATGTTTCTCTGAGTTAAGGTTTTTTTTTAACAGCCCTTTTTAAGAAAATATATTTCTCACATAAGTTTGTATCACTAACACAGCCATACCAATTGAGGATACCACAAGCATATATAAAACAAAATTAGGTTAAAAAACCATACCTAATAGAAAGCCCAACAATAAATGCAATATCAATATCACACGGTGCCAATTCTGAAAGAAATATATGTAAAACAAAAAAGAAAAATGATTTCAGAAATATAACAAGGCACTCTTGGGTCATTGAAAAATTATGAAAATTTATTTTATTTATTTTTAAACTCCAAATATTTTTGAAAATATAAATATATTCACACAAATTTAAAACATTTTTTCTCCTGGCCAGGAAAAGGTTACATATGGATGGAAATCACCTCCTTATACACTGATTGTATTACTAGTGAATAGAAAACATTAATGTATACATTGTTTCCCCCACACAATTGGGGTCAAAAGCATAGACCGAAAAAAAACGCTGGGTTGCATTCACACTTGCGGTTTTTCTCTATATACATTTTTCTATATATCTCCTCAAAAATGGCAACAGTTCCTGTTCAAGAAACTTGATAATAGATTAATAAGGAAGACTTTCCTATATGTAATAGTTCCTTTCATAGGAATGAGGCCATCCTGCAGTGAAGAGATTGTATTTACGATGTGTGTGACTCTCGCATACCACGAGTCCAACAGGAAAAAATTTCTGCATAAATTTAGGTGTTGTACGGAGCTGTAATAAGCCCATGTGCATATAGGATATTCACTCTGCTCTGATGCCCAAAATTACAATGTTAGTTAATAGGCCCTTATGAAAATCGCATTCATATGTTGCATTTTTGACATGCACGGTCGTAATATGCCTATATTAGCATTTCTATTAAAGATGTAACACCCAGACACCAGATTTTCTACCAAACTAAACTTGAATCAGTATAGGATGACATGGTGATCTAAATTTGGTACTGTAGAACCACGGAGGTATAGGTGTCAATACAGACATTAATATTTTGCCACAAAAAGGAAGGATTTGGCAAGGTGTTAAAGGTGGGCAGAGTTTTGGGAATAAAAGAAGGGCCAGGTGAGGGATTTATTAGATCAACTTTTAATTACCTGGGGAACTGCTGCAGGATTTCTTGCCTGATCCAGGATCAGTGATGAGCAAGGAATCTTCACCTCTTGAAGCTACTATACCTGCTTGAGAATAATAAAGAGGGATGATCCAAAGTAAAGGATGTTCCAGCTTCCCCTAAAGTGAATAGGCCGCGGCGCAGAGTGGTAATCATAAGAAGATACAGGAATGCTGCCAAACCTGGCAAGAGACCCCTTACATTTTGTCTAAGGCCAGATTGGTAGGTCCATGGGAATTCCTCCCTCTTTCCTCCTTTCCAACCTTGTCCCCGACACACCAACCATACCTTCTCCCCATCCTGGTTCCTCTCGGTCTCGTGATGTGGGTTGGGAGGAGCAGGCCCCAGCATTCTCGTTGTTTTGGCATCCGGAGCCACTTGGTAGCAACGACCCAAACACTGCCGCGCCAGTTCCGGTCTGCATCACACAACTTTCGGCGCAGTCTGGAAGTATGTCAGTGTCACGGGCGACTGGGCTTTCATCCTACAATTAGCCCCCACTCCTTCCACAGCCTCTTTGCTCACAGCGGCTAGCGTGGAGGCTCCAGGGTTGAGGTTATGCCGCCTGAAACAACGCCCTCCAACATTGCAGCCATGGCAATTTTGCCCAGTGCCGCAATATGGGTTCCCATTCCAGTTCCCCCCTGCCTGGCCATTCAAGTTCCAGTAAAGTTTAGCTGACGCAGGCACCACCTACATGAGCGCTATCGGTCAGTATTGCAATTTCCCCTCTCCCTAAGGGATGGGCACAGGCAACCCACATATACGTTCTGGCTGGCAAATATATAACTTCCCCCTTCAGCAGGTGGCCCTAGTTTTTCAGTGCAGACTACCCCTAGCTAGGTAGAACAGATGACCCTCGATGGGGTTGTGTAAGTGGGGCACAACAAGGTAGAACCAGTGAATTACACCTATTAAGCCCATGCAGCACATATTTCTCAGGTATGTTCATTGGGCCAGCAGCCACATACCCTATATTTGTGCAGCAGGCTGTATTTCTGCCACGATGGGGTCTGTCTGGGTTTCCATGGCTTCAACAAATGAATAGCGCTAGCAATAGTTTTCCGACAAGTATAGCGTTTGTGGGTACCATCGGGAGTAAGGATTTACATGGGCTGAAGGATTTAGATCTCTGGTCACGATTGCTAGAAAGAGAGATAGTTTCCTCTTTTGGGGGGTTGGGGAAGCTTGGAAACCTCACAGGTAGGACTAAGTTAGTGTGTTGGGCATCCACTGACAAGTCCTGTAACAGGGGATTTGCATGCAAGTTCCGCCATAACTGTGTAAATCGTGGGCTTAATCATCGCTAATTGTTTTAAAAAGTAACTAAACTTTAAAAAAATATTTTCACATGACTTAGTGACTTCAGAAGTTTTGATCAGTGGCTATCTGAACATTAAGATCCCCACCGATCACTGAAACTAAATGGCACAAGCGCCCAGGTGAGTCCTGTGCTGCTTTGTTTCTGATTATCTGAGTGAGTAGTGTACGAACTCATAGGCTTTCTATTGAGCCATTACACCGCTCATATGGCTTTCAGAGGAGAGCCAATCACAACCTAGCGGCACAGTGTTCGCCCGATCACCTCTGCGGCTTCATTTTAGCAATCAGTGGGGGTCTCAGTGCTCGGAACCTCATCAATCGAAACTTCTGACATGTCAATATGACATGTTAAAAGTTTTTTAAAAGTTTAGTTACCCTTTAAGAAAAAGGTAGATGGCAAAGGTAAGCTTTCATTTCAGCACTTTCGGTTCCTTTGGAAAGGGCGGTAACGCTAGTGGAGGTAATAGTGTAAGCAGGTGACTTGATGTGTAACCCGATCAGGAAGGCCAAGTTTTTGAGGAGAAGGTTGTTACAAGGTTTTAAGTTATCAGTTACAAGGGAAGTTAAAGGGGCTATCGGGATAACAAGTCTGAAATTAGCAATGGATTACTCCGATGTATGGAGGAACAAGTTGATGAAAGAGGTCAGTTTCGGAAGAATAGGGGGGTTACTTTAAGAAACCTCCAATGAAGGACCTGGTGATATTGCCATTAGGAGTGGTCTACAAAAAAAGAGCCTGGGAAAGTCAGAATGATTCAGCATCTGCCTTACCCAAAAGGAGATTCAGTAAACAATTTGTGAGCTATATTACCAATCATTCGAGGAGACGGTAGCCCTGGTAAAATCGTTGGGAAGGGGGATATTATTGGCAAAGATAGACATTGAAATGGCATTCGGATTGCTACCGTTACATCAGGAGAGTTAGGTATATCTGGGTTGCTTTTTAGAAGGGAGATATGTCGTGGATAAATATACCGCTCTGATGGTTTCTTAAACGATAATCCAGTTGAAAATCCTTAGAGAATAGTACTTTCCCCAGCACATATGCAGATAGGAAATAAAATGAAGTACAAATGGTGCAGCTTCCACCTGAGACCTGTAATTCTCCGAGGGCTATAACCGATTTTCTATAGCTTGCCTCTACGAGTAGTCTTCACAGGTTACAGATTCTATTTTTCTATAGATTTAAAAACAAAGTATAGTGCAACACCTTTGGACATATTATCACTCCACACAATTTATTTCCATACTCACAGAAGATGAGAAATTTCAGGCATATCAAAAAAGTTTTGAATTGAGGCATACCGAACAATGTCTGCCCCATCCTGGGTTTCGCCCTCCCGGGTTCCAGGGATTGTGAGGCGTGTACCAAATATGCATAGTTAAATTGCCGCTAGCATACAATATAATAAAACATAAAAACACATTTTGTATAAAATTACATCCACAATCTAAACACATTATTTTGTTTCCTTAAATGTATCTCAATGATATGCCTTAGGTTCCCTATATCTATTTTTTTTTAAAACTACCACTTTTATATTTATTTATTTAGTTGTCACCTCCTGTTCAATCATCTTTTACCACCAGAAAAGACTCCACCTTCAAATGTTGTGCAGGAATAGAAGTGCACTGCACCCCTACAAGGAAAGTGCATTTATTATAACCGAACAATGTAGAAAATGAAGGGGTACTCAGGTTAGAAAGGGGTCAGACTATATTGGTGGGGGGAGAAAATGACTGTGGGGAGAGGACTAGACAACTGGATAAGGAGATTCTTTTGTTACAAAACAGCAATGAAAATAAAAATGCCCAAATGTCAAATAATCACATTTTTGATAATAAAAGTGAAAAAGTGAAAGGTAAGTTAAAGTGTATGTTCACAAATGGCAGAAGTCTAGAAAGCAAAATAGGGGAGCTAGAGGCCTTGATACTGGAAGAAAATATTGGTATAGTTGGTGTTGCTGAAACATAACTAGACTCTTCACATGACTGGCCTGTAAATCTACAGGGTTTTACACTTTTTCAGAAAGACAGGACAAATAGGAAAGGTGGTGGCGTATGTCTGGATGTGAGAAGGGACATGAAGGTGAGTGTGAAAGAGACATTAGAGGGTGAAGATTGTGAGGAGGTTGAAACCTTGTGGGTGAAATTACAAAGGGAGGTAAACACTGAAAAAAATACTTTTGATGTAGTCTATAGACCCCCCAATATATCTGAGGAGATGGAAGGTCAAATATATAAACAGATGGAGCAGGCTGCACAGGCCTGTACTGTAGTGATAATGGGAGATTTTAATTACTAGGATATTAATTGGTGTCATGGATCGGCTTCAACTACAAAGGGGAGACATTTCCTCAACCTGTTGCAGCTCTGTTGGATCTGGTCATTTCTAATAATGTAGAGCTTGTTGGGAACGTCAATGTTCATGAAAACCTCGGTAACAGTGATCATAATATAGTTACATTTTACATTTACTGTAAAAAACAAACGCAGGCTGGGAGGGCAAAAACAGTTAATTTTAAGAAAGCAAATTTCCCCAGGATGAGGGCTGCAATTCAGGATATAGACTGGGAAGAACTAATGTCAAATAATGGTACAAATGATAAATGGGAGATTTTCAAATCTACCCTGGGTAATAATAGTGCAAAATGTATTCCTATAGGTAACAAGTATAAACTACTTAAATTAAATCCCACATGGCTTACACCTTCTGTAAAATGGTCAATACATGACAAAAAAAGGGCATTTAAAAAATACAAATCTGAGGGTACAGCTGTAGCCTTCTTAAATGATAAAGAGGGTAATAAAATCTGTAAAAATGTAATCAAATTAGCAAAAATGAAAGGCAGGTGGCCAAGGATAGTAAAACAAATCCCAAAAAATTCTTCAAGTATATAAATGCAAAAAAGCCAAGGTCTGAACATGTAGGACCCCTAGATAGTGGTAATTGGGAGTTGGTCTCAGGGGATCAAGAGAAGGCAGAGTTACTAAATGGGTTCTTCAGCTCTGTATATACAACAGAAGAAAGAGTGTCTGATATAGACGGTGCCAGTGCTGTTAATATATCAGTTGATATACTGAATTGGATGAATGTAGATATGGTCCAAGCTAAATAAAATAAAATAAATGTGCATAAGGCCCGGGACCAGATGGGTTACACCCTAGATTTCTTAAAGAGCTTAGTTGAGTTATTTCTGTCCCCCTTTTCATAATATTCAGAGATTCTCTAGTGACTGGTATAGTGCCAAGGGACTGGCACAGGGCAAATGTGGTCCCTGTTTTCAAAAAGGGCTCTAGGTCTTCCCCGGGTAATTATAGACGAGTAAGCTTAACATCCATCATGGGGAAAATGTTTGAGGGGCTATTGAGAGACTATATACAGGATTATGTGACAAAAAATAGTATTACAAGTGACAACCAGCACGGTTTTACTAAGGACAGAAGCTGTCAAACCAACCTGATTTGTTTTTATGAAGAGGTGAGCAGAAGCCTAGACAGAGGGGCCGCTGTGGATATAGTGTTTTTGGACTTTGCAAAGACATTTGACACTGTCCCTCATAGACGTCTAATGGGTAAATTAAGGACTATAGGTTTAGAAAGTATAGTTAATAATTGGATTGAGAATTGGCTCAAGGACCGTATCCAGAGAGTTGTGGTCAATGATTCCTACTATGAATGGTCCCCAGTTATAAGTGGTAATCTCCAGGGTTTAGTGCTGGGACCACTATTATTCAACTTATATATTAATGATATAGAGGATGGGATTAATAGCACTATTTCTATTTTTGCAGATGACACCAAGCTATGTAATATAGTTCAGTCTATGGAAGATGTTTGTGAATTGCAAGCGGATTTAACCTCTTCACGCGCTATGCCGCAACTGTACGTCCTGCAGAGGGCTTGCTTCCCGCATCAGGACGTACAGATGCGGAGTAGTTCCCGGCGCACACTGTCTTAACGGACAGTGTCCGGGAACCGGGAGGTCAGCTGTCCCCGACACGTCGGCAGCCCCCATGAAGTGATTGTGGGGGGCTGCCGATGCTTGTCATGGCAATCGGAGGCCAGACAATGACCTCCGGGTTGCCATGTACGGAAGCCTCCGGCCGGTCCTCCGGGACTTCCTATCGGTGTGACTGTCATGTCACAATGACAGTTAGAACACATTACACTACGTAGGTAGTGTAATGTATTCCAGCAGCGATCAAAGCTGCAAATCTAAATGTCCCCTAGTGGGACAAGTAAAAAAAGTAAAAAAAAGTAATAAAAATGTTTTAAAAATCGTGTAAAAATAAAAGTTATAAGTTATATAAGCAAAAAATGCTTTTTTTCCTATAATAAGACCAGAGGCGTAGCCAGGTTCTCTTGCACCCGGGGCAAAGATTCAGATTGGCGCCCCCCCCCCAACTTATTTCCCGACATCTCCTTCCCCCTCACCATGTTTGCTTTCCCTACCAATCAATGAGGTGTAATTGTTTTTCACAATTTTTTTAATGTAACTCGAGTATAAAAGCATTTCTACATTTTACAAGCGATATAGTTCTATAATGTAATTAATATAAAAATAAATTAATAGAAAATTAGAGGCCACACACAGCCCCCTAGTAGATAGTGCCACACACAGCCCGCTGCCCCTTTGTAAATAGCGCCACATTTCCCCCCTCTTGTAAATAGTGCCACATTCCCCCCTTTTAAATAGCGCCACACTCCCCCCCCCCTTGTACTTAGCGCCACACTGTGAACAGACCGGTGAGCGGTAGCCTACCGCTACCACTCTCTGTTCTGCCTGGTGTGACTTACCGGAGGAGCCGAGGAGGTCATGTGGCGCAAGCAGCGGCGGAGTTCCTTCTGACTAGGGTCGGTGACAGCCAGGGCCGGCCTTAGGTTGGATGGCGCCCTGTGCGGGACTCTCCATTGCCGCCCCCGACACAAACCTAAAATTAACCACATATATGGACACGCTGGAACATATATACTGTACATACATAAAGACAGATATTTAGACATACATACATACAGGTATACATCTGGAATACATACATACAGGTAAATATATAGACGTATCTGGAATACATACATACAGGTAAATATATAGACGTACAGACACACATACGCACACCGGCAGATACACAGACAAGAACATATACAAATACATAAAAGGCACAAATATACAAGCACAAAGACACATTAAGAAACAGACCCATATATACCCACACAGGCACATATGTACACAGCACAGATAATGTAGTAGATGTTACCTGCAGTCCTATGTAACACCACAGATAACACAGTGATAACTGTGAGTACAGATAATTTAGAAGATGTTACATGCAGTCCTATGTAACACCACAGATAACAGTGATAACTCTCTGATTACAGATAATGTAGTAATGTTACCTGCAGTCCTATGTAACACCACAGATAACACAGTGATAACTCTGAGTACAGATAATGTAGTAGCTGTTGCCTGCAGTCCTATGTAACACCACAGATAACACAGTGATAACTCCCTGAGAACAGATAATGTAGTAGATGTTACATGCAGTCCTATGTAACACCACAGATAACACAGTGATAACTCTCTGATTACAGATAATGTAGTAAGGTTACCTGCAGTCCTATGTAACACCACAGATAACATACAGTGATAACTATCTAAATACAGATGGTAGTGTCACCTGCAGTCCTATGTAACACCACAGATAACACACTGTGATAACTATCTGAGTACAGATAATCTAGTAGAGTTACCTGCAGTTCTATGTAACACCACAGGTAACACAGTGATAACTCTCTGAGTACAGATAATCTAGTAGTGTTACCTGCAGTCCTATGTAACACCACAGATGACACAGTGATAACTCTCTGAGTACAGATAATGTAGTAGATATAAGAGACAAACACATGCAGAGACACAGACAGACAGACACACACACACACACACACACACACACACTGTAACATATACACATACTAAGACAGAGACACACACTGTATACACACTACACACACATATACACACAGACACTCACCATGTCTCCTTGCTGACAGGTCAGGACGGGTTGTGGGCAGAGCTTCCTCTTCTGCTCGTCGGCTGTGTGTAGCAGCAGAGCACAGAGTAGAGGCAGATGCTGGGAGGATGCAGCACGGGAGTCGACCTGTCCCCTGACCTGAGTCATCTGACCTCATGTCACTGACGTGAGGTCAGGTGACAGGTCAGGTGACTGGACTGGTCCACTCCCTGGCCGTCACAGAACCCAGTCAGAACGCCGCTGTGTAAACATACGGGGCACATATCAGAAGCGATCAGCTGCTCTTCGGCGCCCCCCCTTCCCTTGCGCCCGGGGCACATGCCCCGCCTGCCCCCCCCCTAGCTACGCCCCTGATAAGACTTTCATTATAGGAAAAAAATGAACACATTAAAACAAAGTACACATATTTGGTATCGCCGCGTTCGTAACGACCCAAACTATAAAACTATAATGTTATTTTTCCCGCACAATGAAGACCCCAAAAAAAAATTAATAAAAAACTACACCAGAATCGCTATTTTTTGGTCACCACCCCTCCACAAAAAGAGAATAAAAAGTAATCAAAAAGTCGCATGTACCCGAAAATAGTACCGATAAAAACTACAACCCGTCCTGCAAAAAAAACAAGCCCTTACACAGCTTTTTTGACTAAAAAATAAAGACGTTACGGCTCTCAGAATATGGTGACACAGAAAATAAATTATTTTATAAAAAAGTGATTTTATTGCTGCAAAACATTAAAAAAACCTTTATACATATGGTATCGCCGTAATTGTACCGACCCGCAAAATAAAGTAAAACTGTCATTTATAGCACACGGTGAACGCTGTAAAAAATAAACTAAAAAACATTGTCAGAATTGCTTGTTTTTGGTCACCCGGCTTGCAAAAAAATGGAATAAAAAGTGATTAAAAAAAATTGCATGTACCCCAAAATGGTACCAATGAAAACTACAGATTGTCCTGCAACAAATAATCCCTCACATTACTCCGGTGGTGAAAAAATAAAAAAGTTCTTGCTCTCAGAATATGGCGATGCAAAATGTGCAGAGTGTTCAAAAAGCGGATAAGATCGGGCGCCATTTATCAGTGCGACACCGGCCACATATCTATGAATTATTATTTATTTACCCCATTATTATACCCTCTTATTATGATGTACTCTGGACAGATTACATATGTCCCCACATTATAAACTGAAATACCAGCAAAAACCCCAAACAGAACTACTACCAAGCAAAATCTGCACTCCAAAAGCAAAATGGCGTCCCTCCCTTCTGAGCCCTGCAGCGTGCCAAAACAGCAGTTTGCGCCCACATATATGGCATCGCCATACCCGAGAGAACCCGCTTAACGTTTTATGAGGTATTTGTCTTCAGTGGCACAAACTGGGCACGACAGATTATGCACTAAAATGGCATATCAGTGGAAAATTGCAATATTCACACCATCCACTGTGCATTAAACCCTTTGCACACTATGACTTAATAGCACATCATGGTGCGGGGGTTGATGTATGGAGCAGGCTCACGTGCTGAGCCCGCTCCATACGCTGCGGGTCTCAGCTGTGTATTACAGCGGACACCCAGGACTAACGGACAGGAACAGCGATCGTGCGGTTACAGAAGCCTGTAAAAATAATAATATACTGCAATACATTAGTATTGCAGTATATTGTACCAGCGATCCAATCATCGCTGGTTCAAGTCCCCTAAGGGGACTAATAAAATGTGTAGAAGAATTAAAATTATTAGTAGTGAGAAAGAAAGAAGTTTAAAGATAAAAAAAATCCTTTTCCCATTTTTCTTCTAAAGTAATGTAACAAAAAATAAACAAAATTGGTATCGCTACGTCCGTAAAAGGCAGAGCTATTACAATATAGCATTATTTAACTCGCACAATGAACACCGTAAGAAACGTAAATAATTTAAACTGCCAAAATCGCTGTTTTTTTGTCACTTTAGCTGTCAAAAAGAATGAAATACAACTTTTGGATCACTTTTTATGTATCAAAAAAATTGTACCAATAAAATCTACAGCTCGTCCCGCAAAAAAATAAGAATTCCTACTGCTCAATCAACCAAAAAATAAAAAAGTTACGGCTCTCAGAATGTGGTGAAACAAAACAATTTTTATTTTAACAATTAGATTTTTCTTTGTAAAAGTAGTATAATATAAAAATATAAATTTGGTATCACCGTAATCGTATTGAGCCGCCCAATAAAGTAAAGTTTTTGTTTTTACCGCACGGCGAAAGCTGTAAAAACGAAATCCCCAAAAAGTGGAATCAGATTTTTTTCCTATATCAGCCTGCAAATCATTTTTTTTCAGTTTCCCAGTACATTTTATGGCACTTTATATGGTGTCAATAGAAACTACAGCTCCTCCTGCAAGAAAAAAGCCCTCACACCACTCTATTGACGGAAAAAGAAAAAAGTTATGGCTCTAAGAACGTGGGGAGTGAAAAACGAAAATAAGAAAGCAAAAAGTGGATCAGTCCTGAAAATGGGGTCACTTTTGGGGGGTTTACCCTGTTTTGGTCCCTCCAGGGCGTTGCAAACACGACATGGCATCGAAAACCAATCCAGCAAAATCCGTGCTCCAAAATCCAAATGGCGCTCCTTCCCTTCTGAGCCCTGCTGTGGGTCCAATCAGCAGTTTATTACCACATATGGGGTATTGCCGTAATCGGGAGACATTGCTTTACAAATGTTGGGGTGCATTGTCTTTGTTATTCCTTGTAAATATTAAAAATGTCTATGTTTTTTCAGAAAAACAGTAGATTTTAATTTTTATAGACTAATTCCAATATAGCGAAAAACTTGTGTGGTCAAAATGCTAACTATTCCCCTAGATAAATTCCTTGAGAGGTGTAGTTTCAAAAATGGGGTCACTTTTGGGGTGTTTCCACTGTTTTGGCACCACAAGACCTCTTCAAACCTGACAAGTAGCCTAAAATATATTCCAAAAAAAGGAGGCCCAAAATCCACTGGGTGCTCCTTTGCTTCTGAGGCCTGTGTTTCAGTCCATTAGCGCACCAGGGCCACATGTGGGATATTTCTAAAAACTGCAGAATCTGGGCAATAAAATATTCAGTTGCATTTCTCGGGTAAAATCTTCTGTGTTACAATTTTTTTTAATTAGAAATGAATTTCGGCAAAAAAAATAAAATTTGTAAATTTCCCCTCTACTTTGCTTTAATTCCTGTGAAACGCCTAAAGGGGTAAAACACTTTGTGAATGCTGATTCGAATACCTTGAGGGGTGCAGTTTTAAAAATAGGGGATTTTCTAAAGCCACTTCAGAACTGAACTGGTCCCTGAAAAAATGGCCTTTTGACATTTTCTTTAAAATATGAGAAATTGCTGCTAAAGTTCTAAGCCTTGTAACGTCCTAGAAAAATAAAAGAACGTTCAAAAAACGATACAAACATAAAGTAGACATATGGGAATTGCTAACTAGTAACTATTTTGCCTGGTATTACTATCTGTTTTACAAGCAGATACGTTTAAATTTAGAAAAATGGAAATTTTTGCAAATTTTTTCTAAATTTTGGTGTTTTTCAGAAATAAATACCGAAAATATTGACCAAATTTTTTCACTAACAAAGTACAACATGTCACGAGAAAACAATCTCAGAATCGGAGGCAGGGCTTCATAGAAGTAAAAAGATGGCGGACTTGGGGGCCTTTATCAGGCCCTCAGGCTGCCATGCCAACCAATGGCACCCTGCGATCACGTTGCAGGGGCGCCATTGGAATGTCACAGGTGGCCGCCTCCCTCTTTTTAGTAATTTATATGCCGCGGTCGCTATTCACCGTGGCAGTTAACAGGTTAAATGAGTGGTATCAAGTGGAATCCCGCTTGTTACCCTGAATGTAACACACAGCCGACACGCTCGTTCTATGGAGCGGGCTCAGCCCGTGAGCCAGCTCCATATTCCCCCACCCGATGTGCACCGTATATCTATGGCGGATGTCGGGAAGGAGTTAAAAGACATATGCAGACAAATATTAAATTACCTTGTTTAGTGCAACGTATTTGATGACGTTTTAATGGAACTTTAGAGGAGTTGGTAGTTGCATCAAAAAGAGCAGAATCGGGCGTAAGGTTCCGGGAGGTCAGGTTGGCTGGGAACAGAGTGACATGCTTTTTACCTAGGTCTAAAATGGACCAAACTGGAATGGGCTCATGGGTAACATTGCATAAAAGTGTAGCAGAGCTTTGTCCAATGAAAGCCATCAGACATTATTTGTGGATAAGGGGGACAAAGAAAGAGGAGTTCTTTTTGCATAGGGATGGAAGTGCACTATCACGTTTTCATTTTACGTCAGTAATAAATAGAGCGTTAGCAGCGGCAAATTTAAATGAGGTTGAGTATTCACTCACTTGTTTAGGATTGACACAGCATCAGAGGCAGTGGCATTGCGTTGCTCACTGAGGCATATTAAGGGTTTGGGGAGGTGGAAGTCATTCAAACATATGTCAGCGATTCAGGCAATGATATGTAAACTTAGTTGTGTAACTTATTGTTAGGATGGCCTTGGGGCGGATGGTCATAAGTTGTGTTTTGTATTTGCAGTTGGTTTGGATTGTTGGCCATTCATTTGTCTATTGGATACAGGACAGAGCAAGAGAGCAGCGAATTGGATTGCAACTGGGCCTCCCAAGAGAAAAGTGTAAAGTACAGTTGTTTGGGTAGTTGGGCCTAAAATGATGCCGCATGCAGCAGCTGATGGACCGTGCGGCAGACCGGGCACCGCTACCAAACATTATGATCTTCCATGTAGGAGGAAACTATCCAACGGATAAAAAAATCAATGCAGCTGATTAACAATATCAGAATATATATTGGAGGCTGGATGGTTAGGTGGCTCGGTCTGAAGGTGGTTTGGTCCAGTATTTTTTAAAGGTGTGAGTGGGCCACGCTGGCTGCGTGTGTGCGGTAGAGAGACTAAGGTAGTAGTTAAACAGGGTCATCAGCAAGTTTTTATGATCAAAGGGAGGCTCAGTTGTGAGTCATGAAGACTTGAGTGTGTTTTTAGTGTCTGAATTGTGTTTTTTAATAGTGGAATTAATTCACTAACGGGAGCTTCACATTTATTGACGGAATTGCTTCACTTCACTACAACAAGGATAAGGTAAATAGTGGGCCCACAGGGGGCTGGGCATGGCTGTGCAGCTGGCCAACCATCAGTGGATGAGGACATAGCTGTGATGTTGATCCTCAATAAAGTCAGTCGGATGCAGGGCAGTTGTATGTCCATGTGATAAGGTACATAAAATAAAATAAATAGCACTAGTTACAATTTTTTTTAGCTAAACACTTGTCTTGTGCTATTTATGTGGGGTTAATTTTAGCGGTTTGGGAGGGGGGATTAGCAGGTGCCCCACTTATGGGTGATAGCAGTGAGATATTAAAATTAAGTGATGACTCCTGGGCTCACTATTCCTGGTTTTGGAACAAAAGCTCCATTGTAAAGGGGTATTCCTACTAGACAAATTTATGGGACATTGAAACGACATGACATGAATGTCTCATCAGTGGAGGGCATAACCACTGGGCTTCCACCAATCACTAAAACGATGTAGTTGCGGCATTCTTTTTGCGCAATCTGCCCCTTTGACTCCTAGCCGTGCTTTGCTTCACTTTGGACACATGAAGTTGGCCCATTACAGACAGCCTTGTTGTTTTAGCAAATATGGGGTAAAAGCTGTCAAACTCCTGACAATCAGGTATGTATTGAATATTCTAATGATATGCCTTGAATGTATATAGTGGAAAGACTCTTTTAAGAGAACAGTTCTTTACATGGGTGGCAACTGACAGGGGCATATTACGCTAATTAAAAAATAATGCAGTCATGCTACGTTCTTATTTTACAAAGAGATACTTTATTTGTAATGTGTTTATAGATCATATAGAACAAGACATACGGGGCTATGTGATAGCATTACCACTTGTAAACTACATTGGCATTTAGTAACTTCAAGCTACTCCTCTGTGTGGATAACAATGATTATTACAATTTGGCCACTAATCCTGCTACTGATAACTGATTCTAAATGAGTTTCCAGTGTTATGGACCATGTACAGAGCTCACACATATTATGAGTGGAGTTTCTGTATTTGTATTTCTTGCTGGCCCAGTCTTAGAACAATACTATGAATCTGTACTAATAGAGAAAGCATCATAGAAAATCTGGATTTGGACTCACACATTCCGTAGCAATTTCATCCTATTACTTGGATGATAGACGACATCATATACTATACGCCCTCAGAACAAGCTGGTAAAACAGGCTTATTAATTAAGCATATGAATAAAGCTTTGGACAGTCGGTAACCATGGAGATGTCTGAGTCAATCCCAACGGAAATGCCGGATGGTTTTGGGGATGGCACTTAATGGATCCGCAGTGTTGCAGGAGTAATTACACGCTTCATTTTAAATGTAGCAATTGGAACAATGTATTAAACGAGGCGGTTTATTCCTTCATATCACCAGGACGGTTACCCATGGGGGGTAGTTTCATTAACGGCTCGTGACATTTCCTGGCAAACATTTCATTGCTGTGATTTCTTTTTATTACTAATAAATGCTCCAGCCTGTGAAGACCTGATCCTAAACTCCTTCACTACCAGCTGAGACGAGAGCTGATTACTCTGCCATGTGCTGCCAGCTTCTCCTGGAGTGAAGAGGTTAAATTGAGAAAAGGCGTGAAATTTGCTTGTAGCATCTTTACTTTGTTTAGATTTTGCTCATTTATCTAATAATTTACTTTCCCCTTTTTTTTTTTTTTTTTTTAACAATTCAGAGCTCATCTATTGCAGGCAACAAAACACATAGCTGTATACATATGATTTCCCAATCTCATACAGTATACAAGTCCTTTAACCCCTTGAGGACCAAGCTCATTTTGGCCTTGAGGACCAGACCCATTTTTTCAAATCTGGCATGTGTCACTTTATGTGATAATAACGCCCTGGAGGGACCTAAACAGTGGAAACCCCCAAAAAGTGACCCCATTTTGGAAACTACACCCCTCAAGGAATTTTTCTAGTGGTATAGTTAGCATTTTGACCCCACAGGTTTTTTGCTGAATTTATTGGAATTAGTCTGTGAAGATGAAAAGAGACTTTTTTTCTGAAAAAAAATGAATTTTCAAATTTTTATAAGGAATAAAGGAGAAAAAACACTTCAACATTTGTAAAGCAATTTCTCCTGATTAAGGAAATACCCCATATGTGGTAATAAACGGCTGTTTGGACCCACGGCAGGGCTCAGAAGGGACGGAGCACCATTTGGATTTTGCAGCGCAGATTTTGCTGAATTGGTTTCTGGGGGTCATGTCGCATTTGCAGATCCCCTGAAGTACCAGTATAGTAGAAATTCCCTAGGTGTGATCCCAATTTGGAGACTTTACCCCTGGAACAATTAAATTATAGGTGTAGTGAGCATTTTGAGCCCTCAGGTGTTTTATAGATTTTATTAGAATTGGGACGTGAAAATGAAAAAATATTTTTTTTCCAATAACCTGTAGATTTAGCTCATAATTTTTTATTTCCACAAGGAATACAGGAGAAATGACACCCCAAAATGTGTTACACAATTTCTCCTGAGTAGGGAAATACCCCATATGTTGTTGTAAACTGCTATTTGGACATACGGCAAGGGTCTAAACGGAAAAACCGCTATTTCGTTTTTGGAGTGGAGATTTTACAAAATTTGTTTTTGACACCATGTTGCATTGCGCTGAGGTACAAGTACAGTGAAAACTCCGGAGAAGTAACCCCATTTAGGAAACTACAAACCCTCAAGGAATTCATCTAGAAGGGTAGTGAGCATTTTGACCCCAAAGGTTTTGCAGAAATTAGTGCAGAGTGGATGTTGCAGATTAAAAATTGCCATTTTCCACAGATATACTATTTCAGTGCCCAATGTGTTGTGCCCAGCTTGTACTACTGGAGACACACACCCCATAAATTGTTAAGCGGGTTCTCCAGAGTATGTTAATACCCCATATGTGGTCATAAACTGCTGTTTGGGCACACTGCCAGGCCCAGAAGGAGCGCCATTTGGCTTTTGGAGCGCAGATTTTTCTTGGTAGTAGTTTTGTTTAGTGTTTTACTGATGTTTCAGTTTATAATGTGGGGGTATATGTAAGCTGGGCGGAGTGCATCGGGGTATATGTTAGCTGGGTGGAGTATATCAGGGTATATGCAAGCTGTCCGGAGTACATCAGGGTATATGTAAGCTGGACGGAGTACATCAGGGTATATGTAAGCTGGGCGGAGTATATCAGGGTATTTGTATGCTGGGCGGAGTACATCAGGGTATATGTATGCTGGGCGGAGTACATCAGGGTCTATGTAAGCTGTGAGGAGTACATCAGGGTATATGTAAGCTGTGCGGAGTACATCAGGGTATATGTAAGCTGGGCGGACTACATCAAGGTATATGTAAGCTATGTGGAGTACATCAGGATATATGTAAGCTGGGCGGAGTGCAACAGGTCATAATAGGATGATGTAATAATGGGGTGAATAAATAATACAATTAATTATCCATCGATAGTGACATATGCTTTGAATCAATCCTTCATGCACAGACCATATTTTTGGGTGTAGGAGTCGCGCTTCTAAAGGGTGTCCGTGGTATTGTACAAAATATCCGCACTCCAGCATTGCCCAATCTTTGACTTCTTCACTAGCCCCATATGTAGCACAGACCCCAAAATGTCATCGGTTTCGCTGCATTTACAGGGTCTACCAGTGGGGCCTGCAAATGATGACGTGGGGTTTTAGTTGAAGAACTGCTGCACATATAAATTAGTCTGGGCTGTCGTTTTGCATTATTGCGTTCCAAGAGTCATTACTTTTTATTTTTCCATTGACGAACTGTGTGAGTGCTTGATTTTCATGGGACGAGCTGTAGTTTCATTAGTATCATTTTGGGGTACATGCGATAATTTGATCCGTTTTTATTCAATTTTTTGGTGAGGAGACCAAAAAACAGAAATTCTCTCACTGTTGTTTTTATAATTTTTTAACGGCGTTCTCTGTGCAGTATAAACAACATGTTTACTTTATTCTGCGGTTCGATACGATTATGGCAATACCAAATTTATATCGTTTTTATATGTTTTACTACTTTTACAAAATAAAAACACTTTTTTCTAAATAAAATAATGTTTTAGTGTCACCGTGTCCTGAGAGCCATAACTTTTTTATTTTTTTGTCGACGGAGCCGTGTGAGGGCTTGTTTTTTGCGTGACACACTGTAGTTTTTATTGGTACCATGTTTGGGTACGTGTGACGTTTTGATCACTTTTTATTCAATTTTTTTGGAAACAACGTGACCAAAAAAGGAAATTCTGCCATTGTTTTTCATTGTATTTTTTTTACGGTGTTCACCGTGCGGGATAAATAATATGATATTTTTTTTTAGGTCAGGCCAATACGAACGCGGCGATACCTATGATGTCTATTTTTATTTATTTTTTCATTTTTTTCTAATTATAAAGGGCTTGATCAGGGAAACAAGGCGATTATTGTTTTTATTACGTAAAACTTTTATTTATTTATTTATCTAAAACGTTTTTTTTTTTCACTTTTTATTTTACAGTTACTAGGAGACTGGAATATCTGATCTTCTGATCCCCTGTACAATACACTGCACTACTTCTGTATGTACTTGTGTAGTGCAGTGTATTGTAACTGTCATTTTACAACTGACAGTTGAGCCTATTACATCCTGCCTTGGGCAGGACCTAATAGGCTCCCGTACCTGGCAACCAGGAAGCCGTTGCTAGGCTTCCTGGTTGCCATTGCAACCATCAGAACCCCGCGATTTTTTGCAGGGGGGGGCAATGGGGTGCAGAGGGAGCCCCCTCCCTCTGTATCAATCACTTAAATGCCGCTGTCGCTATTGACAGCAGCATTTAAGGGGTTAAACGACGGCGAAGGGAGAGAACAGTGAGATGTAGTGAGATGTCGGCTGTATATTACAGCCGACACCCGATGAAGATGGAGCGCGCACAGCTCCTGTGCCCACTTCATCCTCAGGGCGTTACTATACGCCCATTTGCGGGAAGGGGTTAATAAAAATTGTTGGTTTTTTTTACATGTCTTTCTCTGATCTCCTCATGGATCTCACAGAAATGAGGAAATCTGAGAAAGTGACAGGAGTTTTCTCTGAAGACCAATCACAGGGGGCCTGTTGATTGGTCCCCAGGCCGGTAACAGAGACGGTTAGCTGTCAATGACAGCTGCCGCCGCTGTGTTATCACTATGTGGTTTCACATAGTGACAGTTTATTCCTGCTCCGCAATAGTACCATGCAGTTCCGCTTCAATGAGCGGCATGTGCCGTACTATTGCGGAGCAGGTACGCAACAGGTTAAACAATGCGTAACATCTGGGAACTGAATTCATACTTGCCAACAGTCCCAAATTTGCCGGGACTGTCCCGGCAAATTACTGTCTTGGGCCTTGTCCCGGTAACTGCTACATTCAATTGTATCTGCATCCTCAAGACGCAGATGCAACTGAATACTATGGCAGATCAGGAAATTATCCGCTTCCTGCTCTGCCATTCACTCTTCCTAGAGCGGAATACCCGGTTAAAGCGTTGCCGACGCCCTGGCCGGGGATTCCGCTCATAGACGGAGCCCCTGACTTCACTGTCCATATAAGGGCAGAGACGTCAGGGGCACCTCCTGCAGCGGAATCCCCGGCCAGAGCATTGCTGACGCGCTTGCCTGGGATTCCGTTTATAGAGGGAACCACTGAGGACGTCACTGTCCATATATAGACAGTGAGGCAGGGGCACCTCCTGCAGCGGAATTCCCAACCAGAGCGTCGGGAACGCTCTGGCTGTGGATTCCCTTCCTAGAGGGGGGTGTGGTGATATCTACAGGGGGAGTATGTAGCTCTATCTACAGGGAGGTGTGTTTGGCACTATCTACAGGATGTGTGTAGCACTATCTACAGGGGGCTGATAAGAGTCACCAATAGAGTCACACCCTAAGTGTCCCTGGAAATAAATTTCAAATGTTGGCAACTATGCTGAATTACCAAATTAAAAGGGGAAGTAACATGGCCTAAAAATGCCTTTAGTGACCACCATGGCCTTATACATATAATACAGTGTACTGCACATTTAAGCGCTATTGTCCAACTGCTATGTGCTATTGTTGTTGTTGTGTTTGTATTCGTATTCCCTCCACTAGAGGTGGCACTTGTACATTAGTGAAATCGGTCATCGTCTGACAAAGATGGGAGAAGATATTCTGCTTTGGAGAAAACTGTGTCTAAACAACAATAAATACTCTGTGAGCAAATTGCATCAGTTGCATTTCTTGACAGCTTTAACCAGGTAAGACAAGGTGCTTAGCTTGTTCACACATCCAAATTTATGGCACTGGGATGTAGGGGCTGCGTTTACCAGGTGCATTTACCAGGTGAAATCACGCTTGGGTGCAGATCTTGTACTATAAAGGAGCGGTTAGCCAGAGCCACGACCTAATAGACTGTCTGTCAGTTTAGGGCGCTGTACAGCGCCAAAAAAATGCAACTGAAATCCATCCCATTGATTTCAATGGGAGGCAGAAGCGCTTTTTTTCCCCGGGACGACTTTGAGCCGCTTGCGGGGAAAAAATGGCATGTCTTTTCTTGCTGCAGTTTCCACCTGTGACCTCCCATTGAAATCAATGGGAGGCAGAAATAACCCGCAGCCCTTGTTTCCAAGCGTTTTTCACAGCGTTTTTTGCCCACGGTCCTTTCATTAGCTTCAGTGGCCGCAGCCAAATAATGCAGCATATGGTAAAAAAACATACATATGGTATTGATGCGATAATAACATACATATGGTATTGATGCGATAATAACAACCCGAAATAACCCGCAGCCCTTGTTTCCAAGCGTTTTTCACAGCGTTTTTTGCCCACGGTCCTTTCATTAGCTTCGGTGGCCGCAGCCAAATAATGCAGCATATGGTAAAAAAACATACATATGGTATTGATGCGATAATAACAACCCGAGCAATAAAGTTAACAAGTTATTAAAACTGATGGTGAATGTCGTAAAAAAAATAACCGCAGAAAAACAATGGCTGAATTGCTTTTTTTTTTACTCCCACTTAATAAATACAAAGTTAATCAAGAAAAGTACATCTCTTCCCGGAAAAAAAAAGCCCACATATGGCTACATGAATGGAAAAATAAAAAAGTGATGGATCCTTGAATGTGGAGATGCAAAGACAAATTATTTTTGTTTAAGGGTATGTCTGTGGACATACAGACAGTGAAACCATGACATGCTGCATATTGAGAATCCGCAGAGCAAGTTAATTCCCATAAGAGTTTTTTTCCGCAGTGTGTGGATGATATTTTTTCAAATCTCATCCACTTTGCTGCTACACTGTGTACCCTAAAATTTCTAATAATTTTATCATGTTTTTACCACATTTTTACTGCAGTTTTATAGCGATTTTCATGTGGTTCTTAATTGCTGTGAACAACGCATGGTAAAAACCGCAGGCGTTTTATCACGAATCACCACGGTTTAACAATGTGTTTTTTTTTTTACCTTAAAATCATGTGGTTCACCTGTAATAACCGCATGGCCGAAAACCACAATGCAAAACCGTGACGATTCTCAGTAAAACGCATGCGGTTTTTACCTTGTGTTTTTTACATCAATTAGGACCCACACGAAAATTGCTACAGTACTACAGTAAAAACGTGATCAAAATGCCCTGTGGAATCTCAGCCTAAAACTGTTTTTATTGTGCAAAAATTGCGTCCGTTAAGTTTAAAAATGCAAAAAAAATAATGCAAGAATTCCTTTTTTTCCGTACCCCATATCTGAAAATAAGCCCTCATACAGCTATGTCGATGATAAAATAAAAAAAGCTATTGCTCTTTGAATGCGACAATGAAAAACGAAAAAAAGGCCTAAAATAGGTCAATAATGGGAAAATAAAAATTGAGCTCTGCTTAATTGCTGTGAGCAACAACAATTTCTGTTAGACATTTCCTAGTTTTGATAAATGAGGTCCATGTTTGTATTAATAGAAAACATTTTTGACATGTATTGTACAGTGTGCTGCGTTAAATGGTATAATGAAGATGTTTAATTGGCATCCCGCATGTTTTTCTTACTTTTAAGGCCGGGTTTCCGCTTAGCGTAAATGCTGAGGAATTTCCGTAACGGAATTCTGTGTGGAAACTCTGCAGCATTCACAGTAGCTGCAAAGTGGATGAGATTTAGAAAATCTCATGCCCACGCTACGGAAAAGAAACCGCAGTGTAAACGTTAATAAATTGACCTGCAGTGCAGAATTTAATTTGATTTTCGGTTGCGGGTTTTTCCCATTAAATTCAATGGGATGTAAAACCCGCAACTGAAAGACAAGTCGCAGCAATTACACCACAAAAATCGCAACTCCGAAAAAAAAAAAATCATACTTACCCAAAACGCCTTCCTTCTTTCTGCAGTCTGGCCTCCTGGGATGACGTGTCACATGGCCTGCAACGTCATCGTAGGAGGCCGGACTATGTGCAGTGAAGACGGAGCGTGTGAACATACCCTTAGCCTTTTGGTGTGTCCTATAACTTCTGCCAGCTGCAGAATCACACCCAAATGGCTGCCGGACACTGCTTAGCAATTTGAAGACACCTTTTCCTGGCTTGTAGGAGGGGGGTGAGATTCCCTCCCACATTTACGGCAGCTGTGAGTCAGGTTGCTTTGCCTTATTCACCTTGCAGCAATTCTGGGAAGTGCCCCCCCCCCAGGTGGCCAACATAGGGAAAACATGTCAAATTATAATTTAATTTTTAATACTTTCCACCATGTGGAAGAAAAAAAAAATACAGCAAAAAACGTAAAAAATATAATAGAAATAAGTAACGACACTTAAAAAAAAAGGTTTAATTCCAGGTCAGACACACTGCGTGATTTTTACGCAGCGTATCCGACCCGTGGGAACCTGGCCTAATAATGGTATCGCTAGGAACAACAGCATAAGCATTATTGCAAACAGCTGTACAAGTAGCTCCCAGGTTTGAAACAATGGAGAGCCCTTTATATATGTATATATATATATATATATATATATATATATATATATATATATATATATATATATATATATATATATATATATATATATATATATATATATATATATATAAATAAAACAAGATAATGCAATCGTACATATACAACATACCTCACTTTACAGCACATGTGTGGTGTATGGGTCTACGACATTGTGTTTACACCTGTTACCAAAAGTGTAATATCCAAGCAAGTGCCCTCTTTCTTTTTGGCATGGAGAGCCTTGGAGTACATGAGCCCTGCGGGAACACCTGCAGACATAGTTCGAATTCCTTCTGTATAATCCCTCACTGCTCTCACAAAGGTATGAAAGAATAAGAAGGGACCGGCCACTCTAAACCCGGCATTCAGACATCAATCAGTTGGGGCTTCTTCCTTTATCCCTAATTTCCTGCTTTACAAGCAGCTCATATTTCATTCAGGACAGGCCAGCAATTCAGCAGAACAGCCATGAGCTGTACAGGTCAGAGAAGACCCTCAAATTCCTAACACCTTCCCATGACCATGTTCATAAAGCGCAATGGAGTAGGTCCAAGAAAAATCGTAGAACAGATAACATGGATGTGACACAATGACACAACGTTGCAAAATATAAAAATAAAACATGTAACTTAATTGTGTATGGAAATGTGTTTGTAATGGAGCTGATCCTGAGATATGAGGTTCTGATTTATTTTTTTATTTGAATTACATCAGTACCTTCTTATGTCTTTGTTCCAGATAATGTTTTGATATATAATGTGTCAGTTTTTTCTAGCACTACATTAATGGTATATTTACTTGAAAGGGGTTTAACCAGCGCCTTGCTCTCGGCTAATAGGGGACTACAAATGCATGGTCCCCCTCTATTTTAAATGAATCTATGTAATATGCGAGTCAAGTGTGCTTATTTCGATTTTAGCTTTTTCAGTAACTCCCATATATATAAATGTACAGTTGGGAGAGGAGGATCTGGTTCCCCCTTCCCAGGAATAGTTGCAGCGGTCAGATCTTTACCGATTAAAGAGGCTCTGTCACCACAATATAAGTGGCCTATCTTGTACATAATGTGATCGGCGCTGTAATGTAGATTACAAAAATAGATATTGGGATGCACTCTTCAGTCTATTGGCGTGGTGCTAGTAAGGTAGGGACGAGAATCCCACAATATTGGAAATATATAACCCCAGCACACACAGAGTCGCTTACTACCTCAACTTTACCAACTTTTGTTGCAATAAAACTTAAATTTGTTTGCATCTGGATCTCTTGTGTACCTCTGTGTGTGCTGGGGTTATATATTTCCAGTAATGTAGATTACAGCAGTGTTTTTTTATTTAGAAAAACTATCTATTTTCACCAAGTTATGACCTATTTTAGCTTTATGGTAATGACTTTCTTAATGCCCAACTGGGAGAGTTTTTAATTTTTACCAGGTGGGCGTTGTGGAGAGAAGCGTATGACGCTGACCAATCAGCGTCATTTACTCTGCACATAGTGATCCTGTGTTGTTCACTATGTGCAGTCACATACACACACACATTAATGTTACTGAAGTGTCTTGACAGTAAATAGACATTGCGTCCAACCAGGACGGGATATCTATTCACAATCCCGAAACTTTTCTAATGTTTGTGTGTGACACAGCACATAGAGATCACGCAGTGCTGTCATTTACAGCGAGATCTCGCGAGATTACGCTTGTTGTGCTGTAAGTCCCACACAAACGTTACCGAAGTGTCGGGATTGTGAATAGACATCCTGTCCTGGTTGCACGCGATGTCTATTTACTGTCAAAACACTTAACACAGAAACATTAGTCTGTGTGTATGTGACTGCACATAGTGAACAACGCAGGATCACTATGTGCTGTGTAAATGAATGGAGAGAAGTGTATGACGCTGATTGGTCACTGATTGGTCAGCGTCATACACTCCTCTGTACAATGCCCACTTGGTCAAAAGTAAAAACACGCCCAGTTGGGCATTAAGAAAGTCATTAGCATAAAGCTAAAATAGGTCATAACTTGGTGAAAATAGATCATTTTTCTAAATAAAAACACTGCTGTTACCTACATTACAGCGCCAATCACATTATGTACATGATAGGGCATTTATAATGTGGTGACAGAGCCTCTTTAAGTTGTACAGAGCCATGTTATGGCAGCTATAATAGTCTATGGGGCCATGCAGGTTTTCTCTGATAGGAAATAAACCATGGCAAGCTCCATCAGATCCGATTTGACAAAGGAATGTGTTCAGTACAGGGGCACCATATAGAGTTGCAGGGTTTCCCTATGTCTCTATACCTTAGAGCAGAACGCTTTGAACTCTGCTGTCGCAAAGCTATGTAAACCTTTGAAAGTGATTTAAAAAAAAAAAAAACTAAAATGTCAGTCAGTGTGATTGGTGCAACTTTCAAATTAGTTATTAAAAATTATTTTTACTTTTTGAGATCCAGCTGCTCTGTATTCTCTATATAGGGCAGCTGTATCTTTTCTAAGACCTTAATCCAAAAGTCCCGCTGACCTGACGGGCTCCGTGTCAGCAGGTCCTGCATGTCTCTGACACATGTAATCTATCACATCACAAGTTATGAATTTAGGCTGCGTTTACATCTGCATCAGGGCTCCGTTCCAACTTTCCGTCTAAGCTTTCCGTCCGAACGGAGCCCTGACAGACAGAAACGAAAAACATAGGCTTCCGTTTCCATCAACATTGATTTCAATGGTGACGGATCCGGTGCAAATGGTTTCCGTTTATCTCCGTTGTGCAAGGGTTCCATTGTTTTGATGGAATGAATACCGTAGTCGACTACGCTATTGATTCTGTAAAAACTACGGAACCCTTGCACAACTGAAACAAACGGATCTGTCCCCACTGAAATCAACCTATGGTTTCTGTTTGTTTCAGTTATGGCAACGTTCTGATGGAAAGCTCAGACGGAACGTCAGAATAGAGCCCTAACGGATATGTGAACAAAGCCTTAGTTGTGATGGATAACAGGTGGATCCTGCAGAAACCGCAGGCATGATGGGTACAGGATTCAGTGAATGATACAGCTGAGAATACAGTAAGAATATATGTATATATGTAATGACCGGGGGGTAGGGAAACGGACAAGTGAGCCCTAATCTACCCGCCACTCTGTCCCTGCCTACTTGCAACGACCCGCCCTAGGCGACGGGGTACAACTGGGCGGCGGTCCCTGCACTCAGTAAGTGCACGACAAACATACAAGGGAATACAAGCAAGGGAAAGGGGCAGTTGCCCACAGCAACACCGTGAGCAACCAGAGTGGTGAACGAGCCGAGTCAAGCCAGGAGTGTGCGAGGTACCAAACGAAGAGCAGAAGAGTAGTCAGTAAGCCAGGGTCTGTATGGAGCAGGAACAAAATAGAAGGAGCTGTAGCTGGGCCAGGAAACCACACGAAAAAGAATAACAAGCAAGGAGGAACAGGAAATGCAGGTATAAATAGACAGAGGGCGGGAGCTAGCTGAGTCTGGCCAGGCTGCGATAGGCTCTCCCACTCCTAAGCCTGCCAGCCTGAGTGGTGGAAGCTGGAGTCAGTCTCAGGGATGTAGATTCAGGTGCTGACTGATTAATTAAGGGAGTTAACCCCGAAGCTGTGCCTGGCAGATCCTTTACAATATATATACACACACGCACAAAATAGCCAGCACATCCAGTAGCAGGTGTTTAGAAAATAAAGAGCTTTATTAGCCCAAATGCAACGTTTCGGCCTATTCACTGGGTAACGACTGCACATATCTTCCAGAGACTTAAGTTTGGAATCGATTTTGGAGTCCGGATAACATTATACTTATGGTGGAGGTGCGCTCTACTTTGATGACTGTACGCCCAAAGTATTTACGGCAACCGCACTTGACTATTTGATTGATGTTTTTACCACTTCATGAGTCTCATCCAATTTGTATGTAATTATACTCTTTATTATGATTAATATATTGATGCACTAAGCAAAGATTGGCCAATATATGGTCTCTTTGAGTAGGATTGTCTCTCAATATTTGTGAATCATGTTATTTACCACCCAACCGGTCTTGTGATGTTTGTCTGTTTGTCAGTTTATGCAAGATCATATACGTTACATTTTAATTATTCTAATAAATGTCATATTTTTATAGTCAACTTGAGCCGAGTGCCTTCTTATACCAGGATATGTTTTCTTTCCCCTCCTTTTTTTTGTCAATATCATCCTTGGTTGGCACCGTACAACTGTACTGAGCTCTGTATTTGCTGAGGTCCCTTGCTTCTTTATGTTAACGTAAGGGTGTGTTCACATCAGCGTTAGGTTCCGTTGATGGGTTTTGTCAGACCTTTCCGTCAGGGGAATCCATCAACGGAAATGCATTTGGAAACCATAGCTTCCAATTGCATTACCATTGATTTCAATGGTAATGCCTCCGTTGCAAATGGTTTCTGTTTGTCTCTGTTCCGTAAGCTTTCCGTTTTTTGGACGGAATCAATAGTGCAGTCGACTGAGCTATTGATTCAGTCAAAAAATGGAAACCTTATTGAACGGAGACAAATGGAAACCATTTGCAATGGAAGCATTACCATTGAAATCAATGGTAATGCAAACGGAAGCTATGGTTTCGGTTTGTCTTTCCGTTGATGGGTTCCTCCGACAGAAAGGTCTGACGGAACCTATCAAGAGAAACCGAACGCTGATGTGAACAGACCCTAATATGTATTAAAGTTTAACTGATAGTTGAATTCACAAGATCTTTGTGTATGTGGGAAATCCCTAATTTCCTGCTCTAAATAAAACTCATATACTAAATCCATTAATGACGCTGCATGTCCGAGATAACATTGCTGTTAAACCTTTTCAAACAATGCAGTACCACTTGTAAACACCTGGTGGCAGTACATTTTGATTGACATTTCAGACTCACATGAAAACTTGCTTTGGCATTTTGGTTACTACAAACTAGCTCATATTCTTAGGAGAATCTGTCACCTTTGGTATTTAAAAAAAAAGAAATAAAAATATTAATAACTTTATTTTATTAAACTACATGACTTTATGTATGTAATATAGATAGGACAATATTTTTACAGCAAAGACACTAGGTATATCTAAATTGGCACAGATGGTAATAGTGCAATACCACTCACAACCTGTGGGAAGGCTTGGCAGAAGCCTATCTTTTTGTAAGAAGGCAGACATATTTTTTCTAATCCTAGGCAATGCCTTTAAGATATTCAAATACTGACCACCTTTCACTACAGGGTAATGAAAGTCTGTAATGCAATATGACAGGTTCTTCTTATAACTCAATGTACAATAAAATTCCTGTAATCTGGAATACAATAGTCCTGAAATTCACACATAAACATAACAAGATCCGGGAGTTCCAACAGATAAATCCCATCAAAGTGGTGCATCAGGTAATGGGTATAGGTCAGTTCCCAAATGGCATATAAAAATCAATAAAACCTGTGGACTGCTCTTAAGTTCAGTGTTAAAATGGAAAACAGTCACCCAACTGTGTCCCAAGTGTAGAGTTCTCATCCACTCCTCCTGACTCCATAGAGCATGATGTAACTTGAATTCAATAGTTTCTAAGGGCCAAACCAGACAAACTAGCCCACGCTCTCAATATTAGATTTCTAACTATCTGTAAACAAAGATGTTTGCCACCGCTCTCATCATTATAGCTGCTCTTGGTTTTCAATCCTATCACCCATTTAAGACTTGCCCAAAAACAGTCTACATCAGTCCCTCTCTCCTTGCCTCGCCCATGTACAGCTCCCATTCACTATTCCCTTTCCTCAGTCAACTTAACCCATCTCATCCCACTGCCCAACATAAAAATCACTCTCATAAATCACATAACCATATGCTGTCTCTCTGCATTCTCCTGCTACTAGCTGCAGGGGACATCTCTCCCAACCCTGGGCCTCCCTTTTCTTCTGCCAAGCTCAACCACTTACCTGCCACACATAGAAACCCTGCAAATCTTCTTGCCATTCCTTGTATGTCTTCTCCTGTCTCTTTTAACTGTGCTCTCTGGAACTCTCGGTCCGTGTGCAACAAACTCACCTTTATTCATGACTTATTCCTTTCTAACTCTCTCAACCTTCTGGCTCTTACAGAAACATGGCTACACCTGTCTGACACTGCTTCCCCTGCTGCTCTATCTTATGGTGGTCTCCAGTTCTCTCATGCCCCCAGAACTGAGAACAGGCAGGGTGGAGGAGTAGGTATACTTCTTTCCCCACACTGCACTTTCCAGGTCATTCCCCCGGTCCCCTCACTCACATTTCCCTCTTTTGAAGTCCACACCCTCAGACTCTTTCACCCTTTTCCCCTCCGAGTGGCAGTTGTCTACCGCCCACCGGGCTCACCCCGCCAATTCCTGGATCATTTTGCTGCCTGGCTTCCACAATTTCTATCCTCTGAAACACCCACTCTCATCATGGGTGACTTCAACATCCCCATTGATAACCCAATCTCCTCATCTGCCTCCCAGTTTCTATCTTTAACCTCGTCCCTCGGTCTGTCACAACTTACTAACTCTCCTACACATGAAGACGGGCATTCACTTGACCTGGTCTTCTTCCGGCTCTGCTCAGTTTCTGACTTTATTAACTCTCCTCTCCCGCTTTCTGACCACAATCTTCTCTGCTTTACTATCAAATATTCTCTGCCTCCTCAGGTCATCCCTACGTATCAGACCTACAGAAATCTACATGCCATTAACACTGTGAAACTCATAGACAGTCTACAGTCCTCATTGTCCCCTATCTCTTCCCTCTCCTGTCCCAATCTGGCTGCCAAACTTTATAATAACACTCTCAAAAATGCATTGGATGAAGCAGCCCCCACTACACTCCGAACCACCCGACAAAGACGACGACAACCCTGGCACACGCCTCAATCCCGCTTTCTTCACCGGTGCTTGAGATGTGCTGAACGACTGTGGAGAAAATCGCATTTGGATGCAGATTTCCTCCATTACAAATTTATGCTCAAAACTTACAACTCTGCCCTTCACCGCGCCAAACAAGTCTACTTCACTTCTCTCATCTCCACACTATCTAATAATCCAAAACGCCTCTTTGATACTTTTCACTCCCTCCTTAGTCCTAAAGTGCAGACGCCAATCACAGATCTCGGTGCTGAAGACCTGGCCAATTATTTTAAAGTTAAAATTGACAACATCCGGCATGATATTATCTCCCAGTCCCCTAGTAACATCGATCCCCTTCCCCCCCGCACTCCCTCTTCTTCACTCTCAGCATTTGACCCAATAACTGAAGAAGAAGTCTCGAGGCTCCTCTCTTCTTCTCGTCCTACTACCTGCCCTAGTGATCCTGTCCCCTCACACCTCCTCCAGTCCCTCTCCCCAGCTGTCACTAGTCACCTCACTAAAATATTTAACCTCTCTCTTTCCTCTGGTATCTTTCCCTCCGCTTTTAAACATGCCATTATAAACCCATTATTGAAAAAACCAACACTTGACCCATCCAGCGCTGCCAACTACCAACCAGTCTCTAATCTGCCCTTCATCTCCAAACTCCTGGAACGCTTGGTCTACTCTCGCCTTATCCGCTATCTCTCTGCTAACTCCATTCTTGACCCCTTACAATCTGGTTTCCGCACTCTACACTCCACAGAAACTGCCCTTACTAAAGTCTCAAATGATCTCTTGGCGGCTAAATCGGACGGTAAATCCTCTCTCCTGATTCTTTTGGATCTCTCTGCAGCCTTTGACACTGTAGACCACAAACTCCTACTTAACATGCTCCACTCTATTGGCCTCAAGGACGCGGCTCTCTCTTGGTTTTCCTCCTATCTCTCTGACCGCTCATTCAGTGTGTCATTTGCTGGTTCCACCTCTTCTCCTCTTCCCCTTGATATCGGGGTTCCTCAGGGATCAGTCCTAGGTCCGCTCCTCTTTTCTCTCTACACAGCTCCTATTGGACAAACCATCAGCAGATTTGGCTTCCAGTACCATCTCTACGCTGATGACACCCAATTATATACCTCTTCCCGTGACATCACCCCTGCTCTAATACAGAACACCAGTGATTGTCTGTCCGCTGTCTCTAACATCATGTCCTCTCTCTATCTGAAACTGAATCTTTCTAAAACTGAGCTCCTTGTGTTCCCACCATCTACTAACCTCCCTAAACCTGATGTCTCCATCTCTGTGTGTGGCACTATCATAACTTCTAAGCAGCACGCCCGCTGTTATTTTTGACTCAGATCTTTCCTTTACTCCTCACATACAATCACTTTCACGCTCCTGTCATTTTCACCTCAAAAACATGTCCAGAATCCGCTCTTTTCTTACGGAGGAAACTGCCAAAACTCTCATTGTTGCTCTGATTCACTCTCGTCTTGACTACTGTAACTCATTACTAGTCGGTCTTCCCCTCACTAAACTCTCCCCTCTCCAATCTATCCTCAATGCAGCAGCCAGGCTCATCTTTATGACCAACCGCTACACCAACGCCTCTAATCTGTGCCAGTCACTGCACTGGTTGCCCATCCCCTTCCGAATAAAATTCAAACTTATTACTCTCACCCACAAAGCTCTCCACAGTGCTGCACCTCCTTACATCTCCTCCCTCATCTCTGTCTACCACCCTACTCGGGCTCTACGTTCTGCCAACGACCTTAGATTAAAATCCTCCATAATCCGAACCTCCCACTACCGTCTCCAGGATTTCTCTCGTGCTGCACCCGTCCTCTGGAATGTGCTACCCCAGACAATCAGATTAATTCCCAATATCCACAGTTTTAAACGTGCCCTGAAAACACATCTATTTAGACAGGCCTATAACATTCCCTAATCTGACTCCTTTCCATGGCCCTCCATTTAGATTAGTCATCAGAATAAGATTCCCTCACACTCCTTCTCTTCATGTCCGTCATACACGGATAGTGGCTGGTGACCGGCTCATGCAGCTTTATGTTACCACCGCATGTGTATAAAAATGGCCGGACTATTGTGCAGAACAAACACTGTTACACTTTGTGTCTCCCTTATGTCCTCATAGATTGTAAGCTCTTGCGAGCAGGGTCCTCACTCCCCAGGTTTGAATTGTAAATGAACTTTGTCACTATGTAATGTCTGATATTGTTTGTTTCATGTTCCCTCTAAATTGTAAAGTGCTGCGTAATATGTTGGCGCTATATAAATAAAGATTATTATTATTATTATTATTATTATTCTCAACAGCTACTTAGTTCTCCAGGTATCTTTTATAAGATAAAATATGAACAGAAATAGTGTATTACCCAACGACACAGTCCACTTGATGCAAAAGGTATTTATTCTGTTCACAAGATAAAAAAAGGATAATACCAGTGGTGTAGTCCCCCCTAAAACAGTGCCAGGCTCTAAGACCTGAGTCAGCGGAGGCAAAGCCATCAGTGAAGATGGAACTAACAGCATAAGCAGGGCTAGCTACAGAGGTGGAGCTAGCAATAGATGCCCATTTAGTGTTATATTTATGGGCGTGCTCATGAAAATAAAGGGTGTCGTTGTGTAAATGGGGACTATGGTCTACGCTGTGTTTGGGACAGTCCTAATCGTTATCAATGGGGCGAATACTTGAGGCCAGTCTTACTCATTATCAATAGGGCATAAACATGGGGTAAATCCTGCTTATACTTGTGGCCAGCCCTGCTCGTTATCCAGGGATATATACTGTGGACCAGTCCTGCTCATTATCAAAAGGGCATAAACTTGTGGCCAGTTCTGCTCGTTATCAAAGGGGCATATTCTTGAGACCAGTCCTGTTCATTATCAAAGGGGCATATACTTGAGTGCTGCATTTGCCTAAACAAATCAGAACCATCAATTCAGATAGCACCCGGACTAGTAAATGTAGTGAAGGCAAGTACAGTACACAGTGGTGCATATCATCTTTCCACCTTTAAAAAAGGAATAGTGTCGCCCCAAAAATTTTTTTTATATCAGTTTGAGGTTAGTGTTTTATAAAAAAAAATTCTATTTATTTGTGTGTTTGTGTGTTACTTTTTTTTATTTTTTAACTTTTTCTTCCCTATGGGGGCTGCCATTTTTTTTCCATTTCTGTATGTGTCGATTAACGACACATACAGACATGGAATACGGCACATACAGTCCCATAGTGAATGCGAACGGGGCCCGTTCCATCCACTATGGTGTACGCCGTCTGTGTGGGAACGGCGCATGCGCCGCTCCCACACAGTCCAAGTTGAACTGAGCGCCGTCCGGCGCCATTTTCCTGTAGACCGGAAGTCGCGGCCGGACAGTAAGATTACTACTTCCGGTCGCGGCTTCCGGACTTGTGCACTTGGAGCAGCGGCAGCAGACGGAGCGGACGGACCGGAGGGAGCGGCGGCGACTGGAGCAGGTAAGTTAGGTCTGTGTATGTACGTGTTTTAGTGTGTGATTACTACTGTATGTAAACCTACTACACTGTGTGTTAGCTCAAAAAATGGCGACACACAGTGTAGGAGGTTTGACCGTTCAATCCCCTTGTTTCTCCCGGCACTAGCATGTGGTTGCTTTACCACATGCAATGCTGCAATTTTGGGAATTGCTCCATCTAGTGACCAGTGCTGGGAAATATTATAAATTAGAATCTAATTTATAATATTTCCTGACTCGTGAAAAAAATAAAAAAAATTAGAACAATGTTTAATCACCTACACACTAATTGTTTAACTAAAAAAAAAAATGAATTTTTTGCTAGCAACACATTCCCTTTAAGGCTTGTGATTATCTACTATGTAAATTCAGCTCTGTAACAGAGTTTTCCTGAATTAAAGGCCCTTGTACACCGGCCGGGTGTAGCGAGCCCTGATCAACAAGACATCATTGATCGGTGCTCGTCTGCTCCTGTCACACGGAGCTATGGATGGGGACGAGCGGTCGTTACTCCGATCGCTCGTCCCCATAAGTTATTATCATGTCAGCAGCGCGTCTCCCTGTTTGCACACGGAGATGTGCTGCCGACAACGATAATATTTAACTTTTTTAAAATGATACGACCAGCAGATGATTGAGCATTTGCTCATTGATCTGCTGATCGCTGCCCTGTTTACACGGGGCAATTATCGGCAACGAGCGTTATATGAACGATCGTTTGTATGTAAAACCCCCTTAACTTAGTACACATTGTACATTGAGGATCATGTATCAATAGATTTAGTTGCATTTTCATTGCCAGCGAAAACGGCGGCATCTGTGACATAATTTTTAGATGTCACACAAAACCCCCCTTCACAGCTGGAGGGAAATCCCTATGTCCAGTCTAGCCTGCTGTAACTGCTGCCCTTTGTGAACACAACTGCAATGTCATTTTTGTTAGAGCTGAAAAATGACACAACACAACATTAATCATGACGCATATGCTGCACCATTATTCAGATCCACAAGAACAGTCAAACCTCAGCTTAAAATGCTAGAGGTTAGTAAGAAATTCCCATCATACATTCCCCTTTTCCTCCATTTATGGTTGCTAATATTTCCAGACACACAAAGACATACAAAACATACATCCAGTATATACCCTTACTGCAAAAAAAAAATATGTTGTCAAGTCCATTTAAGTCTTCCATCCAAAATTTTTGTGCAAAAGCCTGGTGTAATTCTAAAACTGGATGTGGTTATTCGCAAAATTCATCTTTAAGGGCAAGATGGAAATATGGGGCGTTATTCGAACATTAAGTTCTATACGGTGGTTCCTACCTTGGGACCCACCCTGTTCTCCATACCCACTACCTGGGCTCCATAAGAAAGATGGTATATGTGATGGGCTTTGGTAGCTGATCCAAAGAGAGGGAGGTTTATGTTTATTGAGATTGTTTGCCAAATGGGGTAGTTAGTTAAAAGCATAATTTATGAGCGGCAATGGTGGTGGATATGGACTGGAAGGAGTCCTCCTTTACTGTTGATGTTGGTTATGTTGACCCTGAAAATGTCGATGGTGGGAGTGATGCTGAGACATGGGTCCAATCTTTGGTGAAAAGCTACCTCCGAAGCCAGGGCTCACATGGTCAAAAAAATGATGGAACAGCTTGCATTCTCGTTAATGATAGTGCTAGAAGATAGTAGCAGACCAATTGCTGAAACCCATGAGGAGGGAAGCAGAAAAGCCTGATACCCTTACAACACAGGTGACTTTTCTTATTTTCTCCTTGACATTTTCCGAAGGTTCCCTACTTATTGACTTTGGCCTAGGGAAAAGCTGCTGTTTTTCCAAAGACTCTTGCTGTTCCTGTTGAGATTTGGATTTGTCTGACTTCAGAATCTCATCCTGAATATCATGAATGTCAGCCGAAGAAGGAAAAAGCCAGGTTGACCCAGCACTACTGCTATTGGCAGCTGTATTATATGTGAAAGCGATTGGCGTGGCGTTTTGATGATGGTAAGGAGGCTGCAGATGTGGATGAACTTGACTGGAAAAGCCAATTTTTCCTGTGTTATTTTGCACCAACACGGCAAACCCGTAATCCCTTATTTAGCGTTTATTTATTTTTTTCATTTTGCTTATTCCTAATTATCAAATAAAGCAATTACAATATTTTAAAGAAACTGTATATTAATGTGAACCCTAAATAAATATTTTTATATGTATCATAAACTTTCCAAGCTTGTGTTGCTCCCTGTCCAAAATGTTTAACTGGATTGCCACACTACGTATAGAATTACATAAGAATACATACATACCAACACGGATTATAGTAAACTCACCCATTCAGTACCCTAAGTTTGCTCACCCCTTTTAGTTAGTCTGTGCACTGTGAAAAGGGTGGAGGACAGTGAGGTATGCTATTTGACACCACTATGAGATTGTAGAGCTCAAGCCACCCATTAACTAACATGACCAATTATTCTTCCAAACCCTAACCACCCAGTCCCCCAGCTATTTATCAGATTTAGGTCCGGACTATTTTGAGCCTTTAGGACCAGACAACGTTTAGCCATTTCTAGCACGCGTTAGTTAAACGACTATAACTTTTTTTATTTGTTTGACTAGCGATGTGGTTTTTGCAATGTTTTTTTCATTGAAAATGCAGGTTTCTTTTTTTTTAATCATTTTTATACACATCCTTTTGTCTATTTTAGAATTTTTAGGCTTAAAGTTTGAAAATAATAGTCAAAAAAATATGCTTTTTTACATTTCAGCTAACTTTTGCTAGTAATAATAGTTTTATACTAAAATAGACCTTTTATTTGTGATCGTCATTGTCTTCTGTAAATTTTGATATATTACATGTCTATTTTAGCGTAAATGGGTTAAGTCTATCCTTACAATAATGATTGGCGGAGAGGACGTTTTTTGGGGGTATTTAGGTTTTTACATTTTTTTTATTATTATGGTCTGTCCCTCAAACGTCAGAAAAGACCTTTGGGGGACTTTATTTTTATTTATTTATTCTTTTACACCTTATTCTTCCACTGTAACTGGGGCTGCAGTCCTCTTATAGTCCTCTTATAGTCACTACTTATAGTGACTACTGTCACAATAGGGCTGTGTTGGGTCTAGTTAGACCCAGCAGCAGCCTGCCACTAACGGCATCCTGGCGATCATGTTACCAGTCACATGATCACCAGGACCAATAGAGGAAAGCGGTGCCGCCGATGCCTCTATTATATATACAGCGTTCATTGAGCGCTGTGTAGAAGCGATCAGAGAAGGCAGAAGCAGGTATAGCTGCTTCTATCTTCTCTTTAGGGTCCCCGGCAGTCACTGACTGCCGGGCACCTGACATTCAGCTGCCCGATCGCCGGGCCTCGACTTCCGGACGTTTATATATAGCCGGCGGTCGGGAACCAGTTAACCAGAAAACAAACACAGAGACGTTGGATTAAATTGGCCACAGCAGCAATTTTATTAAACAAACATAGCAATTTAAATAAATGGCAAATTGTATATAGTAAACAATTCACACAATCACACCATACTCTCAGGTGAAGGCAACTACAGAAGGGGTCCTTGGAGCAACAAAATCTGGCACCTATTTGCCCACATATTCCATTTTCCTCCACAGGTTCAGGGGCAGATGGCTATAATAAATTGCACCCAATTCCTGGAACACCACCGAGCAGCAACCCAGAATAAGTTAGACGACCAATAATTCTATAATTTGGCAGGACCATACCCAAGAGGAATCTCCCCCCACCAATTTAACGCCAACTCCAAGGACCCCAACCCACCAAGCTGCTGCAGTGATATTAAACCAACAGCACATACTCACCAACCAGAATCCACACACTCTGCACTACAAAAAAAAGCTTAGAAAAATGATTAAAGATAATATTACAAAAAATTATGGAGGGAGAGTGGGACTCTCCTGGTTGTCACTCTGACACTGCCACTCATTTGATGCTAGGAGCAATAACTCTCCTCATTGCTCCACCCCCTTGTCTACCTTAACGCCCCTTCCTACAGTTATGGCTTTCAGCCTGTGTCTAGCCTGTCTCAACCCCCAAATACAAAAGATTAGTGTACAGATACAGTACATATATACAGCAGAAGAACCAAGTTCAGTACATAAATACAGTGCTGGAATTAGGCTCAATACAGATATACAGTAACAGAACAAAGCTCAGTACATAAATACAGCACCAGAACCAAGCTCAGTACATATACACAGCACCAGAACAAAGCTCAGTATGTATAAACACCAGTGGAACCAAGCTCAGTACATAAATATTATACCAGAACAAAGCTCAGTACATAAATACAGCACTAGAACCAAGCTAACGACATATATAGAGCACCAGAACCAAGCTCAGTATATATATATACAGCACCAGAAGGAAGTTTAGTACATATATACAGTACCATAAGCAGGTTCAGTACATGAATATAGCACCAAAACCAAGCCCAATATATATATATATATATATATATATATATATATATGTTTATATTTATATAGAGCACCAGAACCAAGCTTAGTACGTATATGCAGCACCTAGATAGTAGCCACAAACATGCTCACCTGTTCCCATTCCCACGCTGGCCTCTTCTGCCCTGGCCTGCTACAATGCAGGGGGTCTTTTTTCAAAGCTCCCTACCATGCCCTGCAGCCCAAAAAAAGTGCCAGAGCAGCATCCTGGCTCCACTACACTTCTAGTTAGAACAGCATATTATAAAAACATCATTGAGGACATCACCCAGTCTGTTCCATATGATTCGAGTTTCTTTCCAGGTGCATAACCTTCACCAGTGGGTTTCCCTTTTTATACATACATTCCATATAACTACCATGTAGAACACAACCTGTTTTTTATGGGTTGTCATTAAGATCATATGCAGAAAACGGAGAAATAAGCAATGGAATTATGAGTCTCCGATTGTATGTTAGCATTTCGGACTGTCTTCTCTACCCTCCCAGGTAAATTTTAAATTATTTTGTATGATCGTTTAATAATCAAGAATATTTTATTATCTTATTATTGGTTCCCGTCATTCTGCAGAACAACGGAAAGTCTTGATGCAGATATGAACAGTTATTTATTTGTTTTATTTTAAACTGTTTTTGTGTAGGAGGAAAAGGCTGATTGAACTAGTTAATTTTTTACCTACAATTTTTAAATGTCCAAGGCCAGCTTTGGAGTTTACTCATACGGTGCGGTCAAGACCCATTTCTTTGTACTGTGGTTATCACAAAACTGCATTAAAATGCCCCGCTTTTTTGAGATCATGGCAAAACGATAGCATTTTGACGTGGTTTTGTGTTAAAAAAACTTGAGACTCAACTTCACTGTCCAAATAAACCGTTAGAATACGCAGTCATTTTTTCTTGGTATGATCAAAGTGTTTATACTGTCTACTGAAAACATCCAGTTGGGTTTAATAATTAGCTGTTAACGTTCGACAACATTAACGGGGTATTTCAACCTTTAAAAATGATATTTAGCTGATCTTATGTTATAAATGATTACTTACTAATATATATCATGTTCCACATATGCTGTTTACCTGAAGAAATTATGACATTTTGTTCATAGTACAACACGTGTTCATTCCTAGTGGGCCACTTTTTATAGACGAAACGTCACAGATCACAGGACTAATGCTTTACTTGGCACTCCCGCATGGGTAAAAAGTGCATTGAATAGAAGGGGAGGTAAACTAGATGGGGAGGGTGCCCAAACAGAAAGGAAGACTTTCCCTCACCTGGGGCAAACATTCAGTTCTAAATAGCCTGACCAAGATAAAGTGGCTTGTTGGCACCTCCTCTGTCACACTTCACCCATGTTCCGCCAGTCTTCCCCCACTTGTGCCCCTGGCCAACAGACTAGTATAGAGAGTAAACAAAGAGGATTTAAAGTGAAATCACAGGCTTTGTAGTTTATATGGTGCTGCCAACATCTCAGACCAAGGGCATCAAAACAAATGCCCCATGCTGAATAAGTGATTTGCATAAAACTGAAACGATGTATGTATGAAAGGTGCAAAAGAATAAAGGAAGAGGTCATTTTTATCTATTTTTTTTTAACTTTTTTTTATAAACTTACTTTATAGAATACTTTTGAAGAAATCAAACCCATAATTGTAGTTCAAAAGAAAATATTCTAGTATACAGGACTATGCCTCTCTACTGTATTCATTTCTAGAACAAAACCACGAGACAGATTGACCTTTAACTCCTCTAATTATTATACTTAGCACCATGTAAATAGTTATTATATGACTTGAATTGTCAAGGTGATAGGTGATAGAAGTAGAGCTGTATCATACCACTGTTTAATTCCACACCACCATATAGGGACTGTGGACCCCATACAATGTGATCCCCTCCAATCCCTTTTACTTACTTATCAGAACTTGCAATTTATTCTGCGTCTGCCAGCAAAAGTTCATCTCCATTTGTATGTAGAGATAAATCCTCCTCTGTTTAGATAATCTTCAGCAGTCGGATTATCTCTGCTCATCATTTCAAAGTTTGCAAAACACAGGGAAAATATTTACTGTGAAGGAGAGGGCAGAAGATCAGGATATAAACCCTGGCTCTCCGGAGAAGAGAAAATCACACAAACTTCTCTCTATAATAAGGGGCTGTTTAATGGCTTCAGACAGTCTGTTTGTGGCTGATGGATGAGAGCAGGCAGACTCCGCTCTCTGGGTCACTTTCTGCTCTCAATGTCTGTGGTTTGCTCATCTCTTCTGTCTCTGCATTTCATACACTCAAACCCTTCACAAATCTTAGCTCAGACTCCCCCAGATGCTCCCATCTGCCACACAAAATTGTTATCTGTTACAAATTAGATTTCTCCTTCATCATAACAATTAAGGACAAAACATTATGTATGTATAATTTAGTGATAATGGCCTGTCACCAACTGCACAATGAGAGATTGAATTGGCAACTAGAAAGATTCCCGGTAGGAATTTATTGAAACCATGGCAAACTTTGTCCGGAAGGTTTACAATCGTGATATTGGGGATTTTTTTTCTAGGACAGTCATGCCAAGGGTTCATGCCAAGGGTCACCATGGCACAGCATCTCTTATACATAGAGTCAGCATGACATCTGAAGTGATGGTAATCTGTCTTTTAATACTACCCAAAGAGTGCTTTAGACACCAAAGACTGCAGTGTGCAATGATATGGTATTTTCTCCATATGGAAAGATGTGAAGGGATGTGAAAAACCAAATGGTGCATAAGTAGAGAACATTATAGAGTTCTTATCAGTATAAGAAAAAGGTAAGACATCAACCAATCATTAAAGGAGAAATGCAGCCAAAAATAATCTTCTGACATATAATTTAATTGATATAGGTAATAATATCCCATTGGTGGAGTCTGAGCTTGGACCACCACTGATTTCCAGATTGAAAAGGGCTGTGAACTATATAGAGAACCCAAAGCCCTTTGGCATCACTCAGAGATTTCAGTTACTGAACAATATGAAAAAGTCCTTAGACATGAGATTTGGACTGGCTTTCAGACACACAATTGATCAGTTGTCCGACTGTATCTTTGGGCGATAGCATTACAAACATTTACAACCATGGAAAGACCAAGACTGCTAGATGCAATAGGGCAAGAAAAAAAAAATTCTGATCAAAATTATAAAATCAGGTCATGGTCGATCAACCAAAAGGTTAAAAAATTAAGACAGTTTGTCCTGTTATTGGTCATTTGCACAAAATAATGTAGCCAATTAATGGTGAAAAACATTGACTGTTTTAGCAGGCATATACCAATAGTTGTCCAACTTAGACTGCGTTCACATCTGAGTCAGGGCTCCATTCCGACGGAGCTTTCCGTCGGAACAGAGCCCTGACTGACACAAACGGACACCATGGGTTTCCGTTTCCATCACCATTGATTTCAAAGATGACGGATCCGGTGCAAATGGTTTCCGTTTGTCTCCATTGTGCAAGGGCTCCGTAGTTTTGATGGAATGAATAGCGCTGTTGACTACGATATTGATTCCGTCAAAATGACGGAACCCTTGCACAACGAAGACAAACAGAAACCAATTGCACCAGATCCATCACCATTGAAATCAATGGTGATGGAAATGGAAACCTATGGTTTCCATTTGTGTCAGTCAGGGATCCGTTCAGACGGAAAGCTCCGTAACGTAGGAACGGAGCCCTGACGCAGATGTGAACGCAGCCCTAAAGGGGTTATCCCAGAATAAATAATTTTTCTTTTAGAAAGCACTGTACCTAGGTAACTTTACAATACACACTCTGTCCTGCAAAAATAAATGTGCAATATCTTTTGCTTCATGTTCTTGTTCATCTGCTTCCTTTGTTAGCCTGCCTATCTACGTGGATGACAGTACACGGTCCTGCATTGCTCCCCATGTGACTTCCGTTTTACTCAGTAGTTTCCCAGAAGCCCTCCGACGACACCTACTGAAAGCAGAGGGCTAGGGACACTGCGCATGTACGCCCTGTGCGCTTTCCCTGAACTGGGAGAGGAGACTCCTAAATAAGAAAAAAGCTGGAAGATCTGCACATGTTGGACCTTAGAAATTGTACATTTTAGAAAATTCTGTGTATTTGGTAACATTAAAGGGACACTCCGGCCTAAACAAAACTTTCCCATGTGTACCATCATGGTATTCCATGTGTCAGACTGTCACCTGTTATTTTTCTTGCTGCTTCTATCTGTATATATTAGACTGGATTAGTTGCTTAGCAGCAGTGTGATTCAAGCTCGGTGACACACTTTCTCTACTTGAGTCTATGGAGATCTATGTGTCACCCGTCTCAGGCTTCAGTGGTTCCTGTACCACACTAGTTTTGATACTGATACTTAGACTGGTTCCTGTCACACAGGTATAATGTAGAAGAGTGCAGCCTCTCTGTATACTTATTGTTTCTATTTAAGAGAATATAGAATGATAATCACGGTGTCCCCCAGCATGCAGAAATGGTATGGTCTTATGCTGTGCTGAAGCATCATGGGATTGATAGCATAACAGAGAGGAAGAGAAAACTGGGGAAATCTAAGGCCCCATGCACACGAACGTATTTTTATGGCCGCAATTCACCCGCAAATCCGCGGATGAGTTGCGGCCCGATTCATTTCAATGGGCCCATGCACACGACTGTGGTTTCCACTGGTTGCCCATCCCCTTCAGAATAAAATTCAAATTTATTAATCTTACCCACAAAGCTCTCCACAGTGCTGCACCTCCTTACATCTCTTCCCTCATCTCTGTCTACCACCCTACTCGGGCTCTACGCTCTGCTAACGACCTTAGATTAAAATCCTGCATAATCCGACCCTCCCATTCCCGTCTCCAAGATTTTTCTCGTGCTGCACCTGTCCTCTGGAATGCGCTACCCCAGACAATCAGATTAATTCCCAATATCCACGATTTTAAACGTGCCCTGAAAACACATCTATTTAGACAGGCCTATAACATTCCCTAATCGGACTCCTTTCCATGGCCCTCTTTTAGATTAGTCATCAGAATAAGATTCCCTCACACTCCTTCTCTTCATGTCCGTCATACACGGATACTGGCTGGTGACCGGCTCATGCAGCTTTATGTGTACCGCCCATGTGTATAAAAAATGGCTGGACTATTGTACAGAACAAACACTGTTAGGCCTTATTCACACGGACATGTCTGCGTTTTGCGCGCGCAAAAGGTCCGTGTGTCATCAGCATATGGTGCGCGGCTGCGTGATTTTCGCGCAGCCGGCATCATTCTGACACTCTGGTTTTATGTTTACAAACAGAAAGCACGTTGTGCTTTTCTGTTTTCATTCATAGTTTTTACTACTGTAGGGCACCCGGAAATTCAATGGGTGCGTGCAGCGCGAAACACGGGCAAATATAGGACATATCATGAGTTTTACACAGCGCACATACGCTGCATGAAATTCACTGACTGAATGGCCCCATTCATTAACATATGTCCGTGCAACGCGCGTGAAAATCACGCGCGTAGCACGGACGTATAGCACGTTCGTGTGAATAAGGCCTTACACTTTGTGTCTCATTTCCTCATAGATTGTTAGCTCTTGTGAGCAGGGTCCTCACTCTGGTTTGAATTGTAAATGAACTTTGTCACTATGTAATGTCTGATATTGTTTGTTTCATGTTCCTTCTAAATTGTAAAGTGCTGCGTAATATGTTGGCGCTGTATAAATAAAGATTATTATTATTATTATTATTATTATTTCTACTGTCCATGTATTGCCCAGGAGCCTGGACCGCAAACAGATCGGACATGTCTTATTACGTCCGCATCTTGCAGTCTAGGCTCGTTGAAATGAATGCACACGGCAATGTGCATGGCCTGTGATTTGTGGGCGGCCGCGGATGACTCTCCGCGGCCATCCGAGCTGCAAGTCACGGCCCGTGCACACCACTATGGTCGGGTGCATGAGGCCTAAGAGTCAAGATGGAGGCTTTTTTAAAGCACAGACAAGGCAGCGGTTCAAAAAGTAAGTACAGTATACATAAAAGTATAGAGTGTGGTATACAGTCAGGTGGGGAATGCAGACATGGAAAGTTGTGTTTCCACTGGAGGTCTTCTTTAATTTAACCCCTTAAGGACCGAGCCATTGTTCATTTTCGTTTTTCACTCCCTGCGTTCCAAGAGCCATAACTTTTTTATTTTTCTGTCAATGGAGCGGTGTGAGGGCTTATTATTTGCGGGAGGAGTTTTCGTTTCTAATGGCACCATTTAAAGTACCATATAATGTACTGGGAAACTGAAAAAAAATCCTTTGCGGGCAGAAATTGGAAAAAACTGCAATTCCTACATTGTTTTTCTGGTTTTCCTTTTTACAGCTTTCACCGTGTGGTAAAAATGGCAACTTAACTTTATATAGGTTTTTTTTATTTTATTACTTTAAAAAAAAACTTTTTGTTAAAAATGTTTTGTTTTTTTTCACCACATTCTGAGAGCCATAACTTTTTTCATTTTTCCATGAATTGAGCGGTGTGAGGCTTATTTTTTGTGGGGCGAGCTGTAGTTTTTATTGGTTCCATTTTTTGATATGTAAAACCTTTTGATCATGTTTTTTGATCAGAAATGTTTGCGAGCAAAGGTGACCAAAAACAGCGATTTTGATGTTTTACATGTTTTATTTTATACGGCGTTCACTGTGCACATTAAATAACACTGTATTGTAATAGTTCAGACTTTTACGGACGCAGCGATACCAATTTTGTTTATATTTTTTATTTTTGACATTAGAGGAAAAATAGTTTTTTTTTTTAACATTTAATATTTTTTTGATTTTTTTTACTTCTAATAACTTTATTAAACTTTATTAAACTTTCTTTTTTTTACACCATTTACTACTCCCTCTAGGGTACTTGAACCAGTGATCGCTAGATCACTGGTACAATATACTGCAATACTAATGTATTCCAGTATACCGTCATATTCACAGGCTTCTGTTAAGCCGTACCAGAGACTCGGCTTAACAGAGGCAGATAAAAGGCAGCCCTGAGGCAGGGGTGTAGCTGGGGGGGGGGGGGCAGGCGGGGCATGTACCCCGGGCATGACTTAGAGGGGGGCGCCAGCGCCACCTCCTCCTGCACTATAATTGTACCTGTGTCTATAGGACACACGAACAATTAGAAGCAATGAATAGCCGGGTACATTCCGTGCCCGGCTATGCAGCGCTTTTGCACCAGGGAAGCGACTGGTACCTTTTGTACCAGTGAAGCTTCCGTCGATGAAAGGCGCTGATTGACAGGGAAAGTCATCCTGCCCAGCCAATCAGCGCCTTTCATAGACGCTGAGTTCAACCCCCAGGAGACCTGCGCAGAAGAGAGCTGCTGGCCGGCGTGGGAGCGGGATTAAGGTGTGTTTAAATAGTTGTTTTTTTAATTGTAATAAAAGTGTGTGGCATTATCTACAAGGGGGTCTTTATCTACGGGGGGACTTTATCTACAGAGGGGGGACTTTGTCTACACGGGGGGGCCTTTATCGACAGGGGGGACTTTATCTACGGAGGGGGGACTTTGTCTACACGGGGGGGGGCTTTATCTACGGGGGGTCTTTATCTACGGAGGGGGGACTTTGTTTACACGGGGGGCCTTTATCTATGGGGGGACCTTTATCTATGGGGGGACCTTTATCTACAGAGGGGGGACTTTGTCTACGGGGAAATTATATATTTTTTGAAAAAATATATATTTTTAAAAACTAGATATTTTGGAAAGCGCTCCTCAATATAAAGAATAAGCAGAGGGGTGCTGGTAAGCAAGTTTATTGTACAACAAAGGATGGGCAATGCGTTTCAACGCAGAACATGCGTCTTCGTCAGGCCGAAATTAGGTATGAAGAAAGCAAAACATACAGCTTAAATACACATGTGGATGAGGGGGAGGGGATAAGAGGTAAAAAAAACGCCAAACATGAAACAATCATGTAAATAGATAAAACCAGATGTGACTGACGTCATCAAGTAAACAGTCACAGTTTTAAAAAACATGAGGTACATAAAGAGATATCAGGCACTGAATATAGAAATACAGAGTAGTGCACAGTCATAAAATGTAGAAAGGAGTGGTAAAAAACAAATGTTGCAAACATATGCAAACCGGAGTGTAAACGGAGTGACCTTACGTATTAAAAACATGAAATGAAACATGATAAGGGAGAGCTTACCGATATTCAGACGGGTAAGGATGAAGGTAGAGGAGACTGTAGGTACGGCACGGACAGCAGAGAAGGCTGAAGCACAGTGAAAATAAGAAAACACACGCCGGCATCAGCGTAGTCCAGGTAACCACAGTAGCTACGGTGGCCGTAAGGGAGAAAAAAGATGGCAAAAGCAAAGGGATGCCCGAGACGGGAGATGCATATGTACGAGGAGATAGAAAATGTAAGTGAAGTAAATGGTTTCTTTTGGTAAAATACTTGAAGAGAATATAAATCAGCAGGAAGTAAGGGAGTAGGAAAGATTATATATTGTTGGTCAGAGAGGAAGGGACATGGATATGGAGGAAGACGGGAGATGTAAAAATAGAAGAATTCGGTCAAAACTGTAGAATGGTATAAGAAACATAAGATGTACATAAACAAATTTATATTAATACATGTATAGCATGACAGGAGAAAAACTCATATAATTTGGACAAGTTAATATTAATCAATCTAGTGCAGATTCAGAAATGTCATTAAGACCGCCAGGTTGCAGACAGGACAGTTTAAAGATCCAAAAGTTCTCCCTCTGTTTGAGCCTATTGAACCTGTCATTATCAGTAACTGAGATGGATTCAATGGGAGTCACACAGATATTACTAAAGTCGTTATTATGGGCAGTTGAAAAGTGTTGTGAAACACTATGTTTTAAAAAACCCGTTTTCACATTAAACCTGTGCTTGTTAATCCTGCACCGTAGTTGTTGGGTCGTTCTCCCCACGTATTGTAGGTTGCAGGAGCATTTAAGTGGGTAAATAACGTAGCTATTGCTGCAATTCATGAACGTTTTAATAGGGAAAGATTCATTTGTGACGGTTGAAGTAAAAGAAGTGCAGCCATGTGTAATGCTACTACAGCACAAGCATCTCTGATGGCCACATCTATAGGAACCAATAATGGATGGTAAAGAGTTACGCTTTTGTATCTTCACGGGTTTCAATCTACTTGGTGCTATAATGTTACGTATGGTCTCAGATCTCCTATAAGTTATTTTAAGTTTTTCTGGTAGGATTTCTTTAAGATAAGGGTCACTCTTCAGTATGTGCCAATGTTTATTTAAAAGGTTCGTGCATGCATTGCTGCCACAGTTAAATAAGTACCACAAAGAGACAAATAAGAGCCTTTAACGCCAATGTATATAATATAAAAAGTTTATATACATAGATTTCTTTACATGTATAGATACATATGTACAGACAAATAGGCGGCTCCTGACTAATGGTAGGGTTTTGACAGGTTCATTCGGCTTTATTTTACGGGGCTGAGCGCAGATATTCCAATAATATGGGGACGAGGTGATTTGCTGGTGTATTACATCAGGGTCACGGCTACATTAGATACTCCTATGCCCGGACTGTGGTGCCGTTGTGTTGTGTGCATGCCCGCTGTGGCGGCTGGAGGCGATTCTCACCCCCTTCGCTTCCTGTGGCGCATTGCGCATGTCCGGAACTCCCGTTACGCGTCGGGAGCCCGGACATGTGCTGCAGTGCCGGAGGCCGGATGTGGGGATTGCCTCGCTTCCGGCGGCACCAGCTGGGATGCGCCGCTGAATGACATCACGATCTTATGGCATGGGTAGTATAAATGGGACTAAACGACAGAGCACACATTAATCGACATCCCCCTGAGGAAGCACTACGTGGCGAAACGCGCGTCGGGGTCTATGTTGCGGAGCAGACACCTCCCATTTCATACCACTTTATCCCATCTATGGGTAAGTCTGCATCTCAGTCATTTTGTTTGATTCAATTACCATCTAGTACGATATATACTGCACCCTTCTTTCACTCAAATCTGTTATCTATGGAGACATTGTTCTCCCTTCCTTACCCCTGAACTAATGGTGTATTATTGGTATACTTAATTTTGAATCTGATACTCATTCTAACATGTATGCAGCTACCCTTGGTTAAATTGGTAGTTACAACACTTGGTGCGGTCTCCGCTTTTTTACTAGAGTTCTTCTTGTGCTATTTTAGTATGTATATTGTTTGTATAATAAAGATTTAACTTTTTATATTATATACATTGGCGTTAAAGGCTCTTATTTGTCTCTTTGTGGTATATGCATTATCATGGAGCTGCCTAGATGATATGGGGGGACAGTTTAGGTTTAAACAGTTCCCAGCCCGTGTTACAAATTTGTTTGGAGTCTATATACTGATTCTAATTTATTCTGTGTCTTTCACAGCAACCGACTCTCAATATTCAATGGACTTTACAGTCCGTGAGCAATCATGGCTCATGCAGTTAGAAGAAATTTTTAAGGAGGACTCTAGTTTGGTTTTAGATGGGAATAGAGATTGTAGAGAGATACATAAGAAACTTAGGACATTATTACATCAAAGGACTAAGATATGGTGGAACAAGGCGTTTTTGGAGAAATATTTATCCAAAAACCTGATCCCTCGTGGGCTACGAATTCAGGTGTTCCCCTCATTTGAAATGAATGATGGCAATTTTAAAAAACAATGGGAGGAGCTTTCAGACAAATGTTCTAGGGGATATATGGAATTATTAGTTTTGTCGAATCAAACTAACCTGATACAAATCGAAAAAGAAATTGAGAATATTCAGGCTACTCTAAAATCAGAACTGTCCAGTGGTGCACTGGACAAAATAGCTGGAGACATAGATAAAGACTTCCTTAAATGGGAGAAGGAGATCTGCACGGTAAAAGCCGGCAAATTTCAAAGGGATGTCCAGGATTATCAGCAACAGAGGGTCTATAGGTGGCACAGGGAAAGAGGGAGACCGAGAAATGCGAGCCTTGTCTCGCACTCGAGATCATCATCAGCCTCCTCCCGTACCTCTAATGAGGAACTACCTAGACTGAGAATAGCCAGAAATGCAGCCGAACCTGAGAGCATCCAGGGCCCACAAGGATCACGCTGGCAGTTTGACCGACAAGCCAAACGGAAGAACACCTTCAATCATCAACGTGATAAAAAATCCAGAAACAACTTGGAGGTAATAAACCTCTCTTCACATACCCTCTCTGATGCCCAGTGTGATGTGTTAAGGAAGGGGTTGACGTTTTCACCCACAAACCCTTTTAATTTTTTCACAGCTCTGAAGGACTTACACCTTTTTTCTAGAAAGGTAGTTCTGGAAAAATTACACAATAGGGGTGGTGTGGAATTGAATAGTCAAGCTGAGAGGGAGGCTCTTCGAGCCTTGGAGGACCTCCTATTGGAACAAACCTCAGAATTACAAGGTACGTTTCCATCTGCTGTTGTGCCCAAATCCACCAGATTTCCCCCCTTGTCCCTATGCCCACAGGTAGAAATATTTACAAAAATGGTTACCGAGGACTTTAGAAAGCTATCAACGAGAAATGTTCGAGATAATTTAACTCACATCCAGAAAAAGGCATTGAAAGAACACTGCAAGCTTTGGATGATGTAGTATTTAAGGCTGCGGACAAGGGAGGTAATGTTGTGGTTTGGCCAACAGCCAAATATGAGAAAGAGGTTTTTAGGCAGTTACGTGATAAGGCGACATATGAAAAATTAGCAAGTAACCCTGTTGATCGCTTCTCCCAGGAACTAAGAAGTATCCTAGACATGGCGTTAGATTTAGGTATCATCCCTAAGAAAATATACGATGGGCTAACTATTGAGGACCCTAAAATTCCGACCCTATATCTTCTACCCAAGATCCACAAGGATCCCACTGACCCCCCGGGACGCCCAATCGTGTCCGGGATAGAGGGATTATGTGATCCCGTATGTAAATTCATTGATCACTATTTGAAACATATGGTATATGACTTACCTTCCTATGTCAGGGACACGACGGACGTCCTCGGCAGGGTCAGTGGTATCCAGGTGGGACCAGATATGTACCTTGTGACTGCAGACATCGAGACACTTTATACGAGTATTAGGCATCAGGATGGACTGGAGGCGGTCCGCTTCTTCCTGGGGACTGGTAACCGGGATGGTCAACTCTGTGACTTTATTCTTGAATTACTACAATTTATTCTAAGTCACAATTTTTTTGTATTCAAGGATTGTTTCTATTTGCAGCGACGGGGCACGGCGATGGGGGTGGCGTGCGCGCCGTCCTACGCGAACCTGTTTCTCGGGCTCTGGGAGAGACAGGTTTTTCTGGGGGACGGCGTTCGCGCTGCCGACCAGGTGCACCTGTGGCTGCGATATATTGATGACATCTTCTTTATTTGGCAGGGATCGGAGTCTGGCCTGATGAGTTTCATGCAGCAATTGAATGTAAATCCATTCAATATCAAGCTTACATATAAATACCATCGCCACCATGTGGATTTCTTGGACATACAGATTTTTTCCGATAATCAGGGTTTTCTACATACAGATGTATTTCGGAAATCAACATCGGTTAATTCATTGCTGCATGCCTCATCGGCCCATACTCCATCCACGATTAAAGCCATCCCGGTTGGCCAGTTCCTGAGGATGAGACGGATCTGTTCCTCTGATGTCCTATTCGAACGCCAATCAGCAGATCTGAGGAATAGATTTATGGATAGAGGATATAGCAATAGGGCTATCAAGTCGGGTTACAGGAGAGCAAAAACAACATTACGGAATGAGCTTTTGAAACCTAAAAAACAATCGGACAATCAGTCTGGGGTACGCTTCATATCCACTTACAATGGGCAGTGGAACAAGATGCGTAGTATTTTGGAGCACCACTGGCCCATTCTCCTGTCTGAACCTCACTTGGCTCAAAGTCTATCTGAGAGACCCTTGATGACTGCAAGACGAGCCAAGAACCTAAGGGATTTTCTTGTAAAAAGCCATTATGTCCCCCGTCAGGTATCACCCTTTGGTTCACGTGGACCGAGAAAAGGGTGCTACCCGTGCGGCAAATGCAGAGCGTGTGCTAATATTTGTCGGGCAACAAGCTTTTCGTCAGCAGATGGAACGCGTAATTTCAATATCCGTGAATACATTTCATGCAGCACCACACATGTGATCTACCACGCCACATGTGGGTGCCCAAAGATATACATCGGGCTGACCTCCCGAGAACTGAGAATCCGTACTAGAGAACATGTACGTGATATCTTGGGGGCCAGCGAGGTAGATGATCTGACACAACTAAAGACTATACCCCGGCACTTTAAGAGGTATCATGACTGTAATCCGAAATCATTTTCAGTCAAAGGCATTGATAGAATACATTGTGGCATCAGGGGGGGGGGGAATGTGAAGAGGGTCTTGGCACAAAGGGAATCCAAATGGATTGTCATGTTGGGCTCCATGACACCACGGGGCCTTAACGAAAACCTTAGTTTCGTTCCATTTCTGTAACAACTTATCTCACAATCTCTATCACCGACTTGTTTTTATCATATATTTTTTGTATTTTAATTTTGTGTTGCTTTATATGTTTCCTGTCTATTAGGCATCATATGTGGTATATTAAATATCTGCTGCCCTGCTATGTGGATTGAGCCGGATTGGACTTTTGAGAGACGGCGTGCTCAATATCAGCCTACCTTTTTCTAATATATTTGAACTGTACCTACTGTATGTAGACAGTATGGAATACTGTATTTTTTCCTGCTGTGTCTCTCATTGTGTGTATGTCTAACCTTTGATATGTATATTGAGCCGTGCGAACTATTGCCACTATCTGTATGTATGTTTCTGTGTATCTAATTGATGCATGTGACTACTATTATACTATTGGGGAGATTTTAATTGTTTTATTATTCAGTTGCTATCACGTTTTTTATATTGATGTGCGTAATATGAATCTATAACTTAATATATGTACACTACGATTCAACTATTGTCTGTATATCACGCTGATCGATGGCATAATTATGTATTATGTATACTATATACTGGTATTGGGTGGGGATGGATTGGTGTATTTAACTAATAATCCTGCTATATGATATGCGGGATATTTACGATTTAAAGGACTAATTTTATGTATTGTGTTTGTCACTGCAATGTTGTGCGAAACCTTTGTCGCACAGTATATCAGTGTCCTTGGTTCACTGTATGGCTTATGCCCCTTTTGTTTGCAAATGCACTTGGGTCATTCTTGTACCCCTTAATATTAAGGTGTTTACCCCTTTATTTTATTTGCTGTCACGTAGTGCACTATAAACTCTTTTTCTTTCTTTTTTATTCCCCCTTCTTTTCACTTTTTTCACTCTTTATATATTTTTCTATTTGTCTCCACACACACAAATGGTTGGTGGCCGTATCTTTATACTACCCCGTTCTCACATTAATACACACACACATTGCTCTATATACATTATGTGACCTCTCTATTGTATGTACATCTAGATTTCTTTACATGTATAGATACATATGTACAGACAAATAGGCGGCTCCTGACTAATGGTAGGGTTTTGACAGGTTCATTCGGCTTTATTTTATGGGGCTGAGCGCAGATATTCCAATAATATGGGGACGAGGTGATTTGCTGGTGTATTACATCAGGGTCACGGCTACATTAGATACTCCTATGCCCGGACTGTGGTGCCGTTGTGCGCATGCCCGCTGTGGCGGCTGGAGGCGATTCTCTCCCCCTTCGCTTCCTGTGGCGCATTGCGCATGTCCGGAACTCCCGTTACGCGTCGGGAGCCCGGACATGTGCTGCAGTGCCGGAGGCCGGATGTGGGGATTGCCTCGCTTCCGGCGGCACCAGCTGGGATGCGCCGCTGAATGACATCACGATCTTATGGCATGGGTAGTATAAATGGGACTAAACGACAGAGCACACATTAATCGACATCCCACTGAGGAAGCACTACGTGGCGAAACGCGCGTCGGGGTCTATGTTGCGGAGCGGACACCTCCCATTTCATACCACTTCATCCCATCTATGGGTAAGTCTGCATCTCAGTCATTTTGTTTGATTCAATTACCATCTAGTACGATATATACTGCACCCTTCTTTCACTCAAATCTGTTATCTATGGAGACATTGTTCTCCCTTCCTTACCCCTGAACTAATGGTGTATTATTGGTATACTTAATTTTGAATCTGATACTCATTCTAACATGTATGCAGCTACCCTTGGTTAAATTGGTAGTTACAACACTTGGTGCGGTCTCCGCTTTTTTACTAGAGTTCTTCTTGTGCTATTTTAGTATGTATATTGTTTGTATAATAAAGATTTAACTTTTTATATTATATACATTGGCGTTAAAGGCTCTTATTTGTCTCTTTGTGGTATATGCATTATCATGGAGCTGCCTAGATGATATGGGGGGACAGTTGTGGTTTAAACAGTTCCCAGCCCGTGTTACAAATTTGTTTGGAGTCTATATACTGATTCACAGTTAAATAAGGTAATGAAGTTGTGGTTAAAATTACTGTCAGAGGCAGGTACCGTCTTACTATCGTTGGATGAGATGCAGACGTCTTGTAACAGGGTGGCCTTAGATATGGCTCCTTGTATGAGACTTATAGGATAGTGCTTATCTTTGAAACGTTTCTTTAGAACATTGCATTCCGATTAGAATTGCTCGTTGTAAGAACAGTTTTTCCTGATGCGTCTGAATTGCCCAAACGGTATGTTTTTGAGCCATGATGGGTGATGTGCACTTTTAAAATCAAGATAACTATTCACGTCCACAGTCTTAAAATGTGTCTGCGTGTTAAAAATACCTTTGTTGTCTTTATTGATCGTGAGGTCCAAAAAGTCTATTGAGGTGGTAGAAAAATTATGTGTAAAGGTGAGACCAAAATCATTCTGATTTAAAAAACTGATAAAAGCAGAGGCATTGATTGCATCGCCCTTCCAAATAAAAAACAAGTCATCTATATAGCGACGGTAAAAGACAATGTTCTCACTGAAAGAATGAAGATCACCGAAAATATGGGCGTCCTCAAACTGTCCTATATAGAGGTTAGCATATGAGGGTGCAAATCTCGATCCCATTGCACAACCTCTGATTTGTCTGAAAATTTGGGAATTAAATGAAAAAATATTATGTTGTAGGATGAAGTCGTGTGAGCGCTGAGCCGCTTAGTTTCTGTTTGCCTTTTTCCAGAAATCAATGTAACGGTGTACAGGCTCAATAGAATGTCTATAGGCCCATACACCGCTACATCGGATTTCTGGAAAAAGGCGAACACAAACGAAGCGGCTCAGAGCTCACATGAGCACTTCTGCCGCTTCATTTTAGCGATTCATGGGTGTCTCAGTGCTCGGACCCCCACCAATCGGAATTTCTGACATGTCACTATGACATGTCAGAAGTTTGCTGAACGTTTAGTTACCCTTTAATGATATTACTAATAGAACACACTGAGCTATCAATGCGACCTTGGGAATACCATTGATTTGAATGGACCTTGGTTTCATTCTCAGGTATACAATTGTTTGATAATACCAACATGTACACAGAGGTACTATCTTTCATAGTCTTCGCTAACTCAATAAGTAAGAGGGTCACAATTTCTTAAGAGGTCACAAGGACTTGTGTTTGCAATTTCACTTTCAACAATGGTAAATCTCACCACGGCTTAAATCTGGGGGATTAGCCAAATGATGTCATATTCTTTGGCTCTGGACATTAAATGGTATCTGAGAAGGCTGTAATTTCAAGAGCCCTTGAACATTGTGTTTAAAGCTATTGTTATGGTCTTATAGCTAATTAAACACCAGTAGACAGGTGAACACAAAGTTCTGGGTCTGCAGGTGTCATCTTTTTGCAAATAGGAACTAAAGGTTTAGTGAGAGCTCTGTGGTCATAATCGGTGCTTTGTATCAATGGTTGGGTTGGTAAAACAATACCGGTCATAGAGCATTATCAGAGCAATGCTTTATAACTTGATCCTCAGAGCAACATGACAAACATTCATTTGGACACCACTTATACAGTATGGCAATCCTGCATCTGATTGTTTCAGGATCATTTGCAGAAACTCAATGTTAACAGATATCGCTGCTTATTCAGCAAGAGCAGGCAAGTAAATTGGTGATCCCGTTTACTAACATGTTTTATATGATCTTCCCTTTGGACAATTGTTAAGCCTGAGATTTGTTTTAAACGCACATATTCTCTATTATTGAACACATTTCATGATATCAGCTGCTGTATAAAAAAAAATTTTGATTACGTCATGAAAGGAGGATTATGCTTCATGCATCGCGTGGTTACATTGTCTGGATATGGAATGTTTGGCTTTAGAGTTCATACGTTTACCCAAATCTATCATAACATACAACAATTGTCATTTTTGGATATGTGTTAAAGGAAGGGTGTCGCAGAATTTTTTTTTCTAATATAAATTGGCTTTTAGTGTTTTATTAAAAAATGTTTTATTCATTTGTGTGTTTGTGTTTTACTTTTTTTTATTTTCGAACTTTTTCTTGTCTATGGGGGCTGCCATTTTTTTTTTCATCTCTGTATGTGTCGATTAACGACACATACAGACATGGAATACGGCACATACAGTCCCATAGTGAATGCGAACGGGAGCCGTTCCATTCACTATGATGTACGCCGTCTGTGTGGGAACGGCGCATGCAAGCACTAGGAGCGGAGGGAGCAGACGGAGCGGACGGACCAGAGGGAGCGGCGGCGGTAGGAGCAGGTAAGTTATGTCTGTGTTTGTTCGTGTTTTACTGTGTGATTAGCACTGTATGTATGACTACTACACTGTGTATTCGCTCAAAAAATGGCGACACACAGTGTAGGAGGTTTGAACGTTCAATCCCCTCCTTTCTCCTGGCACTAGCCAGGATAAAGGAGGGGGGAATTGTTTGAGGACGCTAGAGCCAGTGTGTCTTCTCAAATTTTGCAGCATAAAGCAATGTGGTTGCTTTACCACATGCCAATGCTGCAATTTTGGGAATTGCTCCCTCTAGTGACCAGCACAGGGAAATGTTATAAATTAGAATCTAATTTATAATATTTCCTGACACATTCCCTTTAAAATGCATATTGTTTTAGGAGCCAAAGACAATAATGTATTTATCAGTAATTTGTATGCTGCTAAGGTCTGATTTGCACCCGGCTTTTCACTCTTGCTCTGCTTGTGTTTTATCATAGCTGCCTGATATGCAATATTAGTGAATGGCAACATATGGAATTCTCATTCACACATTGCATTTTATTTTGCATCATTCCCTATAACAGATTTATTTTTTTTAAATTTCCCACAAACATGCAGGTTTTTTTGTGTGTTTTGGTGCGGTTCCCAACCTCACCACTGTTGCTCCTGGTAAGCCCTGTGAGAATTAGGTCCCCTTACATGGCCAGACATGCATGGGCCATGTAAGGCTGGGTTCACACGAGCATGTTACGTCCGTAATGGACGGAACGTATTTCGGCCGCAAGTCCCGGACCGAGCACACTGCAGTGAGCCGGGCTCCTAGCATCATAGTTATGTAAGACGCTAGGAGTCCCTGCCTCGCTGCAGGACAACTGTCCCGTACTGTAATCATGTTTTCAGTACGGGACAGTAGTTCCACGGAGAGGCAGGGACTCCTAGCATTGTACATAACTATGATGCTAGGAGCCCGGCTCCCTGCAGTGTGTTCGGTCCGGGACTTGCAGCCGAAATACGTTCCGTCCATTACGGACGTAAGATGCTCGTGTGAACCCAGCCTAAATGTTTACACAGGGAGATGTTCTGCATAAACTATACAATCAGCCGATGAACGAGCGTTTGCTCGTTCATCGACTGATCGTTGGCCTGTTTTCACTAGTTTTCCTGATCATTGGCTCATGTAAAAAGGCCTTTAGAAGTTGGGGGAATTTTCCCACAATCTATGTAATCCTAACACATTTAATAATGATGAGGTCTGGGCTCCTTGAGACTCCAGTCCATTGTTCAGGGAACACCAGCAGATTCTTTGTGTGATAAGTATGTCTTGATATTTACAGCATTATGCCTGGCACCTTTATCTTGCTGTAGAATATTTTTTTTCCCAATTAAAAGTTTTCTAGAAGGTATTATATGATGTATTAAAATTTGTTTGTGCTTGTCAAAAATTATTATGCTTTGATTCAGAAAACTAATCACAACTCGAGATTCTAAGAAAGGTTAAAAAAGGAGTGACCTTATTGGACACCGAGGAAAAAAGTCAGGAGTTGGCACCACCGCTACAACTTCTGATTATTAAATTGATTTGACTCAGGGTGTCTCAAGTATCTGATGATGAGGCTGAGACAGTTCTAAATTGCATTGTGGGAATAACAATTAAACTTGTTTTAAATTACCCTGCGTCTATTCTGTTTTATGAAGCAGAAGTATTTGGACAATTACTTATTCTTATTTTCAGCAATTAAAAATTTTGTAACACTCCCCCAAACTTGCACTGATCTTCACCATCCTTAACTAATAATTATAGACATCTTTCAAGATCCATTTAATGCTGCAGAGGTGTACGTACTGCCAATAATTTCAAATTTAAGATAGCCATATACATTATTCTAATCTAATCTAGTCTTCCTCAATGACGAGCCAAGCTTGCATATAAATGGTTGAGTCTGGAGGAATAGCTGTTGGCTGAATGAATGCTCAGCCAACAGCTATCTAATGTGTATTGCCACCTTTATATTTATCAGTACGTTTATGCATTTTTACTGATGCGTTATTCAGGCATCACCGCAGATATTTTTTACATTATGGGACAGGGTCATGTATTGTGTGTCAGATATTACAATTACATTGCAGAAAGAGTAATTTCAAAAAGGAACTATGATTGGCTTACAAGAAGATATACATATTGCATAACAGAATATTCTCACCATGCTTACCGTGCACTCCATAGGCTACTCTGCTATAACACTTGTTTGGATCTGTGTTTTGTCTATGCACTGTTATTCTGTCCATATTGGCAGTTTGATTCAATCTTTGACAAGTCAATATTTGTCTTCTATAGACCAAACCATGTTACAAATTCTCTAACCAATTCTAATCAGCTAAGGAACTGCGTACTTTCACTCCAGACAGCGAACAAGTGTTTCAGTTCCGATTCTTTTACAGAGCTATGCCAAGTGTGAAGTTATCCTATTTAGTGGACAAAGGGGTAAAGAATGGAGCAGAACATGCTAGATTGATGCTTTTATAATATAAAAAAATATACAACTATACAATTTTATGTGAAAACAATGGTTCCAATAAACATGGAAATCCTGCGAAAAGAGTGGATAATCAGATGTTATGAATAAGGATTATGCTCTCTTTCAGCTCCAAGCCAATCTGTCCCAAAGGAATAGACTCGGCACAGTGTGTAAGTGAAGCTAATCATGTCTGACACACACAACGGACTCATTTTCTCCCACCATGGGTCGGATTGAATTAACCTGCCCCACTCACAGTCTGAAAGTAATAAAATCCTTTCTGAACATAAGCCCTATATAAGCACGAGGCCCTGGTTTACAGTATCAGCAGTATATACAGTACAGGCAGGAATAAGAGTGCAGCTCTGTGTGTTAGGGCCTGGGTAACACAGCATCTCTGTTTTAGCTCAGTCTAACGGTGCTTTTGTTTGGTTTATGCTCTTGACTCGAGTATAAACAGTAGCTGCTCATGGCAGAATGTACCTCAACCATGATACAAATTATTTCTCAAAATATGTGATGGATAGTGTCTTAAGCTAAACTACGTTGACATCTGAATAATGACAAAACAGCGTAGCCATTTTTAGGGCAATTGTCATCCCAAATGATGAAGGGCTATATCATTTCAATTTCATGTACCCTTGGTTCAATCTCTAATTCTGAGCTGCCACCACCACCACAGCTCTAGCCCTTACCGTCCTGCATACATTTCTGTTTAATTAATCCAAAGAAGGTCTGTAAAACAAAATTATCCAGCAGAATGGTGGCATTGTGCATAATGAATAGAGAGATAGAGAGAGATAGAAAGAGAGATATAACTAGAGATAAAGAGAGAGATAGAGATAGATAGATAGATAGATAGATAGATAGATAGATAGATAGATAGCAATCCAGAAAAGGCAGCACACCGTAGTTTTAAAGTGAAAAAGAGGGTACATTATTGCCCCATGTGTGACGTTTCAGCTCCAAACACTAGAGCCTTTCTCAAGCAAATGACATGTGAATACACAGCAGTATAAAAACAAGGTGCCAATCAGCAAATACAAATCAATAATCAAGTACATATACTTTCAAAAAAAAAAGTTGATGTGAGATTTACATATGAGGTGAATCCATGTATAAACCGTATGAATACAGTAGTGACTAAACGATATTAATTGTGACCATTTCTAGACAGCAAGTGAAATAGTGTAAAGCAGGGGTCTCAAGCACGTGGCCCGCGGGCCACATGCGGGCCCTGGGGCTGTCATCTGCGGCCCACGGGACACAGAGCCGCTAATATCGGCTCTGCTCCGAGACTCTGGAATTCCCTGACATCGCTGTCCACATATGAACAGCGATGTCTGGGGCTTCCCCAGAGCCGGAGTCCCGTGCAGAGCGCTAGTATCGGCTCTGCTCCGGGACTCTGTGGAATTCCCTGACATCGCTGTCCATATATGGATAGTGTGTCAGGGTCTTCCCCAGAGCAGAGTCCCGAGCAGAGCGCTAGTACAGGCTCTGCTCCGGGACTCTGTGGAATTCCCTGACATCGCTGTCCATATATGGACAGTGTGTCAAGGTCTTCCCCAGAGTGGAGTCCCGAGCAGAACGCTAGTACAGGCTCCGCTCCGGGACTCTGTGGAATTCCCTGACATCGCTGTCCATATATGGATAGTGTGTCAGTGTCTTCCCCAGAGCAGAGTCCCGAGCAGAGCGCTAGAACAGGCTCTGCTCCGGGACTCTGTGGAATTCCCTGACATCGCTGTCCATATATGTACAGTGTGTCAGGGTCTTCCCCAGAGTGGAGTCCCGAGCAGAGCGCTAGTACAGGCTCTGCCCGGGACTCTGTGGAATTCCATAACATCGCTGTCCATTTATGGACAGTGTGTCAGGGTCTTCCCCAGAGCGGAGTCCTGGACAGAGCACTAGTACAGGCTCTGCTCCGGGACTATGTGGAATTCCCTGACATCGCTGTCCATATACCATATATGGACAGTGTGTCAAGGTCTTCCCCAGAGTGGAGTCCCGAGCAGAGCGCTAGTACAGGCTCTGCTCCGGGACTCTGTGGAATTCCCTGACATCGCTGTCCATATATGGACAGTGTGTCAAGGTCTTCCCCAGAGTGGAGTCCCGAGCAGAGCGCTAGTACAGGCTCTGCTCCGGGACTCTGTGGAATACCCTGACATCGCTGTCCATATATGGATAGTGTGTCAGTGTCTTCCCCAGAGCAGAGTCCCGAGCAGAGCGCTAGAACAGGCTCTGCTCCGGGACTCTGTGGAATTCCCTGACATCGCTGTCCATATATGTACAGTGTGTCAGGGTCTTCCCCAGAGTGGAGTCCCGAGCAGAGCGCTAGTACAGGCTCTGCCCGGGACTCTGTGGAATTCCATAACATCGCTGTCCATTTATGGACAGTGTGTCAGGGTCTTCCCCAGAGCGGAGTCCCGGGCAGAGCACTAGTACAGGCTCTGCTCCGGGACTATGTGGAATTCCCTGACATCGCTGTCCATATACCATATATGGACAGTGTGTCAAGGTCTTCCCCAGAGTGGAGTCCCGAGCAGAGCGCTAGTACAGGCTCTGCTCCGGGACTCTGTGGAATTCCATGACATCGCTGTCCATTTATGGGCAGTGTGTCAGGGTCTTCCCCAAAGCAGAGTCCCGGGCAGGGTGCTAGTACAGGCTCTGCTCCGGGACTCTGTGGAATTCCCTGACATCGCTGTCCATATATGGATAGTGTGTCAGGGTCTTCCCCAGAGCGGAGTCCCGAGCAGAGCGCTAGTACAGAGCCACAGTCTAAAAAGGGGCTGCCCAATCTTGACATGTGTGTCTGCCAAACGCTGCCAACTGAGCCACCGGACTGCATTTAGCGAAACTTAAACTGGAAAACTGGATTGTTGAAATAAGCACGTGGAGAAATATCTAAAATTTTAAACTTAGCGGTATTATTATAGTAATGTAGTATTAATTTTATAGTAATGTAGTATTATTATTATAATTATTATAGTAATATAGTGTTATAGTAGTTCAAATAAGTAATTTATTAACAATAATATGGTATTGTATCACATTTGAAAGTAATGCGGCCCGTCAACTTCCCATTTTTTCTATATGCGGCCCACTTACCCTGCCGAGTTTGAAACCCCTGGTGTAAAGTATCAATAAATATTGATACATAAACCTGTGTGGACAAAGTGCAGGTTTATTAGTTTAAAAATGATATCCCCTGGAGAGACATGATCTTGATGCCGCAATGGCGGCGTGCACGCAGCGCTACTGCGCATGTGCGGAAATATGGCTAGAGACTACGATGTCCTGGATGTGTGGCGCGAATTCGCGCATGCGCACTCCGCATTAAGGCGATGCGGACGCCATATTGGATATTGGCAAAGGAGGTAAAAACGCTGGCACGGCAATGCATATGCGCCCAAGTGCTATAGAATGATTTAGATGGTAAAAAATGGACACACACTAACTGAGAGTAGTATAGGAAGGCAGGCACCAGAGCGTGTATATCGCCGGGACCCAGACACTGAACTGCTACAATCCAGTATAAGGAGATCACACTTTTTAAAGAATATAGGGATGGGAGGAGGTCAATCGCAATACGCAGTCAATAGCCACCAACCAAGGGATAGCACTGCCACTTATACGCGTGAGCATCACACATATGCGTCTTAGTGCCTTTCCAAACATCCCAAAAGTATCTATAGGTGTGTATGTGGGACAAAACCAGAGAGCACTTGTGTCAAATAGGGTCCAAGTAACAGGTGAATTTGCATGCCTCTAGCCAACTCTTAACTAACTCAGATTCATGAGACATCCAAATAATTTAGAAATTAATACCATGAAACACAATCGTAGGATAATCAGCCATACACAAAAAAATGCAAAACAATGATTCAATGAGTCCACAGGGGTGATATCCAGATAGATGTGACATCATCTATAATTTAAAAAAAAGAGCAGTTAGTATCAATTGAGTAAAATTCAATCATCATGTTAAATATATACACGGAAAATGATGCTAATCCATATCACCAATGGGGACCAGTGTTGGGGGGATCTACACTAACCCTCCCAATGCAAAATCCACATTTAACCCCTTAGGTTTTAGAGTATCGAGTCTCCCTATCCATTGTAACTCCCTTAATTTCAGGAGCTTAGTCCTGTCGCCCCCCCCCCTCCTCAGTGGTGGGATGTGATCTAGGATCCAAAATCTAATTTGTTGCTCCGTCTGACCCAATTCAGCAAAATATTTGGATACAGGAAGATCCAATTTCTTCTTCCTAATGGTGTATCTATGCTGATTGAGTCTAGTTTTCAGGTCTAAGGTGGTTTCACCAACATAGAGCAATTTACAGGAACATTGGAGAACATAGATAACAAAATCATTATTGCATGTAAGATAGTGTCTAATCTAAAATAGTCTGCCTGTAATGGGGTGCTCTAAATAGGAACCCTTGTGCATAAGATTACAATTAACACAGCATAGACATGGAAAACAGCCAACCTTAGGTTTAGTTAAAAATGTTTGTTTTTTAGCTTTAATTGGACCCACATCTGCTCTGACTAACTTGTCTTTGAGACTCGGGGGTCTATGGTATAGGAACAACGGTTGATTGGCAAATTCACTGACCTGAGGGAGACAATTCCCCAACATCGCCCAATGGCGTCTAATAACATTGGCAATGTCATTACTGTGTTCAGTGTAGGTTGATACAAAAGGTATATGTTGTGTACCAGAGCGTGGACTACCTGACTCAAGGAGTGTCTCTCTATCCAGGTCCTTCACCATAGATCTATGTTTATTAAGAAGTCCCGTCGGATATCCTTATTTTTTAAACCGATTAACCATCATATCAAGGGATTTTTCCATGGTGGCAACATCACTGATCACCCTCTTGACCCGCATTAACTGACTGATGGGTAAACTCTCTACCATCTTACGTGGATGAGTACTAGAGAAAGGGAGCAAATTATTGCAGTCAGTCGGTTTGACAAAGAGCTCAGTAGTGAAAACATCATCCCTGAGCTTGACCAGAACATCCAGAAATTGTATTTCTGTATCAGAGTGAACTACGGTAAATTTGACACCGTCATCCACTGCGTTCAGGTAAGTGTGAAACTCCTGTAGCTGTTTAGGATCACCGATCCATATCAGAAAAACATCGTCTATATGCCGCCACCATTTTACAACATGTATAGACAAATGTCTCCTCCAAAGTACGCATAAAGATATTAGCATACGTGGGGGCAATATTAGACCCCATCGCTGTGCCCTGTAATTGCAAGAAGTCATCCCCAAACAAAAAATAGTTACGTCTCAGTATTATCTCCAGGAGCTGTAAAAGAAACATACAACAGTCAGGTGTATAATTTGACATATCACATTTTTTTTTTTACAGCTTTCAGCCCCCTGGTATGATCTATAACTGTGTACAGGCTGGTGACATCAAAGGACACAAGTAAAACACTTTCAACTGCCGGCACAGAGACCGCCCCTAATTTTCTCAAAAAATCAGAAGTATCCCTGATATATGAGCTGGCCTCTCAGGCATAGGGTCTGAGGATTTTATCCAGAAACATGGCAATATGGCAAAAGATGGAATCTGTGCCAGACACAATAGGACGACCTGGGGGGTTGGTCAACGTCTTGTGAATTTTAGGAATTACATAAAGTAGAGGGGTCCTGGGTTGATCAATTGTAAGATAGTCTGCCACATTTTCATCAATGATGCCACCACTTTTTCCAATATTAACTTAATCTCCCTGCTGATCTCCAATTTAGGATCCTGCGGGATACGTTTATATACTACAGGATCACTCAGTTGTCTCCGTATTTCATTAATGTATGCCAAGGTGTCCAGGACAACCACCGCACCGCCCTTGTCGGCTGGTTTAATTGTAATACTTAAATCTTTCCCCAACTCATTGAGGGCCTCAAATTCATTTGTTGTGAGATTGGGATGTATATATTTCTTGCTAAACTCAGGGCTAAGTTTGATAACTATCCTCAGCTCCATTGGTCCCCTCCTCATTTGATGCTTGGACCTGTTCACCCTGCAACTTGATCCGCCAGCCGTGTCTTCTGCCCCCTCTCCCAGAGCAACATGAAAGAGGTTAATACTACATTGAGAACGTCGATCGGCAACCAGGAGTATGACAGATTTTCTGAGAATTTAGTGTTACAGATACAGAAATTGAAGACGGATCAGGAGGAAATAAAAAGAAGAAAGTGGAACAGAGACGCGGAGGATTACCAGAAGGCCAGGATTTACAACTGGCAAGGAGATGACTACAAGGATGGCCCTAATAATAAGGACATTCGGAGCCGCAAGAGATCGGTGGGATCTAATAGAGCTGTGTCAGGAGCTACTTTTACTTTTTTAGGGGAGACCCCTGGACACTTCCATACCGGCAGGAAGCGCACCAGGAGAGGGGGCAGAAGACACGGCTGGCGGATCAAGTCGCAGGGTGAACAGGTCCAGGCATCAAATGAGGAGGGGACCAATGGAGCTGAGGAAGCGATAGTTATTAATATCTCTTCCAAGGTATTGACTGAAGCACAATTGCTACTTTTAAATAAGTTTCTCTCATTTTGCCTAGCATCTTGCACTGATTGGTTCAGGGTTGAAGCGGGTTTATTCCGTTTCTTCAGGTCCATTAAACTTAAATGGTGGTTCTCTGATAAACATAGTGAGATGCCTGTTAGGAGCTCTGAGCTGAATCTCAAACAAGTGGGTCTTTCCAAAGGTAGCAAATGTACACCCTTATCTAGCATGCCTGCCATTGAGGCTTTTATTTCTGTAGTCAAAAAAGATATTGAAAACATCAAACTTAGCCCTGACTTTAGCAAGAAATATATACATCCCAATCTCACAACAAAAGAATTTGAGGCCCTCAATGAGTTGGGGAAAGATTTAAGTATTACAATTAAACCAGCCGACAAGGGCGGTGCGGTGGTTGTCATGGACACCTTGGCATACATGAATGAAATACGGAGACAACTGAGTGATCCTGTAGTATATAAACGTATCCCGCAGGATCCTAAATTGGAGATCAGCAGGGAGATTAAAGGGATCCTGTCATCAACATCTTACCTGTTAAACTTGCCTGACCCCTCAATGGCAGCAGCTGTCCAGAGTTCGTTCCAGTTTTCGTCTTTCCTGAAGTCCTCCTCTGTCTGTAAATGTAGTCGTTTAAACTCTTCCCGCCTTTTACGGTAATTATTTTTCCCTCTGGAACACAGCTTCTTAACCCCGTCCACCGCCGCGACCTGTCCGGCCCTGACTGGCTAAGGAGCTGTCAATCAAAAAGAAGGAGGTGGAGTCCACTCTGAGACGCTGGAGGAATGAATATCTGACTCTTTTCAGATGAAGATTTGACTCTTTTCTGCTAATTTGCATACGGCGTGGGACCACTGAAAAACGGAATACTAAAGGTACAGAGCTTACTTAGAACATATTTATAGCTTAGATGACAATGAGTTTTCACCCACTTTCACCAGGTATTGCTGGCTTTATAGCTAAAATGCTGGTGACAGTTTCCCTTTAAGTTAATATTGGATAAAGCAAAAAGTGGTGGCATCATTGATGAAAATGTGGCAGACTATCTTACAATTGATCAACTCAGGACCCCTGTACTTTATGTACTTCCTAAAATTCACAAGATGTTGACCAACCCCCCAGGTCGTCCTATTGTGTCTGGCACAGATTCGATCTTTTGCCATATTGCCATGTTTCTGGATAAAATCCTCAGACCCTATGCCTTAGGCTTCATGCACACGACCGTGCTCGTAATTACGACTCGTAATTACGAGCACGGGCGGGCAAGGCCGGCCGCTTTTGCGAGCCGTGCTGTCATTATAAAGTATAGCAGCACGGCCCGTAAAATAGAAAAATAGAACATGTTCTATTTTTTTAACGGCACGGGCACCTTCCCGTGAGAAAACGGGATGGTACCCGTGGGTAACAGAAGTCTATGAGCCCGTTATTGCGGGTCGTAATTACGACCCGCAATAACGTGTGTTTTTACGGTCGTGTGCATGAGGCCTTAGAGGCCAGCTCATATATCAGGGATACTTCTGATTTTTTGGAAAAATTAGGGGAGGTCTCTGTGCCGGCAGTTGAAAGTGTTTTACTTGTGTCCTTTGATGTCACCAGCCTGTACACAGTTATAGATCATACCAGGGGGCTAAAAGCTGTAAACATTTTTGGGGATATGTCAAATTATACACCTGACTGTTGTATGTTTCTTTCACAGCTCCTGGAGATAATACTGAGACGTAACTATTTTTTGTTTTGGGATGACTTCTTCTTGCAATTACAGGGCACAGCAATGGGGTCTAATATTGCCCCCATGTATGCTAATATCTTTATGCATACTTTGGAGGAGACATTTGCCTATACATCATCCCATTTTGAACATGTTGTAAAATGGTGGCGGCATATAGACGATGTTTTTCTGATATGGATCGGTGATCCTAAACAGCTACAGGAGTTTCACACTTACCTGAACTCAGTGGATGACGGTGTCAAATTTACCGTAGTTCACTCTGATACAGAAATACAATTTCTGGATGATCTGGTCAAGCTCAGGGATGATGTTTTCACTACTGAGCTCTTTGTCAAATCGACGGACTGCAATAATTTGCTCCCTTTCTCTAGTAGTCATCCACGTAAGATGGTAGAGATTTTACCCATCAGTCAGTTAATGCGGGTCAAGAGGGTGATCAGTGATGTTGCCACCATGGAAAAATCCCTTGATATGATGGTTAATCGGTTTAAAAAATAAGGATATCCGACGGGACTTCTTAATAAACATAGATCTATGGTGAAGGACCTGGATAGAGAGACACTCCTTGAGTCAGGTAGTCCACGCTCTGGTACACAACATATACCTTTTGTATCAACCTACACTGAACACAGTAATGACATTGCCAATGTTATTAGACGCCATTGGGCGATGTTGGGGAATTGTCTCCCTCAGGTCAGTGAATTTGCCAATCAACCGTTGTTCCTATACCATAGACCCCCGAGTCTCAAAGACAAGTTAGTCAGAGCAGATGTGGGTCCAATTAAAGCTAAAAAACAAACATTTTTAACTAAACCTAAGGTTGGCTGTTTTCCATGTCTATGCTGTGTTAATTGTAATCTTATGCACAAGGGTTCCTATTTAGAGCACCCCATTACAGGCAGACTATTTTAGATTAGACACTATCTTACATGCAATAATGATTTTGTTATCTATGTTCTCCAATGTCCCTGTAAATTGCTCTATGTTGGTGAAACCACCTTAGGCCTGAAAACTAGACTCAATCAGCATAGATACACCATTAGGAAGAAGAAATTGGATCTTCCTGTATCCAAATATTTTGCTGAATTGGGTCAGACGGAGCAACAAATGAGATTTTGGATCCTAGATCACATCCCACCACTGAGGAGGGGGGGGGGGGGCGACAGGACTAAGCTCCTGAAATTAAGGGAGTTACAATGGATAGGGAGACTCGATACTCTAAAACCTAAGGGGTTAAATGTGGATTTTGCATTGGGAGGGTTAGTGTAGATCCCCCCAACACTGGTCCCCATTGGTGATATGGATTAGCATCATTTTCCGTGTATATATTTGACATGATTGAATTTTACTCAATTGATACTATTGATCTATCTAGATATCACCCCTGTGGACTCATTGTATCATTGTTTTGCATTTTTTTGTGTATTGCTGATTATCCTGCGATTGTGTTTCATGGCATTAATTTCTAAATTATTTGGATGTCTCATGAATCTGAGTTAGTTAAGAGTTGGCTAGAGGTATGCAAATTCTCCTGTTACTTGGGCCCTATATGACACAAGTGATCTCTGGTTTTGTCGCACATACACACCTATAGATACTTTTGGGATGTTTGGGAAGGCACTAAGACGCATATGTGTGATGCTCACGCGTATAAGTGGCAGTGCTATCTCTTGGTTGGTGCTATTGACTGCGTATTGCAGACGTTTGACCTCCTCCCGTCCCTATATTGTTTAAAAAGTGTGATCTCCTTATACTGGATTGTAGCAGTTCAGTGTCTGGGTCCCGGCGATATACACGCTCTGGTGCCTGCCTCCCTATACTACTCTGTTAGTGTGCGTTCATTTTTTACTATCTAAATCATTCTATAGCACTTGGCCGCATATGCAGTGCTGTGCCAGCATTTTTACCTCCTTTGCCAATATCCAATATGGCGTCCACATCGCCTTAATGCGGAGTGCACATGCGCGAATTCGTGCCACACATCCGGGACATCGTAGTCTCTAGCCATATTTCCGCACATGCGCAGTAGCGCTGCGTGGACGCCGCCATTGCGGCATCAAGATCATGTCTCCCCAGGTGTTATCATTTTTAAACTAATAAACCTGCACTTTGTCCACACAGGTGTATGTATCAATATTTATTGATACTTTACACTATTTCACTTGCTGTCTAGAAATGGTCACAATTAATATCGTTTAGTCACTACTGTATTCATACGGTTTATACATGGATTCACCACAACCGCATATGTAAATCTCACATCAACTTTGTATTTTTGAAAGTATATGTACTTGATTATTGATTTGTATTTGCTGATTGGCACCTTGTTTTATACTGCTGTGTATTCACATGTCATTTGCTTGAGAAAGGCTCTAGTGTTTGGAGCTGAAACGTCGCACATGGGGCAATAAAGTACCCTCTTTTTCACTTTAAAACTACAGTGTGCTGCCTTTTCTGGATTGCTGTATTACTGGGATCTTGGTCTGCTCCCACGGGCTTGCACCCACATCTCTAAACTGGTGCTGCTGGATCTTCTGTTTTGCTAGATTGATAGATAGATAGATAGATAGATGGATACAGTGGTGTAACTACCGTCGTAGCAGCCATAGCGGCTGCTATGGGGCCCGTGGCATGAGGGGGCCCGTGTCGCCTGCCGGCACAGGCCCCCACCATGGCCGGAGGCTCCGCTAGCAGCCGCTATGGCTGCTACAGCGCGACGCCACTGAACACTACGGCAGAGCAGGGAGGTATCTTCCCGCTCTGCCATTAAACAAAATACATGTAACGGCAGGGGGTAGGGAGACGGACAAGTGAGCCCTAATCTACCCGCCACTCTGTCCCTGCCTACTTGCAACGACCCGCCCTAGGCGACGGGGTACAACTGGGCGGCGGTCCCTGCGCTCAGTAAGTGCACGACAAACACGACAAACATACAAGGAACACAAGCAAGGAAAAGGGGCCGTTGCCCACGGCAACACCGTGAGCAACCAGAGTGGTGAACGAGCCGAGTCAAGCCAGGAGTGTGCGAGGTACAAAACGAAAAGCAGAAGAGTAGTCGGTAAGCCAGGGTCGGTATGGAGCAGGATCAAAAATAGCAGGAGCTGTAGCTGGGCCAGGAACCACAAGGAAGGAAACCAAAGCAATAACAAGCACCGAGGGACAGGAAGTGCAGGCTTAAATAGACCGAGGGCGGGAGCTAGCTGAGTCTGGCCAGGTTACGATAGGCTCTCCCACTCCTAAGCCTGCCAGCCTGAATGGTGGAAGCAGGAGTCAGTCTCAGGGATGTATTCTCAGGTGCTGACTGATTAGTTCTGGGAGTTAACCCCGCAGTGCCTGGCAGATCCTTTACAGTACCCCCCCTTTTATGAGGGGCCACCGGACCCTTTCTAAGTGGACCTGGCTTACTGGAGAAACGCAGGTGGAACCTCCTGACCAATACCCCAGCGTGAACATCCCGGGCGGGTACCCAAGTCCTCTCCTCGGGCCCGTATCCTCTCCAATGGACCAGGTACTGGAGGGAGCCTTGGACCATCTTGCTGTCCACAATCCTGGCCACCTCGAATTCCACCCCCTCAGGGGTGAGGATGGGAACAGGAGGTCTCCTCGAGGGAGCCAAGGACGGGGAGCAGCGTTTGAGGAGGGAGGCATGAAACACGTCGTGTATCCGAAAAGACGGGGGTAACTCCAGCCGGAAGGAGACAGGATTGAGGACCTCAATGACCTTATACGGCCCAATAAACCGGGGAGCAAACTTCTTGGACGGAACCTTGAGACGCAAGTTCCTAGACGACAACCACACCAGATCCCCGACCATAAACAGGGGGTTAGCAGAACGTTTTTTATCAGCCTGAGTTTTTTGTACGCTCTGGGACACCTCTAGGTTTTTCTGAACCTGGGCCCAGACTGTGCACAGTTCCTGATGAACGACCTCTACCTCAGGATTGTTGGAACTACCAGGTGAAACGGAGGAGAACCGTGGATTAAACCCAAAATTACAAAAAAAAGGAGAGACCCCAGACGAGTTACTGACCCGGTTATTAAGGGAAAATTCGGCGAGGGGAATGAAAGAGACCCAATCAAATTGACAGTCAGAGACAAAACACCTTAAGTATTGTTCTAGGGACTGATTAGTCCTCTCCGTTTGGCCATTGGTTTCAGGATGGAAGGCAGAGGAGAAGGACAGATCAATCCCCAACTTCATACAGAAGGCTCTCCAAAACAATGAAACAAATTGTACCCCTCTGTCCGAAACAATATTGACAGGGACCCCATGGAGACGCAGGATGTGTTTGACAAACAAGGTAGCCAACGTTTTGGCGTTGGGTAGTTTCTTGAGGGGCACAAAGTGGCACATCTTACTGAAGCGGTCCACCACCACCCACACCACCGACTTGCCTTGGGATGGAGGCAAATCGGTGATAAAATCCATGGAGATATGTGTCCAAGGTCTCTGGGGAATGGGCAACGAACGCAGTAAGCCCGCTGGTCGGGACCTGGGAGTCTTGGACCTAGCACAAACCTCACAAGCGGCGACGTAGGCCTTAACGTCTTTAGGCAACCCAGGCCACCAATAATTTCTGGTAATGAGGTGTTTGGTACCCAGGATGCCTGGATGGCCAGATAGTGCGGAGTCATGATTTTCCCTAAGTACCCTTAGCCGGAATTGCAGGGGAACAAACAGCTTGTTCTCAGGAAGGTTCCCGGGAGCTGCACCTTGATCAGCAGCAATTTCAGAGACTAAATCAGAATCGATCGAGGAAATGATTATACCTGGAGGCAAAATACAAGCAGGATCTTCCTCCGAAGGAGGGCTGGCCATGAAGCTACGCGACAGTGCATCAGCCTTAATATTTTTAGACCCAGCCCTATAGGTAACCAAAAAATTGAATCTGGTAAAAAATAACGCCCATCGAGCTTGTCTCGGGTTTAGCCTCCGGGCAGATTCTAGGAACACCAGATTCTTGTGGTCGGTAAGGACCGTTACCTGGTGCCTAGCCCCCTCCAGGAAGTGGCGCCACTCTTCAAATGCCCATTTAATGGCTAAGAGTTCGCGGTTGCCAATATCATAGTTACTTTCAGTTGGCGAAAACTTCCTGGAGAAGTAGGCACAGGGGCGGAGATGGGTGAGGGACCTGGTACCCTGGGACAAGACAGCCCCCACTCCCACCTCAGATGCGTCAACTTCCACGATAAATGGCTCCATTTGGTTGGGCTGAACCAGCACCGGGGCCGAGACAAAGCACTTCTTAAGGACCTCAAAAGCCTGGACAGCCTCAGGAGGCCAGTGGAGGAGATCAGCACCTTTGCGAGTGAGGTCCGTAAGGGGCTTAGCGATGACCGAGAAGTTAGCAATAAATCTCCTGTAATAATTAGCAAATCCCAAAAAACACTGTAACGCCTTCAGGGAGGCAGGTTGGACCCATTCCGCCACAGCCTGAACCTTGGCGGGGTCCATGCGGAATTCATGAGGAGTGAGGATTTGACCCAAAAATGGAATCTCCTGTACCCCAAACACACATTTTTCGGTTTTGGCAAACAGTTTATTTTCCCGAAGGACCTGGAGCACCTTCCTGACATGCTCCACGTGGGAGGACCAGTCCTTGGAAAACACCAGTATGTCATCAAGGTACACTACCAGAAAAATCCCCAGGTAATTTCTCAAAATCTCATTTATGAAATTCTGGAAGACCGCAGGGGCATTACACAACCCAAAGGGCATGACGAGGTATTCGAAATGGCCTTCGGGCGTGTTAAACGCAGTCTTCCACTCATCCCCCTCTTTGATGCGAATAAGGTTATACGCCCCCCGTAGATCCAATTTAGAAAACCATTGGGCCCCCTGAACCTGATTAAAGAGATCAGGAATCAAAGGAAGGGGATACTGGTTCCTTACCGTGACCTTATTCAGGCTACGGTAGTCAATGCATGGCCTAAGACCACCATCCTTCTTCCCCACGAAGAAGAAGCCAGCACCTACCGGAGAAGAAGAGGGACGAATGTAACCCTTGGCCAGGGATTCCTGGATATACACTCTCATAGCTTCACGTTCGGGACAAGAAAGATTAAATATCCTACCCTTAGGAAGCTTAGCTCCTGGTACCAATTCGATAGCGCAATCGTATTCTCTATGAGGAGGTAACACTTCGGAGGCCTCCCTAGAGAAAACATCAGCGAAGTCCTGAACAAACTCGGGTAGCGTATTCGCCTCCTTAGGGGGAGAAATAGAATTAACAGAAAAACATGACGTACAACATTCATTACCCCATTTGGTTAGCTCCCCAGTATTCCAGTCAAACGTAGGATTATGCAACTGCAACCAGGGAAGACCTAGCACCAAATCGTACGATAATCCCTGCATCAACAGTACAGAGCATTGCTCCAAATGCATGGAGCCAACAAGGAGTTCAAAAACAGGGGTATGCTGTGTAAAATAACCATTAGCAAGAGGAGTGGCGTCGATACCCACTACCGGGACAGGTTTAGGCAAATCAATAAGAGGCATAGCAAGGGACATAGCAAATTCCACAGACATGATATTAGTAGAGGACCCTGAATCCACGAAAGCACTGCCGGTAGCAGACCTACCACCAAAAGAGACCTGAAAGGGAAGCAAGATCTTAGTACGTTTCATATTTACGGGAAATACCTGTGCGCCCAAGTGACCTCCCCGATGATCACTTAGACGCGGAAGTTCTCTGGCTGCAACCTTACGCTTAGGACAGTTGTTCACTTGATGCTTGTCGTCCCCACAGTAGAAGCAGAGACCATTCTTCCTGCGGAATTCTCTACGTTGTTGGGGGGACACGGAGGCCCCGAGTTGCATAGGTATCTCTGAATCTTTCGGGGAGGAACGAAGCAACGGAGCTTCGGGAGGCATCATGGGGGAGTCGGAGGAGAAAACACATAAACGTTCACGTTGTCGTTCCCTGAGACGTCGGTCAAGTCGTATCGCTAAAGCCATAACCTGGTCTAGGGAGTCACAAGAGGGATAGCTAACTAGCAGGTCTTTCAGGGCATTCGACAGACCCAACCTAAACTGGCACCTTAAGGCAGGGTCATTCCACCGAGAAGCTACGCACCACTTCCGAAAGTCAGAGCAATACTCCTCAACAGGTCTCTTACCCTGACTTAAGGTCACCAGCTGACTCTCGGCAAAGGCAGTCCTGTCAGTCTCGTCATAAATAAGTCCGAGAGCAGAAAAGAAACAATCAACGGAGGAAAGTTCAGGGGCGTCAGGAGCCAAGGAGAAGGCCCACTCTTGGGGCCCTTCCTGGAGCCGGGACATAATTATACCCACCCGCTGGCTCTCAGAACCTGAGGAATGAGGCTTTAAACGAAAGTAAAGCCTACAACTCTCCCGAAAGGAGAGAAAAGTCCTCCGGTCCCCTGAGAACCGGTCGGGCAACTTGAGGTGGGGTTCAAGAGGTGCGGTGCGGGGAACTACCAGGGTAGCATCAGGCTGGTTGACCCTCTGAGCCAGGGCCTGGACCTGTAGGGAGAGACCCTGCATTTGCTGAGCCAGGGTCTCACGGGGATCCATAGTGGTGTCAGGGACCAGGGGTAGACTAGGTATGGGCTTGTTATTATGTAACGGCAGGGGGTAGGGAGACGGACAAGTGAGCCCTAATCTACCCGCCACTCTGTCCCTGCCTACTTGCAACGACCCGCCCTAGGCGACGGGGTACAACTGGGCGGCGGTCCCTGCGCTCAGTAAGTGCACGACAAACACGACAAACATACAAGGAACACAAGCAAGGAAAAGGGGCCGTTGCCCACGGCAACACCGTGAGCAACCAGAGTGGTGAACGAGCCGAGTCAAGCCAGGAGTGTGCGAGGTACAAAACGAAAAGCAGAAGAGTAGTCGGTAAGCCAGGGTCGGTATGGAGCAGGATCAAAAATAGCAGGAGCTGTAGCTGGGCCAGGAACCACAAGGAAGGAAACCAAAGCAATAACAAGCACCGAGGGACAGGAAGTGCAGGCTTAAATAGACCGAGGGCGGGAGCTAGCTGAGTCTGGCCAGGTTACGATAGGCTCTCCCACTCCTAAGCCTGCCAGCCTGAATGGTGGAAGCAGGAGTCAGTCTCAGGGATGTATTCTCAGGTGCTGACTGATTAGTTCTGGGAGTTAACCCCGCAGTGCCTGGCAGATCCTTTACAATACATGTATCCCCTATCCACAGGACAGGGGATACATGTGTGATCGCTGGCATTGAAACCTCGGACTTCCGGGGTCTGTGCCGGCAGCTCCGTAGAAATGAATGGAGCGCCGGTCGCGCTTGTGCGCATGCGTGACCAGCGCTCCTTTCATTTTTATTGAGCTGCGCAGACGCCGGAAGTCAGAGGTTAGTCATGGAGAACTTCGGGGGACTTTTAGTTCTCCCTATCGCTGCCAGCGATCACACATGTATCCTGTGGATAGGGGATGCATGTTATTTGTAGGACACACTATAGGTCGCATTTTTTGGGGGGGTTGGGGACGCTGTATGGCGTTCTCTGCAGGGGGGGCTGTATGGCGTTTCCTGCAGGGGGGGGGGTTGTATGGCGTTCCCTGCAAGGGGGGGCTGTATGGCTTTCCCTGCAGGGGGGGCTGTATGGCGTTCCCTGCAGGGGGGGGGCTGTATGGTGTTGCCTGCAGGGGGGGGGGCTGTATGGCGTTCCCTGCAGGGGGGGGCTGTATGGCGTTCCCTGCAGGGGGGGGCTGTATGGCGTTCTCTACAGGCGTTATCTACAGGGTGGACTGTATGGCGTTATCTACAGGGGGGACTGTATGGCGTTATCTACAGGGGGCACTGTATGGCGTTCTCTACAGGGGGGCTGTATGGCGTTCCCTACAGTGGCGGCTGTATGGCGTTCCCTACAGTGGGGACTGTATGGCGTTATCTACAGTGGGGACTGTATGGCGTTATCTACAGGGGGCACTGTATGGCGTTCTCTACAGGGGGGCTGTATGGCTTTCCCTACAGTGGGGGCTGTATGGCGTTAGCGCCCTACAGCCCCCTCTTTAGATAGCGCCATACAGTCCCCCCTGTAGATAACGCCATACAGTGCCCCCTGTAGATAACGCCATACAGTCCCCCCTGTAGATATCGCCATACAGTCCCCCTGTAGATAACGCCATACAGTCCCCCCTGTAGATAACGCCATACAGTCCCCCTGTCGATAACGCCATACAGTCCCCCCTGTAGGGAACGCCATACAGCCCCCCCTGTAGGGAACACCATACAGCCCCCCTGTAGGGAACGCCATACAGCCCCCCTGTAGATAGTGCCATACAGTCCCCCTCTGTAGATAACGCCATACAGCCACCCTGTAGATAGTGCCATACAGTCCCCCTCTGTAGATAATGCCATACAGCCCCCTCTGTAGATAACGCCATACAGCCCCCTCTGTAGATAACGCCATACAGCCCCCTTTGTAGAAATCTAAAAAGGGGGCTGTATGGCGTTATCTACAGGGGGGCTGTATGGCGTTATCTACAGAGGGGGCTGTATGGCGCTATCTACAGTGGGGGCTGTATGGCGCTATCTACAGGGGAGGCTGTATGGCGTTATCTACAGGGGGGCTGTATGGCGTTATCTACAGGGGGGCTGTATGGCGTTATCTACAGAGGGGGCTGTAAAAAAGGCACTATCTACAAGGGGGTGGGGTTGTGTGACACCCAGGGGAGGGGGGGGCCCAGTCAAAAGTTTGCTATGGGGCCCAGTCTTTCCTAGTTTCGCCCCTGGATAGATAGATAGATAGATAGATAGATAGATAGATAGATAGATAGATAGATAGATAGATAGATAGATAGATAGATAGATAGATAGATAGATAGATAGATAGATAGATACACAAATAGATAAGATAGATAGACAGACAGACAGACAGACAGACAGACAGACAGACAGACAGATAGACAGATAGATAGATAGATAGATAGATAGATAGATAGATAGATAGATAGATAGATAGATAGATAGATAGATAGATAGATAGATAGATAGATAGAATGTTCATGATTCTAGAGAGTAACATTAAGTTATATTTTATACTTACTGTATTCCGGTAGTTGGATTTGTATTCCAGTATTTGTATGCCAGCTTTTATTTACATTGACGAATCTTCTGATGGTGAGATTACTTTGTTTAGTAACATAGAAATAATGCTGAATTAACTGTTATTCATTGTTTCCATACTATGATACAAGCTCCACTCTATTGAAGTTAAAGGGTTTGTCCCTGCATGCACATTAACAGTAAGTTCACTGCACCGGCGCTTTTAAATACTATTAATTCCGCCTGCGCAAAAAAAAATATTTTAGCGATTTTGATTCCGCTTGACTCCCGCCATACAGCCGGGTTCAAGGCATGCTATTTGTTCAAAGTCCTCTCAATGCCCACCCCGTTCTTTCTTTGATTACGCCTCAATGCGAGCACTATTTTATTTTCGTTCATGTTATCCCTCAGCGCCCGCGCGTTATTCCTTAGTGCCGTAATCACTGTAGATACCATTTTTGTGGGGCGCGCAGGCACTGAGGGATAACGTGAATGAAAATAAAATAGGGCTGGCATTGAGGCTTAATCTAAGAAAGAACGGGACGTGTATTGAGGAGGCTTTAGACCAATAGAATGCCTCAAACACGGGTGTATGGCAGAAGTGAAGCGGAATCGAAAAGGCTCGAATAACTATTTTTTGCTCATGCGCAATTAATTTTATTCAAAAGCGCAGGTTCAATGAACAGACTGTTAATGCACATAAGCAATAAAATTGCTTTCACTGCGCATGCGCAAAATATTGTAAACAAACATCAGGATATAAACAATACAGCGTAAAACAGATTTAAATATATAAAATTGTCAAAACAATAGTCAGGGGACAATAATATAACAAGACAGAAGCATTGCAAGGATTTAAAAATAAATAAATAAAGTAGTGGAAAACCCGGTTCACATGGAGTTTTTTGCAGGTGGAAAATCTGCCTCAAAATTCCGTCTGGAAGTTTGAGGCAGATTTTCCTCTGCCTGCACGCCAATTTTCGCGGCGTTTATCGCCTGCGGCCATTAAACTAAATACGCTTTCTCTGCCTCCCATTGATGTCAATGGGAGGTCAGAGGCATAATCGCGCGAAGATAGGGCATGTCCCTTCTTTCTCCCGTGAGCCAGTTTTACTGCTAGCAGGAGAAAACCGCCCCCGCCTCCCATTGAAATCAATGGGAGGCATTTTCGGCCATTTTTTGGCGAGTTTTGCGGAGCGGTTCCCGCGTCAAAAAAACTTGTCAAAAAACTCAGTGTGAAGCAATGGAGCTAAGCTGCAATACCAGGCAATCCATGGAAAAGTTTGGCACAGTTTTTTGAAAGAAAACAGCCATGTTATTCTAATTCTGAATGGGTCCTCAAAAATCCAACCAGTCAAATGAATGTTTCTTTTAACGAAAGACTTTAAGGGATCATCAGATAGTCCTCATAGATTTTATACTGAGATGAAATTGAAAGTATATGGCCAGCATTACGTTTTTTCAACTACTTTGTTGACATATTCTCCCTACAATGCTGAACGTTTTAATTATAGATATATCAACTATATAGATGAGCCTATGGTAAATAAGCCCCCCATTCAGCCGCAATATAATTTTACTCTAGTATCCGCTACTGCAGTGCTGGTGCAGGGAGTATAACATTACCTTGCAGGGGATTATTGGCTTTACTTCTGCTTGATCTTTTCCATAATTATATAATATTATAGAATTGTCAGTGAAGCAATCCTCTACTACAACATCGTCACTCCATAAACATCTGACATAAATGCTAATACTATAGCTTTGATCAAAGTTTTCCATATAATATAAACTTCTTGTTTAGATAAGATATATTTTCCTTCTCGTATCTTCCACCCTGTAGCTAACAGCTATGGCATTTTACTGCTATTATTTTACATGCTGTCCATATCAGTTAACAAGTAAGCAAAGATTACCAGGCAGAGTGATATACAGTATAATCTCTGCATTGTATCTGCTGCCCATTATGCTGCCATTAATATGTGTAAACACTGATAAAAGCACCACCATTCATGGTATAGTGTGAGTGTATAGGCAGCACCAGCATATATATGAATAGGGAGTTTACAGACACAATCCAGAAGCACAGGCAGACAAAAGATCCCAGGTCAAATGTAATATATAGGCACACATATCATAACAATAGGGAAATATTCTGTATCCACAAGATAGCAATGTAACATATTATGAGTAATAGTATACCAGCTACATATATTGTACATATGTACATGCATATTATGCCATCTTGAAAATGCAGACTAAATGACATGTAACCATAATATATATAAAGGCATGTGTGCTCAGTGGTTAGCAGCACTAGGTGCAGGGTTTATGTATGTCAAGGGCATTTGTATAGCATTCAGCAGGGCATACACATAAGATAACTGTCAGTCGACAACTATCTCCCTCAACCGCTCCAAAAACAGGCATCCTCGGGGGAGTGAATATGTTTGTTTCAACGGAGAAAGGACAACAAGACAGAACAGACAATAAGTCATCTTGAAAGCCAACATGCTCGATTCTTGTTTCCCTCAACATCTGCCATTGAGAGACAGTCAGGTGGCCTCATGCTTATTTGGTTGTGGGCTGACCCCATGAAAGTTGCCAGGATGTGCCAACGCTCATCTAATGTTTATGTTCTCCCCTTGCTTTTGTGGATTTCTTTCACATACTCTGATTTGTGTTTACCCTTTCTGATGCTGGTCTATCTTTCACATGCTGGTCTATCTCAATATCAACCTGAGGGATGGTACTGGATAATTGGATCTCAAAAGTCCATGCACAGGAAAACAGAAGATACCGTCCCTTTAATCATCCCTTTTAGTGAGGTTTAGTCTGTAGAACCCCACTGTATGACACAGCAATGAACGTTTAGGATACGATAATAACCAGTCCCACAATAACGTTAAAGGGAATGTGTCGCAAATTAAACCTTTTTTTTAGTGTCGTTACTTATTTCTCTTATATTTTTTTTACGTTTTTTGCTGTATTTTTTTTTTCTTCCATATGGTGGAAAGTATTAAAAATCAAATAATAATTTGACATGTTTTCTTATGTTGGCCACCAGGGGGAGCACTTCCCAGAATTACAGCAAGGTGAATAAGGCAAAGCAACCTGACTCACAGCTGCTGTAAATGTGGGAGGGAATCTCACCCCCCCCTCCCACAAGCCAGGAAAGGTGTCTTCAAATTGCTAAGCAGTGTCCGGCAGCCATTTTTGGTGTGATTCTGCAGCTGGCAGAAGTTATAGGACACACCAAAAGGCTAAGTGTATGTTCACACGCTTACTAAACAAAGGGAAAACAGCTCCTGATTTTCAGCCATTTTTTAATCAAACGCGCGTTTTTTAACGGCCGTTTTTGGAGATGGTTTTCTATAAAGTCAATGAAAAACGGCTCCAAAAACGTCCCAAGAAGTGATGTGCACTTCATTTTGGTGGGTGTCTTTTTACGTTCCAGTTTTGGAAAACGACCACGTAAAAAATGCCCTGTCGGAATAGAACGCCGTATTTCCCATTGAAACCAAAGGGCAGATGCTTGTAGGCGTTCTGCTTATGATTTTTCAGCTGTAAACATTGTGTGTGGCCTTACCCTTAGGGCTTATTCAGACAAACGGGATATACTAGTCTATGGGGCTGTGCAGACAGTTGCGTGATTTTTATGCAGCGTTAGTCCGCTGCGTAAAAGTCACGACATGTCCGTTCTTTGAGCGTTTTTCGCGCATCATGCACCCATGCGCAAAAGGCACTTTACAGCTCCGTGTGTCAGCCCAGTATGATGCGCGGCTGCGTGCTTTTCGCGCAGCCGCCATCATTATGACACTCCGTTTGGATGTTTGTAAACAGAAAAGCAGGTGGTGCTTTTCTGTTTTCATTCATCCTTTTCACTGCTGTTGCACGAATCACGCGCATCCCACGGAAGTGCTTCCGTGTGACATGCGTGGTTTTCACGCACCCATTGACTTCAATGGGTGCGTGATGCGCGAAAAACGCTCAAAGAACGGACATGTCGTGAGTTTTACGCAGCGGACTAACACTGCGTAAAAATCACGCACCTGTCTGCACGGCCCCATAGACTAATATAGGTCCCTGCGACGCACGTGAAAATCACGTGCCTCGCACGGACGTATAACACGCTCGTGTAAATGAGCCCTTAGAATGCTGAAAGTGAAGTGAATGACTTTTCAGTTGACCGGTTCACACGCCGTGTATTTGACACGTTTTTTTTTGTTGCACATTTTACGTTAAAAAAAACACATTAAAAAAATGCTTGATTACACTTGATTTTGCGTGTTTGGGGGGATGTGTGTGTGTGTGTGTGTGTGTGCTCACCGCTGATTCTTCAAAACAGCTGATAAGCGGCTATGAAGTATCAGCGGCGCCCATGCACACTCCGCTCTGCCACACACACACACAGGAAAAGTTTTAAAGGGGTCGTCCAGGAAAACATGGCGCCACACCTGTCCTCAGGTCGTGTGTGGTGTTACAGCTCTGTCCTATTCACTTCAATGGAGGTGAACTGCAATACCAGACACAACCTGAGAACAGGTGCGGCGCTATGTCTCCAATCCGGACACCCCTTCTGTCCTGAGATGAGCCGATGGGGGAGGCGGGTGTCAGAGCCACCCACCGCCATCACTGCAGACAGAACCACACAACTATGGCATGAGGGCAGGGCTTGTCCTGAGTGCACTGTCTCTTGTTATGGACAGATTTATAGTCACATGAACCCCATCTGATGAACCGGTAAATCTAGGTCCAATCACATGACAGAGGGGGATCACCAAAAACCCTGTGTACCCTCAGCCCGTCCATCCAGCCCTTTCCTGGTTATATCTGCTTCTGGGAAAGCTGGGTGACCACCATTACCCCTCCTACTGGAGTGTTTGGGGATGTGACTAATGAACCTCTCACACTCCAGTAGGAGGGGTAATGGTGGTCACCCAGCTTTCCCAGACCCCTGAACGGTAAATCTCTCTAGTTGTGCTGTGACTGTTTGGGGATGTGACTAATGAATCTCTCAGTCTCAGCACAACTAGAGAGATTTATCGTTCAGGGGTCTGGGAAAGCTGAGTGACCACCATTACCCCTCCTACTGGAGTGTGTTTGGGGATGTGACTAATGAACCTCTCACACTCCAGTAGGAGGGGTAATGGTGGTCACCCAGCTTTCCCAGACCCCTGAACGGTAAATCTCTCTAGTTGTACTGAGACTGTTTGGGAATGTGACTAATAAACCTCTCAGTCTCAGCACAACAAGAGAGATTTATCGTTCAGGGGTCTGGGAAAGCTGGGTACCACACTAACAGCGGGCATATTATCACCCAGCTTTCCCAGGACAGTTACATCATGTGTCCTTTATACAGAGTCTCCTGCACGACTACAGGGGGAGGGGCCCGTCGGGGGGGGGGGTGCCCATGGGGGGGGTTGCCATGGGGGTGGGGGCCCGTCGGGAGCATCGGGGGTCACAAGAGCGGTGGTCTGTGAGAGAGAGAGTGGGACAGACAGAGAAACACACACCTTACCTGCAGTGCAGCTGGTCTTCAGTATGGCGCCTGTATCTCCCTGCAAACAGCTGCTCTGCTGTGTGACTCTGACCTGCGTCTGCACAGTACAGCGCCAGAGAGCAGAAGCAATGGAACGGCTCCCGTTCATTGACTCCTATGCACTGTAGCTGCCGTATTCCATCTCTGTATCTGTTGTTAATCGACACATACAGAGATGAGAAACAAAATAGCAGCCCCCATAGTGAAGTAAAAGTTAGAAAAAAGAAAAAAGTAAAACACAAACACACAAATAAATAAAATGTATTTTAATAACATACTAATAGCAATATTATATATATAAATAAAATAATTTCGCGACACCCGTCCTTTAACAACTTTATCAGTTCTATTACTGACTAGCTGATTTTACACCACAGTTTGTCAAGGTGCGGGAATATGGCTTCCCTGAAGTCAGTTGTAACGAAATGTCAAGTGCAGGCACCTGCATAAAGGTGAGGGGTTTCAGTTCACTTCTACTCAGGATTCTTGATTTTGGAGAGCAGAGTAAAATAGATTTTTGCACTAAACAGGCAGGCACCATAATTTGTGACTTTATCTCAAATTGCATAATAAATCCCCACCTATGTGTGAGATGTGAGGGCTTATTTTTTGCAGGGTCAGCTGTAGTTTTTACCGATACCATTTTGGGGTACATGCACATTTTTGATCACTTTTTATTCCATTTCATTGGAGAGCTAAGGTGACTAAAAAACAGCACTTTGCGTGTTTTATATATATTTTTGTTTTCCGCGTTCACCGATTGGGTTAAACAACCCTATATTGTGATAGTTCAGACTTTTACGAACACGGCGATACCAGTTATGTTAACTTTTTTTGGAACATTTAAAAATACGTATTTTTATTAGTCCCCCTAGGGACTTGAACCAGAGATCATTGGATGGCTTGCATAATGTACTGCAATACTAATGTATTGCAGTATATCGCTATACTGACAATCTACCTTGAAGCCCATGGGCAGGGATTCAAAAGAGTACAAAATTGGCAGACCTGGTTGCCTTCATTAGGCCCCCCAAGCTGCCATGACAAGCATCGGCACCTTGCGATCGTGTCGTGGGGGGGGGGGGGCGATGGATCGTCAAAGGGGGTCGCCCCCTGGTTCTAACTATTTAAATGCTGCGGTCGCTATTGACTGCAGCATTTATGGTGTTAAACGGGCAGAATCAAAGTGATCTTTGGTTCTGCAGCTTTGCACTGAGGTGTCGGAGTCTTACTCTGACTCGGCTACGGACTATGATCCTTACCATGTACTTTCACCTTGGCTTTGTTTCTGGATTACACTCCTGTCTCCCCATTTGGATTTGTCACCTGGTTCCTGTGGTTGTACTTCTGGTATTGACTCCTAGCCTGACTCCTGATTATGATTCAGTCTCATCCTCCGGCTTACTACTTTCTGACTGCTAATTCATTGACGACGTCTGTCTATGCCCCTGACTCCGTTACAAGTTTCCGTTTACAGAACAACCTCTGTGAATATTCTTGGAACCACAACCAGGGAATTAATCTGTGAAAGACCATACCTTCTTGCGGGGGTTAAGGGTGAAGAACATGGAGACTACTAGTACAAAAACGAGGACTTTTTCACCTAGTTAAAATTTAGCCAAGCGGTTGTAAACTCGACTTTGAGCCACTTCAGCTTTCTCATGGTGTTCCTTAACCATTGGCATAACAGCAGCGATTCTATCTTGCATAAGTGTGATGTTCTCAACTATGCTCCTTTAAGGTATAGACTCTGGTTCCCAGGTTTCCTCTGCTATGTCAAGCACACCATGTGGTTGTCTGTCATACACAAGTTCAAATGGAGAAAAACCTGTGGATGATTGTGGAACTTCACGGATTGCAATCATCAAATTTGGCAAAAGACAGTGCTAATCCTTCCCATCCTTACTAACCACCCTTTTCAACATATCCTTCAAGGTCTTATTAAATCTTAAGTGGGTGATACACGGATGTACGCAAATGTTTAATTTTCAGCAGTTTACACAATTCTTTGATGACCTTGGATATAAAGGGAATTCCTTGATCTGTAAGGATCTCTTTAGGTATGCTGGTATGAGTAAACATGTGAAACAGCTGTTTGGCATTTATATTCGAAGAGGAATTTCTTAAACTGCCTCAGGATAGTGAGTAGCATAGTCCAATTCCACTAGGACATACTGATGACCCCTTGAAGACTTTACTAAAGGGCCACCTAGATCTATTGCAATTCTTTCAAAAGGAACCTGTATAATAGGCAAAAGAACCAGGGGACTCCTAAAATGGGGCAAAGATGCAGTTAGCTGACACTCAGGGCAGGACTCACTATAGTATATTCTCCTGCCCAGAAAAAAAATCACTGTTAGATGCATTCTCTGGTCTTTTCACAACCTAGGTGTTCACCTAGCATGTGTTTATGAAGCCACGTCTAAGAACATTCTACGATATGGTTGGGGCATTACAAGCTGTTCAACAACCTCTGAATGTATTTTGTTTACCTGAGAGTGCTGAAGAGGGTTGCCAACCTCCACTTCAGAAATTTCTGGACAACGGAGCTAAAATTCATGGACAGACCAAAATTTTTACGGACACATTACAAAATCGTTGCCTGTGCAGTGTGCACTGTGCTAGGAGTGACTCACCAATCACAGCTCCGCTTGTAGCTTTCCCCCTGCTAACTTAGGTGATGTTTTCTCTGATTGGAGTCGTTCACTTTCTCTTTTCTTATCAATCCAGCCCAGACCACTGTGACGACTTATTCCAGCCACGACTCGTCTCTGCAGAATTTGACACACAGACAATGTTGGTTTCTCACTTTTCCAGAACTCTCCCCACCTCTACCCCATCCTCTAATCAAACCCGTAATCCAGTGATCCAGATGGTAATAATGATCCCTCAGTGCTGACATAATAAAAGTGCCCCATAAGTAACCGTGCCCCCTGCTGATAATACCACACACAGCCCCCCTTGCAGATAGCCATCCACAGCTCTCCTAGTAGATAGGCACACAGCCCCCCTTGTAGATAGCCACACAAAGCCTCCCCTTGTAGATAGCAAGGGGGTTGTGACTTACCGTCAGGAGGAGGAGTAGGTGGTTGCGAAGCGGCGCCGCAGAGGATCACTTTTGACTGGTGTTTGTGACGGCACAAAACTGGACCAGTCCAGTCACCTGACCTCATGTCAGGTGACTGGATTGGTCCACTCCCTGCACCGACCACACTTGGCAGCGGCCGCCCTGCATATTTTCAGATTGTGCAGAATCTGAAAATATGCCCGGCCCAGCCTACTATTCCTTTGCACTGCGCATGTACATTTTGGCGTATGCGCAGTGCAAAGTTTCGGAGACTGAAGAAAAATCCTGGACGATGCTTTTTTCTGCCGGACGCTATGGATGGCAGAAAAAAACACCCATTTTTGCGGACTGTATATAAATTTACGGACGGTTGGCAAACCTGGTGCTGAAAAGCAGATGTCCTGTGTTAAAGCAGCAGGACTACAAAAAGAGACTGTTGAAATGGATGAATTGCTTAAACAGTTGATTTGAGATAATGCTAGCCTCCTGGAAGTGGCTGACAACCAGATGCAAATAAGCAAGTCTCTGCACAAAAGTCAACTTTGGAAAGCCTGAGCTTTTCACTAGACAAAATACTCCCTGGAGTCTAAGACACATATGACAGGATTCCAGGGGAAACATATTTTCCCTTAATGACTTTGACTGTCACTATCTCACAGGGCTATATCAAGGATGAAATAGTAGGTTGTGACCTTCCTTTTACACTGCATGATCTGATTTCCCAGGTTACCAGATTGGGAATTCAGTTCAAGTAATAATATTAAGAAAACGTCCATAAAATCCTGAACAGTCCGTAAAAATTAGGGACTTTTGGATGAGCTTGTGCCAGTTATTGGAATTGGAATTATCATTGTTGTAGAGGTCACAGCACATGCTGCTAAAGTGTTCATATCAGTATTATAAACTATAAATATGTATTACATACACATACGACAAGGCGACCTCTGTAAGGTGGGGACCTACTCTGCACCCAGAACTGGGACTAAGCCTACATATATATCTGGGGATGGTAGGAACCAGCATTAAACTAATTAAAATAGGTGACCTTACAGAGGTCGCCTTGTCGTGTCAGGTGGGCAAACACTTTTTGATCAAAATGTGCACTAAGAACCTGCCTATTATAAGTAGCTTTAGCAGTAATGCATATTTAATTATATTTAGTGGTTTAGGATGCATTCATGTTCAGAGTGGGCTGTCGCTATTTTTTGTCTGCTTGACAGTGAATAGATATCACCTCCAGCCAGGATGCGATGTCTATGCACAATCCCGACACTTCAGTAAAGTTTGTGTGGGACTTAATCGCTGCACAGCGTGATCTCGCGAGATCACGCTACTGCTGTCATTCATAGCATGATCTCGCGAGATCAAGCTGTGCAGCGATTAAGTCCCACGCAAACTTGACCAAAGTGTTGGGATTGTGAATAGACATCGCGTCCTGGCTGGAGGTGATGTCTACTCACAGTTAAGACACTGCAGTAAAGTTAATATGGGTGTATGTGACAACACAGCATGATCTCGCTAGATCATACTGTGCTGAGTATGAATGGAGAGAAGTATATGATGCTGATTGGTCAGCGTCATACACTCCTCCTTACAACGCCCACTTGGTCAAAAGTTAAAAAGTGCCCAGTTGGGCATTAAGAAAGTAATTAGCATAAATCTAAAATTGCTGATAACTTTCTCAAAAATGAGTGTTTTTCAAAATGAAAACAATATTGTTATCTACATTACAGCGCCAATTACATTATGTAGGAGATAGGTGTAACGTCTTTGGCCACGGTCCGTAGTTCGTGCAAATATTCCAAAATGTTTTCGAGGAGCCAGGGCGAGTCTCATCGGCAGCCACTGCCATCTTTAACCCTCGCCAAGAGGACACCTCCGTGGGCGAGTATCCGATCCAGTTCCATACTCAGGAGAGCTATCCTGGAACAATGAGGCCTTGGTGGCATCCTTTTGGTATGGCCTGTCGTCCGAGATCAAGGACGAACTGGCCGCTCGAGACCTGCGTCCTGCCTTGGACGACTTGATTCTGCTTGCCACTCGGGTAGACATAAAGCTGAGGGAGAGATCTCACGAGGTTCGTCAGGAGTGTTGGCGCCCAACTTTCAGCAACCCCTCTTGTCTGCCTCTATTGCTTCGCCCGAGGTCCCGATGCAAGTTGACCGACTAAAATTATCGGCCCAGGAGAAACAGCGCAGGCACACCTCTGGACTATGCTTATATTGTGGCCTCGCTGGCCATGTTGTGCGTCTGTGCCCTCAGAAGCCAAAAACCCCAGCGCCTAGGTTTGGTTGGAGAGACAACCCTAGGCGTCAACACATTGAATCAAGAACTCTCTTCCAAACTATTCATTCCCGTAACCATCATTGCTGGCTAGAGGTCCCATCCGGTCTCTGCCTGTCTGGACTCTGGCTCTGTAGCCAACTTCATCTGCCAAGACCTTGTGGATCTTCTTCAGTTGCCTACTATCCCGCTTGAAAGGCCGTTGATCATTGCCTCGGTGGATGGACTACCATTGCCTGACCCAGTTGTGTCGGTAACCAAGCCGTTGAGACTCCAAGTGGGAGCCTTTCACGCTGAACTCATCTCCCTGTTTGTCCTGTCCAAGGCCGTCAACCCCATGCTGCTGGGTTTGCCTTGGCTCCGTCCGCACGCCCCCATCCTGGATTGGAACTCTCGAGAGGTTTTCCAGTGGGGCCCGAAGTGTCTTGACCGCTGTCTGGGCCATATCCAGTCGCCACAGCCTGCCCCTCTTCAGCCTTTGACAGGGTTGCCTTCTTGTTTCTCCATGTTCTCCGATGTCTTCAACAAAACGGAGGCTGAGACCTTGCCGCCACACCGGACAAATGATTGTCCGATTGACCTGGTTCCTGAATCGTCTCCTCCTCGTGGTAGAGTGTCCCCTCTCCCCTTGCCAGAGACCCAGTCCATGTCAGCCTACATTAAGGAGAGCCTGGAGAAGGATTTCATTCGTAAATCCTCATCCCCGGCCGGAGCGGGGTTCTTCTTTGTTAAGAAAAAAGATGGATCGCTACGACCTTGCATTGACTACCGAGGCCTAAACCAGATTACGGTGAAGAAGAGGTTCCCCACTACCTTTGATTTCTGAACTGTTTGATCGCATACGGGGGGCCGGGGGGGAATTCTAAACTGGACCTGCGGGGGGCCTACAATCTGATCCGGATTCGTCGAGGTGACGAATGGAAGACTGCCTTTAATACACGTGATGGACACTACGAATACTTAGTTATGCCCTTTGGCCTGTGTAATGCCCCCGCAGTATTTCAAGAATTTGTCAATTGCATTTTTCGTGATCTCCTTTATGTTTGTGTTGTATCTCAATGACATTTAGATTTTTTCCCCAGATCCAGTAACTCATCAAAGTCATATCTGCCAGGTGTTGCTCCGTCTAAGAGAGAAGCGCCTTTATGCCAAGCTGGAGAAGTATGTATTTGAGAAGAAGTCTCTATCCTTCCTGGGCAATATTATCTCCGATCAGGGCCTCAAGATGAACCCCCAGAAGGTAAAGGCTGTCCTGGAGTGGCTCTCCCTCAAGGCTTAAGGGCCATACAACGTTTCCTAGGATTCACCAACTTCTACCGGCTGTTCATCCCCAACTTCTCATCTTTGACTGCCCCTATCTCCACCCTCGCTAAGAAGGGTATGAATGCCAAAATGTGGACTCCGGAGGCTGAAGCCGCATTTGAATCCTTAAAAAAAGCCTTCACGTCAGCCTCCATTCTTTACCATCCTGATGTACAGTATCCCTACAGTTTTCGTTAGAGGTGGACAATTCCTCGGTTGGTGCTGGTGCACTGTTGTTCCAGAGAGGATCGAAAGGCAAGGCTGTGGTATGTGGCTACTATTCTAAGCTGTTTTCTTCCGCAGAGCGCAACTACTCGATTGGAGATCGGGAGTTACTGGCCATCAAGCTGGCTCTGCAGGTGTGGAGACATCTACTGGAGGACACGGTTCATCCTCTCTTGATCTTCACAGATCACAAGAATTTGACCTACCTACAGACAGCCCAGCGGTTGACTCCTCGTCAAGCCAGGTGGTCGTTGTTCTTTACACGGTTCCGGTTCGTACTCCACTACCGACCTGCCGACAAGAATGTGAGGGCCGACACCTTGTCTAGATATTTTGAAACTGAGGACGCCATGGAATCTCCACAGAATATTATTGACCCATCCTGCATCTTCTCTGTGAATCCCCTGAAAGTTAGAGACATTCCTCCGGAAAGAATTATTCGCTGGGGTCACAGTTCTAAGCTGGCAGGTCATGTAGGTGCTCGTAAGACCCAAGATCTAATCACCCGTCAGTTCTGGTGGCCGACGCTACCCAAAGACGTTATGGACTTTGTATCCTCATGCACTGTATGAGCAGCAAATAAAGTTGCTCACTCCAGACCTGCTGGCCTGCTCCAACCACTGCCTGTGCCCGTTGCCCCCTCGCAACATGTCGCTATGGACTTTGTCACGGATCTTCCTTCTTCTGCGAGTTTCAGTTTGATCTGGGTGGTGGTGGATAGATTTTCCAAGATGGCTCATTTCATTCCCTTGACCGGACTGCCGCCTTCTACGTGATTGGCTGACCTCTTCCTACAACACATCTTCCGTCTGCATGGCTTGCACCTGCATATTGTCTCGGACCGAGGGGTCCAGTTTACCTAGAAGTTTTGGAGGGCACTCTGCGACCTCCTCGGTGTAAAATTGGACTTCTCTTCGGCCTATCATCCCCAGTCCAATGGGCAAGTCGAGAGAGTTAACCAGATTATGGAGAACTATTTAAGTCACTTTGTTTACAGGCGCCATGTTGATTGGGTGCAGTTGCTCCTGTGGGCAGAGTTCTCTTATAACAACCACACCAGTGAGTCAACCACTTCCAGTCCATTCTTCATCGTCTATGGTCAGCATCCTCATATACCTCTTCCTGTTTCTACTATGTCCCAGGTTCCTGCAGCAGACTCGACCTTCAGGGACTTTCTACAGATTTGGCAGCAGACTCGATCTTCTATCCTGTTGGCGGTGGACCGCATGAAGAGAAAGGCAGATACAAGAAGCCTGGCGCCTCCGCAGTTCCTTCCAGGGATTAAAGTCTGGTCGTCTTCTAGGAATATCCGGCTGAAGGTGCCATCATGCAAATTTGCCCCTAGGTTCCTCGGACCCTTTGAAATCCTGCTACAGATCAACCCGGTATCCTACAAGCTGCGGCTCCCCCTACCCTCAGAATTCCGAACTCCTTCCACGTCTCCCTACTGAAACCCGTGGTCCTGAACCGCTACTCCAGGACTCCTAGTTCTGCAGTGGTCCCTGGCGGCTCATCGGGGACTTTCGAAGTAAAGGAGATTCTGGCCACCAAGAAGGTGGGAGGAAGGACATTTTATTTAGTGGATTGGAGGGGGTTCGGCCCAGAAGAGAGGTCTTGGGAGCCAGAGGAGAACATAGATGCTCCTGTCCTCGTGAAGAAGTTTCTCTCCCGCTCTGGTCCCAAGAAGAGGGGGCGTAAGAGGGGGGATACTGTAACGTCTATGGCCACGGTCCGTCGTTCTGACTTAAACCTCGAGGGCCGTGGCCATGGACATCTTACCTGCATGCAGCGTCGTCCTCCTGTGAGGCGCCGGCACTCACTTTCCGGACATCGAGACTATCTCCAGCGGGCGCGCGCGCGCCCGCGCATTCACGCTCTTATAGGGCCAGTGCGCGTATTTTGCAGGAAGTCTGCAATCTAGCCCAGGCTATAAAAAGAGCTCTGCCCTCTTGCTCTTTGCCAGAGCATTGTTTGTTACCCATAATTTGTCATGCTAATGATCTCCCAGTGTCTTCCAGTTTTCCAGTGTACCTTGTTCATGTATCCCGTATCCTGTTTCCGTGTTACCCAGTTCTAGTGCCGTGCTGTGTTGTTGCCGTGCTGTTACAGACAACGCTGGATTTGCTACGCCTCGCCTGACGTCTTCCCGCCGCCTGGTCCAGGACGTCCCTGCCTCGCTACTATCTACGTTGCCTCAGGTATCCTCGCTGAACTATTGAACTCTGTACTTACCTGTTTGGCCAGCTTCCATCCCGCTACGCGGTACAGCCCAGTGGGTCCACACCCCGCTTCGTGACAGTAGGGCACTTATAATGTGTGAAAGAGCCTCTTTAAGCCCCGTCCCCATCAGCAGGAGATTACCTCTACAGGATTTCTACATGACTATTTATATCAGGAACATGAAGAAAATCCTGCTGACTGACAAACAATGTTGGCAAGATTATCTCCTGTTTACTTTTACCATTCCTTTTAAAGAGGCTCTGTCACCAGCTTATAAATGCCCTATCTCCTATATAATGTGATCGGCGCTGTAATGTAGATAACAACAGTGGTTTTTATTTTGAAAAACGATCATTTTTGAGCAAGTTATGAGCAGTTTTAGATTTATGCTAATTAGTATCTTTTTTTTATTTTTAATAAATTCTTTATTTTAAAGACAAATTTTTTTCAGTAAGAAACAACAATACATATATAACATTATAAAAGCAGTGCAACAAAGGTAATCACTTTCATATATCCAAATTGCAATTAGGCAATTCCCGCATATCATCTGTTTGGGATAGAAAATATTAATGAAAGCAATTCACTGAGCAAAACCTAATCTCTTTATCAGACAAGACTAACAAGAAATCAGAAAAAGAGGACATACAAGACAAACATACAAGCCGCATCTCTAGCATCAGAGGCAAGGGGTATGTATTATCATATTGATAAGCATATCAACCAGATCAAAAAGCAACCCACACCCCCTCCCATTTTATTATCTCTCGGATGTAGCCAGCGTCTGGACACACCATATCATGAGTGTCCTGAGTCTCAGCCATACAGATTCTGTGTAAGTGTTCTGTGAGGGGTCTCTTGGGTCCAAACCTGAGGCTAGACTGGGTCTTAAACCCCCCCCCTTTCCTTGGTATCCCAGATGATAAATAGTACTTCCCCAAGTGCTATTAATGTATATTATTGTATATATATTAATGTATATCAATGTATGAATATCCTGTCTCCCCTCTCCCGAATTCCAGCCCCGACCCTACTCCAGTTTCTTATGATAATCCCTCCATGGCTTCCATACCTTCAGAAACACCTCCCTTGAGAAGGTATGCCAACCCACGAGCTCCTCCAATGAGTGTAACTGATGAACCCTAGACCACCACATATCCATGGAAGGGGGTTCCTCACTTTGCCACTTCAATGGTATCAATAATTTAGCCACCGAGACCATCATAGTAGCCAAGTTTCTCCGTGCAGGGATAAAATCTCTGGAGGGAAGCCATAGAAGGATCAAGCCAGGTGATAGTACCAAAGAGCCACCAACCACATCATTGATAGCCTTTTCCACCTGAACCCAAAAAGGTTTGATTTTGGGGCAGTACCACCAGATATGTGACAAGGATCCAGGAGCCAACCCACATCTCCAACATACATTTGAGGCAAGAAGACGAATTTGATATAGATATGCCGGAGTTCTGTACCAGCGTGTTAGCAATTTGTAGGAGTTCTCCTGATGTCTCACACAGCATGAAAACCCGTGAGATCTAGATAAAATAGTGGAGACATCTCTTTGTGAGAGTACAATATCTAACTCCTTCTCCCAGGCCAGTAGGAAAGAAGGTTTGGTGGGGGTTAAATCTACCAGAAGATTAGTGTAAATTTTTGACAGAGCTTTAGCAGGAGATTGTGACATAAGAGTATAATTCTCCATCCAGGTAGGATCTGGGTATGAAGCAGGAGCCTTAGCCAAGAACTTGCAGCATGCCGATTCAAAACCCCTTTGGTGGAGAAATGTAACATTTGTGGCCCAAGTCACCCCCCCCTTTGTCACTAGAATGTCCCAACAGTACACCTAAATCCGGAACCACCCTTTCCGCTGTCACCTCCCTAACCCGAAGATAGCTCAGGAGGGGCCATAATGTCGAACCTAGAGATGCAACTCTATCCGTAAAGTAGGGAAGGGTTCCCAGTGGAGCTATCGGGGACAGGTAACCTCTGGCCATATTCAGTGCTTTAGACCTCTGACAGACTTTAAGCATACCTCTCGTCATATCACTAACTAAAAGTGTTTTCGGCGGTAGCGGCAATTTAACCCAGAGTAAGTGGAGATATTCCTCCGAGAGGACCCGTCTCTCCAAATCTAAATAACTGTGAGTAAGAGATACGTTAGCAAGCTGTGACCACCGAAGTAGTTGAATGGACGTATAATATAACCCTATATCTGGTAAGGATAAGCCCCCCTGTTTCTTTTTTAAAATGAGTAATCTGTGAGCCAACCTGGGGCGTCTTCCCTTCCACAGAAAATTAATAAACACCCGTGGAATCTATTAAAATAGCTAACCGGGAGATCTATGGGAATATTCTGCAATGGGTACAGGATCTGAGGGAGCACATAAGTGGCTAATAGATTTTTCCTACCAATCCAGGAAAGGAATGGAACATTAATTTTAGACAGGAATTTTTGTATCTTCAATACTAGAGGGGCAGAATTCAGGGAGAATATATTTTTGGGGTCCGCTGGGATCTTAATGCCTAAATATTGGATAGCTGAAGATTGCCATTTAAACGAGGAAATGGATTTCAAGTATGCGAACTGGTCTTTTGGCAAGGAGATACCTAGGGCCTCCGATTTCCCATAATTAATTTTAAAATTGGATATATCCCCGAACTGAGCAAATACATCCAGGATCAACGGGAAGGCAGTGAGTGGGTTCGTAACCATCAGCAATAGATCATCTGCAAAGGCCGCCGTCTTATGGACGCGTCCCCCAACCCGGAGACCCTGGATGCCCTCAGTCCGGCGAAATTTTAAAAGCAGTGTTTCCATCTTGATCACAAAAAGTGACGGGGATAAAGGACAACCCTGCCTGGTCCCATTTGATATGGAAAAGGGGGCAGACAAGGATCCATTAACCTGAATCCTAGCAGAAGGTTCTCTATACAATGAGAAGATAGCATTTATGAATGTGGGCGGAAAATTTAATTTCAGTAGAGCTCTCCTCATGTACTCCCAACAGACCCTGTTGAAGGCTTTTTCGGCATCAGTGCCTAGAAGCACCATAGATCCCCTAGTTTTACGCACCTGTAAAATCGCATGCAACACTCTGCTCACATTGTGTTTACCCTCTCTCCCCTTCACAAATCCCACTTGCTCATCTCCTATAATTAAGGGCAAGAGCGATTGCATGCGTGTCGCCAAGATTTTTGCCCACCACTTAACATCACAATTTAATAGCGAGATGGGTCTATAGCTTCCGCACTGCTCAGGGTCCTTCCCTTCCTTAGGAAGAATGGTGACAAATGCTTCCAGAGACTGTGCGGGGAGAGAGGATCCACCCAACAGGGAATTACAAACTGCTGTAAATTTTGGAATCAGTTGTTTCCTAAATTTCTTATAAAAGGAGATAGGCAACCCATCAGGCCCCGGGCTCTTCCCTGAGGGGATAGAGTCCAAGATCTTACCCACTTCTGCCTCCGTGATGGGCTCTAAAAGCGCCTCGCCTTGTATTTTGGAGAGTTGAGGCGTTAATATATCTGACAGGAAAGCGGTTATACGTTCCTGCTTGTCTAGTGTATGAGGGAAGGCCCCCCCCGGCGTCAGCAGGTAAATTATAGACCTGGGAATAAACAGTTTGAAAGGCCTCAGCTATATGCGGCGTTGAGGTCACTCTCTCTCCTTGATCAGTTTTAACAGCTTCTATAAATACTTTTGCCTGCCTCTGTTTAATTAACCTGGTCATCAACTTAGAGCCCCTATCTCCATGCATGTACGTCTGAGAACAAGCCACCCTATATGCCTTAGTGGCTTTATAATTAAGAAGGTCCTTAAAGGGAATGTGTTGCCAGAAAAACATGTTTTTTTAAAAAAAATTAAACATTTAGTGTGTGGGTGATTAAACATTGTTCAAATTTTTTTAATTTTTTTCACGAGTCAGGAAATATTATAAATTATTTCTAATTTATAATACTACCCATTTTTGGTCACTAGATGGAGCTGTTCCCAAAATTGAAGCATTGCAACATTGGGTTAAAAGCCCTCGCTCTAGTGAGCTCTCAGCATCCCCCCTCCTTTATCCTGGCTAGTGCCGGGATAAACGAGGGGTTTGAAAGGTTTAACCTCCTACACTGTGTGTCGCCATTTTTTGAGGTAACCCACAGTGTAGTAGGTTTACATACAGTAGTAAACACACACAAACACTAACATACATTGAAATCTCTTACCTGCTCCTGCCGCCGCGGCTCCCTCCGGCCCGTCCGCTCCGTTTGCTGCCGCTGTTCCATGTGCACAAGTCCGGAAGCCGCGACCGGAAGTAGTAATATTACTGTCCGGCCGCGACTTCCGGTCCACAGGAAAATGGCGCCGGACGGCGCCAATTTCGAATAGGACTGTGTGGGAGCGGCGCATGCGCAGTTCCCACACAGACGCCGTACACGGCAGTCAATGGGACGGGAGCCGTTCGCAGTCCCTATGGGACTGTGGCTGCCGTATTCCATGTCTGTGTGTGTCGTTAATCGACACACACAGAAATGGAACAAAAAATGGCAGCCCCCATAGGGAAGAAAAAGTGTAAAAATAAGAAACAGTAAAACACAAACACACAAATGAATATAAACGTTTTTATTAAAGCACTAACATCTTTAACATATAAAAAAATTATTTGTGATGACACTGTTCCTTTAAGCTCTTGGCGTAATGAGCACAACAATTTAAAATCTAAATGGGATCCCACCCGTTTATGTAATCTCTCAGTTTCGGATATTTGCTCCAGCAAACTTAAAATATGCTTAGAACGTTGCCTCTTAAGGTGAGAAGCCAACGCGATAAGCTCCCCCCTCATAAATGCCTTATGTGTCTCCCAGAGAATGGGTCTGGATACCTGCGGGGAATCATTAATTTGGAAAAATTCCTCCAACTTAGAAGCTAACACCGCACTATTTTCATATTGTGCAATAATTTTGTCATTAAGTCTCCAGAGCCACTCCCTTTGCAGAATACACCCTAATTCCAGGGTAATGCTTACCGGGGCATGATCCGAAACCGTAAGACTTCCAATATCAGCATGCTGCAAGTTCGGCAACAGAGCTAAAGTGAGGAAAAAATAATCTATTCTATGATAGGTGCCATGGGGAGCAGAATAAAATGTATAGTCCTTTACCGATGGATTACCCACCCTCCAAGCGTCTACCAAGCCCATTTTTGACAAGAGCATTTTAAGCTTTCGGAGCAACAAGGGCGGAAACGTCTGGACCAAAGAGGTGGAGTCCATCGGCAAGTCAAGAGACACATTAAAGTCTCCCCCCAAGACTAGCTGACCCTCAGCAAAGGATCGTAGAGATAGTAGGGTAGACCTCATCCATTTATATTGCCCTATGTTAGGGGCATACAGGTTAGCCAGCGTAATTTTCATACCAGAAACCAGGCCTTTTAAAAAAATGTAGCGTCCCCCTTCATCTACCAAAGACGATTCTACCTTAAACTGTATATTCTTATGAATAGCTATAGACACCCCCCCGTGACTTAGAAGAGTAAGTACTATGAAACCATTGTGAGTAAGTATGTACAGGTAACGTGGGGATGTGTGCCGGTCTAAAGTGTGTCTCTTGTAGAAACAAAATATCAGGAGCCTGTACCCGTAGCGAACCCAAGACCCTAGATCTCTTCTGAGGGGAACCCAAACCCTTCACATTAAATTAGCACAACTTCAGCCTACCCATCTATATGACTGACCCAGAAACATCGCAGCAGGGGCTAGTAGATAATAGACCAACATCCGAGAGATACCGCGCTCCAACCCCCAAAAATGGGAGATACTAGAAAAATAAAGACACATATAAGAAAAGGAAAAGGAAAATAAAACAGCAAAAACCTGAAGACAGCAAGTGACCTCCTCCCTAATAAGGAGAAAGTATAGCCCGAGATAGAGGTCCAAGGACCAGCCCCTGTCCAGGGGGGGGGGGGGGGTAAGAACTCACCATGAGATCTTAAACACTTCATCAAAACTAAAGAAGCATAAAACAGGTCAAATACATTCAAACACCGTAATGGAAATGATACAGACATATTTGCTCAAATTATTAAAGGCATCTGTCTAGCTTCAGCACCACATTAACTAAAGCAGAGCCTTAGCAGAGCATTAATGGCTCCTTCAGAGTAAATCATCTTAAAGTTACTCAAGCGGCCGGCGCAACAAGGAAAATGTGACAGAGAAAGGAGGAGGAAGAAAGGGGAGGGGGGGAATGTATAGGGAAAAAGGGGGGGAAGGAGGGGTTAAGAGGAAAAAGGGGGGGGTAGAGAGAGGGGGGGAGGGAGAGAGGGGGGGGGGTCAGGGAGAGAGAGGGAGATGGGGGGGGAAGGGGGAGAGAAGGGAGAGAGAGGGGGGGGGAAGGAGTACATATCCCAGTTAGGCAGCCATGCATTCCCCTAGATAAGAACCAATTATCATTCCCTCAAAGGAAAAAGGAAAAACAGCCAAAATCTTCTGTAAAGTACCAGCTCCAGCTCCATATTCGCCATGAACCTTAGCCAGCTCCTTGTCCCTTCAGGTAATCAGGTATCACCTCCTGAAGAAAAACGATTCTGCCCTTTGGGCGACTTGGCGTTCACCACAGGTTTCTATGGTCGGCGAATTTTGGGCCTTTCGAGATCCATAGCCACTGGCATCCAAGAGGGGACAGTTATAGGATCCAAATCCAGCACTTGCCACGCTTTCTCCAGATCTTCTGGCGTGCGAATGGTAATCTGCCTCCCCGCTCTCATAGTCGCCAGCCCAAAAGGAAAGAGCCATCTTATCGGTAGCTTATGAGCCTGCAAAGCATCCGTGACCGGCTTTAAGATTCGGCGTTTCGCTAACGTGCTAACTGCGAGATCCTGGTATACCGCAAGTTTAGCTCCTTCAAAGACCAACTCCGTGGCCTCTCGTGCCGCTTTTAAAATGGCCGCCGTGTGTACGAAACTTAAAATGCCACATATGACATCTCGTGGAGGCTCCGTGTCAGTGGGTTAGGCCTCAGCGCCCTGTGCACCCGCTCAATCACCAAGGAAGCGACCCGGTTCTCTCCTATCAGGGAGGTAAAAATCTGCAACACAGTACCTGCTAGCGAGTCCACAGCCACTGATTCCAGGAGACCCCGTAGCCTAATATTCTTTCGCCTACTCCGGTTTTCCTGGTCCTCCAGATGTATATACAGGGTATTCAAATGATCAGCATGCTCTTTCGCCGTTTTGTGCTGAATGACTTGTTGATCTAAAATGGATGCCTGCGTCTCCTCCAAGGCGAGGACCCTGTGTCCAATATGATGCATGTCAGCCTTTATTTCCCGGAGGTCGTTCATCACGGGGGTGAGAGCCTGCATCAGGGTCTCCTTCAAATAAGCCCTGGAGATAGGTTCTGCATCTCCCTCCCCTGCACAATCAGAGGGAGCGTACGAGCTGTCTGAGTCCTCTGCTCTCTGATCCTCGTGCGATAGTTCCAGTGCCATCTTGGATCTCCCCGCCGCAGAGGCCCCTCTCTTCTTAAAGAATTTGTCCATCTCAGGCACAGGTTTGGGGTGCCGAGGGGTACCCCCCGCGTCCCTGGTCTTATCCTTACCCGTTTTTCCCATTCTCAACGGTAAGTAGTCGGTGTTATGCGGTAGTTTTGATGAGTGTGAGGAAGAGCTCCGGGATCACACCACCATCTCTCAGCGTAGCAAGCTCCGCCCCCGCTAATTAGTATCTTAATAGACAACTGGGCGTGTTTTTACGTTTGACCAAGTGGGCGTTGTACAGAGGAGCGTATGACGCTGACCAATCAGTGACCAATCAGTGTCATACACTTTCTTGGTGGTTTTTCTGGAGTTTACGCCCCAAAAAACGTCTTAAATAGGCCGTGGGAACATACCCTATTTTACAACAAAAAAAGTATAAGCTCCTATGTCAATGTATATAATTTTTATTCAATGTTGATCCAGTCTGATCGCCACTTGGAATCAAGAGAGAATTTTTTCCTTTTTAGGGCAGATGGGTTCACATTTTATGGGTATTTTTTTAAAACCTTCCTCTTGATCAATAGGTGTAAAACAGAGTTCTAGAGTTTCTCTCATCCCTTGGTTGAACTTTATTGACATATGTCTTCTGTTTCAACCATACTAACTATGTAACTATGAATGTGGTTGTTTCTGCAGCAGGTGTATTGAATTCTGCAAGTTCCATTCAGATGAAACGTGCAACATCTACAGGGGGCCTCAGGAAACCCACAGGATACGCTGACGATTTACTGCAACAGAAAATCTGAAGTGGATTGTTATAAATCTATAGGTAAATCAGTCATAGAAATCTGCAGGAAACAGTGCATTTTTGCTGCTCATATAGGAAATCGTTGCAGATTTTTCCGCAGCAGTTTAACCTGCGGATTAATGCCTCATGCTCACTTCAGTATTTTTCTTCAGGGTGCTAGACGTTTTTTTGACGGCTAGCACCCTGACCCATTCATTTCAATGGGGCCATGCACACTTCTGTTTTTTTGACGGTCCCGTTGCTCCGTTCCGATCCAAAGTAGAGCATGTCCTACTTTGGTCCAAGATTCCGTGACCGTGAGGCCCATGCAAGTCAATGGGGCCGTCAAAAAAACTGAAGGCACACGGAAGGCATCCGTGTGCTGTCCGTGTGTCACGGAGCCTAGCAACGGCTGGGCGGGCAGAAGTACATTACAGATATATTACACTAATCGGCAGCCACTTGTCTCTATCAAATCACTGATAGAGAACAGAGGCTCCTGATTAAAAATAAAATATAAAGCATTTCATACATACCCGGTCGTTGTCTTGGTGACGAGTCCCTCTTCTTCCTCCAGTCCGATTTCCTTTCTGACACGGCAGCCTGTGATTGGCTGCAGAGGCCGCTGCAGCCTGTGATTGGCTGCAGGGGCCGCTGCAGCCTGTGATTGGCTGCTGAGGCGGTCACGTGGGATGAAGCGTCATCCCTGGAGGCCGGCCTTCTGACGTCACTACAGCCTGTGATTGGCTGCAGCGGTGACATGGATGAAATGTCATGTGAACATACCCTAATTCATGTGAAAGTAAACACAAAGGCCTTAAAGGGAATGTGTTGCCAAATCAAAAAAAAAATTTTAAGTGAGTTACTTCTTTTTATTATATTTTTTTTTACGTTTTTTTCTGTATTTTTTTTTTTCTTCCACAAGGTGGAAAGTATTACAAATTAAATAATAATTTGACATGTCTTCCTATGTTGGCCACCAGAAAGAGCACTTCCCAGAATTACAGCAGGGTGAATCGGGAAGAACAGCCTGACCTACAGCTGTTGTAAATGTGGGAAATGCTTGATTAAGATTCCCGTTTACGTCAATGGGAAAGCACAGCGTTAGTATATATAACACAATTTTTTCCCGCAAAAGTTTTAAATAAACGTGTTGCGGAAAAAAAGAAGCATCTGGTCAATTCTTTGGCACGTAAAGTGTGCCAAATGTTCCCATAGTCTATGGGACTAATAATTATGTGCCCAAAAAAGTGCAAAAAGGACACACAAAACGTGTAAAAAGCCGCTTGAAGGACGCGTCAAAAAACACTTGATTAATATTTCCATTTACATCAATAGGAATGCGCGCCGTTAGTACATACAACACGATTTTTTTTCGCGAGCGTCTTTAAAAAACCCATGCGGAAAAAAAGAAGCGTCTTGTCAATTCTTTGGCACGTAAAGCGAGCAAAATGTTCCCATAGTTAATGGGATGTGAAGAAGTAGTCGGCACACAAACAAATGTGGTTCAATTTTTCGGTTTTATTATATTGAATTTGATGCCATGGGCAAGGTGCATGCAACGTTTCGGTCCACAGACCTTCGTCAGGCACTACAGGTATACAAAATATTACACGTAAATATATTGGCATCATATTTGGGCAATAAGTGTAACATAACTCATAATACCAATGGTGAAGAGCAGAAATTAAAGAGAAAAATAAAATAGTCAACCAGAAAATTAAATAAAATAAAATTGAGAACAGAGTTTTTTGACAAGACACATACAGAGTTCATATCTAGTCAATATACATGTGATATTTCATTTGGAAAATACCTCAATATATAAATATAAATAAATATTTAAATATGACCATATGTATGTAAATGGCTGACATCCAATCCAGTGCACAATACTCAATTCAAAGCAAAGCGGTGTAATACAGAGTATCCCATATAAATTATATTAAAATAGCTGTCAAGTATGATGGACAAGAGTATTTCTCTATACATGTCCCATATATGTATGGATTTTATATATTTTCAAAGAGATGCAGAAAGGAAATCATATGTTGAAAAAATCTTATAGAAGTTTACCATATCAGAGACCCAATACAACAATGAATATTGCAGCTGTGAAAACAATGCAGAATATATAATGATTAGCGTTCCTGTAGACATTCCCTATATCTGGTTCCCAAACTTAAGGAAAAGAGCATTGCAACATAGACAACAGAGCAAAATAATATTTCTCATTGATACAGAGGCAGTATCCCTCACCATTTAGGAAAGCATAGAATCAAATGAGGAGGAGGATGGAAATCCACATGGGAATCCTGCATGTCTTTGGAGGAGTAGCATCATATGTATCTCTATATGAGGTGCTGTAAATGTGTTGCCAGTGCATACAGGATCATACATAACCCCTAGAATGTGACAGTCATGGAGTAGGCAAAGTGCATTACGTTTTCGTATAAAACATAGCAGTGGTAAAGAGCATAGCAGTGGTAAAGAGCAGGGGCTGTAGAAAGTGAAAGATTTTTACCTAGATCCCACTTGGCGTTTGTCTATCCTGTTGTTGAGCGCTGCAATAGTTAATGGGACTCCTAATGACGCAAAATGCGTTAAAACACGTAATAAAAGCCTGTATTTTAAAAGGTGCTTCACAAGAAATGCTACTGTATTTTACACATCTACACGTTGTTTTTTGTTTTTGAGCGGTGTGTGAACATGCCCTAAGAGAATTCTTTTTGAAAGGCCTGTAGTTTATATTGTGGTACATGGAAAAGACAGAAGTCGCTGTAGGTGAGATTTTTATTTTATATTACTAACTTAATTTTTTTTGTTTTGCAGGATCTGCTCGACTGTTTGGACTACATCGCGGATACGCTGGACTACTTCGATCTACGTTTTTGTTTTTTGTTTTTTAAATGGTTAACGAGGATTGTGCGGGAGAGTTTTAATATTTTTTATTTTTTTTTAAATTACATAACACTTTAATATCTTTCGTGACAACATCATACAAAATTCCCTTATTCCATTTAAATTTGCATCAAATATTTCTCTTTAACTTCTCTACTTCTTAACTTGCCATCAACTGATCCACCTATTGTCTCTGTATAGGTGTTGTGATTCCATTCCATTGGTAGACACATCATTCGATCTTGTTACTACTTTGTATGGCGATGCGACCTACAGATACCCACTGTTTCATTCCTCTAAGCATTCCATATATCCCTTTGTGTCATTTAGGAAATTCAACCAAGGTTGCCAAATACTATAGTATTTGCCTACGTTTCTTAAGGCCAGATAGCTTAGTTCCTCTAGTCTCGACATTTGAGCTATTTTGTTTAACCATTGGGTAATTGATGGGGAGGTTGTTTTCCTCCAATTTAGCGGTATCAAAGCCTTTGCTGCTAAAACTAATTGTGGCCACAATTTCTCTCTTGAATGACCTGAGTGGTTGACAGAGTGAAGGTTCAGCAATAAATAGGTAAGTGTTAAAGTCTGTGCTGTGGGGCAAATAATTGTCAGAATTCGTTGCACTTTTCTCCAAAAGGATTGAATATTTGTACACTCCCACCAGATGTGCGTATATGTTCCTATCTGTTGGTTACATCTCCAGCAAAGGGGAGATATCGTTGGGTCTATACGATGCAATAGTTCCGGCGTTTTGTACCATCTAGTGACTAATTTATAGGAGGTTTCTTGTAGGTTTATGCATCTAGAGGGCCCGCTGCTGGATTTATTGATATATTGTATTTCCGCCTTTGTAAATTGAACCTTCAGCTCTTTTTCCCAAGATAAGATATGTGGTAAATCGCTCTTTCCTTTCATGGAAGCTAGCTTCTTATATAGTAAGGAGAGGGATTTCGGTATTGGTGTTGCTGAGGACAGCAGTGACTCAAACCATGTCAGTGGTCTGATAACAAAGCCATGTTTTACCAGAAATTTATAGTTTGAGGGCAGTTGTAAGTACTCCAGATAATGTATTCTTATTTTAGGGTATTTACCTCTAATGTACTCTAATGAGGGAAATTTTCCCATGTGTACAATGTTTCCTAATGCCACTTCTCTCAATTCTGATGCCATGGAGATATGAGCCCCTTCCCTCTTCTCTTTAAGCCCTAATAGATCACCTAGCGTTGTCAGTAATGTAGGAGTGTGACAAACATCTTCTTCTAGTGACAACTTTTTCCATACGGCTAATACCGCTTTTGTGAGGATATTAGTGGTTGTATCATTAATGCCAGGCAGCACTGACCGTATTAACCTCTGAGTTAAAGGCCTACCACTCACCTCTTCTTCTATATATACATATAGTTTGTGTCGTGTTACCCCATACCAGTCTAGTATTCTGTTCATCTGAGTTGCTTGGTAGAAGGTTTGGAGGTCTGTGAAATTTATTCCCCCTAGTGCTTTTGGTCTAATCAAGGTCTTGAACGCCAGCCGATGTCCCCTTCCGCCCCATATGTATCCTAGCAGTTTCTTGTTAATGTTATGAAAGTATTTTTGTGGTAGGTAAATTGGCATTGTCTGTATCAGGTAGGTTATTTTGGGAATTATCAACATTTTTATTAGGTTACATCTGCCTAGCCAGGATATATATGGTAATTTCCAATTCGTTAGTATACTATCAATTTGTGAGATCAAGGGTTTATAGTTCATTGAAAACCATGAGTCCGGGGAAGGTGCAATCTGTATGCCCAAGTACTTAATCGAGTTTGATGACCATTTAAATGGGGACGAGAGCTGGGTCTCCGCTACCACCTCCTCAGAGCACGTGATGTTCAATGCAACCGACTTATCTGGGTTAATTTTAAAGTTAGAGATTCCTTCAAATTTGACAAACATGTCGGCCAGTATAGGGAATGAAATTTGTGGGTTTGAGGTTAATATCAAGAAATCATCAGCGAAGGATGCCGTCAGGTGCACTCTGCCCCCAATCTCCACCCCTTGAATCTGTTTGCATTGACGCACTTGTTGAATCATCGTTTCAATAGCTAAGACAAATAAAAGAGGCGATAGCGGACAACCCTGTCTCGTTCCATTTATAATCCGAAAAGGGGGGGATAGGATACCATTCACTCTAACCTTTGCTGAAGGACAGGCGTATAAGGCCATAATTTGCTTAATCATGAGTTCCGGTAAGCCAAATTTGTGAAGCGTTTTGACCATAAAAGTCCAATCTACTCGGTCAAACGCCTTTTCGGCATCGGTGGATAACAGTGCCAAGGGAATTTTACGACTACGAGCCAGCTGTATCAGATGTAGTACTCTCAGTGTGTTGTCTCTTCCCTCCCTCCCCGCTACAAACCCCACTTGCTCCATATTTACCAAATTCGGTATCAGCAGCCTCAGTCTATTCGCGATGATTTTAGCATAAATTTTTATATCTACATTTAGTAATGATATCGGTCTGTAACTGCTACAAAGAGCCGGGTCTTTTTCGGCTTTGGGGATTATAGAGATGTGTGCCTCTAAAGTCTGACGGGTAAACCCACTACCCTCAGACATTGAGTTATATGTCGAAACCATATGTGGCAAAAGCAACTCTTGAAAGGTTTTGTAATATACCGCTGGGAGTCCATCAGGTCCCGGGCTCTTCCCCAGAGGCATACCTTTCAAGGCCTCTTCTACTTCCGTGGGAGAGAAGGGTCGAGACAACACTTCCCTCTGATTGTCGTCTAGCCTAGGAAGATTTATATTCTCCAAAAAATTATCTATTTCTTCGCTTCGCTGTGCAAATTGTTCCCCCGATTCCTGTGCTCTTATCCCATATAAAGCCTAATAGTAGGTTTTAAATTGTTGTGCAATATTTTCTGTTGTTGTGTGTATTTTCCCATTTTCTGTCTTGATTGTTCCAATATAGGCTTGGTCCTGTCGTTTTTTAGCCATTAGGGCCCCCTATTCCCGTGAAGGTACACTGAATGTTTGGAGTTTAAATATGCTTTAGAGGCTCTTAAGTTAAGTATCTGCTTGATGTGTTCTCGTTGTGCAACTAACTCTCTTTGGGTCTTTGCTGCCAAGGATAATTTATGTTGTCCTTCTAACTCTAAAATTTTCCTCATAGTCTCATCTATTTCCCGCATCTGAATCTTTTTAGCACGAGAGCCAATAGAAATGAACTCACCCCCTAATTACTGTCTTGTGTGCCTCCCATGTGTTAGCCATTGATATATCTTCACTTATATTTTCTTTAAAATAATGACTAAGGCTATCTGAAATCCGCTGTGTGTGTACCGAGGACCTCAGTAGTGTTTCATTTAATCTCCAGACATTTGACGATTTGGGTAGAGACATTGCCTTAAAGCCCATGACCACCGGGGCATGATCTGATACTACAATTTGTTTAATTGTTATTGCGGACACCTTAGTGAGCTGTGGGGCTTGAACAAATATATAGTCCAGCCGTTGATAGGACTGATGGGGCGCAGAAAAATGTGTATAATCTTTAACCATTGGGTGAAACGACCTCCATGTGTCTCTCAATTGTAGGTCTGCTAGTGTTTTTTGTAGCAATCTGAGACTCCTATACGATTGCTGTGAGCTACCTTTGGACGAATCTAGCAATGGCTCTAAAGTGACATTTAAATCACCTCCTAAAATACATATCCCATGTTGGAACAGCTTCAGTTGTTTCAAAGTGGTTACCAACCATTTGACTTGTTGAGTGTTTGGCGCATAAATGTTCGCAAACGTGATTGGAGTGTTCGCAATCAAGCCTTTAACAAAGAGGAATCTCCCTTCTGCATCAGAAAGTTGAGATATATATGTAAAGGGCACCGATTTTTTGATAGCTATTGATACACCACATTTTTTTAAATCAGGATGTTGTGAATGAAACCACTTGTTGAAGTATGTTGTGGATAGCTGGGGCATTTTCCTCTTTGTTGAGTGCGTTTCTTGCAACATTGCCACGTCTGTGTTCTGAGATCTCAGGATCTGGAAAAGTCTAGATCTCTTTGTTGGTGAATTCATCCCTTTTACATTCCATGTTGTTACGTGTATGTCGGACATATTTGGTGTAAGTTTAGCAATGTATTGTGCAAGATCAATAACAATATCCTATACAAGTACAGTGGATTACTTAAATAGGTATTTCACAATACGTGATGAACCAGGAGAGGAGAGCATAGAATAAACTGAGCTAAATACACAAAAGCTTCAAAAGTACAGATATTGACCATGTGTGGCGTAACTCCTCGCATCTAACTCAAATTTAAAAATTAAACATTAAACATTCTTGCGTAATATTTTAGAAACATTTCGAAAACACATATTCCAGGTAAGGATACGAGTATCTCTTCAAGGAGTCTTCTCTGGGTCAACTTCTGTTTGGGTGGAAAGTCTCTTCCTACTGTTATGTCCCCGTGCCGTTATTCCTGATGCAGTGATAGTGGGGATCGGGGGTCTCGGAAGCGATGCTACATCCACGATTTGAAGCCAGGACAACGGCCGTCGCGAGTCCATACCAAGCTCATCGTATAAAGGTGTTAAGTCATCCGGACATCTTATGGTTTTCATAGACCCATTTATTCCGAAGGCGATCCCAAAAGGAAATAACCATCTGTACTGGATACCTTTGGCTCTTAAAGCTTCCGTCAGCGGTTTTAGTTGTCGTCTTTTGTTCATAGTAACTGGAGAGATGTCTTGAAATATTGTGTAATTATAGCCATTGTACATTAACGTATGAGCTTCTCTGGCTGCTCGGAGAATTTTATCTCTGTGTGATGAGTTTAACAGTCGGCAGATAACATCTCTTGGAGGGTCTCCATCCTTTGGCTTTGGCCTCAGCGCCCTGTGCGCTCTTTCTACTACTAGAGTGTCGCCTTGGTCGTCTGGTATTAACACTTGTAACATTTTGCTTACTGTCGACGGGATTTCAGTTGGCATGACCGTCTCTGGAATACCTTTTATTCGCAAGTTGTTTCTCCGCCCCCTATTATCTTGATCTTCTACATAGGAGAGAATACTATTAAAATGAATTTGGCAGTTCTCCATTGCGGTAGTTGTTGCTGCACTATGCGTTATCAATTTGCTTTGGGTTTCCTTTGGTACTTCGACCCTCTTGTGCATTTGTCGCACCTCTTGCTTGAAGTCTACCAGTTCTTTCAGAACTGGTTTCAAAGCGTTTTCAATTATCTTTTGCATTGCCGCTGTGGATATATTTATTGAACCAGCACCTTTTGGAGCTTCCTTATCTGAACTCTCATCTGATGATTCTAACTGATCTACTTGTTGGGAGGGCACTTGCTCACTTTTGCGGCCTTCTTTTTTCGATGTAGGAGATTTTTTATGTAGGATATGTATTTATCCATATCTGTCTGTCCTTTTTTCTTTTGTTTGGGGGTGTCCCAGCTATCCATTTTATGTCCTCTGACCATTTCTGAATGCTATGTTTGGTAAGACTCAATGTATACGTCTTGTGCTTGTCCACCAGTTTCTCCTCTCCTAGTTTCACTTCTCAGACTGGTTCCATTATATAAATAGTTCCAATTTGGGAAAAAATTGGGCCTATGACCCTAATAGGTGTTTTATATCAGTGTTCGTATTAGAGGCTTGAGTAGTCCTCAAGAAAAATTTGAGCTATGCCCATATACCCAGGTGTATACACAGTCCCGCTTGTGGCAATCACTGCTGCTATGTAGCCTCTCTCACCCGTTCACTCCTGTGCGCGCCTGTGTTGCTAATTGAGATCCTGGTCTCACAGTACCAACAGGCCTCCGTCGCAGGGTTACAGTCTTGTAATATATAGATATAGTAGTGAGTGAATAGGTAAACCCCACCAAGTCTGTTTACTCACGGCTCAGCAGAGATCTCCTTCCGTCCAACTTATGCTGATAGTTGTTGCATTAGCAGTGTAATGTCGGCGTAATGGCGTCGTAATGGCGTTGTAATGGCAATGATAACGCCGTCTCCTTCTTCCCACCTCAAGTGTTGCTGTGTGAAAGCAATGCAGCAGGCTTTCGTTCCCACTGCCTGGCAGTAGTGATCCGTCTCCGTGTTCCGGTATTCTCCGGCGACACTCTCCGATGTGCTATCCGGAGGGGGAGAGATCTGGGGGAGAGGGTTGCTAGCAGGAGAGGTCTCCTCGTGTCGGCCACTCTTATCGCAGGCCTGTGGCTGGTCTCGTGTTACCACGCCACCTTCTCCAGCCGTCTGATTTTTACCTCTTATCACTCCTGATGTCCTCACCGTAAGTGTCAGATGGATCAGGGTGATTTCTATTCTGCTAAGTCGGTATAATCTGGTATTTTTCCTCAGTCACCGGGAGAGCTCTCCTTTCACACGTCCATCTTGTTCAGCGCGCTAGCCCCGCCCCCGGGAGAGTTTTAATTTGAATAAAAAAAATATTTTCTTAGGGTGTATCCAAACAGTGCGGTTTTGCTGCGTTTTTGCCATGCAGCCGAAAATCACATCGAAAAAATTGTGGTGAAAACGCAAGCGCTATTCGATGTGGTTTTTGGCCGCACGGGAAAAACTTTACTGTGTGAATATACCTTTAGGCCCTGTTCACACAGTTTTTTGCAGGCAGAGAAAAAAATGTGCCTCAAACTTCCTTCAGGAATTTTGAAACCGATTTGAAACTGCCTGTACTTTTTTCCGCTGTTTTCGCGGCACTTTTCGTCAACGGCCATTGAAGCTAATGCAAGAACCATGGGCAAAATCGCCACAAAAAACACTTCCGAAAAGATTTCAATGGGAGGTCAGAGGCGGAAGCCGCAAGAAAGGAAACAAGCCTTTTTTTCCCCGTGAGCGGTCAAACGCCACCCGGGAAAAAACACCCCTGCCTCCCATTGAAATCAATGCGGGGAGATTGCGGGGTTTTGACGCTGATTCCAATGTGATTTCCACATCAAAATCCGTGCCAGCAAGCTCTGTGTGTACAGGGAGTTAGATCTCTGTTTTTTAATACTTTATTACCACCTTAGTAATGGCAGTTGCCTGTTTGACTACGTCCATTACTAAGGTGGGGCTTAGTGTTAGCCAGTAAACGTCCTGCAACTAACCCCCCATTATTACCCCAGTACCCACCGCCACCAAGGGTATCGGGAAGAGCCTTTTACGATCCAGTACCTGACCATCTGTAGTGATGGTCAGGCACTGGGGCAGCTGCAGCGGCCCTTCACACCCTGACAATTCGGTGTGTTTTTTGCCTGGAATTCCCTGCGGCGCCCAGGGCGGATATGCTGTGTGCTTTTACATAGTGCATCCGCCCTGTGTGAACATAGCCAAAAACCGCCGTATGAAGTGTCACTCTTAATAAATTCCCCCATATGAGTTCATAACAATTATTAGAAAAATGACAGTAGCTGCCCCAAGTGGATTTTACCTAGCATTGATAGTGTGGTGCCTATCTTTAGCACAATTCTAGGTCCTACAAATATTAGTGTTACTCTACACACACTGAATACACGCAGTAAAATACTGGCTGCTTATCGGAATAGGGAAAATCTTTGCATTTGTTGCAGACTCAGATTTGTTATGGAACAAATTGGTGTGTGGTGCAGCATTTCTGTAGAAAATCTACTAGCTGGAATAGCTCACTTTAGGAAGGACACAGTTTCTCAGGCTATGATCTGGCAGAGCCAAACCACGATATAGATTGGCCAGAGCCAGTGACCTGTGCTTTGCATGCAGCTTACTGATCCTGACAGTGCCTGCAGCACATACAACATATGGCCTTACTTAGAGGGACCCAGTGGTTGGTAGGAAATATTATATTTAAAACTCTCCAGTATCTGTTTACCTAGGAAATGTTTCCACTGTTTATCTTACTGGCTTCTTGTTTATATTTTCATTTTCTTGGTATTTTTGTGTGTTTGTTTTAGAACAGTGTACCTCTCTCTCTCCCTTGTTACCCAAAAATGCCCCTGCTCAGAAAAGTCCAAATGCGTTCTTACTAATCAATTAACTCCTATGTTTTCAGAATAGCACATATTGCCAGCCCATTCACTATAGCTGTGACTCTGGCTTTACTTGTTTTTCCTATGTAGAAAAAAAATATTTTTAAATTGTTACAGATGTATAACGAATCACTTCCATGGAAAACATCCAATCTGTTTACATGCCTAAGGTACTTGTAGGAATATAAACCATAAAGCCTAACTTCAAAGATAACTCTGTTGCCTAAATCATTATTGTGTCCTTGAGTATACTTGCTGGGCTACATAGTGTACCAGTGTTTACGGACGAGACATATGTAAATAGTGCAACAATGTATTGTGTAAGTTATTGACTGAGAGCACTTAAAGCGGGTTGCCACCTGGTCGGTACACCACTGGCTTAGCCAATATTAACACTGAGAGGCAGGTAAAAGTAAAATTATTTTACCAGCTATAGCAAGTGTCAGTATTTTTGCACAATAAAACAGTGCATGCACAATTATGTTACTTCTTATTTGGATTAGATATTCTTCCGTTGCCCAGGCTGCCCAGACCTAGGAAAGTCCTCAACGTCAGGATTAGGTTTAGTGTGAGAATGGCGGGAGATTGCAGCGGGCGAGCTGGAAACACTCACATTCAGCAGCGAGACACTTGCACATTGCCAACCTGCGTAGCCTTGAAAGTTAATAGCAGAGGTCAGAGGAAGATACTGACTTTGTTACAGGGTTCCATTGTCTGTTGAGGTTCCCAGAAGTGGCAAATCACAATCAGCGAAAAGTCATGCCCCACAAAGCCACACCCATGTTTTACCAATGTTGGGGTATATTTACATGTGCCGGTTTTCTGGTGTTTTTTGTCATGGTTTGTACAAAATTCCTTAAAAAATATAATTTTGGGGGGCAAAGGTGGCAACCCTAATTTAAGCGTACCTTCAGGAAAAAGTAACAACTTCACAGTACTCTAAGGGTATGTTCACACGGCCTATTTTCACTTTTTTTTTTTTGGCCGTAAACACCCGAAAAACGGCTGAAAAATCGGAAGCAGAACGCCTCAAAACATCTGCCCATTGATTTCAATAGGAAAATGGCGTTCTGTTTCGACGGAGCGTTTTTCACTGCGTTTTTTTACGCGTAAAAAAACAGCCGCAAAAAAGAAGTGCAGGTCACTTCTTGGGACGTTTTTGGAGCAGTTTTTCATTGGCTCTATCGAAAAAAGCTCCAAAAATGGCCGTAAAAAACGCCGCGAAAAACGCAGCGAAAATCGCGAGTGGCTTAAAAAAGTCTGAAAATCAGGAGCTGTTTTCCCTTGAAAACAGCTCCGTATTTTCAGACGTTTTTGAGTTTGCATGTGAACCTCATGTACAGTATCTGTGAGGAGCCTTTCCCTTCAAAGCTTATCAGTTTGTGCTGCAGACCTCTCCTTCTTCCTAATTGAGGCACACAAAGTTGTTATAATTGTCTGAAATGATACAGATACAGTGAAGCTGCAGCACCGTCACTCGTCACTATCTCTACAATCATAATAGCTTGCATTAAACTTCCTCCTCCTACCCCTTTTCCATTTTCACTTGGCAGAGACTACTTGTTTGAATTAGTGCCAATATTGCTGTGATCACAGGACTGGAGGGGGACTTTGTCTACACGGGGGGGGGGGGGGGGTGATTTATCTACAAGGGGGACTTTATCTACAGGGGGGACTTTATCTACACGGGGGGGCTTTATCTACGGAGGGGGGACTTTGTCTACACAGGGGGGGGCTTTATCTACGGAGGGGGGACTTTATCTATGGGGGGGTGTCTATCTATAGTATATAGCCCCCCTGTAGATGTAGCCCACCCCTGTATATAGTCCCCCTGTAGATATAGCCCACCCCTGTAGATATAGCCCACCCCTGTAGATATAGTCCCCCTGTAGATATAGCCCACCCCTGTAGATATAGCCCACCCCTGTAGATATAGCCCACCCCTGTAGATATAGTCCCCCTGTAGATATAGTCCCCCTGTAGATATAGTCCCCCTGTAGATATAGCCCACCCCTGTATATAGTCCCCCTGTAGATATAGCCCACCCCTGTATATAGTATCCCGCAAATAGCTCCCCCTATAGTGCTCCACAGAAAGCCCATCCCTGTATATAGCCCCCCTGTACATATAGTCCACTCCAGGTATATAGTGCTCCACAGATAGCCCACCCCTGTATATAGTATATATAGTGGTGGGCTATCTGTGGAGCACTATATACAGGGGTGAACTATCTAGTGGAGCACTATATACAGGGGTGGACTATATGTACAGGGGGCTATATACAGGGGTGGGCTATCTGTGAAACACTATATACAGGGGTGGACTATATGTGGAGCACTATATACAGGGGTGGACTATATGTGGAGCACTATATACAGGGGTGGGCTATATCTACAGGGGGGCTACATACAGGGTTGGGCTATCTGTGGAGCACTATATACAGGGGTAGGCTGTATCTACAGGGGGGCTATATACAGGGATGGGCTATATCTACATGGGGGCTATATACAGGGGTGGGCTATCTGTGGAGCACTATATACAGGGGTGGGCTATATCTACAGGGGGATATATACAGGGTTGGGCTATACATGGAAACTATATACAGGACTGGGCTATATCTACAGGGGGCTATATACAGGGGTGGGCAATCTGTAGAGCACTATAGGGGGAGTTATTTGTGGGACACTATATACAGGGGTGGGCTATATGGGAGCACTATCTATAGGGGGCTCTATGGCAGACACTATCTACAGGGGGCACAGTGTGTGTGTGTGTGGGACACGGAGTATGGTGCTATTATAATTAGAGGTGCAGTGTATGGTGCTATTATATTTAGGGGCGTAGTGTGTGGTATAATGATAACTTTATCTTTATTTATAGGTGCAGAAATGTTGGAAAGGTAAGAAACTGAAGACATGTGAGCGGCAAACTGCAGAAATGGGCTGTGACCGGGAGAAGTCATCATAGAGGTCTGGACCGGATGGAGAAAAAGAACTAGAATCTGAGACGTCACCGGTGTCATTCTGCCTCTAATCAGTAATGTAGTCACTGTATGATCTGCAGCGAGATGGTGGTATGATTGATAGGATTTATTTTTGTGAACCAGCATCTCCCAGCATATCCTTATCATTGTTCGGGCCATGCTGGGAGCTGTAGTATTACGCCGTACATACCTATACGGAAGGGGTTGCACTAAATTGAGCTGTATTTGTGCTGGTGCTGTATATATGTACTGAGCTTGGTAGTGGTGTTGTGTATAGAACCATATTGCTTGTAAAATGTACAAATGTTTTTATGCTCGCGTTACATAAAAAGAAATGTGGAAAAGAAATGACACGTCGATTGGTAGAGAAAACAAACACGGCGAGGGGGAAGGAGATGTCGGGAAAGAGGTTGGGGGGGGGCGCCAAACTGAATCGGGTGCTGGAGAACCTAGCTACGCCTCTGCTTATATTCAAGGATACCCAAGTTATTTTATCTATCTATCTATCTATCTATCTATCTATCTATCTATCTATCTATCTATCTATCTATCTATCTATCTATCTATCTATCTATCTATCTATCTATCTATCTCTCTATCGATGGAGTGTGCAGCGTACAAGTGAATGAAGCTAATAAACAGAAATTCACTGATTATGACTAAAGAGCATAAACAGCAACAGCACAACTTTTTTATTTCTAGATTTGAAACTTTAATGTACACACTAAAATGCTCAACCCCAGAGATTTAAAAATGGATTACTGAAGGTACCATTTAACTACTCCTCAGATTACCATAGGAGTACATAGGCAATATGCAATTGCATTCTAGTTAATCATATGGCTACATGATTGTAAAGTCTGATTGATCTACATTGGGCCCACCAGAGGTCCACCCATTAGATATGCAGAACAAGTGCATGTTCACTTTAATTGTATTGCACACTGATGCACATACACATATCATCAGTAAGGACTAATATCATAATTTTTTAGATTACCGGAACATCAATACAAACCAGCAGCAAGTCATCTGTGTCACAGAGCCATGGGATATTTCTGTCATGGGGCCAGCTGAGCGCGTTGTGAACCTACCTTGTCACCAGGGATTTGACTTGGGCTAATTCAGGGAGCAGAGTCTAGGGGAATCCCAGGTCACTATCCCCAGAGTAGTCTACCTTGGTGACGGCCGACGTAACAGGTGACTAGAGCGTGGTCAGGTATGGCAAAAAGGTCAAGGCAGGCGGCAGAATTTCAGAAGGGGTAACATAGCAAATGGTCAGGACGGAAAGCAGAGGTTTGTCACGGGTATCGTAGAAAAAGGTTTAGGGCAGGTACAGGCTGAGGTCAAAACATGAGAAATCAATAGATGGAACAGCTGGGACACAAGAAACACTAGTAACACTTGAGGAACCAAATTGCTCTGGCAATGAGTCAAGAGAGCCAGAGCTATTTATATCACGGACAGCTAAAATAACTGAATTTTGCCACATGCTAGCCTTTTAGGAAAACAAGGGTCAGCCCATGCGCGCACTAGCATAGAACATCGGCGGAGAAAGCACCCACCAGATACCAAGGAGGAAGGAAGAGAGCAGCGTGGACCAGGACGACGGGGACAGGTAAGGAAATGGCAGCGGGGAACAAGGTCTGTTACAGTACCCCCTTTACTCTTTTTAGACTTCTTGGGGAATAAGCAATAAAATTCCCTGAGGAGCGATGAAACATAAATATTCTCCACAGGTTCCCATGATCTTTCCTCAGGACCAAAATTCTTCCAATCCACAATCTCACCCTTTTGGCATTAAAAATTTTATTGACCGAAAATTCAATATCCGGACAAAAAATAACAGCAAAAGAAGTATTTTTATAGAAGCGATTCAAGACCAGTGGTTAGAGGAGAGACAAATGACAAGAATTGGGGATCTTCAAAGACTGAAAAAGACAACGTTTGTAAGAGAGAGGATTGATTTTTCTCAAAATAACAAAAGAATCCAAGAAGTGAGGTGCAAATTGAAAACATGGAGTGCTTGGAGGAAAGACAGAATTTGGCTCTAAGGAGGAATTGAGGGGGAACTCTGAGCTTCTTTTTTGCATTTATCTTGAAGCGGGCTTCAGTTTCGGTAATAGATTCTTTGGCCTTCTGCCAGTTGCGTAAAAAGTAGGAACGAGAAATATTAGCTTCTGGATCCTCGGACAGGGTTGGAACCCGTAGAAGAACTCTAGAATGTTGTCCATAAACCAGGAAAAAGGAGAAAATTGTGGAGATTCCCCTGTATTGTAATTGTAAGCAAATTCTGCTCAAGGTAGAAGATTAGTCCAGTTATCTTGCAGAAGAGAGACGCAATTCCAGAGAAAGTTCTCTAATACTTTCCGTTTGTCCGTTAGATTGAGGATGCTAGGCAGTGGAAAAATCCAACTTAACTTCAAGAAGATTGCAAAGTGCCCCCCAGAAAACTTGAAGTAAACTAATCTCCTCTGTCGGATACTATATGCAAAGTAAGTCGGTGCCAGCAAAAAAAAAGTTTGATAGAGAGAGTAGCCAGATGTTTAACTTAAGAAAGACCAATTGTGCCATCTTCGAGAAACAGTCAATAACGACCAAAATAACGGTACAGTCAGAAGAAGAGGGCAGGTCTGTAATAAAATCCCGGGACAGGGAAGACCACAAGTATTGACGAGGCACAAGATCAAGTGTTTTCCGGACGCAAGGATGTCCAGAGAACTTGGAGAAACCAGTTTACGTAAACCAGGAGGAATGTTGAGTATTTCTGCAGGTTACTTAGTTACATAGTTCGTACGGTTGAAAAAAGACACATGTCCATCAAGTTCAACCAAGGGATGGGAAAAGGGAAGTAAACAATTTCTACACATAAGAGCTTATATTTTTTTGTTCTAGGAAATTATCTAAGCCTTTATCAAAGCCATCTACTGTCCCTGCTGTGACCAGCTCCTGCGGTAGACTATTCCATGGATTCACAGTTCTCACAGTAAAGAAGGCTTGTCGCCTCTGCAGGTTGAACCTTTTTTTTTTCCAGATGGAGGGAGTACCCCCTTGTTTTTTGAGGGGGTTTTACATGGAATAGGATTTCACCATATTTTTTTGTATGTGCCATTAATATATTTATATAAGTTAATCATGTCCCCCCTTAGTCGTCTTTTTTCAAGGCTAAATAGGTTTAGTTCTTTTAATCTTTCCTCATACCTTAGATTCTCCATCCCCCTTATTAGCTTCGTTGCTCATCTTTGTATTTTTTCCAAATCCAGGGCATCCTTTCCAAGAACTGGAGCCCAGAACTGAACTGCATATTCTAGATGACGCCTCACTAATGCTTTGTAAAGTGGTAATATTACATCGCTGTCCCACGAGTCCATGCCTCTTTTAATACACGACAATATATTGCTGGCCCTTGAAGCACCTGATTGACATTGCATGCTGTTATTTAGTTTATGATTTACAAGTACACGTAGATCATTCTCAACAAGTGACTCCCCCAGTGTAGCTCCCCCCTACGACATATGATGCATGTAGGTTTTTCTTACCCAGGTGCACAACTTTACATTTATCTACATTAAACCTCATTTGCCAAGTGGACGCCCAAACACTTAGTTTGTTTAAATCCGCTTGCAATTCTCGAACATCTTCCATAGACTGAAAATTACTACATAGCTTGGTGTCATCTGCAAAAATAGAAATCGTGCTATTAACCCCATCCTCTATATCATTAATAAATAAGTAGAATAATAGTGGACCCAGCACAGAACCCTGGAGTACACCACTTATAACCGGGGACCATTCAGAGTAGGAATCATTGACCACAACTTTCTGGATACGGTCTTTGAGCCAATTCTCAATCCAATTACAAACTATGCTTTCTAAACCTGTACTCCTTAATTTACCCATTAGACGTCTATGAGGGACAGTGTCAAATGCCTTTGCAAAGTCCAAAAACACTATATCCACAGCGGCCCCTCTGTCTAGGTTTCTGCTCACCTCTTCATAAAAACAAAACAAGTTGGTTTGACAACTTCTGTCCTTAGTAAAACCGTGCTGGCTGTCACTTATAATACAATTTTTTGTAACATAATTCTGTATATAGTCCCTCAATAGCCCCTCAAACATTTTCCCCTCAATGGATGTTAAGCTTACTGGTCTATAATTACCAGGGGAAGACCTAGAGCCCCTTTTTGAAAATAGGCACCACATTTGCCCTGCGCCAGTCCCTTGGCACTATACCAGTCACTAGAGAATCTCTAAATATTATGAAGAGGGGGACAGAAAAAATGGAACTAAGCTCTTTAAGAACTCTAGGGTGTAACCCATGTGGTCCCGGGGCCTTGTGTATATTTATTTTGTTTAATTTAGCATGGACCATCTCTACATTCATCCAATTCAGTATATCCACTGATATATTAACAGCACTGACAGCGGCTACATCAGCTGCTATTTCTTCTGTTGTATATACAGAGCTGAAGAACCCATTTAGTAACTCTGCCTTCTCTTCATCCCCTGTGACCAACTCCCCATTACAACTATCTAGGGGTCCTACATGTTCAGACCTTGGCTTTTTTGCATTGATATACTTGAAGAATTTTTTGGGATTTGTTTTTCTATCTTTGGCCACCTGCCTTTCATTTTGTATTTTTGCTGATTTTATTACCTTTTTACAAATTTTATTAAGCTCTTTATAATTTACAAAGTCTACAGCTGTACCCTCAGATTTGTATTTTTCAAATGCCCTTTTTTTTGTCATGTATTGCCCTTTTTACAGAAGGCGTAAGCCATGTGGGGTTTAATTTTAGTTGGTTATACTTGTTACCTATAGGAATACATTTTGCACTATAATTACCCAAAGTAGATTTGAAAATCTCCCATTTATCATTTGTACCATTATTTGACATTAGTTCTTCCCAGTCTATATCCTGAATTGCAGTCCTCAACCTGGGGAAATTGGCCTTTTTAAAATTAAGTGTTTTTGCCCTCCCAGCCTGTGTTTGTTTTTTACAGTATAAGTAAAATATATTATGATCACTGTTACCGAGGTTTTCATGAACATTGACGTTCCCAACAAGCTCTGTATTATTAGAAATGACCACATCCAACAGAGCTTCACCTCTAGTCGGGTCTTGCACAAACTGGCCCATAAAATTTTCCTGCAGCATGTTGTGGAAATGTCTCCCCTTTGCAGTTGAAGCCGAACCATGACACCAATTAATATCCCGGTAATTAAAATCTCCCATTATCACTACAGCACCAGCCTGTGCAGCCCGCTCCATCTGTTTATATAGCTGAAGTTCCATCTCCTCAGTTATATTGCGCGGGGTCTATAGATTACACCAAAAGTAATTTTTTCAATGTTGACCTCACAAGGTTTCAACTGCCTCACAATCTTCACCCACTATTGTCTCTTTCACACTCGCCTTCATATCACTTCTCACATACAGACATACACCACCACTTTTCCTATTTGTCCTGTCTTTCCAAAGCAGTGTAAAACCCTCTAGATTTACAGCCCAGTCATGTGAAGAGTCTAGCCATGTTTCAGCAACACCAACTATATCAATATTTTCTTCCAGTACCAAGGCCTCCATCTCCCTCATTTTGCTTGCTAGACTTCTGGCATTTGTGAACATACACTTTAACTTGCCTTTAACTGTTTCACTTTCAGTTTCAGAAATGTGATTATTTGACATTATTTGGCCATTTTTATTTTCATTGCTGTTTTGTAACGAAAGGATCTCCTTATCTTGTTGCCTAATCCTCTCCCCAATGTCTGTTTCTCCCCCACCAATATAGTCTGACCCCTCTCTAACCTAACTACTCCTTTATTTTCTACATTGACCTCCCTCCTCAGCCCTAGTTTAAATACTCTGCCACCCCAGCTAGAATTCTCTCCCCAGCACAGCGGACCCCCTTCCATTTAGGTGCAAATCATCTGCAGAATACAGTTTGTACCCCAATGAAATGTCAGCCCAGTGCTCTAGGAACCCAAAGCCTTCTCCTCTACACCAAACTTCATCCATGCATTTAACTCTCTGAGCTCCCGGTGCCACTGATAAAATGCAACTAGGATCAATAATAAATTGAGGTTCAGGATCTTGAGGCAAGACATCGGCCTTAATGTTTTTATCAGCTAAACAATAGTGAAGGAAGAAGTTAAATTGTCAGAAGAACAAGTCCCAACGTGCATGACGACGGTTTAGACGATGTTCCATTTGCAGATACAATAGTTTTTTGTGGTCAGTAAAAATTGTGATGAGCAGATGTGCTCATTCCAGTAAAAGTCTCAATTCTTCAAGAGACACTTTATTGTCCAAAACTTTGCGGTCTTCATTGCCATAACTTACTCGGCTAGAGAGAAGGCCGTGGAGGAAAATCCACAGGAGAAAGTTTTTCCATTATCTTTTTTCTGAGAAATTACAGCACCCACTCCTACAGACTAAGCATCCATTTCAAGGATGAATGGTTTAATTTGATCCGGTCTATGAAGAATGGAAGCTTAGGAGAAGGCTGTTTCATTTTGAGGTAGGCTGATTCAGCTTCAGGCATCCAAATTTTTGCATTGACCTCCTTTTTTGGTGAGAACTGACATGGGTGCCACCAGAGAAGAGAAATGAGGAATAAACTTGTCAATAGTAGTTAGCAAATCCCAGGAAATGTTGAATGACTTGGGGGCATGTCCACTTAAAGGGAATGTGTCGCGAATGAATTTTTTTTTTTTTAAGTCTGTTACTTATTTTTATTATATTTTTATATTTTTTAATTTTGATATTTATTATATATTTATAGTTTTAAAAAACTCGTTGTGTAAATGAAGTGTTGAGTCAATTTATTTGCACGTAAAACACGCTAAATGTTCAATAGTCTATGGGAGTCCTAATTATGCGCCAAAAATTTTCAAAAAGCGCACACAAAAACCACAAAAAAACCCGCTAAAAAACGAAAGTGTGCATGGCCCCATAGAAATGAATGGATCAGTGTGCTATCCATTAAAAAAACGGATAGCACACTGATGCATATCACTGATGTGTGCCTGAGGCCTAACTTTCTTTTTTTTTGCAGGTTCTGCTGGACCAATTGGACTACGTCGTAGATTTGGTGGACTACTGCCATGATCTACTTTTTTTAAATAAAGTGGTTAATGAGGATTGTGTGGGGGAGTACTTATTTCAATAAAAATATGTCTGCATTTTTGTAATAATTTATTAGCGCCTTAGTAATGGCAGTTGACTGTTTGACGGCGTTTATTACTAAGGTGGGGCTTAGTGTTAGCCAGTAAGAAAGCTAGCATTAACCCCCCATTATTACCCCAGTACCCACCGCCATCAGGGGTATTGAGAAGAGCCGGGTACGATCCAGTACCCGACCATCTGTTGTGACGGTCGGACACTGGGGCGGCCACAGGCTGGTATGAGGCTGGGAAGGGCCAAAAACCGTGGCCCTTCCCACCCTTGTAATGCTAGGCTGCTGGTGCTGTTTTGTGTTGTATCTGGCTGGTTCTGAAAATAGGGGGGCCCTATGCAATTTTTTTTTAAAACGACGTCGGGTCCCCTCCATTTTCTGCAACCAGCCAGATACAACACAGCAGCAGCAGCCTAACATTGCAAGGGTGGGAAGGGCCACAGTGTTTGGCCCTTCCCAGCCCCATAATACCAGCCTGCGGCCAACCCGATCACAACAGATGGTCGGGTACTGGATCGTACCCAGCTCTTCCCGGCACCCCTGATGGTGGTGGTGGTGGGTACGGGGGTAACAATGGGGAGTTAGTTGCAGCCTTTTTTCTGTCTTACACAAAGCTCCGCCTAAGTAATGAACGTCGCCAAACAGACAACTGCCATTATCCAGGCACTAATAAAGTATTAAAAAAACACAGAGACATAAGAAAATATGTAGTCCATCGAATCTACGATGTAGTCCAATAGGTCCAGCGGAACCTGCAAAACAAAAAAAGGGAGTTAGCAATATGAAAAATATAAATACTATACTCACCTACAGCGACTTCTGTCTTCTCCCCTGCGCCACAATAAATACTAGAGGTCCCCACAAGCACCCTGCACCCCCCCGCACACTCACCCACGCAAACCATCAACCCCCTCACAAGCACTCTTCACGCACCCCCCCACAAGCACCCAGCACACACCCCCCCACACACGCCCATGCAAACCATCGAGTGGGGGTAGTTTGTGTATGTGGGGGGGGGGTGGCGAGGTTGCATGTTGGGGGGGGGTTTGGGTGTGGGGGGGCACTCGACAGAGCAGCGGTGCTCGCCACTGATACTTCAAAACAGCTGATAGGCAGCTATGAAGGATCAGCGGCGCCGCTTTTTATAGCCGCCAATCAGTTGTTTTGAAGGAACAGCGGCGAGCACCACTGCTTCGTCGAGCGCACGCCACACACACACAAACCCCCCCACACATGCAATTGCGCCACACACAAATGCCCCCATACAAACCCGCACACACAGACACACGCACATACACACACCTTACCTGCATTCAGTCAGTCTTCACCAAAATGGCGCCGGCTTTCACCCTACAAAGCAGCTTCTATGCTGTGTCACTCTGAACTGTGCATGCGCAGTACAGAGCTAGACGGCAGAGGCAGAGGGTGTAACGATCGGCTCCCGTTCGTTATGTCCTATGCTCTGTAGCTGCCATATTCAATCTGTGCATGTGTCGTTAACATACACAGATGAAAGAAAACATGGCAGCCCCCAGTAGTGCAAAAAAGTGTTAATAAAAATGAAAACATTTTATGTGAAAAAATAAATAACGTAAATATATTTTGTTAAATAAAAACACATAAATTAATAAAAAAAAAGAAATCATGACAGATTTCCTTTAAGTATTACTGACAATTTAGCTGGATCTAATTGAAGTCCCTCATCAGAGATAATATAGCCAAGGAAAGGCAGACTGGATCTCTCAAAGAGACATTTTTCTAGCTTGGCATAAAGATGATTATCTCTTAGGCTCGATGCACACGACCGTAAAACTGCGGACCGTAACAAGGTCCGTGGTTTTACGGCCCCATCCATTTTATTGGCCGCGAACACCTTTCCATATCGCTACATATTCCCGTGCCGTAGAACTGTGCCGGGAATTATGGAGCATGTCCTATTTTACGGACCCTGCTCCCATACTTTGTATGGAAGCATGGCCCGAAAATGCGGGCGGGCAGCCGTCAGCAGCCGGCCATGCCTGCAATCGTGGGCCGTGATTACGGGCACGGCTGTGTGCATGGGGCCTTAGACGTTGCAAGACCAGATGTACTTGCTTGCGATGGTTATAGAGAACTGGGGAGAAAATAAGATTATCATTCAAATATACCACAACACAGCTATATAAAAGGTCATAGAAATATCAATAACTAGTTCTTGATAGACTGCTGTGGCATTACTGAGGCCAAAGAGGATACCCAGATACTCTAAGCGTCCATCTCTCATGTTAAATGCAGTTTTCCACTCATCTCCTTCATGGATACGGATCAAGGTGTAATCTAACTTTAGTGAACACCTTGGCCCCTTGTAAAGTGTCAAGGAGCTCAGTAGTCAACGGCAGAAGGTACTTGTTTTTTACTGTAATTTTATTTAGGCCGCGATAATCAATACAAGGCCTTAAAGAACCGTATTTTTTCCTGACTAAGAAGAAACCTGCTCCAGAAGGAGAAGACTTGCAAATAAATCCCTTCTCCACTTTTTCCTTGACATATAGTGACATAGCGTCAGTCTCAGGGATAGACAAAGGGTATACCTTAACCAAGGAGGAGTAGAAATAGGTAACAAGTCAATGGCACAATCGTACAATCTATGTGGTATAAGAATTTCTGGTTGACGTGTGCAGAAGACGTCTGCATAACTGGCATAGGGTTAAGGTAAGCCGTCCAGAACTGATTCCGTATGTTGAAACCTTGATGGATGAATGACAGGCAGGCATTGTTGATGGCCGGAGATACCACATCGGACTATCCAGTTAAAGACAGGAAAATGTTTTTGAATCCAAGGTAGACGTAGGAGAGGACTTATGGAATTTCTCGGCACATAGAATGTAATCGTTTTATGGTGAAGTGCTCTCACCCAGGGCCGTATTTGCCATTAGGCACTGGAGGGCCAGTGCCTAGGGCGACATCTTTATGGGGGTGGCCTCTGCCGCTAATTACTAAAATGACAGTTTTATTTATTTTTTGAAATCCTCTCCCCTGCTTCCCATCGAACTTACTATTAAAACCGAGGACTTTTCGGAACGGGGCGGGGTAGGACACTGGCCGCAAGCAGAGAGAGGGAGAGAGACCAGCTAATGCACCTCCTGCTGCTCTGCATTAAGAAATGAGCGTTGATGATGGAGAAGCACATTAACAGACAAGTGCTGCTGGAAATACAATGAGCGCATCCCCTGCTCTAAAGGGATGTTCTCATAGTTGAGTGAATTTCAATCCTAGAGCGATCTTTCTGAGCCTACAGCCTCCTTCAAGGCATTGGAACTAAGTTACACCTGCCACCACCATGGAGGAAGATGAAAAGAATGCTCATAGGGGGTTGTAGTGTTTTAGCCAATGAGGAGCACAAGAAAGTTTATTCTCACCTGTTCAGCTTGTGCTCCTCTCCTTCGATCTAGTGCTACTGCAGCTAAATAATGAAAGGAGATTAGTGTGAGGGAGCTGCATGGGAGGCAGGAACTGAAGAAGCCCAGGGGAGGGTGCAACCTAGGAAAGAGTCCTCCATGTGCTCAGTGTGGTATGTATCTATCTATCTATCTATCTATCTATCTATCTATCTGTCTGTCTCTCTGTCTCATATCTATCGATTTATCTTTCCTGGGTGCAGACTTACCCCGAAAATTCACCCTAGTGTTGACCTCAATGCTTCAATTGTCAGCCACAACACCACCCCAGTATCTGTCACATTACCACCATTTAGCTAGTTACAATACTCCTGATTTTCATCCACAATGCCCTTATCACCAGCAACAATACATAGTGTTACAGAGGCACTGTCTTTTAGTGCCAGCAGGATGGGTGTTTGTGTAGAAGGTGTAGATGTGCTGGAAAAGCATAGAGCTAAAAATGTCTGTGCAGCAAGTTGAAGAGGCAAGTCGTTCTGGAAAAAGTCATTACAGTCTGGGCTGGATGGAGAATAGGCGGGAAAGCGAACTGTGAGTCACTGGATTTCATTGTTTATTCTGCCTTGGACTGCCCCATATCAGTATTTTATTCAATGTGTTACCCTGGAAGAAACATTTGTTTTTTCTCAGGGGCTGCAAATGGAATAAATAAAACAAAAAAGCAATACTTAAATATACTTGCGCCCAGCGATCCAGCGCTGCTGTTCCGGCGGCTGTTTACGTGCACATAGCATGTGACCGCTGCAGCCAATCCAAGGGCTCAGCTGCCATATGTTGTATTTCTGGCATTATGCCAGAAATACAATTCGTCACCATTGAACCCCACCGAGTCTTCTGATTGTGTGCGGCGGTTACATGCTACGTGCATGTAAACAACCACCGGGAGCCTTGCTAGGATGACATCGCTGGATCACCGGGGTCAAGGATAGGTAAGTATTGCTTTTTTTTGTATTTTTTTATTTCATATACAGCCCCTAAGGAAAATGTTTAATTTTCCAGATAACCCCTTTGATTTATCCACTCTGCACTGTGTTGATGCTCTGCATACCACCTGTGTGCAATCAGACCATTATATGATCACTTTGATCAGATTCAGTGTAGTGGTGATATCCACTTACAGTAAGGTGGAATTGATGTATTAACTTTGATGGTAATTTTGCTATTCCCATAGTGATTTATATTCAGCAAAAGTAGGGTAGTGTTATGCAGTCACAATATAGTGTTGTCATACAGTCACGATATGGTAGTGTTATCCAGTCACAATATAGTGGTGTCATTCGGTCACGGTAGGGTGGTGTTATCCGGTCACAGTATGGTGGTGTTATCCGGTCACGGTATGGTGTTGTTATCCGGTCACGGTATGGTGGTTTTATCCAGTCACGGTAGGGTGGTGTTATCCGGTCACAGTATGGTGGTGTTATCCAGTCACGGTATGGTGGTGTTATCCAGTCACAGTATGGTGGTGCTATCCAGTCACGGTATGGTGGTGTTATCCAGTCACGGTACGGTGGTTTTATCCAGTCACGGTATGGTGTTGTTATTCAGCAAAGGTATGGTGGTGGTATCCAGTAACGGTATAGCGGTGTTATCCAGTAACGGTATAGCGGTGTTATCCAGTTACGGTATTGTAAGGGTGGGGGTAGGGAAACAGACAAGTGAGCCCTAATCTACCCGCCACTCAGTGCCTGCCTACATGCAACGACCCGCCCTAGGCGACGGGGTACAACTGGGCGACGGTCCCTACGCTCAATAAGTGCACGACAGACAAACAGACAAGGGTACACAGAAGCTAAGGGAAATGGGGTAGTTGCCCACGGCAACACCGTGAGCAACAAGAGTGGTGAACGAGCCGAGTCAAACCAGGAGTGTACGAGGTACAAAGCGCAGAGCAGGAGAGTAGTGAACAAGCCGAGTCAAAGCAGGAATGTACGAAGTACCAAACGCAGAGCAGGAGAGTAGTAAACAAGCCGAATCAAACCAGGAGTGTACGAAGTACCAAACGCAGAGCAGGAGAGTAGTCAGTAAGCCAGGGTCAATATGAAGCAGGGTCTAATAGTTCAAGAAGCTGCAGCAGGGCCAGGAAACCAAACGAGAAGAATCACAAGCAAGGAGGAACAGGAAAGGCAGGTATAAATAGACAGAGGGCGGGAGCTAGCTCAGTCTGGCCAGGCTGTGATAGGCTCTCCCACTCCTAAGCCTGCCAACCTGAGTGGTGGAAGATGGAGTCAGTCTCACAGACATAGAAGCAGGTGCAGACTGATTACCTATGGGCGTTGACACAGAAGCTGTGCCTGGCAGATCCTTTACAGTACCCCCCCTTTTACGAGGGGCCACCGGACCCTTTCTAGGTGAACCTGGTTTATTGGGGAAACGAAGGTGGAACCTCCTGACCAATACCCCAGCGTGAACATCCCGGGCGGGTACCCAAGTCCTCTCCTCAGGCCCGTATCCTCTCCATTGGACCAGGTACTGGAGGGAGCCTTGGACCATCTTGCTGTCCACAATCTTGGCTACCTCGAATTCTAGCCCCTCAGGGGTGAGAACGGGGACAGGAGGTTTTTTCGAGGGAGCCAAGGACGGGGAGCAGCGTTTAAGGAAGGAGGCATGAAACACGTCGTGTACTCGAAAAGATGGGGGCAACTCCAGTCGGAAGGAGACAGGATTGAGGACTTCAATGACCTTGTACGGCCCTATAAACCGGGGAGCAAACTTCTTGGACGGGACTTTAAGGCGCAAGTTCTTTGACGATAGCCACACCAGATCCCCGACCATAAACAAGGGGTTAGAAGAACGTCTTCTATCTGCCTGAGTTTTTTGTATGCTCTGGGACGCCTCTAGGTTCTTCTGAACCTGGGCCCAGACTGTGCACAGTTCCCGATGAACGACCTCTACCTCGGGATTGTTGGAACTACCAGGTGAAACGGAGGAGAACCGTGGATTAAACCCAAAATTACAGAAAAAGGGGGAGACCCCTGACGAGTTACTGACCCGGTTATTAAGGGAATATTCGGCGAGGGGAATGAATGAGACCCAATCATATTGGCAGTCAGAGATAAAACACCTTAAATATTGTTCTAGAGACTGATTAGTCCTCTCAGTTTGGCCATTAGTTTCAGGATGGAAGGCAGAGGAGAAGGACAGATCAATCTCCAACTTTTTACAGAAGGCTCTCCAAAACAATGAAACAAATTGTACCCCTCTGTCAGAAACAATATTGACAGGGACCCCATGGAGACGCAGGATGTGTTTGACAAACAAGGTAGCTAACGTCTTAGCATTGGGTAGTTTCTTGAGGGGCACAAAGTGGCACATCTTACTGAAGCGGTCTACTACAATCCACACCACCGACTTGCCTTGAGATGGAGGCAAATCGGTGATAAAATCCATGGAGAAATGGGTCCAAGGTCTCTGGGGAATGGGCAAAGAACGTATTAAGCCCGCTGGTCGGGACCTGGGAGTCTTGGACCTAGCACAAACCTCACAAGCGGCGACGTAGGCCTTAACGTCTTTAGGCAACCCAGGCCACCAATAGTTTCTGGCAATGAGGTGCTTGGTACCCAGGATGCCTGGATGACCAGATAGTGCGGAGTCATGATTTTCACTAAGTACCCTTAGCCGGAATTGCAGGGGAGCAAACAGCTTGTTCTCAGGAAGCCAATACCCCATTTGGTAAGATCCCCAGTATTCCAGTCAAACGTGGGATTATGCAACTGTTCAAAAACAGGGGTATGCTGTGTAAAATAACCATTAGCAAGAGGAGTGGAGTCGATACCCACTACCGGGACAGGTTTAGGCAAATCAATCAAAGGCATAGCCAGAGACATAGCAAATTCCACAGACATGATATTAGCAGAAGACCCTGAATCCACGAAGGCACTGCCGGTAGCAGACCTACCACCAAAAGAGACCTGAAAGGGAAGCAAGATTTTATTACGTTTCATATTTATGGGAAACACCTGTGCGCCCAAGTGACCTCCCCGATGATCACTTAGGCGCGGAAGTTTTCCGGCTGCTTATTCTTACGCCTAGGACAGGTGTTCACTTGATGCTTGTCATCCCCACAATAGAAGCAGAGACCATTCTTCCTGCGGAACTCTCGACGTTGTTGGGGGGACACGGAGGCCCTGAGTTGCATAGGTACCTCCGAGTCTTCCGTGGAAGAACGAAGCAACGGAACCTCGGGAGGCATCATGGGGGAGTCAGAGGAGAAAACACAAAAACGTTCAAGTTGTCATTTCCTGAGACGTCGGTCAAGTCGTACCGCTAAAGCCATAACCTGGTCTAGGGAGTCAGAAGAGGGATAGCTAACTAGCAGGTCTTTCAGGGCGTTCGACAGACCCAACCTAAACTGGAAACTTAAGGCAGGGTCATTCCACCGAGAAGCTACGCACCACTTCCTAAAGTCAGAACAATACTCCTCAACAGGTCTCTTACCCTGACGTAAGGTCACCAGCTGACTCTCGGCAAAGGCAGTCTTGTCAGTCTCGTCATAAATGAGTCCGAGAGCAGAAAAGAAAAGATCAACGGAGGAAAGTTCAGGGGCGTCAGGAGCCAAGGAGAAGGCCCATTCTTGGGGCCCTTCCTGTAGCCGGGACATAATTATACCCAACTGCTGGCTCTCAGAACCTGAGGAGTGGGGCTTTAAGCGAAAATAGAGCCTACAACTCTCCCGAAAGGAGAGAAAAGTATTTGGAGTTGGTCTTATCGGTGTATACATATTCCAGATTCTGGTACAGCATAGTATGCCATGTATTTCCCAGTAGAACACATGAGTCTTGGGGAACACAGTCCACACCACTGAACACTGCTACAGGATGTTGTGATGGTTGATTAATTGAATTACTTTAAAAAGGGTCTGGATGCCTTTCTTGTAAGACATAAAATTGTAAGTTACCTGTAGTAAATTGCTTGAAATTGGTCGTTGATCCAGGGATTTATTTTGATTGCCATAATGGAGTCTGAAGGGATTTATTTTTCTCCTAAGATGAGGAAATTGGAAACTGCCTCATTGGGGTTGTGTTTGCTTTCCTCTGATCAACACTAGACTTGACTTCTGCTGTTTTTCAACCTTACCAACTTTGTTACAATATTTGTGCATAAATAAGCAAGCAACTATAAAATGTGCATCAAATAGAAGTTTTCTATAATCACCTGGCAAAATATCCAGAGACACACAAGTATACATTTTGATGATTTTCTCTTCAAAGCTGAGGTCCATGGTGTTAGTGGGTAAGTAAATAGAAGCTTCTAGGTTGTTCATATCAGCATCATAAATAAACAGGAATATATTTTATCAAATAAAGAATCATCATGATTTGCCAACATCAGTGGTGGTCAACCTGTCCAACAGGTGCCAGTTTGACATCAGTGGCCTAGATCTCTCTTTTAGTCATAATTATCGTTATTATTGCAACTCTAAGGGTATGTTCACACGCTGAGTCAAAAACGTCTGAAAATACAGAGCTGTTTTCAAGGGAAAACAGCTCCCGATTTTCAGACGTTTTTTAAGCCACTCGCGATTTTCGCTGCATTTTTTACGGCCGTTTTTGGAGCTGTTTTCAATAGAGTCTATGAAAAACGGCTCCAAAAACGTCCCAAGAAGTGACCTGCACTTATTTTTCGTGGTCATTTTTTTTTCGCGGCCGCGTAAAAAATGGCCCGTAGGAGCAGAACGCCATTTTTCCCATTGAAATCAATGGGCAGATGTTTGGAAGCGTTCTGCTTCTGATTTTTCAGCCGTTTTTCTGGTGTTTACGACCCGAAAAACAGCTGAAAATAGGCCATGAGAACATACCCTAATAGTCCACTGCTCATTATTGACAGATTGCGGTCACATATTTTTTGGCTGGCTCCCTGTCTAATTTTCCTGTCTCAAGCACACATTCACATCAGTTGATCCCCATAAGGTTTTTTTTTAACAGGTTGATTATCGGACAGACAAGCGTTAATATAACGCTCGTTGACGTTAATTGCCCTGTGTAAACAGGGCAGCGATCAGCAGATGATCGAGCAATCATCTGCTTGTTGTATCGTTTTAAAAAAGTAAAAGATTATGGTTGTCGACAGCACATCTCACGGTGTAAACAGGGAGACGCGCTGCCGACATGATAATAATGTATGGGGACGAGCGATCGGAATAACGACCTCTCGTCCCCATCCATAGCTCCGTGTAACAGGAGCAAGCGAGTGCCGATCAATGATGTCTCGTTGATTGGCACTTGCTGCACCGTCCAATTGTCGGCCAGTGTAAAAGGGACTTAAGCCACACTCAGTTTGACAGTGGCTTCACTGGAGTGTGGAGTCTACGGAATCTCCCCGTCCTTCATCTTTAACCTTTGAAAGAAGGTATGGACTGTCCTAGTAGGATTCCCAGGTTGCAATCTCTAGAATAATCACCAATTGGTGGCGGGTGCACTGTAGCGGGGAATATAACCAGGGGTCAACAATAAGTTAGCTGTCAGGAAAGAGCAAGCCAAAGGATGAGACAAGAAATTAATCCAGAGTCAAGTCAAGATTTGATATCATAAGTAGAACCGCAGGAACTAGGTGACAAATTTAAATTGTTGGACAGGAGCTTAATCCACTAAGAAGACCAAGTTCAAGGACAAGGTGAGGATCATAGTCAGTAACAGAGGTAAATAGATCAAAGGAACTATCGCTAAACAAAGGATGTACCTTAATCTGCAGGCAAAATGTGAAAGCTAAATAGACTGACAGGACTGACGTCATCTAGAAGCTCCTGTAGCCCTGGGAAACCGACACTGCCGGCTATGAACAGGAGGACCACGGCTGAAGTCAGGAGCAGTAGAAGAGGCATTTGGTTGCCTAGCAACCAGATGTGGCTGTCGGGAGGAGCCGCTGCCGGTCAAAGAGACACATTGCTGGAACAATACCCCATTTCTTAGGGCCCCTCCATGAAGGAGTTCTGAAAGGCTTGAGGAAATACTTCAAATGACACTTAGTGACGAGTTGTGGAGCATAAACGTCCTTCTTAGGAATTGAGGTTCTCTGCTCAGGACCATATCCCTTCCAGTCAATTAGATAATAGAATTTTCCACTAACCTTAAAATTCAGGATTAATTTAACCTCGAAATCTAATGAGTATTTGAGAGCGAGGGCAAAATAACTTGACCTTCATAGAAAACCTGTTGACCAGAGCTCGAAGAAGAGACATGGAAACTATTGGAAATCCAAAGAGAAGGTGGTAGAATCAGGTGAAAGAAAACTTCGATAATCTGCTTAAGTACATGGAATGGCCGAATGAAATGTGGGACAAGTTTTTAAGACAGTACTTTAAGTCGGATGTTCTTTGTGGACAGCCAGACTCTTTCCTGCAGATCACTTTTGTGGCCCAAACATCGGTGCTTATAAGCTCCCCTTTTTGCCTTAGAAGCAGCAGTTTCCAAATTCTTGTGGACCTCCGTTCAGATGTCCTGAATATTTTTACAGACATCCAAAACAGCTGATACCTGAGGCTGTGCCATGGTTGGAAGAGGAAAACCATAAACCGTCTCAAATGCAGATTTACTGAAGGACCTGTTATACTGGTAAGCATTAGGATAAGTTTGGAGATACTACTTGAAGACCTTGTTAATCCGTTCCATCTGACTGGTTAGTTTGTGCTTGGTAACCAGAGAAAAAGTCCAGGGAGATCTTTAAGATCTTTCACAGTGCCCCCCTGAATTTGGAAACAACCTGTGCTTCACATCAGGGAGACAATGTGAGCTAGAAGAAAAAAAAAATTAAAAAAAGATCTAAGCCAACAGAGGAGCTGAGGGTAAAACAGACAGTAGTACAAAATGGGCCATTTTGGAGAAATGATATACCACTAGTTGAATGGTAGTAAGTCCCTGAACAGGAGACAAATCGGTGACAAAGTCCATCAAATCGCTGTCTAAGGTTAGGTTAAAATGTGCAAAGGCTGGAGTAGGCCCAAGGGTGCTTGCCTAGATAGTATGAACTGGGCACAGGTGGAGCAGGAGGCAACAAACTATTTAACCCCTTAAGGACGCAGCCTAGTTTGGGCCTTAAGGCTCAGAGCTCATTTTTCAAATCTGACATATTTCACTTTATGTGGTAATAACGTCGGAATGCTTAAACCTAGCCAAGTGATTCTGAGATTGTTTTCTCGTGACACATTGGGCTTCATGGTAGTGGTAACATTTGGTCGATATATTCAGTGTTTATTTGTGAAAAATGGAAAAATTTAGAGAAAATTTCGAAAAAATAGTATTTTTCTGAATTTAAATGCATCTGCTTGTAAAACAGATGGTTATACCACCAAAAATAGTTACTAGTTCACATTTCCCATATGTCTACTTTAGATTGGCATCATTTTTTGAACATTCTTTTATTTTTCTTGGACGTTACAAGGTTTAGAACATAAACAGCAATTTCTCATATTTTTAAGAAAATTTCAAAAGCCTTTTTTTTAAGGTACCTGTTCGGTTCTGAAGTGGCTTTGAGGGGCCTATGTATTAGAATCCCCCATAAAACACCCCATTTTAAAAAACTAGACCCCTTAAAGTATTCAGAACAGCATTTAGAAGTTTTTTTTAACCCTTTATGCATTTCACAGAAATTAAATCAAAGTGGATGTGAAATTTGCAAATTTCATTTTTCTTGCTGAATTTCAATTTTATTCCATTTTTTTCTGTATCACAGAAGGTTTTACCAGAGAAATACTACTAAATATGTATTGCCCAGATTCTGCGGTTTTTATAAATGTCCCACATGTGCCTCTAGTGCGCTCGTGGACTAAAACACAAGCCCTAGAAACAAAGAAGCACCTAGTGCATTTTGAGGCCTCTTTTTTATTAGAATATATTTTAGGCAGCATGCCAGGTTTGAAGAGGTGTTGAGGTGCCAAAACAGTGGGAATCCCCCAAAAGTGACCCTATTTTGGAAACTACACCCCTCAAGGAATTAATTTATGGTTGTTGTTACCATTTTGACCCTACGGTTTTTACTCAGCACGTATTTGAATTGGGCTGTGAAATTAAAAAAATGAATTTTTCCCAATAAAATGTAATTTTTCATCAACATTTCTTATTTTCACAGGGAACAAAATACGTTATTTTGTTGCCCAATTTCTCCTGAATGTAGCAATACCCCACTTGTGGCGATAAACTGCCGTTTGGGCCCATGGGAGGCCTCAGATTGGAAGGAGCGCTGTGTGTTCTTTGGAGTTCAGATTTTGCTGGACTGGTTTTCGGTGCCATGTCGCATTTTCAAAACCCCTGAGGTATCAAAGCAATGGAAACCCACCAGAAGTGACCCCATTTTGGAAACTACACCCCTCAAGGAATTCATTTATGGGTGTTGTGACCATTTAGACCCCACAGTTTCTACACAGAATTTATTTGAATTGGGCTGTGAATTAAAAATGTTTTAAGATCTTTAAGATCTTTCACAGTGCCCCCCTGAATTTGGAAACAACCTGTGCTTCACATCAGGGAGACAATGTGAGCTAGAAGAAAAAAAAAATTCAAAAAAGATCTAAGCCAACAGAGGAGCTGAGGGTAAAACAGACAGTAGTACAAAATGGGCCATTTTGGAGAAATGATATACCACTAGTTGAATGGTAGTAAGTCCCTGAACAGGAGACAAATCGGTGACAAAGTCCATCAAATCGCTGTCTAAGGTTAGGTTAAAATGTGCAAAGGCTGGAGTAGGCCCAAGGGTGCTTGCCTAGATAGTATGAACTGGGCACAGGTGGAGCAGGAGGCAACAAACTCTTTAAAGAGGCTCTGTCACAAGATTATACCGTGGTTCTTTGGCCGTGCATAAAGAACAGACAACAGAAATGAAAAATGAATTTATATATACAGTGAAGGAAATAAATATTTGATCCCTTGCTGATATTGTAAGTTTGCCCACTGTCAAAGTCATGAACAGTCTAGAATTTTTAGGCTAGGTTAATTTTACCAGTGAGAGATAGATTATCTAAAAAAAAAAAAAGAAAATCACATAGTCAAAATTATATATATTTATTTGTATTTGATCCCTTTGGCAAACAAGACTTAATACTTGGTGGCAAAACCCTTGTTGACCAGCACAGCAGTCAGACATTTTTTGTAGTTGATGATGAGGTTTGCACACATGTTAGATGGAATTTTGGCCCACTCCTCTTTGCAGATCATCTGTAAATCATTAAGATTTCGAGGCTGTCGCTTGGCAACTCGGATCTTCAGCTCCCTCCATAAGTTTTCGATGGGATTAAGGTCTGGAGACTGGCTAGGCCACTCCATGACCCTAATGTGCTTCTTTTTGAGCCACTCCTTTGTTGCCTTGGCTGTATGTTTTGGGTCATTGTCGTGCTGGAAGACCCAGCCACGAGCCATTTTTAATGTCCTGGTGGAGGGAAGGAGGTTGTCACTCAGGATTTGACGGTATATGGCTCCATCCATTCTCCCATTGATGCGGTGAAGTAGTCCTGTGCCCTTAGCAGAGAAACACCCCCAAAACATAATGTTTCCACCTCCATGCTTGACAGTGGGGATGGTGTTCTTTGGGTCATAGGCAGCATTTCTCTTCTTCCAAACACGGCGAGTTGAGTTAATGCCAAAGAGCTCAATTTTAGTCTCATCTGACCACAGCACCTTCTCCAAATCACTCTAAGAATCAATCAAGATGTTCATTTGCAAACTTGAGACGGGCCTGTACATGTGCCTTCTTGAGCAGGGGGACCTTGCGGGCACTGCAGGATTTTAATCCATTACGGCGAAACGTGTTACCAATGGTTTTCTTGGTGACTGTGGTCCCAGCTGCCTTGAGATCATTAACAAGTTCCCCCCATGTAGTTTTCGGCTGAGCTCTCACCTTCCTCAGGATCAAGGATACCCCACGAGGTGAGATTTTGCATGGAGCCCCAGATCGATGTCGATTGACAGTCATTTTGTATGTCTTCCATTTTTTTACTATTGCACCAACAGTTGTCTCCTTCTCACCCAGCGTCTTACTTATGGTTTTGTAGCCCATTCCAGCCTTGTGCAGGTCTATGATCTTGTCCCTGACATCCTTAGAAAGCTCTTTGGTCTTGCCCATGTTGTAGAGGTTAGAGTCAGACTGATTAATTGAGTCTGTGGAGAGGAGTCTTTTATACAGGTGACCATTTAAGACAGCTGTCTTTAATGCAGGCACCAAGTTGATTTGGAGCGTGTAACTGGTCTGGAGGAGGCTGAACTCTTAATGGTTGGTAGGGGATCAAATACTTATTTCTCTGTGCACAATGCAAATAAATATATATAATTTTGACTATGTGATTCTCAGGTTTTTTTTTTTATATAATCTATCTCTCACTGGTAAAATTAACCTAGCCTAAAAATTCTAGACTGTTTATGACTTTGAAAGTGGCCAAACTTACAAAATCAGCAAGGGATCAAATACTTATTTCCTTCACTGTAAGTGCCCTATTGTAACGTTAGGTACGTGGTCCCAATGGGCCGTACCGCCTTGACGGTATGGCAGCTGGCCAACAGGACAAAGGTCACAGTCTATAGTTCATATAGTGTACCTGTGGTAGCTCAGACAGTAGCAAAACAGGCTTGGCTAGCACTAGGCAGCAGGCAGGCTCCAGACGTGGTGTAGCAAAACAGGCACAGCACGACTTCAGCTCAACACGGTGCTTGACCAGGATAGCACGGGATAGTGGAAACAGGTAGCAGGAATGGGAAACACTGGGAAACACTAGGAGACCATTTGCTTAGACATACTAGGATAACGACAACGCTCAGGCATTGCAGCGAGGGGCACAGCCCTTCTTATAGCCCAGGGTGGTCTGGGAGCAATCAGCTCAATCTCCCGCCTGTGTGCGCTTTGGCTCCTTAAAGAGGCTCTGTCACCAGATTATAAATGCCCTATCTCCTACATAATGTGATCGGCGCTGTAATGTAGATAACAAAAGTGGTTTTTATTTTGAAAAACGATCATTTTTGAGCAAGTTATGAGCAATTTTAGATTTATGCTAATTAGTTTCTTAATAGACAACTGGGCGTGTTTTTACTTTTGACCAAGTGGGCGTTGTACAGAAGAGGTGTATGATGCTGACCAATCAGTGACCAATCAGTGCCATACACTTCTCATTGTTCCAGCCCAGCTTCTTTCACTGCACAATTACAATGTAACAATGGGCTGGAACAATGAGAAGTGTATGACGCTGATTTGTCACTGATTGGTCAGCGTCATACACTTCTCTGTACAACGCCCACTTGGTCAAAAGTAAAAACACACCCAGTTGTCTATTAAGAAACTAATTAGCATAAATCTAAAATTGCTCATAACTTGCTCAAAAATTATAATTTTTCAAAATAAAAACCACTGCTGTTATCTACATTACATCGCCGAACAGATTATGTAGGAGATGGGGCATTTATAATCTGGTGACAGAACCTCTTCAAGGTTTAGTGTTCCTTTAATCTACTTTTAAGATCAGAAAACGTATCATTCTCATGTCTAGTCTGTATTACAATGGCTTCAAAAGAAATCTCTATATGCCAAGTAGGAGAAATGTCTGCTTGAGGGACTTTATCATCTTCCCTGAGGGCTTTCGCATGGATCCAGTCAATGTTTCTGCTTTTCAAAATTGGCCTCATCCTGTGGGTCTCCATTGATTCCTGGGCTTTGTGAACTATTATCGTCAATTCGTTAAAAATTTATCTCAGGTGGTCTCTTCACTTACTGCCTTCGCTAATACCTGGGATTGACCAGCTTCTGAATTTGAAGCTTTCTGCCATCTCAAGACATATTTTTTCCAGTTCTTCTAAAGCGTGATCCAAATACGCTATTCTTCATGAAGGTCCATGCTTTCTCAATTGGAGTTGGAACAGCGCTCTTCAAACAATTAAAGGGTAAAAAAAAAACACATCTCATGTGGTTTTCTCAAGAAGTGCTTTTCTGACAAAAAAAAAGGATTGCATTTGAGACTGAGAATAACTTAGAGGGTACAACATTTACAGTTACTATCTTCACTGACTACAAAAATTTGGAGCAGCTCCAGTCTGCTTGAAGACTCAATCTATGCCAAGCTCGCTGAGTACTCTGCTTTTTCACAATTTGACTTTATCTTGACTTATCTTCCGGCAAACAAGAATCGTGGAGTGGATGCTCTTTCTAGATCCTTTGATCCATATGATTCCCTTACTGAGGATCCAGCACACATCATGGATCCAAACTGTATTCTGTCCGCTACTGAATTTGCTTCTGAAATTAGTCCCAAAGGACGTTCCTTTGCATCTCCTGACCTTTGCCGAAAGGTGTATTGTTGAGCTCATTCTTCACTGTTGTCAGGACATCTTGGAGTCAAACGTACCTGGGAATTACTCTGGCAATAAGATTAATGGCCTGAATGGAGACAAGAAGTTAAAGAGGCTCTGTCACCAGATTATAAGTGCCCTATCTCCTACATAATCTGATTGGCACTGCAATGTAGATAACAATAGTGGTTTTTATTTTGAAAAACAATCATTTTTTAGCAAGTTATGAACAATTTTATATTTATGCTAATTCATTTCTTAATAGACAACTGGGCATTGTAAAGAGAAGTGTATGACGCTGACCAATCAGCGTCATACACTTCTCTCCATTCATGTCCATTTGTAATCACATCACAGCATGATCTCGCGAGATCACGCTGTGCTGTCACATACACCCACATTAACTTTACTGAAGTGTCTTGAGAGTAAATAGACATTGCCTCCAGCCAGGACGTGATGTCTATTCATACTCCCGATGCTTCGGTAAAGTTTCTTAGGGACTTACTCACACAGCTCAGTGTGATCTCACGAGATCACTCTGTGCTGTCACATACTTACACAGTAACTTTACCGAAGTGTCGAGAGTGTGAATAGACATCGCGTCCTGGCTGGAGGCAACATCTATTCACTCTCAAGACACTTTAGTAATGTTAGTGTGGGTGTATGTGACAGCACAGCGTGATCTCGCGAGATCAAGCTGTACTATGAATACAGATGGACATGAATGGAGTGAAGTGTATGACGCTGGTTGGTCAGCATCATACACTTCTCTTTACAATGCCCAGTTGTCTATTAAGAAACTAATTAGCATAAATCTAAAATTGTTCATAACTTGCTCAAAAATGACAGTTTTTCAAAATAAAAACCACTGTTATCTACATTACAGCACCGATCATATTATGTAGGAGATAGGTGTAACGCCCGTGGTCGCTGACTACGAACTCCTTCCATCCAGTCGACGCTCTTTTCTCCAGAGATGTCTGCACATGCGGCTATTCTGTTCCACATTGACCACCAGGGAACGCTTGTGAGCTCTGTCCAGACTTAAAGAGGCTCTGTAACCATATTATAAATGCCCTATCTCCTACATAATCTGATCGGCGCTGTAATGTAGATAACAACAGTGGTTTTTATTTTGATAAACTATCATTTTTGAGCAGGTTATGAGCAATTTTAGATTTATGCTAATTAGTTTCTTAATAGACAACTGGGCCTGTTTTTACTTTTTACCAACTGGGCGTTGTAAAGAGAAGTGTATGACGCTGACCAATCAGTGACCAATCAGCGTTATACACTTATCATTGTTCCAGCCCAGCTTCTTTCACTACACAATCACACTGTGGATCATGTTGGGCTGGAACAATGAGAAGCGCATGACACTGATTGGTCACTGATTGGTAAGCATCATACACTACTCTGTATGTATTGCTCATAACTTGCTAAAAAATGATTGTTTTTTTAAAATAAAAACCACTGTTGTTATCTACATTACAGCGCCGATCAGGTTATGTAGGAGATAGGGCACTTCTAATCTGGTGACGGAGCCTTCGAGCCCATTTTTGATATCTGACATATTTCACTTTATGTGGTAATAACTTCAGAATGCTTAAACCTATCCAAGCGATTCTGAGTTTGTTTTCTCGTGAGACATTGGGCTTTATGTTAGTGGTAAAATTTGTTCGATATATTTAGTGTTTATTTGCGAAAAATGTCAAAATGTAGAGAACATTTAGAAAAAAAATTCTGAATTTAAATGCATAGGCTTGTAAGGCAGATGGTTATACCACGCAAAAATAGTTACTAATTAACATTTCCCATATGTGTACTTTAGATTTGCATCATTTTTTGAACGTTCTTTTATTTTTCTTGGACGTTACAAGGCTTAGAACATAAACAGCAATTTCTCATCTTTTTAAGAAAATGTCAAAAGCCTTTTTTTTTAAGGTACCTGTTCAGTTCTAAAGTGGCTCTGAGGGGCCTATGTATTAGAAACCCCCATAAAACACTACATTTTAAAAACTAGACCCCTCAAAGTATTCAAAACAGCATTTAAGAAGTTTTTTTTAACTTATCAGGCATTTCACAGGAATTAAAGCAAAGTGGAGGTGAAATTTGCAAATTTCATTTTTCTTGCTGAATTTTAATTTTGTTCCATTTTTTTTCTGTAACACAGAAGGTTTTACCAGAGAAACACTACTAAATATGTATTGTCCAGATTCTGCAGTTTTTAGAAATTTCCCACATGTGGCTCTAGTGTGCTCGTGGACTAAAACACAAGCCCCAGATCAAAGAAGCACCTAGTGCATTTTGGGGCCTCTTTTTTATTAGAATATAATTTAGACAGCATGCCAGGTTTGAAGAGGTGTTGAGGTGCCAAAACAGTAGGGGCTGTGAAATTAACATTTTTTTTATTTTTTCCAATAAGATATAGATTTGGCTCAAAATTTCTTATTTTCACAGGGAACAAAATACCCTATTTTGTTGCCCAATTTCTCCTGCGTGCAGAAATACCCCATTTGTGGTGATAAACTGCCGTTTGGGCCCATGGGAGGGCTTAGAAGGAAAGGAGTGCTATGTGTTCTTTGGAGTCCAGATTTTGCTGGATTGGTTTTCGGGTGCCATTTCGCATTTGCAGAGGCCCAGAGGTATCAAAGCAATGGAAACTCACCAGAAGTGACCCCATTTTGGAAACTACACCCTCAAGGAACTCATTTATGGGTGTTGTGACACTACAGGTTTTTTTTCACAGAATTTATTTGAATTGGGCTGGAAATTTAAAAAAAAAAAATTTTTTCAAATAAGATGTCGTTTTGGCTCAAAATGTCATATTTTCACAAGGAATAAAATACGCGCCATTACCCTATTTGTGGTGATAAACTGCAGTTTGGGCCCATGGGAGGGCTCAGAAGGAAAGGGCCACCATTTGGCCTACTGGGGATTCATGAATGCAGAAGCCCCTGAGGTACTAGTACAGTTGAAACCACCCGAGAAGTAACCTCGTTTTAAAAACTACACCCCTTAAGGCATTCATCTAGAGGTGTAGTGAGCATTTTGACCCCACAGGTATTGTGTAAAAGATAATGCGCAGCAGATGTGCAGATTGAGATTTGCAAATTTCTATACATATATGTCAATTCAGTGTCCGATATATTGTGCCCAGCATGTGCCACCAGAGACATACACCCCATAAACTGTAATGTGGGATCTCCCGGGTATGTCAATACCCTACAAGTGGCTGTTAACAGCTGCCTGGGCACACGACAGGGCTCAGAAGGGAAGGACCACCATTTGGCCTACTGAGGATTTTCTGGTGCTAAGTCATGTATGCAGAAGCCCCTGAGGTACCAGTACAGTTGAAACCCCAGAGAAGTGACCCCATTTTAAAAACTACACCCCTTAAGGCATTCATCTAGAGGTGTAGTGAGCATTTTGACCATACAGGTATTGTGTAAAAGATAATGCGCAGCAGATCGTGCATTGTGAGATTTGCAATTTTCTATACATATATGCCAATTCAGTGTACGATATATTGTGCCTAGCATGTGCCACCGGAGACATACACCCCATAAACTGTAATGTGGGTTCTCCCGGGTATGGCAATACCCTACAAGTGGCTGTTAACAGCTGACAGGGCACACGGCAAGGCTCAGAAGGGAAAGATGAGGGGGATAAGCTGTGCAGAGTGCATCAGGGTAAGTAAAACTGGGGTAGATTAAAAATCAAGGGATGTATGATAAATTTTAAAACACTCTTTCATACAGAGCCCTGGTTTTTCGGGACACGTCACATTGATATATTGTGTCCTTCCTAATCCCCCTCTTATAGCAGACTTTGCACCTCTTTTGACTTTTTCCTTTCTTGCCAGTTTGGGGAACTTCTCCTGGAAAGTGTTACCCTGGTACGATGCGTGTGGCCTCGCTTCCAGAAGTACTCACAGAAGTACTGGGTGCCCACCGTTCTTTGTCCCTAAAGATCAGGTTCTTGATGACCACCTCTTGAAATTCCAGGAAAGTTCCCCTCTGGCCTGCACATCGACGTAGCATGTACGCATTGTACAATGCCATCTGTATGATGTGCACGGCCAGCTTTTTTTACCACACCGCATTGGGCTGTAGGGCTCCAGGACTTGATCTGACAAGTCCACCCCTCCCATGTACCTATTGTAGTCCAGGATGCAGTCTGGTTTGGGGGTCTCTGTACTGGTACCTCATACAGGTACATGGGTACTGGTGGGGCCATGTTTTGTTGTCAATACAAGGACTTCTCTCTTGTACTTGACACACAATATGTTACTGCTAGATTGTGCCCTGCTCTCACCCCTTCTGAGTGTTTGTCTAAGCAGAGTCTTAGGGAGGCCTCTCAGATTTCTTCTAGCAGTGCCGCATGCCGCAGTACTTCTGGAAGTGAGGCACTTGAAGAGTGGGACGCTGGTATAAAAATTATCCAGGTAGAGGTGGTAACCCTGGTCCAGCAGTGGGTGCACCAAATCCCACACTATTTTTGCATTAACTCCCAGTAAGGAGGGGGGGGGCATTCTGGGGGCTGAATACTGGTGTCCTTCCCTTCATATATCCTACATTTGTAGGTATACCCTGATGCACTCTCGCACAGCTTCACGCCATACCTTGCCCTCTTACTCGGCAGGTACTTGCAGAATTGAAGCCTCACTTTAAGATGTACCAGGGACTCATCAACAGAAATACACTTCTCAGGGATGTATGCTTGGGTAAACCAGGCACTGAAATTGTCTAATAGGGGTCTCAGTTTATACAAACGGTCAAAACTGGGGTTATCTCTGTGTGGGCCATGCTCATTATCAGTATAATGTAAGAGGCGAAGTATTAACTAATAACGCATCCTGGACATGGCCATACGGTACATCGGGGTGTGGTATAAGATGTCCGTGCTCCAGTAGGTCCTAATGGACGGCTTTTTCAGAAGCCCCATGTTCAAGTGAAGTCCCCAGAACTTGCCAAACACTGCTGCGTGTACAGGGGTCCACCTGTGGGTTTGGTCATAAAATGATGTGGGGTTCTTAGTAATATACTGTTGGGCATATAAATTTTTCTGGGACACCAGAAGCTCTATAAAGTCATAAGTGAAGAAGAACTTGAAAAAGTCCATTTCACTGAGCCCTGCCGTATTAAATTTGATCAGCTAGGCTGCCCGTGTACTCAGGGATTTGGGGCTCATAAATGTCTGATGTGGGGGTTCAAATGGGGTCACTTCGATCTGGGGTTTCAACTGCGGAGGGGTCACTTCGCTCGTGGGGTTTCAACTGCGGTGGGGTAATTTCAATCGGGGGTTTCAACTGTAGTGGTGGTCCTGGGGGGTCTCCACGGGGGTTCCTCTTCTTTATCACTGGATGAGGAGGTGGATAAATAAAACAGAGTCTCACCATCCGGCGAGTCTGTTTCGGAGGCAAGAAATGAATATGCCTCTTCGGCAGTAAATGTACGTTGGGACATGTTTGTTTGCTTCCCTAACTAGGACCAATATGATGCTACTTAAACCAGCCCAAAAAATTGGTGTTTTTATAGAACGAGTGGGCTTCCCTGAGACTAAACCTAACTAGGGCGAGGGTTCCTGACACTAAACCTAACTAGATTTTATTTGAACTTCCCTGAGACTAAATGTAACTACGGTGACTATTCCCTGACACTAAACCTAACTAGATTATTCCTAGCTTCCCTGACACTAAACCTAACTACGGTGACGGGTGCCTGACACTAAACCTAACTAGATTATTCTGAGCTTCCCTGACACTAAACCTAACTACGGTGACGGGTGCCTGACACTAAACCTAACTAGATTATTCCAAGCTTCCCTGACGCTAAACCTAACTACGGTGATGGACCCCTAACGCTAGATCTAACTATGGCGACGGATTCCTGACGCTAAATTCCCTGATGCTATACCTAACTATGCTTTTTGATGGTTCCCTGACACTAACTAACCCTAATACTAAACTAACCAGTTAAATTGTCTAAACAAAGAAAAAATGTGAATTTTTTTTTTTTACTAATTTTTATCTTTTTTTTGTTTTATATATCTTATAAAGAAAAAAAAGAAAAAATTAATCCCCAGGGACCAAGAAATTGGCCCTGAAGACTAAGAAGTGGTCAGTGATAGGAGATCACTAACCAAAAACGTGGGGGGAACACAAGGAGGAAGGGTACAGGAGTGGGTAGTGAATGGGGAGGTGGGAAGCAGAAATTAGCAAAAAAAGTTTGTTTTCTCAACTTTTTTTACACTTTGCTCTTCTTTCTCTCTCTCACAACCGCTCTGAACGCCTCGCTATCTCCAACAGAAGCGTTCAGGGCTGTTGCAGCAGGATGTGATGTCAGGGAGAGGAAGTTAAGAGACCGATCACCGCTATTGGACATTTAGTAATTGACTGACCAATAGTGGTGATTGATGAGACGAGTTCATCGCGACAGGTCCCGGAGTGTTGAGCTGTGATAGCCTGCTGTCCGAAACAGCAGCTGTCACAGCTCGTGAACGCGCCGGCGGAAAATGGTGATGCATTTTCCCGTGACGTACTATTCCGTCACTGAGTGCGAACGGTGCGGTCAGCATGACGGAATAGTACGTCACTGAGCGCGAAGGGGTTAAAGCCATCTGCTATCCTCGCTGACACACACACACACAAACTTACTTTTGATGCAGTTTTTGGTGTAGTATTTGCCTCAGTTTCTTGATCCAAAACTAGAAATGCATCCAAAAGGAAGAAGAGGTATGTATATATAAAAAAAAAAAAAAAGACTGACACTGTGCATGTCTTTTCTGTTGTGTCCACTCGTGTGTTTGGCTCAAATAACTGCACTTAGAAAATGCACTAAAAAACTGTGTCATCCTGTCCATAAAGAATGAATTCATAAATGATCACGTGTTTGGCACAGATTTTCATACTTTTAGAAAGCCAGGATAACACACACAGTTTTGCTCCGTTGAGCCAAATACAGACGTCAACACCAAAGATAGGAGATGTTTCCGTTTTTTCTTAATATCTTTCATGCCCTTTGTATCCACTTCTGATTTAGGCTCAAAAAACGTAGCCCAAAACCGCCACAAAAACTGAATCAAAATTGTGTTTGTGATCCTGGCCTATATAATGTTTTTTCAATTGTTTTAAGGCTGAAATAACACATGTAATTTTGATGCAGTTTTTGTGGCAGTTTTCTAAGCCAAAGCCAGGAGTGGATACAAAAGAGAGGAGATTTATCAGTCTTTCCTTTATGCTTTTCCTTTCCTTAGTATCCACTCCAGGCTTTGGCTCATAAAGCTGAATGAAAAACTGCACCCAAAGCATCAAAACTACACGTGTGAATACAGCATAAAAGGGTTTATCATTAAATTAGGCCAGGTTTACACCAGCTTTCGCCTTTCCGTTGTTCTGCTCCATCTTACCGTAAACGCAGGTTCCATTGCACAACGCACACTGCCGATGGAACCCATTGACTTCAATGGGTTACATTGGGTTTCCGTCAGGGTGTCCGTGGTTTTCTAGTATTTTTTCGGTCGGATTTCCGACGGAGACCCCTAACAGAGTCTCCAATTCAGATGTGAACGAGGCCTTAAAAATACTTCAGACATGTGATAGCTCTTTAACTGTTTGTTTTCCAGGAGTCTATTGAGTAATATCTTTAATTTCCTTGATGCAGTCATATTTAGTTTTTTCATTTTTTTCTTTTCCTTCCCACATTCCAAAAGCCATATGAGGGCTTGTTTTTTGCAGGACGTATTGAAGTTTTTAATGACACCATTTAAACTACCATGCAATTTACTAGGAAACGTAGAAAAAACTTATTTGTGGGGTGGAATTGGATAAAAACAACGATTCCTTAATTGTTTTTTGGGTTTTGTTTCTACAGCATTTACCAGGCGGTAAAAACGACAAGTTAAATTTATTCTGTGGGTCAATACATTTATGGCGGTACCATATTTATATATCTTTTATGATATATTACAAAGAAAAAACTATTTGTTAAAAAAAATATTTTGTGCTACCATAACTTTTAAAATTTTCATCGATGGAGCAGTGTTAGGACCTACCATTTTGGGATACATTCAACTAAAAAACAGCAATTCTGGATTTTTTTTTTCCCAACGGCGTTAATCCAATGTGGTGCCAAAACAGTAAAAAAACAAACAAACGTGACCCCATTTTGGAAACTACACCCCTCAATGACATTATCTAGGGGCATAGTTAGCATTTTGACCCCACAGTTTTTTTGCTAAATGTATTTGAACTAGTCTGTGAAGATGAAAATCTACATTTTTTCTGAAAAAATTTAGAAATGTTTAATTTTCACAATGAATAAAGGAGAAATAATACCCCAGCATTAGTAAAGCAATTTCTCCCGATTACGGCAATACCCCATATGTGGTAATAAACTGCTGTTTGGACCCACAGCAGGGCTCAGAAGAGAAGTAGAGTCATTTGGCTTTTGGACCAGTGATTTTGCTGGATTGGTTTTCAGTGCCATGTCATGTTTGCAATGAACTGGAGGAACCAAAACCGTAAAAGTGACCCCATTTTGGAAACTACACCCCTCACGGAATTTATCTAGGGGTATAGTTAGCATTTTGACCCCACAGTTTTTTTGCTAAACGTATTTGAATTAGTCTGTGAAGATGAAAATCTACTTTTTTTCTGAAAAAACTTAGACATTTTTAATTTTTACAAGGAATAAAGGATAAATAACACCCCAGCATTTGTAAAGCAATTTTTCCTGATTACGGAAATACCCCATATGTGGTAATAAACTGCTGTTTGGACCCACAGCAGGGCTTAAAAGGGAAGGAGCGCTATTTGGCTTTTGGAGCTCAAATTTAGCTGAAATGGTTTTTAGGTGTCATGTCGCATTTGCAAAGCCTGAGAGGCCAAAACAGTAGAAACCCCCCAAATGTGACCCCATTTGGGAAACTACACGACTTAAGGAATCTATCTAGGGGTATAGTGACCATTTTGACCCCACAGGTCTTTTGCAGAATTTATTAGAATTAGGCCATGAAAATGAATATCAACATTATTTCCACTAAAATGTTGCATTTTTTAATTTTCACAAAGGATAAAGGAGAAAAAGCACCCCAACATTTGTAAAGCAATTTCTCCCGAGTACGGACCCCACATGTGGTCATAAATGTTTTTTTATTAGTAATTAATTAACCCTTTTTTTTTCCACCGGAGCTGTGTGAGGGCTTATTTGTTATGGGACAATCTGTAGTTTTCATTGGTACCATTTTGGGGTACATGCATTTTTTTTTTATAACTTTTTATTCAATTTTTTGGGCAAGCAAGGTGACCAAAAACCATCAATTCTGACAATGTTTTTTTTTTTTTTTTTTTTTTTACGGCGTTCACCCTGGGCTATAAATGCCAATTTTACTTTATGCTGCAGGTCGATACGATTATGGCGATATCATATGTATATAGTTTTTTTTATGTTTTTCAGCGTTTGCACAATAAAATCACTTATTTATAAAATAATTTATATGTCACCATATTCTGAGAGCCATAACTTTTTTATTTTTCAGTCAAAAAAGCTGTGTAAGGGCTTGTTTTTTGCGGGACGGGTTGTAGTTTTATTGGTACTATTTTGGGGTACATGCGACTTTTTAATCACTTTTTATTCTATTTTTGGGAGGGGTGGTGACCACAAAATAGTGATTCTGGCATCGTTTTTTCCTTCTTTTTTTTTGCGTTGTTCACCGTGCAGGAAAAATAACATTATAGTTTTATAGTTTGGGTCGTTACAAATGCGGTGATACCAAATATGTGTACTTTTTTAACGTGTTCATTTTTTCCTATAATAAAATACTTATTATAGGAAAAAAAACATTTTGTTTATGTAACTTATAACATTTATTTTTACATTTTTATCAAACTTTTTATTATCTTTTTTTTACTTGTCCCACTAGGGGACATTTAGACTTGCAGCTCTAATCGCTGCTAGAACACATTACACTACCTACGTGACAGTCACTCTGACAGGAAGCCTATGAGGACCAGCCTCTGGCTGGTCCTCATAGGTTTCTGTACATGACGGTCCGGAAGCCATTGTCTGGCATCCTTTTGCCATGGGTACCATCGCCAGCCCCTGTGATTTCAGGTGGGCACTGCCGATCTGCGCTAAATACCTTAAATGCGGCGATCGCAATCGACCACCGCCTCTAAGGGGTTAACTGCCGAAATCAGTGGCGATGGGCCGCTGATCGGCAACAGGGAACGCAGGGCAGACACCCTGCACAATTAACCGCTGTTGTGGTGTAGTGGCGCGCGGCGGTTAACTGTCAAAGTACAGATGCAACTGCACGTCAAGGTGCGCAAAGTTACTGCTCACCTTGAGGTGCAGTTACGTCACGGTGCGGGAAGGGGTTAAATACCTACACCCACAGGTTGCCATAGGAACACATGAACACAATACATATTTAAAGAGACAGGGTCATAAAAAATCTACATATACAGAATCATAAAAAAACACTCAAATCATTGCGGTCATTAAATCCAAGATTACCTAAGGTGTTTGTTTTAATAATCCACTTAGATTCTCTCTGCAGCAACAATCTACTGCTCTCACCTCCTGCATATGGTAAATCTACTCTTTCTATTCCTGCAAAGGTGAGAACATCTGACCTGCTTCCATGGGTGTTTCTCACATGTTCTATCAACCTGGGAGCACCCTCCCCTGTAGTAATGGAGTGATAATGTTCACGAAATCTGGTGTGTAAATACTGAATTGTCTTACCAATGTAAAAGAAGCCACAAGGGCAGAAAATGACATACACTACAAATGTGGTTTTGCAATTAATACATTTTCGTATCCTAACGTCTACACCTCCTATCTTCAGCACTTTTGTTTTACGGAAAAAGCGACAGTGGTTGCAGTGACCACATTTAAAATTTCCATTTGGTGCAGATTTTTCCAGCCAAGTCTCACTATACCTTTTCATCGTACTGCTAAAAAGCACATCTTTAATTTTTGTGCTCTGTCTGAAGCTGATGAGGGTTCTTTTTATGGCTATATCTCTTAATTCAGGGTCCCTTTCAATAATGTGCCAGTTCTTATTGATGGTTGACCTTATTACTGACTCTAGAGGACTAAATTGGAAGGGAAAAAGCAAATCTCTGTTCTCTTAAAAATTTGTCAGAGTTGTTCCTCTTATTTTTATAATGTTTATGCAACAAACTAGTCCTCTCCTTTCTTAAAGCTCTGTCAAGGGTGCTGTCAAGGGATTCCTTGGAATAGCCTCTCTCCAGAAGGCGTTCCCTTAACTCGAACGCCTGCTGTAGGAAGGTCTGTTCACTGTCGTTAATGTGTCTGAGTCTAATAAACTGTCCATATGGTAGGGCTTGTTTAGTGTGATTAGGGTTAAAGCTTCTATTATGTAGTAATGCATTAGTTGCTGTAGGTTTTAAAAAAAAACGATATACTCAATGTATCACCTTTCACTAACACCAGAACATCCAAAAATTCAAGATCTTGCGAATCATTTTAGATGTAAACCTCATGTTCATACGCTTTTCTGAGTTGACCTATGCTACAAAATTAGTGAAATTTGTGTCCGTCCCTGACCAAACTATAAAGACATCATCCACATATATCAGGTATAGCTTAATATAGCAAGAGAATTTGTTTGATGTACTAAAGATGTATGTTTCTTCAAAAAATGCAAGAAAAATATTAGCATATGTGCATGCCACTGGAGTGTCCATAGCAGTACCTGACGTTTGAGAGTACCATTTCTTGTTGAATCTAAAGCCATTGTGTGAGAGCATGAATTTTAGGGAGTCACAAATAAAGTTACTGTAATCTGAGCTTTTTCCACTAATCTCTATTACTTTTCTAACTGCCAGGATAGATCATGCAGAATTCTATTGTAGAGCCTTTCCACGTCTATCGAGGCGAGTTTATATCCTGAAATTCCTCCAAAGCCACAATAAAGTCGTTGGTGTCCTTCAAATAAGAGGGAATCTCCCTCAAAATAGGAAAATAGGCCTTAAAAGCCAATCAATATACTTTGACAGGGGTTCAGTCAATGCCTGTATACCAACGACAATGGGCCGCCTTGGAGGGCATGCCCTATTGTTGTGGACTTTTGGTAAAAAATACCAATTAGTTTTAAGTGGGTGAGTAGGGTACAGTTTCTCGGCTAGCTTCATAGACAATGTGTCATTCTCTACATTGGTGCGTAATAGCGTTTGTAACTGAGTTTTATATCTGTGTGTAGGATCACAGATTAATTTCTAGTAAACTCATGAATCATTAAGTTGCCTTTCAGCCTCTTCTAGAAAGTAATCCGCAGACCTAAATTTGTCTAGGGCTAGCTTTTCACCTACAGTGATGTTACTAGGGCAGTTGTCATACATGAGGGCTCTGGCATCTCCCAGAACTTGGCTCTAGAAAATTTGTTATGTTAATTTTTTTTTTGTTTACATTTCTTTAGGAAGAAATGGCCAAAAAGTTTGTTTTTTAAGTTTTTATATTAATATACATATTTATATGACTTTTTTTTTTAGTCCCTCTAGTGGACTTGAACAAGTGATTGTTTGACTGCTGGTACAATACAGTCCTGGGCAAAAGTTTTGAGACTGACACAAATTTTGGTTTTCACAAAACTTGCTGCTTTGGTTTTTATAGTGTCAATTTGCATTAACTCTAGATTTTTATATAGAGTGATCAGATGAATTGCAATAAATTGCAAAGTCATTTCTTGGCATGAAAATTAACTTAATCACAAAAAAACCATTTCCACTGTATTTCAGCCCTGCCACAAAATGACCTGCTAACATCATTTCAGTGACCTTCTCGTTAGATCAGCAGAAAGTGTTAATGAGGACAAGGCAGCTGATATCACTCTGTCATGCTGCTTGAGCTATAAGAGTAGACTGGTTGTTTTAAAAGTGAGATGGTGCTTGAAATCATTGTCTTCTTCTGTTAACTATTGTTACTGTAAAGGATCTGCCAGACACAGCTTCTGTGTCGACGCCCATGGTTAATCAGTCTGCACCTGCTCCTAGGTCTGATAGAGTGACTCAATCTGCTACCACTCAGGCTGATAGGTTCTCCCACTCCTGAGCCTATCACAGCCTGGCCAGACGGTTCTAGCTCCCGCCCTCGGTCTATTTATACCTGCATTTCCTGCTTGTCTTTGCCTGTGATTCTATCCTGTTTCCTGGCTCTGCTGCTCCTGCTATTATTATTGACCTTGCTTAATTTTGACCCTGGCTTTACTGACTACGCTCCTGCTCTGCGTTTGGTACCTCGTTCGATCCTGGTTTGACGCCTGTTGGTCACGGTGTTGCCGTGGGCAACTGCCCCATTTCCCTTAGCTTCTGTGTACCCTTGTCTGTTTGTCTTTCGTGCACATATTGAGTATAGGGACCATCGTCCAGTTGTACGCCGTCACCAAGGACGGGCCGTGCAAGTAGGCAGGGACTGAGTGGCGGGTAGATTAGGGCTCACCTGTCTGTCTCCCTACCCCATCATTATAGTTACGTCCAAGGAAACACGTGCAGTCATCATTGCTTTGCATCAAAAGGGCTTTACATGCAAGGACATTGCTTCTTGTAAGATTGCCCATAAATCAACTATTTATCGGATCATCAAGAATTTCAAGGAGGGAGGTTGAAGTGCTGTGAATAAGGACTACAGGATGCCCAAGAAAGTCCAGCAAGTGCCAAGACAGTTTACTAAAGAGGATTCAGCTATGGGATCAGTTTAACACCAGTGCAGAGCTTGCTCAGGAATGGCAGCAGGCAGGTGTCAATGCATCTACTCGCACAGTGAGGCAAAAGCTTTTGAAGGATGGCCTGGTGTAAAGAAGGGCAGCAAAGAAGCCACTTCTCTCCAAAAAAAACCATCAAGGACATACATTATGCAGGAAGTACAGGGATTGGACTACAGAGGATTAGGGTAAAGTTATTTTCTCTGATGAAGCCTCCTTCACACTCTTTGGGAGATCTGAAAGAATGATTGTTAGGAGAAGAAAAGGTGAGCGCCACCATGAGTCTTGTGTAATGCCAACAGTATAGCATCATTCGAGACCATTCATGTGTGGGGTTGCTTTTCATCCAAGGGAGTATGCTCACTCACAATTTTGCCCCAGAATACTTCCATGAATCAAGAATGGTATCTAAACATCGTCCAAGAGCAACTTCTCCTAACTATCCAGGAGCAATTTGGTGATGAACAATGCTTTTTCCATCATGATGGAGCGCATGTCACAAAACTAAAGTGATAACTAAGTGGCTCGGTGAACAAAAAAATTGAAATTTTCGGTCCATGGAAAGGAAACTCCCTAGATCTCAATCCCATTAAGAACTTGTGGTCAATTCTTAACTCCTTAACGACCTCCCACCATCTTTTGAAGCTGCTTCGTGCTTTGTCTACAGCAATGTCTTTTGGTGTCGCTGTAGAAGAGGCTAATGAAGGCCTCTAAGCAGGAGCTGTAAATTACTGCTCCTGATCTTAGAGCAGCATGCTAAATACAGCTGGGGGTCAGAAAACAATCGGACCCCAGCTGTTTAACCCCTTGATTGTCGCGGTCCGTGACCAGGGCATGATCAAAGGAAACTCCCCTCTTTGATCGCGTCACTGGGAATCCTTCTGTAGTCTGCCCTGGGGACCTAGAAAGGACCCCAGGGCTGTCTGTTCAGTTTGCCTGCTGTTGGGGCACACTATGTGCTGCCCTAACAGCAGTCTGTGTCATAGTGACACAGTGTAATGTATTAGCATACAAGAGTATGCTAATACATTATAAGTGAAAAATAGAGTTGTAAATAAAGTTCACCCTTAATGGAATTTAAAAAGTAACAAAACATTTTTTAAAATAAAAAAAATGTCCCAAAAAAAGTCATTATTTTGCATAAAATATACTTTATTGCCCCCTACTTTAAATTAAAACAAAAAACATACACATATTAGGTATCTAAACGACTGTAAGAACCTAAATAATTAATTCAACAGGTTATTTAGTGTTAAACATGAACGGGATAAAAAATAAACAAGAAAAACAATGCTGAGAATCGCTTTTTCCTATGTTCACGCCGTAAAAACATATTTTTTCTACCTCCAAACTGCGGAAAAAAATAATACAATTCCTCCCACATAAAACAAGGCCTTATACAGCCACATCAATGAAAAAATAAAAAAAGATATGGCTGCTGAAAGGCAGAGAGGCAAAAACAGAAAAATGTAGCTGGTCATTAAGTCCTTTTCAGGACCGGTCATTAAGGGTTTAAAAAGCAGTTGGACAAACAAAAACACATAAATTGTGATAAACTTCAAGCACTGATTTGGCAAGAATGGGTTTCTATCATTCAGGATTTGGCCAAGGAGCTGATATCCAACATGCCAGGGCGAATTTCAGAAGTCTTGAAAAAGAAGGGTCAACGCTGTAAATGTTGAGTCTTTGCATAAACTTGATGTATTTGTCAATAAAAGTTTAAAACCTATGAAATGCTTATAATTATACTTCAGTACACCATAGAAACATCTGACTAAAAGATCGTAAAACACTGAAGAAGCAAACTTTGTGAAAACCAAAATTTGTGTCAGTCTCAAACCTTTTGGCCAGGAAAGTACACTGGAATGTATAGTGCTATTTACCAGCTCCTCTGGCTTGGCTTAATAGGAGCAGAGAAATGACCCCCAGGCTGCCATGACAACCATAGGCAGCCCGCGATCGCGTCGCGGGGGCCCATGGTCTGAAGGACGGTCCGCCCTCTTTCTAACAGCTTAGATGCCTCAGACCCTTATTACCCCAGCATCTAAGTGGTTAAACAATTGGCTATGGAGTTATCTCCAATCTTGGCCATTGCAGTGAGGAGTCGGCTGTAACATATAGCTGACACCCGCAAAGTATGGTGTGGGCTCAACTCGTGAGCCCACTCCAGACTCCCACTTGGATACTGTAATGTACAGTTACATCACATGTAGCCAAGGTGTTAAATATCCTTTTATTGACTAGTGCACAGAAATTAGACTACGTCATATCACGTTTTAGCATCCTGTTTAAACGTCCTGCTTTTTTATATCATGAAGCATCCTGTTGCCATAGACTTTGTGCAGAAAAACAAACCGTCAGGATCCTGTGGTTCAGCAGGATCAAAAAAAAAGTCCATCTCCATTTGTCTGTCCAGTCGAACACAACATACCCTGACAAAAACTTGTAAAGCGGAGACAAAAAGACACTTTTAACCATGACGGTAGCCCCGTTAAAAACCTAAGAATCCATTAACACATCTATTTGAAAAAAACGAAGTCACAAACGGATAATTTAACAGGATGCTAAAACGTAATGTGAAAGGGGCCATCAAACGGACATAATACACAGTATACAGAACCAGGTAATAGTAATAAGCTTTACACTAGTAGAAAAGTAGATATTAGAGGTTGAACGATACAAAGTAGTATAACAGAGATAATGTTGAATGGAGAGTATATTTATGCAGTTCTATCTAGATATTCCAGTCTTGCATTGTGAGCTATTTTCTGAAGCCAGTGGGAAATTGGTTATGTGGAGGATGTGGAAGCCACTGCTTGGAGTTGCAACTGACAGTGGTATAATTGAGACATGGTCCACATGTCGTGGCATTCTATACAACATACATAAGTATTACGTTGCTAGTACTAGGTCAGTTAGTAGTCTGCTCAGATGTGACTGGATCTTGGGGTTTGTTCTTTAAATAAACCTCAAGAAAACAATTGCATTTCCTTGTGATTTCCTAAATGTGTCTAGAATTGATATGTTGTAAATGTGATCCCATTTTCAATGATCTGCTTTTGATATAACATGATGATGGTTATTGGAAAGTTTGAGGGCTCAGTAGTAAGCACTGTTGTCTTGCAGCACTGGGGTCCACGGTTCAAATATGATCTGCATGGAGTTTCTATGTTCACTGCATGTTAGAGTGGTTTTCCTGAATATTCTACTTTACTCCCACACTCCAAAAACATACAGATTGGTAAAAGTATGTGCATGAGATAGAGAAATTAGATTGTAAGCCTGTCTGGGTGTAGGGTCTGTACATCATTGCAGGATGGGTTGGTGCTGTATAAGCAATGGGAAATGTTGATGTTTTTTGTGGTCTGTTGTTTAGCCCTATTCCCTTCAGTGTCCTTTGGCCCAGTCACCACAAAACTATTTTTACTCCCACAGGACCATTGATTGTATGTTCATCCCACGTTTCTTTATATATACTCACCACTGGTCCTACATATAAATAGTGTCTGGTCAATGGGTCTCTATAGACATATTCAGCGTATAGGTCAGGAGCATTTTCTGGCACATTCGTGGAACATACACTGCAGTGTGAATAGAGCCTAATACCAGAATCTGCTCCTACCTCCTATGACCATGTCATGTTTCGAGTCACACAGATCAAGTATTATTTTGCCATTTTGAAGTGGATATGAACATAAACCTAAAATCACTATGTCCACCTACCTGATTTATAGCTCAGGATACACAAGCAGTAACGTGACTCCTGTGATGTTAGCATGATGACTCCTGTGATCTACTTTGCTCAGTTTAAGTTAATTATTAATTACTTGTCAGAGAAAGTCATACATTTGGCAGGAATCAACACTGTTCCCATGTCTAAAAATGTGTTGCCAGTAGGTCACCTTACATTAGATGGAAATACAGACTGTTCTTGATAATTATTCATAACTTCCCATTAATATTCATAAAACGATATTCTTTAGACCGTATCACAGCTGTGTTTGCCAAATACTTTGTATCTTTGCTCGAAGTCAATACCTTCATTAAACCCATTTTAATTATTGATTCATATTTTAAAATACATTTACACTGATAAAAAAAAAGAAAAAGAAAAGAACTAGCACAGCTGTGAGAAGAAAAATCTTCAACTGCACATATTATTTAGTGGAAAGGGCCCTGTCAACGTCTGTTTAGCTGGGAAGTGTTGCTCTTAAAGAGAACGTATCATCACAAAATGACATTATTTAAATCAGGTTTTTATTATAAATAAATATTTTTAAAAACATTTGGTGGTTGTTTTTTTTACTATGCACATAAAAACAATCTTGAAATATTACATTTTCACTGCCACGAGAGTGTCTATTTTTCTGTTCTCTATAGCTCACTTGTCTGCTTTGCGGTATATATAAAGGTGCGGGATGAGGAGAATAATCTCATTATCACCAAAGGGTGGGCTAGTCAATGATAGCTCTATTGTTTTGCTGGAAGCCTAAATAAGGGCATGACCACACGTGGCGGATTTCCTCCGCAACTGTCCGCTTCAATGCCGCACAGAATCTGCGTTGCAGATTCTGCTGCGGATCTGCACAAAATGTGCAGTAAATTGATGCGGACTAGCTGCTGCGGACTGCGGGAAAAGTGCTTCCCTTCTCCCTATCAGTGCAGGATAGAGAGAAGGGACAGCACTTTCCCTAGTGAAAGTAAACGAATTTCATACTTACCGGCCGTTGTCTTGGTGACGCGTCCCTCTTTCGGCATCCAGCCCGACCTCCCTGGATGACGCGGCAGCCGTCACTTAGACTGAAACGTCATCCTGGGAAGCCGGACTGGAGACAGAAGCAGGGAGTTCTCGGTAAGTATGAACTTATATTTTTTTACAGGTTGCTGTATATTGTGATCGGTAGTCACTGTCCAGGGTGCAGAAACAGTTACTGCCGATCGCTTAACTCTTTCAGCACCCTGGACAGTGACTATTTACTGACGTCTCCTAGCAACGCTCCTGTCATTACGGGAGCCCCATTGACTTCCTCAGTCTGGCTGTAGACCTAGAAATACATAGGTCCAGCCAGAATGAAGAAATGTCAAGTTAAAAAAGCAAGACGGATCCGCAGCACACATAACATGTGCATGACAGCTGCGGACTTCATTGCGGAAATTAGAATCTCCATTGAAGTCAATGGAGAAATTCCGCCATGAGTCCGCCACTGCTCCGCAACAGACAGAGCATGCTGCGGACACCAAATTCCGCTCCGCAGCCTATGCTCCGCAGCGGAATTTTACGCCTCGTCTAAACGAACACTGCTAAATTAAAGTGTAAGTCAATGGACAAACGGCTCCGCTGCGGATTAACGCTGCGGAGTGTCCGCAGCGGAATTTTAGTGAAATTCCGCCACGTGTGAACCCAGCCTAAGGCAGGATACTAAAGGCCCTTTTACACTGGCCAATTATCGGACAAACGCTAATTCATAGAATGCTCATTGCCAATAATTGCCCTGTGTAAACAGGCCAGCGATCAGCAGTTGAACGAGCAAACGCTCGTTCATCAGCTGATCGTATCTGTAATGGCTGCGGTCGCCTTACCTGCTGACAGCTGTGGCCGACGTCTCCTTCCTGCATTGTCCGTGAGGGGGTGCACGCGCACTGGTTCTCGACCTTAAAGGACCAGCACGCGCATATCTAATTCATTAATGAATTATTTCCAAGACCACCCTGGACTATAAAATGAACCCTGCCCTTTCACTCCTTGCCTGAACATTGTTGTAGTTTTCCCATGTTTGTATTGCAAATGGTCCCTTAGTGTTATCCTACTTCCAGTGTTCCTGTGCCCTGCTACCTGTATCCTGTAACCAGTGCTGTGTTTTGTTCCTGAGCCTGTCTAGTGTTGGAGTCATGTTGTGCCGCCTGCTGTTATACGCCACAACTGGTGTCATCTGACATCCCTGATATCATCTACCACGTCTGTCGCAAACCTGCGACACCTACTGCTATACGTCACATCTGGTATCATTCGCCACATCTGGCGCAACCTGCCACATCTAGTCCCATCCGTGCTAAAGCCTCTACCATTGTCTGGACTATCTCAGGTACCCTTGTGCTACGAAATCTTTGTATAGACTTTTGCATAGACTGTGACTTGGCCAGCTGCCTCTCCGGTACGGCGGAGCAGCCTAGTGGGTCCACATACTCCTAGATCTTGAGAGTACGCTCAGGCCATGGAACCCACTGGCCAATCTAAGACCGCAGTTCAGGTAATACGAACAGATATGCGTGACCTACGTGCATGCCAGGATCTACTCCTCGTGACATCATCGCCCGACTGGATCAAACTCCTGCTTCTCTTCTGGATGCTGCTGCCATTCCACTGCCCGTCATTCCTCCTGTCTGTTCTGGAGCCACAGTTTCGTTGCCTCTTCCTCCCCGCTATGGCGGTGACCCTAGAACCTGTAGAGGTTTCCGCAACCAATGTATCATTAATTTTAGGTTATGAGCTCATCTTTTCCCATCTGATGAGGCCAAGGTAGCGTTCATCATTTCCCTTCTCGTTGGCGAGGCTCTAGCATGGGTGAATCCAATCTTGTAACGTGTGGGACTTGAATTCTCTGACCTACATAGCTTTATTCCTACAGACTTTTCATACTGTGTTCGAGGAGCCGGGTCGAACATCCTCTGCAGCGGCCACTCTGCTAACCCTCAAGCAAGGAGCAGGAGAGTATGCTATATCCTTCCGTACCCTGGCAGCAGAGTTTGCATGGAACAATGAGGCATTGGTGGCAACCTTTTGGCAGGGACTGTCCTCGCACATCAAAGACGAGCTAGCAGCCCGCGATCTTCCTTCTACCCTGGATGCTCTTATCCTGTTGGCTACCCGGGTCCATATGAGGATCCAGGAATGGTCAGGAGGTTCGGCGGGAGAGACGTTTCCACAGTCTGGCACCCTCGTTCCAGAGACCAGTATTGCCCCCTACTGTTGTCCTACTTGAGGAACCTATGCAGGTAGACAGACTCAAACTGTCTGAGCAGGAGAAACAGCACAGACGCTCTTCAGGTCTGTGTCTGTATTTCGGCCTTAAAGGCCATTTTGTGCGCCAATGTCCACAAAAACCGGGAAACACCAGCACCTATAGTTGGTTGGAGAGACAATCCTAGGAGGGACGATGCCAAATTTCAAAGCCTCTCCCAAGTTATTCATTCCGTGACCATCATCACTGGTGATATATCACAATCCTCTTCAGCCTATCTGGACTCTGGAGCAGCTGCAAATTTTATTCAGCAGGATCTAGTGGATCACCTACATCTACCCACAGTGCTTCTGAAGAGACCCCTGGGGATTGCCTCTGTGAATGCACTACCTTTGCCTGATCCTGTCGTATTCGTTACTAAACCACTAACACTGCAAAACTGAGTTCTTCGCTCGGAATAGATTACATTCCTCGTTCTATCTGAAGCAATTAACCCTGTCCTGCTGGGCCTGCCTTGGCTTCGCCTACATGCTCCGGTTCTCCACTGGAGTTCTGGAGAGGTCCTCCAATGGGGGCCCAAATGCCTTGCCGGCTGCCTGTCACAGGTTTGTCCTGTTTTCCTCCACTGTCACAGTCACTCTCCGATCTACCGTCATATTATGCTAGTTTTGCGGACGTCTTCAGTAAGAAGGAAGCAGAGACTCTTCCTCCCCATTGCATCTACGATTGCCCTGTTCAATTACTTTCTGATGCCTCGCTACCCTCGAGGTCGAGTTTATCCTCTCTCCCTGCCAGAAACCCTAGCCATGTCTACCTACATTAAGGAGAACCTCGAGAGAGGGTTCATCCAGAAGTCATCCTCGCCGGCAGGAGCCGGTTTCTTTCTCGTGAAGATGGATCTCCTCTTCCATGTGTCAACTTCTGGGGTCTGAACCAAATCACAGTTAAGATTAAGTATCCCCTAAAGCTTATCTCAGAACTTTTCAATAGAATTTGTGGGGCCAAGGTGTTCACAAAGCTGGATCTATGCAGAGCTTATAACTTGATCTGAATCCGTAAAGGTAACGAGTGGAAAACCACATTTAACACTCGAGACGGCCAATACGAATACCTCGTGATGCCCTTTAGATTATGTAACGCTCCAGCTGTGTTCCAGTAGTTTGTAAATTAGCTTTTTCGAGACATGCTGTATGTCTGTGTGGTGGTCTATCTGGATGACATCCTGATTTACTCACCTGATTTGATGACACATCAGAAGCATGTTCACCAAGTTCTCTCGTGGGTAAGGGGGAATTGCCTATATGCTAAATTCGAGAAACATGTGTTCGAGTGGAAATCTCTGCCCTTCATGGGCTACATCGTATCTGACCATGGTCTGAAGATAAATCCAGAGAAGGTGAGATCCGTCTTAGAATGGCCATCTGCCACCCCTGATATCATCTGCCACATCTGGCGCAACCTACTGCTATATACCATGTCTGGTATCATTCGCCATGTCTGGCGCAACCTGCCACATCTAGCCCCATCCATGCTAAAGCCTCTGCCATTGTCTAGACTTTCTCAGGTACCCTTGTGCTACAAACTCTTTGTATAGACTTTTGCATAGACTGTGACTTGGCCAGCTGCCTCTCCGCTACGGTGGAGCGGCCTTGCGGGTCCACATACCCCTAGATCATGACAGTATATTTTTAAAAATTACAAATATTATTATTGTCGGCAGCACATCTCCCTGTGTAAGCAGGGAGATGTGCTGCTGACATGATAATAATGTATGTAATGTATACTAGCTCCTTGTGTAAGGAGCAAACAAGCGCCAATCAACGGGCTGTCTCATTGATCGCGCTCATTTACACGGCCCAGAACAGGATGTGTAGGAGGACCTTAACACTATACACACAGATTAGGCTCTGTATGTATCTCTCCGGGAGGGGCTGCTCTCCATCACTTCTTGGAGACTGTAATAATCTGTGAGCTTCCTCTGACAATTAAAGGGGTTGTCCCAAGTTGATAAATGGAGCTATAAAGCTCCCCCATGTAAAAATAAGAAGAATTCTAATTACCTGTCCGTCGTCCAGCGATGTCGTTTTCTTGATATCGTTGATTGAAGTTGCGGTCGGTCCCTCTTTGTATCCTGCTCGTTGCCTAGGTTCCCGGCCACCGCTATTTACCTTTAGCGGTGGCCGCGCATGCGTAATGACATCCTCTGCGTCCGGAGCAGAGGATGTCATTTACTCATGAACGCGCATCCCGGCGCATCTCGGCGCATGCGCAGGAGATGCAAGGAGATGAAGTGGAAGGTACCCGTCGCGAGAAGTCTGCGCTCCGCTAAAGGTAAGTGTGTGTGTGTGTGTGTGTGTGTGTGTCTGTGTTTGTGTATAGATGGGTGTGTTTGTGTATATGTGTGTGTGTTTATGTGTGAGTGTATACATGGGTGTATTTGTGTGTATATGTTTGTGTATATTTTTGTGTTTGTGTATATTTGTGTGTGTGTATATATGGGTGTGTTTGTGTATATGTTTGACTGTGTGTGTTTTTGTATATGTGTGGGTTTGTGTATGTGTTTGTGTATATATGGGTGTGTTTGTGTACATATGTTTGTGTGTATATGTGTATATGTTTGTGTGTATATGTGTGTGTGCTTTTTTGGTGTGTTTATGTGTGTGTGTTTGTGTATATATGGGTGTGTTTGTGTATATGTGTGTGTATATATGGGTGTGTTTGTGTATATATGTATATGTTTGTGTATATGTGGGTTTGTTTGTGTACATGTGTTTGTGTATATGTTTGTGTGTATATGTGTGTTTGTGTATATGTTTGTGTGTGTGTTTGTGTGTTTATGTGTGTGTGTGTGTGTGTGTGTGTGTTTGTGTATGTGGGTGTGTTTGTGCATATGTTTGTGTGTATATGTTTGTGTGTTTTTGTATATGTATATGTGTGTGTGTATATGTGTGTGTTTGTGTATATATGGGTGTGTTTGTGCATATGTGTATATGTATGCATATGTGTGTGTGTATATGTGTGTGTGTGTTTGTGTATATATGGGTGTGTTTGTGCATATGTGTATAGGTTTGTGTGTATATGTTTGTGTGTTTTTGTATACGTGTGTTTGTGTATATGTGTGTGTGTGTTTGTGTATATATGTGTGTGTGTGTGTGTATATATGTTTGTGTATATGTTTGTGTATATATGGGTGTGTTTGTGTACATGTGTTTGTGTATATGTTTGTGTGTATATGTGTGTGTGTATATGTGTGTGTGTATATGTGTGTGTGTGTATATGTGTGTGTGTATATGTGTTTGTGTATATGTGTGTGTGTATATGTGTGTGTGTATATGTGTGTGTGTATATGTGTTTATGTGTGTGTTTGTGTAATATATGGGTGTGTGTTTATATGTGTTTGTGTATATGTTTGTGTGTGGTTGTTTGTGTGTGCGTGTATATATGTGTGTAGGTGAGTATAAGTATCGGTATTGTTCACATTGCTAACTTTTTTTTAATGTTGTTGCAGATTTTGATGTACCGATTGGACTACGTCTTTCGATTCGTTGGACTACTGCGTAGATCTACGTTTTTTGAAAATTTTAATAAAATGGTTAATGAGGGTTTTGTTGGGGATTTCTTATTTCAATAAAAAAAAATTGTCTTTGTGTTTTTTTTTCAAACTTTATTAGTGCCTAGATAATGGCAGTTGGCTGATTGACAGCGTCCATTATTAAGGCGGTACTTAGTGTTAGCCGGTGCAGAGGCTAGCACTAACCACCCATTATTACCCCGGTACCCACCACCACCAGGGGTGCCGGGAAGAGCTTGGTACGATCCAGTACCCGACCATCTGTTGTGATAGTCGGATACTGGGGCGGCCGTAGGCTGGTATTATGAGGCTGGGAAGGGTCAAAAACAGTGGACCTTCCCACCCTTGTAATGCTAGGCTGCTGCTGCTGTGTTGTATCGGGCTGGTTATAAAAATGGGGGGGACCCCCACGTCGTTTTTTTGTAAAATTTAACAATAGACGTTGGGTCCCCCACATTTTTAATAACCAGCCATATACAAGGCCGCAGCAGCCTGGCATTACACGGGTGGGAGGGGCCACTGGTTTAGTACATTCCCAGGCTAATAACACTGTGTTTGTGGCTGGTTATGATAAATTGGGTGGAACCCCATGTCTTTTTAATAAAAATAATAAATAAATAATTAAAAAAAATGACGTGGGGTCCCCCCCATTTTTATAACCAGCCAGATACAACACAGCAGCAGCAGCCTAGCATTACAAGGGTGGGAAGGTCCACTGTTTTTGGCCCTTCCCAGCCTCATAATACCAGCCTGCGGCCGCCCCAGAGCCCGACCATCACAACAGATGGTCGGGTACTGGATCGTACCCAGCTCTTCCCGGCACCCCTGGTGGTGGTGGGTACCGGGGTAATAATGGTGTTTAGTGTTAGCCTCTGTACCGGCTAACACTAAGCCTCGCCTTAGTAATGGATGTTGTCACTCAGACAGCGGCCATTACTAAAGTGATAGTAATAAAACTTGAAAAGAAAAGACAAAGATATAGATAAAATATTTTATTGAAATAAAGCACCCCCAACACAACCCTCATTAACCATTTTATTGTAGAAAAAAAAACGTCATCTAAGTAGTCCTCGAAACCGACGTAGTCCAAACACCAAACCTGTAAAAAATCAAAAATATAAAAAAAAAAATGAAATAAAACATGTCGTAGGCTTACTTTCACTTTCATGTGTGATACTGACTGTTATACCATGTATAGAAGCCTGCGGCAAAGTTGGCTTAGATACAGGGCGCCAGCAGACAGTATCATACATGGCCATACAGACATATATACAAACAAACATACATACATACATGCAAACATACATGCACGTATACACATACAAACATGACAACATACATACATGAAAACATACATACAAACATACATACATGCAAACATAACTACATGAAAACACATACATGAAAACATACACACATACAAACATGACAACATACATACATGAAAACATACATACATGCAAACATACATGCACATATACACATACAAACATGACAACATACATACATGAAAACACATACATGAAAACATACAAACATGACAACATACATACAAGAAAACATACATACAAGAAAACATACATGCAAACATACATACATGAAAACATACATACATGAAAACATACATACATGAAAACATACATACATGCAAACACATGCACATATACACATACATGCACATACAAACATACATACATACATACAAGCAAACATACATAGAAGCAAACATACATACAAGCAAACATACATACATACAAGCAAGCAAGCATACATACATACATACAAGCAAACATACATACAAGCAAACATACATGCACATATACACATACATGCACATATACACATACAAACATGCAAACATACATACATACATACAAGCAAACATACATACAAGCAAACATACAAGCAAACATACGTATATGCAAACATACATACATGCAAACATACATACAAGCAAACATACATACAAGCAAACATACAAGCAAACATACATACAAGCAAACATACATATATGCAATCATACATACATGCAAACATACATACATGAAAACATATACATACATACATACAAGCAAACATACATACCTACAAGCAAACATACATACAAGCAAACATACATACAAGCAAACATACATACAAGCAAACATACATACAAGCAAACATACAAGCAAACATACATACATGCAAACATACATACATACAAGCAAGCATACATACATACAAGCAAAAATACATGCACATATACACATACATGCACATATACACATACAAATATGCAAACATACATACAAGCAAACATACATACAAGCAAACATACAAGCAAACATACATACAAGCAAACATACATACAAGTAAACATACATATATGCAAACATACATACATGCAAACATACATACTTGCAAACATACATACATGAAAACATACATACATGCAAACATACATGCACATATACACATACATGCACATATACACATACAAATATGCAAACATACATACAAGCAAACATACATACAAGCAAACATACAAGCAAACATACATACAAGCAAACATACATATATGCAAACATACATACATGCAAACATACATACTTGCAAACATACATACATGAAAACATACATACATGCAAACATACATGCACATATACACATACATGCACATATACACATACAAACATGATAACATACATACAAGAAAACATATACATACATACATACATACATACATACATACATACATAACAACATACATACAAAAATAAACTCACCTAAGACGTTCCCACGAAGAGCTGAACGGTCCCGTCACTTTTCTTCTCCCATTCACAATAACAGAGCGGTGGGCGCAGATGAAGTAATCACGTGGGCCTGATATTATTACGTCATCTGCGCCACAACGCATTGTTACTATGAATGCGAGCGGCGCCAAGAAGAAGGAAGATGGCAAGTGACGGGACCGTTCAGAGCGCCGTTAGAACGTCTTAGGTGATTATTATTTTATTTTATATATTTTTAGTTGTTCGCCGGGTGCTGATGCAGCACCGATGCGGCGGGTACAAAAATGTAGTGACAGGGTGGGGGAGGGAAAAGTGGCTTGCCGAAACGGGGTGAGTGTAGTGTAGTGTAGTTGACATTCACGGTAAGTTCGTCTCAATCGGGCTTACCATGCCCGCTTGAGACGAACATTCTCCCGATGTTGCTAGAACTACAGTATCTAGCAACATCGGGAGCGCGCACACTGCAGAGCGGAGCGGCTTGATTGACATCGAGCCGCTCACGCCCCTTTTTAGAAAAGATAACCAGCACTTGCTGAGTTATCAAGTGTAAAAAAAAGGCACTTAGGAAATGAATTTTAAATTTTTTTTAACACCAAATGTTTTAAAATTCATTTCCTGCTTAGAATGTATAAAAAAAAAAATTTGAGTCAACTTGGGACAACCCCTTTAACTCTCATTCATTTCATTGCCATAAAGTGAACACACCCTGCTGTGCCGATTGCACCGGAAGTACAGGAAGAAAGTGTGTGTCTCTAATATGGCCGTCCCCAGGTAAGGTTTTACTAACAAAAAATAAATAGCGCCAAAATTAAAAACAGATCAAAAACATTATTTATCTTCTATAAAATTAAAGGGTTTACTCGGGCAGAAAAAAATAAATATAAAAACTCCACAAACAAGTTTTAACGCATTTATGTGAACACTCAATAACTTTCTGGCATTGTAGCCACAGGCAGACATCCGTTTAACAGACAGGACTTGTCATTTCTGCACACTCAATAAACTACGAGCCCCATCATGCACGTTGTTCCTCCTCTTGCCATGGATTGCCGCCCATTACAGAGCTCAGTGAAGAAGGGGGCTGGCTTAATTCTAACAGAGCGCCATCCCCCTAACTGTTACATGGGATGATGACAAGCCAACACCACTGTACGGGGAGACCGCTCTCGGTCATGTGGGCATGTGTCGGCGCATCATTATTGCAACCAGAACTACAGGACTTCCGGCGAGCCAGTTGTGTTTGGGAAAATAGCGCAAGAATGAAAATATTTGTATATTAGTAAGTTTACTCAATTTGAACTTGTATTTGATTTGGACATCATTTTTATTGCCCGGATAACCCCTTTAAAACTAATTAATGATACTAAAATGAAATACTTGATTTAAGAGTGTACCTCTTTAGGAAGGTTAATAACAGTTGACTGCTCATATGCGTTATAATACATGCTTATATCCATTACAAAAAAAAATGCCCCTTGGGTGTTCACATGTTGAGACCAATTTGCAATTTTTTGCCTTAAATTTCACAAATTTGTGGCTAAACCACACCGATTGAGGCAAAGTAATTTCCCAAAGTAGAAATGATGTTCACATTATACATTGTAAATATTTCAGTTTTTACTGCAAAATAGCCAAAGCAAGCAATCAAACTTTCTTCCACACTTGCATACAATGTATTTAAAAGTTTTTCTAACAAAATTTCTTTAGGAAGGAACTCATGTAGTGCCCACTGGGTGGCTTAGGCTCAGACGGACACTGAGCCGCAATGCAGCTTTACAGCAAGTCGGCATTTTAAAATTATTATTAATATCTTCTCTTTTTTGCATGTTCTACTTAATCCGTGGACATTAAAAATTAATTTAAAACTAATCCAATGTGTGGTAAAATGCCATGGTGGCTCAGTGTTTAGATGCCTGGTGGGCGCTACGTGTGTCCCTACCCTTATAGAAGAGAGGGCGGTAGTAATTTATGTAGAACAAGACTGTACTAGTAAGTTTAAAGTGTAACTGTCATTTTAACTTTTTTTTACCATTAATCAATAGTACAAGCGGTGATAAAAAGTTTTGTGATACATTTTATTACAGAAAAATGAGACACCTCTTCTCAATTCATTAGTAAAATCTGTTATTAGGGAGGCAGAGATGAAGACGAATTATCAGCTCACTGAGGGATCAGGTTACAGCTGCTGCCCATAGATGTCAATGGAGAGGTGAGGGTGAGGAAGGAGAAGCTGCAGAATGAGACAAATGTAAAAATGTCTTGCAATGTCTCATTTTGTGTGGTGAGAATAATCGTTTTCTTTGGTCCCCATTCCCCCTTTGTCCTGGTGTGGTCTATCTGCATCTGTATATTCCTCCATGTTTGTTTGGTCTAGGCTGTCCTCCCCGTCCTTCTGTGTCCGTGCTCCTTGCTATCATTGGTGGAACCGTTGCCACGTCATCCAATAGGGCATCATACTGGTAGCTACAGAAAAGAAAGCAAGAAAGTGTAACTGAAGAGGAGGGCGGGGACAGTAGGCGCCATTACAGAAGAGAGGAGAAGTTAGAGATTTTAGAGCCATTTTGCGTTATGAGTAAGGCTGGAAGTGGCTGTTCCCAGACTCGGGCTGAATCAAGAGTAAGAGACCATCTGGGTTTATCAGACTGGGGTGTATCCAAGCTCCAGATAATCCTGTTAAGGGGGAAAAATGCTGGGGAACAAAGCCTGCCACAAGGGTCATGGCAAGGGTACTTACTGGGAATTGAAAGCGCAAGTTGCCCTCCTGAGGCTGCCATAATCTGCAGACCTAAGAAAGAATGTTCTGAAGCGCACCTTGTGCGTCTTATGAGTTGCAAGCGGAAGATTTCTATCCGATGTTTCACTTTGCCAAAGTTTGAAAGTTGTTTTGGTGAGAACATCTTGAAGGGCCAGTAACGTAAAAGCCTAAGGCCTAAGTCACGGGTGGGGAACATTTTTGGATATTTGTAACATCATTCGCGGACCGTATAGAATTATCAACTTAAAAATTACCCTGGTATTGTCACGGTCACAGGGTATGTGAACCCACTAGGCCGCTCCGCCGTAGCGGAGAGGCAGCTGACCAGGTCACAGTCTATTTGAAAGTCTATAGTAGTTAGTAACACTTGGGTACCTGAACTAGTCCAGACTGGCTGTGGCTTCAGCACGAATGGAGGTCGGTTCAGCAGGTAGTGCCAGACGTAGCGGGCAGTATCCTATGTGGCAGAGGACACTGGATGAGGCAGAAGACACTGGACGTGGCTGAAGACACTGGATATGGCAGAAGACACTGGACATGGCATCGACAGCAGGTGCAGTAGACACGACTCCGACACTAGTAGGCACAGGAACAAGAAAAGGACGAGATACAGGAACAGGTAACAGGGCACAGGTAAGAACTGGAAAGGGAAACACTAAGGGACCATTTGCAAGACAGATTTGGGATAACCAACAACGCTCAGGCAAGGATCAGGAGGGCTGGGGCCTTCTTATTGACCAGGAAATCATGTGGTTGATGATGATGATTGTTTTACAGGTGTGCGCACTGGCCCTTTAAGAGCAGTCACGGAGGGGGCGTGGCCAGCTACTGATGTGAGAGGACGTGTGTGGCGATAGCTCTGGGCCAGCATCCTGTATTATATCCTCCTGACGGTACTGTACTCCGTGAAATCTGCTAAAATTCCTTACCAGCTGCGTCGGAAGGGAAGGACATCTTACAAGAAAAAGATGAGTCCGCCTAAAGCGATGGACGCGGCGGAAAAGCTGAAATCATATGCCCGCGTGGTGATCCAAGATGGCGCCGGCGGGAGCTCTGCTGTGCAGGCCGCGGCAGTGGCAGGGACATCCACCCCTGTTTCCTCGGAACAGGATGCGGGAATCATGCTGCAGGAGGCATCGGATAAGCTGCTGACAGCCATCCTTGAGACACGCACGACACTCACGGCTAAGATAGATGAGGTGAGAGTGGACGTGGGCCTATTGAGGCAGGACCTGCAGAATGTGCGGGAGAGAGTCACGGAGACGGAGGGCAGGATTTCGGCCTTGGAAGATCTTACTGCTAATATGCCTGCGGCTATTCAAGATCTGCACCGTAAAGTTGATCTGTGGCGCCAGAAAGCCGATGATTTGGAAAATAGATCGCGCCGCAATAATCTCCGCATTGTGGGGTTGCCGGAGAGGGCAGAGGGGCAGAGATCGGGAGAATTTGTGGAGAAATGGCTGAAGGAGACCTTCCCAGCTGCATCATTCTCGCTGGCGTATGCGGTAGAAAGGGCGCACAGGGTCCCAGCACGATTACCACCTCCGGGTGCTCCCCCAAGACCTCTGCTTGCTCGGATGTTGAACTGCAAAGATCGGGACACGGTTCTGCTGGAAGCTCGGAAGGCCGGAGGGATCCGATTTGAAAATGCTTCTGTGTCCATATATCCGGATTTTTCTCCTGATTTGCAGAGACAGAGGGCGTCTTATGTCCCTATCAAGCGCCGACTCCGGGACCTGCAGATTCCTTATTTGATGGCATATCCGGCTAGATTGCGGGTTGTGGATGGAGATAGAGCCATATTCTTTACGGATCCAACTGAGGCGGAAGAATGGCTTACGAGAAAGCATAGGCAATCTCCCCGACGATGAGTGCTGTGGCTGTGCAGGATGGGAAGTTGTTTCCGACATATGGAACTCATGGATACCCCATATTGCTTATATTACAGAAGTTCCAGTTGAAAGTATCCTTATAAGATAATGATGTGATGATGTAACATATTATCTGCAACATGTTATGGGGGGCATGAGGTCCGTGTTATAAGCTCGGCAGTTTAATCCGCATAGTCTCATCCTTATATGTTCTAAATAGGAGGGACGGGGGACCGATAATATGCATCAGGTATTAAAATATCTTTATAATACCTGGGGATGCTGGCTGGGAGAAACGCTATACCTATACAGATAGTGTATTTGCGGCAGAAATACGCTAGCCGTAGAAACTACCACCCTAGAGTATAGGCTACAAAGGTTTGCTCCTGTTGAGCAATGTTTGTTTTTAAGGTTGTTATGATGGATATTGAGTCAACTCACATTACCGCAGAAATCGGCATTGATATTGCACACCTACGAGTCATGGAGGGTACTGTATACGGGATTGGGACAGTTGTCACTCAGGGGTTGGGGGGTAGGCTCCTGGGCAATGGTGCTACAATATGTGTTAACAGTATGAAATGGCAGAATTACGGTTAATGTCCTGGAATGTCCGGGGAATGGGGTCTCCTGAAAAGAGGCATATGATATTCGCTACTGTGCAGGGACAGCGTCCACATTTAACGTGTCTACAGGAAACACACATGACACCGGATACTGTGTCGAGTCTGAATAAGCCCTGGGTACAGTGGGTGGGACATGCCTCACACACCTCGTACTCCAGAGGGGTGGCCATCTTAGTGCACGTAGAGCTCCGTTGGCAATTGCTACAATCCAATATGGACCCGGAGGGGCGGTACATTTTTTTACATGCGGTCCTAGATGACTGCCCATATGTGATCTTGGGGGTGTATAATCCTCCACCAGCCTCAATGGCAATAATCCAGGAAGCCGTCCGATTTGTATCAGCACACCCGGGGCTCGAGTGATCATGATGGGGGATTTCAACTTGGCTATGGACCCAGGTATAGATAGACTGCAGGGGAATGGGAGTAGAAGTCCTGGTAGCCCCACTCAGTTGAGCCTGCTGGTAAAGGAAATGGGATGGATAAACTTGTGGAGGGCGACACATGAAGGGATCAGAGAGTTCACATGTCACACCCCGCAATACAATGCGCTGTCCAGAATTGATTATATATTTGGATCACCTGCGGTTTTACAGGAGGTGGATTCTGTGGATCATTTACCGAGGGGGATCTCGGATCATAGCCCGATTTTATTGACATTAAAAAGGCCACAGGTAGGCAGAAGGGGGATGGGTAAAATACACCCGTTTTGGCTTCAGCTCATCCAACAAAACGATCGCATACCGGAACAGTTATCAATATTTATAGAAGCGCATGTTCAGATGGAAAATCGGTCACTGGTGTGGGATACCCTCAAGGCCTATTTGAGGGGGTGTCTCCGATCCTCCATATCCTATGTAAAACGAGTTTCCGCCCTGCAGGAGGAGGACTTAGCATATCAATGTTCACAGGTGGAAGGGGCATTTGTTCAGGATCCCACACCAGCTAACCGGAATGCATGGCTGGATTTGGGTAGACAGTATCTACAGGTCTTGAGGGATAAGACGTTGCGTAGTTTATTCTTTAGCAAACAATCTCATTTTGAATTGGGCAATCAATCGGGTAAAATTCTGGCACATATGGTGCAGAACAGTTCTAGATCCCCCCCGGTGATGGGTATAGCGAGGCCTGGAGATAGGATCTACACCTCCCCGGGAGAGGTTCTCGAGCAATTTACACAGTTTTATGATCAGCTGTATGCTTCAAAAGTTGATTATGGGATGGATGAGATGGAGAGGTACTTGGATGGAATATCGTTTCCTACATTGACAGCGGAGGGGGTGGCATTGCTTGAGGCTCCATTTACGGTAGATGAGATTTTGGAGGGAATGGCTTCATTGGCTAAGGGGAAGGCTTCAGGGCCGGATGGTATTCCCCAGGAGGTATATCTACAGTATGGGGAGCTGCTGGCCCCCCAATTGCTGGCCCTGTTTGAACATAGCTATCGGAGTTCTGCTCTTCCGGAATCCATGTGTGACGCCACTATAATTGTGTTGCTGAAGCCAGACAAAAAAACAGATGAATGTGGTTCATATAGACCGATATCGCTGCTGACAGTGGATTACAAAATCTTGACTAAGATGTTAGCAAATAGGCTATGCAGAGTGATAAAGGAGATCATCCATTCAGACCAGTGCGGCTTTATACCTGGCAAGTCCACCTCAGAGAATATTAGGCGGGTACAGGTGGTGACGCAGATTGGATGGGAGGAGCAGCAGGACTGGGCGGTGGCATCTCTGGACGCGGCAAAGGCATTTGACTCGGCAGAATGGCCCTATCTGCTGGCAGTGCTGCGAAGATTTGGGTTTGGGGAAGGATTTATTAATTGGGTGTCCTTGTTGTATAAATCTCCACGAGCGCAGGTGTTGGTGAATGGGGCCCTGTCCCCTTCCTTTGGCCTCCATAGGGGCACGAGGCAGGGGTGCCCACTTTCGCCACTTCTCTTCGCATTGGCCATTGAACCACTGGCTCTTAACATCAGGAGGGATCCTGCATATATGGGAATTAGAATAGGGGATAGAGAGGACCGGATAGGGTTATATGCGGACGATATGGCGTTGTTTATGGCGAACCCCAATGGCACCCTTCCTAGGGCCATTTCCCTCATTAACGTTTTTGGAAGATACTCAGGGTTACTAATTAATTGGTCCAAATCGTATCTGATGCCTTTGAGGCAGGACAACTGTGGATGGGGCGCTCAATTTTGCGGACTGCCAGTAAGACCAGAGTTCAAGTACCTAGGGATTAATATTGCCAGGGATAGCTCTAGATCGTATGGGTTAAATGTAGCACCCTTGGTCACGTATCTAAGGGACAAAATACAGGTGTGGAAAGGCCTGCCTTTGTCAGTGGCAGGACGCGTCAATCTATTAAAGATGATAGTATTGCCGAAGTTCTTGTACGTATTGGAGCATATGGATGTGCTGGTGCCTAAAAGGTTCTTTAAAATAATAAACTCGTTGTTGGCGCCGTTTGTTTGGGGGGGGGGGAGATCTAAACTCAAGCTGTCGATTCTACAAAGACCTAAAGATGAGGCTGGGGCTGCGTTACCGGATGTTTTTCTATATTACTTGGCGGGTCAGCTCAGGTACTTGATCTCTTGGGTCTCCCCCCCCCTAAAGACTAATGCTGAGTGTCATCTAGCCCGGGTACTGGGCTTAAAAACCTTATGGCCGATACTGGAGCCACATGATTTCAGACACCGCTCCCTGTTACCCTTACATAAGTTGGCCAGACGAGTCTGGCAACAGGCTAAAGATCTACTGGGGTGTGTGGGGGTGGTGGCGGAGAGCCCGCTGTGGGATAACCTGAGCTTTTCCCATCTGCACGGGATGGTGGGGAAACGTTACTGGGCCTCTAGAGAGGTAGCCGCTCTGTCACAATTGCTAACGGAAGAAGGGTCGGTCATGACGGTGAGTGAGATTCGGGCAGCATTCAATATACCGCCAGGGGATGAATTATATTGCATACAGCTCCATCATGCTCTATTAGCACAATTCCCATTGAACTCCGTGACGTACTCTAGTTGCGATTTGGTGGTGAGGTTGAACAAGCCGTTTACAAGAGGTGTAGTTTCCCAAATTTATTCTTTTCTAATGGAGGCTAAAATGCGAATGGAGCCCCTGGGGGCTGAGGATAGGTGGCGTGCATTAATTCCACAACTCACAGCAGAGGAATGGAGGGAGGCGCAGGGCTCACACTTGCTGGTTTCCCCAGCTGCAAATAATAAACTAGTGCAACTGTTCATCATCCACCAATGTTATTTAACGCCCGTAAAGCTACATCGTATGGGAAGAATGGCGTCCTCACAATGTCATAGGTGTGGAGAGATGCGGGCAGACTTTATACACCTAATGTGGGGTTGTCATTGGATCCTTAGCTTTTGGGAGGAGGTGGTTGCATTATTAACGGCAGTGATGGGGAGGACGATACCTTGCAGGCCGGAGGTGTGTTTACTGGGACTGCTAAATGAGGAGCAATGGTTAATATATGAGAGGATTTTTCTCAGAGAAACACTATTTATGGCAAGGAAGGCGGTGGCCATGAGATGGATGGCGGATAGGGCCCCGACAGTAGCGCAATGGCGTAAATTGGTCAATGACATGCTTCCATTTGAGAAAATAGTGTATAAACACCGGGGGAAACCGGCTAAATTTGATCTGATCTGGGAAGGTTGGTGCTCATCGAATCTCACTCACTGTACAGTCCAAGGGCTATCAGCCGCTCTGGCACAAGCTGGGGGTGAGAGCAGGTAAAAGAATCTGGAGGAGGACACGTCCAGGCGCTTCGATATATGACGTACGAGATGATTGGGGCGTTATGGCAGAATATTGAAATGGGGGCGTATTCCTATTTTCATGATGTACTGTAATAAAAGTCGGGTTGGATTGACTTGATCACCCTGTATTATGTATATGTGGTCTGCGAACCATGGGTTAATATCATGGATACCTGCGAGTATTCCCTTTGTATATATTGAATCTTCTGACATATGTACTTTTGAGTGTATAATGTTACCCTGATGTATGTGATGGTTTGACTCTGACAGTTACTTTTAATAAAACGAGTTTAAAAAAAAAAGAGCGGGCACGAGCGTGCGCGCGCACCCTACGGGACACAGCAGACCAGAGCAGAAGTGAGCGCTGGCATCTCCTAGGAAGGAGATGAGGACCAGCGCTCACGGATCCATGGCTGCGGGCGTCGGGAGGTGAGTAAACCCGACGGCCCATGGCCATGGATGCTACAGGTATATTTGGTCAAACGTTTAATTAACTCACACCTAATGTGTTGGCTGGAACTGCTTCTCTTTGGTGAGGCGTGTGATGTTAGCCGGTATTGATGATGTTGCGTCGGTCAGTCTGGAGTGCAGTCATCTCTTTTGTACGTTTTGAAAAGAACTCGCAGCAGTAAGTTGTTCCGACTTACTTAAAGGGGTTTATCATAAATGTCAGATAGATGCGGGTCCCACATCTTGGACCCGCACATATCTCTAGAACGGGCCCCCCTGAACCCAGTTCTACCTCTCTGTGTTCCTGCTGATTTCTGACCATGAAGAAGAAAACAGCATAGCTCGCTGACCTGCGCTGTTTCCGTAACTCCCAAAGTAGTGAATGACGGTTATGGAAGCAGCGCAGCATGCGAGTTACGCAGTTTCCGTAACTACTATTCAGATCTATGGGACCGGAAACAGCATTTCCTGCTTTATGGTCGGAAATCACAAGCTTCAGCATAACACAAAGAGGTAGAACAGTGTTATGGGGGCCCTTTCTGTAGATAGGTGCGGGTCCTAGAGGAGGGACCCATATCTATCGGACATTTATGACATATGCTGTGGACATATCATAAATGTCCTTGATGAAAAAAAAAGCCTGACCTCACTTTGAGTAAGAAGGGCACACGGACGGAGCCAAGAAGGGAATGACACGGCGGCAGCACTGGTCAAAGTGAGGTCGGGGCGTGCTGTGACAGGAGTTGGTAGGGACACACGTGACTGGACTGGGCCGGCCTGGGACTGGACCAGTCCGGTCACCTGACCTCACGTCACTGACTCAGGTCAGATGACTGGACTGGTCCACCCTTAGGCCTAACACAGTCCAGTAATTTGGCCTCACGTCACTGACTCAGGTCAGGTGACCGGACCAATCCACTTTTGGGCCAGCACACACCGACCTCACTCAAGCCTCCGCCGACAGAGCCAAGTAGTGAATGACGCGGCGGCAGCGGGGTAAGAATGAGGTCGGGCCGGACCAAATGATCCCTTATACTGCTTTTAGATAGTGGTGTGTGTGTGTGTGTGTGTGTGCGTGTGTGTGTGTGTGTTAAGATAGGGGTGCAGGCACTGGCGTAGCTATAGGGGTCGCAGCGGTGGCAATTGCGACCGGGCCCCGAAGCCAGGCCCCCGCACCACATCAATAAAAAGTTACTATAGTAACTCGGGCCGCGGGCCCCTGTTACTATAGTAACATACTTTACTTACCTTCCTGGTTCCGGATCGCAGCGGAGGTCCTCATGTCAAGCGCTGTGCGCAGCGCATGACGTCACCGCGCTATGCGCCGCGCACAGCATCGAGACGACAGAACTCCCGCCGCAGCCGAAGAGGAAGGTAAGGTTAGCCCTGGCTGGCGGGGTCCGACTCCCGGGACCCGCCAATCAGCTGTTTTGAAGGGGCCGCAGCACTCGTACGAGAGCTGCTCCCCTTCATTCCGGTCATACTGTGAATCCGTGTCGGCGATTCACAGTGTGGGCGAGTAGTGAAATGAAGGGGAAGCAGCTCTCGTACGAGTGCTGCGGCCCCTTCAAAACAGCTGATTTGCGGGTCCCGGGAGACACATCAGCTATTGATGGCCTATCCTGAGGATAGGCCATCAATGTTTAGGGACTGCACAACCCCTAAGCCTACGATGTAGCAGGCTTAGGGGGCCCATGAGACAGGATCACAGATTGTGTGATCCTGTCTGCTGGGCCCTGTATCTAAGCCAATCACATGGTAGGCTTAGATACATGGCCCATGTGTGATCCTGTCTGATGGGCCCTGTATATAAGCCTACCAAACTGTAGGCTTAGATACATGGCCCATGCGTGATCCTGTCTGCTGGGCCCTGTATCTAAGCCAATCACATGGTAGGCTTAGATACATGGCCCATGTGTGATCCTGTCTGATGGGCCCTGTATATAAGCCTACCACACTGTAGGCTTAGATACATGGCCCATGTGTGATCCTGTCTGATGGGCCCTGTATATAAGCCTACCACATTGTAGGTTTAGATACAGGGCCCCAGCACACAGTAATCTTATACTGTATAAGATTACTGTCTGCTGGACCCTGTATCTAAGCCTACATTGTGGTAGGCTTAGATACAGGGTCCCACAGACAGTATCACACATGGGCCCTGTATCTAAGCCTAACACACGTGTTACTAATCATTTTTTGTGTGTTTTCTTACAGGTTCGGTCGTTGGACTACGTCGGATTCCAGGACTACTTCGATGACAGCTTTTTTTTTACTATCAATAAAATGGTTAATGAGGGCTGTGTGGGTTTTTTTTTAATTTCAATAAAATACTTTTTCTATGTCTTTGTGTTTTTTTTTGAAACTATATTACTACCGCCTTAGTAATGGCCGCCGGCTAATTGACAGCATCCATTGCTAAGGCGGGGCTTTGTGTTAGCCGATGCAGAGGCTAACACTAACCCCCTTTACTACCCCGTTACCCACCGCCACCAGGGGTGCTGGGAAGAGCCGGGTACGCTCCAGTACCTGACCATCTGTAGTGATGATCTGCCACTGGGGTGGCCGCAGGCTGGTATTATCAGGAGGGGGAAAGGTCAAAAACAGTGGCCCTTCCTACCCTGGTGATGCTAGGCTGCTGCTGCTTTATTGTATCTGGCTGGTTATGAAAAATGGGGGGGACCCCACGTCATTTTAAAAAATAAAAAATAATTGGAAAGAACGATGTGGGGTCCCCCCCAATTTTCATAACCATCCAGATACAACACAGCAGCAGCAGGCAGCATTACAAGGGTGGGAAGGGCCACTGTTTTTGGCCTTCCCCAGCCTAATACTACCAGCCTGCGGCCACCCCGGTGTTTGCCCGTCACTACAGATGGTAGGGTACTGGTTCGTACCCGGCTCTTCCCGGTACTCCTGGTGGCGGTGGGTACCGGGGTAATAATGAAGGTTAGTGTAGCCTCTGCACCGGCTAACATTAAGCCTCGCCTTAGTAATGGAGGTTGTCAATCAGCCAGCGGCCATTACTAAGGCGGTGATAATAAACGTTAAAAAGATACAAGCACAATATTTTATTGAAATAAAAAAACACAACCCTCATTAACCATTTTATTGAGAATAAAAAAAACGCCGTCATTGAAGTCCTCGAATCCGACATAGTCCAACGTCCGAACCTGTAAAAAAACACAAACACACAAAAATAATCAGTAACACATAAAGAAGCAAAATTATTATTCTTACCTTTCCTGGGTCCAGCGCTGGAGACGCAATGTCAGCGAGCTGAGTCCTGTATCTAATCCAATCATGTGTGATACTGTCTGCTGAGCTGTGTATCTAATCCAATCATGTGTGATACTGTCTGCTGGGCCCTGTATCTAATCGTATCTTGTGTGATACTGTCTGCTGGGCCCTATATCTAATCCGATCATGTGTGATACTGTCTGCTGAGCCACTGTATCTAATCCTATCATGTGTGATACTGCCTTCTGAGCCACTGTATCCAATCCTATAATGTGTGATACTGTCTGCTGAGCTACTGTATCTAATCCTATCATGTGTGGTAGTGTCTGCAGAGCCACTGTATCTAATTTTATCATGTGTGATACTGTCTGCTGGGCCAATGTATCTAATGCTATCATGTGTGATACTGTCTGCTCAGCCACTGTATCTAATCCTATCATGTGTGATACTGCCTTCTGAGCCACTGTATCTAATCCTATCATGTGTGATACTGTCTGCTCAGCCACTGTATCTAATCCTATCATGTGTGATACTGTCTGCTGGGCCACTGCATCTAATCCTATCATGTGTGATACTGTCTGCTCAGCCACTGTATCTAATCCTATCATGTGTGATACTGTCTGCTGAGCCAATGTATCTAATCCTATTCATAGTTTATAGGGTCATAGTGCTATAGATATGCTATGCTGTCTCCTATACACACATTTTTTTTGGGCGGACACATATGTATTGGGGCTATTTCCCTGACATTTTAAGCCCTGAGGGTATGTTCACACGGCAGCGTCTGTTACGGCTGAAATTACGGTGCTGTTTTCAGGAGAAAACAGCGCCGTAATTTCAGCCGTAATGGCATGTGCAGGCGTCTTTCGCTGCGTCCATTACGGACGTAATTGGAGCTGTTTTTCTATGGAGTCCATGGAAAACGGCTCCATTTACGTCTGAAGAAGTGACAGGCGCTTCTTTGACGCGGGCGTCTTTTTTACGCGCCGCCTTTTGACAGCGGCGCATAAAAAAAAATGACCGTCGGCTCAGAACATCGTAAGACCCATTCAAATGAATGGGCAGATGTTTGCCAACGCTTTTGAGCCGCATTTTCGGACGTAATTCAATGCTAAAACGCCCGAATTACGTCCGTAAGTAGGGTGTGTGAACCCCGCCTCCTTAGTGACACCCCGGGGGGGGGGGGGGGCCAGTAAGAATTTTTGCATCGGGGCCCATGAGCCTTTAGCTACGCCCCTGGGTGCAGGATCTCATCCATACACTGTATGAAGTGTGTGAAGACATCATAGCAGCTAGTCTCCGTCCCCCTGGTGCTGAGCTCAGGTAAAATAGACAATTAGATATCGAGGGGAAAACTGCTAAAACATGCTATATACAAGTCATATAATTGTAATACATAGTGTTATTCATCATGCTCACACAAGACAGCTTATTCTGAAAAGTCACCTGAAACGACTGTTAGGGTATGTTCACACGCTGAGAGGCAGTTACGTGTGAAAAGACAGACTGTTAACAGCTGCCTCGTTTCACACGTAAAAGCTCCTCCTCGTAATTTACGAGGCATCTGAGACGCTCGTAAACCTTGAGCCGTGCTTCATTGATTTCAATGAAGAACGGCTCAAATTACGTGGCAAAGAAGTGCCCTGCACTTCTTTGCCGAGGCAGTAAATTTACGGGTCGTCGTTTGACAGCTGTCAAACGACGACTCGTAAATAAGAGGTCGTCTGCACAGTACGTCGGCAAACCCATTCAAATGAATGGGCAGATGTTTGCCGACGTATTGTAGCCATATTTTCAGACGTAAAACGAGGCATAATACGCCTCGTATACGTCTGAAATTTGGCCGTGTGAACATACCCTAAGGGTATGTGCACACGACCTCTTTTCAGACGTAATGGAGGCATTTTACGCCTCGAATTACACCTGAAAAGACGGCTCCAATACGTCGGCAAACATCTGCCCATTGCTTGCAATGGGTCTTACGATGTTCTGTGCACACGAGCTGTCATTTTACGCGTCGCTGTCAAAATACGGCACGTAAAATGACGGCTCGTCAAAAGAAGTGCAGGACACTTCTTGGGACGTTTTTGGGCGTTTTCTCATAGACTCTATTGAAAACAGTTCCAAAAACGGGCGTAAAAAACACTGCGAAAATGCTGCGAAAAACACAGCGAAAACGCGAGTTGCTCAAAAAACGTCTGAAAATCAAGAGCTGTTTTCCCTTGAAAACAGCTCCGTATTTTGAGACGTTTTTGACTCAGCATGTGAACATACCCTAACACTTCAATATTAGAAAAATCTGATCACTACCATGAGGATTAGGCTGGGTTCGCACAACCTATTTTCAGGCGTAATGGAGGCGTTTTACGCCTTGAATTACGCCTGAAAACACGGCTCCAATACGTCGGCAAACATCTGCCCATTCATTTGAATGGGTTTGCCGATGTACTGTGCCGACGACCTGTAATTTTACGCATCGTTGTCAAAAGACGGCGCGTAAAATAACAGCCTCGTCAAAGAAGTGCAGGACACTTCGGGTATGTGCACACGATAACGTCAATTACAGCTGAAATTACGGAGCTGTTTTCAGGAGAAAACAGCTCCTGCATTTCAGACGTAATTGCTCGTACTCTCATTTTGCGAGGCGTCCATTACGGATGTAATTTGGAGCTGTTCTTCGTTGAAGTCAATGAAAAACGGCTCAAATTACGCCCCAAGAAGTGTCCTGCACTTCTTTGACGGGGCTGTTATTTTACGCGCCTTCTTTTGACAGCGACGCGTAAAATTACAGGTCGTCGGCACAGTACATCGGCAAACCCATTGAAAGTAATGGGCAGATGTTTGCCGAAGTATTGGAGCCGTGTTTTCAGGTGTAATTCGAGGCGGAAAACGCCTCCATTACGCCTGAAAATAGGTTGTGTGAACCCAGCCTTCTTGGGACGTAATTTGAGCCGTTTTTCATTGAATCCAATGAAGAACAGCTCCAAATTACATCCGTAATGGACGCCCCGCAAAACGCGAGTACGAGCATTTACGTCTGAAATTCAGGAGCTGTTTTCTCCTGAAAACAGCTCCGTAATTTCAGACGTAAATGCAGTTATCGTGTGCACATACCCTTAGAGTTCGGCCTCTATCACACACTGGGACAGATTTATTAACACTGTCCTAAATTTAGACAGCTTAACCCCTTTAGGACACAGCCTGTTTTGGCCTTGTGGACACAGATGATTTTTTTCAAATCTGACATGTGTTACTTTATGGGCTAAAAACTCCGGAACGCTTTTACCTATCCAAGCGATTCTGAGATTGTTTTCTCGTGACATATTGTACTTTATGTTTGGGAAAAAAATTAGTCAATAAATTCAATATTTATTTGTGAAAAACTTCAATTTTTAGCAAAAATTTGCAAAAATTTAAATTTTTCTAAATTTAAATGTGTTTGCTTGTAAAACAGATAGTAATACCACACAAAATAGTTACTAGTTAACATCCCCCATATGTCTACTTTATGTTTGCATCATTTTTTTCATGTACTTTTATTTTTCTAGGACGTTACAAGGCTTAGAACTTAAAACAAGGCTTAGAACTTAAAACAGCAATTTCTCATATTTTCAAGAAAATTTCAATAGGTCATTTTTTCAGGGACTAGTTCAGTTCTGAATTGGTTTTGAGGGCCTTCTATGTTAGAAAGTCCCCATAAATCACCCCATTTTGAAAACTGCACCCCTGAAGGTATTCAAAACCACATTCAGAAAGTATTTTAACCCTTTAGGCGTTTCACAGGAATTAAGGCAAAGTAGAGGTGAAATTTACAAATTTCATTTTTTTTGCCAAAATTCATTTGTAATAAAAAAAATCTGTAAGACAGAAGGTTTTACCAGACAAACGCAACTCAATATTTATTGCCCAGATTCTGCAGATTTTAGAAATATCCAACTTGTGGCCCTAGTGTCCTAATGGACTGAAGCACAGGTCTCAGAAGCAAAGGAGCACCCAGTGGATTTTGGGGCCTCCTTTTTTAGGAATATATTTTAGGCACCATGTCAGGTTTGAGGAGGTCTTGTGGTACGTAAACAGTCGAAACCCCCCAAAAGTGACCCCATTTTGGAAACGACACCCCTCAAGGCAATTTTCTAGGGGAATAGTTAGCATTTTGACCCCACGGTTTTTTTGCAGAATTTTGTGGAATTAGTCTGTGAAGATGAAAATCACCTATTTTTCTGTGGAAACATAGAATTTTTTTCATTTTTACAAGGAATAAAGGAGAAAAAGCAACCCAACATTTGTAAAACAATTTCTACCGATTACGGCAATACTACATATGTGGTCGTAAACTGATGTTTGGACCCACAGCAGGGCTCAGGAGGGAAGGAGCGCCTTTTGGATTTTGGAGCGCAGATTTTGCTGGATTGGTTTTCAGTGCCGTGTCGGGTTTGCAACGCCCCGGAGGGACCAAAACAGTGGAAACCCCCCAAAAGTGACCCTATTTTGGAAACTACACCCCTCAAGGAATTTTTCTAGGGGTATAGTGAGCATTTTTACCCCACAGGATCGTTTTTAGAGCTAAGGTGACCAAAACACAAAGATTTTGGCGCTTTAAATTCTTTATTTCTTACAGCGTTCACCGTGCGCAATAAATCATGTTTTACTTTATTCTGTGGGTCGGTATGATTACGCAGATACCATATGTGTATAGTTTTTTTTTACGTTTTGCAGCGTTTGCACAATAAAATTAAGTTTCAATAAAATAATATATTTTCTGAGACACGCTATTCTGAGCCGTAACTTTTTTATTTTTTCGTCAAAAAAGCTGTGGGAAGTCTTGTTTTTTGCGGTACGGGTTGTAGTTTTCATTGGTACTATTTGGGGTAAATGTGACTTTTTGATCACTTTTTATTCTATATCTTGGGAGGGGTGGTGACCAAAAAATAGCGATGCTGACATAGTTTTCCGTTTATTTTGTTTGCGATGTTCACCGTGCGGAAAAATTAACATTTTAGTTTCATCGTTTGGGTCGTTACAAACACGGTGATACCAAATATGTGTACTTTTTTTTGTAACGTTTTCATTTTTTACCTATAACAAATGACTTATTATAGGAAAACAAAAACTTATTTTTACACTTTTATAAAACATTTTTATAAACTTTTTTTTACTTTTTACACTTTATTTTTTTGTTTATTAACTTTTCTTTTACTTTTTACACTTTATTTTTTTGACCTGCAGCTCTGATCGCTGCTAGAATACATTACACTACCTAGGTAGTGTAACGTATTCCAACTGTCAGTGTGACGTCACAGTCACTCTGACAGTTGGTCTACGAGGATCAGCAGAGGCTGATGCTCATAGGCTTCCATACATGGCAGACCCGGAGGCCGTTGCCTGGCCTCCGGATGCCATCACAAGCATCAGCAGCCCCCACTGATCGGCAACACTGGAGTGTCAGCTGTCGGGGACAGCTGATCTCCAAGTTCCCGATGCACACCTTGTCGCCGATAGTGTGCATCGGGATTGACACAGTGACTTCCTGTCACTCTGACAGGAAGCCTATCAGGACCAGCCGAAGGTTGGTCCTGATGGGCTTCCATCCATGGCAGACACGGAAGCCATTGTTTGGCTTCCATTTGCCATACTAACTATCGGCAAACCCTGCGATTTCGGACCGGGGACTGCCGATATGTTAGAAACCCCCAAAATTCGGAGATTGCAACCGATCGCCAAATTTAAGGGGTTAATTCGCCGAAATCAGCGGCAAAGGACCGCTGGTCGGCAAGAATGGACAGCTGACCTCCCGGTTCCCGGTGCACACTGTCGAAAAACTCAGTAACGGTACGTCCTCGTGCGGGAAGTAACCTCCCGCAACGATGTACAGTTACGTCCTCGTGCGGATAGGGGTTAAAACTAGACCAGACAGGCAAAATATGTGCTAAGTTACGTTAGGGTATGTTCACACGATTAACAAAATATGTCTGAAAATACGGAGCTGTTTTCAGAGGGAAAACAGCCCCTGACTTTCAGACGTTTTTTGAGCAACTCGCGTATTTCGCTGTGTTTTTCGCTGCATTTTTTACGGCCGTTTTTGGAGCTGTTTTCAATAGAGTCTATGAGAAAACGGCTCAAAAAACATCCCAAGAAGTGTCCTGCACTTCTTTTGACGAGCCGTCATTTTACGCGCTGTCTTTTGACAGCGACGCCTAAAATGACAGCTCGTTTGCACAGAACATCGTAAGACCCATTGCAAGCAATGGGCAGATGTTTGCCGACATATTGGAGCCATCTTTTCAGGTGTAACTCGAGGCGTAAAACACCTCCATTACGTCTGAAAAGAGGTCGTGTGAACCCAGCCTTAGTTTTGAGCACGCAGTGTGATAGACTTGCAACATCTTGCTAGACATGTTAGCCACTTTTCTCTTCTTTAAGCCACCTCATGGCTGGTTTACTTTACTCCAGTATATTGCACAAAATTGTAGTGCACTCCATTAATAGAACAGCCACATCTTAGAACTCCAGTTAGCCGCGCACGCTTTTCTAAACACTTTTCAAAGCTGTTTAGTGAGGTACAGAAAGTGCCTAAAAACATAACACGATTTTTGGTCAGAATTCCTTGTACATTTGGCTTTGTAAATCTGCCCCACTGCGTTTTAAAAAGCATGTAAAAAATAATCATGTGTTTCAACAGTTTTTGTATGGCGTTTTTTAAATTCCTTTTTTTCTGGCACTTTTTATTTAGTTTAGCTTTGTACAAGTGTTTTTCCTCATGTTGAAGTTCTATAGAGAAACCAATGGAGGAAAAGGGCAGAAAAAAATACCATGCCTAGCACATACTTCATTTTGATAAAACACCACTGACCCAGAAACTACTACAAAAATGGCAAAAAACAAAACGCTGTGTAAAAAGGCATTCTTGTATTTCACGCTAGGCTTTAAAGAGGCTCTGTCACCACATTATAAGTGGCCTATCTCCTATATAAGGAGATGGGCGCTATAATGTAGGTGACAATAATGCTTTTTATTTAATAAAACGATCTGTTTTCACCACTTTATTAGCGATTTTAGATTTATGTTAATGAGTTGCTTAATGCCCAACTGGGCGTATTTTTACTTTAGACCAAGTGGGCGTTGTACAGAGGAGTGTATGACGCTGACCAATCAGCGTCCTGCACTCCTCTCCATTCATTTACTCAGCGCATAGGGATCCTGCTAGATCCTTATGTGCTGTCTTATACTAACACATTAACAATACTGAAGTGTTTAGACAGTGAATAGACATTCCACGGAATGTCTATTCACAATCTCTGCACTTCGTTACTGTTTCTATGGTAGTTACAGCAGAGGAAGCGTGATCTCGTTGTAACCTGTCATTTACAGCGAGATCTCGCGAGATCACGCTTCTTCTGCTGTAACTACCATAGAAACAGTAACGAAGTGCAGAGATTGTGAATAGACATTCCGTGGAATGTCTATTCACTGTCTAAACACTTCAGTATTGTTAATGTGTAAGTATAATACAGCACATAAGGATCTAGCAGGATCCCTATGCAATTAGTAAATTAATGGAGAGGAGTGCATGAGGCTGATTGGTCAGCATAATACACTCCTCTGTACAACGCCCACTTGGTCTGAGGTAAAAATACGCCCAGTTGGGCGTTAAACAACTCATTAGCATAAATCTAAAATTGCTAATAAAGTGGTGAAAACAGATCGTTTTATTAAATAAAAAGCATTACTGTCACCTACATTATAGCGCCCATCTCCTTATATAGGAGATAGACCACTTATAATGTGGTGACAGAGCCTCTTTAAACTAACAGATCACCGTAACTTTTTTGGCGAAAAAAAAAAAATACATGCAAAAAGCACAGTGAACGCGTCAAAATGGTATGTGCGAAACCGACCCAAGGCTGTCGGTTTACACATGCAACAAAGCTTCTTCTTAGTTAATAGCAGCGATGTCTTAAAGTTTGCACAAATAGCTGTAATATTAGTAATAGTAATAATGTGTCCAATAGTAATAATGTTCACAAGCAAATCTTTGCAACAATGGTGTGCAACTTTCTTTTTGCTAGACGAATTTTGGAGCCATCTTGGCTCCTTTCTCAGTAGCTTTAGCTATATAATGATCCTCTTAGAATACCTGCTAATTAAACTTGTTTTCAGTATATTCTAAAACCTGAACTGGAATACATCAATTGAATTATTTTTAGGATTCTACACCTATAAATGCTTGATAATGTACTGTCATTTATACCTAGCACTAATACCAGCAAGCAAATAATTCTAATACTAATATTTATTAAAATATAAAATATTGAAATATTTTTTTTTTTTTTTTTTTAACAATTATACAATTAACACAAGACAGCAAATCCAGTAGACAACATGAAAAAACATGGACTGGACTTGAAGATGTATTGCAGATAACATAAAAACATTTTGAGGGAGACCCTCAATTTATTTCATTTTGACGTGCAGAGAGAGATTCAGTAGATATCAGTGATCTGTCACAGGATACATTCATGTGCTGAGAAACAGCCAGACATGGATGTATCATGGGATAGACTCCCACAGTAAAAACAACTTGTTTAAATCATCGACTGGTATCACGGTTATAGGAAATCCAAAATTTCTAAGTCTGAATTTATACCCTTAGGAACCAGGAATTCCAATTTATAGATCTTCGCGGGATCCCACTCTTGACATACTGGCTATGTTGTTGCCCCCTTCCAGGATTTTTTGATTGAATGGATGGCTACAAACCTTAAACCTTTTAGATCACATTGGTGGACCTGTTTAAAATGTAAAGATAGTGTGTGTTCATCGGAGCCGGTTTTTATGTTGAAAATATGTTTTTAAGTTCTCTTTTTCAGGCTTCTTGATCTATTCCATATGTACTGTTTATTACATGGACATTGAACCATATATATGATCCCCACACTGTTACATGTGGGGACTTATTTGATCTTATATTGATATCGTTTTTCTGTTGTTTTAGCAATATATGTCTTCTTTGGAAAATTTGTGATTTTGCAATTATTGCATGTTCCACACTGAAAAAACACTTTTTAATGTGATCTAATTTGAACGTTTACATATTGAATGTTTATATATATATATATATATATATATATATATATATATAAATGCCCTGTCGGAACAGCGCTGTATTTCCCATTGAAATCAACGGCCAGATGTTTGTAGGTGGTGTCCCGATTTTTCGGGATGTATATGGCCCAAAAAACAGCTGAAAACACTACGTGTGCGCGTACCCTTAGGGTATGTGCACACGAGAAGTGGCTTTTACGTCTGAAAAGACAGACTGTTTTCAGGAGAAAACAGCTGCCTCGTTTCAGACGTAAAAGCTCCTCTTCGCATTATGCGAGGCGTCTGTGACGCTCGTAAATCTTGAGCTGATCTTCATTGACTTCAATGAAGAACGGCTCAAATTACGTTGCAAAGAAGTGCCCTGCACTTCTTTGCCGAGGCAGTCAACTTACGCGTCGTCGTTTGACAGCTGTCAAACGACGACGCGTAAATAACAGGTCGTCTGCACAGTACGTCGGCAAACCCATTCAAATGAATGGGCAGATGTTTGCCGACGTATTGTAGCCCTATTTTCAGGCGTAAATCGAGGCATAATACGCCTCGTTTACGCCTAAAATAGGTTGTGTGAACCCAGCCTTAATGTGCTAAATCACTATTCTAGCTGCAAACGTCTGGTTTTTAATGCAATATCTACAAAGGTGTATAGAGGCCCATTTCCAGCAACCCTCACTCCAGTGTTCTAATGGTACATTGTGTTTGCTAACTGTGTTAGAAGGCTAATGGATGATTAGAAAACAGAGAGGTTTAATGTGAAACTCGACAGTCTATTCTTGTTCTTAGAAATGAAGGCTATTCCATGCGAGAATTTGCCAGGAAACTGAAGATTTCCTACAACGGTGTGTACTACTCCCTTCAGAGGACAGCACAAACAGGCTCTAACCAGAGTAGAAAGAGAAGTGCGAGGCCCCGCTGCACAACTGAGCAACAAGACAAGTACATTAGAGTCTCTAGTTTGAGAAATAGACGCCTCGCAGGTCCTCAACTGGCAGCTTCATTAAATAGTACCCGCAAAACGCCAGTGTCAACGTCTACAGTGAAGAGGCGACTCCGGTATGCTGGCCTTCAGGGTAGAGTGGCAAAGAAAAAGCCATATCTGAGACTGGCTAATAAAAGGAAAAGATTAATTTGGGCAAAAGCACACAGACATTGGACAGAGGAAGATTGGAAAAAAAGTGTTATGGACAGAATCGATGTTTGAGGTGTTTGGATCACACAGAAGAACATTTGTGATACGCAGAACAACTGAAAAGATGTTGGAAGAGTGCCTGACGCCATCTGTCAAGCATGGTGGAGGTAATGTGATGTTCTGGGGTTGCTTTGGTGCTGGTAAAGTGGGAGATTTGTACAAGGTAAAAGGGATTTTGAATAAGGAAGGCTATCATTCCATTTTGCAACGCCATGCCATACCCTGTGGACAGCGCTTGATTGGAGCCAATTCCGTCCTACAACAGGACAATGACCCAAAGCCCACCTCCAAATTATGCAAGAACTATTTAGGGAAGAAGCAGGCAGCTGGTATTCTAACTGTAATGGAGTGGCCAGTGCAGTCACCAGATCTCAACCCCATAGAGCTGTTGTGGGAGCAGCTTGACCGTATGGTACGCAAGAAGTGCCCATCAAGCCAATCCAACTTGTGGGAGGGGCTTCTGAAAGCATGGGGTGAAATTTCTCCAGATTACCTCAGCAAATTAACAGCTAGAATGCCAAAGGTCTGCAATGCTGTAATTGCTGCAAATGGAGCATTCTTTGACGGAAGCAAAGTTTGAAGGAGAAAATTATTATTTCAAATAAAAATCATTATTTCTAACCTTGTCAATGTCTTGACTATATTTTCTAGTCATTTTGCAACTCATTTGATAAATATAAGTGTGAGTTTTCATGGAAAACACAAAATTGTCTGGGTGATCCCAAACTTTTGAATGGTAGTGTATGTATATATATATATATATATATATATATATATATATATATATATATATATATATATATATATATATATATATATATATATAAATAAAATAATATATATATGGTTTGTGGTATGTACTTCACTCTTAATGTTTGTATGAAAACTTCCAGATCGGGCATTGGACCATTGCATAGCAAATTTATGTAATCTATAGCATGAGCTTGGGAAGGATGGGAAAGTGACCCCAGTATGCCATGAATAAATAGAAATAGCTTGGCGGGAACATGGAGGTACTTGACAAATGTAAAAAAAAAGTTCTGCGCCAAAACAAAATTATTATGAGTTAATGTATATTCAAGTCTCAATGATAAATTTGATCTGTTCTTATTTGAGTTATTCATGTTGTTCTAAAAAGAATTTAACAGCAGAAATGCCTTTCTCATTGTCTTTACATGCATAGTGGGAACTAATGTCTAAAGTCCCTAGAGCCCAAGTTTGTCGCTATTTTAGATTTTCCCCAATCTCTATTACCTGTGTGGTATCTTTCAAATAAGTTGGAGTTTGTTTACCATGGGGGTTTTAAAAATGTCTATATATTGCGACAAATTGAATGCAATGGATCCGATTCCTGAAACGATAGGTCTTCCATGCAGAGTGATAACATCTTTATGTATTTGATGAATTCATGTTCTTATGTGTTAATTATACCCATATGTAGTGCCGTGTCACAAAGAACAAGCAGTCTCACTAAATAGTGTTTCGTAGGGTCCTGTGGGAGTTTAGTGTAGATTGTATTGTCCAATGATTGCCTGATACATTCCTTTTAATAATCTAGTGTCTAATTTCACTATGCCTCCCCCATTGTCTGCTGGATGGATCATAATCTGTTTCTTCTTTTGGAGGGTTTTTAAAGCTTCTATTTCTTTGGAGGACACATTATTTTTGTACTGGGTTTTAACCGATTACCTTATATCTTTCTCCAATGCATAGCAAAAAGTTGTAATTTCTCCCCCAATTGCTTGTCTTGGGAATTTCTTAGATTTTAGTCCTAAATGTGTGTGTTTATATTGACTTCTTGTGTTGTTAGTAATAAGATTTTTAATATAATAATTATTTAAACATCATCGGTGTACATATTTCTCAATTCCAATATAGGTCCTGAACTTATCTAAAGATGGATTTGGGGCAAAATTTAGACTTCTATTCTTTACATTTTAAAGAGGTTCATCAATGTGATCCCAAAGATTTGAGATTTGTAGCCATCCTTCTAATAAAGAAATATGGTATGGTGACGGTATATAGCGCCAGTATGTCATCCTGCAGAATCTGTGAATTTGAATCCGGCTGTTTCCCAGCGCACTGATGTGTCCTGTCACAGATCTCTCCTCACTCAATCTACTGAATGTCTGCATGCAAAATGAAACAAAATAAGAATCTCCCTTAAAAAAGTTCTTATATGTTATCTGCAATATATCTTCAAGTTCAGTCCATGTTTTTCATGTTGTTCACTGGATATGCTGTCTTGTGTTAATTGTATTATTACTTTTTTGTAATTATTTTAATAAATATTAATATTAGCATTATTTGCTTGCTGGTATTAGTGCTAGAAATAAATGACAGTACATTATCAAGCATTTATAGGTGTGGTATCGTAAATAAAATCATTCCATTAATGGAGTATATTAGTATGTACTATAAACAAGTATAAATAGCAGGTATTCTCAGAGAATCATTATATATCTGAATCTACTGAAATTACGGCTCCAAAACGCTTCTATCAAAGAGAAAGCTACACACCATTATTGCAAAGATTTACATCTGTACTTTATTACTATTGGACACATTTGCAGACATCTCCCCAACCAACATTATGGCTATTTATGTCATCTATGTCTCACTGAGAGACATTGCTGTTATTACCTATTCGGTCATTATCTGCCACTTCTCTACCCTTTGAATTTGAGTCATTGGACTGTACCTACTTGGTTATAAACTAACCATATGCTTTTAAACTGGGACTTCTGCACACATGCATGCAGATTTACAACGGATACTGCCCATGTACTATTTATTGCCGCTGCAGGATTTGTCGTGTTCTTGGCTTTATGACTTGATCATACACTATCTCGATATATATATATGAAATGTAAATAAATTGTATGCGTATACATTATGTATGCGCTTCATTAATTATTGCGGTACATTTATGCATTTTGTTGAGTGTATATGCATAAAATTTGTAAGTGTTGATTTTTCTTACTCGGCCGGGTGTGTGACATGTGTTGTGATGCAGGATCAATTATGAATTTTGTTGTAACATTTTTAAATGTATACTTATTAAAGATATTTTTTACCTTGTAACACCCTAGCCAAGTGCCATCTTTTCTCTTTTTGGACAATCCCTGTTCCCTTCCCCTTTTATTCTAGTTTTGTTCTGGCAAGAACTCTACTCATTGTACTGTGCTATGAGGGTTCTGTTACATAGTTACATAGTTAGTACGGCTGAAAAAAGACACATGTCCATCAAGTTCAACCAAGGGAAGGGAAAAGGGAAGGAAAAATTTCTACACATAGGAGCTAATATTTTTTTGTTCTAGGAAATTATCTAGCCCTTTTTTAAAGCCATCTACTGTCCCTGCTGTGACCAGCTCCTGCGGTAGACTATTCCATAGATTCACAGTTCTCAATGTAAAGAAGCCTTGTCGCCTCTGCAGCTTGAACCTTTTTTTCTCCAGACGGAGGGAGTGCCCCCTTGTTTTTTGAGGGGGTATTACAAGGAACAGGATTTCACCATATTTTTTGTATGCGCCATTAATATATTTATATAAGTTAATCATGTCCCCCCTTAGTCATCTTTTTTCAAGGCTAAATAGGTTTAATTCTATCAATCTTTCCTCATAACTTAAATTCTCCATGCCCCTAATTAGCTTCGTTGCTCTTCTTTGTATTTTTTCCAACATCCTTTCTATGAACTGGAGCCCAGAACTGGACTGCATATTCTAGATGAGGCCTTACTAATGCTTTGTAAAGTGGTAATATTACATCCCTGTCCCGCGAGTCCATGCCTCTTTTAATACACCACAATATCCTGCTGGCCTTTGAAGCAGCTGATTGACACTGCATGCTGTTATTGAGTTTATGATTTACAAGTACACCCAGATCCTTCTCAACAAGTGAATCCGCCAGTGTAGCTCCCCCTAGGACATATGATGCATGCAGGTTGTTGGTACCCAGATGCATAACTTTACATTTATCTACATTAAACTTCATCTGCCAAGTGGACGCCCAAACACTTAGTTTGTTTAAATCTGCCTGCAATTCATGAACATCTTCCATAGACTGAACTATATTACATAGCTTGGTGTCATCTGCAAAAATAGAAATAGTGCTATTAATCCCTTCCTCTATATCATTAATAAATAAGTTGAATAATAGTGGTCCCAGCACTGAACCCTGGGGTACACCACTTATTACCGGGGACCATTCAGAGTAGGAATCATTGACCACAACTCTCTGGATACGGTCCTTGAGCCAATTCTCAATCCAATTACAAACTATATTTTCTAAACCTATAGTCCTTAATTGTTGAGGTCTTACCTTTGGTTTTTATTTATATATGATATTTGATGTCTTTATATGAGATATTTTATTAAATTTAAGGTTACATATTGTATATAAGACACCTTGAGAGCTGTTTTTTTGATAAAGTGTCGGCTTACTATAGAAATTCTATAAACAATTTTGTTTGCATTTTCGATTGTACTGGTAACGCAGTATAGTAGGATAAATCGGAAGCTGGCCATTGAGATGTTACAATTCAATGATGTCACACAAATGAGGACAATTATTTTTAAGTATGAACCAGAGGCATAACTTGAAACTCCTGGACTTCAATGCAAAATCTCTAACCATGCTTACATTGTATCATTCTAAAATAATGTTGTCTTCTTATGTCGTAGAGGAGCCTTTGTTCCCCCGGTCGTTACGCCCCTGGTATAAGCACCTTGTCAACATTAATTTTTACCAAAGATAAAAAATATCTTTTGCATTCATTGTTGAGTATTTTGCGCACTTTTGTATGCTTGAATTTGTTTAAATCTTTTCAATCATTTTATGTGAACCTTCAGTTGTTCCCCCTAACTGTTGTTTTTATATCTAGGATTTGTTTAAGTTCTAGCATTCAGTGGGTTAATGTGCATTTACCACATAAAGGAGTGCTTATCCAGACAGTGTCTGTACAGCCCCTTGATGTTTGTGAGCACTTCTACAAGCTAATTAGCACAAGAGAGCTAAGTGCTAATTAAGTGCGCCCGGGAGCTTGTAAACCATTGCTTTCTGGACTGCGACAGATTGAAGAAGAAGGAAACAGGTGTGAGAGGGAGAACCACAAATGGGACACAAACTATATCAAAACTGTATTGTGACATACACACAACTGGAGTGGATAGCGATACCAATTACTCTGTATTGTCTGCCACTTAAAAATGAATGTAGCTGCTACTTCAGTCAATTATAGGACAACAAAACCTGGCATGCATCAAGTATGAGCATACATCTGTTTACATTACGATTTGTCTGCAATAGGTTGGGAAAATTAGGTGCTTTTGCTATGTAGTTGAGCAAAACCATTTGGCCTACATATGTAATAGCGATAAAATTATGTTCGGCACTTGGAACTATGTAGTTTGAGCTTTCTGTAAGACAACATGAGCTGGGTGGCACCATGTCTTTATGGTTAGCATAGTTGTTGCACCATAAGGGTTCTAGGTTTCAATCAGTTTATATGCTTTCGATGTTTTCACATGACTTCTGTACTTTAGTACTTTGATTCACTCCCAACATCCAAAATGATTGTTCAGGATTAGAAAAGGATTTTTTTCAGAAACAGCATTATTTTTGTCCATAAGGTGTGTCTGATATTGCAGCTCAGCTTCATTCACTTGAATTGGGATGAGCTTTAATACCAGACACAGTCCATGAAGAAAAGTTGCACTGTTTCTGAAAAGAAAGTTCTTTTTTTCCTGGACACCCCCATTAAGCTAATTGGCTTTATGTGAAATATGAAGCTATGGTTAACAACATGGAATGTCCAAAACACAAAAGCTATGACATATCTACCATTGTATCCTATAAAATCAGTTCAAAAGTTTTGGTGTGTTTGAGGTAGAGACATTACTTTTTGAGTCTAACTAAAGAAACACGATGAGAATGCAGCTCTGTGGTATATGTTGGCATTACATAAATAATATACAATAAATAATAACTAGACATGACCAAAACCATTCAGTACAAATCAAATTCTGTACGAATTTCCTATAAGTTTCAACCGTCATTTTGCAGATTCTTGAAAAAAAAAGGGAGAGGAGATTTTCTTAAAAAAATACTATACTTACCACCTTCCCTGGTCTTCCATAGTGACGCGTCCTTGCCAGCAGGTGAGTTGATGTAGCTGTCCTATGGGATCGCTGCAGCCAATCACAGGCTCCAGTGGTAATCTGGGACAAGATTACTTTGTGACGTAGCTGTTCTATGTGATGGCTGCAGCCTGTGATTAGCTGCAGCAGTCACATGGGACAGCTACGTCAATTCATCACAAGGACTCGTCGCTACGGAATACCAGGGGAGGTGGTAAGTATGTTTTTTTTTTATTTTTGTAGAATCGCAAATGCCCCCATTGCCTTGTTTGACTCTGAGTCTCACAGGGCTATTGGGGAACTTGCGATTCATTGCAAATTTATTCAGACTGAAACAAATTTCAGGGCCAATTTGATGGAATCAGCCCCAAAACAGATTTTGGGAAAGTCGCTCATCGCTAATAATAACTATTGCTATCCATGGTGCCAGGGGCAGAGTGCCTTTAACTGTCCAAACTCTCAATAATGTAAATGGTATTTTGTTGGCACACTGTCTTCATACATGATCTGCATCTAGTCAGTTCTTCCATTCTTGTTCACAATCCGATGTCATCCATATTTGGATATTCTACTTTGTCCAGTATTACAGAACCAATACCTATTTTTTACAGATATACAGACCCTTTTACCTTAGATTGAGTGAATTACATTATTTTTCTAGATAACAAGAGTAACATTTTAAAGAAGTGATAGATGGATCAGAAAAGAAGAATAGATATCTAATCGGATGATGGAGACATAACTTTAGATGTCCCAAAGAAATATCACAATAAGCTTTATATCAGCAGCAGTGGGTGCTTCTACTCATGCTATTTAGAGGAATATAGCATTTAGGTGACTAAACCAAGAATCCATAAAAGAGCATTATTAAAGAGGCTCTGTCCCCAGATTATAAATGGCCTATCTCCTACATAATCTGATCGGCACTGTAATGTAGATAACAACAGTGGTTTTTATTTTGAAAAACAATAATTTTTTAGCAAGTTATGAGCAATTTTAGATTTATGCTAATTAGTTTCTTAACCCCTTCCCGACATTTGTCGTAAGTATACGTCATGGAAAGCCAGTGCTTCCCGCAAAATGTCGTATACTTACGACAAATGTTTGGCACCGGCTCAGAAGCTGAGTCGGTGCCATAATCGCCGGTCCTCAGCTGTATCTGACAGCTGACATCCGGCTGTAATGACGGGGACCGAAATTAGCTTAAATCCCCGCCATTAACCCCTTAAGTGCAGCGCTCAAACGCGATCGCTGCACTTAAGGTGTTTGCAGCTCATCGGAACCCCAGCAATGAAATTGCCGGGGTTCCAGTGGCTGCAATGGCAACCGGAGGCCTAATACTAGCCTCCCGGTCTGCCTAGCACTGAAGCCGGTCAAGATCCGCCCGGCGGCGGAGCCTGATCAGCTTCCATAGCCGCCGGCATGATGGCGCCGGCTCAGGAGCTGATCCGGCGTCATCAGCGGTGGAAGTCAGCTGTATGTTACAGCTGACATCCACCAGTAATGGCAGGAACCGGAGCTAGCAACGATCCCTGCCATTAACACCTTCGATGCAGCAATCGAAAGCGAAGTGCAAAAAATTAAATTTGAAAACACTAAAAGTTTCAAGTAATAAAATAAAACACAATCCCCCTTTTACTCTTATCAAGTCCTTTATTATTGAAAAATAATAAACCATACATATTTGCTATCGCCGCGACCGTAATGACCTGAGGTATCAAAATATTATATTATTTATTGCACGCGGTGAACAGCGTAAAAAAAAACTTAAAAAACTTTACCAGAGTTTCTGTTTTTTGGCCACTTACTACACCCCTAGGTAAATGCATAGAGAGGTGTAGTTTCCAAAATTGGGTCACTTCTGAGTGGTTTACACTGTTTTGGGCCCAGAGGCGCCCAGAAACCAATCCAGCAACATCTGCACTCCAAATGGTGGTCCTTCCCTTCTGAGCCCTGCCGTTTGCCCAAACAGCAGTTTATGACCACATATGGGGTATTGCCGTACTCGGGAGAAATTGCTTTACAAATGTTGGGTTCTTTTTTTCCTTTATTTTTTGAGAAAATAAAAAAATTTGCGCTATTTTTATTTTCACTGCCCAATTCTAATAAATTCTATGAAACATCTGTGTGGTCAAAACGCTCACTACACCCTTAGATGAATTCCTCAAGAGGTGTAGTTTCCTAAATGGAGTCACTTTTTGGGCGTTTTCATTGTTTTGTCCCCTCAGGGGCTTTGCAAATGTGACCTGGCCTCCGCAAACCATTCCTGCTAAATGTGATCTCCAAAAGCCAAATAGTGCTCTTTCCCTTCTAAGCCCCACCGTCTGTTCAAACAGCCGGTTATTATCACATGTGGGGTATTGTTTTACTCGGGAGAAATTGCTTTCCAAAATTGGGTCACTTCTGAGTGGTTTACACTGTTTTGGGCCCAGAGGCGCCCAGAAACCAATCCAGCAACATCTGCACTCCAAATGGTGGTCCTTCCCTTCTGAGCCCTGCCGTTTGCCCAAACAGCAGTTTATGACCACATATGGGGTATTGCCGTACTCGGGAGAAATTGCTTTACAAATGTTGGGTTCTTTTTTTCCTTTATTTTTTGAGAAAATAAAAAAATTTGCGCTATTTTTATTTTCACTGCCCAATTCTAATAAATTCTATGAAACATCTGTGTGGTCAAAACGCTCACTACACCCTTAGATGAATTCCTCAAGAGGTGTAGTTTCCTAAATGGAGTCACTTTTTGGGCGTTTTCATTGTTTTGTCCCCTCAGGGGCTTTGCAAATGTGACCTGGCCTCCGCAAACCATTCCTGCTAAATGTGATCTCCAAAAGCCAAATAGTGCTCTTTCCCTTCTAAGCCCCACCGTCTGTTCAAACAGCCGGTTATTACCACATGTGGGGTATTGTTTTACTCGGGAGAAATTGCTTTGCAAATTTTACGGTGCTTTTTCTCCTTCAGTCCTTGTGAAAATGAGAAAAAATTAGCAAAACCTCCATTTTCTTTGAAAAAATGTAGATTGTCATTTTCAGGGCCTACTTCCAATAATTTATGCAAAAAACCTGTGGAGTGAAAACGCTCACTATACCCCTAGATAATTTCCACAATGGGTATAGTTTCCAAAATGGGGTCACTTGTGGGGGGTTTCCACTGTTTTCTTCCCTCAGGGGCTTTGCAAATGTGACATGGCCTCCGCGAACCATTCCTGCTAAATTTGAGCTCCAAAATCCAAATAGCGCTCTTTCCCTTCTCAGCCATGCCGTGTCTCCAAACAGCCGTTTATTACCATATGTGGGGTATTGTTTTACTCGGGAGAAATTGTTTTACAAATTTTGCAGTGCTTTTTCTCCTTTAGTCCTTGTGGAAATGAGAAAGAAAATTGGTAAACCTACATTTTCTTTGAAAAAATGTAGATATTAATTTTCAGGGCCTACTTCCAATAATTTCTGTAAAAAACCTGTGTGGTCAAAATGCTCACTGTACCCCTAGATAATTTCCTAGAGGTGTGTAGTTTCCCAGATAGGGTCACTTTTGGGGGATTTTCACTGTTTTGGCACCGCAAGAGCCCTTCAAACCTAAAAATAGCCTTTTGAAATTTTCTTGAAAATGTGAGTGCTGATTATGCAAGAAAAAAAAGGAGTCTCCAAGGGCGCTGCTGCACAAAAACGCATCAAGGCATACGAGAGGTGAATAACATCAAAAACAGATTTATTAAAACAAGGGGCTACGCGTTTCAATGCCGCACCGGCATCTTCATCAGGCCAATGCCGGACCGGCATCTTCATCAGGCCAATGCCGGTGCGGCATTGAAACGCGTAGCCCCTTGTTTTAATAAATCTGTTTTTGATGTTATTCACCTCTCGTATGCCTTGATGCGTTTTTGTGCAGCAGCGCCCTTGGAGACTCCTTTTTTTTTTTCTTGCATAATCAGTACATCTTCTGCGGTTTTCCTTGGAATACCGGTCCTGAGTCCTGGCAGCAGCAGCAATTGTTCTTTCATTGTCCATTATCCTCTTACCCTAGGTGAGCAGTAATTGTATATTGCACCATATCCTATTGGGTAACCTGCACTAAGTGGCGCTGTGTTTTCTATTTCCTATCTGCCTTGAAAATGTGAGAAATTGCTGCTAAAGTTCTAAGCCTTGTGATGTCATAGAAAAATAAAAGGATGTCAATCTAAAGTAGACACATGGGGGATGTTAATTAGCAACAATTGTGTGTGGTATAACTGCCTGTCTTACTAGCAGATATATTTAAATTGAGAAAAATGCTAATTTTTGCAATTTTTCGCAAAATTTTGGTGATTTTCACAATTAAATAGTGAACATATCGAACAAATTTTGCCAGTAACTTAAAGTGCAATGTGTCACCAGAAAACAGTCTCAGAATTGCTTGGATAGGTAAAAGCATTCCAACGTTATTACCACATAAAGTGACACATGTCAGATTTGAAAAATGAGGCTCTCTCAGGAAGATCAAAAGTGGCTAAAGAGGGAAGGGGTTAATGGACAACTTGACGTGTTTTTACTTTTTACCAACTGGGCATTATGAAGAGGAGTGTATGACGCTGACCAATCAGTGACCAATCAGCATCATACACTTCTCATTGTTCCAGCCCATTGTTACATTGTAATTGTGCAGTGAAAGAAGCTGGGCTGGAACAATGAGAAGTGTATGACACTGATTGGTCACTGATTGGTCAGCGTCATACACTTCTCTGTACAACGCCCAGTTGGTAAAAAGTAAAAACACGCCCAGTTGTCTATTAAGAAACTAATTAGCATAAATCTAAACTAGCTGATAACTTGCTCAAAAATTATCGTTTTAAAAAAAAACAAAAACACTGCTGTTATCTACATTACAGCGCCGCTCAGATTATGTAGGAGATAGGGCACTTATAGTCTAGTGACAGAGCCTCTTTAAAGAGGATCTGTCACTAGTTTAGTAATGCCCAATCTGCTAGGTAATGTAATAGGCACTGTCACACTGATAATGCTAGTGAAAATTGTGTCCCAAAACGTTTATCATACAGAAAATATTACACCGCTCAGAGTGAAAAGAAAGAGTAAACTCCCATTTGGCAAGTATAACCATATTAGCATATTTAGGAAACAAAAATACAGTGTAGTTATCAGCATCATAGCACCTATTAGATAAGTTAGGAGATAGGGAATTAATAAACTAGTGTTAGATCCTCTTCTACCTAATCTACTATACCTATATGGAGAGCAAAAATCCCCTTAACTATATGATGAGAATAAACCCATATTTATTATACAATATGTTGCGGGGGGAGGGGAACCTAGGCTCATAATGTACATGATGGTAATGGTGTAGAAACCCTCCACTGAAAACAACAACCTAAAAATCGGAGTCTGACACACCAGCAATTGTTAAAAAGTTATGAATTTTTAATGAAAATACAACAACAACAAACAAGTTAAAATAGAGATGATTACCACAGTACAGATGGACACCAAACAGTGATACACAAAGGATAAAGCTGTATACTAGAAGGAGCAATGGATATAGAGTGGGTTACGGCATTTTCACTACGTATACAAATGTAAAGCCACAAAGGGCAAAAAGAAACCATGCTCCCCACTACTCCATAAAGCCATACATGAGAGGTATAAATACAGCAACCAATCAGTCAAAAAGACAAAGAATATGTGTATATGGCATTCTCCAATGGTATGGGTATAAAATACCTAGAAATGTCTTTGCATAATGCAATGGACTGACGTACCCATATTAAAAGCAGCACTGTCTGGCATAACACGCCGATGCACGTTTCGGCAGCAAGCCTTCGTCTGGGGGTGGTGTCAGAGAGTCAACATGAGTCTTTTTCTACCTAATCTAATAGGCGCTTTAATGTTTATAAGTAATGTGTTGTTATGAACATTTTATGTGTTATGCAAATTTGTTCTTAATGCCCAAGTGGGTATTTTTTTACTCTGGACCAAGTGGGCATAGTAAAGAGAAGTGTATGATGCGGACCAATCAGCGTCATACACTTCTCTTAATTCATGTTCAGCTGTACGCACAGCACAGCGTGATATCGCGAGGGACAGTAGGAACAATAGGCCCCAAATGGGGCTATTCACATGACCGATTTTTTGATGGCCTGGTAAATGTGATCTGAGTGACGGCCGTGCTTTCTGCCGCTCACTCTTTTCTCCTCCTCACAGTTCGAAGTGCATGTGAGGAGGAGCATATTTTTTATTTTTTGCTCCCTGTAGGAGCGGAATCCCTAACCCCCGGCCACAGCGTTGCCGTAGCTGTGGCCGGGGATTCCGCTCCAGGAGAAGTCCCTGACTTCACAGTCCATATATGGGACACACAGGGCAGATCCAGCGGACATTCCATACCAGCGATAACTTCAAACAGCGACAGTGACAAAGGCCGAGGGTCGGCCGAAACGTCCTACCAAGTCGCTTACTACCTCAACAGTATCACTCTTGTTGCAATAAAACTTAAATTGAGTTCGCATCTGGATCTCTTGTGTAGCTTTTTGTGCGTGCTGGGGTTACATATTTCTCAATAATGTGGGATTCTCGTCCCTACCCTACTAACACCACGCCTGCTAATTGAGGAGTGCATCCCAATACCTATTCTTGATCATATATGGACAGTGACATCAGGGACTTCTCCTGGAGGGATCCCCTACAGCGGCACTATCTACAGGGGGGGCTGTGTGGCACTACCTACAGGAGGGCCACATGGTACTACCTACAGGGGGGCTGTGTGGCACTACCTACAGTGGGGCTGTGTGGCACTATCTACAGGGGGGCTCTGGCAGTATCTATAGGAGGCTGTGTGGCATTATCTACAGAGGACAGTGTGGCATTATCTACAGGTGGGCTGTGGCAGAATCTAGAAAGGACAGCATGTGGCATTATCTACAGGTGGGCTGTGGCAGTATCTACAGGGGGCTCTGTGGCATTATCCACAGGGGGGGCTGTGGCAGTATCTACACGGGGCTGTGTGGCATTATCTACAGGGGGCTGTGTGGCATTATCTACAGGGGGCTGTGTGGCATTATCTACAGGGGGGCTGTGGCAGTATCTACAGGGGTGCTGTCTGGCACTATCTATAGAGAGCAGTGTGTGGCATTATCTACAGGTGGGCTGTGGCTCTATCTAGAGGGTTCTGTGTGGCATTATCTACAGAGGGAAGTGTGTGGCAAAAAAATGTACAAATTAAATTCATCAGTTTTTAAAATGACAGTGAAAAAAAAGGATGCAAAACAGGTCAAAATCGGTCATTAAGAAAGGAAACACAACCTAGAATGGAAACGGAACGGATGCAAAACTGATGCAAAACGGCAGAGAAAAACAGACCAAAACGGCCGACACTCGGACCCTGTCGTGTGAATAGAGCTGAAGCAGGGTAGATGTTTGAGTGCTTTCATTTTCTTAGTTTACCTACATATCTGAGCTATTTTCTTAGGTCTATAAATAGTCACTGAGAAAGGCATATGTGTTATATCTGAGGTTTGTCTCAGCACACAATACATAGACCCTCGGTTATCTCTGTGTTATCAGACGTGTTGATCCAAAATGGGTCTCTCACTTTCTGCGGAGACTTCCCATGTCCTCAGGCTGACCTTATGTTGGGAGGACAGATAATCATTCTCCACTTTAAAATTGATGAATCCCTTTCCAAACCTCTTGCATCCTCCCTTCTCACTTGGTGATGGGCTGGCATGCCATGCATTTCTCTCCCACTTTTCCTCCTGATGACATCAAAGACAATTTATTTGTGTGCTTGTAAAGGTGATACCAAGAGATAATCAGGCTCTCAGTTTTCCCTGTTTTCACTTATCTCTGCTGGTGTTGTACCAGACTCTCATCTGCACACTTACTGACAAATCCTGATAGGTGCTGAGAGGCCCTGGTTATCTTTAAACAATTAATGTCCTAGAAATTCCTGCAATATTTTAAAAAGTGTCAGTAGGGTATTTGCTGGCTCATTGGAGTCATTTTATCTAACAGAGCAATGAAAATAACCAGTGATTTCATGAATATTATTTTTCAGGTATCCATTGAGAGACATTATTAAAAAAAAATTCAAAAGGTTTTATTTATTCATATTTTTCATAAATTAACTTTTGCGAAAACAAGTAGTAAAAATCACCAAAAAAGTCAACTGCAAAGTCTACAGATTCAGAATCACAAATATATGCATTATGCAGAAAATGCAGTATCACAGGACAGAGTTCTGCTCCCATATCAGTAGTTATATAAGACATATTGGACAGGAAAGAACCATCATGAACCGTCACTGTTGTCCTTTGCATAAGTAATACCCTCACAGTACGAAAAATCAATGCACCCCCCTCTACTCCCACCGCCCAAACAGTCCTCATTTCAGGGTATTAGTACTTAACCCCAAGGCGCACCACAACGTAACTGTAACAGTTACTGCGCGTTTCCCGGTGCACACTGTCGGCGACAGTGTGCACCGGGAACTGGGAGGCCAGCTGTCTCCGACAGCTGACACTCCACTGTTGCCGATCAGTGGCTCATTTCCGCTGATTTCGGCAATTAACCCCTTAAATGTGGCTATCGATTGCAATCGCCGCATTTTAGGGGTTTTTAGCACATCGGCAGACCTCACAATGAAATCGTGAGGTTTGCAGATGGCTAGCATGGTGACCGGAGGCCAAGTAATGGTCTCCGTGTCTGCCATGTACGGAAGCCTATCAGGACCAGCCTCCTGATAGACTTCCTGTCAGAGTGACAGGTAGTCACTGTGTCGTTCCCGATGCACACTGTCGGTGACAGTGTCGGTGACAGTGTGCATCGGAAACCGGGAAGTCAGCTGTCCCCGACAGCTGACACCCCACTGTTGCCGATCAGCGGCTCATCGCCACTGATTTTGGCAATTAACCCGTTAAATGCAGCGCTTGAGGGGGTTTGTAGCACATCGGCAGCCCCCATGCAATCGTAGGGGTTGCTGATGCTATGTATGGAAGCCTATGGAAGCCTATGACTGGTCCTCGTAGACTTACTGTCAGAGTGACTGTGACGTCACACTGACAGTTGGAATACATTACACTACCTAAGTAGTGTAACGTATTCTAGCAGCGATCAGAGCTGCAGGTCAAAAAGGAAAGTGTAAAAAGTTTTTAAAAAAAGTTAAAAAATGTTAATAAAAATGTTTTACAAAAGTGTAAAAATAAAAGATTTTTTTTCCTATAATAAGTCTCTTATTATAGGAAAAAAATGAAACCGTTAAAAAACAGTACTCATATTTGGTATCAAAGCGTTTGTAACGACCCAAGCTATAAAACAATATATTGTTATTTTCCCGCACGGTGAACGCCGCAAAAAAAACCAAACTAAAAACGATGCCTGAATCACTATTTTTTGGTCACCACCCCACCCAAAATATAGAATAAAAAGTGATCAAAAAGTTGTATGTACCAAAAAATTGTACCAATAAAAACTACAGCTCATACTGCCAAAAATAAGCCCTCACACCGCACAATTGACCAAAAAATAAAAAAGTTATGGCTCTCAGAATGTGTTGATACAAAACAATTATTTTTTTTTTAACAAAAAGTTATTTCTTTGTAAAAGTAGTAAAATATAAAAAAATATATACATTTGGTATCACCGTAATCGTATTTCCCCGCAGAATAAAGTTAAGTTGTCCTTTTTACCACACGGTGAAAGGGTAAAAACAAAACCCAAAAAACTATGGAGACATCACAGTTTTTATTACAATTTCACACCGCAAAAAAAATTATTTTCAGTTTCCCAGTACATTATATGGTACTTTAAATGGTGTCAATAGAAACTACAACTTCTCCCGCAAAATATAAGCCCTCACACCACTCTATTGATGGAAAAATAAGGCGGGGAGTGAAAAACTAAAAAGGAAAAGCAAAAAAAGTATCAGTCCTGCAAAGGTTAATTAATTTCTATTAAAAAAAACAATTATTGCCACATGTGGGGTATAGTCGTATTTGGGAGAGATTGCGTTACAAATGTTGGGCGACTTTTTCTCCTTTAGCCCTTGTGAAAATTAAAAAAATTAACATTTTAGTGAACAAAAATGTTGATATTAATTTTCACGGCCTAATTCTACTAAATTCTGCAAAAACCCTGTGTGGTCTAAATGCTCACTATACTCCTAGAAAAATTCCTTGAGGAGTGCAGTTTCCAAAATGGTGTCACTTTTGGGGTGTTTCCACTGTTTTGGTCCCTTCAGGGCGTTGCAAACACGACATGGCACCGAAAACCAATCCAGCAAAATCTGCGCTCCAAAATCCAAATGGTTCTCCTTCCCTTCTGAGCCCTGCTGTGGGTCCAAATAGCAGTTTATTACCACATATGGGGTATTTCCATAATCGGGAGCAGATACTTTACAAATGTTGGGGTGCATTTTCTTCTTTATTCCTTGTAAATATTACCAATTTCTATGTTTTTTTAGAAAAAAAATAGATTTTCATTTTCACAGACTAACTCCAATAAATATAGCAAAATACCTGTTGGGTCAAAATGCTAACTAAACCCCTAGATAAATTCCATGAGAGGTGTAGTTTCCAAAATGGGGTCACTTTTGAGGTGTTTCCTCTGTTTTGGCACCACAAGACCTCTTCAAACCTCACATGATGCCTAAGATATAATCTAAAAAAAAGCAGACCCCAAAATCCTATAGGTGCTCGTTTGCTTCTGAGGCGAGTGTTTCGGTCCATTAGGGCACTAGGGCCACATGTTGGATATTTCTAAAAACTGCAGAACCTGGGCAATAAATATGGAGTTGTGTTTCTCTGGTAAAACCTTCTGTGTTACAGAAAAAAATGGATTACAAATTAATTTTCGGCCAAAAAAATATAAAATTTGTAAATTTCCCCTCTACTTTGCTTTATTTCCTGTGAAACGCCTAAAGGGTTAAGAAACTTTCTGAATGCTGTTTTGAATACTTTGGGAGTGCAATTTTTAAAATGGGGTGACTTATTGTGGGATTCTAATATATAAGGCCCTCAAAACCACTTCAGAACTAAACTGGTACCTGTAAAAATCGCCTATTGAAATTTTCTTGAAAATATGAGAAATTGCTGCTAAAGTTCTAAGCCTTGTAACGTCCTAGAAAAACAAAAGGACGTTCAAATAACGATGCAAACATAAAGTAGACATATGGGAAAGCTAGTGACTATATTGTGTGGTATTACTATCTGTTTTACAAGCAAATACATTTAAATTTAGAAAAATGCACATTTTTGAAAATTTTCTCTAAGCTTTGGTGTTTTTCACTAAAAAATATTGATTTTATCGACCAAATATTTCCACTATCATAAAGTACAATATGTGATGAGAAAACAGTCTCAGAACCGCTTGGATATTATCTTCATACACTTCTCATTGTTCCGGCCCAGCTTCTTTCACTGCACAATCACGCTGGAACAATGGGCTGGAACAATGAGAAGTGTATGACGCTGAGTGGTCACTGATTGGTCAGCGTCATACATTCCTCTGTACAACGCCCAGTTGGTAAAATGTAAAAACACGCCCAGTTGTCTATTAAGAAACTAATTAGCATAAATCTAAAATTGCTCATAACTTGCTCAAAAATGATAGTTTTTCAAAATAAAAACCACTGCTGTTATCTACATTACAGAACCGATCAGATTATGTAGGAGATGGGGCACTTATAATCTGGTGACAGAGCCTCTTTAAAGAGGATCTGTCACTAGTTTAGTAATGCCCAATCTCCTAGCTAATCTAATAGGTGTTGTCACACTGATAATGTTAGTGAAAATTGTGTCCCGAGATGTTTATTATTTAAAAAGTTTTTTTTTTTGAGTATTTAAATGAGCATTTATTAAACAAATGGGAGGTAGCAGCAGCGATTCTCCTGAGGTAGAGCTATGTCACAGCCTCTGACGCTGTCCTTTCAGCATGATTGCTTCACACAAAGTATGAGACACATTCTAGAGGGAAGGGGGATCACTTCAAACAGCAAGATCTCGTGCTCTGGACCACCTAGAACAGTTTTGGTGGCATATGAAAGAGGAGATTCTAATTTTTCATATGACACTAGGATCACAGTTCTAGCTGTGATACAACTGGAGATATCGCTAGTTGAAAACAAAGTCGGGAATGGAAGCTGTATACTATATGATCACACTGTGTTGCTGGACAGGGAAGGGGGAGAAGCTGTATGCTGATTGGACAACATCATACAGAAAACATAACACCGCCCAGAGTGAACCCAGTTTCAACCATCTAGATCATATTTCATAATACATTTTTGGACACTTCTAGTTGGTATACAATATTTTGTTAAAGGGAACATATGCATTAACTAGACGCAGCCAGTGAGCCAAGATAGGCATATCTGCAGATTTCCAGGCCATAATAATTATTTTGGGAGCACAAAAGAACATAAACCGAAAAAAATAATCTGTCATAGGCTCTTAGTACAACACTATCAAATATCCCAATAAGACATACCTGTGGGGAAAAAATTCTGAGAAGGTCTAAATGGTAATGTAGGAATTTAGGCACTTCTGATCAGAAGGGTACCAACAGAACAGGAACAGACAAAATGGATAAAGGAGTCAAGGTCAGCCTGACACCTAAAATATAATCCAAAGGGAAAGCTCCTATATGTTTCAGGCAAACATGGGTATAAAAAACCCTATCTAAGAATTTTAATTGAATTAATAAATCACGGCACACACTCTGGATTAAAAGAAGGTGGATTTAACCTCCTTCCAGCCGTCATCATCAGAGAGAAGGGAACATCTTCAATCCACTGAAATCGTGATTTACAGAATCATGTGTGTTTGGTTTATTGCAAGCGTATAAAAATCTGGGTTGATGGTTTGACCAAATCTGGGGTTCCCAATAGGTCCTCTAACTTAGAGAAAGAAAGGGGCAGGGAGAGGGCACCAAATTGGACCTGCAGGGTGTCAAAGTTGTAAGTATTGGAAAAGGGCATTCCTCGGCACTCCACACCTTTCCTGCAAATCCACAAGGGGAGGGAAGTCACCATTATCAGGGAATATGTGCATCAATAATTTGTCACCCCTTTACGTCCAGAAAGCCATCCCAGGGAGATTATATAAATTATGCAAGTACAGGTTGTGCCAGAGAGGCGTCCCAGGTGAAAAGTGAAGCCACCCACCAAAAGTAACCTTCATACTCCCAGCCATAGACCATATGTAAAGTAACTGCCAGACACAGCTTCTGTGTCGACGCCCGTGGTTAATCAGTCTGCATCTGCACCTAGGTCTGATAGAGTGACTCGATCTGCTACCACTCAGGCTGGTAGGCTCAGGAATGGGAGAACCTATCACAGCCTGGCCAAACAGTTCTAGCTCTCGCCCTCGGTCTATGTATACCTTCATTTGCTTCTTGTCTTTGCCTGTGATTCTCTCTTGTTTCCTGGCTCTGCTGTTCCAGCTATTACTATTGATCTCAGCTTCATTTTGACACTGGCTTTACTGACTACGCTCCTGCTCTGCGTTTGGTACCTCGTACACTCCTGGTTTGACTCGGCTCGTTCACTACTCTTGTTGCTCACGGTGGTGCCGTGGGCAACATCCCCATTTCCCTTAGCTTCTGTGTACCCTTGTCTGTTTGTCTCTCGTGCACGTATTGAGTGTAGGGACCGTCACCCAGTTGTACGCCGTCGCCTAGGACGGATCGTGCAAGTAGGCAGGGACTGAGTGGCGGGTTGATTAGGGCTCACCTGTCTGTCACCTTACCCCGTCATTACATAATCACAGGCCCATATACCTTTTCTACCCTTGTTCCTACTACTATGTGCCCTCTTGAGACCCTGGCTCAGCAAACAAATGCAGAGTCTCTCCCTACAGGTCCAAGCCCTGGCTCAGAGGTGCGACCAGCGTGATGCTAACCAGCTAGTGCCCTCCACCTCAGCTCTTGAACCCCATCTCAAGTTGCCTGACCGGTTCTCAGGCAGATTCTGAGAGCCAGCAAGTGGGTATAATTGTCTCCCGGCTCCAGGATGGCCCCCAAGAATGGGCCTTCTCCTTGGCTCCTGACGCCCCTGAACTTTCCTCTGTTGACCTTTTTTTTTTCCGCTCTCGGGCTCATCTATGACGAGACTGACAAGACTGCCTTTGCCGAGAGTCAGCTGGTGACCTTACGTAAGAGTAAGAGACCCGTTGAAGAGTACTGTTCTGACTTTAGGAAGTGGTGTAGAGCATCTCGCTGGAATGACCCTGCCTTGAGGTGCCAGTTTAGATTGGGTCTGTCGAACACCCAGAAAGACCTGTTAGTTAGCTATCCCTCTTCTGACTCTCTAGATCAGGTTATGGCTTTAGCGGTACTTCTTGACCGACGTCTCAGGGAATGACGACTTGAACGCTTTTGTACCTTCTCCTCTGGTTCCCCCATGATGGCTCCCGAGGTTCCGTTACTTAGTTCTTCCACGGAAAACTCAGATGAAACAATGCAACTCGGGGGCCTCCGTGTCTCCCCAACAACGTAGAGAGCTCCGCAGGAAGAATGGTCTCTGCTTCTACTGTGGGGATGACAAGCATCAAGTGAACAACTGTCCTAGGCGTAAGAATAAGCAGCCGGAAAACTTCTGCGCCTAAGTGACCATCGGGGAGGTCGCTTGGGCGCACAGGTATTTCCCGTAAATATGAAACCTAATAAGATCTTGCTTCCCTTTCAGGTCTCTTTTGAGGGTAGGTCTGCCACCGGCAGTGCCTTCGTGGATTCAGGGTCTTCTGCTAATATTATGTCTGTGGAATTTGCTATGTCTCTTGCTATGCCATTGATTGATTTGCCTAAACCTGTTCCGGTAGTGGGTATCGACTCCACTCCACTTGCTAATGGTTATTTTACGCAGCATACCCCTGTTTTTGAACTCATTGTTGGCTCCATTCATCTGGAGCAGTGCTCTGTACTGGTGATGCAGGGATTATCGTCCGATTTGGTTTTAGGCCTTCCCTGGTTGCAGATGCATAATCCCATGTTTTACTGGAGTACTGGGGATCTTACTAAATGGGGTAATGAATGCATGACGTCCTGTTTTTCTGTTAATTTTATTTCTCTCCCTTAGGAGGTGAACACTCTACCTGAGTTTATTCAGAACTTCACTTATGTTTTTTCTAAAAAGGCCTCCGAAGTGTTACCTCCTCATAGAGAATATGATTGCGCAATCGATTTGGTACCAGGAGCTAAGCTCTCTAAGGGAAGGATATTTAATCTCCCTTGTCCCGAACGTGAGGCCATGAGAGAATATATCCAGGAAAGCCTGGCCAAGGGTTACATTCACCCCTCTACTTCTCCGGTAGGTGCTGGCTTCTTCTTCGTAGGGAAGAAGGATGGAGGTCTTAGGCCGTGCATTGACTACCGAAACTTAAATAAGGTCACTGTAAGGAACCAGTATCCCCTTCCTTTGTTTCCTGATCTCTTCAATCAGGTCCAGGGGGCCCAATGGTTCTCTAAGTTTGATCTTCGGGGGGCTTATAACCTTATCCGAATCAGCGAAAAGGATGAGTGGAAGACTGCGTTTAACACGCCCGAAGGTCATTTCGAATATCTCGTCATGCCCTTTGGGTTGTGTAATGCTCCCGCAGTCTTCCATAATTTCATAAATGAGTTTTTAAGAGACTATATGGGGGTATTTCTTGTAGTGTACCTTGATGACACACTTGTGTTTTCCAAGGACTGGTCCTCCCAGATTGAGCATGTCAGGAAAGTGCTCCAGGCCACTCTGGAGAAAACAAACTCTTTGCTAAATCCGAAAAATGTGTGTTTGGGGTGCAGGAGATACCATTTTTGGGTCAAATCCTCACTCCTAATGAATTCCGCATGGACCCTGCCAAGGTTCAGGCTGTGGCTGAATGGGTCCAACCTGCCTCCCTGAAGGCGTTACAGTGCTTTCTGGGGTTTGCTAATTATTAGAGGAGATTCATTGCTAACTTCTCGGTCATCGCTAAGCCTCTTACGGATCTTACTCGCAAAGGTGCTGATCTCCTCCACTGGCCTCCGGAGGCGGTCCAGGCTTTCGAGATCCTTAAGAAGTGCTTTATCTCTGCCCCTGTGCTGATTCAGCCTAACCAAATGGAGCCATTCATCGTGGAGGTTGACACCTCAGAGGTGGGAGTGGGTGCTGTCTTGTCCCAGGGTACCAGGTCCCTCACCCATCTCCGTCCCTGTGCCTACTTCTCCAGGAAGTTCTCGCCCACTGAGAGTATCTATGACATGGGCAATCGTGAACTCTTAGCCATTAAATGGGCATTTGAAGATTGGCGCCACTTCTTGGAGGGGGCTAGGCACCAGGTAACGGTCCTTACCGACCACAAGAATCTGGGCTTCCTAGAATCTGCCCGGAGGCTAAACCAGAGACAAGCTCGATGGGCGTTTTTTTTTTACTAGATTCAACTTTGTGGTCACCTATAGGGCCGGGTCTAAAAATATTAAAGCTGATGCACTGTCGCGTAGATTCATTGCAGAACCTTCCTGAGAACAAGCTGTTTGTTCTCCTGCAATTCCAGCTAAGGGTACCCAGGGAAAATCATGACTCTGCACTATCTGGCCATCCAGGCATCCTGGGTACCAAGCACCTCATTGCTAGAAACTATTGGTGGCCTGGGTTGCCTAAAGACGTTAAGGCCTACTTCGCCGCTTGTGAAATTTGTGCTAGGTCCAAGATTCCCAGGTCCCGACCAGCGGGCTTACTATGTTCTTTGCCCATTCCCCAGAGGCCTTGGACCCATATCTCCATGGATTTTATCACCAATCTGCCTCCATCTCAAGGCAAGTCGGTGGTGTAGGTTGTAGTAGACCGCTTCAGTAAGATGTGCCACTTTGTGCCCCTCAAGAAACTACCCAATGCCAAGACGTTAGCTACCTTGTTTGTCAAACACATCCTGCGTCTCCATGGGGTTCCTGTCAATATTGTTTCTGACAGAGGGGTACAATTTGTTTTATTGTTTTCGAGAGCTTTCTGAAAAAAATTGGAGATTGATCTGTCCTTCTCCTCGGTCTTCCATCCTGAAACTAATGGCCAAACAGAGAGGACTAATCAGTCTCTAGAACAATATTTAAGGTGTTTTATATCTGACTGTCAATATGATTGGGTCTCATTCATTCCCCTCGCCGAATTTTCCCTTAATAACCGGGTCAGTAACTCGTCAGGGGTCTCCCCCTTTTTCTGTAATTTTGGGTTTAATCCATGGTTCTCCTCCGTTTCACCTGGTGGTTCCAACAATCCCGAGGTAGATGTCGTTCATCGGGAACTGTGCACAGTCTGGGCCCAGGTTCAGAAGAACTTAGAGGCGCCCCAGAGCATACAAAAGACTCAGGCAGATAGAAGACGTTCTGCTAACCCCTTGTTTGTGGTCGGGGATCTGGTGTGGCTGTCTTCAAAAAATTTGCGTCTTAAGGTTCCGTCCAAAAAATGTGCTCCCCAGTTTCAAATACACGACGTGTTTCATGCCTCCCTCCTGAAACGCTGCTCCCCGTCCTTGGCTACCTCGAGGAAACCTCCGGTCCCTGTTCTCACCCCTGAAGGGAGAGGTGGCCAAGATTGTAGACACCAGGATGGTCCAAGGTTCCCTCCAGTACCTGGTCCATTGGAGGGGATACGGGCCTGTGGAGAGGACTTGGGTACCCGCCCAGGATGTTCACGCTGGGGTATTGCTCAGGAGGTTCCATCTTCGATTCCCCAATAAGCCAGGTCCACCTAGGAAGGGTCCAGTGGCCCCTCATAAAAGGGGGGTACTGTAAAGGATCTGCCAGACACAGCTTCTGTGTCGACGCCCGTGGTTAATCAGTCTGCATCTGCTCCTAGGTCTGATAGAGTGACTCGATCTGCTACCACTCAGGCTGATAGGCTGAGGAGTGGGAGAACCTATCACAGCCTGGCCAGACGGTTCTAGCTACCTGGGTCTATGTATACCTTCATTTGTTTCTTGTCTTTGCCTGTGATTCTCTTTTGTTTCCTGGCTCTGCTGTTCCAGCTATTACTATTGGCCTCAGCTTCATTTTGACCCTGGCTTTACTGAGTACGCTCCTGCTCTGCTTTTGGTACCTCGTACACTCCTGGTTTGATTCGGCTCGTTCACTACTCTTGTTGCTCACGATGTTGCCTTGTCTGTTTGTCTCTCGTGCACATATTGAGTGTAGGGACCGTCGCCCAGTTGTAGGCCATCGCCTAAGACGGGTCGTTCAAGTAGGCAGGGACTGAGTGGCGGGTAGATTAGGGTTCACCTGTCTGTCTCTTTACCCCGTCATTACACCAAACTTGTGCTACAGTCTTGAGAAGTGTGAGTATAGTACTGGGAGACTTATGTCTAAACAGAATATTTGTTAAACTTTAATATGAGCCCAGCAAGGCAGCAGCTAGTACAGTGGCTGCGTTACTGTGGTCAATATCTACCCACCAGTGGACATACACTAGTTGTGAAGCAAGAATGTATAAGAACATATTTGGGGCTGCTATTCCACCATCATGCTTGAGTGCCTGCAGAGCCTCCAGACTAACACGGGGTGTACAGCCCTGCCATTAAAAATATCTAAGAGTACTGTCCAGCAGCTTGAAAAACTACCTAGGCATTAATATAGGAGAGGCATGAACAAAGTACAAAAACTTGGGTAAGTAGCTCTTTTTAAATTTATTTATACAACCCAAGAGTGTGAGTGGCAGATTGTGTCAGGATTTCAATTTTTATATCAATCCTTAGCAGAAGGATCCATGTTAAGGTCCTATAATTGACTAACTGGTGGCAAAAGTATGACCATTAGGCACTTCCTCTGGGTAACAATTTAAGGTACACTGGTAGTGCTGCTTGTTGACAGTTTCATTCAAAAGGACATAGTGCTGATTTTCTCTAGTTTATGTTGAGACCTGAATACGTACCAAACTCCTCTACTAAGCGTAGCAAGGAAGTCAGAGAAGGGCCATCGTCAGCCAGGTAGACCAAAGTGTCTTCTCCATAAAGCGAGACTTTTTTGACAAGTGTGCCCGAGGTATTTCTGTTCTGCTCAATGGCCAAAGCAAATAAAAGAGGGGGGAGAGAGCATCCTTGCCTCGTCCCTCTTCTAAGGGGGAAGGGATTTTAGACATCTAAATTTATTCTGATTCTGGCCGTAGGAGATTAGTACAGGAGGCGGACCCATGTTATAAAACCAAGACCAAAATTTAATCTTGTGAGAAGAATCCATATATAAGACCAATCCACAGACTTAGGGACAATACAAATTCAGGCAAGGGATTGGTTTAAGAGGTGTCAATGTTGAGAAACAGACACCTAATATTAATATCAGTTGTCCTGCCCGGTATAAAGCCAGTTTGGTCTGGCTAATCGTATGAGCAGAGGACCAAATTTAATCTCATGGCAAGAATTTTGGCCACGTTTTTATATCACAATTTTGGAAGGAAATGGATTGGTGTCAGAGGGTCCTTCTCTGGCTTTAGTAAAACTACAATTAGGGCTTCCCTCATAGAGGCTGGCCGTATATTACCAGCAAAAGTTGCCTCACTTATCCCCTGTAGCCACTGTATTACCATATCAGAATTTGTTTTGTACCAGTTTTCACGATCTGTGGGTTTGTGGACCCACTGGGCCATACCGCCGTAGCAGGATAGCAGGTGGCCAAACAGGGTACCATGACAAAATCTGTAGTCCGAGCACAAGGGTACCTGTGGTAGTTCAGACAGTAGTAACGGCTGGGCTCAGATAGGACCTTGGCAGCAGACAGCAGGCGCGGTGTAAGACAGCAGGCGTGGACACAAGCAGCACACGACTCCAACTCTACAAGGACACAAAACCAGGTATAGCACGGGATACAGGTAGCAGGGCACAAGAACACTGGGAACAGGAAAACCCTAAGAGACCATTTGCAAGACTAACACGGGTAAACACAACAACGCTCAAACAATGAGTAAATGGGCAGAGCCCTTTTTATAGTCCAGGGGAATTATGGGTTAATTACAGATTATTGACATGTGCATGTACTGGCCCTTTAAGGCTGGGCGCGAGCGTGCGCGCACACCGTACGGGAGCCAGTACAGTGATGTTGAAGTGAGTGCCAGTGTCTCTCAGGAGGGAGATGCCGCCCAGCACTCACTCGTTCATGGCCACGGCCTTCAGTGGTAAGTTACAGCGATGGTCCGTGGCTGTGGGCATTACACCAGTCACTATTCCATCAAGGCCAGGAGTTTTCCCAGATGAAAGAAATTGGATGGCAGCCATAATATTTTTGTCAGTAATATGAGCATCTAAGGAAGCAGCCTGGGCATTAGAGAAATGCTAACATGGTAAAGCAGAGAGAAAGTAGTTACGAGCACTGGTAATTTCAACAGAGTTGAACTCATACATTTTCGTAAAATTCATTGAAAATATGATTGATGTCCCCTGGGTTTTTGTGCTCAGCTGCATCTCTGGACAATAGCCTTTTCTTGGTGCCCTCTTCAAAAAGTAGAAGAAGCTCCCTTTGAAGCTGCAACCAATAGTGCTTGTGCAACTCTGTTGGATCAGTAATATAAGTGTTCAGCATCCCTCACTAAAGATTGAAGCGCAACCACCTTGGACTTAGAAATTCTGCTTTGCTCAGCAACAATACATGCACTTCTAATAGTGGCCTTATATGCATTGATTTAACCAGACATTCATAAAATGCAAAAATGAAAAAGCACTGTTTGATTTATGTATCACATAGAACTTGCTATGTAACATGATTTCCAGTACCATGTCCCCTTCTGCCCCAAATGATGTCATCCTGTCTGCATCAAATGACATCACCTCCTGTCTTAGACTATGTTCACATGTTCAGTACCTGATGAGGATTTTGTCACGGATTCTGCGCCGAAATCCTCAGTAAACCCGCTAACATTCCACATCCAATGCAACTGACTGGGTCATTTTATATTCCATTCATATGCTCAGGAAAAAAATCCACACAGATGTTTGTCTGCGGCGTTGAAAAATCACGGATCAGCCCTAATAAATGTGTTTTTTTTTCCCCAGATTCTCCTGTTTCCATCCCCTAATGCAAAAAAATTCTGATAGACTAATTGGCTTTCTTTGAAATTGGCCCTTGTGTGTTAGAGACATACGGACGAAAACTAAATTGTGTGACTCGTTGAGAACCAAGACTGACGTGAATGGCAACAATTTGTGCATAGCGCTTCAGAATATTTTAGAACAATAAAAGAAACCGGAAATAAATAAATCCACCAATGAAGCCAGAAGTAGTTTTTGAAGACGGCTTCCAGTGCAGGGTTAAGTTGGAAGGACGCTTGCTTGAATTCTGCGATATTTGCAGATAATTAGGAAAAAAAGGTGTATAAAACTAGAATTTTTGCTAGATTGGTAAAGAGGATATTTTGTGACAGAATTGGGCTTTAATCTGTGACAAGGTTGAAGCTTGATAACAAAATCTCTGATTCCCCATTCATATCCCTTGATATATGGCCTGAGGAAGATACCGGTACGGTATCGAAAGCGTAGCCACAACTGCAATAAATGGAAATTATTCCAAATTATATTATCTAAAGTCTTTCCTTTTTTTAAGTAGCAGCGCCGCTTATGATCCTTGTGTTTTTCACATTTAATTTGTCATTCATATCCCTGACACTCATTAACCTACAATATGATAACATAATTTGCATGTTCATTAAAATTATAACTTAACAGTTCAATGAACATCATTGTAGTTAATTTCTTTTCACTATAAACTATTAACATACTAGTATAAAATTAACTATTAATTAAAGTGTGAGGTGTTTTTATCCAAGCTAACGTAAGACAGGGTGATCCTACCATTTGGTTAAGCAATTAGAAATTCCATTTAGGTCAAGGCAAGTTTGATAGTTGAAGCAAATACACACATAACCAGGGGGCTCAGTGCAATGTAGTCTATTATATACAAGGTCTTACAAGCTTTCCTCACTGTAGGAATGTTCATAAGAATGCTTGTGAGAAGATTTATATGAAAGTTCATATGGCATTAGCTAAGGGCTGGACAAGGCAACCTATTTACACAGGAAGAGTTTGGTTTTCCACCTTGTTGGGGATACCTGGAGATGTACAGTATGTAATGCTACCGTCAATCCATCATTAGCATCAAGTTATGCACATTGGTGCAAGTTGTATTAGAGCTATACACTTAATTCTCTAGCAAGTCCAGACAGAAAAGCTTGGTAGTGGTCATCTGTTCAAGGACATTGGTACTTTGATTTTTGTGGGGTTATTCCTAAAATCTTAGGATCAACGTGAAAAAATCCCATTTTGTCAAATTACAAAAAGGATTAATTTGTGACCTTGGTTTTGATCTTGCAGTAAGATATTTCAGAATGCCTACATATTTGCATTATGTAATCTCACATTTCCATTTGAACGAAAACTTGCATATTGTAGGGCTGGAATGGTAACCTCTACTATTTATCTCTTCATTAGATATTTATTGAATTATAGCAATTGCCTTCAGAGATGGCAGAACATTCTCAATTACTGGCATCTGTTTAAGGATCATTGCGTTCAGTCCACCTTCTGCTTTGTCCCATGGATGAGTTTTCCAGTATTTCACTCACTTTAAATTTGAGGTTATGAAAGACAACTTTTCATATGAATCATTCTATGCTCTTCAGTTGTATTTTCCAACTTTTGTTCACTCTTTACTATACAGGTGTTAATTAAAGCTGCTACCTGTAAAATATAAAAAAACAACTCAGCAAATACAAAGTTTGGTTTTAGTATGTTTTGTGTTTTTGAAGAAAAAAAAAATCAGTTCAAATTTGGGTACATGACCCCCCATAAAATCAACTCATACTGATAGGATAAAATGCACTGTGAACTTTATATACAGTTCTTGTCTTTGAAGTATTATCATTTCCATATTCTCCCTCATTCTTCCCAAAATAAGTTCTTCATCCAAATTTAAAATGCTCTAGTTGTTTTGCTTCCAGCAAAACATGTCTACTTTGGAATTTTGGAAACCACGAGTCTCCACGCTAGAATTTCCTCTGGCGTTATGGCTCAAAAATAACTGTCCACAGCATGGATATGAACTTTGCATGGGTCAATAAGATCTTTTACTTATTCCCCATAAATTCATCTGATTTCTTCATATTCCCAGATCGTTCCAAGTGCAGTTAGTAAGCTAGGTATCTGGCCATCATATCCCACAGGCAGAATGCAATGCAAGCTGACTTCTGTATAGCGGCCTAGTCAAGAACCGGAACAGCTGCCAAAATCTGGACACTTGCTGCACATTTTATAATGTTGACTTCACAAGACACACAAAATTCAGCTGTATATAATTTAAAATACAAAAAATGAATTGCATTATATACAGTTTTTGTTATAACTTACATTCAGAAGGTGTAAAATTCCCAGATAATTAGACTATATTACTTGAACTATACTGTAATAGTTTAGTAAGGTTTTGTTTAAAAATAAACAATCAAATTTTGAAATTTACATTCAATTAATACAATAATTAATAATCTTCGTCATTCCAAGTACTTCTGTATGAGACTTCTAACATGCTTGGCCAATAATTATATGGAAATAACGATTTATGATAGATAAGATGTAGTGTACAGTTACTGCATGCTGCGCCAATGGTTACTGAAGAACCATTCTACATTTTGACATGGGATAATTTGTTGTGAGAGTTAAAGGGTATGCAAACCTTTCAACAAAATTTTTCAATTTATAGGTAAATATAATCTGCATAAAAAGTTGAACTTTGTACATACATCTCATTGCTTATATTTTCCTTGTCCAGCCTATGTTATAGCACATAGCTGCATTTACAATTCTGCTGTTATAGAAAACAGACTGAAAAGGATTGTTGACAGACACACCCCTAACAGAGCTTGTAATATTGTGAGAGAGCAAGTTCTTTCTACATTAGATAACCGTACAATATATTATGAGAAGTATCAAAAACTACACTTCCCATAATTCAAACTACCAGAGAAAACTTTGTATAAAAACACTGAGCCAGCATAGGGGCTGGTAGGCTTTATCTCTGAAGCCTGCAGTATTGTGAATATAAACAGGAAAAGAAAAGGGCCTTCTCCAAACTGTTTCCAGAAAGTTGGAAGCATGCAATTGTCTCAAATGTCTTGGTATGCTGAAGTATTATTATTTTTCTCTTCACTGGACCTAAGGGGCCTAGACCAACCCCTGAAAAACAAGCCCATAGCATTATCCCTCCTCCACCAAACTTTATAGTTGGCACAATGCAGTCAGGCAGGTAACGTTCTTCTAGCATTTGCCAAAACCAGACTCATCCATTAGACTGCCAGATTGAGAAGCGTGATTCGTCACTCTGCAAAACACGTTTCCACTCCTCTAGTCCAGTGTCGGCGTGCTTTGCACCACTCCTTTTAACGCTTGAGATTGTGCTTGGTGATATAAGGCTTGCATGCAGCTGCTCGGTCATGGAAACCCATGCCATGAAGCTACCGCGCATAGTTTTTGTACAAATAGTAATGCCAGACGAGGTTTGGAGCTCTGCAGTTATTGAGTAAGCAGAGAATTGGTGACTTCTATGCACAATGCGCTTCAGCACTCGGAGAGCCCACTCTGTATCTTTATCTTATCTGCCACTTCATGACTGAGGTGCTGTGGCTCCTAAACGCTTCCACTTTGCAATACTACCACTCATAATTTATCGTGGAATAATTTATCGTGGAAAGGGAAAAAAAGTTAAGACATGACTTGTTTCAACAGTGGCATTCTATTACAGTAGCACGTTTTAATTCAGTGAGTTCCTTAGAACGACCCATTGTTTCACAAATATTTGTAAAGGCAGACTGCATAACTAGGTGCTTTATTTTACACACCTGTGGCAATGGGACTGAATAAAATACTATAATTTAATGATTAAGGGGTGTTTCCCACAACTTTCGTCCAAAAAGTATGGCTCTAGACCAGGGGTCTCAAACTCGGCCGGGTAAATGGGCCGCACAAAAAAAGAATGTGAAGTTGACGGGCCGCATTACTTTCAAATTTGATACAATATTAAATTATTGTTATTCAATTAGTTATTTGAACTACTATAACAATACTACATTACTATAATAATACGTCATTACTATAACAATAATACATTACTATAATAATAATACTACATTACTATAACAACACTACATTACTATAATAATACTACATTACTCTAAAAACACTACAATACTATAATAATACTACATTACCATAACAACACTACATTACCATAATAATACGACATTACTATAATAATACTACATTACTATAATAATGCTACATTACTATAACAATACTATATTACTATAATAATACTACATTATTATAATTATACCGTTAGGTTTAAACTTATCGGAAATTTGTGAGTTTACTCCACGCGCTTATTTTAACAATCCAGTTTTCCAGTTTAAGTGTCGCTAAATGCAGTCTGGCGGTTCAGTTGGCAACGTTTGGCAGACACAAGAATGTCAAGATTGGGCAGCCCCTTCTTAGATAGTGCCACAATGCCCTCTGTAGATAATGCCACAGTGCCACCTGTAGATTTTGCCCCAGTGCCCTCTGTAGATATTGCCAGTGCCCTCTGTAGAAATTGCTACATTTACCTCTGTAGATATTGCCACAGTGCCCTCTGTAGATACTGCCACAGTGCCCTCTGCTACACCCCCCATAAATAATGCCACATCCCGCCTAGATAATGCCACAGCGCCCTCTGTAGATAATGCCACACCCCTACTAGATAATGCCACAGTGCCCTCTGTAGATGCTGCCACACTGCCCTCTGTAGATAATGCCACAGTGCCCTCTGTAGATAGTGCCACACCCCCTTGAGGATAGCGCTACCCCACATAGATAGTGCCATTGGAACTCTCTCTAAGAGTGGAATCAGCAGTCAGAGCATAGGCTGGGGATTCCGTTCCTAGAGGAAACCCCTGATGTCACTGTCCATATATAGACAGTTACGTCAATGGCTACTCCTAGAGTGGAATCCCCTGCCAGAGTATCTGCAATGGGGATTCCGCTCCAGATGTAGCCACTGACATCACTGCCCATATATAAGGACAGTGACATCAAGGGCTTCCCCGGGCACAGCGCTTAAAGCTCCCTCTTCCTAAAGGTTCCCTAACCTGAGTTTTATATATGTTTCTTTGGCTGTCTAATAATCTAAAGTACCAGATAATGTGTTACCTGTTCTGTCCCAATGATTTTAAAAGTAATACTGTATGAATTTTACTGTATTTGTATTTCAAATGAAAGAAAATATCTTTAGATGACTACTGCCCTGGATAAACACGTTTATTGATCTCATCTGTCAAAATTATTTTTGTTGTTGCTTTTTCTTTCTACTGTTATTTCTTTCGTTTTCCTCCTTTCTTAACTTTTTTTGTCGCAAGGTAAATTTATTATATTACTAGATTGTTTCCACAATCTAAAGAAGCAACACTGGTTATAATATTATGTTACAAATAACTAGTTGAGCAATTTTCTAATAGTTTAAGGCCTCATGCACACTTCCGTCGGCCATTGCACGGCTGCTAATGACAGTTCGGTGAAACACGGACCGGACACAGATGGCTTCCGTGTGCAGTCCGTTGTTTCATGGACCAAATCAATGAAAAGGCAGAGACTGTTCCGTCAAAAACAGACAGGAGTAGAACCTGTCCTATTTTTGATGGAACAGCCGCATGGTTTCGTTAAAACAATGGAAGTGTGCAGTGAAATGAATGTGTCAGGGTGCTATCAGTTTAAAAAACGGACAGCACCCTGAAGAAAAAAACTGAAGTGGGCATGAGGCCTAAGACAAACAGAGATACAGTAGGGCCCCAAACAACTCTATGGATTCCTTATTATGTCTCCAGTTTAGCCGAGGTTGTACGCAGCCATAATTTACCAATGGACATGAACACTTTATATGATGATTAAATATACTGTAAGTTTACTACAATAAAATGATAACTTCGTTAGAATAAAATAAGTTGATTTTAAGGATGACGAGAGATAAATATATAGGATTAAATATAAAACAGTCCTGTTCTTGGAAATGGGAGAAATCAAAGAATCCTATCTATTTTCATTCATCCTAAATGCAACCTCAATTTAGTTACAATTCACTACATTACAGAGATCTTACAGTTCTGAAAGCAGGATGACTCAGTGACGAGTTGTCATAGTAGCTCTACAGAAAGAATACTGCCTGCGTCTTCTCATGTATCGCACCTCCCCAAGGTGACTATGCATAACATTGCATTACATTATTGGTCATTTCTACAATTCGTAACTGCTCATTACAGTGAATTCAGCTATCTCTTGCTTTTAGTTACTCCGCCAAATTCTATCACCCCCCCCCCCCCCAACTCAATAGAAATTTAATTTCCCCTTCAAAAAGTGACAGGACTAATTGCTCATTGCAGGATTTCTCTGGCATACAGGAAGTACGTATGCAGAACAAATGCAAAGCCCTCTCACCTCTGTGTGATTAATTACACCCCTAGCTCTGGCTCTCATTCACCCCCAGCCATAATTCAAAGCCTGGGAGAAAATTGAGGTTTTTCTTCTCCTGTATGGTTTAATTAATTACACATGTCTCTGCTCCATATGTGCCAGGGAAGAAAACCTTTTGTTTTTCTTCCCCAATTATTTTCCGTCCCTTTTCCATAGAGGTGACAGCGGCGAGAAAAGTGAGCGGAAGCTCTGATGTTAAGATTTTATGTGCGTATTCGCTCATTTGCTAGCACAGCAAATATTCAACCTTACAGAATTACCTGCATATGAACAACTTTGAGGATTCCCAATTGGTTTAGAGCCCTCTACATGAAAACCACTGCATCAAAGTCTAGGAAAAAAAGGGAAACTGTCAATTATGTATCAAATCTGTGCTCAGCAAAATCAACATTTGAGCTGTTAGATATACAGTGTTTATAAAAAGTATTCACTTCGCCTTATACTAAGTTGTTTTTTAGTGTGTAACTACACTAAAAGCTCAGTGGATATTTTTTGTGCTGCTTTGTTACTAATCCTAGAGAACACTCTAATTCAAAAGGAAAACAAAATCTCTAGTAACTGATCTACAGTCATTACAATAATAATACTAAATAACTGGATTTGTAAGCAATTTTTTCCCGTTTTATGTAAAAAAAAAAGCTTAATTTTTGTACAATGAAAAGTTTTGCAACTTTCTAATATACGTACATTGTGTTTCTTTGTAATTTTTTAGGTTAATCAGTGTCAAAAAGCCTAAATGAAATCCACTGTGATTCCATGTCCAAGAGGGGTGATCTGAAGACATTTTATCGGTACTATATGTAATAAACGTATCAAATAAATCGCATAAACATTTCTAACTAATGGCCTTATTACACAGGCCAATGATTGGGCAAACGAGCTTTCATATGCACGCTCGTTCCCGATCATTGTCCTGTGTAAAAAGGGCAACGATCAGCCAATGAACGAACAAACGCTCATTCATCTGCTCATCATATCAAAATATTATCGTTGTCGGCAGCAGATCTCCCTGTGTATATTTTGTAATAATGTCTTCTTCCCTTGAGGCAAGGCCCTAAGTGAAATGCACCAAAAAGCAGTTTGCTGTACCCAGCCCAAGGTAGGCTTTCCTTCTCCTAGAGCAAAGCTTCTGTTTGCTGCATTTGCCCTATATCTAAATACCCTAATCAAGGCAGAATGTTTTCTTGGGGCCCTATTCGAGGATCCAGGCCCCTGTTGCTGTAGTGTAGTGGACTGTGCTTACTACAATTAAGATCAAAAATTCTACCAACATTTTTCAAAGATATTAATAGTTTACATAGTTTTGATTCAAAATGTATATAATTCGATATTCTGAACTTGAGAAGTGGGAAATTATGACTGACTGAAATAATAAGTATCATTCACTTAATATCTTTAGAAGTACACATAATTTAGTGATAGTATATCATACAACAACATGTAGGTAGACAGAACTCCAAGGTCAAAGCAGATTAATGTGGTGCGCGCCTCCCTGTGGACTTGATCTATCTCATCCATGGATATATCCCATGTCACAAATAAATAATGAAACACCACTCACTTCATCATTATGAATGTGGATTTAATCCAGTCTTGTAACGTTTTCGCTAAAACATAGGTTTTCTCAAGTATTTAATACAACACATTACCCAATAGTAGTGTCATGTAGTTCCAATCAAATCAGCTTTGCCATATGGTCCTTGGGGATCACTGGTACATTTAGAATACAAGTTTGCTGACTTGTCTAGAGGGATGACATCATCTCAGTGTCATACAGTAACATTTGTCCATATTGTCCTAAAGTAGAGTCCCTTGCCCGATTTACCCATTTTAATGGACTATTTATCATGAATTAAAGTGTAACTGTCAGTTCAACTTTTTTGGCCATAAAACAATAGTACAAGTGAATATAAAAAAACTTTATAATATATCTTATTAGAGAAAAATCCTTCTTTCTCCAGTTAGCAAATTTATATCCTCCTCCCCCCTGCTTCTTTCATTGATCCCTCACTTTGAATTACTGCTAAAATATGTATTCAGTGAGAGAGAAATGAAGTGAGCTCACGGAGGAATCAGGTTATAGCTGCTGCCCATAGAAGTCTCTGAAGAGGGGAGCAGGATGAGGGAGCAGCTGCAGAGAGAGAAACAGACAGACGCTGCTGCTTCTAGTAAATCTATTACTAGAATCCAGTACTGGGTCAGACAGTAAAACACTCTCTAGAAGCAGCATGGAGAACATCATACAGCACTACTTAGCAGTGTGGCTGTGAGTCCAGCACTGGGTTGTAAAAAGGGCAACGATCCACCGGTAATTGAGCTAATTCGTCGGCTAATCTGCTCTTTTATGCAGCATTAAAAATCACTGTTGTCTGCAGCACATCTCCCTGTGTAAACAGATAGATGTGCTACCAACATGATGAAAATATATGGGGACAAACGATCAGAGTAATTAGCGCCCCATACATAAGCAATCATTGTTCCCTGTGAAAAGAGTAAACGAGCGCCTCTCAACGAGCTGTCTTGTTGTTCGGAGCTCTTTTTCACAATATGAAATCTGCAGGGAAAAAACTGGCATTTCCGCAACAGATAGGGTCAAATTTGTAGTATTCCAAAAATATGATGTGGATTTTTTGTGCTGTGAGTGAATGGGATTTGTTAAAACCCCATGCACTAACATTGAACTATGCTTTGTTGTGGAATTTTAGTGCATATTCGACAACCGAAATTCCACAACAAATAAGCAATGTGTGAATCCAGGGTATGTTCTAACATGGTAGATTTGTTGCAGTAATTGGGGCTTGCAGAAATCCATGCACCTGCTGCAGAAACAACCACAATATGATGTATGGAGAGAATTTTCAGCTGCAGAAATTTATGAAACAGATCTGCCACATGTAAATATACCCTAAGGCTATGTTCACATGGATAGGATACGTTGCGGAAAAGTCTGCAACATGTCTGACCTAGACTCCACTAGTCTGCACCAAATTGTGCTTTCATTTGGTGGGGATATTTGGCAGGATTCAGAGGCATAGCTAAAGGCCCATCGGCCCCAATGCAAAAGTTCTTCTTGCCCCCCCAAAAAATTTTAATGGTCGACGGCCCGCAGCTTTCAGCTGCATTGCTGGGTCTCCTAAGTCACCCAATTATACAGCACTAGCAGCCAGGGGAATCACTAAGGTCTTAAAACATCATGGGACATAGCCCCAAGAAAATGTGTGTATGTGTGTATGCATATGTGTATGTATATGTGTGTGTACATGTGTGCATGTATATATATATATATATATATATATATATACAGTATCACACATGATTGGATTAGATACATTGACTCAGCAGACAGCATCACATATGATGGGCTTAGAAATAGGTCCCATCTGGTTGACATTGCGGGTCCAGCGCTGGACCCAGGAAGGGTAAGATAATTTTGCTTTTTTATGTGTTACTAATTATTTTTGTGTGTTTGCATTTTTTTTACAGGTTCAGATGTTGGATTTCTTCGGATTTGAGGACTACTTCAATAACGGTGTTTTTTTATTCTCAATAAAATGGTTAACAAGGGTTGTGTGTTTTTTTTAAAATTTAAATAAAATCATTTCTCTATGTCCTTTTTTTTTTATAAACTTTATTACTACCGCCTTAGTAATGGCCGTTTGACAGTGTCCATTACAAAGGTGGGGCTTAATGTTAGCCGGTGAAGAGGCTAAAACTAACCCCCCATTATTACCCCTGTACCCACCGCCACCAGGGGTACCGGGAAGAGTCATGTACGATCTAGTACCCGACCATCTGTAGTGATGGTCGGGCACTGGGGTGGGCGCCGGCTGATATTATTAGGCTGGGAAAGGCCAGAAACAGTGGCATTCCCACCATGGTAATCCTAGCCTGCTGCTGCTATGTTGTATCTGGCTGGCTCTGAAAAATGGAGGGGCCCACATCGTTTTTTCCAATTTTTTTTTACATTTTTTAAATGATTTGCGGTCCCCCCCATTTTTCATAACCATCCAGATGCAACACAGCAACAGTAGCCTAGAATTACCAGGGTGGGAATGGCTACTGTTTCTGGCCTTTCCCAGCCTGATAATAATAGCCTGTGGCCATCCCAGTACCTAACCATCACTACAGATAGCCGGGTACTGGATCGTAGCCGGCTCTTACAGCCCCCCTGGTGGGAGTGGGTACAAGGTAAAAATGGGGGTTAGTGTTAGCCTCTGCACTTGCTAACATTAAGCCCCACCTTAGTAATGGACACTGTCAATCAGCCGGCGGCTATTACTAAGGAGGTAGAAATAAAGTTTAAAAAAAATACAAAGACATAGAAAAAATATTTTATTAAAATAAAAAACCCCACAACCCTCATTAACCATTTTGTTAATAATAAAAAAAGCTGTAATTGAAGTAGTCCCCCAATCTGACGTAGTCCAACAACCGAACCTGTAAAAAAACACAAACACAAAAAAAACATTAGTAACACATGTGGTAGGCTTAGATACAGGGCCCATGTGGATGTGTGATACTGTTTGTTGGACCCTGTATCTAAGCCTACCACAAGGTAGGCTTAGATACAGGGTCCAGCAGACAGTAATCTTATACAGTATAAGAATACTGTCTGCTGGAGCCTTGTATCTAAGCCTACCATGTGGTAGGCTTAAATTTAGGGCCCATCAGTCAGGATCACATATGCACATGGGCCCTGTATCTAAGCCTACCACATGTGTTACTAATGTTTTTTTTTTGTGTTTGTGTTTTTATACAGGTGACCAAGTGACCAGAATGAAGGGGAAGTGACACTCGTACGAGCGCTGCGGCCCCTTCAAAACAGCTGATTGACAGCGGTCCCGAGAGTTGGACCCTGACCTATCAGCTCCAGCAGACAGTGATATGAAACTTACCCTCCTCTTCGACCGCAGCAGAGGTCCTAATTCCATCCAGGGTCGGGATGTTGTGCGTGGTGCACAGCGTCGTGACGTCATGCGTTGCACACAGCGTTGTTACATCAGGACTTCCACTGCGCTCCAGAATGAGGAGGGTAAGTACTATAGTAACAGGGGCCTGTGTTGTTTATTAAATAGGCCCCAGTTACTATAGTAAGTTATTATTGATGTGGTGCAGGGGGGCGCGGGGGCCTGGTCGCAATTGCGACCGCTGCGACCCCTATAGTTATGCCATTGGCAGGAATGACCTCTGCGGAAAATGTCAACTGAAAAACAAAGTCTATATACACCTCTCCTAGCGCTGCCATATCAACACGTCCCAGCTCCCCTGGCTGCATCATGTACAGCCGGCCTCCTGTGATGACGTTTCATCACATGTGACCATTGTAGCTTGTGATTTGTTGCTGAGGTCACATGTAATGAAATGTTTTTACAGGAGGCTGACTGTACATAGAGCAGCCGGAAGAGCAGGGACGCTTTGCTATGGCAGTGTCAGGAGAGGTGAGTATAGACAATTTCTTTTAAACGTTGAAACTTTTGTTTTTTAACCAGTAGCATTTGCTACAAATACACCGCGTGATTGCAGAAAGTTGGCATTTGTTGCGGAATTTGACTTCCCTATTAAACTCAATGTAGAAATGCTGATTTCACCCTATTGAGAACTCTTGGCCGAGAGCATGCATGTGTATGGGGGGGGGGGGCAGTTCTGCAGGAAAAGCTGTGGGCCAAACGAGCATTTGGTTGACAGTTATCAAAAGTGCATGGCTAGCTTGAAGAGGCTCTGTCACCACATTATACGTGCCCTATCTCCTACATAATCTGATCGGCGCTGTAATGTAGATAACAACAGTGGTTTTTATTTTGAAAAACGATCATTTTTGAGCAAGTTATGAGCAATTTTAGATTTATGCTAATTAGTTTCTTAATAAAAAACTGGGCGTGTTTTTACTTTTGACCAAGTGGGCGTTGGAAAGAGAAGTTTATGATGCTGACCAATCAGTGACCAATCAGCGTCATACACTTCTCATTGTTCCAACCCAGCTTCTTTCACTGCACAATCACGCTGGGCTGGAACAATGAGAAGTGTATGACGCTGATTGGTCACTGATTGGTCAGCATCATACACTTCTCTGTACAACGCCCACTTGGTCAAAAGTAAAAACACGCCCAGTTGTCTATTAAGAAACTAATTAGCATAAATCTAAAATTGCTCATAACTTGCTCAAAAATTATCGTTTGTCAAAATAAAAAAACACTGTTGTTATCTACATTACAGTGCCGATCAGATTATTTTAAAGACCCTAAAACGCTATAATCGCTATATAGGGGCTAGATGGACATTTCATAACATATCCATGTATAGCAGCAATTATAAAGCATCCCTTAGAAAAGGAGATTTTAACAACTCCTGCACTGTATGCATATTTGTATATTTTCAGTAGGCAATTGTCCTGTGATCTCATCGCCAAGCTCTCCCATCTAAACTTGATTTAGATCTTTTTGCAGCGATCAGTGAATGACGAAGGAGACATCAGAGATGTGTAGCAGAAAGAACAGTCTGTGACCCGTTTAGTACATATAGCTACATGTTTTCACATGGTGGTCACCCAGTACAGAAATGAAGGGGGTACCAAGAGAAGGTAAATAAACATATATTCAGAAAATACATATATGGAACTCTATGAAAACTGTGTATGCATTTACTGCAATTAAGTTAAACTAAAAAAGCCAATGATATGAAAGTCACTTTAAATCATGCCTGTCACATTGCTAGGTATAAGAAGAAAGAAGTGCATTGGACACAAAGAATTTTCTTTTCAATTGTGAAATATTTATATCAAAAGATTTTACAGGTGCAAAATTTTTTAGTTGAAATTTCTTCAATATTCAGAAATTCCGAAATCTGCATGAATCCAAGATTATCATACTTCACATAGAGAAACGCTGCATTAGGTGAACAAGCGTGGAGCCATGTCTATGACAGCTATGCATAGAAACAGATCAAGCACCAGTATTACCAATGATCAAACACTATAATAGACAAAATCCTTGAACAATAGATCTATATATATTTAGTAGGAATCTAGATCTTATTACAAAACTCTTGGTTGATTGTGTGTTGCACGCACATTTCTGCAGAAACCTGCAAAAAATGATAACATTTGTTTAATCTTCAAGTTAAGTAAATCCATTGAGTAGATCAGTAAACTTCACGCTGGAGTAGCCAGATCTTCACTTGTTCAACATCAGTGCCTTCAACTTCTAAAATGAGCAATCTCAAATCAAACACTTTAGGCTTTGTTCACATCTGCGTTGGGGTCCCGTTCTGACGTTCCATCGGAGGTTTCCTTCAGAATGGGACCCTGAGAAGACACAAACTGATACCGGCGAAAACCAGAGGTTTCCGTTTCCATCACCATTGATTTCAATGGTGACGGAGCCGGTGCCTGTGGTTTCCTTTTGTCTCTTTTGTGCACCGGACCCGTCGTTTTGCCAGAAGCAATAGAGAAGCAATAGCGTAGTCGACTACGCTATTGCTTCCGCCAAAACGACAGGTCCAGTTCACAACAGACACAAACGAAAACCACAGGCTCCGGCTCCGTCACCATTGAAATCATTGGTGTCAGTTTGTGTCTGCTCAGGGTCCTGTTCTGACGGAAACCTCAGACGGAACGTCAGAGCGGGACCCCAACGCAGATGTGAACGAAGCCTTAGCCACACTTAGCAATGTACCAGTTCTAAGCGCAACAAATTCCCATTTTACGTCACATTCTGCAAAATTGAAATGTGGGCGAGATCACAACAGAGTGGATATAATTTCCATGTTTAAAACAAATTTAAGAAAGTGAAAACCAGAAAATGGCGCAATTTTTGGTGAAAATCTACGCCGACATAGCATTTACTAATTCTTCCGTATAAAATGCCAGTCTTAGTAAATCTGCCCTAAAATGTTTGATTTGGAATGGCTCATTTTAGACGAGATTCACGGTATTAATGATAAACAAGCAAAGTGCTGGCTGCTCCAGCATGAAGTGCACTGGAATTACACAATGGATTCACTCAACCCATAGGGATTAAACGAATGTTATAATTCTGGAGTGTTCTTGTAGGTGTCTGCCAAAATGTGTGCGATTTGCCCATACAGGATCGGACGATTTGTAATAGGATCAAGTTTCCTACAAAATATACTGTGTATAGTGGGAGATCTGTTAACGGTTTTCTGGTGTTAAAAAGTTGCACTTTCTGGTGCACAGACCGCACAATATCGCGTGTGTCTCTTGATAAATTTGTTTCATCTTAATACTGCAGAATTCAGACTAACTGGTGTATGAAACACCAGTGTGAATAAATATGCCCTATGGATCTATTGCTCAAAGATATTATCCTTTATGCTGTTTCTATGTATTGCTGTAATTTTTTTGTATGATGATTTTAACGTAATTCTCAGTTTTGACCGGTGTAGGGCTGTGATATGATGACGGCTATTTCAACTGCTCACAGAATACACACAAGCATTAATAAAGGAGGATTTTATACACATTATATAGAGGGAATATAAACCCCCTCTACTGTATGCTGAGATTTGTGGTTCATGGACTAAATGGTGAATGGTTAAAAAAAAGTCATACTGTTAAGCGCTGTTCACACGTTCAGGATTTGTCTTGGAAATCCTTGTCAAATTCGATCACAATCCGAATTCATTGCATGTGAATGTTTTTTTTTGTACCCCCATACACATATATCGGAAAAAAAAATCAGCAAGAAAAAGTAGCAAGCTACTTATTCTGACAGATTTGCCCCATTGAATGGGCATAATCCTTGTGCAGATCTGCGGCACACCAAATCCTGTAGTGAATACATGTTGACACCAATGACGGAGAACCCAAGGGGTAAAAAGCTTCTTCATTTTATGTTCATAGTTTGTTTTAGTGCTGAATTCCTGAGCTGGAACCATTGAGGCCTGTACAGCTCACTTGTTATATCTGTTTGTCTGTAGACTGGGAACAAGACACCTTGGAAGGGGACTGTTTCACTCCAGGGTATCATTGCTCATATCTACAGCCCCACCGCCTCTTGAATTTCAGCCCCTTATCTTAGTTTTCCTGAAAGGCTGTGCTTGTTCTAGTGAAGGCTAATGAATAAGCACGCACAGCCATGAAATGGGAAATAACGGCATAGCTTAATCAGGCATTCAACATCATGCCTTTCTTATCAAGCGTGGAGAGAGACGGACCTCAAGTAACTGTTAACCTTTTTAGCTCGAGATTTGGGCACTTAGTGGGTTATTTATTTCTCATAAATTCTTTGTATATGCCTGTGGTATAAAAAGAGTTAATATGATCTAATAGCTGTAGTCAGGACAAATATATGGTTTATAATAATATTTTTGAACATGATCTTCATAGTTGTAGACAGGACAAATATATGGTTTATAATAATTTTTTTGAACATATTAAAGTGCCAGCACTTTACATTGCAGTGTTTCATTGGAAAGGCCCCCTAGTGCTGGCTGATAAAAAAAAACTTTCATCACAAAAAGCTCCAGCAGACTTTGGCATTAATATTGAAAAACAAGTCTTGGTGTTGAGGCCGGTAAGGTCTGGTATAAACTGGGCAACTCTTGCACTCACTAGCATAGTTGAATGGAGTTAATAGTCTAGATGTAACCTAAGCTGGCACTGCTATCTATTACCAAGATAAAGGACCAAAAAAAAAGCAGCCAATCAGATAACAGAGGCACAGGAACTCTTCTTGCCTAAAGCCTAAAATTGTATTTTTCCGTTACTTATTAGAAAATAATGTATGTGTTTATTTTGCCACCTCTCCAAATAATAATGAAAAAAGAAACATGGGTACCACGCATCATAGAGAGAAGTTCATTATCCAAGTTTAGTCAGTAGTTTAGTAGTTCTCAGAGTGTTGCTGACATTATTATGAGATATGGATTGAAGGTAACAGATATATGGGTACTTATATTGTTTTGGATATTCCTTAATACTGCTTTATCACAATGTGTCAAAGAATCAGTATAAGAGAAGCTGCAAACTTTGGAAACTTTTCCAGACATCTCCCACACACTTATAGCTATCAAATTGTTATGATTGTGACTCTTACTTTGGCATAGGATAGAACTGATTCACTTGGACCCTGTTTATGTAGGCTAATAAAAGAGCTTATAGAAATATTGATAATGGTTGAGGTTGTGACCATCCTGTGTTAAGATAAGTAGTTCTACCTTCCAGTTTGCAAGCGATAGAAACAGTTTGGAAATTTAGGAATGTTATCCAATACTCAAGACGGGGACAAGGATGAATATCTATTGCTAAACACAGGAAATGTGCATACAGACAAATGCAGCCTCTCGTTTGTATGATTAGAATCCTTCACGTTGACACTTTCACCTTCATAATTTACCATTGGATTAGCGTAAAACATGTGAACACGTTGCTTGGAATGTGTGGGAATGTAGTAGCTGAGAGACCTACTGGTGACTTGCCCAAAATACTGATAAGTAGCAGCTGTAAAAAAAACATTTGAGCTTGTACAAATATGTGAACTGGAAATTATGATATTAGTATTTGATTCAAAATGCATACCTTCGTGTCATGGTCCAGTGACTCATAATGATATGGTTGCTGTTTAGGAATATTATGTAATAATTGGGCCACTCCAAATATTTACGACATCGAAAACTTCATATGACAACAGTAATGGGGCTGGGAACACCAAATTCCAATGTAACAGTGTACCCCCCAAAGATATACATTTACATTAATTGACATCGGAAACTCCACAAATAGTGAATACAAAGAAGTACAAAACTACCATGAATTTATAAAATATTAAATATACGTCTATTTAAATGCCAAAATATGATTTAAACATATGGAGATCATTTAAAGAACAAAATTCTAAAAGAGAATACGGCAGGTGCAAGGATGAAAGACCTGGGTCAGGATCTCCACTGTCAGTCCCTTTTAGGTATAATGCACTGGGGTATGGAGAAAGTCATGTCCCTTAGTAAACTGGGTAGAATGATCCCACTTCCACAATAGTGTAGCATAACAGCCTCAGAAACATGATCATTGATTACATTAGTTGAAGAAGGTATCTTACCCATAACAGTTTATTTGCACCACGCAATATGCCTAAAAGGGACTGATAGTGGAGATCCTGACCCAGGGCTTTCATCCTTGTACCTGCTGTATTCTCTTTTAGAATTTTGTTCTTTAAGTTACCTCCGTATATTTTATTCATATTTTGCATTTAAATGAACGTATTTTTAATATTTGGTACATTCATTGTAGTTCTCTGTAGTTTTTTCTTCTTTGTATTCAAATATTTACGCCTAGGCTGTGTGTTTTTGAGGAACATTGTGGGTTGGCCATTAAATTAGGGAAATTAAGCGCCAGGCACCTATTTAGTGACAGATTTTTATATCAAATAGATTATTTTATAAAATATATCTACAGTAAGTGAGAAGGTAATACATCAGAGGTCTATGCATAGGTTTACTAAGGAACATCATCAGTCAAGTTCCTAATTTGGATGTCATATTACTTTCGAGTAAACAGGTTTCACTCTGTCTAGCTTAGTAAACATATCAATCTTTTTGTTGTTGTTATTATTGTTTTTAAATTAAAATAGGGCAAAATTCTGTGCTGGTTAAACTCATAGTATACTTTTATCGTGGTAGAAGCTTATACTTCTTCTGTAACACAGCTATAAATTCCCTGTTTGTTTTACACAGCCATATAGTTAAATCATGAAATAATGACATTTTTTTTTTTGGGTAAAAATGCTAGGTCGTACCAAACGAAAAAGGCAGCTGTGAACCAGCAAACACAGGATGTTTAAAATGGGGGGGGGGGGGCTCTAATTTCTGGTTTTAAAGCAAAGCAGAAAGAGAAAATTAATCCTACAAAAATAAGCCCACAGCACATTTAAACTGGCATGGTTGCCTTATGTATATTTGTAATTCTATAGAACATATGCTTAAAAGGTATGTAGAACATGCATAAATAAAACTGTTTAATAAATCCATGCTAAGGCCTCATGCACACAACCGTATTGGTTTTGCGTTCCGTAAAACTACAGGTCCGTTGCAGTCCATTGGACCTCCAAAAACCTTTGTTGGGCATCCGTGTGACTCACGGATTCACAACAATTCACCAGTATTAGTATACCACAAATCCGGATCATAAAGTGAATTGTCCTGAGTTTTTGCGGTCCGGAGTCTCGGCCCCAGCACGGATCCGTGAAAATCCATTCTGGGGCCATAGAGATGAAAGAGCGTGCAATTTACCTGCAAAAATGCATAGAAATTGCGGCCGCAAAAGGACGGTCGTGTGCATGAGGAATAAAGGAAAAAATACTAGTAGTTGTATATACATTTCTCAGATAATGTCACATGGTGCCAAGATAGTGTCATACAGTGGCCAGATAAATAGTGCATACAATATTTGGATAGTGCTATACTGTGCCTAGGCAAATACTGCCATACAGTGCCTGGGCAATGCTATACAATGCCCTGAAAAATAGTACATGTAACAATCAAAAAGATGCTAAACAGTGTCCAGACAAACATTGTCAGGCTGCAGGCCAGAAACTGCACGTGGCAGGTACGCTGAATGGCAGATCTGTATTCCCATGGCGGTTTCCTTGCACTTGAAAACACTTACACTACTACTGTGATATAACTCACCTGAACCCCATACTAGGCATGTTATAATGTAGGAAGTTGAGATACACAATGAAGAATCTACTTAAATTGCCATATGCCTATATATCAGATAGATATAGTCGTCTTACACGATAATGGAAAAAAAGAACTACCGATTGTGCAAATTGTTGTACCATATAGGTGTGTCTGCATAATGTGGTACTATAAGCCATTATTTTGTACCAAGGCATACAAAAGTATGTATTAAACTCCTGCATTCCCATACACAATAACAATTACTACGCAGGATGTATAATGCCTTCCTCCTACCCTGGCTGAGCCATGGCAGTGGACATAGGTGACCACTATGAACTTCTCTATAGGCCCCTCTTTATGACGAGCATATACCCTAAGAGAGACAACTCCTTTAAATATCAATATAATTCAGAACTCCATTATCCCACCTTGTGCCACTTTCGGAGTAGGAAGTAATGATTGTGTATTTTTTCTAAGTGATAAAATGATATCAATGAAGCAGCTATAGAAGAGGCATGCTTTTATTATCCAGATTATTTCTCTATTCTGCCTATTCATAGAAATGCATTTTACGTAAATACAGGCGATAGTGCTGCTATTATATTTAAAGGGAAGGTGTCATGAATTATATTTTTTTTATCATATTGCTTTTAATATGATATTAACATAAATTTTATTTATTTGTGTTCTCATGTTCTACTTTTTACTTTGTTCTTACTTTTACTTCTCTATGGGGGCTGCAATTTTTTTTTCATCTCTGTATGTGTCGATTAACAACACATACAGAGATGGAATACGGCACATACAACCCAATAGAGAATGCGAACGGGAGCCATTCCATTCTCTGAAGCGTACGCCGTCTGTGTGGGAACGTCCCATGTGCCGCTCCCACACAGACCAAAATGAAGCTCGTTTGCAGAGCTAAATCCGGCGCCATTATCATGTGGACTGGAAGCCGCTGCCGGACAGTAAGATGACGACTTCCGGCCGTGGCTTCCGGCCATATATGTTGGCCATATGTTCAAGGAGGCGAAGGAACAAGGAATAAGAGCGGAGGAGGCGGCGGCGGCAGGAGAAGGTAATTTATTTTCGTGTATGTGATGTGTGTATTATGTTCGTGTATGTTCATGTTATACTTTCTGCTGAGCACTGTACCTAATCCTCCTACACTGTGCAGTCGCTCAGAAAATGGCGGCACACAGTGTAGGAGGTTTGAAGATTCAAACCCCTCCTTCTCCTGGCACTAGCAAGAAGAAGGGAGGGGGGATTGTGTGAGGCAGGGGGGATTGTGTGAGGGCACTAGGGAGAGTGTGTCCACCCCAAATTTGCAGCATAAATCAATGAGGTTGCTTTACCACATTGACCATGCTGCAATTTTTGGAACTGCTCCCTCTTGTTGCCAGCACATGGAAATAATATAAATTAGAATCTAATTTATAATATTTCCTGACTTGTGAAAAAATTAAAACAATGTGTAATCACTTAAATAATAATTGTTTAACTAAAAAAAAAAAAAAAAAACATTTTCAAGCGACACATTCCCTTTAAGCTTTCTAGTACTTATGTCATTTTCAACTTTGTCCACATGTACTGTATACTCTTAACACATCAAGTTCCACACAAAGGGAGGTCATTAGACTGCTACAAGAGCCAATTTATCTTGCTATTCTTTATGGTGTGTGTTTTGAAGCTCGCCATCTGAGCTATCTCTCATCTTGGGCTCTAATTCTGGTTTACACTAAGGGAAAAAAGGAAGTTAAACAGGAAGGCAGAAGGATTATGCAGAATAAAACATATGTTCTACAATGTCAGGCGGGCCACGTAATTTACTGGAACATTATATATTCATATTTCCAAGAGACACTGTCCTGGGAGTATGAGACCGGCCGATTCTCATTCCTGGCAATGGATTGGTGGAGAATGAGACTATAAAAAATGAAAGCTGTTTGTATTGGGAGGTGTGGGCTGTAAGGTTACACCAACAACCTCACATCTCCAGCCATAAAACAAGTACTCGCACATCTGCTGGGAGTATTGGTCCCTTTAAAAGTCAGATTTTCACAAGAAAAACTCCGGTTTGAAGGCAGAAATTCAACTAATTAGCAGTGTTAAACACGAAAAGTAGGTGAATAATAAAGCGTATAGGGCTAAATGATAGGGGTCAGAGTTGTACTAGTAGATACTTCTGTTGGGGATTGTTAGAAGTTTGAGGGCAATAAGTTAATCCCTTTTGTACCATGGGAGTTGTAGTGGAATTAGACACTTGCTATATTTATGTTACAGTACCTGATATGTACAATTATTCAGGTGTCTGTAAAGCAAGCAGATGTTAATATTCTTTAATTTGACAAATATATTTCTTGATCTCATGCATGCTGACATTACTATCAATCAACAGCCTATCTGGTTGTCTGTAAATGAATGGGGTCTAACCTAGGCTGGCTCATGTGCTGGATCATGTTATGAGCATTGAATTCATTACATGAGCATCCCTGGAGATTTAGTTGTATTACTTGATCATTCCAGAATGTTCTATCATTGGGAATGATAAATTCTAAAATTTCCCCCTCCAGTCCCCTTCCCTGCTCTTCACACAACCTATCCTCCTGCTGCTGCTCATAACAGTAGGGACCAGAGGGGGTGGGAGGGGAGACAGTCTGCGTGTACTGTGTCAGGCTGTGAGGTAGAGAAGTGCTGGAGAGAAGACCATCACCCCATCAACCTGCTGAACTCCCTCCACAAATATCCTACATAAAAGTAAGTGCATGTGTGTTTACAATGTGTACTTTATATGTGTATAATGTGTGCATGTAATGTGCATATTCGTGTGTCTGTGATGTGTGTGTGTTGGTGTGTGTGTGTGTGTGTGTGTATCTATATAGTGTGTGATGTGTTCATGAGTGTATATATAGTGTGCGTGATTAATATATAGTGTGTGATGTGTTCATGTGTGTATATATAGTGTATGTGATGTGTACATGTGTGTATATATAGAGTATGTGATGTGTACATGTGTGTGTATATATAGTGTGTGATGTGTTAATGTGTGTATATATAGTGTGATGTGTTCATGTGTGTGTATATATAGTGTATTTGATGTGTATGTGTGTATATATAGTGTGTGATGTGTTAATGTGTGTATATATAGTGTGATGTGTTCATGTGTGTGTATATATAGTGTATTTGATGTGTATGTGTGTATATATAGTGTGTGATGTGTTCATGTGTGTATATACAGTGTGTGATGTGTTCATGTGTGTATATATAGTGTGTGATGTGTACATGTGTGTATATATAGTGTATGTGATGTGTACTTAGTGGATGACATTTAACAAATCTCATCCACATGCTGCGTAAAATTTCTGAGCCGAAATTGACCTGCGGTGCGTAATTTACAGATCGCAGCATGTAAATTCCTGCTACGAAAAGTGTGCAGAATTGCTGCGTTTTTATAGGAGATGTCTCCATCTACTAACATTGAGAAAAACGCAGCAATTTACGCACCATTTTCTGTTGCAAACATCGCAGGAAATGGTGCGTTTTTGCCACAGTGGAAAGCCTTTGACTTTCAAACAGAATTGCTGCAGAAATTTTCTGCAGCAATTCCGTTGTGTGTGTGTATAAGCCCTAAATCCGCAGCATAAGCGCTTCTCCACATGTATTGGAATTGCTGCAGAAAATGGTGCGTATTTTGCTGCGTTTTTCTCAATGTTGGGGGATGGTGACATCTCCTCTGAAAAACACAGAGATTCAGTCCACTTTCCGCAGCAGGAAGTGACATGTAGTGAAGTGACACCGCAGGTAACTTCTTGTCAGAAATTTTATGCAGCGTGTGGATAGGATTTGATAAGTATCACCCACTTTGCTACTACTGTATTTTGCATATTTTCCATCCGCAATTCCGGATAGAAAATACGCAGCAATTCCGTTACGTGTGAACAAGCCCTAATGCAGTAGTAGCAGAGTGGGTGAGATTTGAACAAATCTCACCCACACGATGAACGGAAAAAAGGCGCAGGAATATTGACCTGCGGTCCTTTTTTTTTAATCCGCAGCATGTCAATTGTATGTGCATAAACGCTGCTTTTTTTCGGGTTTTCCCCATTTAATTCAATGGGGAGGTCAAACCCGCAACAAATAGCAGATTTTGTGTTTTTTTTGCGGTGGAAATGCAGTGATTCTGATGCAAAAAATCGCAACTCAGGAAAAATTTAAATCTTATACTTACCCAGAATTCCGTTTTCTGTCCAGGCCGGCCTCTTGGGATGACGTTTCATCCATGTGACCGCTGCAGCCAATCGCAGGCTGCAGCAGTCACATGGGATGTAACATCATCCCTGGGCTGCAGGATGTAGGAGGGAAGCGTCGCCATGGTAAGTATCCATTTTTTCTGCTCAGTTTTCCGCAGCAGCCATTACTGGCCGAAAAACTGCACCACAATTTGGTGCGGTTTTTTAGCTTTAATTCCCTGCGGCGCACAGGGCGGATACAATGTGTGCTTTTACACAACGTATCCGTCCTGTGTGAACATACCCGTATAGTGTGTACATATAGTAGCTGCTGTCTTGCAACGATACAGCTGCCAACCACGTCAACATGTTGCATTCCCACGAGTCAGTCATTTGAAAACCGCACCGACTTTTTGTAAAACTGACGATGGTTGTTGTTACGACCTGATTGTTTGCATTAAAGGCTGTGTACCCTTTTGAAGGGGATTTTTTTTTATATATAAATAAAATGTCAGTCAGTGTGTTTTGTGCCACTTTATAATTAGTTTTTATTAAAAAATCTTTTTACTTTTTGAGATACAGCTGCTCTATATCCTGTATACAGAGCAGCTGTATTTTACGCTGAATCCTGAACACGTCAGGTGCGTGGGACTGACGGGTTTAGTGTCAGCGTGTCCTGTGTGTCTCTGACACGCAGGATCCACCTATAATAGATCACATCTAAGTTACTTAAATGTAGTAGATTACAGGTGGATACAGTCGACTACTCTATTGATTCCACCCAAAAAAAACGGAAACCTTTGCGAAACGGAGACAAACGGAAACCATTAGCAACCGAAGCGTTACCATTGAAATCAATGGTAATGGTAACGGAAAGCTATTGTTTCTGTTTGGTTTCCGTTCGTGCGTTCCCGACGGAAAGGTCTGACTGAACCCATGCACGGAACCCCGACGCAGGTGAGAATGAAGCCTAACTATTACTGTATGATCTGTACAGATGATGGGGGTTACTATTTTTTGGGTATAAGCAACTCCCAGTATATCATTACCATTGTTCAGGTCATACTGGAAGCTGCTAACATGACTTTGCAAATGATCTCTGTACTGAAATGTATTTGTACTGAGCTTTGTTCTGGTGCTGTATATATGTACTGAGCTTGGAGTTTGTGCTGTATATATGTACTGAGGTTTGTTCTGGTGCTGTATATATGTACTGAGCTTTGTTTTGGTGCTTTATAGTTGTACTGAGCTTTGTTCTGGTGTAGTATAGATGTACTGAGCTTTGTTCTGGTGCTGTATATATGTACTGTGCTTGGTTCTGGGGCTGTATATATGTACTGTGCTGGGTTCTGGTACTGTATACATATACTGAGCTTTGTTCTGGTGCTGTATATACGTACTGAGCTTGGTTCTGGTGTTGTATATATGTACTGAGCATGGTTCTGGTGTAGAACAGATGGCATTGTTGCAATTCATGTATGTTTAATCAGAACTTGTCTGGTAGATTTAACCACCACCATGCAGTAATACATGACCTGACAATATTTCCAAACATTCCCCTGTATGTTTGTTTCAGATGCAAATCTTTAAAATAAATTTTTAAAATAGTCCACTTTATATGCTAATCACTATATAAAGGGTCATGGGTCGATGCCGCTATCCTGTAGAGTCACACAGTCCTAACTGCAAGTCCACCTTTCCATGCTTGGTTGACATCTCCCTGGCTGTTCTACATCACTACCAGTCTCCTCCAACTTTCTTGGATGCACCATTGCCTTGTACTCCACGAACATGCACCGTTCAGCGAGATGTACTCTGCTCGGCTTCATCACTGCACCGCGTATGCCAGGGGAGTACAAGGCAAAGGAGAAGGCTGGTAGTAATGTAGAACAGTCAGGGGGATGCCAATCAAGATCTGGGGGCGCCATTTCAATTTTCGCCTCAGGCAGCAGAAAAGCTAGAATTGGCCGTGGTCGGCAGCACCACTGAAACCAGCTGCCGCCACCCCCTTATGCACTAATTGTATCTGCCTTACAATGACGCTGATTGGCAGGGCACAAAGACTTGCCCCGCCAATCAGCGCCTTTCGACCGCTTCTGTTGTTTAAAGGCGCTGATTGATGGGGCAAGTCATTCTGCCCTGCCAATCAGCGCCATCGTTCAGCCCCAGCAGATCTGCTCAGAAGACTATGTTTTAGGACATATATTGACACTGGACGTGACGGAGGTTGCCCGGGCAACAGGTAAACTGCATCACTGGAACACTCAATAGTATTCAAAGTGAAAGTAAATGTAAACGGTCATATGTACAACCATACCTAAGGTGAATGGTTAGAGGGATAGATAAGAGAAGTTGTGAGTGGCAACAAGAGGTAGATAGGTTGCAGAACAGGAGGAAATATGATGAGAATGGATCATGGAAATAGAGTTAGATACCCAAGGAGAGATAAAAGGGGAGGGGGGGAGTAATGAAGAAAGCAGCTGGAGTGCATACTACCTGGAAGATCATTATAGTGCATAGTCAGCGAATCTAAAAGGAACATGTAACATTAGTTTCTCAAAATAAGTACAACAACTTCTCAAACTCTAAATACATTGTGATATATAAACTAGGGTTGCACGATGCATCTAAATATCGATACTATTTTGATGCCATTCACCCTCAAACGGTTCAATACCACCAATTCATGTATTTCAATACTAAGCTGTGCGGCCGCACATCGTAGTATTGTAACACATGAATGTAGTCAGGGCGGGGCTGTGGCTGTGTGATACTACGTGATACTGTGATACAGTTTGATACAAGTGTGTGTGCGCACGGTCATCATGAGGTGATACAGCCGGCGTTGCACTGATGAGTGCCAGCACTGAAGACAGAGAACATGGCGAGCGCACTTCAAAACACCCCTATGTTCTATGTCTTCAGTGCAGGTGCCGCCGCTCATTAGTGCAGCGCTGGTCACATGGTCACATCACCTCATACTGACAATGCGTGTGCACACTTGTTAGGAGCGGGGCAATGGCTGTATTACACAGCCGCGGCCCCGCTCTAACGGCGGAGAATCAGCTGCTATTCCCTTGAATGCTGCGATCAAAGCTGATCGCAGCATTCAAGAGGAAGATGAGAAGAATGCCCCTTTGAACGTGTCACAGGGAATCCTTGTGACGCGATCGAGGGACATACCATATATGTGCAGACAGATCAGGGCCCATTGAAGGACCCCATGGCTGTCTGACCATATTTCCTGTTGTTAGGGCATACATAGGTATGTCCTAACAACTGCCTGTGTACTATCAGTACACAGGTTAATGTACTGGCATATAGATATATGCTAGTACATTCAAGTTTAAAAATAAAAAAGTGAAAAAAAAATTAAAGTAATAATAAATAAAATAAAAAAAAATAAAAAATACCCACACATTTTTTACAATAAACTTTAAAATAAAAGTTTAAATACATAAAACACACATACATTCGGTATTGTCGCGACCGTCATAACAAATTTATAGCGTCATTTATGATGTGTACATTAAAAAAAACTAAATAAAAACTGCTTTCTTTCACTTATTAATGTGAGGCACAAGGTATTATGAATTTAATACCTCTATGTGCTTCACATTAATAGTAATTAACCCCATCATGTACCCCACAGTAACCCAATGTTGTCCATTTTGACTGAGAAACATGACGGAGTTAATTACTATTAATTACTATTAATATGAGGCACATGGAGGTTCAAAATTTATCACACTATGTGCCTCACATCAGAAAATGGACGAACCTTTTTTTTTTTTTACTGTTTGCAAAGTATCGTTTTGATATCGGGAATATAGGTATCGAAGTCCAAATTCTGGTATCGGGCCAAACCCTGACATAAACATATTGGAATATAGAGATATTCCTTTCAGATAAAGATGTCATATTCACGGTTAAGACCTCTGGGATTCAGGGTCTGTAATGTATGAATCCAGAATGATTGACGCTTCTTCAGTTTTTGGATATGGTTTCCACCACGTCTAGGTGGTAGTACCTGTTCTATAACTTGGAAACGAAGCTGTGAGATATTATGTCCCATCGAGCAGAAGTGGTACGGAATTCGAAGCCATGTTTTGTTATACCGAATAGTAGAGTTGTGTGAGGAGATCATCTCCCTAATGCATTGTGTGGTTTCTCCAACATAGTCTAATCCGCAAGGGCACTTAATAAAATAATCTACATTCCTAGTGTTGCATGTGTGGAAACCTTTAATGGGAATTGTTTTGCCAATGTGGGTGTGAGAAATGGTTTAACTTTTAATGATATTATTACAACAAAAGCAGTGTTGGCAAGAGGATGTGCCATTAGGTTTACTTTTCAGGAATTGTTGTTTAGGTTCCTTGGTCTGACTAACTATGACTGCCGAATTAGATGATCACTGATGTTTCTGTGCTTTTTAAGGCACATCATTGCTTGGTCAGTAAATTGCAATATTTCTGGGTGTGCTCTATGTAGAAGGGGCCAGTGTTTCTTGATGATGTGTTGTATTTTGGATATATTGGGATGATAGGTATGTACAAAAGGTATTCTATTGGAGGTGACTCGAGGTTGAATGGGACCAACCACGGACTGACAGAGTGCGACTTCCTCTTTGAGTAGGGAGGAGGGATAACGCCTATTTTCAGATTTTTGTGTCATTAGACATGTGTCAACCTTACCTAGTTCGAACACCATACAGGCCACTCTCACGTACTGTGAATAAGGGAGCAAGTTTTTGATAGCTCTTGGGGGACATCAGCTGTAGTGTAATAGGCCATTTCTGTCGGTGGGTTTAGATTAAATATCAGTAGACAGGATGTTATTAATATCTATCTGGATTAGATTGTTAGGAAGCAGATCTTATTGGTGTCTGTGGTAAGAGTAAACTGTAATTCAGGTCGTGCACTGTTAAGGAAATTTTTAAAAAAGTGTAGTATGGTTGCTCCCCAGATGCAAAACACATCGTCAATGTAACGATACCAGCAGATGGATTGTGAGATAAAAAGAGGATGTGTATACAAAAATCCTCTTCAAACTGTGACATGTAGGTATTTGCATAAGGTGGAGCCACATTGGCGCCCATAGCCGTCCCACATGTCTGGCTGTAATAATCGTCACTGCATAGGAAGAAATTGTCGTGGAGAACAATGTGTAGAAAGTGGAGGTATAGTTGTATAGAATCCGTAGAAAATTGTGCATTTTTAAATAAGTTGTTAACAGCCTGGATTGCCTTTTCATGTTTTATTGATTTGTATAGACAATTGGCGTCCATTGTAACTAGAATATTGCCCAGTGGAACCAGGGTTATTTCCAGTATATTATGAATGAATTGAGTGGTGTTCAGTAGGAATGATCTTGACCAGAGGGGTTACTATTTTCTCAAGGTAGATAGAAAGTAGAGGGAGAATGGAATCAGTGGAAGCGACTATGGGGCAGCCCAGAGGTTTATGATGGGATTTGTGAATTTTGGGGAGAATGTAAAATACTAGGGTGATCGGATGGAGGTTAAGTAGAAATGAATGTGTCCTGTTATCTATTATACCTAACTGAAGGTAGTGGTCAATGGCCAATTTAATCCTGACCCTAATTGTAGGGGTCAGGTGTGAGCTAACTTTGTTATAGGTCATCTGATCTGAAAGTTATCTCTGAATGCTACTGGGATGAAACAGTAAAACATTGACTAGAAGAGGCAGGGACAACATCATACATCACTACTGGGCAGTGTAGCTGTGAGTCCAGCACTGGGTTGACATATAACTCTTACCAGCATCTGCAGCAACTCTATGTGTGTCTCCTCTGTCTCCCCCAAGCAGCTATCTCTTGCTTCACCTCCCCTCTCCCTAGACTTCTTTGGGCAGCTGTAACCTGATCTCTCAGTGTAAAGGATCTGCCAGGCACTGCTTCGGGGTTAATTCCCAGAATTAATCAGTCAACACCTGAGTGTACATCCCTGAGACAGACACCAGCTTCCTCCACTCAGGCTGGCAGGCTTAGGAGTGGGAGAGCCTATCGCAACCTGGCCAGACTCAGCTAGCTCCCGCCCTCGGTCTATTTAAGCCTGCTCTTCCTGTCCATCTGTGCTTGTGAATTCTTTCCTTGAGGTTTCCTGGCCCAGCTACAGCTCCTGCTACTTTTTGATCCTGCTCCATACAGACCCCGGCTTACCGACTACTCTTCTGCTTTTCGCTTTGTACCTCGCACTCTCCCGGCTTGACTCGGCTCGTTCACTACTCTGTTGCTCACGGTGTTTCCGCGAGCAACTGCCCATTTCCCTTGCTTGTATTCCCTTGTTTGTTTGTCGTGTTTGTCATGCACTTACTGAGCGCAGGGACCGCCGCCCAGTTGTACCCCGTCGCCTAGGGCGGGTCGTTGCAAGTAGGCAGGGACAGAGTGGCGGGTAGATTAGGGCTCACTTGTCCGTTTCCCTACCCCCCCCACCATTACAAATTCACAAGCCCTATACCTAGTCTACCCTGGTCCCTGACACCATTATGGAACCCCGTGAAACCCTGGCTCAGCAAATGCAGGGTCTCTCCCTACAGGTCCAGGCCCTGGCTCAGAGGGTCAACCAGCCTGATGCTACCTTGGTAGTTCCCCTCACCGCACCCCTTGAACCCCACCTCAAGTTGCCCGACCGGTTCTCAGGTGACCGGAGGGCTTTTCTCTCCTTTCGGGAGAGTTGTAGGCTTTACTTTCGCTTAAAGCCTCACTCCTCAGGTTCTGAGAGCCAGCGGGTGGGTATAATTATGTCCCGGCTCCAGGAAGGGCCCCAAGAGTGGGCCTTCTCCTTGGCTCCTGGCGCCCCTGAACTTTCCTCCGTTGATTGTTTCTTTTCTGCCCTCGGACTTATTTATGACGAGACTGACAGAACTGCCTTTGCCGAGAGTCAGCTGGTGACCTTACGTCAGGGTAAGAGACCTGTTGAGGAGTATTGCTCTGACTTTAGGAAGTGGTGCGTAGCTTCTCGGTGGAATGACCCTGCCTTAAGGTGCCAGTTTAGGTTGGGTCTGTCGAATGCCCTGAAAGACCTGCTAGTTAGTTATCCCTCTTCTGACTCCTTAGACCAGGTTATGGCTTTAGTGGTACGACTTGACCGACGTCTCAGGGAACGACAACGTGAACGTTTATGTGTTTTTTCCTCCGACTCCCCCATGATGCCTCCCGAAGTCCCGTTGCTTCGTTTCTCCCCTAAAGACTCAGAAATACCTATGCAACTCGGGGCCTCCGTGTCCCCTCAACAACGTAGAGAATTCCGCAGGAAGAATGGTCTCTGCTTCTACTGTGGGGATGTCAAGCATCAAGTAAACAACTGTCCCAAGCGTAAGAATGCTGTCAGAGAGCTCCCGCGTCTAAGTGATCATCGGGGAGGTCACTTGGGCGCACAGGTATTTCCCGTAAATATGAAACGTACTAAGATATTGCTTCCCTTTCAGGTCTCTTTTGGTGGTAGGTCTGCTACCGGCAGTGCCTTCGTGGATTCAGGGTCCTCTACTAATATCATGTCTGTGGAATTTGCTATGTCTCTCGCTATGCCTCTGATTGATTTGCCTAAACCTGTTCCGGTAGTGGGTATCGACTCCACTCCTCTTGCTAATGGTTATTTTACACAGCATACCCCTGTTTTTGAACTCCTTGTTGGCTCCATGCATTTGGAGCAATGCTCTGTACTATTGATGCAGGGATTATCGTACGATTTGGTTCTACGTCTTCCCTGGTTGCAGTTGCATAATCCTACGTTTGACTGGAATACTGGGGAGCTAACCAAATGGGGTAATGAATGTTGTACGTCATGTTTTTCTGTTAATTCTATTTCTCCCCCTAAGGAGGTGAATACGCTACCCGAGTTTGTTCAGGACTTCGCTGATGTTTTCTCTAAAGAGGCCTCCGAAGTGTTACCGCCTCATAGAGAATACGATTGCGCTATCGAATTGGTACCAGGAGCTAAGCTTCCTAAGGGTAGGATATTTAACCTTTCTTGTCCCGAACGTGAAGCCATGAGGGAGTATATCCAGGAATCCCTGGCCAAGGGTTACATTCGTCCCTCTTCTTCTCCGGTAGGTGCTGGCTTCTTCTTCGTAGGGAAGAAGGATGGGGGTCTTAGGCCATGCATTGACTACCGTGGCCTGAATAAGGTCACGGTAAGGAACCAGTATCCCCTTCCTTTGATTCCTGATCTCTTTAATCAGGTTCAGGGGGCCCAATGGTTCTCTAAATTGGATCTACGGGGGGCGTATAACCTTATTCGCATCAAAGAGGGGGATGAGTGGAAGACTGCGTTTAACACGCCCGAAGGCCATTTCGAATACCTCGTCATGCCCTTTGGGTTGTGCAATGCCCCTGCGGTCTTCCAGAACTTCATAAATGAGATTTTGAGAAATTACCTGGGGATATTTCTTGTAGTGTACCTTGATGACATATTGGTGTTTTCCAGGGACTGGTCCTCCCACATAGAGCATGTCAGGAAAGTGCTCCAGGTCCTTCGAGAAAACAAACTGTTTGCCAAAATCGAAAAATGTGTATTTGGGGTACAGGAGATACCATTTTTAGGTCAAATCCTCACTCCTCATGAATTCCGCATGGACCCTGCCAAGGTTCAGGCTGTGGCTGAATGGGTCCAACCTGCCTCCCTGAAAGCGCTACAGTGTTTTTTGGGGTTCGCTAACTATTACAGGAGATTTATTGCTAACTTCTCGGTCGTCGCTAAGCCTCTTACGGACCTCACTCGCAAGGGTGCTGATGTCCTCCATTGGCCCCCTGAGGCCGTCCAGGCTTTTGAGACCCTCAAGAAGTGCTTTATCTCGGCCCCCGTGCTGGTTCAGCCCAACCAAAGGGAGCCATTTATTGTGGAGGTTGACGCGTCCGAGGTGGGAGTGGGGGCCGTCTTGTCCCAGGGTACCAGCTCCCTCACCCATCTCCGCCCCTGTGCTTACTTTTCTAGGAAGTTTTCGCCCACGGAGTGTAACTATGATATTGGCAACCGCGAACTTTTAGCCATTAAATGGGCATTTGAAGAGTGGCGCCACTTCCTGGAGGGGGCTAGGCACCAGGTAACGGTCCTTACCGACCACAAGAATCTGGTTTTCCTAGAATCTGCCCGGAGGCTAAACCCGAGACAAGCTCGATGGGCGTTGTTTTTTACCAGATTCAATTTTTTGGTTACCTATAGGGCCGGGTCTAAAAATATTAAGGCGGATGCACTGTCGCGTAGCTTCATGGCCAGCCCTCCTTCGGAGGAAGATCCTGTTTGTATTTTGCCTCCAGGTATAGTCATTTCCTCTATCGAGTCCGATTTAGTCTCTGAAATTGCTGCTGATCAAGGTTCAGCTCCTGGGAACCTTCCTGAGAACAAGCTGTTTGTTCCCCTGCAATTCCGGCTAAGGGTACTTAGGGAAAATCACGACTCCGCACTATCTGGCCATCCAGGCATCCTGGGTACCAAACACCTCATTACCAGAAATTATTGGTGGCCTGGTTTGCCTAAAGACGTTAAGGCCTACGTCGCCGCCTGTGAGGTTTGTGCCAGGTCCAAGACTCCCAGGTCCCGACCAGCGGGCTTACTGCGTTCGTTGCCCATTCCCCAGAGACCTTGGACACATATCTCCATGGATTTTATCACCGATTTGCCTCCATCCCAAGGCAAGTCGGTGGTGTGGGTGGTGGTAGACCGCTTCAGTAAAATGTGCCACTTTGTGCCCCTCAAGAAGCTACCCAACGCCAAGACGTTGGCTACCTTGTTTATCAAACACATCCTGCGTCTCCATGGGGTCCCCGTCAATATTGTTTCTGACAGGGGGGTACAATTTGTTTCATTGTTTTGGAGAGCCTTCTGTAACAAGTTGGGGATTGATCTGTCCTTCTCCTCTGCTTTCCATCCTGAAACCAATGGCCAAACGGAGAGGACTAATCAGTCTCTAGAACAATACTTAAGATGTTTTGTCTCTGACTGTCAATTTGATTGGGTTTCTTTCATTCCCCTCGCCGAATTTTCCCTTAATAACCGGGTCAGTAACTCGTCAGGGGTCTCTCCCTTTTTCTGTAATTTTGGGTTTAATCCACGGTTCTCCTCCGTTTCACCTGGTTGTTCCAACAATCCCGAGGTGGAGGTCGTTCATCGGGATCTGTGCACAGTCTGGGCCCAGGTTCAGAAGAACCTAGAGGCGTCCCAGAGCATACAGAAGGCTCAGGCCGATAGAAGACGTTCTGCTAACCCCCTGTTTGTGGTCGGGGATCTGGTGTGGTTGTCATCCAGGAACTTGCGTCTCAAGGTTCCGTCCAAAAAGTTTGCTCCCCGGTTTATTGGGCCGTATAAGGTCATTGAGGTCCTCAGTCCTGTCTCTTTCCGGCTGGAGTTACCCCCGTCTTTTCGTATACACAACGTGTTTCATGCCTCCCTCCTGAAACGCTGCTCCCCGTCCTTGGCCCCCTCGAGGAAACCTCCTGTTCCCGTCCTCACCCCTGAGGGGGTGGAATTTGAGGTGGCCAGGATCGTGGACAGCAAGATGGTCCAAGGCTCCCTCCAGTACCTGGTCCATTGGAGAGGATACGGGCCCGAGGAGAGGACTTGGGTACCCGCCCGGGATGTTCACGCTGGGGTATTGGTCAGGAGGTTCCACCTGCGTTTCCCCAGTAAGCCAGGTCCACTTAGAAAGGGTCCGGTGGCCCCTCATAAAAGGGGGGGTACTGTAAAGGATCTGCCAGGCACTGCTTCGGGGTTAATTCCCAGAATTAATCAGTCAACACCTGAGTGTACATCCCTGAGACAGACACCAGCTTCCTCCACTCAGGCTGGCAGGCTTAGGAGTGGGAGAGCCTATCGCAACCTGGCCAGACTCAGCTAGCTCCCGCCCTCGGTCTATTTAAGCCTGCTCTTCCTGTCCATCTGTGCTTGTGAATTCTTTCCTTGAGGTTTCCTGGCCCAGCTACAGCTCCTGCTACTTTTTGATCCTGCTCCATACAGACCCCGGCTTACCGACTACTCTTCTGCTTTTCGCTTTGTACCTCGCACTCTCCCGGCTTGACTCGGCTCGTTCACTACTCTGTTGCTCACGGTGTTTCCGCGAGCAACTGCCCATTTCCCTTGCTTGTATTCCCTTGTTTGTTTGTCGTGTTTGTCATGCACTTACTGAGCGCAGGGACCGCCGCCCAGTTGTACCCCGTCGCCTAGGGCGGGTCGTTGCAAGTAGGCAGGGACAGAGTGGCGGGTAGATTAGGGCTCACTTGTCCGTTTCCCTACCCCCCCCACCATTACACTCAGTAAGCTGTCTTCATCTCTAAATCACAATAATTTTAGCAGTGAATTTGAGAGTGAACGATCAGTGCACAAGGCAGGGGGAGGAGAAGTGCCTAATAACTAGAGAGAGAGGCATTTTTCTCTAATGAGATATATTACAAAGTTTCTTATATTTGCTAGTAGTATTGATTTATTGGAAGAATTTCAAACAACGATTACACTTTAACAAAATAAATCTGCTGCAAATTTACATCTGTGGCTCTTGGTTTTAGAAATACATTGAGCATTGAGTTCCTCGTAGTCGTTGGAACAACTAATGTTTAATTCGTGCTATGTAGTATAGTCAAGTACTTGGAAGTTAATAGAATATTCAGAAACCTGATGGTTCCATGGTCTAATGTTGATTTATTGTCCTTATGATGGTCTGATGATTCCCAATAGTCTAGTGCATTGTCCCTTTACATATGCATTTGCAGTAATGGTAGCTGGGACTAAAATTGACTAAAGAAATGCTGATTGTTGTTCAGTTATATGCAGGTGGGATAAATGCTGTGTGGGGTTGAGGAAAGATAACTTTAACCAAAATTAAGATGTGTGAAATAGAAAAAAACAGTATTTAGAGGAAGTAACATAATGGCTTTGATTCACTTGCAGAGAATATTCAAATGCCATATTATATGTCATGTTAAAAGGACAGTAATTGTGAATACAATGAAATGGCCTTTCAAACTGTAGCATCATGATTTTAGAAAAAGATGTCTAGAATCTTATCTGCAAGATGGAACACAAAATGTATTAAGTTTCCTATCAGATCAATAAATAGTAAAAACAAAGATTACTCAAATATTTAATCAGCAATGCAGTCTTTTTGAAATACAGTTACATTTTTTCTGCAGAAAGTGAACATTACAAGTAGTCTAGTAGCCTAGTAGCTAGGTTCCTACGTGCTGTTTTTACTAATGAATACAAGTACATAGCAATGAGTACATCCTATAGAACCCTTCACAGGCATGTTGACCAATGCTTGCCATTTTACAGTTTACATTTACATAAAAAAATTACTAACTTTGCAAATGCATTAGATTACTTATCTTCTACTATTTAGTAACATCATGTATTATCGTACAGAGCTGCGTTCAAAATTCAGAGCAATAATCTCCCAGCATTTCTTGCTGGCTCAAAAGCCCACAAAAGCCTACACTTTTTCCTGAATGGTAGTTATTACTAATATAAGCATACCTCCCAACTTTCAAGTGACGCAAAGAGGGATAACTGATGCGGTGGCAAGTTTTTTCCTTTTAAGCCACGTTTAAAGGATCTCCCAGACACAGCTTCTGTGTCAACGCCCGTGGTTACTCAGTCTGCACCTGCTCCTAAGTCTGATAGAGAGACTCCTTCTTCTACCACTCAGGCTGGGAGGCTGAGGAGTGGGAGAGCCTATCACAGCCTGGCCAGACAGAGCTAGCTCCCGCCCACTGTCTATTTATACCTTTATTTCCTGCTTCTCCTTTGCCTGTGATTCTGCTTGTTTCCTGTCTCTGCTGCTGCTCTTGTACTATTTGTCCTCTGCTTCATATTGACCCTGGCTTTACTGACTACTCTCTTGCTCTGCGTTTGGTACCTCGTACACTCCTGGTTTGACTCGGCTCGTTCACTACTCTTGTAGCTCACAGTGTTGTCATGGGCATCTGCCCCTTTCCCCTTAGCTTCTGTGTACCCTTGTCTGTCTGTCTGTTGTGCATATAGTGGGAGTAGGGACCGTCGCCCAGTTGTACGCCGTCGCCTAGGATGGGCCGTTGCAAGTAGGCAGGGACTGAGTGGCGGGTAGATTAGGGCTCACCTGTCTGTCTCCCTACCCCGGCATTACACCACGCCTCTTATCCCGCCCAATGTGTCATGCTCCCATAGTGCCTCCCACACAGTATAATTCCAAATAGCTGCCCCATACGGTATAATGCCCCATAGCTGCTCCCATATAGCATAATGCCCATGCAGATGCCCCTATGTAGTATAATGCCCACACAGATGCCCCCATACAGTATAATGCCCACACAGATGCCCCATGCAGTATAATGACCAAACAAATTTCCCTATACAGCCTAATGCCCCATAGCTGCCCCCCATACAGCATAATGCCCACAGTATAGTGCCACCAATGCTGCCACCGTACAGTATAATTAACCCTTAGCTGCCACCAAATACTATCATGCCCCCACAGCTGCCCATACAGTATAAATGCCCTTATAGCTTTCCCCATACAGTATAATGCCCCTTTAGCTGCCACCATACAGTATAATGCCCCCTTAGCTGGCCCCATACAGTATAATGCCCCCTCAGTTGCCACCATACACTATAATACCCCCTCAGATGCCCATACAGTATAATGTCCCTATGGCTTTCCCCATACAGTATAATGCCCCTTTAGCTGCCACCATACAGTATAATGCCCCCTTAGCTGGCCCCATACAGTATAATGCCCCCTTAGCTGCCCCATACAGTATAATGCCCCTTTAGCTGCCACCATACAGAATAATGCCCCTTTAGCTGCCCACATACAGTATAATGCCCCCTCAATCACCACCATACACTATATTTCCCCCTCAGATGACCATACAGTAAATTGCCAAAAGCTTCCACCACATAGTATAATGCCCCATAGCTGACCCCCATACAGTATAATGCACCTTTAGCTGCCACTATACAGTATATTGACTGCTTAGCTGACCCTATACAGTATAATGCTGCCTTAGCTGCCCCCATACAGTATAATGCCCCCTTAGCTGCCCCTAGTGCCAGTGCCCACATATAATGGGCCGGTGCCCATGTAGATAGTGCCACAGTGCCCATGTAGATAGTGCCGCACCAACTTAAAGATAGTGTTCCCCCCTGTAGATAGGGTTCCCCCCTGTAGCCATTGAGACTCCCTCTAAGGGAAGAATCCCCAGCCAGAGCATCAGCCACTCTGTGGCCAGGAATTCCGCTCCAGGAGGAGCCCCTGACATCACTGTCCATATATGGACTGTGACTTCAATGGCTACTTTAAGCACTGTACCCAGGCAGTCCTCTGTACTAATGCTAAAGCAGGGAACAGATGGCTCCCTGCTTCAGCATTGGGTTCAACTATATCTGTGTCCTGAGGACGCAGATATAGTTGACACCGTCGAGTCCAGGACATACCACCAGCCGTCCGGGACAGCGGGACACCGCTTGAAATCTGGGAGTGCCCTGCAGAATCCGGGACAGTTGGGAGGTATAATATAAGTAGTAAATAACTTTGTTATTATTGCTTTTTCACACCCAGTAATGGACTTATTTTCCGTTCAGGCACTCTTTATAATTAGATAAATTATCTTTCCATTAATTCCACTTCTCATAGCTCCTTCTTCCTCAAATCATGTATGAGGCCTGTAGATTAATTCATTGCACAGATTGCTAAGGGAAACCAGTATCTGCTCTGTTTGGATTCCTGAGGGAAGATAATCTGCCGAGATCAGCACACAGTTTCTATTTCTAGGATGACATTGTTCTGCTCTGCGACGCTCTCATAGCTTCTCCCAGCGGCACATCTAGGCTCCGTAACACTAAAAATATCCACAAACCTTAACTCCTTCACTTCTAGGTCAATATACAATAAGGTGCATCTTCCAGATGTAGCATCATTAGTGTCCTGACAGCACAGCGGTATTTCAAGGGCAGAACAGCAATCTGTTGGGTCACCAGACATCAATGAGGCTACAATATCATGGTTTTGACCTTATGTTCATAAATTCTAAAAGCCCTTGCAATCCCTTATCCAGATTCATAAGCACAGCTGCTTATTTGTAAATTGTACACAAGATGCATTTCAAAACATAGGTATTCTTAATCAGTGTTCATATATTACATCTTTAACAGACTACAGTACATTCTATACTTTGCAGAGTTAAAAGTACATCGATTGCAATTTTGTATCCTCAAACTACTATATCAAGGACAGGCAGTCCAGGAGATAGGGAGATAAAAAATGGAATATCCGAGGGCGCAGCTGTACTGGAAATGGCTTTTATTTGTACAACAACAACAACAACAATGTGTTTCAAGGCCGTACCGGCCTCTTCGTCAGGTTAGGTACAAGTGTTAGGTCTATTCATGATGACTGTGCATTTATAGCTGGCCTAGGAATCAGTACCGGGTTAAGTTACAGGTCAAAGAACAATCCAACCCTTACATTGTCGATTAAACAAACATAGATCCAACTGCAAAAAGAAATTTTTACTCCACAGTATATCCAGACATTGCACACTAGCACATGATAGTGATTTTAACTGCTTCACCATCACCCCGATCGATCACATTAAGGAAAACCAAAGAGACCGTTATAATATTCTTTGCAGAAGAATGTATATACGGATACATTACGGATGACTACAGATCCGTATTTACGGACAGTATTTACGGATAGATGAAAATACGGCTTGAGGCATTGAGTACTGCGGCAGTCTTTGTTATTCTATACAAAAAGAAATAAAAAATAATCTCCAGGGATATATTTCTGATGTTGCCACAATTGTGGTGTGGTAAGGATATTTTGTGTGCAAGTGAATACACTTTACAGCCTTCTACATTTTATATTTAGCCAGATGTCTATATAAATTATTGAGTGTAAGGTGCACATATGCTTATGCATTTCTGTAAGTTTACATTTTAGAAAAGCCCTTATAATATATTGCACAGCAGTTAATGAGTTTAGGACATCTAAGAGGTCATATTTCTCTGTGTTTAATGTAAACTGAATAATTCTAGAGTTAGATAAAGCAATCTAGTAAATTCCTCTGGATATGATGTTTTTATTTTACCAGAACAGCACGGTAATTTATTCCCATTAAAGTTCTTTGATTTTCTTGGAGGTGTATTTAACAAAATATGGGCTGTAGGAGGACTACTTTGATGAAAATCAACAACTTCTCCAACTTCTATAAAGAAAAGAAAGTAAGTCAGAAAACTTCAGTAAAGAAAAGAACGGGAAAGATGAGACGGAGAGATGTGCAGGAAACAAGTGCGGTCGAGAGGCTGTAAATAGAGGAGCTGGCGTGGGTGGGAATGTTACACTTCCCGCAAACCTGGTGGGATTAATGCAGACTGTATTTAGTGAAAATTGTGTATTTGGTGTAATATAATACCTGATTTTCATAGACACCTCATAAGCTGCTACTCTACCAGGGATATTTGGCATCATTTGGAAGATTTTTGTTGTGAGACATCCGACACCACAAAATCATTCCCCTTTGCTTCTACTCTAATTGTTAATTTAGAGCTTCTTTAGCGAGCATTTCACACTTACCTTGTTCTTTCAGCGATGTATTTTCAGACCGCCTGAAACTCCCCTAGCGATCTTCGATGCGTCATGCATCTTTTCTATTGGATGTGATGTTACCAGGTGGCCATTCCAGTTGGTGGGCATCACTGTGACATTCGATACACTGATTGGTTTCGGACTCCACATCACGTCTATGATGTGGGTGTGGCTAGCCCTATAAGGCTCTTGAGTTTCTCCGGCACGCGCTAGACCAGTTATCAGTGTCTCAGTGCCCGCCGGAGAATACAAAATAATACAGCATAATATGTGCTGATCGGCAGTTGTTAAAAATTAAAGCAATTCAAAACCCCTGAGGACGCTCTCCTGTATTTACAGGGGTGCAGAAACGCGTTGGGACGTTTGCTTATTTGTGGTTTACAGACCATTGTTATAATTGCTATGGTCCTCTGTGAATGTCTAAAGTGTTGCACGTTTGTTATCAGTGCATATAGGACATCTCAATGGGCCATGGCGATTTTGTATCACTATGGCAAATGGACTAGTAGTGTTAATCAATACACCTGTCTAGTGTTGTATTGATATAAAGGTGTAATGTCGGGGTGGGGAGATCGACAGGTGAGCCCTAATCTACCCGCCACTCAGTCCCTGCCTATTTGCACGGCCCGTCCTAGGCAACGGCGTACAACTGGGCGACGGTCCCTACTCTCAATAAGTGCACGACAGACAAACAGACAAGGGTACACAGAAGCTAAGGGAAATGGGGCAGTTGCCCACGGAAACACCGTGAGCAACAAGAGTAGTCAACGAGCTGAGTCAAATCAGGAGTGTACAAGGTACCAAACGCAGTGCAGGAGCGTAGTCAATAAAGCCAGGGTCAATTTGAAGCAGAGGTCAATAGTACTAGCAGGAACAGCAGAGCCAGGAAACAAAACAGAATCACAGGCAAAGGAAGAGCAGGAAATGAAGGCATAAATAGACCGAGGGCGGGAGCTAGCTCCGTCGGGCCAGGCTGTGATAGGTTCTCCCACTCCTCAGCCTACCAGCCTGAGTGGTAGCAGATCGAGTCACCCTATCAGACTTTGGAGCAGATGCAGACTGATTAACCATGGCTGTCGACACAGAAGCTGTGTCTGGCAGATCCTTTACAGTACCCCCCCTTTTATGAGGGGCCACTGGACCCTTCCTAGGTGGACCTGGCTTATTGGGGAACCGAAGATGGAACCTCCTGAGCAATACCCCAGCGTGAACATCCCGGGCGGGTACCCAAGTCCTCTCCTCCAGCCCGTATCCTCTCCAATGGACCAGGTACTGGAGGGAGCCTTGGACCATCCTGCTGTCCACAATCTTGGCCACCTCGAATCCTACCCCTTCAGGGGTGGGAACAGGGACCGGAGGTTTCCTCGAGGTAGCCAAGGACGGGGAGCAGCGTTTCAGGAGGGAAGCATGAAACACGTCATGTATTTGAAAAGACGGGGGTAACTCCAGCCGGAAGGAGACAGGGTTAAGGACCTCAATGACCTTGTACGGCCCTATAAACCGGGGAGAACATTTTTTGGACGGAACTTTAAGACGCACATTTTTTTAAGACAGCCACACCAGATCCCCGACCACAAACAAAGGGTTAGCAGAACGTCTTCTATCTGCCTGAGTCTTTTGTATGCTCTGGGACGCCTCTAGGTTCTTCTGAACCTGGGCTTAGACTGTGCACAGTTCCAGATGAACTACATCTACCTCGGGATTGTTGGAACTACCATGTGAAACGGAGGAGAACCATGGATTAAACCCAAAATTACAGAAAAAGGGGGAGACCCCTGACGAGTTACTGACCCGGTTAAATTCGGCGAGGGAAATGAATGAGACCCAATCATATTGACAGTCGGAGATAAAACACCTTAAATATTGTTCTAGAGACTGATTAGTCCTCTTTGTTTGGCCATTAGTTTCAGGATGGAAGGCCGAGGAGAAGGACAGATCAATCTCCAACTTTTTACAGAAAGCTCTCCAAAACAATGAAACAAATTGTACCCCTCTGTCAGAAACAATATTGACAGGAACCCCATGGAGACGCAGGATGTGTTTGACAAACAAGGTAGCTAACGTCTTGGCATTGGGTAGTTTCTTGAGGGGCACAAAGTGGCACATCTTACTGAAGCGGTCTACTACAACCCACACCACCGACTTGCCTTGAGATGGAGGCAGATCTGTGATAAAATTTATGGAGATATGGGTCCAAGGCCTCTGGGGAATGGGCAAAGAACATAGTAAGCCCGCTGGTCGGGACCTGGGAGTCTTGGACCTAGCACAAATTTCTTAAGCGGCGACGTAGGCCTTAACGTCTTTAGGCAACCCAGGCCACCAATAGTTTCTATCAATGAGGTGCTTGGTACCCAGGATGCCTGGATGGCCAGATAGTGCAGAGTCATGATTTTCCCTGAGTACCCTTAGCCGGAATTGCAGGGGAACAAACAGCTTGTTCTCAGGAAGGTTCCCGGGAGCTGGACCTTGATGAGCCGCAATTTCGGAGGCTAAGTCAGAATTTACAGAGGATATGATTATACCTTGGGGCAAAACACAAGCAGGATCTTCCTCCGAAGGAGGGCTGGCCATGAAGCTACGTGACAGTGCATCAGCTTTAATATTTTTAGACCCAGCCCTATAGGTGACAAGAAAGTTGAATCTAGTAAAAAAAACAACGCCCATCGAGCCTGTCTCTGGTTTAGCTTCTGGGCAGATTATAGGAAAACCAGATTATTGTGGTCGGTAAGGACCGTTACCTGGTGCCTAGCCCCCTCCAAGAAGTGGCGCCACTCTTCAAATGCCCATTTAATGGCTAAGAGTTCGTGGTTGCCCACGTCATAGTTACTCTCAGTGGGCGAGAACTTCCTGGAAAAGTAGGCACAGGGACGGATATTGGTGAGGGACCTGGTACCCTGGGACAAGACAGCACCCACTCCCACCTCGGAGGCGTCAACCTCCACGATGAATGGCTCCAATTGGTTAGGCTGAATCAGCACAGGGGCAGAGATAAAGCACTTCTTAAAGGAACAGTGTCATGGCAAATAATTTTTTAATATGTTAAAGATGTTAGTGCTGTAATAAAAACGTTTATATTCATTTGTGTGTTTGTGTTTTACTGTTTCTTATTTTTACACTTTTTCTTCCCTATGGGGGCTGCCATTTTTTGTTCCATTTCTGTGTGTGTCGATTAACGACACACACAGACATGGAGTACGGCAGCCACAGTCCCATAGGGACTGTGAACGGCTCCCGTCCCATTCACGTCCGTGTACGGCGTCTGTGTGGGAACTGCGCATGCGCCGCTCCCACACAGTCCTATTCGAAATTGGCGCCGTCCGGCGCCATTTTCCTGTGGACCGGAAGTCGCGGCCGGACTGTAATATTACTACTTCCGGTCGCGGCTTCCGGACTTGTGCACATGGAACAGCGGCAGCAAAGGGAGCGGACGGGCCGGAGGGAGCCGCGGCGGCAGGAGCAGGTAAGCGATTTCAATGTATGTTAGTGTTTGTGTGTGTTTACTACTGTATGTAAACCTACTACACTGTGGGTTACCTCAAAAAATGGCGACACACAGTGTAGGAGGTTAAACCTTTCAAACCCCTCGTTTATCCCGGCACTAGCCAGGATAAAGGAGGGGGGGATGCTGAGAGCTCACTAGAGCGAGAGCTTTTAACCCAATGTTGCAATGCTGCAATTTTGGGAACTAGCTCCATCTAGTGACCAAAAATGGGTAGTATTATAAATTTGAAAAAATTTATAATATTTCCTGACTCGCGAAAAAAATAAAAAAAATTTGAACAATGTTTAATCACCCACACACTAAATGTTTACATTTTAAAAAAAAAACATGTTTTTCGGGCGACACCATGCCTTTAAGGATCTCAAAAGCCTGGACCGCCTCCGGAGGCCAGTAGAGGAGATCAGCACCTTTCGAGTAAGATCCGTAAGAGGCTTAGCGATGACTGAGAAGTTAGCAATAAATCTCCTGTAATAATTAGCGAACCACAGGAAGCACTGTAACGCCTTCAGGGAGGCAGGTTGGACCCATTCAGCCACAGCCTGAACCTTGGCAGGGTCCATGCGGAATTCATTAGGAGTGAGGATTTGACCCAAAAATGGTATCTCCTGCACCCCAAACACACATTTTTCGGATTTAGCAAAGAGTTTGTTTTCCCGAATGGCCTGGAGCACCTTCCTGACATGCTCAATGTGGGAGGACCAGTCCTTGGAAAACACAAGTATGTCATCAAGGTACACTACAAGAAATACCCACAGGTAGTCTCTCAAAATCTCATTTATGAAATTCTGGAAGACCGTGGGAGCATTACACATCCCAAAGGGCATGACGAGGTATTCGAAATGACCTTCGGGCGTGTTAAACGCAGTCTTCCACTCATCCTTTTCTCCGATTCGGATAAGGTTATAAGCCCCCCGAAGATCAAACTTAGAGAACCATTTGGCCCCCTGGACCTGATTGAAGAGATCAGGAATCAAAGGAAGGGGATACTGGTTCCTTACAGTGACCTTATTCAAGTTTCGGTAATCGATGCACGGCCTAAGACCACAATCCGTCTTTCCTACGAAGAAGAAGCCAACACCTACCGGAGAAGTAGAGGGGTGAATGTTACCTTTGGCTTGGCTTTCCTGGATATATTCTCTCATGGCCTCACGTTCGGGACAATAGAGATTAAAAATCCTACCCTTAGGGAGCTTAGCTCCTGGTACCAAATCGATTGCACAATCGTATTCTCTATGAGGAGGTAACACTTCGGAGGCCTTTTTAGAAAAAACATCAGCAAAGTCCTGAATAAACTCAGGTAGAGTGTTCATCTCCTCAGGGAGAGACATAAAATTAACAGAAAAACAGGACGTCATGCATTCATTACCCCATTTGGTAAGATCCCCAGTATTCCATTTAAACGTGGGATTATGCATCTGCAACCAGGGAAGGCCTAAAACCAAATTGGACGATAATCCCTGCATCACCAGTACAGAGCACTGCTCCAAATGAATGGAGCCAACAATGAGTTCAAAAACAGGGGTATGCTGCATAAAATAACCATTAGCAAGTGGAGTGTAGTCGATACCCACTAGCGGGACAGGTTTAGGCAAATCAATCAATGGCATTGCTAGACACATAGCAAATTCCACAGACATAATATTAGCAGAAGACCCTGAATCCACGAAGGCACTGCCGGTGGCAGACCTACCCTCAAAAGAGACCTGAAAGGGAAGCAAGATCTTATTAAGTTTCATATTTACGGGAAATACCTGTGCGCCCAAGCGACCACCCCAATGGTCACTTAGGCGCGGAAGTTTTCTGGTTGCTTATTCTTACGCCTTCGGGCAGTTGTTCACTTGATTCTTGTCATCCCCACAGTAAAAGCAGAGACCATTCTTCCTGCGGAACTCTCTACGTTGTTGGGGAGACAGGGAGGCCCCGAGTTGCATTGGTTCAGCCGAGATTCCCGTGGAAGAATGAAGCAACGGAACCTCAGGAGCCAGAGGAGAAGGCACAAAAACATTCAAGTCGTCGTTCCCTGAGACGTCGGTCAAGACGTACCGCTAAAGCCATAACCTGATCTAGAGAGTCAGAAGAGGGATAGCTAACTAATAGGTCTTTCAGGGCGTTCGACAGACCCAATCTATACTGGCACCTCAAGGCAGGGTCATTCCACCGAGAAGCTACGCACCACTTCCTAAAGTCAGAACAGTACTCCTCAACGAGTCTCTTACCCTGAGGTAAGGTCACCAGCTGACTCTCGGCAAAGAGCAGAAAAAAAAGGTCAACAGATGAAAGTTCAGGGGCGTCAGGAGCCAAGGAGAAGGCCCATTCTTGGGGGCCGTCCTGGAGCCGGGACATAATTATACCCACTCACTGGCTCTCAGAACCTGAGGAGTGGGGTCTTAATCGGAAATAGAGCCTACAACTCTCCCGAAAGGAGGAAAAAGTCTTCCGGTTCCCTGAGAACCGGTCAGGCAACTTGAGGTGGGGTTCAAGAGGTGAGGTAGAGGGCACTAACTGGTTAGCATCACGCTGGTTGCACCTCTGAGCCAGGGCTTGGACCTGTAGGGAAAGACCCTGTATTTGCTGAGCCAGCGTCTCAAGGGGGTCCATAGTTGTGTAGGAACCAGGGTAGAAAAGGTATATGGGCCTGTGATTATGTAATGTTGGGGTGGGGAGACAGACAGGTGAGCCCTAATCTAGCCGCCACCCAGTCCCTCCCTACTTGCATAGCCCGTCCTAGGCGACGGCGTACAACAGGGCAACGGTCCCTACGCTCAATAAGTGCACGACAGACAAACAGACAAGGGTACACAGAAGATAAGGGAAATGGGGCAGTTGCCCACAGCAACACCGTGAGCAACAAGAGTAGTCAACGAGCTGAGTCAAATCAGGAGTGTACGAGGTACCAAACGCAGAGTAGGAGCGTAGTCAGTAAAGCCTGAGTCAATTTGAAGCAGAGGCCAATAGTACTAGCAGGAACAGCAGAGCCAGGAAACAAGACAGAATCACAGGCAAAGGAAGAGCAGGAAATGATGGTCTACATAGACCGAGGGCGGGAGTTAGCTCCGTCTGGCCAGGCTGTGATAGGTTCTCCGACTCCTCAGCCTACCAGTGTGAGTGGTAGCAGATCGCGTTACTCTATCAGACCTAGGAGCAGATGCAGACTGATTAACCACGGGTGTCGACACAGAAGCTGTGTCTGGCAGATCCTTTACAAAAGGTTTACCAAACGTTACTTTTTTATCTTAGACAATTTAACAGGGATCTTTGATCTGTTTTGCCAATGCCTATACTCAGATTTTTGGGCTTAAGTGCCCTATTTTTTAGTATTATACCAATAAAATATTTTTAACCGTTTATTTAGGCAGGACTTCATATCTACCAGGGATCACTGTACATTTTTGTTTTCCAACGCATAAAAAAAATGTTAAAAAAAAAGAAGGAAAACAAGGGGATAACAAAAATCTAAAAATATTGTTTTATGATGTTCACAACATAAAACAATATTCTCTGTGGATACGCAAATCTCACTAAGAACATCAAATAGCAGATATTTAATCAAATGAATCCTTAAATAAAATTTGAAATAGTATTACTTTGTACACAAGTGTCCATGTGACTTGCTTAACATAAGGCAACTTTCCGATCTACAAACTACTATTATCTTTATATTCTTTAGGCTTCGTTCCCATCTGCGTCAGGGCTCCGTTCTGGCGTTCCGTCTGAGCTTTCCATCAGAACGGAGCCCTGACTGAAACAAACGAAAACCACAGGTTTCCATCACCATCACATTGGCCTTTCCTCATTTATGTATATCTCATTATCTCATTATCCTCCTGTTCGTCTACAATGTATGACTTCTTATATCACAATACTGAATATTTTTAGAACTTACATGTATTAGTCTACATAGACATCTTTTTTCTTTAGCATCTGATAACCAGTGTTACATGGAAGGGAGTTGAGGGTCACATGTGGCTTGCAAGTATCTGCTTTGGAAGCACTGAGTTTCCATTTTAATCTTTGGGGAATTCTATATAAGCCACTCATTAGCTTATAAAGGGAATATTTCATCAGAAAATGACGTATTATTTATATCAGGCTTGTATTTGAAATATATTTTCTTCTTAGAAACATTGGCGATTTCTTAATTCTTTATGTGAATTTCCGTATAATTTTTTTTCAATATTCTAGTTTTCACACTGGCCATTAGGTCAGACACAATAGACTGTCACTACCAGTTTTTTTGCAGATCACTTGTTGGCTTTGATAAGTAGACTGGGAGAGGATGAGAAGAGTCATCTCATTGTCTTTAAGGGGTGGGCAAGTTAACGACAACTCTATGGTACCACTTGAGGCCTAGATAGGTCGGATTGAAACACTATACACACAAATAAAGTTCTGTATGCATTTCTCCTGTCACTCGCTGGTCTCTGGGGGAGGGGCTGTACTCCCCCACTTTCTGGAGACTAAAATTATTAATGACATTTCTCCGTCAATTGACTCCCATTCATTGCAGCTGCCATAAAGCACATACACCCAGCTGTACTGTACTAAACCACAATGCAGGAAGGAAGTGTGTGACTCCAATATGGCTGCCCCAGGAAGATTTTAAAGATTCAAAATAAATAGCTAGAACATTAAAAAAAATAACAAACACATTATTTGTCTTTTACAGACTTTCATTAAATTAATGAAACTAAAATGAAATTAATGAGACATTCCCATTAATATTTTCAGACCATCAGTACAAATTGGATTTTGATTGTGGCCTAAAAGTAGGTGAGGTGTTGACTTTGTGAATCATGCCTAAGAGAAGGTGAGAACCAAGTGTGCCATTTCCATAGTTTTCTTTTTTTGTTTTTTGTTCACATATCCCCAGGCTGTTGGGTCCCTGCATGGATCAAGTTCACTTTAACAGTAGTTTGGAACCCATTTAAATGCCTCTTTTCTGAAGCCCAGCAGGATCTCAGAGCCAGCAAAAACAAAGATTTATACAAATAGAAAACGATCTGTTTTGCTTTCATCAGTTTCTGAGTCGCTGTGTGTAATGTTTATGTTTCTGGAAGAAATTTCTAAAAATCATGCTTTACTGAGGAATTTGGCATCAGGATATGGGCAGCTGAAGTCCCTCTCTATGAGCTGCCCCAGGATCCCACCACAGGAGATAGGTGGAATATGAAGTAAGTGACAGGGCGATGAAATGTTTTTACAGGAAAGGATATAAGGGTAATCCAGACATAGTAACTTTAAGCAGCTCTCCGCAGCAGAACAGCTAGAAGTTTTACGTGGGAGAAATGTTTATCTGCATTGGTTAAAAAGTGAGGTGCTACATCTAAAACCGAACGTTTATTGTTTCTAGAATCAATAGTCTAACCACAATAATAGCATTTAACTGTCCTGTAATGACAGATCAGTGCCTCAGCTATGATTCCAGTGTATCCAGGCATGTCGTGTATTGGCAGCAATACTTCTATCATGACATTGTCTGCACACGTACAGTATGTACGTACTTGCTTTTCATCACATGTAAGACAGGACAAGTTATTTTTCGGCTTATTTTAGATTTTTGTATTTATACAGTGGTCGGCCTCTAATCTATCTTAGGAAGCACTGCTTAAAGAACTGTTTAGTTCACATACAAATCATTGGTCTCAGATTTGCTCCAGATACATGCAAACGTTAATGGTGCATATCTTATAGTAGAAGCCGCATGGTTTCATATAAGTGGAATAGGGTGAATTTGATGGTGGCACATAACTCACTCAACAAATTAGCTATACTGAGGGTGGAGCCTGACCGCGCAGCAGATGGACGCTTGCTGAAGACCTCCTGTAAGTTCACCTCTGTAAACTGCATTTTTACCGATGGTGACTGTTGAAATTATGGTCAGGATGCACAAAGACAGAAGCAGGGAGACCCCAGGCTCACCTAAAGCTCACGGTCCTCAAGGAGATCTCGCTAAACTTTGGAAAACTAGGTCAGTAACCTCTTCCTAGGCTTCAGCTAAGATGGCGCTGGCTCCCCGTGCTGTATCTGAGGAGGACTCAGACTGGAGTGAAGAGGAGGATGATAGGAGAGAACTGGGAGCTGCTGGTGGCGCCCCGATTACCCGATCGTTTCTTAAAAAAGCCTTGACTCAAGCTATGACCCCCCTTATTAAGGAGATAGAAGAAATGTGAGCTGCCATTAAGCACATTGGTAATAGAGTTGAAAACCTGGAAGTGGCACAGAGCATGACGCTGCATTACTCTAAGGCTCTGGGGGATAAGACAGCATTGCATCAGCAATATTTAAACAATGCTTTTCTTCTTCTGGAAGATCAAGAAAACAGGAGTCGCCATGAGAACATACGTTTTAAAGGTGTACCTGAATCGTGTGCCCCTGACTTCCTGAGACAAATGGTGCAATCGGTTTTCATAGGTCTATTAGGGGAAGATCGGACCTCTCGAGTGATCATAGAACGGGTCCATAGAGCATTACGCCCGAAACCAAAACAAGGTGAACCTCCACGGGATGTGATCTGCGGGTTGCTCAGTGATGTAGATACAGCTGCAATCTTGGCATCAGCGAGAGACAAACCTTCAATCGTGTATGAGGGATCTACTGTAAAGCTCTTCCAGGATCTGGCAGCTTCTACGCTTATGAAAAGGAGAAAGATGAAACCTCTGTTGGATCTGTTGCAGTCTAAAGGAATGTCTTATCGCCGGTTGTTCCCTTTTGGCTTAGCTGTTTTAAAGGATGGGAGCCAAATTACCATACGAGCAGCTTCAGATCTCGCACGAGCCTGGGAGAGGCTACAATTAGATCCGATTGAGGTCCCTTCTTGGATGCCTCTGGAAGATATTGACACATTACCGCCGTTGCCTGACTCCGAGAACTGGCATCATGTCGCTGGCAGAGGTAAATCGCCTAGAGCTAAAAGAGGGTCGAGCTTATTGCATCTGCTATGATAGGCTCCTCTCTGAAGAGGCGCTGCTTTTTGCCTTAACTGGTTGCCGACACAGGATGAGTATGCTCGTCCTGAGCGGCGAGCACTTCGCACATTAGGACGAGCATACTCGTCCTGTGTGAAAGCCATCTCTGCGCGCGTCTGTGCGCGCGATTGAGAGCGGGGCAACGGCTGTAATACACAGCCATGGGCCCGCTCTGACAGCGGAGAGGAGAGAAACATCTTCTCTCCGCCGTTAAACCTTTGAACGCCGCAATGAAAGCAGATCGCGGTGATCAAAGAGGGGGTACTGCACTTTGATCGCGTCACAGAAAATAACTGTGACGCGATCAAAGCCCACAACTCATATGGCCAGACAGCCCAGGGTCCATTGAAGGACCCCAGGGCTGTCTGAACATATTTCCTGTTGTTAGGGCATACTGAGGTATGCCCTAACAACTTCCTGTGTACAATTAGTGCACAGGCTAATGTACTGGCATAGAGATCTATGCCAGTACATTACAGTTACAAAATCAAAATCAAAATGATAAATCCCTTTATGGGATTAAAAAAAAAAGTTAAATGAAATAATATAGATATATTTAGTATCGCCACGACCGTAACAACCTGCAAAACAAATGTATAACATTATTTATGATGATCGGTGTATGGTGTAAAAAATATATATATAAAAACTGCACTGGAACTGCTTTTTTTCTGCATTTTCGCCAAATTCATAGAAATTAAACGATAATGTATTTGTACCAAAAAATGGTACCTACATAAAGTACAACTCGTCTCGCAAAAAACAAAGTCTCATACGACTACATCGTACAAAAAATAAAAGAGTTATGAGCGTCGGGATGCAAAGAGGGGAAATGTAAAAAAATTGCTTTGTCCTCAAGGCAAAAATTGGTCGTGTCCTTAAGGGGTTAAAGAAGAAGTTTATGTACTCCTTTGTGTTGTCTTTGACCTTTTTTGGCAAGAGCATTTAGACCTGTAATGTTAATATAGGTTATGTTTTTTAATAATTTCAAATTATGTTTGTATATGGTCTAGGAGGGCCCTTTGGGTTACTCTTCGTGGCATGGAGGGGACACAGGGGTCTTCACTTTGTTTTCTGCAATAATTTGAACTCAAGTTTACTCAGTTACCAAAATACTGTTGCATTAATCTCTTTCTGGTGAAAGTGTTGGGTTGTGTTTACACTGTGATTTGTGTTCCGATCAGGATTTTTTCTTCTTCCCTCCCCTATTATTCTCTCCTTTTTAATCTTACCATTCTAATTTGGTTGCAGGATTGAATGTATTTTGGAGATGTCCCCCCTCGTATTTACCATGGGGAACTTCTTTTGTAGATATTATACTTACTTTGTCATTTTTATTATTTCTATTTTTGTCTTATTTTCTTTTTTACAAGATACATCAGGAATAAAGATTTTTCTTAGGATATATTTTATACATGGTACCTAATCAAACCTTGATATCACTGAAGATTTCCTCCTTTAATGTGAATGGTTTGAATAACCCCTCTAAACGCTGCCAGATCATCTCTCTTCTTGGTAGGGAAAAATCAGATGTGGTCTTCTTTCAGGAGACACATTTCCGGGTAGGCCATGTCCCTTATCTCTCTCGCTCTCAATATTCGATGTGGTTCCATAGCTGCACTCCAAGGCCAGCATCAAAAGGGGTTAGTATTGCCATCCATAAAAATCTTCCTTTTCAGCTGTAAAGGATCTGCCAGACACAGCTTCTGTGTCGACGCCCGTGGGTAATCAGTCTGCACCTGATCCTATGTCTGTGAGACTGACTCCATCTTCCACCACTCAGGATGGCAGGCTTAGGAGTGGGAGAGCCTATCACAGCCTGGCCAGACGGAGCTAGCTCCCGCCCACTGTCTATTTATACCTGACTCTCCTGTTCCTCCTTTGCCTGTGATTCTGCTCTCCTTGTTTCCTGGCTCTGCTGCTGCTTGAACTACTGATCCTCTGCTTGTTATTGACCTTGGCTTACTGACCACTCTCCTGCTCTGCGTTTGGTAACTCGTACACTCCTGGTTTGACTCGGCTCGTTCACTACTCTCCTGCTCAGCGTTTTGTACCTCGTGCACTCCTGGTTTGACTCGGCTCGTTCACTACTCTCGTTGCTCACAGTGTCTCCGTGGGCAGCTGCCCCGTTTCCCTAGCTTCTGTGTACACTTGTCTGTTTGTCTGTCGTGCACTTACTGAGCGTAGGGACCGTCGCCCAGTTGTACCCCGTCGCCTAGGACGGGTCGTTGCAAGTAAGCAGGGACTGAGTGGCGGGTAGATTAGGGCTCACCTGTCTGTCTCTCTACCCCGTCATTACATCAACATTTAGACACTCTTATAGATGCGGACAGTAGATATGCCTTTGTTAAGGCTAGGATTGCGAATACTCTGGTAGCATTGGGTAATTTATACGCACCTAATAAAGGGCAGGCAGGATGGTTACGTTCCACATTACAAACTTTATCACTTTTTCAAGAAGGAATATTGATAGTAGGAGGAGATCTCAACGTAACTCTAGATCCGCTCTTAGATTCTTCTTCTAAGAAGTCAGCATTAGCTTACAGAGCCCTTTCCCATATTAAAAAGTCTCTCTCCGACCTTCATTTAGTTTTGGAGGACACAAAACCTAGATGTCCGAGATTTCTCATTTTATTCCTCTGTGCACTCCTCCTGGCAGAGGTTAGATTATATTTTTGTACAAGAAAATTCCCTCCCGTTTGCTACCGGGGCCTCTATTGGTCAAGTTACACTATCAGATCATGCCCCTGTTGCCCTGGAATGCCAACTTACCTCTATGCCGTGCCGTGAATTTATATGGAGATTAAATGAAACTTTAATTGATGACGATAAGAGACTATCAGATATTTCCTCTAGATTACAAATGTTTTTCGAAGAAAATATTATGCCGGATGCATCTTTTCCATATGTTTGGGAAGAACATAAGGCGGTGATAAGAGGTGAGCTTATAGCTTTGGGATCACGTCTGAAAAGATTGAGAATGAGGGAGATTTCTTCCCTTTTAAAGCAGATCTCGGTGTTGGAGCATACAGTGAAGGAAATAAGTATTTGATCCCTTGCTGATTTTGTAAGTTTGCCCACTGTCAAAGTCATAAACAGTCTAGAATTTTTAGGCTAGGTTAATTTTACCAGTGAGAGATAGATTATATTTTAAAAAAAACCTGAAAATCACATAGTCAAAATTATATTCAGTATATAGACTCCAAACAAATTTGTAACACGGGCTAGGAACTGTTTAAACCACAACTGTCCCCCCATATCATCTAGGCAGCTCCATGATAATGCATATACCACAAAGAGACAAATAAGAGCCTTTAACGCCAATGTATATAATATAAAAAGTTAAATCTTTATTATACAAATAATATACATACTAACATAGCACAAGAAGAACTCTAGTAAAAAAGCGGAGACCGCACCAAGTGTTGTAACTACCAATTTAACCAAGGGTAGCTGCATACATGTTAGAATGAGTATCAGATTCAAAATTAAGTATACCAATAATACACCATTAGTTCAAGGGTAAGGAAGGGAGAACAATGTCTCCATAGATAACAGGTTTGAGTGAAAGAAGGGTGCAGTATATATCGTACTAGATGGTAATTGAATCAAACAAAATGACTGAGATGCAGACTTACCCATAGATGGGATGAAGTGGTATGAAATGGGAGGTGTCCGCTCCGCAACATAGACCCCGACGCGCGTTTCGCCACGTAGTGCTTCCTCAGGGGGATGTAGATTAATAATACATCTACATCCCCCTGAGGAAGCACTACGTGGCGAAACGCGCGTCGGGGTCTATGTTGCGGAGCGGACTCCTCCCATTTCATACCACTTCATCCCATCTATGGGTAAGTCTGCATCTCAGTCATTTTGTTTGATTCAATTACCATCTAGTACGATATATACTGCACCCTTCTTTCACTCAAACCTGTTATCTATGGAGACATTGTTCTCCCTTCCTTACCCTTGAACTAATGGTGTATTATTGGTATACTTAATTTTGAATCTGTTACTCATTCTAACATGTATGCAGCTACCCTTGGTTAAATTGGTAGTTACAACACTTGGTGCGGTCTCCGCTTTTTTACTAGAGTTCTTCTTGTGCTATTTTAGTATGTATATTATTTGTATAATAAAGATTTAACTTTTTATATTATATACATTGGCGTTAAAGGCTCTTATTTGTCTCTTTGTGGTATAGTCAAAATTATATATATTTATTTGCATTGTGCACAGAGAAATAAGTATTTGATCCCTTTGGCAAACAAGCCTTAATACTTGGTGGCAAAACCCTTGTTGGCAAGCACAGCAGTCAGACGTTTTTTGTAGTTGATGATGAGGTTTGCACACATGTTAGATGGAATTTTGGCCCACTCCTCTTTGCAGATCACCTGTAAATAATTAAGATTTCGAGGCTGTCGCTTGGCAACTCGGATCTTCAGCTCCCTCCATAAGTTTTCGATGGGATTAAGGTCTGGAGACTGGCTAGGCCACTCCATGACCTTAATGTGCTTCTTTTTGAGCCACTCCTTTGTTGCCTTGGCTGTATGTTTCGGGTCATTGTCGTGCTGGAAGACCCAGCCACGAGCCATTTTTAATGTCCTGGTGGAGGGAAGGAGGTTGTCACTCAGGATTTGACGGTACATGGCTCCATCCATTCTCCCATTGATGCGGTGAAGTAGTCCTGTGCCCTTATCAGAGAAACACCCCCAAAACATAATGTGTCCACCTCCATGCTTGACAGTGGGGACGGTGTTCTTTGGGTCATAGGCAGCATTTCTCTTCCTCCAAACACGGCGAGTTGAGTTAATGCCAAAGAGCTCAATTTTAGTCTCATCTGACCACAGCACCTTCTCCCAATCACTCTCAGAATCATCCAGATGTTCATTTGCAAACTTCAGATGGGCCTGTACATGTGCCTTTTTGAGCAGGGGGACCTTGAAGGCACTGCAGGATTTTAATCCACTACGGCGTAATGTGTTAACAATGGTTTTCTTGGTGACTGTGGTCCCAGCTGCCTTGAGATCATTAACAAGTTCCCCCCGTTTAGTTTTCGGCTGAGCTCTCACCTTCCTCAGGATCAAGGATACCACACGAGGTGAGATTTTGCATGAAGCCCCAGATCGATGTCGATTGACAGTCATTTTGTATTTCTTCCATTTTCTTACAATTGCACCAACAGTTGTCTCCTTCTCACCCAGCGTCTTACTTATGGTTTTGTAGCCCATTCCAGCCTTGTGCAGGACTATGATCTGGTCCCTGACATCCTTAGAAAGCTCTTTGGTCTTGCCCATGTTGTAGAGGTTAGAGTCAGACTGATTAATTGAGTCTGTGGACAGGAGTCTTTTATACTGGTGACCATTTAAGACAGCTGTCTTTAATGCAGGCACCAAGTTGATTTGGAGCGTGTAACTGGTCTGGAGGAGGCTGAACTCTTAATGGTTGGTAGGGGATCAAATACTTATTTCTCTGTGCACAATGCAAATAAGTATATATAATTTTGACTATGTGATTTTCTTTTTCTTTTTACATATAATCTATCTCTCACTGGTAAAATTAACCTAGCCTAAAAATTCTACACTGTTCATGACTTTGACAGTGGGCAAACTTACAAAATCAGCAAGGGATCAAATACTTATTTCCTTCACTGTATACACAATGCCACTATGGCTCGAGAGACTCAAGGGGAACTTTCCATATTGAGGAATAAATTAAAAGATGTCCTTAATATTAGCTCTGCTAATCCTTACATGCGCTGCCGTCAACGTTTTTATATGCATGGAAATAAAGGTAGTAAATTAATGACGTCTATACTTAAAAAACAGGTTACTAAGGCGGGATTCACACGACCGGGTTGTTCCCGAGCCCGAGTGTCGGCCGGTAAAATCGGCCATTTTGCCCGGCCGGTTTGCATAAAGTTATGCATCCGTGCCGGGCCGGGCAGATCCGGACAGTGACATCAGCGGCAGCTCCTGAAGGGGAATCCCCATGTGTTCGGGGATTCCGCTTCAGGAGTTTCCCCTGATGTCACTGCCCAGATATGGACAGAGACATCAAGCGCTCTGTCCAGGAGCGGAATCCCCGAAAACACGGGGATTCCGCTCCTTCAAGGAGCTAAAGTGCGGCTAGCACATAGCAGAGCGGGGAGATACCTCCCTGCTCTGCTATAGTGGCGTCGCTACAGTAGTAGCAGCCGCAGCAGCAGCAGCTGCTGCTACTACTACTAGCGGCGCCATCGAAGGTGTCGCCGAGCCAGGGTGCTTTTAACAAGCAGGGGAAGGGAGCCAGCGCAGCGCTCCCTCCACCTGCTGTACACCCCGGCCCTGCAACACAGTGTACAGCGATGCCATTCGTCAGAATGGCATCAACTCCTCCTCCTCACATGCACTCTGCGCTGTGAGGAGGAGGAGATAGAGCGCAAGCGCCGGGAAACCCGGCCATCACTCGGAACACATTCCGGTGATGGCCGTGTAATACCCGGCCCCATAGACTTCTATGGGAGCCGGGCGGCCGGGTACCCGGGCAAAGATAGAGCATGTCCTATTTTTTGACGGCCGGATTTTCCGGCCGTCAAAAAATCGGTCGTGTGAATAGCCCCATTAGGGGTCTATCATTCCTAATGCAGCCGGGTGCCGGCCGATTTATGAACGGCCGGCACCCGGCCGGGAAACCCTGCCGTGTGAATGAGGCCTAAATCCTTTATATCCCAGATTACAACTCCTTCAGGTACAAATGTCACATCCACACCTAATATTGCGGAAGCTTTTTGAACATATTACTCTTCTTTGTACAATATAACCAGTGATATCCCTTCTCACCATCTTCTGACACTTCTGAATTGGTAGATAATTTTCTCTCCATGATGACTTTACCACAACTTAGTCCCGAGCAAAAATAAACCCTTGTCCAGCCCATTACTTCATCTGAAATCTTGGCCACTCTCAAATCTATTCCTAATGATAAAAGTCCCGGTCCTGATGGGTTTCCTATAATCTATTAGAAAGAGTTGCTGGATCCCCTCCTTCCTCATCTAGTCACTCTCTTTAATGGATTGTTGAGGGGGGATTATCTTCCTTCACAGGCTCTATCAGCTCATATCACCATTCTCCCAAAAGAAGGAAAAGATCTGTCCCTATGTAACAGTTATAGGCCGATTTAATTATTAAACACAGATATTAAGCTTTGGGCCAAGCTACTGGCGAGACGGATGCGTACTATTTTTCCATATATTATCCATCGAGAGCAAACAGGATTTGTGGGGGGTCGTGAGGGGAGGGACAACTCTGTTAAACTTCTATATATAATCAGACACGCTTGCGTGAAAAAGGTACCATTGGTACTTCTTAGCACTTATGCTGAAAAAGCGTTTGATAGGGTTAGCTGGTCATATATGGTAAAAACCTTAGAGCATTTTGGATTTCCGGCTCAGTTTGTGGAAGCAGTGCTGTCGCTCTACTCGGACCCTACCACAAGGGTGAGGGTGAATGGCTCCCTATCATCTACGTTTAGGATCTCTAATGGGACAAGACAAGGGTGTCCCCTATCACCCTCCCTTTTTATAATAGTTATGGAAACATTAATTCAAAGCATAAGGGAGGCACCGCAAATTTATGGCATCACTATAGGGGGAAAACCTATAAAATGGCTGCGTTTGCAGACGACTTGTTAGTCCTGGTTTTTAACCCCCTTCAGGCCTTTCCAATTCTTATTTCCATATTCGAAGAATTTTGCGAGATGTCAAATTTGAAAGTAAATTATTCAAAATCTGAAGTATTAAATATTTCCCTGAACCATACCTCGGCAGATATTCGAAAGCGTACTTCACCGTTCAAATGGGCTGAACACAAAATTAAGTATTTAGGGGTTTGGCTGGCAAGGGAAACAAAAGGCCTATTTGCTTATAATTACACTCCCTTATTGAACTCCTTGAAATCCCTACTAAAGACCTATGATACACTTATGCTCTTGTGGATGGGACGTAAAAATGTCCTGAAAACTTATATCATGCCCACGATATTATATTTGATGAATATGGTACCCATTAAACTGCCTTTATCTTACTTTACAGCAGTTCGGCGTATGTTTTCTCAATATCTATGGGCGCATAAGAAACCTAGAATTGCGCATCATACACTAATTAGACCTAAGGGGCTGGGAGGGATAGGCTTGCCAGATGTTTATATTTATTATATTGCTCTTCACCTGGGTAGGTGGCTGGACCTGGTTAGATCTCCTCCCAGGACGTTAGCAATTGAGCTCGAACTTGCTCTGTTAGGTGCTGACCGCCTACATATGTTGTGGACGGAATCACCGAACAGCGCCTCGTTAGGAAAAATCTCAAATATTACTTGGAATACTATTATGGTGTGGCGTAAAACAAATGCTCAACTCCATCTGTCACCTTTTCCATCCCCCATAGCACCCGCTACCATAATTCCTTATGTTTTGGAAGGTTCGTTTAAAGACCCTTTCAATATTTGGAAGGACCTATGGTCCACTCCGTGGACAAGATTATTAGTGGATTGAAAGTTGCCAGTTGTGCATGAATGGAGTGAGTTTCTGGGAGGGAAACGGCTAGGCACAGCCCACCTATTTTATCTCTCAGTGACTTGTACGAGTTTTCTTTCCAAAGTCCCTTTTGCAAGGGATATTTCGTGGTTTGAAACCTATGTTATGTTACCAAAACCTATCCCGAAACTACTATCTTCTTTGTATAATAAAATAATATCTCTCCAACATCCTGAAGTGCCATTATATCTGAGACAGTGGGAAGTAGAGTTAGACACCACCTTTTCAGATACAGATCTTAAAGTTTTAGGGAAAAACGCACATGGTTTCTCGCGTTGCATTAAAATGCAAGAGAGCTCCTTTAAACTAATTGCTAGATAGTATAGGACCCCTGAAATTTTATATAGATTAAATCTGACAGAAAATGATCTTTGTTGGAGATGTCACGTAAATACAGGGTCCTTGTCTCATATTTGGTGGACGTGTACCAAAATTCGAAAGTTTTGGTCAGAAGTAGAAGGGTGCCTGAGGGACATTGGATTGGTTTCTTACCCATTGTCAATCACAGAGGTGTTGTTATCTTTGCCTTCTCAAACATATCACCCCTCTAAAACTAAAAAGACGTGCATGTCACTTCTTGAGACGTTTTTCGAGCTGTTTTTTATTGACTCAACAGAAAAACAGCTCCAAAAATGGCCGTAAAAATGCCACGAAGATTTCTTGTTTTATTAAAAAATGCCTGAAGATCAGGAGCTGTTTTCCTTTGAAAACAGCTCTGTATTTTCAGCCGTTTTTAGTTTAGCGTGTGAACATACCCTTAAGGGTATGTTCACACGCTGTATTTTCAGCCGTTTTTAGTTTAGCGTGTGAACATACCCTTAAGGGTATGTTCACACACTATGTTTTCAGCAGTTTTTCGGGGCAAAAAAGCCTCGAAAAAACACCTGAAAAAACAGAAGCTGAACGCCTAAAAACCTCTGCTCATTGATTTCCATGGGAAAAACTGAGTTTCGTTCTGACAGGGCATTTTTTTTACGCGGCCGTTTGAAAAAACGCCCTGTAAAAAGAAGTGCATGTCATTCCTTGAGTCGTTTTTGGAGCTGATTTTCATTGTCTCAATAGAAAACGCTTGGTGCTTAAAAAACGGCTGAAAATCAGAGGCTGTTTTCCCTTGACAACAGCTCCGTATTTTACAGCCGTTTTTACTTTAGCGTGTGAACATGTGAAAGGAAACACCCCCCTCCTGGAAAAAAAAAATGGTGTATGGTAGATTGCTTTTTTTTTCTGTTGTGAAAATGATATTAGCCCAGCGTTTCACTGCTTTTCCACTTGTACAGTGCTCCTTGTGGTAATTATCAATTCTGTACATTTGCTAGTTTCATCGAAAGGATAATGTCCACCTTGTCAACACAGAGATTATACTCCACACTTTTTATCTGTAATTATGAACTGTCCTTTATTTTCAAGTATCTGTTTGGTTGCTCACGGTCTCCTGTCGGCATGATTTATGCACATTTGCTAAATAAATTTACTTTTGGGGTGAAATGAAACTGTGTGAAAAATCTCTAATATGTTTTCCAAGATTTACCAGAGGCCACCTATTAACTTCCTTTACTGCAAGAGTTTACATCTGTATGAAAAGTATGTGTTAATATGTTTATAGCTTAAAAATAATAAAAAATAAATAAAAAACATATATAAATAAATATATAGCAAAACAGGTAGAAGAAAAAACACAGCACTCCAAACAAGCTGTAAATCAAGCCGTGTGCGCGTTACCAGTGAAAGGATGAATCAACTCCTTAGTATAGTATATATAGCAGCGGTATAGAGCAAGTAACAGCACCAGGACTTCAATATTGATGGAGAGATGTTGGTTTATTCACTACAGAGTAAGCGACGATACAATTTCTAAATTTCTGGATACATAGACTCCTTAGGTTTCGTTCACATCGGGCTCCGTTCATGGGTTCCATCTGAGCTTTCTGTCATGGGAACCCATGAACGGAATCCAAACTGAAACCATAGGATACCTTTGTTCACATATGCGTCAGGGCTCCGTTCTGGCGTTCCGTCTGAGCTTCCCGTCAGAACGAGATCCTGACTGAAACAAACAGAAACCATAGGTCGACTGCGCTATTCCTTCCGTGAAAACGACGGAACCCTTACACAACGGTGACAAATGGAAACCATTTGCACTGGATCCGTCACCATTGAAATCAATGGTGATGCAAACGTAAACCTATGGTTTCTGTTTGTTTCAGTCAAGGTTCCGTTCTGATGGGAAGCTCAGACGGAACGCCAGAACGGAGCCCTGACGCAGATGTGAACGAAGCCTTAAACGTGTTCTTTGGATTGCCCAATGAAGTGCGTGTAGGAGTTTTGTTAACGTAATAACAATGGTTTGGGGGTCATTTCAGATTATTGAGAATGACCAGACTCAATCCAATTTCCAGCTTATTGAGATATTTTAGAGCTGAGTAGAGGGATCGTACGGTGGTGTGCTGCTGGGCCAGGGAAACAGGAGAACAAGTGACAGTGTAATGTCCTGCCATATTATTGGTTCAGTGCAGGGGAGACAGATGAATGGTACATACTGTTAAAATAAGTAACAACTGCTAATGGGGAAAAGGTTACTAAGCTATGGATTTGGAGTTAACAAATATATGTTTTATGGTTTTATAAGTTGTTTTATTATAAGGTTGTATTTATGTTTGCATACAATATTTACACCGCGTTCCAAATTATTATACATTATGTTTCGCTGATTTTCCTAAATAGTCGATACAAATGACAGTCAGTATAATCTTCAAGCCAGCAACCGTTGGAGTATAATGCAAATTTTATTGAACAAATTTCCTAATGATAACAGATTTTTTTTTAGAAGTAAAAAACGCAAAATGCACTGTTTCAAATTATTATGCACAACAGAGATCAAAACATTTTAAAGGTTGTAAAGAGAACTAAAATGGTAATTTGTTGAATTTGCAGCATCAGGAGGTCATATTTACAGAAATCAAAAGCTCTTTCAATCAAAAAAAAACTTAACAGCCCAAGTTACATGTTAACATAGGACCCCTTCTTTGATATCACCTTCACAATTCTTGCATCCATTGAATTTGTGAGTATTTGGACAGTTTCTGCTTGAATATCTTTGCAGGATGTCAGAATAGCCTCCCAGAGCTTCTGTTTTGATGTGAACTGCCTCCCACCCTCATACATATTTTGCTTGAGGATGCTCCAAAGGTTCTCAATAGGGTTGAGGTCAGGGGGACATGGGGGCCACACCATGAGTTTCTCTCCTTTTATGCCCATAGCAGCCAATGACGCAGAGGTATTCTTTGCAGCATGAGATGGTGCATTGTCATACATGAAGATAATTTTGCTACGGAAGGCACGGTTATTCTTTTTGTACCACGGAAGAAAGTGGTCAGTCATAAACTCTACGTACTTTGCAGAGGTCATTTTAACACCGTCAGGGACCCTAAAGGGGCCTACCAGCTCTCTCTCTATGATTCCATCCCAAAACATGGCTCCGCCACCTCCTTGCTGACATCGCAGCCTTGTTGGGACATGGTGGCAATTCACCAACTATCCACTACTCCATCCACCTGGACCATCCAGTGTTGCACGGCACTCATCAGTAAACAACACGGTTTGAAAATTAGTCTCCATGTATTTCTGAGCCCACTGCAACCATTTCTGCTTGTGAGCATTGTTTAGGGGTGGCCGAATGATAGCTTTATGCACACTTGCAAACCTCTGGAGGATCCTAGACACCAGAGACCGGGACTCCAGAGACACCAGCAGCTTCAAATACCTGTTTGCTGCTTTGCAATGGCATTTTAGCAGCTGCTCTCCTAATCCTATTAATTTGTCTGGCAGAAACATTCCTCATTATGCCTTTATCTGAGCGAACCCATCTGTGCTCTGAATCAGCCACAAATCTTTTCACAGTACGATGATCACGCTTAAGTTTTCTTGAAATATCCAATGTTTTCATACCTTGTCCAAGGTATTGCACTATTTCGCGCTTTTCGGCAGCAGAGAGATCCTTTTTCTTTCCCATATTGCTTGAAACCTGTGGCCTGCTTAATAATGTGGAACGTCCTTCTTAAGTCGTTTTCCTTTGATTGGGCACACCTGGCAAACTAATTATCACAGGTGTCTGAGATTGATTACAATGATCCAAAGAGCCCTAAGACACAATACCATCCACGAGTTTAATTGAAAAACTAATAATTAAATGTTTATGACACTTAAATCCAATGTGCATAATAATTTGGAGCACGGTGTATATATTTAATCCCTTGGCGCCACAGACATTTTTAGTTTTTTCATTTTCGTTTTTCACATTCCGCCTTCCAAGAGCCATAACTTTTTTATTTTTCTGTAAAGTGGTGTGAAGGATTATATTTTGTGGGAGTAGTTGTAATTTTTATTGCCACTATTTAAAGCACCATATAATATACTGGGAAACTGAAAAAAAAATACTTTGTGGAATGGGAAAAAACTGTGTTTCCTCCAGTTTTTAGGGGGGTTTGTCTTTATGTCATTCGCGGTGAAAACAACAGCTAAACTTTATTCTGCTGGTCAATATGATTCATTTATGTTGTTTTTATTATGTTTTACTACATTTACAATAAAATAACTATTTGTAAAATAGTGTGAGGGCTTATTCTTTGTGGGACCAGGTTTTATTGGTACAATTTTTAGTTATATATGACTTTTTTTAACGCTAAGGTGACAAAAACAAACAGCGATTCTGGCGTTTAATTTTTTTATGGTGTTCACTGCGCGAGTTACATAGTTACATAGTATGGGTGAAAAAAATACATATGTCTTATAGTAAAATAATGATAAATAGTAATAGTTTAGACTTTTACGGATGCGTCAATACCATTTTTTTTTTTTCATTTAGTTTTTGCATTACTTTAGGGAAAAAGTTTTGTTTAAAAACGTGTAATATTTTTGTTATTTCTTGTACACTACTGAAAACTTTATTTAACTATTTTTTAACTTTTTATTAGTCCCCCTAGGAGATTTGAACCAGCAATCGTTAGATCGCTGGTACATAGATCTTGCTAGAGAACAGTAATAATATTAACCAGTTGCTGATGCCCATAGACTATATACTGCAGAATGTTCCCCTCCACGCCTCTCCCATGCCACCAGATTTAAATATATCACTTATTTTATTACACCCTATCGATGCCCTATATGTTCTCATAAAAACAAGACCAAATAGATATAGGCTGGCAAAGGAATAGAACAACAATCTGCTATTAAATTGGCTCATGGCTAAAACTTGAAAATATGCCTGGTCAAGAAAGGGGGTAAAGCTTCTGGTCAGGAAGTGGTTAAAGTTTTTTCTCCATGATTTTACATTAATAGTGGATTCTTAGGACAGAATGTAGGACATGCCTTACTTTCTACTATTGAATAGCCTAGAAGCCATTTTGAACCCATAGATCATGTAAAAACAATAGGGAAAATACAGCCTCAAGCAGGCTGCAACAATATAATGTGAAAACTTTTTTTACACTGAACCCTAACATTTGCATTTTGACTAGAGAACATTAACGCTGACAAGTTAAGCACATACAAATATGAATTTTATTAATGTATCACAGTTTTTCTATTACACAAATAAAATATCAAATAAGAAGGGTGCAAAATGAAAAGTTGAATAAAGAGATGCCCTTTCCAGACACACTGCAGTCGTTCCATGCAGACATAGTGATGAGGCAGATTGCACATGGGCAGTGTATAAACATTATCTGCCATCCTACTGTATCTAACATGGTCTACACTTAAATTAACACAATGCTCCATAGCAACTTTCAATTATTGCAAAGAGGGATAACCTCAAATTTTTTCCTTTCAAGCCACACCTCTAATCCCGCCCAATCCTCGCAAATGCACACCCTGTTCAGCCCATACAGTATCATGCTCCAATAGTGCCTCCCACACAGTAAAATGCCAAATAGCTGACCTCAAACAGTATAATGCCCTCTAGCGACCACCATACAGTATAATGCCCCCATAGCTGCCACCATACAGTATAATGCCCCCATAGATGCCACCATAAAAGATAATGTCACCATAGATGCAGCCATAAAATTGAAAGCCAACGCAGGTGCGCCCATATAGTTCAATGCCCACACAGATGCTCCCATGCAAGTATAATGCCCACACAGATGCCCCTACACAGTATAATTCCCAAACACATTTCCCCACACAACATAATGCCCCATAGCTGCCCCCTTGCAGTATAATGTCCCGCCTAGTTGGCCCATACAGTATAATACCCCATAGCTGTCCCATACAGTATAATGCTGCCTTAGCTGCCCCATACAGTATAATGCCCCCTTAGCATAGTGTCAGTGCCCAAATATAAAGTGCCAGTGCCCATGTAGATAGCAGCACACACAGTGCCCATGTAGATAGCGCCACAGTGTCCCATGTAGATAGTGCCCCTATATAGTGCCACAGTGCCCATGTAAATAGTGCCACACTTCTCTTAAAAATAGCACCACCCCCACTGTAGATAGCACTACCCTACTGTAGATAGCGCCATTGGGGCTCCCTCTAGGAGCGGAATCCCAGGCCAGAGCATAGGCAACATTCTGGCAAGAAATTCTGCTTCAGGATTAGCCCCTGACATCACTGTCCATATATGGACAGCAACATCAGGCGTTCCCTCTTGGAGTGGAATCCCCGGCCAGAGTGTCCGCAATGCTCTGGCAGGGGATTCCACTCCTGGAAGAGCCACTGACGTCACAGGCCATATATGGATAGTGATGTCAATGGCTTCACTGGGCTCAGAGCTTAAAGTAGCGCTGTGCCTGGGGAGTCCTCGATAAGTGGAGGAGCTCCCTCTGCTCCTCCGCTCTGTACTAATGCTCAAGAAGGGAGCTGACGGTTCCCTGCTTCAGTGCTGGGTTCAACTGCATCTGCGTCCAGAGCGCGACACTGCCCGGAATCCAGGACTGTCCCACTGAATCCAAGATGGTTGGGTGCTCTGTTTGTGTTTTTAATCATTGCATTCGTTTTGATTTATCATCATTCATAAAGCACAGCAGGAACAGGACGCTTGTATTGTAACACATCTGTTTCTGTGAAGGTTAAAGAACTGAATGTATTTTTCTGTATGTGAAGACTGTACATGAGAATATATATTTATGTACCTGATCCGCTGTGTGGGTCTAGTGATGACAAGACTCTCTCATGCTGCGTGTCTGTGAGATTTCTGTTTGTTTGCAAATCCTCTGCCCCACATCTTGCTGACAGGAATGGGGTATGAGAAAGCTGCTGACATAGAAGAAAAGATCAGTGCTTGACTGGATTCAGAGCATAATATACAATGCATTGGGGAAGATTTACTAAGCATAAGGCGGCAGCATTCAGGCACAAATTGCAGCAAAAAAGAGAAGTACTTTGTATGCACCAAATTCATTATAGGTTTTAGACACTTTTAATATTTTTTATATAAATAGAAAGTATGATGTCTTTGCCACATATGTACAGGAGTGTAACTTTAGTGATTGCAGAGGTGGCAGTTGCACCTGAGCCTGGTACCTCTGCCTCGTAGAAGGGCAGCTGTACTATAAATAACATGCGAGAGTGGGTCTATTGTTCTATAGGGTCTTTAAAACTATAGTTGTGAGCTTATTACAATGTAGTATAAATATATACATTTGTTTATTTGTTGTATCTGGAGGTTAGTGATATGACTTAGGCTGGATTCACACGAACGTGGCGTTTTTGCGGACGCAAAAACGCGGCGTTTTGCGCGCGCAAAAATCACTTGCCAGCTCCGTGTGTCATCCATGTATGATGCGCGGCTGCGTGATTTTCGCAGAGCCTCCATCATAGAGATGATTCTAGCCGACGTCAGTCACTGTCCAGGGTGCTGAAAGAGTTAGCTGATCGGCAGTAACTCTTTCAGCACCCTCGACAGTGAATTCCGCTCACCATATCTAGCAACCTGTTAAAAAAAAAAGAGGTTCGTACTTACCGAGAACTTCCCGGCCGTTGCCTTGGTGATGCGTCCTTGGTGACGCGCCCTTGGTGACACGCCTCTCTTGACATCTGGCCCCACCTCCCTGGATGACGCGGCAGTCCATGTGACCGCTGCAGCCTGTGCTTGGCCTGTGATTGGCTGCAGCTGTCACTTGGACTAAATTGTCATCCCGGGAGGTCAGACTGGAGGAAGAAGCCGGGAGTTATCGGTAAGTTAGAACTTTTTTTTTTTTAACACGTTCATGTATATTGTGATCGGAAGTCACTGTCCAGGGTGCTGAAACAGTTTAACTCTTTCAGCACCCTGGACAGTGACTATCTCCTCACGTCGCGTACCGGATATTTTTTTGCCGGGTTCGGCCAAAACTATTTCGGCCGAACCCGGTGAAGTTCGGTTCGGTTGTCCAGGTTCGCTCTTCTCAAAGACACTCCGTTTGGATGTTTGTAAACAGAAAAGCACGTGGTGCTTTTCTGTTTACATTCATCCTTTTGACAGCTCTTGCGCGAATCATGCAGTTCGCACGGAAGTGCTTCCGTGCGGCATGCGTGGTTTTCACGCACCCATTGACTTCAATGGGTGCGTGATGCGTGCAAAACGCCCAAAGAACGGACATGTCGTGCCTTTTTTTCAGCGGACTCACTCTGAGCAAAAATCACGGACATGTCTGCACGGCCCCATAGACACATATAGGTCCGTGCAACGCGCGTGCAAATCACGCGCATTGCACGGACCTTTTTCACGTTCGTCTGAATAAAGCCTTAAAGATATTGTTTAGAATAGTTACAGCGCCATCTGAAGGGATCAAGTGGAATTAGTTTGGGCACAGCTGGGTGGTCTGTGTCCTTAATTACAGGCTGGTTGTGACATCAACATTAATGAGCAGGAAGCTGGAGATGGTTTGAGAAAGAAATAATTGCAATGTGTAGCAATGTAATTACAAGGTGTGCTGGCTCTCTCATTAAATATTCTGTGCTGCCACTGTAACCTTTTTGTGCCATCAATGAGAGGCTGGCAAGGATCTAGAGGTGAGAGGAAACTAGCTGCAGAAATTATTGTGAATTAATCGCTTTCCCTTTAATCAGAGTTACAGGGCTAATATATCCATATCTATCTATCTATCTATCTATCTATCTATCTATCTATCTATCTATCTATCTATCTATCTATCTATCTATCTATCTATCTATCTATCTATCTATCTATCTATCTATCTATCTATCTACAAGATTAGCTCATAGGATTGACAACTCATGGGATAGACAGTATGACAGCAGTAGGCACACCACGAAAGACAAGTCTGCTATTATACTTAAAGTGGATCTGTAACCTCAATATACTGCCCAGAATAAGGCAAGCATATTTTAGGGACAGGTCCATTCTTCTATTAGCAAGAATAGCACTAAAAATATTCTGCCGTTTGGCTAATATAAGCGATCTGAGAACACACCAGACTCATAGTTATGAGTCTAGTGTATTTAAGAGGAGAGCTCTCCATCTGCCTTTTTTGTGCCGTTTTGGCATATAAGAGAACGGACCTAGTGCAGCATGTTGAGGTGACAGGTCCGCTTTAAAGAAATAGTGAAAATGAACACATAAAACAAGACAAATACACAAAAGTCCACTGCCGGACTGGTATCAACTTATCATGCAGCATCCCGAACTGCCAGTGTGAATGCCTGCTGCCCAGCACCACACACTTAACAGACTGCTATTTACTACTAGCAACTGTCAGTCTAGCTCCCACAGCATTGAGCCACCTGATCTTCCCCAGGCTAAGAACCATGTGTGTGAGCTTTTCCCCTTTTCAAGGCATAGCACAGGTAGCAAATAATCAAGCTCGTTTGATGTCCAAACTCTGCCCTGTCCATGCCCAGCTTTATTCACAGCACAGCGTGATCTCACGAGATCACAATGTGACGTAACTTTTTCCCACAGTTCCTTCACCGGAGCGATGGGAGAATTACCAGACATCACCTCCAGCCGTTCCAGGACTGCTGCTGAGGAGGATAATTGTCCCGGCGTGGCTGTAGCCAATGTCTGGTCATACTTCTGTAGCTCCAGTGAAGGAACTGCGGGAGTAAGTGACGTTACAGCGCAATTTCGCGACATCACACTATGCTGTGAATAAAGCTGGGTATGATTAAAGAGAAATGTATGACGCTGATTGGTCAGCATGATACACTTTGCTTTACAACGCCCACTTGTTGAAACAAAAACAAAAAACGCCCAGTTGCGCTTTTACAAAAAATCTGTATAAATGTAAAAATTATTTTACATTTATTTATATATTTGCAACATACAAAAATATTAAATAATTACTTTACATTTTCATATATAAAACCCTATCCACCCTCCCCCCAGGAGCATCCCAATAATTATATACATATCCAAAAGTCCCTCTTTCTCCCCTTTTATGTACCATATTTTTTTCCCTATCTGGGAGTTTGACGATCCATGGATCCCACATCAGAACTAACCTCAGAACTACTGCTCAATTCATAGTTTATAGTCTTCAATATTATATTATTCCATCCACCAATCTCCAGTCCCCCTGCTGCCATCCAATGTCTTGCAACTATCATGGCTGGAGATCTAGGGATACTAATCTCCAATACCAATTCTATGCTATAAATCACCTTCATCTAAAACTTATGGACTCTTGGACACCAAAAAATTAGGTGCATAAATCCTGCATCCTCCCTGTCACATCTGGGGCAGTTGGTATCCTTTTACCTATTAAATTTACCTAATTTCTTCGGAGTAAAGTACAATCTATTAATTATAAAAAAAATTGTGATATCCTGTGATTATTATTAAGAGATACTCTCAAAGATCTATCTCCAACTTCTACCCATTCATCCTTTTTAATTTCACCCAATTCTCTCACCCATTTATCCCTATTATTCTTTCTATCTATTGTGTCCCTTTGTGCTCTGAGTACTTTATAACTCTTAGACATAAATCCTTTTTCTCCTTTACTTGCATACACAAATTCCAAAATCGGACACTCATTTATTTGAAACACCCCTCTATCCTGTGACCCTCTTACTGCGTGTTTTAATTGCCAGTATCTAAATACTGTGCCTCTTGGAACTTCCTCTTCCCCCCCATATAGTGTCTAACTACTTTAAGTTATCATACTGAAAACATTTATTTATATAAGGCCCCATGCACAGGAACGTGCTTTTGCAGCCACAATTACCCCAAAAATCCATGGGAGAATTGCAACCCCATTCATTTCATTTTCTTAAACGCGAGAATTTCTTCCAGCTAGTAATAAACCAAAGTTGTCCAACCATGTAGTAAACTCCAAAGTCTGGCATCAATAACCCTCCTTCTTTCCCTTCTGACAAAAGTAGGCTGAGCTTAGCCCTAGGTTTTCTTTTTCTCCATATCATATCAGATCAGATTAATTTTAAACCATTTTTCCCCCACCCAGATTGGACAGTTATTGAGCACATACAGGATCTGAGACAGTGCTATCATTTTTAGCAAGGCAATCCTATCAGCCATTGATAATGGGAGCCTTTTCCAAATTTTTCCCCTCAATTTCTTTAACAGCGGAACTAGATTCAAATCCAAGTAACTGGATATATCCTGTGACACCATCACTCCCAAATATTTAAATGCCTCTCCTTTACCCACTACTTTAATTTTATCATAACACATCTCCTCCTCCTCCAGAGGCATTATTATTGATTTTGCCACAAATCCCCAAACTTTAAATTAATTGCATTATTCTCCCCATCGTGCGGGCAGGTCTATGTACTCAGCACCGCAAACAAACAACTTATCCTTTGCTTCAGTCCAGCCAACTCTTCCCTGTGGAAAGCTGGGTACCCAGGTACCTGTTATATGTTATCCTTCTCTCCCCTTCTCTATACTTTGGCCTCAGCAGATGAGTCTCGTCCCTCCGCTCCTGAGTCGTCCAGTCCACTGGAAAAGGTACTTGGCTCCAGCCGAGTCTCCCAAGTTGGTTCCTTTGCCACACACCCGAGACTCCTCTAGAACGCCCTCAATGACACCACATTAGCATTCCTACCTTACCCGCAAATACAGAGACACAGCACAACGGCATTTCCCCTCACACAACAGCACATGCTGGGACACAGCACTTACTCCTCTCAGGACTTCACACTTGCAGAGGTGGCTGGGGCAAGAGCGGCGTGCATCCTCTTGTGGAAGACCCGACTAGAGGTGACACCAAGCTATGTAGTATTGTTCAGTCTATGGAAGATGTTCGTAAATTGCAAGCTGATTTGAACAAACTGAGGCCTCATGCACACGACCGTAAAAACACCTGTTATTGCGGGTTGTAATTACGACCCGCAATAACGGGCCCATAGACTTCTGTTAGTCACAGGTACCTTCCCGTCTTCTCACGGGAAGGTGCCCGTGCTGTTAAAAAAATAGAACATGTTCTATTTTTTCATTTTACGGGCCGTGCTCCTATACTTTATAATGGGAGCATGGCTCGCAAAAGCGGCCGGCTGCCCGTGGCCGGCCATGCCCGCCCGTGCTCGTAATTACGAGTCGTAATTACGAGCACGGTCGTGTGCATGAGGCCTAAGTGTTTGGGCATCCACTTAGCAAATTAAGTTTAATGGAGATAAATGTAAAGTTATGCATCTGGGTACGAACAACCTGCATGCATCATATGTCCTTGGGGAGCTACACTGGCGGAGTCACTTGTTGAGAAGGATCTGGGTGTACTTGTAGATCATAAACTAAATAACTGCATGCAATGTCAATCAGCTGCTTCAAAGGCCAGCAAGATATTGTCGTGTATTAAAAGAGGCATGGACTCACGGGACATGGATGTAATATTACCACTTTACAAAGCATTAGCACGACCTCATCTAGAATATGCAGTTCAGTTTTGGGCTCCAGTTCATAGAAAGGATGCCCTGGAGTTGGAAAATAATACAACGAAGAGCAACGAAGCTAATAAGGGGCATGGAGAATCTAAGTTATGTGGAATGATTAAAAGAACTAAACCTATTTAGCCTTGAAAATAGACAACTAAGGGGGGACATGATTAACTTATATAAATATATGAATGACACATACAAAACATTTGGTGAAATCCTGTTCCATGTAAAACCCCCTCAAAAAACAAGGGGGCACTTCTTACGTCTGGAGAAAAAGAGGTTCAATCTGCAGAGGCGATAATCCTTCTTTACTGTGAGAACTGTGAATCTATGGAATAGTCTACTGCAGGAGCTGGTCACAGTAGCTGCATTAGATGGCTTTAAAAAAGGCTTAGATAATTTCCTAGAACCAAAAAATATTAGCTCCTTTGTGTAGACATTTTTCCCTTTCCTTTCCCATTTCTTGTTTGAACTTGATGGACTTGTGTCTTTTTTCAATCCTGCTATGTAACTATGTAACTACGCATCACCTGCGACAAAAGCCGATGTCTGGTCATTCTTCTGTCGCTCCGGTGAAGGAACTGCGGGAGTAAGTGACATCACAGCGTGATCTCGAGAGATCACGCTGTGCTGTGAATGAAGCTGGGCATGATTGAAGAGAAGTGTATGACGCTGATTGGTCAGCATGATACACTTTGCTTTACAACGCTTATTACAAAAAATCTGCATAAATGTAAAAATGATCAGAACTTTGTCACTAATAAAAGTTTTTTTAAAAACATAAAAACAAATCAGTAGTTATCTACATCAAAACGTTTATTATATTAGGTATGAGTTAGGGATATATAGTAAACTGGTGACAGAGTTTTTTTAAGGGTGTATTTTCATAAGTCTTATTTGTTCTGTTTTTTGTTTGTTTTTTGCCGCGTTTTACGTCATTGTAGCCAAAACGCGGTGAAACCCGTGCCAGAAACTGCTAAAGTAAATACACCCTAACTATGTTTTCAATAAAACCCATCTTAGGCCTCGTTCAGACAACCGTAATACATATTAGGTACGCAAATCCCAGTCAGGTTGCAGGCCTAAGACCCAAACTAAAAGTATCATAGGGATCCAGAGTAACTATGCTGGTTTTCAGATCTGGAATCCAAAAGGAGGGGCAAATGACATAGTTCTCAATTATGGTCAGATTTAATGCAGAGTTTGGAACACAAGTAGAGAGATCAGCCATAGTCAGATGTATAGATGTACAGATATGCCCACGTTTACCTTGGCTTAAATTTAAAATGTATCATAAAACATATTTAATACAAAATAGTGACATGCTATTAAAACCCTTGAACGACTGAAATGCCCATCACAATTAATTTGTTGCTACACAGACACATATACGTAGCATGGACATCTCGTGACAGAGTATCAGAAAATCATGTTTTTTGCTGGTCATCTTGTGCCACACATCTCAGAATAAAAAGATGTTATAATGGACACAGCTGAAAGGGTTCGGTATACAAGCGGGGAGATCAGGTGTTGTCACACATAATGCAGAAATCGGTACACAAGTAGAGAGATCAGCTGTGGTAAGACGTAATGCAGGTGTCGATACACAAGTAGGCAGATCAGCCGTGGTCATACTTAAAGGGGTTGTGCCACAAAACACATGTATCCCCTAGCCACAGGATAGGGGACACATGTGTGATCGCTGGGGGTCCGACCGCTGGGAGACTGGAGAATTGAAAGACCCCCGAAGTGCTCCATATATAGTCAGTGCTGTCGGGTGCTTCCCGACATATATGTTTCATGTATACATATAACGGATGCCATCAGTGGCGGATTAAGTGTACCATGGGCACAGGGCTGTTGACACAACTGGGTCCCCCTCCTTCCCCCTCACATGCAATTCAACACCCCAACCCGCTGACACTGTACCCGTCAGTGCCCCTGACCTGGCAGATACAGGTTTTAGCACTAGATAGAGCTGCTCTGTATTCAGGATATAAACCAGCTGTATCTCAAAAAGTTAAAATAATTTTTTATAAAACATATTTAGAAAGTTGCACCAAACACACTGATAGACTATTTTATTAAAGAAAAAAAAAAGATAATAATAATAACAATAATAAAAAAATTTTAACACCTCTCTTTAAAGCGTAACTAATCTTTTAAAAAACTTTTGACATGACATAGTGATATGTCAGAACTTTTAATCGGTGGGGGGTTCGAGCACTGAGACCCCCACCGATCGCTAAAGTGAAGCAGCAGAAGCGCACGATTGAATGCTGCGCCGCTTCGTTTCTGATCGCCATTCCTCGAAGTGGTGTACGTCCGTACACTGCTTTGTCGGGTTTCCGAGAAAAGCAGATCAGAAACGAAGCGGCACAGCGGTCACCTGAGCGCTTCTGACACTTTGTTTTAGTGATTCATGGTGGTCTCAGTGCTCGGACCACCACCGATCAAAACTTCTGACATTTCACTATGACATGTCAGAAGTTTTTTAGAAGTTTACATACACTTTAAAGGGGTTTTCCCGTGAGGGACATTTATGACATATCCTGTGGATCCTGTCAGATACGAGTGCCACCTCTGGGACCTGCACCCATCTCTAGAACCAGGCCCCCTAAACCCTGTTCTACCTCTTGCAAGCTACGCTGTTTCTGTAACTACCATTTAGTTCTATGGGACTTACGGAAACAGTGTAGCTCAGCGTGCTACGCTGTTTTCGTAACTCCCGAACATGAAGTCAGGAAGTGGCCGGGAGGGAGCGAGAGCAGAAAGAGGTAGAATGGGGTTTCGGGGGCCCCGTTCTAGAAATGGGTGCGGGTCCCAGAGGTGGGACCTGCATCTATCTGACATTTATGACATATCCTGTGGATATGTCATAAATGTCTCTAGTGGGAAACCCCTTTAAGTAGTCAGACACCCCTCCACTTGTAGTAAAATAACTACTGAGGGCTGTATGGGGACATTATATTGCAAGGGGAGGTCAGATTGTCTGACTGACTGCTGAGGGCTCAAGAGAAGGGTTTGAGTGTCTGACTCTGACGTCTCTATGGTGGGGGGATGTCCCTCCCATAGAGACCTCAGCAGTTAGTCGCTCAGACCCACCTTATCGAGCTCCCAGCAGTCAGTCAGACAACCTCCCCTTGCAATATATTAGTAACTACTGAGGACTCATCCCCCATAGAGCCCTCAGTATTTATTAAACAGCAGGGGGGGTTGAGTGTCTGACTGCTGAGTGCACTATGGGGCGGATATTATTATCCCCCCATAGAGTCCTCTGCAGTGAGTTAGTTGGCTGGGGTAGGAGGTGAGTACCACACTAACCTCACCGCATGAGCACCGCCCTGCTTTCCTGTTCCTCTCTGGCGGTGCATGCATTGTCAGAGAGGCATGTTCTAACTTCTACCACTAGCCCTATTCCGCCCCTGCAAATGCTGTCCCTCACCCAGGCCCGATATAGCTTTTTTGCTGCCAGAGGCGGACATTGAAATGATGTCCCCCCAGATTTTGATTTACATCCCCCTGGCTGTTGTACATCACTAGCAGCGTCCTCCAACTCTTGCAGATGAGCCGTTGCCTTGTACTGGCATGCGCGGTGCAGCCGGGCATAGTACACCACGCTGCACAGTGCGTGCCCAAGTAGTACAAGGCAATGGCGCATCCCAGAAAGTTGGAGGAGACTGGTAGTGATGTATAACAGCTAGAGGGATGTCAATCAAGCATGGAAAGGTGGGTTTGGAGGCAGGACTATGTGACTCTCCAGGATAGCGGCACCGCCCCATGGCCCTTTAATGAGTAATTAATATATTGTGTCAGTCGTTTTAAAAGTTGATTTGATAGATTTTGCTGCATCTGAAAAAAACATACAAGTGAATATATGGAAAATATTGTCAGGTCATGTTTCACTGGATGGTGGTGGTTCAAAGGGTTAAAACTACCCCTGAAAACCATTCCATCTGTCCTGCAATTTTGTTATTATAAATATATTCTATATAATTACAGCTCTAGAACCAAGCTCTGTGATATACAGCTCCAGAACCAAGCTCATTACATATATACAGTACCAGAACAAAGCTCAGTACATATTTACAGCACCAGAACAAAGCTCAGTAATACAGCACCAGGACCAAGCTCAGCACATAAAAACAACACCAGAACCCAGCTCAGTACAAAAATACAGCTCCAGAACCAAGCTCAGCACATAAAAACCAGCACACATACAGCTCAATTTAGTGAGACCCCTGTATAGGTTTGTACGGATAAAACTACAGCACCCAGCATGATCCGAAAAATGGTAAGGATATGCTGGGAGTTGCTGTTTCCCCCCAAAAAAGTATCATACCACCCATCATCTCACTGCAGATCATACGGTGACTACAGTACTGATTAGAGGCAGATTAAACATTTACATTAAGTGACTCACCGGTGACTTTATTTCAGATTCTAGTTCTTCTTTTTCTCTTTTCCTCTCTATCCGGTCCAGACCTATATGATGACTTCTCCCGGCCACGAGCCATTTCTGCAGTTTGCCACTCAGATGTCTTCAGCTTCTCACTTTTCAAACATTTCTGCATCTATAAACAAAGATAACATTCTCATGGTGCCACAAAATATGTCCCTAAATATAATAGTGCCGTACACCTCACCTGTAATTATCTAATTATAATAACACCATACACTGTCCCTGATTATAATAGCACCATACACTCTGTCCCGGATTATAATAGTACCAAACACTGTGACACACACACACACACACACACACACACACACGCATACACACACACACACACACGCACACAAACACACACACACACACACACACGCATACACACGCACATACACACAGACACACACAAACACAGTGCTCCCTGTAGATAGTGCCCCTATAGAGCCCCCAATATATTTTTCCCCATAGAGCCCCCTGTAGATAGTGCCCCCATAGAACCCCCTGTAGATAGTGCCCAACATATAGCCCTCCTGTTGATAGCGCTCTACATACAGCCCCCTGTAGATAGCACTGTGCATATAGCACCCCCTGTATATAGTGCCCTACATATAGTCCCCCTGTAGATTGTGTCCCACATAAAGCCTCCCTTGTAGATTGTGCCCCACTTATAGCCCCTTGTATATAGCGCTCTACATATAGCGCCCCCTGTATATAGTGCCCTACATATAGTCCCTCTGTAGATTGTGTGCCACTTAAAGCCTTCCCTGTAGATTGTGCCCCACATATAGCCCCCGCTCCTGTAGATAATGCCACTCACACTTTTAAGTGGAAAAAACAAACTTTACATTCTCACCTTGATCCCGTTCCCATGCCGTCCTGTGTCAATGCAGGCCTGCACTTTTCTAAGCAGGTCTGAGCGACGCAAGCCGTAACTTGCATCTTTGAATGGCGCAAAGTGGCAGGGCAGAATGCCATGCCCCGTCAATCAGCGCCCTTCAACAAAAGAAGCGGCGCAATGACGTCATTGCTCCGCTAGCATCATTGATTGGCAGGGCAGAATGACTTTCCATGCCAAAGGCGCTGATTGGCGGGACAACTTATTCTGCCCTGCCAATCAGTGTCATTGTAAGGCGCTGAATGGTGGGCATGGAACGTACCCGTCTATTCAGCGCCTATGCATGTAATTGCAGGTATAAATGCAGGTAGAATTAGAGCAGGAGGGGGTGGCGGCGGCTGGTTTCAGTTACGCTGCCGCCCCCTCAGAGAGGTAGCAGGCAGAACGGTGCGGCCCTGCCCGGCCCTATTCCCTCCCAGACCACCCCTCCTCCTCATTAGCGGCACCCCTATTCCCTCCCAGACCACACCTCCTCCTCATTAGCGGCACCCCTATTCCCTCCCAGCCCGCCCCTCCTCCCCATTAGCGATGCCAGCACGCTGCAATGCCAAATTACAGTCAATAACAATCTCTGGGGTAAGAGTACCTGGGAGGATGTTCAGGCAGATGCTCGGAGTAGTAGACACGTGGCACAGGTGATACTTGACGTGGCAGATGACACCAGACATGTCAGATGATACCAGATGTGACTGATGAAACCAGACGTAGCAGATGATACCAGACGTGTATGATGACATAGAATGTGGCAGATGATAGCAGACGTGGCAGATGACACAGAACGTGGCAGATGATACTAGACGTGGCAAATGACACGAACGTGGCAGATGACAAAGTGACTCCAACACTAGATGCAGCTCAGGAACAAGCACATTTACGTGATACAGGATATAGGTAGTAGGAGATGAGAACCATGGGAGCAGGATAACAAGGGACCATTTGCAAGACTAACATGGGAATACAACAACACCCAGCCAAGGAGTGTAAGGGCAGAGCCCTTTATATAGTCCAGAAAGTAAGGGAATAGGTTAGGGAACATTTAGTTGGTGTGCGTGCTGGCCCTATAAGGCAGGGGACATGTGTGCACGCACCCCAGAAGCAGGAGGATGCAGACGTGTGAGTTGGCGTCTCCTAGGAGGGAGACGCCGTCAACCTTCTAGTGTTCCACGGACACAACAACAGTGGCTGATTGGATATTTGCTGTGGTCAATCACCTTCATTGTCATGGCCTGAAGCATTGTAAGTTGAATGTGATTTCTCTTTACAATAGCCCAGAAAAGGCCATTGTAAGCCTCCGTCACAGCCATAGATTGCATTTTGTTAAAGTGTAGCTAAACGTTTGACAAACTTCTGACATGTTATAGTGACATGTCAGAAGTTTTGATTGGTGAGAGTCCGAGCACTGAGACCTCCACCAATCACTAGAATGAAGCGGCTGAAGCGTTCGTGTGAGCGCTCAGCCGCTTCATGTCTGTTCGGCTTTTTCCGGAAAGCCAATGTATCGGAGTACGGGCTCATAGACATGACCTGCCTAAGTAGAGTCGTGTGTTAGTGAACCTTCGCTTATCCCTTCCTATCCCTCCACCCCCACCATTTAGAAAGACACGTGACACTGAGGTTGGATGTGAAATGGCCACAGCAGCCGTTTATTAATTTCACAGTTTTATAAAATACAATTTACATCCGAAACATTCGGATAACTAATTAGGAATCCAACCAGAGAATTCCTCCTAATAATTCACATGACCCAACATGGGTCAGAATCATAAATAACAATTTAACGTTAACCTTAATCCGAGCAGGGGAAGTCCTTGAAGCCATTTTAGATATTCCTTTTTAAACACCCCGAGTTAGCAATCTGCAACCACCACCAACCAATTACCTCCAGCCGTAAACCAGCTCGGAGGCACCGCTCACCTCTGCAGATGGCTCCAACCACCAGAAGACCACTTCAAAGGGATAACACCCGATGAAGTCTTCAACCATGTACCTTTTTTGGGGGACGCATACCCCCGATGCGACCCCCCCACCATTTTGTAGTGACTGACCTCAAGGACTCCCCCCGCCACAGCGAAACAGGCCTTGACAACCTTAAGCCTGTGAGTTCCGCCACACCACCACCGCCCTTTCAATTCCCTCAGCTATTGCCAGGCTCCACAGATCAATCCCAACCTCGGTCAAATGAACCCCATCACTCCTCCAATAGTTCCCCATTCCTGACTCCAAATCCCTATGCCGCACGCAAATGCCCCCATTTTTGGCTACAAAATGGGACACCGCCCGGTTAACTTTAATCCGAGCCTTATTGACTCTTTCCACTGACCTAGCCAGTTGCCATTGTTTCCTTGGGACAATGTCCGACCACACTATCACCAACCTGGGATAAGAAACCCACAAACACAACATATCGTATTTAATATCCCGCACCAACTTACGAAAGGGGCGGACTCCCAAATCATTCCCACCCACGTGCAATACCAAGACCTCTGGGACCCTATCAAACCTCTAAATCCCAGCCAATGCAAAACCGCATCCCGCCGCGGAATGCGCAACTGGCGACCGTCCGGGCGGACGTCCGCCCTCAAAGCCCCCCAATGCACGTAAGAGTGGCCCAGCAACAACACCAAACACGGAGGCGGATCTGAAACGGAAAAGAAAGTTAGATACCAGCACACAAACATGTTTTTAACCGCTAACAACAAGACTCATAACAGATGGGGGCGGACATAAGACCTAAATCTGTTGGACTCCCAACGACCGATGCGCCGCACCCCTTCATCATCCAACCCCCAGCGCCCTGCTTCTGTTGCTGCGCCAATCCTGAAGGAATGAGATGAATACGGGCCTCCCGCGACACCGACCGCTGCCAAACATTTTTTAAATACAGCTCCAAATTGAAATCTGGACAAAAATGACCCATCCTCGTGACACAGTAATGGCAGCTCTGGAGATCCCCCTCATGGCTCAAAACCCTGCATGCAAGCGACCGGGCACATAGCCGAACCCGGGAGGGCGAACAAAACTATCAGCTTACCCTTTCCTAATTGGTCAGTTTTCGACCTCCGCAACCATACCTCGAGCCGGTCCGCATATAGGCTCACCCCCCCCAGTCTCAACCCCCCTGCCCGCTTGGTACTAGGCGACACCAGTTCGCCAATTCTAAATGCCCCAAAGAACGCCAAAGAAAAAGCGAACCGAAACAACTCCATCTCGGCCGAAGAACGACAGACCGATGCTAATGATCCGCCCACAGAGCTAAGCAGAGAAAACGACACAGGCCTTCTACAATCCGCCTCGACCCTACCTCGGCGCAGACCCTTCAAAGCCTGTCCCACTAAAAATTCCTTGGGTATATCCCGAAAACCCCACAACTTAAAACCAAACGCTACCGCAGACATGAAACGATTAACCTTTGCCACTGAAAACCCCGCCTCCCAGGCGTCCCCTAACCAGTACAAAAGTGCCACCAACCTGTCTCTATCCGTGTTGACGTCACCCAACTCTCTTACCCACTCCTCCCACTGCCTCCAACAAGCAGAATAAGCACTCCACGTTGTGCGCGCCAAGGACCTCTCCACCAATCGTTCTACGGGACCGAGACCAGATCCCAGAGATGTTCCGGACAAGCCAAACCGAGACGGTCCGCTCCCGGTACCAATTGCCGAAACCGGTCCCACTGCGAGCGAGAGAGAGCATCAGCGATACAATTCCGTACCCCCGGCACATGAACCGCCACCACCCATGCGTTCAATGACAAGCACACCAACACTAAATGTCGCAACAACTGAACTACCGGCGGAGATGATGCCGTGATGTTATTAATGGCCAGCACCACCCCCATGTTGTCGCAGTAGAAACGAACCTTCTTATCCCTGAGCCTGTCCCCCCAAATGGTCGCCGTAACCACGATGGGGAACAGCTCGAGCAGGGCCAGATTCCGCGTGAATCCACTGGACACCCAGCTAGCCGGCCATTGACCTGCGCACCACGGACCTCCCCCGTACGCTCCAAAACCGCCCGCCCCAGCCGCATCCGTAAAAATATTTAAATCACTCGTATCCTGTGCCGGAGCCATCCATAGCGAGCAACCGTTATACTGGCCCAAGAAGTCATCCCATACCTGCAGGTCAGCTCGATGCTCCTCCTTGAGCCGCACGAAATGATGTGGCGCGCGCACCCCTGCCGCTGCCGCCGCCAAACGTCTACCAAATACCCTCCCCATTGGCATAATCCGGCAAGCGAAATTCAACTTCCCCAGCAACGACTGAAGCTCACGCAGCGCCATTTTCTTTAACCTACAAGCCCGGCGTACCTCCTGAATCAAAGCCCCCAACTTATCCGCAGGAAGACGACACTCCATTGCCACCGAGTCAATTTCGATACCCAAAAAGCAAATAGTCGATACCGGGCCCTCAGTCTTTTCTGGCGCCAAAGGGATCCCAAAATCCCCCGCCACCTTCTGCAGTGCATGAAGCAAATTACCGCAAACCGGCGAACCCCCTGGGCCGACGCACAAAAAATCGTCCAAGTAATGTATCAACGAGTCGACCCCAGCTACTCCCTTCGTCACCCACTCAATGAAACTACTAAATGCCTCGAAGTATGCGCAAGAAAGGGAACATCCCATCGGAAGGCACCTATCCACGTAAAAGGCCCCATTCCAAAAACAACCCAACAGCCGTTGGCTCTTTGGATGAACTGGCAACAACCTGAAAGCCGCCTCGATGTCGGTTTTTGCTAACAGCGCACCGGGACCCGAAGCCCGAACTAACCCCACCGCCTTATCGAATGAGGTATACACTACGGAGCACAACTCGTGATCAATCCCGTCATTCACCGACGAACCCCTGGGAAACGATAAATGCTGAATCAAACAAAATTTCCGAGGCTCGCGCTTTGGAACAATACCCAACGGGGACACCACAAAATCTTTTGTTGGCGGATCAACAAAAGGCCCCGCCATGCGGCCCAACGAAACTTCTTTAAACAATTTTTCCGACACGACCTGAGCATGCAAATAGGCCGACTTAAGGTTCCTCCGCATAACCGGGACCTCATAAGGAGGCGGAGAAATAATAAAACCAACCGAAAACACTTCGTAAAGTAACTTGGCCACCGCCCTATCCGGATACTCATTTAGATAAGGGACCATCCTTTCCACCCTCACCGGTGACGACCCCTTGACTAACCGAGGAGGACTGGTTCCCTGACTTCTTCTTTCGCATACATTTTGCAGCGCCGTGGGATGCCCCATTACACTCTGAACACACGTGCTTGAACTTGCACGTGGCCCCGAACTTACACTGGCCATCGTTGAATTGCCAGCAGAATCCCAACTTTGCCCCGGCGCCTTGCCCGACCTGACTGGACTGGCCTCCCTGGCCGACGCTCCCGGGAAAGGACTGCCTAACCGGAGCCGTAACCCTTAACCAGAGAGCAATATCCTTCTGGTCCCACCGAATCGCTGGCCGAACCGCTTTTCGCTGACGGAATTGCTCGTCGTATCTTAGCCACGCCTGCCCCCCGTACGCCCTATGAGCCTCCCCAATGGCATCAAAATAGCAAAACAACGCCGAACAATTTTCTGGCACCTTTTCCCCTATCACACTGGCTAATATTGCAAACGCCTGCGACCAATTGACAAACGTCTGCGGGATAAGCCTATACCGCCGACGTTCCTCCTCATCCTTCTTACTCTCGTCCCGCTTGCTCTTATCCAAATTGAATTTAGCAAGCGGCAGGAGAGAAAAAATCTTGACGTATTCGTCCTTCCATATTCGCTCGTGCACCTCCTGCTTTAAATGCGCCCCCAACGGACCCTCGAAGCAAACATACACCTCCCCACGAGCACGATCATCAATACGCACCCTATCGCCTTCCTTTTGCGCCTCGGTCTGTACTGACACCGCGACCGCCTCTTTCGCCGCCATCCCTGGCCGCGCCTGTAACGATCCCCCGTCCCGGGGGCCTTCCCAAACTACCGCCGGGGACACCTCCGTAACTACTGGAGCCGCCGCCTTATCTAAACGCCCGACCAGCTCCCGCAAGCAACCCACTAAGTCCGCTAGACCCGCGCCGTCGCGCCCGACCGCGTCGCTACCGGCCGCCGACGCTACGCTAGCAGCCCCCCCGCCGACACCCGACATAAAAATCGCAGGATATGGCAAAGACGGAGTTATGCACTCACCGGGCTGCACAGGCGCTGTGTTCCCGTCAGCCGGACCATCCTGACCTCGCCGATAAACGTCCAGTTCACCTTCCTCCAGCTCCTCTCTCGCAGACGACTGGCCATCCCACCGACATCTCCTACACGGTGACGACGACGCGCTGACAGATGGGCCGGCAACCTGCCGTCCGACCGCTGGGACCCAGACTTCCGACCGGACCTGTTGCCTCGTCGTCGCTGCAGCTCTAGGCGTCCGTCTAGACGATCCCGATGAAGCCTGCCCCCTGGCCGGAGCATCACCAGGCGGGGCGGCCGTAGATTGTCCTCCAAATCTTCCATCCGATGGGGGAGGGGTGACAGGGAGCCCGGCCTGCGACTCCCTGATTGCCGTCGGACCCCGTCGCGGCCGGGGATTCCTGCCAGGACGCAGGGCCTGGGAAGAGGCGGCCCCCCCAGCTGCCTGGCCTGCAGCGTCCTTTGTAGGGCTCCCTCTGCGACGCCGTGTCTGCGGGACCACCTCAGGGCTGAGGCGTTCTGGAGGGCGAGACCGCCGGGAGTGACGGGTAGACCCGGCCTGAGTAGGAGTGGGGGTTGCCGACTCCCCCCCCGCTGCCATATTACAGCTAGGAAGGGGGCCGGGGGAGGGGAGCCTATCTCCTTCAGCCACAGACCTCGGGTGCCGTGCCTGACGTGGCGACGATTCGGCGTCCGGGACCGCGGTGAGTGCCGCCACGGTCTCCTCCAACCATCTGGGACCGTGGTGCACAGCTGCGGCTCGCAGCCGCGCAAGTATGTCGGCCTCCGCCATAAAACCGAACGGGACAGCGGAGGAGCTTATGCAGTGTGTGTTACTCCTCCCGCTGCCTCCGGTTCAATGCCGAAAACAGCGGGAAGCTTGGTAACGGCCCCTAACTCCTCCCTGTCCCCAATACACCCCCTCCTAACTCTCCCTCATAATTAACCCTTCATTAACCCTTTCCCTACTATGTCCGTCATGGAGGCTTCCCTCCTAAGCCCTGCGGGCTGTGTCCAGCCTCTTCTTTCTATGGAGTCCGTACACAGATACATTTATTTCCGGAAAAAGCCGAACAGACACGAAGCGGCTGAGCGCTTCAGCTGCTTCGTTCTAGCGATTGGTGAGGGTCTCAGTGCTCGGACCCCCACCAATTCAAACTTCTGACATGTCACTATGACATGTCAGAAGTTTGTCAAATGTTTAAGTCCATTCGCTCATTTGCTCTGCTTAGAGGTTAGATAAGAGAGAAGCTCACAAGTTTGTTATTAATAAAAGAGGCTTAAGGTACTATTACATGTCCCCGACATGGGCCGTGTAAATGAGCGCCGATCAACAATACAGCTCGTTGATCAGCGCTCATTTGCTCCTATCACACAGAGCAATGATTCGATATGCAAAGGGACGAGCGCTCGCTACCCCGATCGCTCGTCCCCATACATTTTCATCATTTCGGCAGTGCAGCTCCCTGATTACACAGGAGTTGTGCTGCCGACAACAATGATTTTTAATTTTGCATAAAAGAGCAGATCAGCAGATGAATTCATATTAGCGCTCATTTGCCCGATCATTGGCCCATGTAATAGGGCCTTTAGGCCCCTTGCACACGAACATGCTTTTGCGGCCGCAATTCCCCCAAAAACCCACAGAGAATTGCGGCCCCATTCATTCCTATAGGCCCATGCACACGACCGTGGTTTCCACGGTCCGTGCATGGCCCAGGAGCCTGGACCGCAGAAAGAACAGACATGTCTTATTATAGCTGTGTTCTGCGGTCCAGGCTAATAGGAAATAATGGACGCGGCCATGTGCACGGCCCGCGATTTGCGGGCGGCACGCGGGTGTCACTCCGCGGCCGGCCGACGTGAAATTCACGGCCGTGTACATGGCTACGTTCGTGTGCATGAGGCCCTAGTCATAAGGTAGTTTACCATGATCCATGCAAACTCATGCTGATTATTGCCATTCTGCTTGCTGGAGGTAACATTTTTCTGTTGAAATTAAATTGTTTGGAACTCAAGAGTGGTCCTAGAGTCTTCAGAATGTTGAGTCAGATAGTCGGAAATACACCCGAACCTTACAGAAGGAAGAATCTTCATAACACCCCATTGTTGGAGTGTTGGGGATGGTGGAGGGCTTAGAAAGGGATTTTAGCAACTTTCTTGGCTACTTCTCCAATTTCAGTTGTTTTATATTACTTTTTCAAAGGCAACTCTAATCAAATACATGTTATCACCTGCGCAGATCCATTTACCTGTCAACAAGCATGATCATTATATTATTTATTATTGTGTAATAACAGTATGCAGATTATTTAAACATTTAACTTCAGTGGGAGAATTGTCTTCCACAGTTGTCATTACTCCTTTTGACACTGCATTACTCAGCAATATGAAAGGATGAGCCCAGGAATTTGAAATCAGTGGTCTATAATGAGTTATGATGAGACATAATGTTCACTGGTACTTTTATGTTAGCATTATTATTATTGACTGGAGTTTTTGGTCTGTATAATGCCCTTAGCTGTTAATATATCACTTCATGCTGTCCTTGAATGCTCTATGCTGGCCTATGGTGCCAACAACAAAGTTTTTTTTGCTAGTTAAAGAGTCCAAAATACAAAATGAAGCTTCAAAGAAACTCCTAAGGTGAGAACATATCAGAACATATGATTGCCAGACAGCAAAGTCATTAATTGAAAACTTCATCAAGAAGAGCCAGACTGATGACAGCAACATAGAGAAAATAATGAAAAGAAACATATGTTGCTAGCTATAGAGAATTGGAATGAAACCAAAGGAATGTGGGCATGGACTGGTTTGTGCAGAATGGACAGGGTATAATAACTCCACCTTGTTGTCTGTCTTGCGTTCTACAATGTGTGCGCCAAGCATTTGTGATAGCTAGAAATGAAATAATCATTGATTTTTGTCAGTTTATTCCCAATTCTGTAGACCATAAAGTGCTAATTCTTTTAGTTCCTTGGATTTCAAGTGATTTGTGACTGTGACAGATTGTCGTCCAGATTATTGCTAAGGTCCACTGGTTCAATAATTTTCCATTGTTTTAGGGTATTTCTTAACTCTTTTTACACACATGGTCACAATTATGCAATGATAAAATAAATCAGATTTTATCTTATTTTTTTGTTTTTTCCATTTTACAAGTCTGGAATTTGTTTTTGTTAAACATTGCTTGCATTTTCCACATGAAAATGACTATGTTAGAACAATGTTCCTTTCATCGGCTAAACCCGATAACATGATATAATGCTCATACTTGCAAACATTTCTGAAGTAAATGTGAACATGACGTGGCTGCATATGATATTTATGTCTTGTAAATTTTGAAAGGGTAATCTCTAGTCCACTACTCTTTTTAATCCTTTTGCCCCTCCATATTGTCAATGAGAAAAAAAAAAGATAAACTTGGACAATTATGCCGGCTTTCTATATTTATTCTCATCTGGGATAGATATGATACTCAGACTATTCTTCTAGCATATTCCTTTTTCATGCTTGGATGAAATTACAGAGGTCAATGTTTCTATCACAGCAGAATACAGTTTTTAAAATTGAAATAAGTTATGAGTCTTGATGTGTACATGCTCATTTTGCCTTTACGAACCACTCTGTTTCCATTACATAGCATTACAGTAAACATGTCTAACATTTTTAAATAAAGTGCATTCCCAGAATCTTAAGACAAACAAGAAGAAAATGTGATCTTAACCTCCTGTGAATCAAAAGAGGCAAATGTACTTCTCTGGTAAGTGAACTACTCTGATCTACAGTTTAGGTCTCATACACAAGACTATATTATGGCTCGTACAACCTCCAAGTTGTACATAGCTATAAAACGGCACCTATAAACTTCTATTGGGGTCCTACAGTGCCGCCATATGCCTCTAATTTCATGTGGAGGCATACAAACATTTTTTCTATCTAATTTTGTGGCTTGCTCCATTGGATGACATATTACCGATATTATTAAATATATGGTATGTCAGCATTTTTATGGCTGGTACTACGATAGAGGCAGTATTTCTGGTACTGCATAAAATATGTGCAAACACACAAAGTGGTTGTAAAACATATTCAAATTCCGTAGGAATTAATATGGACTTGGCTCCATGCTGCTTTACCTTCTTCAACTCTTCTGGGTAGTTTCACACTAGTGTTTGGAAAGTTGCTAGGGAGATTCACATCCATTGAGAGCAATATTACGATCTTGCACGTATGTAATGCAATAAGTTCTGTTTTAGCATTTCAAGTCCTTCAAAATAAAATGAGAGTGGCTACAAAATAATATAATACATATAAACAAAATATAAAATAAAATAAAAAAATTATAAAAACAATTCTAACAAAGTCTTATAAAAACTATGCTCTACTAGTTTATAAATATTTACTTACTGAAAGCTATACAACCCGTTCAACCCATATATTAAAGAAAAAATCATTTGATAGTTATGCACCATTTGCAGCAGCTATCTTGTAGTATTAATAGCAATCATTGCAGTGTCACAGCGACTCTAATAAACAGAAAGTAGTTTTTCTTAAATATCTTGATAAAAAAATTCAAGCCAATATTTCAGGCTGCCAAAAGACAGTCTTGAGTAGAGATGTCAAAAGGATAACTGGGCCCTGGGTTTTTAGCTCAATTATCAGCTTTTTACCAAATTTAAACAACATGCTGAGGAGGGAATGAATTAAGAATGAGATGAGAGCTGGCTGCAGGTTTCAGTCAGTCTGACAGTGTATTAAAAATAACCTTAGGGTAATGGATCTCACAAACGCTGTATCATATATTGATCCAATTTTGGATGAGTTTTGTATTCATATCTCTTTAATTATAGATTGGCTTTCAGAGATGGAGTCAGGAGGATGGTGATGTGCTAGGAGGGGGCTGTTATGAGATATTCAATAAAAGCTTCTGTTGGATGGGTCAGATTTGCTTACAATGCATTCAGACTGGAGTCTGCCTCTCCAAATAAAAAAGCACCGCAAGGAAATATAGTGACACTAAGTACCTTTTCTTTTTTTTTTTATCCTACAGCTATGAAGCGGATTGCACAAAAATGACATCGTTGTCAGGTTAAACTGGACTATATATAAAACGTAAATATGAACTCAAAAAGTGGCACCATTTTGTGTGCTCGATGTAGAAATGTTGCATTTCATGAGATATAATCAACTAATAATTCCTGTTTGGAGCAACTTTACGTTTTACATAATTTAATTATTAGGAAAACCTTAAAAGAAATTGTACAAATAGTCCTTTTACATGATAAAAGGACAGAGACACATGAAGGAGATCAACTTTCCTTGACTGTCCCGCAAGCTCCACTAGAAGAATACAGATGTTGATTACTGCAATCTGTATTCTTTAGAGGGGTTTTTCAAGAATATACATTCATGGCCTATCATTAGGATAGGCCATCAATGCGTGAGTCCAGGGATTCCCACCGATCAGCTGAATGAAAAAGGCCAGTAAGCACAGTGGGCATGCGGTGTGCTGAGCTATCCTCTCTGAAGCGCTGTGGCCCCTTTATTTTGCCGGTCAATGGAAATCTCGGGTGCTGGACTCCCACCAATCACACATTGATGGCCTATCCTAGGGGTAGGCTATCAATGCATATTTCTGGAAAACCAAGTCTTAAAAGGCAAGATACTCCCCAGTGTGAATTCACCCAACACAGGCTACCATACAATTAACTTATTGCATACATATCAACAGACTACAAAGGGGTAGGGCTTATGGATATTTGTATAAAAAGGTACATTTAAAAAGTACAGTAATTTGGAATTCAAATGTTGGAAGAAATGGTCGCTGCATGCAGTTAATGGCGGTTGCATGTCCTACTCAAGTAATAGAATGGTTTCTGCAGATAAAGGGATCAGTTATAATAATAACATTATATAATACAATTGTTTAGAATGCAATTCTCTATGTAAAGTGGCTCCAAACCACAATCTCATTTAAATCAACTTAAAGACCCCAAAAAAATGTCTAATGCAACAACTATATTTTTTAATGTGAAAAGACTTAGGCCTGATGCTCACAATTGTGTTTTTTTTGTCTTTGCGGATAGCACACGGACCCATTAATTTATATGGCCCCATGCACATGACCGTGATGTTCACAGATTTGTGTGGAAACCACAAGTCCAGGCCGCAAAAAACTCAGGACATGTAATTTTTCTGTCCGTATTTGCGGATCATGTGACCTACTCAGGGGATTGGGACAAACTGGTGAGATCAATTCCAGCCTTCCTCTTTGTTTGCAAATCGTGAATACTGAAGATACACAGATGGACTATGGGAGTTTTTTCTGTACAAATGGACCGCAAATACATACAACGGATCCGTAGTTTTGCAGATCGCAAAATTACTACGGTCATGTGCATTAGGCCTTAAAGGGGTTGTCTGGGCACGGGACGGCTTTTCATACTGATGACCTATGCACAGGATAGGTCATCTGTATATGATCGGTGGGTGTCCGACACCTGGACCACCCACCGATCAGCTATTCCAGCACCAGGTGTTATACAGTGTTAAGTGGCGAAAGCAGATGGCTCCGTACACTTCATAGCGGCCGTGCTGCAGAACTGCAACTCTGCTCCTATTCACTTAAATAGGAGCAGAGCTGCAGTACTGCAGCACGGCCATACTGTGACCGGAGCCATCTGCTTCCGGCATGGACATCCAGTGGATAGGTCATCAGTATGAAAAACTGCCCCATGCCCGGACAACCCCTTTAATTACTAGTCAGCCATGTTTGGTCTTCCAGGAGGAGAAGCAGTTAATGGTTTATACAGTGTTCCATTTCAAAACCTGCATTCAAGACCTTTGCTATATGTCCTGCTCCACTTTCAAGATTGGTTTTACATTTCAATTTTCACCATCGTCTCAAGCTGACGTCGCATATCAAAATATCATTACTTCTTCCCTGCAATTTGGTTTCTGCAGCAAATGAAGATCTCTCCTTTTTCATGTATTTGGTCTTATAACCCCCTGGGCTTTGTCCCTGAAGAATTAATCCACGAGCAAGCATCCCAGGCAGCCTTTGAAATTGTTAAAAAAAAAAGAGTAAAGGAAGGCTGAATATGAGTAACAGGGACAATATCTTCTCTAAACTCCTCTTGCTTGATGACGGCTGCCAGAATCTGCCCTAGGGTAGGTGAAATGTTCTTGGAAGACTGGGATCGCATGTACAAAGAAATACTTGAAATAATTAGTTAAACAGAAACACCTTTAGTATAGTGATACTTTATAACATTTCAGCTGAGCACTTTCATATTTACATCCATTTTCTATTTTTTTTTACGTTTTAAGCAAGTCATTGTGTTTTAGCTGGCTAGTTTTCCTTCCATTGATGTGCATTGGTAGTTGCCTTCTTGATTTGATTAGGAGTTCTGCTACATTGTATATGCACTGAAAATTCTGATTCTATATTCTGGTTTTACTGTTGTAATCTCTAATGCCCAACTGATAGCATCCTATGATTGAAAAGTGACATTTTCACAATGACACAATAATGTTCACATTTGTGTGTTCTTCTCTCTGCTGTCATCTCCTAAAAGGGGTTTTCCCACCCTGGTAAGTAACAGGATACGCCACCCGTTTCTAACCGGTGTAGGTCCAACTGCTGCGATCCCCACTGATGAACTGTGCAGCCACAAGAATGGTAGCGCCTGGTCGCCGTGCTTGATGTAGAAGTGGCTGTGCATGTATGATTAATCTGCATCATGGAAAATACATTAACATTGGGACATGCTCACTTGGCTGTTTCCATAGCTCCCATAGGCTTTATTTAGGTCAGAGACAATTAAACATCCAGATAAAGTGCAGAAACCCTTTTATTAAAGCATACCCCCAGTTTCACTGAAAACGATTATAGTGCAGAAGTGTGTTTTTCTAAATAGCATGTATTACCAAATAGCATGTATTGTCTTTTTTCAACCTTATCAACTATGTAACTATGTAACCATTTCAGCTTCTAACTACAGCATGGACTGCTTGTAGTCCGTACTGCCAGCGGCTCACAACTCTGCAGTAGGAGACGTTCTGCTTGTCTCCATGGCTTCCATATTCAGAATGCCCACCAGCGCTGTAGAATCCTACTGAGAGTTATGAGCCACCGGCTGCACAGAGTATAGGCAGTCCATGCTGTAGTTAGCAGCTGAAATGGTAATACATGTTATTTAGAAAAATGATTATTGTGTACAGTCGTGCACTATAATAATTTTCAGTTAAATTTGAGATACAAATTAACCCCTTCCCGACATCCGCCGTATATATACGGCGCTGTCAGGCAGGGCTTCCCGCAAAGCACAATACAATTACGTCGTGGTGATAGTGCAGCCTCAGGAGCTGAGCACGCACAATCACCACCAGGTGCCAGCTGTATGTTAGAGCTGGCACCCTGAGGTAATGGCCAAGACTGGAGCTAGCATCCGATCCGGCAGATTAACCCCTCAGATGATGCGTTCAATTGAGATCGCAGCATGTGAGGAGTTTTTGGCCACAGGCACCCCAGCAACATGATCGCTGGGTTGCCGGTGGCTGCAATGGCAACCGGAGGCCTAATACTGGCCTCCCGGTCAGCCAGCAACGGAAGCCTGCTATGCCACACTCGCTGGCGTGATCTAAAAGGCTTCCGGTACCATCAGCAAGATGGCGCCGGCCCAGCTTCCGGCTCAGAAGCTGAGCCGGCGTCATCAGCAGTGGGTGTCCACTGTATGTTACAGTGAACACCCCGCTGTAATGGCATAAACCGGAGCTAGCTCCGATTCCTGTCATTAACGCCTTCGATGCAACGATCCAATGCGATCGCTGCGTCTTAGTGGTTTATAGCAAATCGGCAGCCTGCCGTGTGATGGCAAGGATGCCGACTGCTACTATTGCAACAGGAGGCATAACAATGGCCTCCAATCTGCCATTACAGAAGCCAATTAGGCCCCCGACCAGAGCCGGAGCCTCATCGGCTTGCTGTCAGTGAACAACTGACAGTTCTAATACATTGCACTACATAGGTAGTGCAATGTATTAGAACATCAATTAAACAGTTGGACCTTCAAGTCCTCTAGTGGAACTAAAGAAAACTGTAAAAGAAATGGTGAAAAAAAAGTAAAAATAAAAGTTGTAAAAAAATAATAAAAGTTTCAAGTAATAACATAAAACACGATCGCCGTTTTTCACTTATCAAGTAATTTATTATTGAAAAAAATAATAAAACCATACATATTTCATATTGTCGCATCCGTAACGACCTGAACTATAACAATATTATGTTATTTGTCCTGCGCAGTGAATGCCGTAAAAAAAAACAACCAAAAAATAATGCCAGAATTGCTGTTTTTTTGGTAACTTTGTCTTCCAAAAATGTAAATAAAAAGTGATCAAAAAGTCGCATGTATCCAAAAATTGTACCTATAAAACCGATAGCTCATCTCGCAAAAAAACAAGTCCCCATACAGCTCCGTCTACAAAAAAATTAAAAAGTTATGGCTCTTATAACTTGGCGACAGAAAAAATATATTCTTTGTACAAAAGTAATTTTATTGTGCAAAAAGTTGTAAAACATAAAAAAGTGCTATAAATTAGGTTTCGCCGGAATCGTACTGGCCCACAAAATATAGTTAACATGTAATTTATTACGCTGTATAAAAAAAACTAAAAAACGATGCCAGAATTGCTGTTTTTTGATCACCTTGCCTCCCAAAAAAAGGATAACAAGTGATTAAAAAGTCGCATGTACGCCAAAATAGTACCAATAATAACTACAGCTCACCCCGCTGAAAAAAACAGCCCTCTTACCACTACGTCTATGAAAAAATAAAATAAATTAAGGCTCCAATATGTCAGCAAGGAAAAATATGTGGTTGTGCAGGCCCCAGGGGAACATTTCTTCTGTTTCAAGTGGCAATTTATCAAGGTCCTAAAATTATGGAACCAAGAAGGGTAGGACCCAAACATATCTGCTGGAAGCGAGGGTGCCCGTATTATACCAGGACAACACTTCCCAGCAAAATTCCCCAAACTACAAAGTGCGGAGAGTGGACCCAATGGGGGATAAGAAAGGACATTTATCAGTGCCATACTGGCCTGTGCGTGAAGGATTGCTTCACAGCGTAACAAATATTTATGGATTATTTTATTGTTTACCCCATTATTATACCACCTGACTATGCCCCTGATGTACTCTGCTCTGTCCAGCTCACATATGCCCCACATTATAAACTGAAATACCAGTAAAACTCCAAACAAAACTACAACCAAGCAAAATCCACACTCCAAAAGCTAAATGGCACTACTTCCGTTCTGAGCCCTACAGCGTGCTCAAACAGCAGTTTACTTCCACATATATGGCATCGCCATACCCGGGAGAGCCCTTTTAACAATTTTTGGGCATGTGACTCCAGTGGCATAAGCTGGGCATGACATATTTCCCACTGAAATGACATATCTACGGAAAAATTTAAATTTACTTTGCACCATCCGCAGCGCAATCATTTATGGAAAAGACCTGTGGGGTGAAAATGCCCACTACACCCCTTAATAAATGCCTTGAGGGGTGTAGTTTCCAAAATGGGGTCACTTCTCAGCGGTTTCTTTTATTATTTCACATTAGAGCCTCTGCAATTGTGAACCAATACTGTGTAAATTGCCAAATTAGGCCTCAATTTCGCATTGTACTCTTTCACTCTTGAGCCCTGTTGATAGTCCAGGCAAAAGATTAGGGCAACATGTAGGGTAATTCTAAAACCGGGAAACACAGCATAATAATTAGAGAGCTGTCTTGTTATGGTGGCACGAGCTGAGCACCACATATTGGCATATCTATGTAAAAAAAAAATCTAATTTTTATTCTGCAACATCGAGTGCACACGAATTGCTGCAAAACACCTGCGGGGTTAACATGCTTACTACACTCCTAGATGAATACCTTGAGGGGTGTAGTTTCAAAAATGGGGTCACTTGTCGGGGGCTTCCACTGTTTTGGTCCCACAGGGGCTTTGCAAATGTGACATAGCGACCAATCCAGCAAAATCTGTACTCCAAAAGTCAAATGGCGCTCCTTCTCTTCTGAGCCCTACTGTGTGCCCAAACAGCAGTGTATGACCACATATGGGGTATTGCCGTACTCAAGAGAAATTGCTTTATAAACGTTGTGGTTCTTTTTTTCCTTTATTTGTTGAGAAACTGAAAAATTTTGAGCTAAAACTACGTCTTATTGAAGAAAAAGGATTTTTTTTTTTTTTCACTGCCCAATCCCAATAAAATCTATGAAATATCTGTGGGGTCAAAATGCTCAATACACCCCTAGATTAATTCTTCAAGGGGTGTCGTTTTGTGTCATTTTTTGGGAGTTTCCACTGTACAGCTACCTTAGGGGCTTTGCAAAGGCGACATGGTTCCAAGAAATCAATTCAGCAAAATCTGTACTCCAAAAGCCAAATGGCGCTCCTTCTCTTCTGATCTACTGATCCTTGCCGTGTGCCCAAACAGCAGTTTATGACCACATATCTAGTATTGCCGTACTCCAGAGAAGTTGCTTTACAAATATTGGGGTTCATTTTTTCCTTTATTTGTTGAGAAAATCAAAAACTTTGAGCTAAAGCTACGTCTTATTGAAGAAAAAGGATTGTTTTTATTTTCACTGCCCAATTCTAATAAAATCTATAAAACCCATGTGGGGTCAAAATGCTCACTACACTCGTAGATGAATTCCTCAAGGGGTGTAGTTTCCAAAATGGGGTCACTTATGTGAGGTTTCCACTGTTTTGTCCCTTAGGGGTCTTTGCAAATGCAAACCATTCCTGATACATTTGAGCTCCAAAAGCCAAATGGCACACTTTCCCTTCTAAGCCCTGCCGTGTGTCCAAACAGCCATTTAGGACCACATGTGGGGTATTGATTTAATTCAGGAGAAATTGCTTTACAAATGTGGTGGTGCTTTTTCTCCTTTAGTCCTTGTGGAAATGAGAAAAAATTAGCTAAACCTACATTTTCTTTGAAAGAATGTTGATTTTAATTTTCACGGCCTACTTCCAATAATTTCTGCAATAAACCTGTGGGGTCAAAATGCTCACTATACACCTAGATAATTTCCTTGAGGGGTCTAGTTTCCCAAATGTGTTCACTTTCGCGGGATTTCCACTGTTTTGGCACTGCAAGAGCCCTTCAAACCTGACATGGTGCCTAAAATACTCTAATAAAAAGGAGGCCTCAAAATCCACTAGGTACTCCTTTGGTTCTGAGGCCTCTGCTTCAGTCCGTTAGGACACTAGGGCCATATGTGGGATATTTCTAAAAACTGCAGACTCTGAGAAATAGATATTGAGTTGCATTTTTCTGGTAAAACCTTCTGTGTTACAGAAAAAATGGATTAAATATGAATTTCTGCAAAAAAATGTGAAATTTGTAAATTTCACCTCTACATTTCTTTAATTCCTGTGAAACGTCTAAAGAGTTAAGAAACTTTCTAAATGCTGTTTTTAATACTTTGAGGGGTGAAGTTTTTAAAATGGTGTGACTTATTGGGGGTTTCTAATATATAAGGCCCTCAAAGCCACTTCACAACTGAACTGGCCCCTGTAAAAATAGCCATTTGAAATTTTCTTGAAAATGTGAGAAATTGCAGCTAAAGTTCTAAGCCTTGTAACGTCCTAGAAAAATAAAACGATATTCAAAAAACGATGCAAATAAAGTAGACATATGGGGGATGTTAATTAACAACTATTTTGTGTGGTATAATTGCCTGTCTTACAAGCAGAAACATTTAAATTTAGAAAAATGCTAATTTTTGAAATTTTTCACTAAATTTTGGTGTTTTTCACAATTAAATACTGTATGCATCGAGCAAATTTTGCCAGTAACATAGAGTCCAATGTGCCACGAGAAAACTCAGAATCACTTGAATAGGTGAAAGCATTCTGAAGTTATTACCACATAAAGTGAAACATATCGGATTTGAAAAATTAGGCTCTGTCTGGAAGGTCAAAAGTGGCCAAAGTGGGAAGGTGTTAAGCATGTTTGCCGTCTCAAGCACTGTGTGTATACAATATAGGAAACTGCAATACTGCCAGAGGTGTAGCTAAAGTCTTATGTTCAGCTAAGGTCTCCCCTCCAATCATCACAATTTATGCAAAGCCAAAATCTCACCCCGTTTATATTTTAATTCTATTTCATACAGAGGAATATGTCGTGTTCTCCTGTTGGATTCCGCATGAGTCTAAAAAACAAAAATTCATCAGACGTCATATGAAGGTGTTGAATTCTTCTTCACGCCTCCACCTCCTGTGCACTGTGCATTCCACAGCCACTGAACGCACCGCAGTGCATCTGCATTCAGGATATTATTGCTACTACAGTACATCAATGTTTCCCCCGAACTTAAGTGATCCAGCAATGTAGCAGTATTCAGCAGCACTGTTGTGGTTAGGGGGCCTGTGGATAAAGGGCTAAACTCTGTTGGCTTCGTGACCTGGTAGCAAAGGCAAACCCTATAGCTACGCTATTTAGTGCCACTTTCTCTACTGGTCCCAGTGGTCACATGAGAAAGGAGTCATGTAAAAGATCTGATAGGTCTAACTAGCCCCAGCTTGGAACTGACTGTGCAGTAGTGCTAGTCCTGATACAATTGCCCTAACTAAGACATGTCATATACAGCAAATAGAGGATAGACAATGGTGGATACACAGTTTAAGTTAGAACATGAAAACCCAATAATGGTAAAATAAAGCCTTATCTGCCGAAAAAAACAAAAAACAAATATTACTTTGATTTGCATATAGCCCTATAAAACAGAATGTACATAAGTTTATGCTTCTATGGGAGAAAAGTTGTGTACATACAGCATCTGATGCAGAATGATATGAATTCTTCATTATAATATCGATGCATATGGAGGTTACAGCAAAGGATCCATTCACTAGAATATGAATCCCATTATGGTCCCGCCCCAAACGTAGCCATAAAGCTGAGTCCTACAACTGATAAAAATTGCTTGGTCATTTAAAGCGACCCTCCAGCCAAAACAAAAAAATTTACTATACTGTAATGATGGGGGTAGGGAAACAAACAAGTAAGCCCTAATCTACCCGCCACTCTGTCCCTGCCTACTTGCAACGACCCGCCCTAGGCGACGGTGTACAACTGGGCGGCGGTCCCTACGCTCAGTAAGTGCACGAGACAAACAGACAAGGGTACACAAAGCTAAGGGAAATGGGGCAGTTGCCCACGGCAACACCGTGAGCAACAAGAGTGGTGAACGAGCCGAGTCAAACCAGGAGTGAACGAGGTACCAAATGCAGAGCAGGAGAGTAGTCAGTAAGCCAGGGTCAGTATGGAGCAGGATAAAATAGTCAGAAGCTGTAGCTGGGCCAGGAAACCACACGAGAAGAATCACAAGCATAGGAGGAACAGGAAAGGCAGGTATAAATAGACAGAGGGCGGGAGCTAGCTCCGTCTGGCCAGGCTGCGATAGGCTCTCCCACTCCTAAGCCTGCCATCCTGAGTGGTGGAAGATGGAGTCAGTCTCAGAGGCATAGACTCAGGTGCAGACTGATTACCTCTGGGCGTATACACAGGGGCCACCGGACCCTTTCTAAGTGGACCTGGTTTATTGGGGAAACGAAGGTGGAACTTCCTGACCAATACCCCAGCGTGTACATCCCGGGCGGGTACCCAAGTCCTCTCCTCAGGCCCGTATCCTCTCCAATGGACCAGGTACTAAAGGGAGCCTTGGACCATCTTGCTGTCCACAATCTTGGCCACCTCGAAGTCCACCCCCTCAGGGGTGAAAACGGGAACAGGAGGTTTCCTCGAGGGAGCCAAGGACGGGGAGCAGCGGTTAAGAAGGGAGGGAGGCATGAAACACGTCGTGTATTCGAAAAGATGGGGGCAACTCCAGTCGGAAGGAGACAGGATTGAAGACTTCAATGACCTTAAACGGCCCAATAAACCGGGGAGCAAACTTCTTGGACGGGACCTTAAGGCGCAAGTTCCTAGACGATAACCACACCAGATCCCCGACCATAAACAAGGGGTTAGCAGAACGTCTTCTATCAGCCTGAGTTTTTTGTACGCTCTGGGACGCCTCTAGGTTCTTCTGAACCTGGGCCCAGACTGTGCACAGTTCCCGATGAACGACCTCTACCTCGGGATTGTTGGAACTACCAGGTGAAATGGAGGAGAACCGTGGATTAAACCCAAAATTACAGAAAAAGGGGGAGACCCCTGACGAGTTACTGACCCGGTTATTAAGGGAAAATTCAGCGAGGGGAATGAATGAGACTTAATCATATTGACAGTCAGAGACGAAACACCTTAAATATTGTTCTAGAGATTGATTAGTCCTCTCCGTTTGGCCATTAGTTTCAGGATGGAAGGCAGAGGAGAAGGACAGATCAATCTCCAACTTTTTACAGAAGGCTCTCCAAAACAATGAAACAAATTGTAGCCCTCTGTCCGAAACAATATTGACAGGGGCCCCATGGAGACGCAGGATGTGTTTGACAAACAAGGTAGCTAACGTCTTGGCATTGGGTAGTTTCTTGAGGGGCACAAAGTGGCACATCTTACTGAAGCGGTCTACTACAACCCACACCACCGACTTGCCTTGAGATGGAGGCAAATCGGTGATAAAATCCATGGAGATATGGGTCCAAGGTCTCTGGGGAATGGGCAAAGAACATAGTAAGCCTGCTGGTCGGGACCTGGGAGTCTTGGACCTAGCACAAATTTCACAAGCGGAGACGTAGGCCTTAACGTCTTTAAGCAACCCAGGCCACCAATAGTTTCTGGTAATGAGATGCTTGGTACCCAGGATGCCTGGATGGCCAGATAGTGCAGAGTCATGATTTTCCCTGAGTACCCTTAGCCGGAATTGCAGGGGAACAAACAGCTTGTTCTCAGGAAGGTTCCCGGGAGCTGAACCTTGATCGGCCGCAATTTCAGAGACTAAATCAGAATCAATAGAAGAAATGATTATACCAAGAGGCAAAATACAAGCAGGATCCTCCTCCGAAGGGGGGCTGGCCATGAAGCTACGCGACAGAGCATCGGCCTTAATATTTTTAGACCCAGCCCTATAGGTAACCAAAAAGTTAAATCTGGTAAAAAATAGCGCCCATCGAGCTTGTCTCGGGTTTAGCCTCCGGGCAGATTCTAGGAAAACTTGATTCTTGTGGTCGGTAAGGACCGTTACCTGGTGCCTAGCCCCCTCCAGGAACTGGCGCCACTCTTCAAATGCCCATTTAATGGCTAAGAGTTCGCGGTTGCCAATATCATAGTTACTCTCAGTGGGCGAAAACTACCTGGAGAAGTAGGCACAGGGACGGAGATGGGTGAGGGACCTGGTACCCTGGGACAAGACAGCCCCCACTCTCACCCCGGATGCGTCAACTTCCACGATAAATGGCTCCATTTGGTTGGGCTGAACCAGCACCGGGGCCGAGATAAAGCACATCTTAATGACCTCAAAAGCCTGGATAGCCTCAGGAGGCCAGTGGAGGAGATCAGCACCTTTGCGAGTGAGGTCCGTAAGAGGCTTAGCGATGACCGAGAAGTTAGCAATAAATCTCCTGTATTAATTACCGAACCCCAAGAAACACTGTAACGCCTTCAAGGAGGCAGGTTGGACCCATTCCGCCACAGCCTGAACCTTGGCGGGGTCCATGTGGAATTCATGAGGAGTGAGGATTTGACCCAAAAATTGTATCTCCTGTACCCGAAACACACATTTTTCGGTTTTCGCAAACAGTTTGTTTTCCCGAAGGACCTGGAGCACCTTCCTGACATGCTCAATGTGGGAGGACAAGTCCTTGGAAAACACCAGTATGTCATCAAGGTACACTACAAGAAATACCCCTAGGTAATCTCTTAAAATCTCATTTATGAAATTCTGGAAGACCGCAGGAGCATTACACAACCCAAAGGGCATGACGAGGTATTCGAAATGACCTTCAGGCGTGTTAAACGCAGTCTTCCACTCATCCCCCTCTTTGATGCGGATAAGGTTATACGCCCCCCGTAGATCAAACTTAGAGAACCATTGGGCCCCCTGAACTTGATTAAAGAGATCAGGAATCAAAGGAAGGGGATACTGGTTCCTTACAGTGACCTTATTCAAGTTACGGTAGTCAATGCATGGCCTAAGACCACCATCCTTCTTCCCTACGAAGAAGAAGCCAGCACCTACCGGGGAAGTAGAGGGGCGAATGTAACCCTTGGCCAGGCATTCCTGGATATACTCTCTCATGGCTTCACGTTCGGGACAAGGAAGATTAAATATCCTACCCTTAGGGAGCTTAGCTCCTGCTACCAATTCGATAGCGCAATCGTATTCTCTATGAGGAGGTAACACTTCAGAGGCCTCCTTAAAGAAAACATCAGTGAAGTCCTGAACAAACTCAGGTAGCGTGTTCACCTCCTCAGGGGGAGAAATAGAATTAACAGAAAAACATGACGTCAAGCATTCATTACCCCATTTGGTAAGCTCCCCAGTATTCCAGTCAAACGTGGGATTATGCAACTACAACCAGGGAAGGCCTAAAACCAAATCGGACGATAATCCCTGCATCAACAGTACAGAGCACTGCTCCAAATGCATGGAGCCAACAAGGAGTTCAAAAACAGGGGTATGCTGTGTAAAATAACCATTAGCAAGAGGAGTGGAGTCGATACCCACTACAGGGACAGGTTTAGGCAAATCAATCAAAGGCATAGCTAGAGACATAGCAAATTCCACAGACATGATATTAGCAGAAGACCCTGAATCCACGAAGGCACTGCCGGTAGCAGACCTACCACCAAAAGAGACCTGAAAGGGAAGCAAGATTTTATTAAGTTTCATATTTACGGGAAATACCTGTGCGCCCAAGTGACCTCCCCGATGATCACTTAGGCGCGGAAGTTTTCCGGCTGCTTATTCTTACGCCTAGGACAGGTGTTCACTTGATGCTTGTCATCCCCACAATAGAAGCAGAGACCATTCTTCCTGCAGAACTCTCTACGTTGTCGGGGGGACACGGAGGCCCCGAGTTGCATAGGTACCTCCGAGTCTTCCGTGGAAGAGCGAAGCAACGGTACCTCGGGAGGCATCATGGGGGAGTCAGAGGGGAAAACACAAAAACGTTCAAGTTGTCATTCCCTGAGACATCGGTCAAGTCGTACCGCTAAAGTCATAACCTGGTCAAGGGAGTCAGAAGAGGGATAGCTAACTAGCAGGTCTTTCAGGGCGTTCGACAGGCCCAACCTAAACTGGCACCTTAAGGCAGGGTCATTCCACCGAGAAGCTACGCACCACTTCCTAAAGTCAGCACAATACTCCTCAACATGTCTCTTACCCTGACGTAAGGTCACCAGCTGACTCTCAGCAAAGGCAGTCCTGTCAGTCTCGTCATAAATGAGTCCGAGAGCAGAAAAGAAACGATCAACGGAGGAAAGTTCAGGGGCGTCAGGAGCCAAGGAGAAGGCCCACTCTTGGGGCCCTTCATGGAGCCGGGACATAATTATACCCACCCGCTGGCTCTCAGAACCTGAGGAGTGAGGCTTTAAGCGAAAGTATAGCCTATAACTCTCCCGAAAGGAGAGAAAAGTCCTCCGGTCCCCTGAGAACCAGTCAGGCAACTTGAGGTGGGGTTCAAGAGGTGAGGTGAGGGGCACTACCATGGTAGCGTCAGGCTGGTTGACCCTCTGAGCCAGGGCCTGGACCTGTAGGGAGAGGCCCTGCATTTGCTGGGCCAGGGTCTCAAGGGGGTCCATAGTAGTGTCAGGGACCAGGGTAGACTAGGTATTTGGGCTTGTGATTATGTAATGATGGGGGTAGGGAAACGGACAAGTAAGCCCTAATCTACCCGCCACTCTGTCCCTGCCTACTTGCAACGACCCGCCCTAGGTGACGGGGTACAACTGGGCGGCGGTCCCTACGCTCAGTAAGTGCACGAGACAAACAGACAAGGGTACACAAAGCTAAGGGAAATGGGACAGTTGCCCACGGCAACACCGTGAGCAGGAGAGTAGTCAGTAAGCCAGGGTCAGTATGGAGCAGGATAAAATAGTCAGAAGCTGTAGCTGGGCCAGGAAACCACACGAGAAGAATCACAAGCAAAGGAGGAACAGGAAAGGCAGGTATAAATAGACAGAGGGCGGGAGCTAGCTCTGTCTGGCCAGGCTGCGATAGGCTCTCCCACTCCTAAGCCTGCCATCCTGAGTGGTGGAAGATGGAGTCAGTATCAGAGGCATAAACTCAGGTGCAGACTGATTACCTCTGGGCGTATACACAGAAGTTGTGCCTGGCAGATCCTTTACATATACGTTGCAAATGCATAGTCAACTTACCTGCTGCTCCACTCCTGAATTAGCTGGCCTCCGTTCCTGCCTTCCGGTCCTCTTCTTTTCAGTCTTTAAAAGGGCCGTCGCTGTCTGAGACTTTCCTATGGAGATCTGCCTTGAAAGTATGAGACATACCCCCACCCTCCCCACTGTCCTCCTATGGATACAGTGCCAACACAGGGGTCGAGGTAATCAGTTCTGATCCATCAGAGGGCAACGAAGGGGGTGGGGATGTGTCTCAGACTTTCAAAGATCTCCATAGAAAACTCTGAGACAGTGGTGGCCTATTTGAAGACCGGAAAGTTGGAACCAGAACACGGGATCAGAGACCGGATCATTCAGAAGCGAAGCAGCAGTTAAGTTGACTGTACATTTGCAACGTATAGTCAATTTTTTTTCTTTGGGTAGGTCATTGGAGGGTTGCTTTAAGGCCCAAAAAACCTCCAGAATATAGGGATTTAACTGGCCCAGGCCAAAATGCTACAAAAAATAATTCTTTACTTTTCACAGTATATCAGAAAAATGCATCCAATGGATCAATGTTCACTGTAACAATTATTTCTCCCTGTACATACATGGTGCAATTTTGACCATGATCCATAGTCAGAGATCAACTGCAGTTACATGAATCCTGATCCTTGTGATTAGAAGTCGGTCAGAAGCAGTTTGCTGGTGGTGAATATAATAGGTAAACGGTATAAAAACCATCTATTGGACAAACCCTAAATTACTAGCTCTAGTTAGGAAACTATTTGTCAATGTTAGGAAAAGTAGCCATAGGCCCATATGTAATTTCCATTACAATTGCCCATTTACTATGTCTCCTTACTTATTTATCTCAGAGCAATATCTGTCTTGCAGACTTCAGTCTTCACTTCATGTCAGCTACAAGAAATTTTCTGCATAGTATCCGGAACAGTGACAAATACATCTAGCATCACCGTATTATATTATATCTTTCCAAGTTCAGTTACATGTGGAGATACAATTACTGGCAATGGAAATAACTATACAATTCTCCTCCACGTTCCACGCATGATCTCCATTGTGCATATCCAGTGACATGTGATGCAGAAAAATAGGTTCATAAAGTTATTTGTTTGAAAGCTGTTAAAAGATTAAAATTCCACTGTCATCGATTTATTAACCAATCAGTTTACAATCATGTATTTTCCCATGGATGAAATCCAAATCTAAATCACATTGGGGCACATTGATAGAGTGTATTTGGTGGTATTCATGAAAGTTTCTGCCTGGGGGTCCTTACCAGAAATACTTGTGTCAGAATAAGTGGCACAGGGCATGATAAATAATATATTCAGTACCATTGTTTTCAATGTAACCACCAGAAAACTTGCATAATTGCATTGTTGAATGTTGTTTACCCCTTTTGCCACTACCCAAAAATAGAACAGTGACCATATTGCAACAACCACCCACCCACAAGGCTTTCACACAACAGCACCGCCACCACACGTGGCCAGGAAATAACCTAAATGCAAGTAATCAGGGGCAGTTAGGGGTTGGCATTCTAGTCAGTCACATGGGGTGCCATTGAGAGAAAGGGTCATTTTTGTATTTAAAAAAATTACAGGATCACTAGGAATTTGTGGTAAAGGCGGGCGCCAGGGAGCAATGGAAGAAATTATTGTGCATCCAACAGATGGTGGTGGGTGCAGTCTATAACCCTTTCCTTTAAAAATTTGTTCCAATTCTCAGGACAATTACAACATTTCACTGCCACCACACATATACAGAACAGTCTCCACATCGCACCTCAAACACTCACAGGCCTCTCGTTACATTATTTGCTGCCATCCATACACAGGACAGCCATCTCACTACATCAAACTTCTAGTACCACATTTGTATAAAGTTTTAGTTTAGTTAAAGTTACAGTATTGCTGCATCTAAAGGTTTATTTCCATCTCAAACATTTATGGCATATTCATAAGACATGCCATAAATGTCTGATAGACGCGGGTCCCAGCTTTGGGACCATCATCTACATCGAGAACGGGGGTTTGCTCGCTGCATGGCTGTTGCGGTCCCATAGAACATAATGGAGAAAGCATGCATGGCCACCTCTCCACACAGTCCCCGCCTGTAATCGCCTGCCAGTGGCTACCTCACCGGAATGGTTTGGGAGTCGGATGGCACCCGTTCTTGATATAGGTGTTTCGGGCCCAGAGCTGGTACCCGCATCTATCAGACATTTATGGCATTTACTGTGGATATGCCATAAATTTCTGAGATGGGAATAAGCCTTTAAGGGCTGCTTGCTACTTTCTATCAGTGTTGTATCAGTGGTGTGGCTCCCAGCAATCACACTTCTATCTTGTGAATAATTGACAAATTTTAATTGTGGAAAAAATAACTTTAATTTACATATTTAACTATGCAACCCCTTTAACTGGGTCTCCATCTAAAATTCTCCCAAGATGGGTCTGGAGTCGGGTGACACCATTCTTGATATAGGTGTTGGTCCCCGAGCTGGTATCTGCATCTAACATGTGACCCCCGTTCTTGATATAGGTATTTCGGGCCCAGAGCTGGTACCCGCATCTATCCTGTGGATATGCCATAAATGTCTGAGAAGGGAATAAACCTTTAAACGCTGCTTGCTATGACAACCATGGTGCAAATTGAAAAGTTGCTTAGATTTAGGGTGTGAAAACACATTAACACCAAGTCCTAGTTTCACTGAGATACAGTTTGCTACATGGTATCAGTGTTGTATCAGTGGTGGGGTCCCCAGCAATCATACATCTAGCACGTATGCTGTGAATAAGTGATAAATGTTAATTGTGAAAAAAAAAACTTTCATTTACATATAACTATGCAACCCCTTTAACTAGGTCTTCATCTCCAATTCTCCCAAAAACTCCAAATTGCGTAGATGTAATTATTTTAAAAGGTTTTTATTTATTGGTTTTCCAACAATGTAACAAATGTACAAAAATACACGAAGATGTATACATTAAGGGCATGACCACACATGGCGGAATTCCTCCGCAACTGTCCGCATCGATGCCGCACAGAATCTGCGTTGCAGATTCTGCAGCGGATCTGCACAAAATGTGCAGTACATTGATGCGGACTAGCTGCTGCAGACTGCGGGAAAAGTGCTTCCCTTCTCCCTATCAGTGCAGGATAGAGAGAAGGGACAGCACTTTCCCTAGTGAAAGGAAACGATTTTCATACTTACCGGCCGTTGTCTTGGTGACGCGTCCCTCTTTCGGCATCCAGCCCGACCTCCCTGGATGACGCGCCAGTCCATGTGACCGCTGCAGCCTGTGCTTGGCCTGTGATTGGCTGCAGCCGTCACTTCCACTGAAACGTCATCCTGGGAGGCCGGACTGGAGACAGAAACAGGGAGTTCTCGGTAAGTATGAACTTATATTTTTTTACAGGTTGCTGTATATTGGGATCGGTAGTCACTGTCCCGGGTGCAGAAACAGTTACTGCCGATCGCTTAACTCTTTCAGCACCCTGGACAGTGACTATTTACAGACGTCTCCTAGCAACGCTCCCGTCATTACGGGAGCCCCATTGACTTCCTCAGTCTGGCTGTAGACCTAGAAATACATAGGTCCAGCCAGAATGAAGAAATGTCAAGTTAAAAAAGCAAGACGTATCCGCAGCACACATGACATGTGCATGACAGCTGCGGACTTCATTGCGGAACTTTGAATCTCCATTGAAGTCAATGGAGAAATTCCGCCATGAGTCCGCCACTGCTCCGCAACAGACAGAGCATGCTGCGGACACCAAATTCCGCTCCGCAGCCTATGCTCCGCAGCGGAATTGTACGCATCGTGTAAACGAACACTGCTAATTTAAAGTGAAAGTCAATGGAGAAACGGCTCCGCTGCGGATTAACGCTGCGGAGTGTCCGCAGCGGAATTTAAGTGGAATTCCGCCATGTGTGAACCCGCCCTAATAGTGAACAATTGGACATGTGGATAGAGCGTCCCTGCCCACCAAGAAACAAAACGTATTCTACAGAGGAAGCTAAAGCAGATGTAACTAATCGGTCATTATATCCAACCAGAACTCATACATACTCAACTCACATGCTCACCATGAACAGGTACCCACACAACCAACACTCTAACACCATACATATCCATTGCATACACATTAATGCGCTTCTCAACCCACCCCGAACCTCAACATAAATTCCTAGCGAGGGGAGAGGGACACCGCAGTCTCAGGCGTATACAGACATCTAGACCAATTTTTTTCAAATGTGTACGGACATTTCCTATGAATATAAAGTTTCTGATATAATGGTACATACTTATTGACCAGTTGAAGCCAGTGTGTAAGACTTGGAACCTCCGTTGCCTTCCATGACATAATAATGATTTTCCTGGCACAAAACAATACAAAGCGAAAGAAAATCTTATCATACAACTCCTGTATCACTTCGTTTAGAACCCTCAACAGACAGACCTGAGGGGACATGAGTCATGGAAATTGGAAGTGGTCATGAAGAAATTCAAGAAATGATACCCAAAATGGTGAGACCATAGGAAACATCCATACAAAGTGGAGATATGTGCCAACATCAGATAGTCACCTGAAACAAGTATCCGAATCGGAGATATCTATTCTCTTAAGGCAAGTCAGGGTTTAGTATATCCTATGTAGAAATCTAGACTGAATCAAGTAATTCTTAGCACTTGCAGTAGTCAAAAAATGTATGTTACACCTCCCAACAGTCTTCATTCATCATTCTGGAACATCCCCCCTCCATCCAGAGAAAGCCCTGTTAAAGGGCCGGGGACCAGGGTTTGGAGAGTTCCAGAGAACCCATTAGGCTCTCCAGTTTGGATAAAGAGAAATCAGGCGGATTGAAACCAAATTGTGTTGCACATGCGTGGCGAAGCTGTAAGTAGTGAAATAAGGCAGTATTCAGCATTCCATATCGGTCACCTAAGTCCGAGAAAGATACAAACCCACAATCAGAGGCATAAAGTTGACCCACAAACTTAATCCCAGCCCCCACCCAAAGCATTGCCCCTGGCAAAGACCCCAATTTTGTCAAGTGCGGATTACCCCACAAAGGTGTTCTGGGAGAGTGGGAAGTAGCAACCGAGCATTTAAAAAGGGCCTGAGCAGTCTGCCAGATCTGGACAAGCATTTGGAGCGGAAGGGCCATCGAGCAGGGCATTTTGTATTTATACAGGACATTAGTGAGACTCTTATATGAGGTCATTAGGGCACCTGCCACTGCCGTGTCGCCCAGATCCACATCAATCCAATATCGGGCATATACCAATTGGGAAGCTAAGTTATAGAAATACAGATGGGGCGCTAGCACCCCACCCAGGGATTTTGGTGCCTGGAGAAGTGTAAGTGCAAATCTTGGGGGACCGCCACACCAAGAAAAAGAGCGTAGTACCCTGTCTAAATGTGAAAATAATTACTTTTTCAATATTATAAGGCAGGCATGAAATATGTACAAGAGTTTGCAGGTATATCATCTTAAATAGGTTAATTCTACCATATAATGATAAAGGGATATTACGCCAAGAGTCCAACTGATCCTCAGTAAGTACCATCAGAGGATCCAAGTTAAGCAATGGATAAGCCAATAACATAATCAAAATTAGGATCCCTAAATACCTAAACTGAGGGGCAATCAACAGAGGGACTGCTAGAGTCGGCAAAGGATGATACCCAGTAGACAGGGGAAACAGAACAGACATGGACCAATTCACCAACAATCCAGAGAAGACAAGAGCCAATAAAGAAGCCAGGGAAGGACCCTCCTCCTTTCAAATAAACCAATGCGTCATCCTCATATGGAGAAATGTTTTCCGTAATGGAGCCCCTAACAATGGCCCTCAAATTGGGAGCTTGGTGGATGGCCAACACAAGAGGCTCCATGGCAAGCGCAAATATGAGCGGGGAAAGTGGACACCCTTGATGAGTCCCAAGGGGAAAGGGTTTCGAGATACCCAAATTCGTTCAAACTCGAGCAGTAGGGGACTTGTACAATAGTTTAACAAGGGCAATAAATTTAGGGCCAAAGTTCAATTTGGATGAAAGTGTCCAGAGGTATTGCCATTCAACAGAGTCAAAAGCCTTACATATATCCAGAGAAAGACCGAAACCTGGGATGGGATTATGAACAGAAGTTGTATATTAATGTCTGTGCCGTTACCTGGCATAAAGCCTGTTTGGTCCGGATGAATAAGAGACAGTATAACTCTATTCAGTCTAGTGGCCAATATCTTAGCAAGAATAGGAGAATCTTAGAGGCTCCACAGAGGTAAACTATCCAGGAATTCCTGGGTCACCAAGGAGGGAGTAGAACTCTGCAAGCTATAAAGGGTAGAGTAAAACTGGTAAAAGACCTGGTTAATGCCCTTGGCTGCAGTACACATACTACCATTTGGAATCCATGTGGGAGGGTGTAAGATTCAAATCTGGCGGTGACAGTGGCCGCGGGGGGGCTCATAAATCCCTCAAATAATGTTAGAGCCGGTGTAGGTGAACTGGGCCCAGGTCTAGAGAATTTCCAGAGCCGCCTAGCAGCACTGTCTTGTATTTTGGACAAAACATCAGAAGAGGCAACCACATCTAGGGCATGCAAGGGAGGGTCTTCAATCACAGAGTCATTATCAGCGTCTACCCCAGGCCAGGCCCGCATGTCCTGTCCAAGTCCCAGTCCGGTTTGGAAATGCGCCCATGGGCATGATACCGAGCTAATATCCAGGTGGATATGTGCAGGAGCCCGAGCCAATCACCACCACTACGATTCCTGGTCACCAAAAGCAGGATGGCAGATTCTCGGGAGCTCAGCATCGCACGTTGGCTCAGGTCAGCATCCGGCCACGCCCCATCAACTGCACTATTGATTCCATCAAAACACTGAGTCCTGTCACAACGGTGACAAACAGAAACCTTTAGCAATGCTTCTGTTACCATTGAGATCAATGGTGAGGGAAACGGAAGCTAAGGTTTCAGTTTGCCTTTCCGTTGAGAGGTTAACCAGATGGAAACCTCCGACAGAACCCCTCAACGGAAGGGCAACACTGATATGAACTGGCCCTAATGCGTACAGATGGCTTATCTATTCAGAGAGTAAAAACAAAAAGCCATAATGCAAATCAACCAGGATACAGCTCTGAAAGAAAACAAATAATGGAAATGTATTTCATTTTTATTGCAAAATTATTTTCACCTTTTTTGCTCTTATAACTTTCCATGCATTGATAAATATTTCTCAGCATATTATTCTTTGTTTTGGCTGAAATTACATGTGACCCCCTAATTTTCTCAGGATGGGCTTATCTGGGGTCCATGATGGGTTGACCTACAATTGTAGCTTCCATTTTAAAGAGGCAGTCAAAGAGTAGAGCATTATTTCTCTAAGGCACAATTGCCATCAGTATTTTCGTAAAATAATATACAGATCTGTGAGATCCAGGCCCATGCATAAGATAAGTAGTTATCATATAAAGCCCTACCCCTGTAAGAAAAGCTGAACAGCCTTCCTTACAAACCAACTGTATTTGTATATTTTTAGGGGAAAAGGTAGAAAATTTAATTTCTAATTTTAGGTCAGATAACAGGTAGCTCTAAGTAACCTATCACTGTAGTATGTTGTCCTTGTGTTCAGCTCCTTAGATTTGCCATACTTGATCTGTTCTATTGTGTTAGCATATGACCTTGATAAAGGCAATGTCACCTTCTAGATGATGGGTTGTTACTATGAGCCATTCATTCAGCTCAGAGGCTAATCTCGGGAGACGCAGCAAATTATTGGATTTACCCCAGTGGGACAAGGCATCAGCATGTATTTTTATTCTTTTTGTATAAACTTTGCCAATAGCAGGTGAGACAATTAGTCTCAATGGATGGTGTTGTTATGGCAAGGTGAAACTCTCTGGTCCCATGGTACTATGAGCGATGCTGCCTGCAGAAATTCATTTTTGATGCTGCAATGAGCTAGTAACCCAGATTTCTGATTGATGTGTGTCGAATAATTCATTTATTTAAAGGACAAACATTTCGTTACCAGAGCTAAATCCTAGGGGACTTTATAATAATTCAATTTATAATTGTAATAATATTATACTATTTTAGGCTCCACAATATCTCTGTTTTCCTAAGATAAGTCAGGTTTTGCTACTGGAAATCTTTAACTTCAATGTTTATTTTCCCAGGTTTTAGACCCACAATGCTCCTGGAATAATAGGATTAGTGTAAATAGACACTTGGAAGTGTTTCTGCTACATTTGAATTTTAAAAAGTAACAGCGGATTATTATTTTTTTACTGAAATGATTTCTTGGGTGTCTTTAGAGTTTATTTTTATTTATCTTAATTTGAGAATTGTGTGGTTTTTAAGCATGCTAACTTAAATGTGTTTTCCAACCATATTAAGGTATGGCACATTGCTAATATATGCCTTAAAGGGGTTGTCCACTATCGGACAACTAATGAGGTATCCACCAAAGTAAATATCAGTGTATATGATCTGTGGGGGTTCAACACCCGGACCATGCACCGATCAGCTGCTCCGGTGGCCTGTGGGAACAGGATGTCATTGCACAGTATGCAATGTATGGAGCCGGAAGCAGTTGGCTCCATTCATCGCATAGAGGCCGTGCTGCAGAACTGCAGCTCCGCTCCTATTTCACTGCAGTTCGGCCACTATTCCGTGACTAACTGCTAACTGCTAACTGCTTCCAGCAGAACGCCACTGGAGCAGCTGATCGGTGCGTGGTCCGTGTGTCGGACCTCCACAGATCATATACTGATGACCTTTCCAGTGATTAGGTAATCAGTTGTCCGGTAGTGGACAGCCCCTTTAACTTACTAACTGGTGTGTGTCTGACCACTGGGAAAATGTCACTGTCTGACATAAAAATGTATAATTTTAATTCCAACTTTTCTAATTTCAATGATGACTGACACAGTACAACACCCTAATAAAAAGATAAATTATTTACTTCTTTCACCTGGATGAATGAAAACCAATGAAATGTTTGGCTCATTGGTTGCTATGTGGAAACGATCCTAAATAGGTATTTGTGAAAAAGCTACTTATTTTAAGTTTTTCACAGCAGAAGTGGATCTAGTAAACAGCAATTGGTTTAACGCTGGCTAGACTGGAGGGTGGAGACTAAGCAATTTCCCCGTTCTTCACCCTAAACCCCGCAAGGAATTATGGACTTTTACCGGTCAGATTCTCAGGTTGCGGTTTCTATAATAGTCACTGATTGGCGGCTGAAGTGTAGAACTTGTAGCAAAGACAGGAACATGACCGGGCATCATCATCAGATCAGTGGTCAGAATGCAACAAGCCAAAGGTATGAGATGGAATCATGGACAGGAGTTGATGCCAGGAGAAACACAAGAACCAGGTGACAAATTCAAAGTGCAATTCAGAAACAAGACCGAGGTTAAGATCAGGATCAGGAGTCACAAATTCAAATAGCAATAGATGCAATAGCAGAACACAGTATATATGTAATGATGGGGGTAGGGAAACAGACAAGTGAGCCCTAATCTACCCGCCACTCAGTCCCTGCCTACTTGCAACGACCCGCCCTAGGCGACGGGGTACAACTGGGCGACGGTCCCTACACTCAATAAGTGCACGACAGACAACCAGACAAGGGAACACAGAACCTAAGGGAAACGGGGCAGTTGCCCACGGCAACACCGTGAGCAACAAGAGTAGTAAACGAGCCGAGTCAAACCAGGAGAGTACGAGGTGCCAAACGTAGAGAAGGAGAGTGGTGAACAAGCCGAGTCAAACCAGGAGAGCACGAGGTACCAAACGCAGAGCAGGAGAGTAGTCAGCAAGCCAGGGTCAATACGAAGCAGGGACAAATAGTACAAGAAACTGCAGCAGGGCCAGGAAACCAACAGAGAAGATTCACAAGCAAGGAGGAACAGGAAAGGCAGGTATAAATAGACAGAGGGTGGGAGTTAGATCCGTCTGGCCAGGCTGCGATAGGCTCTCCCACTCCTAAGCCTGCCATCCTGAGTGGTGGAAGATGGAGTCAGTCTCACAGACCTAGAAGCAAGTGCAGACTGATTACCTATGGGCGTTGATAAAGAAGCTGTGCCTGGCAGATCCTTTACAATATACCTTGATCTTCAGGCAAGGAATTAATGGAAGCCTCTCCTTTAAATAGCCTGACGTCCTCAGTGACCGCCAGTCGATATGACTACCCATGGCATGGAGCAGGAAGCAACAGCCTCAGAGAATCAGCAGAGGAGAAGGTGTCTGGTTGCCTAGCAACCTTACATGGCCATCAGCAGGGGCTGCGGCCGTTTGCCAGGACAAATCACCAGAGACAGACAAGCTGAGTAAAAACTACTTTATCCTAGGGTTTGGGTAACAGAAGTGCAGAACTAGTTGTTAATGTTGGTCAATACATTCCTTTCATTTCTGAAAAACAATAAATATGTATAGAAAATTCCGAAAAATGTTAATTTTGCGAAATTTCATTTTCTCTGCTTGCAGATATTTAATTGTAATCCTTTTTTTTGTGTAACACAACATGTGTTAACAGAGAAACACAACTCAATACTTATTACCCTCATTTTGAAATCTCTAAAAATATCCTATATGTGGCCCTAGTGTGCTACTAAAATGAAACATAGGCCTCAGAAATGAAGCAGTACCATGTGGATTTTGGGGCCTCCATTTTAATAGGATGTTTTCCACACACCACTATAGGTTTGCAGAAGCCTTGCGGTGTCAAAACATAACAAAACACCCCCAACAGACCCAATTTTGAAAACTACAACCCCCAAGAAATTAATTTAGTGGTGTAGAGAGCATTTTGACCCTATTGGTGCTACATTGATCTTATTAGAAGTGGGCCGTGGAGATGCATTTTAAAATGTAAATAAATTTAGATACATTTTTTTCAACAAGATTTAGTTTTAGCCCAAAACCTTCCATTTCCACAAGGAATAAAGGAGAAAAAGCTCCCATCATTTGTAGCGCAATTTTTCCAGAGTACGGCAATACCCAATATGGTATAGGGCTCAGCAGGGCCATTTGGCTTTTGGAGCGCAGATTTTGCTGAATTGGTTTATTAGTGTCATGTCGCATTTGCAGAACTTCTAAGGTACAAGAACAGTTGAAACCCCTGAGAAGTGACTCCATTTGACAAACGACACCCCTTGAGAAATTCATCTAGGCGTATATTGAGTATTTTGACCCCAACGTTTTTTTGCTTCATTTGTTAGCATTGGCCATTTTGCTTTTGGAGTGCAGATTTTGCTGGAATGGTTTGCGGACGCCATGTCGCATTTGCAAAGCCCCTGAAGTACCAAAACAGTGGAATCCACCCTGAGTTACCTAACTTTGAAAACGATACCTCTCAAGACATTCACCTATTGGTGTAGTGAGCATGTTGATCCCACAGGTGTTTTCCAGAAATAGGTGCACATTGAATGTTGCAAAGTGAAAAAAAATTCCATAGATATACGTTTTTAGTGCCCAATATGTTGTGTCTATCTCGTGCCACTGTGAAAGACAGCTCTTTAATTTTCTGATGTGTTTCCTGGTTTTAGAAACACCCTACATGTTGTCCTAATCTTTTGCCTGGACATATGACAGGGCTCAGGAGTAAAAGAGCACCATGACCATTTAAGGCCTAATTTTGTGATTTGCACAGAATTGGCCCACAATTGCAGGGCTCCGATTTCAAGTATTAAAGAGGCTCTGTCACCAGATTTTGCAACCCCTATCTGCTATTGCAGCAGATCGGCGCTGCAATGTAGATTACAGTAACGTTTTTATTTTTAAAAAACGAGCATTTTTGGCCAAGTTATGACCATTTTTGTAGTTATGCAAATGAGGCTTGCAAAAGTCCAAGTGGGTGTGTTTAAAAGTAAAAGTCCAAGTGGGTGTGTATTATGTGTGTTACATCGGGGCGTGTTTACTTCTTTTACTAGCTGGGCGCTCTGATGAGAAGTATCATCCACTTCTCTTCACAACGCCCAGCTTCTGCCAGATCACGCTGTGACGTCACTCACAGGTCCTGCATCGTGTCAGACGAGCGAGGACACCGGCACCAGAGGCTTCAGTTGATTCTGCAGCAGCATCGGCGTTAGCAGGTAAGTCGATGTAGCTACTTACCTGCAAACGCTGATGCTGCTGCAGAATCAACAGTAGCCTCTGGTGCCGGTGTCCTCGCTCGTCTGACACGATGCAGGACCTGTGAGTGACGTCACAGCGTGATCTCTCGAGAACACGCTGTCTGCACTGCCAGAAGCTGGGCGTTCTGAAGAGAAGTGGATGATACTTCTCATCAGAGCGCCCAGCTAGTAAAAGTATTAAAAACGCCCCGATGTACGCACATAATACACGCCCACTTGGACTTTTACTTTTAAACACACCCAGTTGTACTTTTGCAAGCCTCATTTGCATAACTACAAAAATGGTCATAACTTGGCCAAAAATGCTCGTTTTTTAAAAATAAAAACGTTACTGTAATCTACATTGCAGCGCCTATCTGCTGCAATAGCAGATAGGGGTTGCAAAATCTGGTGACAGAGCCTCTTTAAAATAGACTTCCAAGAAGTGACCCAATTTTGAAAATGTCACCCTTCACATTTTCACTACACCCATTTATCAAGTGGGTGTAGTGAGCATTTGGACGTTACTGTTTTTTTTTCCAGAAATTAAAGCAAATTGGATGGTGCAAAGTAAAAATTACAACTTTCCCATAGATATGCCATTCCAGTGCCCAATATGTTGCGCCCAGCTTGTGCCACTGGAGTCAAACATGTCATGTATTGTTTAGTGAGTTATCCTGGTATAAAAATGCCATATATGTGGACAAAAACTGCTGTTTGGGCACACTGCAGGGCTCAGAATGGAAGGACCGCTATTTGGCGCTCAGATTTTTCTTGGTAGTTATTTTGTTTAGAGTTTTACTAGTATTTCAAAATGTAATGAGAGGGAATATGTAAGCTGTGCTGTGTACAGCAGGGCATAATAAGAAGTATATTAATGGCGTTAATAAATAATACATTTACTAATCCATAGATGTGTGGTATGATTTGAAACACTCCTTTATGCACAGGCTAGGTTATTTTGGGGCAGGTATTAGGCCCCATGCACACGACCGTGCCCGTAAACACGGTCCGTAATTACGGGCATTATCGGTCGTGGACAGCCATGTGCATTTGCAGGCCGTGCTCCCATTATAAAGTATCTGAGCACGGTCCGTAAAATAAAAAAATAGAACATGTCCTATTTTTTACGGAAGGTTTCTACAGCACGGACACCTTTGGATGATTTTATGGTCGTGTGCATGGGGCCTTACACGTATAAATGGTCTCCATTCTTATCCTCCTTTTATAACATTTTGCAACTTTGCAGTTTTGGGAACTTTGCTGGGAAAGTGTTGTCCTGGTACAAAACGGGCACTCTTGCTTCCAGCAAATATGCTTGGACCCTACTCTTACTGGTTCCCAAATATTAGGGCCTCAATAACAACTTGATACAGAAGGAATATTCCTCTCTGGCCTGCGCATCAAGATGTTTTTTCATTCCCCACATTACAAGAGCCATGTTTTTTGCAGTACAATCTGTGGTACATGTGACATTTTAATCACTTTCTCTTTTAGTGTTTGGGAGGAACGTTGATAAAAAACAGCAATTTCTGTTTTTTTTTTTTTTAATACAGCATTTACCGTGCAGTCTAAATTACATGTTAACGTTATTCTGCAGGTCAGTATGATTGTGACAATACCAAATTTATACAATATTTTTTATGTTTTACAACTTTTGCTAACTAGAATTCACCATATTCTAAGAGCCATAACTTTTTTTATTTTTGCATCGATGGAGCTGTCTGAGGGTTTTTTTTTTTCAAGATTGAGCTGCAGTTTTTATTGGTACAATTTTGGGGTACAGATGTAGACGTAGCCATCTTTATCTTGACTTTTAATGCATTAAATACACAGTGGAAAGATCCCTTATCTTGACATTTTCAATGACTTTTCAATGGCTTTTTTTGTGTGATACCACGCTGCATCAAGTTATCCCAGTCAAGATAAAGATGGCTACATCCATATATGTGACTTTTTGATCACTTTTAAAAAAAATTTGTGTGAGTCAAACATCCATCACCTGGTAACATTTATAGTAATTTTTTATTGGCCAAAAGTCCCTATATCCACTCCACCCTGTATCCTCCTAGCCACGCCTCCTGAGGAACACCTAGTGAAACGTGCGTCGAGGCGCAGTAACTGACTTCTGTTTGCAGCTAAAAGTTACTGTCTGTTTTACTTCCACCTATGTATGTTGCTCAATTAGATGTCTGATACATTATATTGGTGTTATTAGACTTAATACTTACCGTCTGTGTTTGGAACGTTTCTGTTTTCCACGTTCCTATTGCATATATAGTCTCATTCACATTTTTGACATGGACTATTGGTTTAGCCTATTCTCATTACAGTATCAGATACATACCTTTATATTATAATTATATTTACCTTGCCCCGCTCCCGCAACAGACGGAGCACTGCACAGCCTATGGGCGGGACTATTGTGCAGGCCAGCGTGATGCAGTGAGTCTTCTCAGCGCCTTATAGGCTGCAGTCCTAACGTGGTCTGCAACTTATAGTCTTCAATTGTATCGGCGTCCTGAGGACGCAAATACAATTGAATGTGGTTGTCGCTAGTACCGGGGCCCCCAAAGGTGTTAGCGACGCCACCGGGCATTAGGATGCCCGTGCCGCCCGGGCCCCGTAGCAGCCACTATGGCTTTTATAGTGGGCAGGGGACCCTAAGAGGATGGGGGCCCTGGGCAATAACCCAGTTTGCCCCCCCCCCTAACGACGGCCATGCTGATAGATTCAAGTAGGATTCTGCTGTAAAGTTTAGACAGCCCCTAGTCTTGCTTGCAAGTTTTTTTTTCTTTTTTTCCTTCTGCTACTTTGGACAATTCCTTTATGTTATAAGGGTCCTTTTACAATAAAGTGCTAACAAAGTGTCCCTTTTCTGGGGCCCCAGCGATCAACTGTAATCTGTGGGGAAACTTGTCAGGTAGTGTTTAATTTCTCTTCAGTTAAAAAATTGATGCGTCCTAAAGGCCCAAAATAGGTTGTGGTCTCAAGGGGTTAATTTTCCGTGTTTATAATTATATTTACTGTAGGTACACCTTTTTACAGATGTCTTAGTTGAGCACTACAGTGAACATAGCTATGAATGACAACCACATACTGTACACCGTTAGTGATTACCATGCACTGGATTTTAACCATTTCTTAAATTTTTTACTTTATATTCTAATAACTTACAAAAAAATCTTTAAAAGAGTTTTTCCCATCAGAGACATTTATGGCATATCCACAGGATATGCCATAAATGTCAGTTAGATGTGGGTCCCTCATCTGGGACCAACACCTATCTCTAGAACGGGGCCCTCTAAACCCTGCTATTTACTTCTATCTGAGTTTACAAAACAGCGTAGCTCAGCGAGCTAGGCTGTTTTCTGATTACGTGGTCACAAATTACAAGTGGCAGCGGGAACCGTGAAAGGTAGAACGAGGTTAGGGGGCCTCGTTCTAGAGATAGGTGCAGGTCCCACAGGTGGGGCCTGCATCTATCTAAAATTGATGGCATATCCTGTGGATATTCCATAAATGTACCTGATGGAAAAACCCTTTTAACTCAAATCATAAAAATGCTTTGGTCTCCTAATTGTGAAGACCAAATAGAAATGAAAGAGTTATCAATCTAATTAGACATTGAAGAATTAATCTTCCAAAGACAATTTATGTACTCATGACGTCATTGAAATAATGATCTGCACCTTTAGGGCTTGTACATGCTGTATGGGGTAGTAGTGTGACAGAATATGTAAATGCTGTATTCCAAACAAAACTTACTTTGAGCATATTTGTCTTTGTGCGGATTATTATCATTGATCCCTTTGCCTATACACCTTTAGGCCCAGTTCACACTGAGTTTTGTGGCACTAACTTTGACACGGAAACTGCGTCAGAAACCGCGCCAAAAAAACTTCCAAAATTGTCTTACATTGATTGGCGGAGGCGGAGGCTCTTTCTTCAGGTGTTTCCATCTCTGACCTCCCATTGACATCAATGAGAGGCTGAGAGTGGTTTCGCTACATATTTTGCCCGCAGCGCTCAATGGCTGCGGCTGAAAACGCAGCCAAAAATGCCGCAAAAAACGTGGCAAAGAGAGTGCCGGCAGGTCAAAATCTGCCTGCAAGAAACTCTGTGTGAACATCCCCTAACTGTTCAAATAAGATTTTCTTAAAATAAACTGAATTTTCTTGAGCCAATCCCTGTGGTGAATAAACCTTTCACATGACCAGTTGGGGAATATATAATAAATTCTCTGCAGATCCTAGAAACAATTTGAATTAACCTCATCTGTTTATGCTTCATCAATAATTTATCCAACATTGCCCAAAATGTTAATGCTAAAATTATTATTTGTGATAATAAAAACATAGGGATTTTTCTTTATTCTTTATTTCTTTCATATTTTAATTATGTTTCATTTTAAGCAAATCAAAAAAGCAAAGCATAAGAACATGGGCATGGTGGATTTATTTTTGAGCATCCAGTTATTTATTCAGGTTTTATAGAACATCTCCATTAAGGACCAGTTACCACTTTTCAAACAATTTCAGACATCAGTATTGGACTAACACCAGGACTTTGAACAACTTGCGTTTGTCATCTGTGGCTATTCGGTTGCGTCCTAGGCTTGGCCGCCGACTTAGGGCGGGAGAGGGTTGTCATGAAATGTAGTGGATAGCACCGCGAGGACCTGTGGCGGTGCCCGAAGGCCAGTTAATCTACTGACCCCCACGACGCAACACCATGGCCGAGAGTGTAACTCTTACCTGGGTGTATGCTGACAATAGTGGATAGCTCCCACCGTGACTGTCAGAGGCGTGCAGATACAAAAGATTGGTAAAGTGGGGGTTAGGCGTGACCTCTCAGGGGGACTCCAGCGGGCTCGACGTCCCCAACCTCAGTGGTACTGTCTGCTCCGCCGAAGGAAAAGGTTCTGCTTCGATTGAATACAGTAAATGGTTAAACCAGAAACTGTGTCGTATCCATTGTTCTGCTACCGAGAGTCAAGTCATCTAAAAAATTACTGCAGCAGGGATATAACACAACAAAAGCCATTGAAAAAGTCAAGTTAAAGTTTCTTGCCACTGTTTATTTAATGCGTTAGGATTCAAGATGAACATGGCTACAACTGTATGTTGAGAACGGTAGGTCCTAGAGAGCTGAAAACCTTAGAATGCACCTGATTTACTTATGTGCCAAATTTGGTGCAGATTAGTGTGGTTCTTTTCATAAAGAACAGACAACAGAAATGAAAAATGAATTTATATATACAGTGAAGGAAATAAATATTTGATCCCTTGCTGATTTTGTAAGTTTGCCCACTGTCAAAGTCATGAACAGTCTAAAATTTTTAGGCTAGGTTAATTTTACCAGTGAGAGATAGATTATATTTAAAAAAAAAAAGAAAATCACATAGTCAAAACTATATATATTTATTTGCATTGTGCACAGAGAAATAAGTATTTGATCCCCTACCAACCATTAAGAGTTCAGCCTCCTCCAGACCAGTTACACGCTCCAAATCAACTTGGTGCCTGCATTAAAGACAGCTGTCTTAAATGGTCACCTGTATAAAAGACTCCTGTCCACAGACTCAATTAATCAGTCTGACTCTAACCTCTACAACATGGGCAAGACCAAAGAGCTTTCTAAGGATGTCAGGGACAAGATCATAGACCTGCACAAGGCTGGAATGGGCTACAAAACCATAAGTAAGACGATGGGTGAGAAGGAGACAACAGTTGGTGCAATAGTAAGAAAATGGAAGACATACAAAATGACTGTCAATCGACATCGATCTGGGGTTCCATGCAAAATCTCACCTCGTGGGGTATCCTTGATCCTGAGGAAGGTGAGAGCTCAGCCGAAAACTACACGGGGGGAACTTGTTAATGATCTCAAGGCAGCTGGGACCACAGTCACCAAGTAAACCATTGGTAACACATTACGCCGTAATGGATTAAAATCCTGCAGTGCCCGCAAGGTCCCCCTGCTCAAGAAGGCACATGTACAGGCCCGTCTGAAGTTTGCAAATGAACATCTGGATGATTCTGAGAGTGATTGGGAGAAGGTGCTGTGGTCAGATGAGACTAAAATTGAGCTCCTTGGCATTAACTCAACTCGCCGTGTTTGGAGGAAGAGAAATGCTGCCTATGACCCAAAGAACACCGTCCCCACTGTCAAGCATGGAGGTGGAAACATTATGTTTTGGGGGTGTTTCTCTGCTAAGGGCACAGGACTACTTCACCGCATCAATGGGAAAATGGATGTAGCCATGTACCGTAAAATCCTGAGTGACAACCTCCTTCCCTCCACCAGGACATTAAAAATGGCTCGTGGCTGGGTCTTCCAGCACGACAATGACGCGAAACATACAGCCAAGGCAACAAAGGAGTGGCTCAAAAAGAAGCACATTAAGGTCATGGAGTGGCCTAGCCAGTCTCCAGATCTTAATCCCATCGAAAACTTATGGAGGGAGCTGAAGATCCGAGTTGCCAAGCAATAGCCTCGAAATCTTAAAGATTTACAGATGATCTGCAAAGAGGAGTGGGCCAAAATTCCATCTAACATGTGTGCAAACCTCATCATCAACTACAAAAAAATGTCTGACTGCTGTGCTTGCCAACAAGGGTTTTGCCACCAAGTATTAAGTCTTGTTTGCCAAAGGGATCAAATACTTATTTCTCTGTGCACAATGCAAATAAATATATATAATTTTGACAATGTGATTTTCTTTTTTTTTAAATATATAATCTATCTCTCACTGGTAAAATTAACCTAGCCTAAAAATTCTAGACTGTTCATGACTTTGACAGTGGGCAAACTTACAAAATCAGGAAGGGATCAAATACTTATTTCCTTCACTGTAGTTGCCATTTGTTCAGCAAACCAATTTTCATGATGGTCACTGTAAGGAAAGTGGTCTACGGATGTATGTAACTGCCCACAATATAGTTAATTTCTAGAATAAAGGCATGCAGCCTTTGAAATGGCCAGGGATGTCTATTGCATGTTGTTTGGGGCAATATATTATAGATAGCAGAACCAAAAATTGGGGGGTTGTTGGTTGGAGAGACAGAGTGTTACTTTTGACACTAGTTTGTACAAGCTTCAAAAGATGTGAAAAATGGACAAAAGTGTGGGGAACTGTCCCAAAGGATGTGAAAGTATAATGGCTAGCCTAGGTTGGTTTTTGCTATGGAGCCCCCTCTTCTGCATACAGTACGTCAGTGCATCAGAGGCAGTATTTTTTTTTATGCACATGACCAGATCAATTATGTCAACATCTGGGTGCCATAGTGCAGATAAAGCACCCTCAGAGACCTGTGTGCCATGGGATCAAATACGAAATCTGATTTCTCCAAATTTTTCAGGGTATGCTTTACATCTTTTCTCTGTCTTTCTGTCCTAGATTCAGATCTATACACTTCTTTACTAAATGAGCATAATATATTGGACAGACATTTTAGGGAACATGAAGTGTAAAATTACTAAATTAGAAAATATTAGTTCAAAATTTACCAAGGCACTTTCTGCAAAATCTACAGTATGCATGGCAGAGCACTACTAATTTCTGTACTTCTCTAAACTATATTCACAGACATGTGTGGGACCATGTAGTAAATGTGTATACTAACCGTTTTAAGAATCTACTGCTTGGCTTGGCCTAATACTTAAAATCAAGCACTTATTGTAAAGGATCTGCCAGACACAGCTTCTGTGTCGACGCCCGTGGTTACTCAGTCTGCACCTGCTCCTAAGTCTGATAGAGTGACTCCTTCTTCCACCACTCAGGCTGGGAGGCTGAGGAGTGGGAGAGCCTATCACAGCCCGGCCAGACGGAGCTAGCTCCCGCCTTCTGTCTATTTATACCTTCATTTCCTGCTTCTCCTTTGCCTGTGATTCTGCTTGTTTCCTGGCTCTGCTGCTGCTTGTACTATTTGTCCTCTGCTTCATATTGACCTGTCTTTACTGACTACTCTCTTGCTCTGCGTTTGGTACCTTGTACACTTCTGGTTTGACTCGGCTCGTTCACTACTCTTGTGGTCACGGTGTGGGCATCTGCCCCTTTTCCCTTTGCTTCTTTGTACTCTTGTCTGTCCGTCTGTCGTGCACATAGTGAGAGTAGGGACCGTCGACCGTCGCCCAGTTGTATGCCGTCGCCTAGGACGGGCCGTTGCAAGTAGGCAGGGACTGAGTGGCGGGTAGATTAGGGCTCACCTGTCTGTCCGCCTACCCCGGCATTACTTAATCACAGGCCCATATACCTTTTCTACCCTGGTCCCTGACACACTATGGACCCCCTTGAAACCCTGGCTCAGCAAATGCAGGGCCTCTCCCTACAGGTCCAAGCCCTGACTCAGAGGGGCAACCTGCATGATACTACCCTGGTAGTGCCCCCCACCTCACCTCTTGAACCCCACCTCAAGTTGCCTGACCAGTTCTGAGGGGACCGGAAGACTTTTTTCTCCTTTCGGGAGAGTTGTAGGCTATATTTCCGTCTAAAGCCCCACTCCTCAGGTTCTGAGAGCCAGCGAGTGGGTATAATTATGTCCCGGCTCCAGGACGGGCCCCAAGAATGGGCCTTCTCCTTGGCTCCCGACGCCCCTGAGCTTTCCTCTGTTGACCTTTTTTCTGCTCTCGGGCTCATATATGACGAGACTGACAAGACTGCCTTTGCCGAGAGTCAGCTGGTGACCTTACGTCAGGGTAAGAGACCCGTTGAGGAGTACTGTTCGAACTTTAGGAAGTGGTGTGTAGCTTCTCGGTGGAATGACCCTGCCTTGAGGTGCCAGTTTAGATTGGGTCTGTCGAACGCCCTCAAGGACCTGTTAGTTAGCTATCCCTCTTCTGACTCTCGAGATCAGGTATTGGCTTTAGCGGTACGACTTGACCGACGTCTCAGGGAACGACGACTTGAACGTTTTTGTGCCTTCTCCTCTGGCTCCCCCATGATAGCTCCGAAGGTGCCGTTGCTTCGTTCTTCCATGGAAAACTCGAATGAACCTATGCAACTCGGTGCCTCCGTGTCTCCCCAACAACGTAGAGAGTATCAAGCATCAAGTGAACAACTGTCCTAGGCGTAAGAATAAGCAGCCGGGAAAACTTCTGCGCCTAAGTGACCATCGGGGAGCTAGCTTGGGCGCACAGGTATTTCCCGTATACATGAAACCTAATAAGATCTTGCTTCCCTTTGAGGTCTCTTTTGGTGGTAGGTCTGCTACCGGCAATGCCTTCGTGGATTCAGGGTCTTCTGCTAATATTATGTCTGTGGAATTTGCTATGTCTCTAGCTATGCCATTGATTGAATTGCCTAAACCTGTCCCGGTAGTGGGTATCGACTCCACTCCTCTTGCTAATGTTTATTTTACGCAGCATACCCCTGTTTTTGAACTCCTTGTTGGCTCCATGCATTTGGAGCAGTGCTCTGTACTGGTGATGCAGGGATTTTCATCCGATTTGGTTTTAGGCCTACCCTGGTGGCAGATCCTTTACACTTATAGTAAATAAAGGGAAACATTTATGCCTGAAGTCATTAAACCTATGATGAAATATTTGTCATATTCATATGAAAACTTTGACTATCCATAGAGCAGCATGTGTCTCATGAATGGTAGCTGAGACGGCTGTTTATGAAACAGAAAATTATAAGACAGCGGGAAAGGGTCAACAACACAAATAATGGAACCAATGCTTATAGTGTGTGAATGTGGGCTCTGGGTGTCGTAACATCTGTGATGTATTAGGCACATGCTGCCAGCACGGTAATGTGTACAGCAATACCCCTGTCTGTTTATTCAAGTTCAAGCCTGTCCTATTACTTCCAGCAGTTAGGGAAAGCCATGTTATGGTGCCCAATGATGCCAGGTCACAGATTAATATTGAGTTTAAGTGTATCCATTAACCTCTGGACAATCAAGAACACAGCTCCAAAAATATTACATGTCGGGAAAAGAACCCTGACTGTGATAGCTGTGATATTAGACAGAAATTCATGTATGGCCCTAGACAGCAATGTTCTGCACCCTATCATTTACAGATTAGAGAACGAGACTTAAAGTCCTGAAATGTTCAGTTTTAATCTAATTTTCCCCATAGAATGCACTGTAGTCAGATTTTGCAGTGTGGAGGTATAACATCTTAAATATTTATAATAGTTCTATTTTAAAACATTATCACAGTTCTTCTGGCACCAAAATGTCTTGAAGAATCCATGAATTTATTATGATTATTACTGTTTTTAATTTATGTCCAAATGCTATTAGAGGATATGCACCCAAACATATTTCTAATATCAATCTCTCCCCTACCACAATGATTCAGTCATTAGAGAAACACCAGGAGGCCGGTAATTCCTATAAGGCTGATGTCCTGGAATCCCACCCCCTGATGTTGGGATATTTGGAAGGACTTTTAATATTGAAGAAATTATCCTCATATATATGGCAATGTAGCTGATCACATAAAAAATAAACTGAACCTAGTGTGCCTATTTTATGATGCTGCATTACTCAACAAGAACTTACTGATTGTACAGTAGATAAACACTGTAACATACAATTAATAGTATAAAAAAAATAATATAATATAAACTAAATATACCACGGTCTTACAATGGTTTTAGCAGAATATGCATCATATTTAAATATTCTGATTTGAGTCTTTATTTTATGATACATGCAAAATACCGTTTCCTATTTAGGCTGCATGCAAAATAACAATCAAAACCTTTAAAAAAAACAAGTGGCAAAAGCCAAATGTAAACACAAAATATTTTTTTTTTTATTTAATCAAAAAGTTTAGTGACTTTAGTCTCACAAGCAAGAGATGGCAGCATCACTAGCAGTATATTTGCATAGTATTACATGCTTAGTTCTAAGATAACATAAACATACAGTTAGGCCCCATGCACACGACCGTAAAAAACCTCAGTTTTTGCGGTCCGCATAAATGGACCCATTCACTTTCATTGAACGTGGACACCTTTCCGTAGCCCTACAGATGGGTGTCGGTGCCATATAAATGTTCAGAAAATTATGGAACATGTCCGTTCTTTTGCATATTGCGGGCCGTGCTCCCATACTTTGTGGCAGCCGGCGGCCGGCCGTGCCCGCAATCGTGGGCCGTGATTGCGGGCACGGTCGTGTGCATGGGGCCTAAGAAAGCAAATACATATCCATTTAAAGTAGATACAGTGCAGAATAGTAGTCAAACTATTTTATCCTATCTGTTGTAATGTCCATATGACATACCCATGGTAAGTGCAGCTCCTGGGACAGCACCAACCCCAATGCATTTTTTTTTTAAAGTCTTTGTCCTGGGTCAGATGTGTCCACCCTTACCTTTCGTTGAGTTTGATTAGGGACTCTAATTTTTCTAGAGAAAAATGCAATACAATATTGTGACATGCTAGCAAAACCCTTAACAGGCTGCAATTCACATTACAACCACTGGGTGTGCACACATAGACACATACAGCATAGGAATCCCGTGACAGAGTGAAGAGGCAGATAGACTGATATCTTTTTTTCCATGAGCATGTGCTTCATAACCTAACTTTGTCAATTTCGTTGCAGCTTAAAGTACAACTGAGACAGAATTGACCTTGTCACAATGCCACACATCCCAATGTAATAAGGGAACCCAGAGAAAAAGATGCAAAATTATATGTGACAAATTGTGAAAATTACTCAAATACCTCCTATCGGTGAGCTCAGGTGAGCAACAAACTTTGTATTATCACTGCATCATACCTATAAGGCTATTGCTACACATGAGGCATGAGGAGAAGAATAGTGGTAAAATAATTCTTTATGCGACTATGTTCCAATTTTTCCTTGTTCCTTTTTTTCTAATGTTCTACCCATAGAGAATAACTGCAATTCTTATCTCAAGTTGCATCAAGTTGCATGGCAGTCCATTATTCCCTGTGGGAGTAGCTTATAAGTTTGACAGATAATATTCTCTAAATTGCAGTAAACTTCAAATTGACACAATTGCTGTAGAGTAGTTAAATTGTGTTGCACCTAGCTGCGCACAGTGATCAATAATAAACTGTCATATTATATGACATTGTGGTGTTACAAGCGTCACACCACATTGCATATACGTCACTACAGTTGTTATTTAGTCCTGACCTTTAATGTGATGTGGTGGGCTACTTTTATACGCAACGTTAAAATGACACTATAGTATATGCTGCAGTAGCAATGATAAAATCATCGGAATAATCTTAAAACAACTCTCGAGGCTCCCCCTTACTACGGCTCATTGACCTCAGTATCTTCAAGACTGTTATATAATCTTGTTCTCATTGGTTTACATAGTTACATAGTTGATAAGGTTGAAAAAAACAAAGGTCCATCAAGTCCAACCTATAATCCTACTGTGTCCAGGGATTTATTCTGATTTCCATGTTTGGAGTCAGGGAGGATTTTTTTCCCTAATGAGGCAATTGGCATCAACCTCATGGGGGCTTTGCCTTCCTCTGTATTAACAGAGGAAGGCAAAGCCCCCATGAGGTTGATGCCAATTGCCTCATTAGGGAAAAAAATCCTCCCTGACTCCAAACATGGAAATCAGAATAAATCCCTGGATCAACGACCCATCTCCAGAATCTAGTACTCATAAACTGTAATATTGTATTTTTCAAGAAAGGCATCAAGGCCCTTCTTCAACTTGTTCAATGAATCAACCATCACAATCTCCACAATCTCATGTGGCAATGAGTTCCATAATCTCACTGCTCTCACAGTAAAGAATCCAGGTCTGTGACGGTGGTGAAAGCCTTTCTCCTTAAGATCTAGGGGATGCCCCCTTGTCCTTGTTATAGACCTAGGTGTAAAAAGATCATTAGCAAGATCTCTGTACTGTCCAGTTATATATTTGTACATTGTAATTAGAGCCTTTCTTGGTACTACAATCTGCCCATTCCCTTAATTACCTTGGTCGGCCTTCTTTGTACCCGTTCTAGTTCAGCTGTGTCTTTCTTATACACAGGTGCCCAAGATTAAACACAATATTCCATATGTGGTCTGAATAGTGATTTGTATAGAGGCAAAACTATGATGTTGATCTTTTGATGCATCCCATGATTTTATTTGCCTGGGCAGCAGCTGCCTGGCACAGGTTGCTATAGGTAAATGTACTGTCCACCAATATCCCCAAATCTATTTGAGTGGTAGTTTTACCCAGTGTTTTACAATTTAATGCATAATTGTAAAATGTATTTCCTTGGCCGAAGTGCATAACCTTACATTTATCGACATTAAACTTAATTTGCCATTTCTCTGCTCAAACCTCCAGCTTCCCCAACTCCCTCGGCACTATTACATAATCCTCCTCTGTGTTGATTACTTTACAGAGCTTAGTATCATCTGTAAATACTGAAATTATACTCTGTAAACCCTCTACAAGGTTTACATTTATAAACATATTAAAAAGAAGAGGGCCCAATACTGACCCCTGTGGAACCCCATTGTTAACTGTGACCCACTCTGAGGATGTACCATTAATAACACCCTCTGTTTTCCATCACTGATCCAGTTGTTAACCCAATTACACATATTTTCCCCACAGTCCCATCATTTTCATTTTATGTGCCAACCTTTTATGCGGCACAGTATCAATGCATTTTAAAAGTCTAGATACACCTCATTCACAGCCTTACCCAGGTCCAGTCTAGAACTTACCTCCTCATAGAAACTGATTCGATTGGTTTGACAGGTCTGATCCCTCATAAATCCATGCTGATGCTGCGTTAATAGTTTCTTTGCCTTGAAATATTCGAGAATAGCATCTCTTAGAAAACGTTCAAATATTTTGCCCACAATGGAGGCTGAACTTACAGGTCTATAGTTTTCGGGCTCACTGTTTTACCCCTTTTTAAATATTGGCACCACATTTGAAATGCACCAGTCCTGTGGAACAGACCCTGTCATGATAGAATCCTTAAATATCAGAAATAAGGGTCTGTCTATCACAGTACTTAATTCCTGCAGAACACGGGGCTGAATACCATCCGGACCCGGTGATTTGTCTATTTTAGTGTTTATAAGGCGCCGCTGCACTTCTTGCTTTGTTGAGCAGATGACATTTATGGAGAATTTACTTTATTCCTAATCATGTCGGCTGACATTGGATTTTCCTGTGTAAATACAGTAGAGAAAAAGGCGTTTAATAGATTGGACTTTTCCTCATCCTCCTCCACCATTACACCTAGATTATTTTTGAGAGGGTCAACACTTTCAGTTTTGAGTTTCTTACTGTTAGGCTGTGTTCACACAGGGTATTTTGCAGGAGGAATATCTGCCTCAAAATTCAGTTTGGAAGTTTGAGGCAGATATTCCTCTCCCTGCACGCCGATTTTCGCAGAGTTTTTCGTGCCGTTTTTCGCCCGCGGCCATTGGGCATAAAACAGCGCGAAATACGCTTTCTCTGCTTCCCATTGAAATCAATGGGAGGCGTTTTCGGGCCGTTTTTGCCGAGTTTTGCGACGCGCTTTTCCGCGTCAAAAAACTCTGCAAAATACCCCGTGTGAACATAGCCTAAATGTATTTGAAAAATATTTTTGGTTTATTTCTACTTTCTTTGGCAACGAGTCTTTCTGTTTCAGTCTTTGCTGCCTTCATTTGTCTTTTACACAACTTATTTTTTTCTTTATAATTATTTAATGCATCGTCACTACCATCCTGCTTAAGTAGTTTGAACGCTTTCTTTTTAGCACTCATTGCCCCCTTACTGTTTTATTTAACCACATTGGTTTCATCCTGTTTCTAGCATGTTTATTCCCATAAGGTATATTTTTTTCACAGGACCTATTTAAGAGGCTTTTAAAAATGTCCCATTTACTTTTTGCATTTTTATTTTTGAGGACATTTATTTTTGAGGACATTTATTTTTGAGGACATTGCCGCAGGTTTTTTCTGCCTCTTATTGATTCAATGGGAAGTCAGAGGCGGAAACAGCGGCAAGAAAGGACATGTCACATTTTTTTTCCCACGAGCGGCCAATAGCCACCCGGGAAAAGCAACGCCTCTGCCTCCCATTCAAATCAATGGGGGCAAATTTTTTTGGGGGGTTTATTGGCACTGATTCCAAAGCGGTTTCCGCTTCAAAATCAGCGGCAATAAACACAGTGTGAAAAGGGCCTTAGACTTCGCTCCCCAGTTTAACCCTACTCCAACCAAATCCATTGGCAATACAGTGAGTCTACACCCAACCTTTGGAGGCCCTGTGACTGTCACACTCCTACGGGCCCCATGACAGCAGGTAAGTACTGATATATTATTTTCAAGCTTACAGATAGACATTCTCTTTAAAATGGCCAAAGAAATACAACCAATAATAATGACTTGTATTGATAAGGAGTGTGTAGGTTTTGACAAGCTAATATTCTGTAAAGGTTAGAAGATTTATTATGCACGCTTAAAAGTTTCTTGGTCACTAGTCATTATTGCTATGTTCATTGTATTTACAACAATTGAACAAGAATTTCCCATCTGGGTCAATGCAGATGTTCAGCTGCAATGATGTTTACAATGATCCCTGCTCCAATTATAGCAAAATATCTGTGCATGTAACATATATGCTTAAATATAGACGTTCTGATAATGAGTGCGTATTTGATGTTCATCTGATTATCGATAATACTTTGAATCTATTGCCATAATTACATTGAAAGTGATAATTTTACCTTCTACATTCCATGTATTGGTCCCAACTTTTTAATAATGTGACCCATTGAACTTTAAGTTCTAAAATTATGTTTGGTGCTATAAAAGGGGCAGGACTGTGAGTTATATTGACCCCTGAACGTTAAAAATCATGGGCCCTTTACTGCCACTATAGCCATAATACACTTGATTCAGCTTGAATGGAACCTGTCACCAGCATTTCACCTATTAAACCAGCAATACCTGGTGGAAGTGAGTGAAATATCATTTTTATGTAGCCTATAATTATCTTCTAAGCAGTCTCTGTACCTTTAGTATAATTTTTTTTTTTAGTGTTCCTGTGCCGTATGCTAATGAGCATAAAAGAGTTACATCTTCGTTTGAAAAGTCATATCTTCATTCCGTTAGCCTTTGTGAGTTAAGCCTGCCTCCTTACTTTTAATTGACTCCCCCCAACCTCTGCTCACACGAAATCCCATGCTTGCGCATCAATGTATTATTCTGGTGCGTGCGCACAACGGGACACCATAGTGGCGCATGCGTAGTAAATAGATTTGAGGCCTGGACGAAACAGGGAAGGCTGCCAGACCATACATGACGGGCGCATGTGCGCTATCTCAGACGAGATTTTGACATTCAGGGCAGGCCCGTTTTCGGCTGTGGGCGGGCATAAGAAGAGGAACGAAATGAGACAAGCGAGGGGTGAGTAGAGTTCAATAGATGAAATGCTGGTGACAGGTTGCCTTTAATATAATGCATTTGATAATCACTTATCACTGCCCTAATGCATGAAGGGTCAGTCCACCCCTAATATAAATCAATTCATATAATGTCTATGTTTTATTTCTCTAATGTTCCTAGATATTGTTTATACCTTTAAAGCAAATGTATCATAGAAGACAAACTCAATCTCATGCTGATCTGGACATAGAATCTATGGATCTTTTTAAATGTGTGAAAAATAATAAAACTCATACGTCACTACTTATGTTATTCTGTTTAACATTGGATTTGTATGCAGGGGTGCGGGGTACTAGTAGGCCAATGACTGACATGAGTGACTGAAGAAAATAGTCTCTTGAAAAATCCAGAGAACACCATTCCTGTTCCCCAATTCATGGCAAACTAGACTTCTGTATAAAGGAAGTCAATCTCCCTTGAGTGACTCTCTGTAAGTTACTTAACTAACAGCTAATGCCTTTGTCTGCTTTGTTGTACTGTCACTTTAAGGGCAAAAGTTTCTATCTCCCCCCGGGCTCTTTAACCTGCATAGTAAGTGCTGTTCTGAAAATTACAAGACTTGAGAGAGCGGGTTGTTAGCACTTGCAGTGGGATCAGGTCCAGAGTAACTGACGATATGTGAACTAATCAGGAATTAACGAGGCACTATAATTCTGTGTTATAGAACAAAGCCCGAAACTGATCCTTAAAGTGTTGCTTCCAATTGAAAGATAATTACATCTTTGATGGTATAAATTGTGTGTCTGCTTCTGTCCCAAAACAATTGGATATAGATCTTTGTCCCTTCTACTGGTCATTTGCCACGACAACTTGTAGGGAGCTCTACTGTCTCCTGTGCAATCTGTATAACTGCGGCTTATGATGGTAACAATAATGACCTCATACAAAACAAGGCTACTGCTCCCAGCCCTGCACTCAGCACAACTACAAAAGTACAAAGCCTCATTATTAGAGTAGTTTACGAGTCCTAGTAATGCGGCGAAGTAAACAGATTTTCCCACGGTTCCAGCAGCAGGACCACTTATTATCCAGATATGTGAGGGAAATGCTAAAGCTCGACCTAAAATAATGTACATAGAAATGTTATGGTTATGGTGGACAACACCTTCTCAGTGTTTTTCATGTAAAATAGAACAATTTAGCAGCTTGAATGTAACCGCTCTAATTAACTTCATAATTGAACCAGTTGCACGAGGGTCCCCTTAATACTAAAGCAGAAACAGACACTCGGGATTATTTAATAAGGTTGGGTTTATAGGCATCATAAATGAAGTACAGAATTTTCCTGAGGATTCAATGAAATACTCAAATAGAATTTTTTTGTTTGTGTCTATTTGTATTTATTGGGGATGTTACTATGATGCGTGTGTGAGTTGCAAAAAAAATAAATTGCATAAAAGATATTTCAGTGTAAGGCTGGATTCACACGAGCATGTTCGGTCCGTAAAGGATGGAACGTATTTCGGCCGCAAGTCCCGGACCGAACACACTGCAGGGAGCCGGGCTCCTAGCATCATAGTTATGTACGACGCTAGGAGTTCCTCCCTCGCTGTGGGACAACTGTCCCGTACTGTAATCATGTTTTCAGTAAGGGACAGTAGTTCCACGGAGAGGCAGGGACTTCTAGCGTCGTACATAACTATGATGCTTGGAGCCCGGTTACCTGCAGTGTGTTCGGTCCGGGACTTGCGGCTGAAATAGGTTCCGTCCTTTACGGACCGAACATGCTCGTGTGAATCCAGCCTTAGAGAAAGTTTGTTTTAGCTGGGAGTTTCTATGTCCTCATTATTATATTCAAAAAGTGCTGTACATCACTGTTGCTTATTTTGGCATTACAAATGACTAACTTTTATTAGGCCCATTACAACTATCACTGTATGGGAATCAAGTTCAATGGAAAAAGGAGTGCCTGGTTTCTGGGGTCCGATAAGTTAAATTGTTCCTAATCCTTGGTTGTCAAGTTGTATAACCCGTTTCTGATCCATGTTTGTCCAGTAGTAAAAGCGTTTGCTGAACTCTTATTGACCAGTGCTTAATTTTTTTGTAACAAAGTGTGATACATCACAAACTACATTAATAAACCTACCCATTAGCATCAACAAGTCTGTTGTAACATGAAAATAGACTAAACTTCTCACTGACAACGAAAGACGATGGATGTCCAGAAATCACTAAGCAAGCATTCTCATACTCTAGCCATCTTCGCTCCTCAGTAATAAAAAAAGACAACCTATTTTCCCCTTAATAGTTGTCATTGTGAATAAGAAACCAAACCATTCCATTAATGCATCACCTCATACTAAACCGTATGGATATTATTAAAGATCATTTCCATTAGAAATAAGAAATAAATCACCAGAAAATGGTGGAACTTCTCTGTCAAGTTCTTAAAACCGCTATTCAGCAATTTTCCATATAGATCTGCTTCTTATCTCTCTGCTTTCTAAAAGAGACAACAGAAAATGGCCACAATTATAGCTCACTAAGGGGGGGTCACCTTTCCAAAACTCCTGAACTGCAAATCATCTAGGTAATCTACAGCACAATTACTGTAGATAGAATTACCCTTCAGTTGTCTGAAAAGCTGGGTGACAGCAACTGATTTGTGTTTGCAGCGTTTTTCACCGTGATTTCCACCATGTTTTTTCACCCCGGCAGTACGGTGGCTCAAGGGTTAGCACTGTTGCCTTGTTGGAATCCTGGATTAAAATTGGACCAAGGGCAACATCTGCATGTAGTTTGTATGTTCAGGCCATTTTTCCTCAGGTTTTCTCTAACACTCCAAATACATGCAGATAGGGAATTTAGATTTTGAGATTCAATGAGGACAGTAAGCTATGACAACTTCTGTACAGTTCTGTGCCAATACGATCAGGAGTGGGAATGCAGCTACCAATCCTAGCCACAATCCTGCTCTTACATTTAAAGACTGCTGCTTAACCCCCTCTTTGCGGTAGTCAATGCTGAGTAGGGGAAACAAAGGGGATACCTGTTTGGAAATGTCACAGGATTTCACTTTGATGCAACTCTGTCCAGGATCGCACCGTCCATGAGGCGAGGTGAGCCTATTACCTCTGGCAGCGGCCTGCTGCCTATCTGAGGTGGCGGTGACTCCACTGAAACCAAATGCTGCCACCTCCTCCTGCACTATAATTGTATCTGCACCTATAGGATACGATACAAGATACAATTACTAGCGCTGGCAGGGCAAGGAACATTAGTGTGTGGGAGAGACACAGTGTATGGTGCTATTATTTTCAAGGGCGCAGTGTATGGTGCTATTATATTTAGGTGCGTAGTGTATGGCACCATAATAATTTAATCTTCGTTTATAGGTGCAGGAATGTTTGAAAAGTTAGGAGCTGAAGACATTTGAGAGCCATAATGCAAAAATGGATGGTGGCCGGAAGAAGTCATCATAGAGGTCTGGACCGAAAGGAGAAGAAAAAAGAAAATGAAAGACTAGAATCTGAGAAGATGTCACCTGTGAGTCACTAAATGTACATGTTTGTTTTGCCTCTGTTCAGTACCGTAGTCACTGTATGAGCCGCAGCGAGATGATGGGTGGTATGATTTATTTTTGTAAAACAGCAACTCCCAGCATATCCTTACCATTGTTCAGGCCATGCTGGGAGCTGTAGTTTTATGCCGTACAAACCTATAGGGCAGGGGGTTAAACTGATTTTTTTCATTTATGTACTGAACTCTCTTCTGTTGCTGTATATATGTATGGAGCTTGGTTCTGGTGCTGTATATTTGTACTGAGCTTGCTTCTGGTGTTGCATTTATTTAATGAGCTTCGTTCTGCTGATGTATACACTACCATTCAAAAGTTTAGGGTCACTTAGAAATTTCCTTATTTTTGCAAGAAAAGCACAGTTTTTTTCAATGGAGATAACATTAAATTAATCACAAATACACTTTATACATTGTTAATGTGCTAAATGACTATTCTAGCTGCAAACGTCTGGTTTTTAATGCAATATCTTCATAGGTGTATAGAGGCCCATTTCCAGCAACCATCACTCCAGTGTTCTAATGGTACATTGTGTTTGCTAACTGTGTTAGAAGGCTAAAGGATGATTAGAAAACACATGAAAACCCTTATGAAATTATGTTAGCACCGCTGTAAACAGTTTTGCTGTTAAGAGGAGCTATAAAACTGACCTTCCTTTGAGCTAGTTGAGAATCTGGAGCATAACATTTGTGGGTTCGATCAAACTCTCAAAATGGCTAGAAAAAGAGAGCTTTCATGTGAAACTCGACAGTCTATTCTTGTTCTTAGAAATGAAGGCTATGCCATGCGAGAAATTGCCAAGAAACTGAAGATTTCCTACAACGGTGTGTGCTACTCCCTTCAGAGGACAGCACAAACAGGCTCTAACCAGAGTAGAAAGAGAAGTGGGAGGCCCCGCTGCACAACTGAGCAACAAGACAAGTACATTAGAGTCTCTAGTTTGAGAAATAGACGCCTCACAGATCCTCAACTGGCAGCTTCATTAAATAGTACCCGCAAAACGCCAGTGTCTACACGTCTACAGTGAAGAGGCGACTCCGGGATGCTGGCCTTCAGGGCAGAGTGGCAAAGACAAAGCCATATCTGAGACTGGCTAATAAAAGGAAAAGATTAATATGGGCAAAAGCACACAGACATTGGACAGAGTAAGATTGGAAAAAAGTGTTATGGACAGACGAATCAAAGTTTGAGGTGTTTGGATCACACATAAGAACATTTGTGAGATGCAGAACAACTGAAAAGATGCTGTAAGAGTGCCTGACGCCATCTGTCAAGCATGGTGGAGGTATTGTGATGGTCTGGGGCTGCATTGGTGCTGGTAAAGTGGGAGATTTGTACAAGGTAAAAGGGATTTTGAATAAGGAAGGCTATCACTCCATTTTGCAACGCCATGCCATACCCTTTGGACAGTGCTTGATTGGAGCAAATTTCATCCTACAACAGGACAATGACCCAAAGCACACCTCCAAATTATGCAAGAACTATTTAGGGAAGAAGCAGGCAGCTGGTATTCTATCTGTAATGGAGTGGCCAGCGCAGTCACCAGATCTCAACACCATACAGCTGTTGTGGGAGCAGCTTGACCGTATGGTACGCAAGAAGTGCCCATCAAGCCAATCCAACTTGTGGGAGGGGCTTCTGGAAGCATGGGGTGAAATTTCTCCCGATTACCTCAGCATATTAATAGCTAGAATGCCAAAGGTCTGCAATGCTGCAATTGCTGCAAATGGAGCATTCTTTGACGAAAGCAAAGTTTGAAGGAGAAAATTATTATTTGAAATAAAAATCATTATTTCTAACCTTGTCAATGTCTTGACTATATTTCCTAGTCATCTTGCAACTCATTTAATAAATATAAGTGTGAGTTTTCATGGAAAACACAAAATTGTCTGGGTGACCCTAAACTTTTGAACGGTAGTGTATTTCTAGTGAACTTGCTTCTGATGCTGTATATATGTATTGGACTTGGTTCTGCTGCTGTGTATATATGTATTGAGCTTGGTTCTGGTGCTGTGTATATATGTATTGAGCTGCGTTGTGGTGCTGTATTTATGTACTGAGCTTTGTTCTGGTGCTGTATTTATGTACTGAGCTTGGTTTTGCTGATGTATATTTGTAGTGAACTTGGTTCTGATTCTGTATGTATGTATTGAGCTTGGTTCTGCTGCTCTGTATATATGTATTGAGCTTGGTTTTGGTGCAGTATTTAAGTATGAGCTTTGTCCTAGTGCTGCATTTATGTACTGAGCTTGGTTCTGGTGCGGTATTTATGTGCTGAGCTTGGTTTTGATGCAATATTTGGGTATGTTCACACGAGGGCGTCCGTTACGGCTGAAATTACGGGGATGTTTCAGCCTGAAAACATCCCCGTAATTTCAGCCGTAACGGCATGTGCAGGCGCTTGAACGCCGCGTCATTTACGGACGTCAATGAATAACGGCTCCAATTACGGCCAAAGAAGTGACAGGTCACTTCTTTGACGCGGGCGTTTATTTACGCGCCGTCATTTGACAGCGGCGCGTAAATTACTCCTCGTGTGAACAGACAAACGTCTGCCCATTGCTTTCAATGGGCAGATGTTTGTCAGCGCTATTGAGGCGCTGTTTTCGGACGTAATTCGGGGCAAAAACGTCCGATTTATGTCCGTAAATAGGCCGTGTGAACATACCCTTAATGTACTGAGTGTGGTTCTGGTGCAGTATTTATGTATGAGCTTGGTTCTGGAGCTATATTTATGTACTGATTTTGTTTCTGGTGTTGTATTTATGTACTAAGCTTTGATCTGGTGCTGTATTTATGTACTAAGCTTGGTTCTGGTGCTGTATATATGTCAGAGCATGGTTCTGGTGCTGTAATACCAGTATATAGGATATATTTATAATAACAAAATTGTATGCAGATGAAAATGTTGCAATTCATTGTATATTTAATGGGAACCTATCAGGTAGTTTTAAACCTTTCAAACGCCACCATGCGGTAATACATGACCTGACAATATTTCCAAACATTCCCCTGTATGTTTTTGTCAGATGCAGCAACATCTATAATTAACTTTTAAAACGGTGCGCCCCGTATGCTAATTACTTTATAAAGGGTCATATGTGGTCCCATTATCCTGAAGTGTCACATAATCCTGACTCCAAACCCACCTTTCCATTCTTGTTTGCCATCTCCCTGGCTGTTCTACATTACTACCAGTCTCCTCAAACTTTCTCGTATACACCCTTTCATGCACCCAGGGCCGGCCTTAGGATAGATGGCGCCCAGTGCGAAATTATCTTTCGCCACCCCTCCCCAATCATTAAAAAAAATGCCCAATAAAAAAAGTATAATGCCCCTTTAGTGCCCCCACACAGTATAATAATAATAATAATAATATTAATAATAATAATATAATATATTACAACCCCTTCAAGGACACAGTATTTTGACCTCTAATTGTGCCCACAATATTATGCCCCCTGTAGTACCCCTACACAGTATAATGTCCGCTTAGTGGCCCCCACACAGTATAGTGCGCCCTGTAGATTTTTCCATACAGCCTCCCTGTAGACAATGCCATAATCTCCCACCTCCTCCTTGTAGATCATGCCATATAGCCCCTGCCCCCCCTTGTAGACAGTGCCCCCAAACAAAAGCAAAAATTGCACTCGCCTAGGCCCCATTCCCATGATGAACTGAGCTGCTCCACAATGGGATCCTTGCATAGGCCGGCGTGATCTTTTAGCCTAGTACAGAGTTTCCAAACCTTTTTGGACTCGAGGCACCACTGGAAAAATAAAATTTCCTCATGGCACCCCTACCAAACATTGTTTTGAGAAAGACAGAAAACGGCTCAAAACAAGGACTACACTCATAGGGTATGTTCACACAGTGTTTTTTGTAAGGCAAAAAATATCTGCCCTAAAATTCCTTCAGGAATTGACAGCGTTGTTTGACCTTTTTTTTCTTGCGTTTTTTCTCAAGCAGTTGAAGCGAATGCAAAAGGCGCAGGCAAAAAAGCTTGAAACGGGCGATGCAGGTATTTACTGCCTCCTATTTATTTCAATTGGTGATCGGAGGTGGAAACCACTTGAAGACCATCAGCCCCACACTCACAGTCAAATGACCATCAGCCCCCACTCTCAGTAATATGACCATCAGCCCCCCATTCACAGTAAAATGACCATCAGCCCCCCACTCACAGTAAAATGACCATCAGCCCGCCACTCCCAGATTCCCCCTGTAGATAGTGCTACACAGCACCTTGTAGGTAGGGCCACACAGCCCCTTGTAGGTAGGGCCACACTGCCCCTTGTAGGTAGTACCACACAGCCCCTTGTAGGTAGTGCCACACAGCCCCTTGTAAGTAGTGCCACACAGCCACTTGTAGGTAGTGCCACACAGCCCCTTGTAGGTAGTTCCACACAGCCCCCTTGTAGAAAGTACCACACAGCCCCCTTGTAGATTGTGCCACACAGCCCCTTGTAGATAGCGCCACAAAGCCCCCTTGTAGATAGAGCCACACAGCGCCTTGTAGATAGCGCCACACAACCCCCTTGTAGATATGCCACACAGCCCCTTGTAGATAGTGCCACAAAGCCCCCTTGCAGATAGCGCCACACAGCCTTCATGTAGATAGCGCTACACAACCCCCTTGTAGATAGCGCCACACAGTCCTCTTGTAGCTAGTGCCACACAGCCTCCTTGTAGACAGCGCCACACAGCCCCCTTGTAGATAGCGACACACAGCCCCCTTGTAGATAGTGCCACACAACCCCCTGAAGAGAGTGCCACACAGCCCCCTGAAGAGAGTGCCACACAGCCCCCTGTAGGTAGTGCCACACAGTCCCCTGTAGGTTGTACCACACAGCCCCCTGTAGGTAGTGCCACACAGCACCCTGGTAAGTAGTGCCACACAATCCCCTGGAAGGGAGTACCATACAGCCCCCTGGTAGGTAGTGCCATACAGCCCCCTTGTAGGTAGTGCCACACAGCCCCCTTGTTGGCAGTGCCACACAGCCCACTGCTCTGCTATAGTGCCATCGCTACCGCTGTAGCAGCCGCAACAGCTGCTAGCAGCGCTGCTGCCCATGGGGGGGGCCCCGGCGCGGGTGTCCCTATGCCCGGTGTCGCCCCTAGCAGCCGCTATGGCTGCTACAGCGGTAGCGATGCTACTGAGTGAAGAAGTGCCCGGGCGGAAAGGCGACTGCTGAGTCGGCAGGCCCGGGCACTTCTGAAACAAGCAGGGGAAGGGAGCCAGCACAGCGCCCCCTTCCACCTGCCAGAGTGATGCGCCCTGTGCAAAGGCACAGGTTGCACAACCCTAAGGCCGGCCCTGCATGCACCATGCAACGAGGTGTACTCTGCCCAGCTTCATTGCTGCACCACGCATGCCAGGGGAGTACAAGGCAATGGCGCATTCACAAGAGTTGGAGGAGGCTGGTAGTGATGTAGAACAGCCAGGGGGATGTCAATTAAGATCTGGGGGGCGCCATTTCTATTTTCGCATCAGGTAGCAGAAAAGCTGGAATCATCTCTCTGCCTCTGCCCACGCCTTGTGTGTGTAGAGAGTCAAGGTTCCATTAAAGGACCGTAGGGCTGACTTTTCTGCATTGTCAATTGCTAGGGCATACTAAAAACTAAGTGTTCTAAAAACTGAATGTGCCTTTATATCATACACACACATGTGTAAGGGTTAAAAATATGTGTAAACCCCCCCCTTTATTAGGCTTCATTCACATCTGCATTGGAGGCTCTGTTAGGTGCCTCCGCAGCAGATCCGTCAGGGATTACAGCATGCTGCTCTATTGTGCCCGGTAAAATCACGGACACCCCGACGGAAAGCCGACGGGGCCCATTAAAGTCAATAGGTTCCGTCGGCCGCCGGCGGTGTCCATTGTGCAACGGAACTGTTGCTTCCATTATTCCCTTGTTCTACTCCTCTGGCGGAGCAGAACAACAGAATATCGCAACGCATGTGTGAACATAGCCTAAAATAGTCATTGTAAAACACCAAATACCAAATAACCAGAACGGTCTGTACCCTTAATTTATAACACTATCTAACATGATTGGTGAATGAACGCCATAAAAATAAAAAAACTGAGGTGATTTATTTTCTTGCATTAATCCAATAGTATAAATTTTTAGAAATTAAACTCAAACATTTGTGTACCCCAAAATAGCGCCGTAACAAAGAACAACTTGTCCCGCAAAAAACAAGTCCTCATACAGCCATGTATTAGAAAAAAATAATAAAAAGTTATAACAAGGCAAAAACAAAAAAAAAATTATTTGACTACTGAAGCCCAAAACACTGGATTAAAATATTATTGGTGATTGCAAATACAATACCATGCATGGGATTAGAAACTTTAGACTTGCATCCAAATGTCCACACAAATTATGTTGAAATGTTAGTAAGTCGGCTTTGATTTACTGTGTTTATATGAGTTACGCTGTTTCAGATTATAGACTGAAGTTGAAAGGATTTATTTTAAATTCATTCTAACAATATCATGCATGAAAATGACCTTCCAAAAATGGATTTTTACAAATACCTGCATATCCGACATCTTTGTACAACAAAAAACATCTCTCATTTCCTTATCCAAACAAAGTTCACTGCTCTACTCCAACAAATTCAAAAACCTTAATGGGAACTGTTTTGTTTTTTTTACCAATTGCTCAATGATGACACAGCATTTGTGAAACATGATTATATGCTTAGAGGCTATGTACACCTTTGAAAACATGTTGTTGTTTTGTTTTTTTTTAAATAAAAATTTGTATCAGTGTGATTGGTGAAACTTTGTAATTACATTTTATCAAAAATTATTTTAACTTTTTGAGATACAGCTGCTTTGTACCCTGTATACAGAGCAGCTGTATAATTTGCTGAAACCTGTATTCATCAGGTTAGCATCACTGACGAGTTCAGTGTCAGGGGTCCTGCATCTCTCTGGCATGCAGGATTGAACTGTTACCGATCATATCTAAGTTTAGAACTTAGATGTGATCGATAACAGGTGTATCCTGCATGTCAAAGACACGCATTACCCCCTGACACTGAATCCGGATAACGACAACAAAGTTCAGGCAAGGCAGGAAGAGGCAGAGCCCTTCGTATAGTCCAGGGTGCTCTGGGAGCAATCAGCTCAATCTCACACCTGTGTGCGCTCCAAGGCTGGACTGAGCTTGTGAGCGCACCCTGGTGGTCACTGTGAAACAGGACGGCCGCATGTGCAGACATCTCTGGAGAGAAGGGCGTCGACCGGATGGAAGGAGTTCGTGGTCAGCGACCACAGACGTTACAACAGTATACATTTTAAGTTGTTTGGCATTTAATTATTTAACATGGTATACTCATACTGTCATACTGTAATTTCTACAATACTCATTTCTAATGTTAAGCTCATGTAGAGCAAAAGTTTCTTATCTTTGTACTATCTATTGACTTTTATTTCTTAAGAACTCAATAAAAGACGATTGAAATGAAACAAAATACTATTGTGATGAGATTAACTAAATACTACAACCTTCCTTTTACTAAGAAATGGTTTAGAAGCTTTAATCAGCCCTTATACAGTGAAACCAATTGGTATCTCCCATTATTATAAGGAGTGAGAACATGTTAAAACTGACAATTGTCGTTCACATGAACATGAAGTGTCTCATACGTTACCACTGGTATTTGTTTTATAAATGGAAAATAAAGTCTCATCCATAAGCGGACATCACAGGTGGTAGAGTATCTGTCACACGTCCAATAATCACAAATGGGTAAAAGGGCAACCTCGCACAGATGGCCACCTTGATGAACAGACAAACACCTGGATCCATGGCCAGATGGTTTAATTATATGATTTGTACATTAACAGCAGGGGACAGGGGCAGTGGAGAGTGTGAATGACAGTGATGCTAGGTAAAGAGCATCTTGTGGAATTAAGTTATCTTCGAGCAAACAGTAACAGTTTGGTGTATATTTTCTATTGGGATCTCAAATTTAATAAAAAATGATTTGAGAAATAATAATTATTGTAAACCTCTTTAGATGAACCAAAACATTGAAAGTTATATTTATTAACCATCTTATTATTGGCTTCGTGTTGAAAAGAGCCGTAATAGAGGTGTATTGGGCCTCTACTGTACCTATCTACGGTATTACTGTTTCAGAAAAGAAATGGTATTCATTGTGTTGTGATAAACCATACATTTTTCTAATAGACTTTCTGTATCAATTTCTCATGGTTTCAAAGATCTCTGCTTACTGTCATTGACCTTTATTGTTAACATCCATAGGTACAAATCTGTCCTGGCCATGTGATGGTCACACAGGTGCAGGATTTGTTAGAGTTGCAGTACAGTTATCAGAGCTGTGTCTTGAATGAGCCGAACACCTGTGTGATTATCACATGATCAGGAGAAATGTTTATCCACAGGAAGTAAACAATAATGGTTATATTGGATGACAGTAAGCAGAGATCTTGAAAACTGTGAGAAATTAATACAGAAAGTATATTAGAAAATTATATTACCTTTCATAATACAATTAAAAAAAATGCATTTGCTGAACCGGAATACCTGGATACCTTTATATTTGATGCTCATTATTGAGCTACTTTAATACCAAAAAGAACTCCTCGACCAAACACCTGATGACCTATCCCCAGGACCCTGCACCGATCCGCCACTCCGGCTGCCTCCGGGCTCTGGATGTTTCGAACGGTATGCAGTAGTTGGAGTCAGAAGTAGATGGCTCCAACAACAGCATAGCGGCCATTCTACAGAACGGCAGCTCTGCTCCAAGTGAACGGCCGCTATGCCGTTGTTGGAGCCATCTACTTCCGACTCCAACTACTGCATACCGTTCAAAACATCCGGTGCCCGGAGGCAGCGGATCGGTGAGGAGTCCGGGTGTCGGACCCGCACCGATCATATACTGATCATACTACTGATGACCTATCCTGGGGATAGGTCATCAATTGTCCGGTCGAGGACAACCCCTTTAATTTAGTCCAGATACAGCTGCTGACTTACCATACCTATTTATCAGCATATACATTTAGGCTATGTTCACACGTATTTTGGGGGAGGAATATCTGCCTCAAAATTCGGTTTGGAACTTTGAGGCAGATATTCCTCTCCCTGCTCGCCGATTTTCGCTGCGATTTTCGCGCCATTTTTCTCCCGCGGCCATTGTGCGCCGCGGGCATAAAACAGCGTGAAATACGCTTTCTCTGCCTCCCATTGAAGTCAATGGGAGGTCAGAGGTGGAAGCGCCCGAAGATAGGGCATGTCGCTTCTTTTTCCCGCGAGGCAGTTTTACTGCTCGCGGGAAAAAGACGCTGACGCCTCCCATTGAAATCAATGGGAGGCGTTCTCGGGCCGTTTTTGCCGAGTTTTGCGACGCGTTTTCCGCGTCAAAAAACTCGGCAAAATACTCCGTGTGAACATAGCCTTATATAGCTAAACCTTACATACTATTGTATGTTGTTAATATATATATTATATATTATAATATATAATATATTATAATATACTATATAAAGCATATCTATATATATATATATATATATATATATATATATATATATATATATAGATATATCTATATATATAGATATATATATATCTATATATGTATATAAAAGAAGAAAATTCAGCAGCACTCCAACGATCAAGGTGAAAAAAGTGAAATTTATTGTGCCAACATGGCAATGCAACGTTTCCGTCCCACCTTGGGACCTTTCTCAAGCATGCTTGAGAAAGGTCCCAAGGTGGGACGGAAACGTTGCATTGCCATGTTGGCACAATAAATTTCACTTTTTTCACCTTGATCGTTGGAGTGCTGCTGAATTTTCTTCTTTGATATACGTATAGTCTTTGGATCGGGACTATCAGCTGGCACCCTCCATTACTGGAACCTGCAAATTGAATTAGAGTGCTGCCGTTTTTCTACTGGTGTATATATGTATATATATATATATATATATATATTTATAGTATTCAAAAAATAGGCAGCAATCCGTAGTACAGGGTGGGCCATTTATATGGATACACCTAAATAAAATGGGAATGGTTGGTGATATTAACTTCCTGTTTGTGGCACATTAGTATATGGAAGGGGGGAAACTTTTCAAGCTGGGTGTTGACAATGGCCATTTTGAAGTCGGCCATTTTGTATACAACTTTAGTTTTTTCAATGGGAAGAGGGTCATGTGACACATCAAACTTATCGAGAATTTCACAAGAAAAACAATGGTGTGCTTGCTTTTAACGTTATTTTATTCTTTCATGAGTTATTTACAAGTTTCTGACCACTTATAAAATGTGTTCAAAGTGCTGCCCATTGTGTTGGATTGTCAATGCAACCCTCTTCTCCCACTCTTCACACACTGATAGCAACACCGCAGAAGAAATGCTAGCACAGGCTTCCAGTATCCGTAGTTTCAGTTGCTGCACATCTCGTATCTTCACAGCATAGACAATTGCCTTCAGATGACCACAAAGATAAAAGTCTAAGAGGGTCAGATCGGGAGACCTAGGGGGCCATTCAACTGGCCCACGACGACCAATCCACTTTCCAGGAAACTGTTCATCTAGGAATGCTCGGACCTGACACCCATAATGTGGTGGTGCACCATCGTGCCAGCTTCAGTGCATAAAGAGGGAAACACATCATCATGTAGCAATTTCAGATATCCCGTGGCCTTGAGGTTTCCATTGATGAAGAATGGCCCCACTATCTTTGTACCCCATATACCACACCATAACATCAATTTTTGTGTTCCAACAGTCTTGGAGGGATCTATCCAATGTGGGTTAGTGTCAGACCAATAGCGGTGGTTTTGTTTGTTAACTTCACCATTCACATAAAAGTTTGCCTCATCACTGAACAAAATGTTCTGTGTAAACTGAGGGTCCTGTTCCAATTTTTGTTTTGCCCATTCTGCAAATTCAGTGCGCCGATCTGGGTCATCCTCGTTGAGATGCTGCAGCAGCTGGAGTTTGTAAGGGTGCCATTTGTGAGTAGCTAATATCCGCCGAAGGGATGTTCGACTGATGCCACTCTCCAGTGACATGCGGCGAGTGCTACGCTGTGGGCTCTTGCTGAATGAAGCTAGGACAGCCACTGATGTTTCTTCATTAGTGACAGTTTTCATGCGTCCACATTTGGGCAAATCCAACACTGAACCAGTTTCACGAAACTTGGCAAGCAGTTTGCAAACTGTAGCATGGGAGATGGGTGGTCTCGTAGGGTGTCTTGCATTGAAATCAGCTGCAATGACCCGGGTACTGCGTTCACCAGACATCAAAACAATTTCTATCCGCTCCTCACGTGTTAACCTCTGCAACATGTCAATGGCTGTAAACAAAGAGAAGCTTGTAAATAACTCATGAAAGAATAAAGTAACGTTAAAACCAAGTACACCATTGTTTTTCTTGTGAAATTCTCGATAAGTTTGATGTGTCACATGACCCTCTTCCCATTGAAAAAACTAAAGTTGGATACAAAATGGCCGACTTCAAAATGGCCGCCATGGTCAACACCCAGCTTGAAAAGTTTCCCCCCTCGAATATACTAATGTGCCACAAACAGGAAGTTAATATCACCAATAGAGATAAGCGAACTTTTCAAAAGTTCGGTTCGGCTAGTTCGCCGATTTTCACAAAAAAGTTTGATTCGGACCGAACTAGTTCGGACCGAACCTGTCACTTCCGTGCGCCGAGCATGCTACTGTCCAGGGTGCTGATAGAGTTAATGGGCTGCACTAACTCTTTCAGCACCCTTGACAGTACATGCTCGGCGCGCGGAAAATAAAATTTTAATGTCATAAAAAAATTAAAATAATATGTTCGTACTTACTTTCCTCTTGTCCGGCCTCCAGCGATGACGTTTCATCCCTTTCGCCGCTGCAGCCAATCACAGGCTGTAGTGGCGGTCACGCACGTCAGGATGACGCTTCATCCCACGTGACCGCCTCTGCAGCCAATCACAGGCTGCAGCAGCGACATGGATGAAACGTCATCGCTGGAGGCCGGACAGGAGGAAAGTAAGTATGAACGTATTATTAATTTTTTTTGGCATGTATCTATGTATGTATGTATGTATGTATGTATGTATGTTGTCATGTATGTATGTATATATGTGCATGTATGTTTGCATGTATGTTGGCATGTATGCATATATGTGCATGTTTGTATGTATATTTGCATGTATATATTTGCATGTATTTATGTTTGCATTTATGTATGTTTGCATGAATGTATGTTTGCATGTATGTATGTATGTATGTTGTCATGTATGTATGTATGTTGTCATGTATGTATGTATATATGTGCATGTATGTTTGCATGTATGTTGGCATGTTTGGATATATGTGCATGTTTGTATGTATATTTGCATGTATATATTTGCATGTATGTTGTCATGTATGTATGTATGTATGTTTGCATGTTTTTATTTTTGCATGTATGTTTGCATGTATTTATGTTTGCATGTATATTTGCGCATGCTTGCATATATGTATGTATGTATGTATCTTTGCATGTTTGTTTGTATGTATGTATGTATGTTTTCATGTGTGTGTGTATGCATGTATGTATGATAGTTTGCATGTATGTATGTATATATGTGTGTATGTTTGCATGTATATATGTGCATGCTTGTATGTTTGTATATATGTATGTATGTATGTTTGTATATATGTATGTATGTTTGCATGTATGTTTGTTTGTATATATGTCTGTATGGCCATGTATGATACTGTCTGCTGGCGCCTTGTATCTAAGTCAACTTCGCGGCAGGCTTCTATACATGGTATAACAGTCAGTATCACACATTAAACTGAATCTTAGCCTACGACATGTTTTATTTCATTTTTTTTTTTACAGGTTTGGTGTTTGGACTACGTCGGTTTCGAGGACTACTTCGATGACGTTTTTTTTTTCTACAATAAAATGGTTAATGAGGGTTGTGTTGGGGGTGCTTTATTTCAATAAAATATTTTATCTATATCTTTGTCTTTTTCTTTTCAAATTTTATTACTACCACTTTAGTAATGGCCGCTGTCTGAGTGACAACATCCATTACTAAAGCGAGGCTTAGTGTTAGCCGGTGCAGAGGCTAACACTAACCACCATTATTACCCCGGTACCCACCACCACCAGGGGTGCCGGGAAGAGCCAGGCACGATCCAGTACCCGACCATCTGTTGTAATGATAGGCTGCTGCTGCTGCTGTGTTGTATCTGGCTGGTTATAAAAGTGGGGGGGACCCCACGTCATTTTTTTAAATTATTTATTTATTTTATTTATTTTTTAAAAAAGACATGGGGTTCCACCCAATTTATCATAACCAGCCACATACAACACAGAGTTATTAGCCTGGGAATTGACAAAACCAGTCACAGGCTGCAGAGGCCTCTGCAGCCAATGCCGCGTCAGAAAAGAAGGTCGGACTGGAGGAAGAAGAGGGACTCGTCACCAAGACAACGACCAGGTACGTATGAAATGCTTTTTATTTTATTTTTAATCAGCAGCCTCTTTTCTCTATCAGTGATTGATAGAGATAAGTGGCTGCCGATTTGTATAATATTTTTGACCGGGTTCGGTCAAAACGGGTTCGGCCGAACCCGGTGAAGTTCGGATTCGCTGCGAACCAAACTTTTCCGGAAGTTCGGACCGAAACCGGGTTCGGTTGTCCCGGTTCGCTCATCTCTAATCACCAACCATTCCCATTTTATTTAGGTGTATCCATATAAATGGCCCACCCTGTAAATGCGAAAAAAGTGGGTACTTTATTGCCCCATGTGCAACGTTTCAGCTCTGTCCTCTAGAGCCTTTCTCAAGGCTTGAGAAAGGCATTAGAGGACAGAGCTGAATCGTTGCCCACTTTTACCCACTTTTTTCACATTTACTACGGAGTGCTGCCTATTTTTTGAATACTATATAGTTGGGAACTTGGTCTGTTCCCTGTGGCCTGCACCCACACTTCACCGGTGCTGCTGGATCCATTTGTTTTTTATATATACTGTACATGAATAAATTTCAATGCCTGAATTGGACATCATGGGTAACGGACAGACTCACTTCCACTGATTCTCACAAAGACAGCTTTTCTATGTATACATTTCTGACCTAAAGTCAACTTATTCCATTAAATTGGATTATTTAACATCAATCAAAATCATATATGACCCCCCAAAAAAATAAAAGTTAATTGTAGAAATATGTATTTAAATGACCCATAGCTGGAAATAAAATAAGAACAAGATTTAAAGATTAACGGCTATGAAAAAGTTAATAGCCTCTCAAGATGCTCAGCTGTCTACGGTTATTATTTAATAACACCTGGACCCGCAGATTCTCGTCTAATCTAGACCGCAGTTTAATTGTCTGGGCCCATCAGATTGAGGGAAAAAGACTAACTGTTCCAACTGCCTACAATCTGTCAAATTCTTATTATGAATTATTACCAGCATTCCAGCAATATAAAATATGGCCAAGTATATGTAAGTCCTAAAGTTATAGGATTTACGTTCTGTGACACCTTCGTGTCCTGTGACAGATGTCAGACCTAGTATTCTTCTGAATGCTATGTGGTTTCAATAAAGGTTTCAAATAGTGAAGGTAGATTCAATTTTCTTGGTTTTAGATTCACAGAAATCACATTTTCAAGATTTTTAATGGTGAACAATTTTTTTCAAGTCTCTTTACGTTTTAAACCATACAAACTTAACCTAATATTATGTTAGCTAACCAATCAATAAAAACGAAAAATAAAAACTGTATTAAAGAGGTTGTCCGCTTCGTACAATTTATTTATGTTAGAAGGGTTTATCAGATGATTACAGAGTCACATTACTGTGACCACCCCCCCCCCCCCCACAGTGTTCAGTGTTAGGGTATGTTCACACGGCCTATTTACGGACGTAAATCGGGCGTTTTTGCCCCGAATTACGCCCGAAAATAGCGCCTCAATAGCGCTGACAAACATCTGCCCATTGAAAGCAATGGGCAGACGTTTGTCTGTTCACACGAGGCGTATATTTACGCGCCGCTGTCAAATGACGGCGCGTAAATAGACGCCCGCGTCAAAGAAGTGACCTGTCACTTCTTTGGCCGTAATTGGAGCCGCTATTCATTGACTCCAATGAATAGCAGCGCTAATTACGGCCGTAATGGACGCGGCGTTCAAGCGCCTGCACATGCCGGTACGGCTGAAATTACGGGGATGTTTTCAGGCTGAAACATCCCCGTAATTTCAGCCGTTACGGACCCCCGCCGTGTGAACATACCCTTAGGCTGCAATTACACATGCTTTTTTTGTGGCTGTTTTTGATGCAGTATTTTTTAGCCAAACACAGAAGTGGATCCAAAAGAGAAGAGACTTATCAGTCCTTCCTCATACTTTTCCTTTATTTTGTAACCAGTCCTGGCTTTGGCACAAAAAACTGCATCAAAAACTGCCACAAATACTGCCACGAAAACGGTGTAAGGGTATGTTCACACGATAGCAGGCATTTACGGCTGAAATGACAGCCTGTTTTCAGAAGAAAACAGCTGCCTCGTTTCAGCCGTAAATGCTCCTCCTCGTAATATACGAGGTGTCTGTGACGCTCGTATATCTTGAGCTGCTCTTCATTGAGTTCAATGAAGAACGGCTCAAATTACGTTGCAAAGAAGTGCCCTGCACTTCTTTGCCGAGGCTGTCAATTTACGCGTCGTCGTTTGACAGCCGTCAAACGACGACGCGTAAATGACATGTCGTCTGCACAGTACGTTGGCAAACCCATTCAAATGAATGGGCAGATGTTTGCCGACGTATTGTAGCCCTATTTTCCGATGTAAAACGAGGCATAATACGCCTCGTATACGTCTGAAAATAGGTCGTGTGAACCCAGCCTAATTCCAGCCTTAATCTGTAAAAGAATTTGGCAGCAAATTTTCTTGCCGTGCCAGCATAGGGTAAATATAGCATTATATGGTGCCCACTGAAATCATTGGTACTATGGAGAAAGTATTTTTGTAGCCGCTTTGCACTTATTACAACGGTGATATCAAGGTAATGATAAAATTATCTATACAGAATAATTTAGTGAGTTAATGATCGTTTTATGGCGGTTTAGAACAATATTGTGTAAAAGGGCCTTTACTACCAAAATCATGCCCTTGTGCCTACGTAGGTTTGTACAAAAGGGTAAGAAATTCTACACTGTGAGAGCAACACCTACAAGATAACCTACATGCATCCTCAAAAATAGCAATATAAAATTGTTCTCCGAAGGTTTAAATTTATTTCAATGAATAACAAACTCTTGACAAAAAACAACTATAAAATATGGCAAGACATGATTCTGATTATGGAAATACTGTTTAATAAGGCACATCTATGTTACCCTGCTAGACTGTGGGTAGTGGGTAAACATAGTGCTATCAATGAGTGCTAGTAGCCCTGATCTCCACAGAGGCAGTGCCGCATCTACCATGAGGCAATGTGAGCTGACAGACCAGCTGAAAGAGACGGACTGGACCGGGGAGGGGGATTATGTTACTTAGCAGACGTGCCCGTCTGTGAGAACACTCCTGCTCCTCTCTGACGCTGTATGAAGCACGCGCCACCAGAGAGGAGCAGGTCTGCAGGAGGAGCGGTCGTCTCCTCAAACAAGTGACCAGGCGAATAAGGTGAGACTTCTGTGCAAACAAACTACTTCCTCTCCCTCTCTCTCCCTTTCGTCTGAAGCAGTCGGTGCAGAGAAGAGGGGGAGGGGAGAGTTCACAGCCTCAGCGTCTGCACAGAGAAAGCTCCGTTTCTAGTCCTCCCCTGTGTCCCTCTCCTGTGTCTCCTGTGTCACTCTTCTGTCTCCTCTGCCCCCTCCTCTCCTGTGTCCCCTGTATTCCCCCTCTCCCCCCCTCCTCTCGTGTGCTGTGTCCCCCTATTTGTCTAACAGACCAGCTACTTCTGCAGCTGGTTATATCTGCTGTCCTGGGATGCCTCTGCTGCTTCAAGAGACTACATGAAAGATCCTACATAGAAGGTAAGTGTGTGTGTATGAGTGTGTAAATGTTTGTTTGTTTGTGTGTGTGTGTGTGTGTGTGTATATATATATATATATATATAATTCTCGTCTATATATGAGACTGTCTGCATTAGAGATCCTACATAGAAGGTAAGTGTGTGTATGAGTGTGTAAATGTGTGTGTTATATATATATACAGTGGAGGAAATAAGTATTTGATCCCTTGCTGATTTTGTAAGTTTGCCCACTGTCAAAGTCACGAACAGTCTAGAATTTTTAGGCTAGATTAATTTTACCAGTGAGAGACAGATTATATATATAAAAAAAAAAGAAAATCACATTGTCAAAATTATATATATTTATTTGCATTGTGCACAGAGAAATAAGTATTTGATCCCCTACCAACCATTAAGAGTTCAGCCTCCTCCAGACCAGTTACACGCTCCAAATCAACTTGGTGACTGCATCAAAGACAGCTCTTACATGGTCACCTGTATAAAAGACTCCTGTCCACAGACTCAATCAGTCTGACTCTAACCTCTACAACATGGGCCAAAGAGCTTTCTAAGTATGTCAGGGACAAGATCATAGACCTGCACAAGGCTGGAATGGGCTACAAAACCATAAGTAAGACGCTGGGTGAGAAGGAGACAACTGTTGATGCAATAGTAAGAAAATGGAAGACATACAAAATGACTGTCAATCGACATCGATCTGGGGCTCCATGCAAAATCTCACCTCGTGGGGTATCCTTGATCCTGAGGAAGGTGAGAGCTCAGCCGAAAACTACACGGGGGGAACTTGTTAATGATCTCAAGGCAGCTGGGACCACAGTCACCAAGAAAACCATTGGTAACACATTACGCCGTAATGGATTAAAATACTGCAGTGCCCGCAAGGTCCCCCTGCTCAAGAAGGCACATGTATAGGCCCGTCTGAAGTTTGCAAATGAACATCTGGATGATTCTGAGAGTGATTGGGAGAAGGTGCTGTGGTCAGATGAGACTAAAATTGAGCTCTTTGGCATTAACTCAACTCGCCGTTTTTGGAGGAAGAGAAATGCTGCCTATGACCCAAGAACACCGTCCCCACTGTCAAGCATGGAGGTGGAAACATTATGTTTTGGGGGTGTTTCTCTGCTAAGGGCACAGGACTACTTCACCGCATCAATGGGAGAATGGATGGAGCCATGTACCGTCAAATCCTGAGTGACAACCTCCTTCCCTCCACCAGGACATTAAAAATGGCTCATGGCTGGGTCTTCCAGCACGACAATGACCCAAAACATACAGCCAAGGCAACAAAGGAGTGGCTCAAAAAGAAGCACATTCAGGTCATGGAGTGGCCTAGCCAGTCTCCAGACCTTAATCCCATCGAAAACTTATGGAGGGAGCTGAAGATCCGAGTTGCCAAGCGACAGCCTCGAAATCTTAATGATTTACAGATGATCTGCAAAGAGGAGTGGGCAAAAATTCCATCTAACATGTGTGCAAACCTCATCATCAACTACTAAAAATGTCTGACTGCTGTGCTTGCCAACAATGGTTTTGCAACCAAGTATTAAGTCTTGTTTGCCAAAGGGATCAAATACTTATTTCTCTGTGCACAATGCAAATAAATATATATAATTTTGACAATGTGATTTATTCTATTTTTTTTAATATAATCTATCTCTCACTGGTAAAATTAACCTAGCCTAAAAATTCTAGACTGTTCATGTCTTTGACAGTGGGCAAACGTACAAAATCAGCAAGGGATCAAATACTTATTTCCTTCACTATATATATATATATATATGTGTGTGTGTGTGTGTATATATATATATATAATGTGTGTGTATATGTATATATAATCTGTGTGTATGTGGATATATATGATTCTCGTGTACATATGATACATTCATACATTGTAGTTTTGCAGCAATAATTTAGAAACTGTTTTTGCTGTGCTTTTGTGTAAATAGTGGGAAAACTGATGTGTAGAGTATATAGTGTATATACTGGTATTGTGTGTGTAGACTGTGTAGCAGTATTGTGCGTAGTGTATGTTGCAATATAATGGGCAGTGGCGTAGCTGTAGGGGTCGCAGCGGTCGCAATTGCGACCGGGCCCTGAAGCCAGGGGGGCCCGCAGCCCCCTGCACCACATCAATAAAAAGTTACTATAGTAACTCGGGCTGCGGGCCCCTGTTACTATAGTAACTGACAGTACTTACCCTCCTGGTTCCGGAGCGCAGTGGAGGTCCTGACGTCAAGCAGCGCACAACATCGTGATCCTGGATAGAGTTAGGACAGAGCTTCCTCCGCGGCTGAAGAGGAGAGTAAGATTAATATCCCTGTCTGCTGAAGCTGATTGGCGGGGTCCGTCTCACGGGAGCTGGCCAATCAGCTGTTTTGAAGGGGCCGCAGTGTTTGTACGAGAGCTGCTTCCCCTTCATTCCGGTCACTTCATTCCGGTCACACTGTGAATCCGTGTCGGCGATTCAGTGTGAGCGAGTAAGGGAAATGAAGGGGAAGCAGCTCTCGTACGAGTGCTGTGGCCCCTTCAATACTGCTGATTGGCGGGTCCCGGGAGACAGACAACGATACATCAGCTATTGATGGCCTATCCTGAGGATAGGCCATCAATGTTTAGGGACTGGACAAGTCCTTTAAGCCTACGATGTAGCAGGCTTAGAGGGCCCATGAGACAGGATCACAGATTGTGTGATGCTGTCTGCTGGGCCCTGTATCTAAGCCAATCACATGGTAGGCTTAGATACATGGCCCATGTATGATCCTGTCTGATGGGCCCTGTATTACTGTATAAGATTACTGTCTGCCTGACCCTGTATATAAGCCTACCTTGTGGTAGGCTTAGATACAGGGTCCCACAGACAGTATCACACATGGGCCCTGTATCTAAGCCTAACACGTGTTACTAATCGTTTTTTGTGTTTTCTTAAACAAGATTTTAGATTCCAGGACTACTTCGATGACGGCTGTTTTTATTATCAATAAAATGGTTAATGAGGGCTGTGTGGTTTATTTTTATTTCAATAAAATATTTTTTCTATGTCTTTGTGTTTTTTTTTAAACTTTATTACTACCGCCTTAGTAATGGCGGCCGGCTGATTGACAGCATCCATTGCTAAGGCGGGGCTTAGTGTTAGCCGGTGCAGAGGCGAACACTAACCCTCTTTATTACCCCGGTACCCACCGCCACCAGGGGTGCTGGGAAGAGCCGGGTACGGTCCAGTACCTGACCATCTGTAGTGATGGTCGGGCAATGGGGCGGCCGCAGGCTGTGGAAGGCCTTATACAGTGGCCCTTCCTACCCTGGTGATGCTAGGCTGCTTCTGCTTTATTGTATCTGGCTGGTTATGAAAAATGGGGGGGACCCCACATCATGTAAAAAAAAAAAAAATACAAAATAATTGGAAAGAACGATGTGGGGTCCCCCCTAATTTTCATAACCAGCCAGATACAACACAGCAGCAGCAAGCAGCATTACCAGGGTTGTAGGGGCCACTGTTTTTGGCCTTCCCCAGCCTAATACTACCAGCCTGTGGCCGCCCCGGTGTCTGGCCGTCACTGCAGATGGTCGGGTACTGGTTCGTACCCGGCTCTTCCCAGTACCCCTGGTGGCGGTGGGTACCGGGGTAATAATGGGGGTTAGTGTTAGCCTCTGCACCTGCTAACATTAAAGAGGCTCTGTCACCAGATTCTCAAATTCCTATCTCCTATTGCATGTGATCGGCGCTGCAATGTAGATAACAGTAACGTTCATTTTTGGCCAAGTTCTGAGCTACCCTGCACATAAACCAATCACGTTCTCCGAATATTCACAGCGCAACCAATCTGAAAGTTTACAGTGCTTGGGAATAAGTGACTGGGGCAGAAGAGGATGGAGGCGCAGCCTTAAATAGTGGATCGAGCGGGTTCCCCAGCAGCATTTTAAAAAAAACAGGATCCTGACCTGTCCACAGAGTTTAAGGCAGCACAGAGTATTTCAGGAGATGAGCGTGCGGATCTTGTGCGGGGTGGTGACTTGCCAATCATGTGAAGGTGTTATTGAGGACAGGAGTGGAGGAGAGGTACAGTAACAGACTGAGAGATACATAATGGTAAGAGCAGAGTTCACAGCAGCACAGAATATTTCAGGAGAGGAGCGTGCAGATGTTGAGGAGTGTATGACGCTGACTGGTCACTGATTGGTCAGCGTCATACACATAAACACTCCCAGTTAAAAACACGATACACGCCCAGTTGGACATAACGAAAAAAAAAATGCCCAGTTGTCCATTTCAAAGCTCATTTGCATAAATAGAAAATAGCTCCTAACTTGGCCAAAAATGAAAGTTTTTTAAAAAACAAACGTTACTGTTATCTACATTGCAGCGCCGATCACATGCAATAGGAGATAGGGGTTTGAGAATCTGGTGACAGAGCCTCTTTAAGCCCCGCCTTAGTAATGGAGGTTGTAATTCAGCCAGCGGCCATTACTAAGGCGGTAATAATAAAGTTTAATAAAGTACAAGCACATAGAAAAAATATTTTATTGAAATAAAAAAACACAACCCTCATTAACCATTTTATTGAGAATAAAAAAACGCTGTCATTGAAATTGTCCTCAAAATCCGAAGTCCAACAACCGAACCTGTAAAAAAACACAAACACACAAAAATAATTAGAAACACATAAAAAAGCAAAACAATTATTATTCTTACCTTTCCTGGGTCCAGCGCTGGAGCCGGAATGTCAGCGAGCTGAGTCCTGTATCTAATCATATCATGTGTGATACTGTCTGCTGAGCTGTGTATCTAATCCTATAATGTGTGATACTGTCTGCTGAGCCACTGTATCTAATCCAATCATGTGTGATACTGTCTGTTGAGCCACTGTATCTAATCCTATCATGTATGATACTGTCTGCTGAGCCACTGTATCTAATCCTATCATGTGTGATATTGTCTGCTGAGCTGTGTATCTAATCCTATAATGTGTGACACTGTCTGCTGAGCTGTGTATCTAAGCCCATCATGTGTGAAACTCTGCTGGGCCTTATATCTAATCCTATCATGTGTGATACTGTCTGCTGAGCAACTGTATCTAATCCTATCATGTGTGATACTGTCTGCTGAGCTGTGTATCTAATCCTATCATGTGTGATACTGTCTGCTGAGCTGTATATCTAATCCTATCATGTGTGATACTGTCTGCTGAGCAACTGTATCTAATCCTATCATTTGTGATACTGTCAGCTCAGCCACTGTATCTAATCCTATCATGTGTGATACTGTCTGCTGAGCTGTATATCTAATCCTATCATGTGTGATACTGTCTGCTGAGCCACTCTATCTAATCCTATCATGTGTGATACTGTCTGCTGAGCCAATGTATCCTATCCATAGTTTATAGGGTCGGAGTGCTATACACACACACACACACACACACACACACACACACATTTTTTTGGGCAGACACATATGTATTGGGGCTATTTCCCCTGACATTTTAAGTCCTTAGTGACGTCCCCGGCTGCTTGTGCTGGATTGTTGGGTCACTTAGGAGACCCAGCGAAGAAACTGAAAGCTGCAGACTGTCGGGCATGAGAAGTTTGTGGGTGGGGGGGACCCAATAAGAACTTTTGCATCGGGGCCCATGAGCCTTTACCTATGCCCCTGATTATAGGTGTATGCAGTATATAGCGGTATTATATGTGAGTGTAGTATATAGCAGTATAATAGGTGTGCAGTGAATATAATGGTACTATATATCTACAGTTATAGCAGTATTTTTTATACAAACAATATGTAGTGGTATTATATGTGTACACACCTATAACACCGCTATATAATGTACAGAGTATAAAGTGATTTGATTAATTATACTTACAGCATATGTTGGACTCTATATGTACAATATATGACAGCATTATATATATATATATATATATATATATATATATACAGTACATGGGGGTATTATTCAGTCACTATGTGGTTATGGTGTGGTGGTATTATTCAGTATCAGTATGGTGGTATTATTCAGTCACTTTGTGGTTATGGTGTGGTGGTATTATTCAGTAACAGTATGATGGTATTATTCAGTAACAGTATGGAGGTATTATTCAGTAACAGTATGGAGGTATTATTCAGTATCAGTATGGAGGTATTCAGTAACAGTATGAGGGTATTATTCAGTAACAGTATGGAGGTATTATTCAGTAACAGTATGGGGGTATTATTCAGTAACAGTATGGGGGTATTATTCAGTAACAGTATGGGGGTATTATTCAGTAACAGTATGGAGGTATTATTCAGTAACCGTATGGAGGTATTGTTCAGTAACAGTATGGAGGTATTATTCAGTAACAGTATGGAGGTATTATTCAGTAACAGTATGGAGGTATTATTCAGTAACAGTATGGAGGTATTATTCAGTATCAGTATGGAGGTATTATTCAGTATCAGTATGGAGGTATTATTCAGTATCAGTATGGAGGTATTATTCAGTAACAGTATGGGGGTATTATTCAGTATCAGTATGGAGGTATTATTCAGTAACAGTATGGAGGTATTATTCAGTATCAGTATGGAGGTATTATTCAGTATCAGTATGGAGGTATTATTCAGTATCAGTATGGAGGTATTATTCAGTATCAGTATGGAGGTATTATTCAGTAACAGTATGGGGGTATTATTCAGTAACTGTATGGAGGTATTATTCAGTAACAGTATGGAGGTATTATTCAGTAACAGTATGGAGGTATTATTCAGTAAGGGTATGTTCACACGGCCTATTTACGGACGTAAATCGGGCGTTTTTGCCCCGAATTACGCCCGAAAATAGCGCCTCAATAGCGCTGACAAACATCTGCCCATTGAAAGCAATGGGCAGACGTTTGTCTGTTCACACGAGGCGTATATTTACGCGCCGCTGTCAAATGACGGCGCGTAAATTGACGCCCGCGTAGAAGAAGTGACCTGTCACTTCTTTGGCCGTAATTGGAGCCGCTATTCATTGACTCCAATGAATAGCAGCGCTAATTACGGCCGTAATTGACGCGGCGTTCAAGCGCCTGCACATGCCGGTACGGCTGAAATTACGGGGATGTTTTCAGGCTGAAACATCCCCGTAATTTCAGCCGTTACGGCCCCCCCGCCGTGTGAACATACCCTTACAGTATGGAGGTATTATTCAGTAACAATATGGGGGTATTAATCAGTCACTATGTGGTTATGGTGTGGCGGTATTATTCAGTAACAGTATGGGGGTATTATTCAGTAACAGTATGGGGGTATTATTCAGTAACAGTATGGGGGTATTATTCAGTAACAGTATGGGGGTATTATTCAGTAACAGTATGGAGGTATTATTCAGTAACAGTATGGAGGTATTATTCAGTAACAGTATGGAGGTATTTTTTCAGTAACAGTATGGAGGTATTATTCAGTAACAGTATGGGGGTATTATTCAGTAACAGTATGGGGGTATTATTCAGTAACAGTATGGAGGTATTATTCAGTAACCATATGGAGGTATTGTTCAGTAACAGTATGGAGGTATTATTCAGTAACAATATGGAGGTATTATTCAGTATCAGTATGGAGGTATTATTCAGTAACAGTATGGGGGTATTATTCAGTAACAGTATGGAGGTATTATTCAGTATCAGTATGGAGGTATTATTCAGTATCAGTATGGAGGTATTATTCAGTAACAGTATGGGGGTATTATTCAGTAACAGTATGGGGGTATTATTCAGTAACAGTATGGAGGTATTATTCAGTAACAGTATGGAGGTATTATTCAGTAACAGTATGGAGGTATTATTATTCAGTAACAGTATGGAGGTATTATTCAGTATCAGTATGGAGGTATTATTCAGTAACAGTATGGGGGTATTATTCAGTAACAGTATGGAGGTATTATTCAGTATCAGTATGGAGGTATTATTCAGTATCAGTATGGAGGTATTATTCAGTAACAGTATGGGGGTATTATTCAGTAACAGTATGGGGGTATTATTCAGTAACAGTATGGAGGTATTATTCAGTAACAGTATGGAGGTATTATTCAGTAACAGTATGGAGGTATTATTCAGTAACAATATGGGGGTATTAATCAGTCACTATGTGGTTATGGTGTGGCGGTATTATTCAGTAACAGTATGGGGGTATTATTCAGTAACAGTATGGAGGTATTATTTAGTAACAGTATGGGGGTATTATTCAGTAACAATATGGGGGTATTAATCAGTCACTATGTGGTTATGGTGTGGCGGTATTATTCAGTAACAGTATGGGGGTATTATTCAGTAACCGTATGGAGGTATTATTCAGTAACCGTATGGAGGTATTATTCAGAAACAGTATGGAGGTATTATTCAGTAACAGTATGGAGGTATTATTCAGTAACAGTATGGAGGTATTATTCAGTAACAGTATGGAGGTATTATTCAGTAACAGTATGGAGGTATTATTCAGTAACCGTATGGAGGTATTATTCAGTAACAGTATGGAGGTATTATTCAGTAACAGTATGGAGGTATTATTCAGTAACAGTATGGAGGTATTATTCAGTAACAGTATGGAGGTATTATTCAGTAACAGTATGGAGGTATTATTCAGTAACAGTATGGAGGTATTATTCAGTAACAGTATGGAGGTATTATTCAGTAACAATATGGGGGTATTAGTAAGTCACTATGTGGTTATGGTGTGGCGGTATTATTCAGTAACAGTATGGGGGTATTATTCAGTAACAGTATGGGGGTATTATTCAGTAACAGTATGGGGGTATTATTCAGTAACAGTATGGGGTATTATTCAGTAACAGTATGGGGGTATTATTCAGTAACAGTATGGGGGTATTATTCAGTAACAGTATGGGGGTATTATTCAGTAACAGTATGGGGGTATTATTCAGTAACAGTATGGGGTATTATTCAGTAACAGTATGGGGGTATTATTCAGTAACAGTATGGGGTATTATTGGTAATGTTGGTCTTACTGTGGTGGGGGCTGTGGGGAAGTGTGAGTGGCAGCAGATGATCAGGCTAAGAGACAGTCTGCAGAGTGGCATGTGATGTACTTTGACATGTAGGTGAGACTTACGTGTGGTATGTGGGCCCATAACTTATGTACAGCCCAGGGCCTAAGATCATATTAATCCACCACTGGCATCGAGCCAGCACAGGCAGACCACTACAATACAGCAGGTAGAGCAAAGAAACCGGCACAGGACGTGCCGCTTCAAAACCGCGCTAAGCGCGATCCGTCCTGGACTGGCCTGAATGTAATTGCAGAGAGTGACGCCGCAAATGAGAGATATGGGGCTGTGCAGTGCAGACCGTACTATTTGCATTGCACTGATTGGCAGTAATAAGAATTCTTTAAATATTTTCTATACTTCAAACAGCACTTTAAGGCTATGTTCACACTGAGTTTTTTGCAGGAGGAAAATTCTGCCTCAAAATTCAATTTGAGATGTTGAGGCAGATTTTGTCCCTTCCTGCACGTCGTTTGCCGCGTTTTTCGCTGTGTTTTTCGCTGGCGCCCATTGAGTGCTATGGGCAAAAAACTCAGCAAAATACGCTTTCTCTGCCTCCCATTGATGTCAATGGGAGGTCAGAGGCGTAAACGCGTGAAGATAGGGCATGTCCCTTCTTTCTCGGGAGGCATTTTCGGCTGGTTTTTGACGAGTTTTGCGGAGCGGTTTCAGCGCCAAAAAACTCGTCAAAATACTCCATGTGAACAGGGCCTAACAAATAAACATCAAATGTTTTCCTATTTAAAAATTTTATATATTGCGTGTTTGTGTAAAGCTAGGAATGAGAAAACTCCGATAGATTTGGGGGGGGGGGGGGGGGCGGCGCCTTTTTATAGTTCGCCTCAGGCAGCAGAGGGGCTAGGTTCACCCCTGCACAGAGGTCATCATCATTGGAGGTCCTCTTCTGTAGGATGGTATTTCTAATATACAGTTTTATAAAACCAAGTGGGTTGTACCAAAGATTCACTGTCTGGGCGAAGACCAAGGACTTTACTTTTAGGGATTGTGGGACTTGTGTATTAAAACTGTGGCCTTCTTGAACATAAAAACTGGGTAAAAAGAGCCTTGCCCAATTACCTGGGGTCCGTCATTACCCTGCCCCCACCTAGGTCAAAACGTAAATCGCGGAACCTGCTGTGGTATTATTTAGGAACTTTATAGCGTTATTATTTGAGCTCTACCCGGCACTGCTATTTTGGCACGGTTGGGCACTCTTATGTGTTCATTGTAGGTCCTGTTCTCTGCCTTTCAAAAATGTAAAAAAAAGTTAGGACCATCCCATATGTTTGATGAAGAGCCACCACAGAGTTTTAATCTATTAGCAACTACAGTTCATATTTCATTTTTCCAAAGCAGGTTAGAAAGTGAAAGCTAAGCACTGGCTGGTTGCTATGGCAACAAGGACACATTTTTCCGTTACACATTTTGGATACATGAAGCCTTTGTGCCCTAACCAAATAACCTTCTTTGATCACTTCATATAGCTAAGTAACATCATAAAAGTAAAAACACAGGGTAGACAGTCAAAGGTAGGTTTACTAGAAAACAGTAAATAGGATGTGGGTGTTGTAAAATCCAAAAGGGAAAAATAAATCATATGCATGTTTTAATATATTCTCCATAGACACATTACTTTGTCAGTCTGCAGGGGAAAGGACAATAGATTGGCTTAGATGAATTTGTTGCTTAGCAACTTTATAACATAAAGCAGACAATCCTACTGGAGCATCTGCTGTACACTAAGATCCTAACCAAAATGTTGGAATAACAAAATGATGACCAAGCTACAAAAGGTAAAATAGTAATGACACTTGTCACATAGAATTGCTTGCATTAGATCATTTACATTATTTCTATTGGTCCAAACTATTTGGTTAATCTACAAAAGAATGTATTTTACATGAGGATACATCAAGCTATATCTTCACACTGCAAGCCGAAAACAGTTGGTTCTAGTGTCTGACAAGAAAAAAACCACTGATTAGCCTTGCAGATAGGAAGCTGCAGAAAGGCATGATCTTGCATACAGGAGATCTGGAGAAGAAGTGGTCTGGAACTCTGGTGAAGGCATAACCTGGCACATAGGAGAGCCATGTAAGGCTTCGTTCACAACACGTTTCTGCATCCTGTTGAAAGGTACTGTTTTTTCTTTTTGTCAAATTTACAGATAAAACAGGATGCACACAAAAATGATGCAAGCTCCTCTTTTCTGTCCTTTTTTATGAACAGGATCTAGCTCAGGGGTCTCAAACTCGGCCGGGTAAGTGGGCCACATATAGAAAATATGGGAAGTTGACGGGCCGCATTACTTTCAAATTTGATACAATACAAAATTATTGTTAATCAATTAGTTATTTGAACTACTATAACACTATATTACTATAATAATACTACATTACTATAATAATACCGCTAGGTTTAAAATTTGAGATATTTCTCCACGTGCTTTTTTCAACAATCCAGTTTTCCAGTTTACGTTTTTCCAGCTCAGTTAGCAGCGTTTGGCAGACACACATGTCAAGATTGGGCAGCCCCTTTTTAGATATTTCCCCAGTGCCCTCTGTGGATGCTGCCGCAGTGCCCTCTGTGGATGCTGCCGCAGTACCCTCTGTGGATGCTGCCGCAGTGCCCTCTGTAGATGCTGCCGCAGTGCCCTCTGTAGATGCTGCCACAGAGTCCTCTGTAGATGCTGCCACAGTGCCCTCTGTAGATAATGCAACACACCCCTAGATAATCCCACAGTGTCATCTGTACATACTGCCACAGTGCCCTCTGTAGATGCTGCCACAGTGCCCTCTGTAGATGCTGCCACAGTGCCCTCCATAGATTCTGCCACAGTGCCCTCCGCAGATGCTGCCAGAGTACCCTTCGCAGATGCTGCCACAGTGTCAGATGTCAGGGGCTTTCCCAGAGCTGTAGTCCCGGAGCAGAGCCGCTTCTAGCACTCTGCCTTGGATTCCAGCTCTGCTCCTGACATCACTGTCCATATGTGGACAGAGATGTCAGGGGCAACCCCAGAGCTGGAGTCCCGGGCAGAGCGCTAGTATGCTCTTCCTGGGACTCCAGCTGTGCTCCTGACATCACTGGGAGTCCTGCTCTGGGGAAGCCCCGGACATCATTGTCGATATGGACAGCGATGTCAGAGGCTTCCCCAGAGTCCCAGAGCAGAGCCTATACTAGCGCTCTGCCCAGGACTCCGGCTCTGGGGAAGCCCCAGACATCGTGTGTCCAAACATGGACACCGATGTCAGGGAATTCCACAGAGTCCCGGAGCAGAGCCTATACTAGCGCTCTGCCCGGGACTCCGCTCCGGGGAAGACCCTGACACACTGTCCATATATGGACAGCGATGTCAGGGAATTCCACAGAGTCCCGGAGCAGAGCCTATACCAGCGCTCTGCACGGGACTCCGGCTCTGGGGAAGCCCCAGACATCTTGTGTCCAAACATGGACACCGATGTCAGGGAATTCCAAAGAGTCCCGGAGCAGAGCCGATACTAGTGCTCTGCCCCGGACTCCGCTCTAGGGAAGACCCTGACACACTGTCCACATATGGACAGCAATGTCAGGGAATTTCAGAGTCTCGTAGCAGAGCCAATACTAGCGGCTCTGTATCCCGCGGGCCGCAGATGACAGCCCCAGGGGCTGCATGCGGCCCACGGGCCGCGTGCTTGAGACCCCTGATCTAGATCGATCCTGTTTTTTATACAATGGAAATCAATGGCAACACCATCTTGTTGCATCCTATTTTATAGGTATCATGTTTTCTAATCTTGAAAGAAAAAAAAACCAGTACTTCTTAAGAGGTTGCAAAAATGTGGTGTGATATAAAGATATCTAACATATACGTAGATGAGCTGAAGGAGAGTGGTCTGGGACAAAAAAAAGCTAGATAATGAGTACCCTGGATCATATGAAAGCAGAAGGGCATGATGCATAGTAGGGGTAAGTTCACACAGGGCGGATACGCTACATAAAGGTACACAGCAAATCTGCCCTGGCAGCCGCAGGTAATTCCAGATGAAAAACCCAAATTGTGATTAATTTTTTTGTCCGCTGCGGAAAACAGAAGCAAAAAATAAATAAACGTCCATACTTACCGTCTGACGTCCTGCAGCCTGGCCTCCTGATATGACGTTTCATCCCATGCAACCTGTGATTGGCTGCAGCGGTCACATGGGATGAAACGTCATCCCAGAAGGCCGTCCTGGAAGAACCATAAAAGAATTCTGGGTAAGTATAAGATATTTTTTTTTCTGAGTTGCGATATTTGTGGGGGAATCTCAGCTTCTCCACTGCAACAATCGCAACATCTGCTATTTGTTAAGGATTTTACCTCCCATTGAATTCAACACCCGCAACAGAAAAGCAACAGAAAAGCAGCTTACAATTTACGCAAATACAATTTACACAGTGTGGTTTTTCCGCTTATCATTTACGCAGCGTGTGGATGAGATTTCTTAAAATCTCATCCACTCTGCTGCTACTGTATTATCCTACAAAATACGTTTTCAGAAAATCTGCAGTATTTACGCTACATATAAACTTACCCAGGTCTGGGAAACTTGCAACTTTTATTTAGGACTAACACGTTTTTTTATTCCTGCACTGCAATAGCATAATAGAGGAACTGCTTCCATCACATAAATCATAATATTAATTACATAAACTTTGCATTTAGCTTTGCACAAGTGTTCTGATATAACACACATGCAATTTTTTATGCAGATTTTTGAGCCAAAGCCAGGAGTAAATCCAACAGACATAAAATGTCCTTACTTTATACCTCTTTACCTTTTAATACACTTTCAGTATTACACCTCAAACTGTACCAAAATCTTCGTGTGTGATTCTATTCTCAGAAGACCAGGATCACACACACACAGTTTTGACGCAGTTTTTGTGGCAGAGTTTGGCTGTTCTTTGAGCCAAACACAGAAGTGGAGACACAAGAAAGGAGTTGCCACAGGAGGACCCACAAAAGCTGCATCAAAACTGTGTGTGTGATCCTGGCCTAAGGGTATATTCAGATGTAGCGGCCATGTCACGTTTTTTTTGCCATGACTAAAGCAAAGTTAGTAAAACATATAAAGTTGTGAAACATATACATAAGTGAAATATATATAAAAAAATGTGTTTCACCTCTAAAAAACATGTTCAATTACCGTATCGTAAAACGGCATGCGTTTTTGACTGCACTTTAACCGCTACGTATGAACATACACTTATATGAACAAAGCCGGCCTTAGGGGTGTGCGACCTGTCCGAGTGCACAGGACGCTGTACCCTCCCAGCATGTAGAGGGCGGCACTGGGCTCTGCCTCTACTCTGTGCTCTACTCTTAGTTACAAACACGGAATAATAAGAGTCGAGGAGCAAGAAAAGAGGAGGAAGCTGCACCCACAGCCCGTCCTGCAAGAAGCCTGTGATCTTGTCAGCAAGGAGAGATGGTGAGTATCTATGTGTGTCTGTGTGTCTCTGTGTGTATACAGTATGTGTCTCTGTGTGTATATGTGTGTGTATGCAGCATGTGTCTCTGTGTTTGTATGTGTATATGTAAGGCTGGGTTCACACGACCTATTTTCAGACGTAAACGAGGCATATTATGCCTCGTTTTATGTCTGAAAATAGGGCTACAATACGTCGGCAAACATCTGCCCATTCATTTGAATGGGTGTGCCGACGTACTGTGCAGACGACCTGTAATTTACGCGTCGTCGTTTGACAGCTGTCAAACGACGACGCGTAAATTGACTGCCTCGGCAAGGAAGTGCAGGACACTTCTTTGGAGGTTTTTGGAGCCGTTTTCTGATAGACTCCAAAGAAAACAGCTCCAAAAACGGACGTAAAAACACCGCGAAAACGCAGTGAAAAACGCGAGTTGCTCAAAAAATGTCTGAAAATCAGGGGCTGTATTTTCAGACGTTTTTGGTCACTACGTGTGCACATACCCTTACAGTGTGTGTGTGTTTATGCCTCTTTGGAAAAGTGTGTGTTCAATATTAAAGTAGAACAGATACAACGAAGATATCTGTGCTGCCCTCTATACCCTGCTGCACCTATATATCCTGCTGCCCCTTATATGCCCTGCTGCCCCTATATACCCTGCTGCCCATTATATACCCTGCTGCACCTTATATATCCTGCTGCCTCCTATATACCCTGCTGACCCTTATATACCCTGCTGCCTCTTATATACCCTTTGCCTCCTATATATGATGCTGCCCCTTATATACCCTGATGCCCCTTATATACCCTGATGCCCCTTATATACCCTGCTGCCTCCTATATACCCTGCTGCCCCTTATATACTCTGCAGCCCATTATATACTCTGCTGTCCCTTATATACCCTGCTGCCCCTATATACTCTGCTGCCCCTATATACCCTGCTACCACTATATACCATGCTGACCCTTAAATACCCTGCTGCCCCTTATATACTCTGCAGCCCATTATATACTCTGCTGTCCCTTATATACCCTGCTGCCCCTTATATAGCCTGCTGCCCCTTATAAACCCTGCTGCCCCTTATATACTCTGCTGCCCTTATATATATATATGCTTCTGTGTGTGTGTTTATATGTGTCTGTGGGTATAGTTATCATCTATGACATTATCTGTACTCAGAGAGTTATCACTGTGTTATCTGTGGTGTTACGCAGGACTACAGATAACGTCTACTACATTATCTGTACTCAGTTATTACTGTGTGTTATCTGTTGTGTTACATAGGGCTGCACGTGAAATCTACGACATTATCTGTACTCAAAGAGTTATCACTGTGTGTTATCTGTGGTGTTATATAGGACTGCATGTGAAATCTACTACATTATCTGTACTGTGTATATATGTGATTGTGTGGGTATATATGGGTCTGTTTGTGAATGTGTCTTTGTGCTTGTATATATGTGCCTTTTATGTATTTGTATATGTTCCTGTCTGTGTATTTATCTGCTGGTGTGTGTGTGTGTGTGTGTGTGTGTGTGTGTGTGTGTGTGTGTGTGTGTGTGTGTGTATGTGTTTGTACGTCTATATATTTAACTGTATGTATATATTCCAGAAAGTGTGTATGTATATTTGCCTGTATGTTTAAATATCTGTCCTTATGTATGTACAGTATATATGTTCCAGTTTGTACGTGTCTATATTTGTGGTTCATTTTTGTTTTGTGTACGGGGCGGAAATAGAGAGTCCCGAACAGGGTGCTATCCAACATAAGGCCGGCCCTGTATATGAACATGGGAATACAAGTGTTGTTCTAGAGTGTTTCAATGAAGAGCTTGACTCCAGGTACACATGTGAATGCTAGCTCCTTTGTGAGCCATAAAATCATGACTTTCAACATCAGGACTCTTGAGGACACTGTTCCCAGTAAACTGTGCGCTCTGTAAATGGTAGAGTTAAGAATTTCAAACCGTGGGGACAGGTAAAACTATTATTGGGCTTATTAGACTTTTTCCATAAAGCAAAGCTTAGAGTATGTTCACATGTTGCATTCCACTGTTAATTTTATTTGTGCTGTATACATATTGTTTTAACCCCTTCCCGACTGCTCACTGTCTTTTGACGACGGACGGTGCAGGTCCCGAGTCTACAGCGATGTCTTTTGGTGTCGCTGTAGAAAAGGCTTATGTGCACTCATACTCTAAGCAGGAGCTGTTATGAACAGCTCCTGTATTTAGAGCAGCCTTCCGATTATGGCTGGGATTGAAGGAAACTCTGATCCTGGCTGTTCAACCCTTTGATAGGGGGACACCCCCTTTCGATTGTGTCACTGGAATACTCTGCAGTCATGCTTGGGGACCTAGAATGGACCCCAGGGCTGTCTTTTCTGTAAGTTTGCTGCTAGGACAACCTATGAGTTGCCCTAATGCCTCATGCACACGACCGTGTGCGCCGGCCGAGTCCAGTCAGTGATCCGAGGAAAGATAGAACATGTCTTATCTTTCCTCGGATCAGGGACTCTGATAATTTTTTACGGATCAGATTCACCCGCTATCGGGTGCCACTCAGATGCCATCAAAAACAGCCCGAGTGGCACAACGGTCGTGTGCATGAGGGGTAACAGCAGCCTGTCATAGTGACACAGTATAATGTATTAGCATACAAGAGCATGCTAATACATTATAAGTATAAAATAATGTTGTTAAAAAGTTATCCCATCATGGGATTAAAAAAAAAGTAACCAAAAAAGTAATAATAAAGAAACGTCCACTAAAAGAGTCATTATTAAGTATAAATTATATTTTATTGCCCATATATTACAAAAAAACAAAAAACATATACATATTAGGTATCTACATGACCGTAATAATCAGAAAAAATAATTTGACTGGTTATTTAGCAAATATCGTTTTTTTTTCTATATTCATTCTTCAAAAATAAATGACATAAATTACATAGTTCTTTATTTGCACCCCCAAACTGTGCAGGAAAAAAAACATAGAAAACATTTATCCTGCATAAAACAAGGCCTTATATAGCCAAGTCAATGAAAAAGTAAAAAAAAATATATAGCTGCTGAAAGGCAGAGAGGCAAAAACGAAAATAATTAAACTGGTCATTAAGGTCTTTTCAGGTCTTGCCATTAAGGGGTTAAACTAATTTTCTATAGATTACAAAAGGCAAAAAAGATTTAAGTACTGTGACTTAATCGAAATATTTCTATCTGTCCTGAAAATTTATGTTTTCATTTAAGTTCTGTCCTGGCCACCAATAGAGCGATAAGTGCATCAAGCTTAGGAGTCATGAGATCTAAGCTTTCTTTCCTGTCGAACACTCCCTCTGTGCCAGACTCTGTATGTTAGGCTAATGTGTTCTCACAGCCTTGTGGGAAAACAGTAGTTAATCTGAGACCATGAAGACTAGTAATCCATTAAAGCAATGCACCTCTCTGTTACTTATTGGGGTAACCTCCAAAAATAAAGGAAGGCAGATTCAGACCCCACATGCAGAGGAAGTTGAATGGAAAGAGGGCTCAGTCCCCTGCCTCAGTGATAACATCTTGTTAAAACATTCATGCCTGAATTTGAGATCATGAAACATTTAGAAGCAGCTGTGATAAATTATGAAATATTTAGAGTGCTCCCGTTAGCTAATTGCAGTCAGAGTGGTCAGAATTAAACAGGGAAAAAAATAGTCATAAACAAATAATAAATAAGGCTAGTAAAATTCTCAGGCTAAAGATGAAACCAGGAAATAACCCATCCTGTGCCAAGAGCCCTGCACTCAACCGCTGTCTGACAAAATATATGGGTGTTTATTATAGTAGGAAAGTGATGCAATCGCCATCGTAATCCGCTATATATTAAAGAAACATAAGTCATTCTGTAGAATTTTCTATGAAACTAATTAAAATGGTAACCTGGTCACTTTAAATCAAGATCACAATCAATGTGACTGAAACTTTCAGAATAAACGCACAATTGCTGGGAAAGAAAACTTCTACAAAGTAAAGTGAATCCAAATGGAAGATTGTATTAGCGGCTTCATGACTTTAAGATGTCTCCCAACTATTTCAGACTAGACGATTTTGTACGACATGGGGGGAGATTTCTTCATGAAATATGGCAGAATTATATTGTAAATTATGTTTAAATGGTACACATGATATGTGCCACATTTATGTGTTTTTACAACTTTTTATGCCTCTGTACCTTGACAGATTTAAATAATGCTGAGAGAAAGTGGCAGGGCTAGGAGCAGTGGTAAATGTGTCAAATTTTTGGAAAGTTATTGGTGTACATATATACCAGCAATGAGGCAGCGTAAGAAAGAGAAATGAGTCATGCCAGAAGGTTATGACAAATGTATTATTCTACCTGTGCCATTTGAATTTTTATTATGGTGCAATTTGGCACATTTCTGATGGCAATATGTCTTACAAAAGTGTGAAAAATCTCAAACATAAATTTTAACTTCTTACCCTATGCCTGGGAATTGCACTCTTTTGGAAAAAAGAAAATACAAGTTGATTTTACACTCCAATATCAAGACACAATAAATAAATTAATTACATTTGTTACATTTATGCAATTATAATAAGCCCTGATATTGATTGCAAAGAGTAATCAGCTGCTTCTGCTGAGAGTATATGCGCCAGAAATATATCAAGTCTGACGTCAGATGACCGTAGTATAGGTCCGTGTGAAGGCCGTTAAAACAACGACCGTCACACGGACGCATGTATTTCAATGGGGCCATTCACACGGCCGTTGTTTCAACAGACCATGTGAAGGGTCTGTTAAAAAATAGAACATGTCCTATTTTCTTCAGTTTTCACAGATCCCTCGATAGACTCAAGTCTATGGGGATCCGTGAAAACGGGACCTGCACAGGTGCAACTCGGACAGGAAAAACTGCCGTGCTTCATGTCCGAGTTTGCACTCGTTCATGTGAATCTTGCTTAAAGAACAACAAATGTACAGTGGTTGGCATGTTGCCAATAAAGGGGTCCTGAGTTTGAATCCAACCAAGGAGATCAAATGCATGGAGTTTCTATGTCCTCCTTGTATTTGTGTGAGTTTCCTCACACAATCCAAAACATACTGACAGGGTAATTGGTTTCTTATGAAATGAACCCATGTGTATGTGTATTATAAGATTGTGACAGCGTTGCGGAATATGTTGATGTTAGATATGAAACTGGAAATAAATTAAAATGTAGGTTTTAAATGGCCTATTATGCATCTACTACACAAGGACGTAATGAACAAATCATTACAAAAACGTTCCTTTTTCTAACAATCCTTTGCAAATTCAGCTGATTTAAGAGGTTTCTCCCTTGAGGCACAATGTCTATAAGATGTTATGATGTCTAGCCTCACCTATACAGGGAAAGCAAAGCATAAAGGAGAATGGTCACTATCACAATAAACGTATAAAGCTCTGGGGTTTACTCCGAGTTGAGAATGAAGAGCATCACCTGGATTTTGACTTCAACTAATGACTTTACTGCATATAAAAGATGTGAAAATGTTTTTACTATAAATATGTTAGTATTTTACTATATGGAGATAGAAATAAATTTAACCCCTTAATGACCAGCCTATTTTAGACCTTAATGACCAGCCTATTTTTTACGTTTTTCCATCGTCGCATTCCAAGAGCTATAACGTTTTTATTTTTGCGTCAACATAGCTGTATAAGGTCTTGTTTTTTGCGGGACAAGTTGTATTTTTTAATAGCACCATTTTGAGGTACATATTATTTATTGATTAACTTTTATTAACTTTTTTTGGGGGGGAATAGAAAAAAATCTGAAATTTCGCCACTCTTTTTTGCGTCCTAAATCTACGCCGTTTACCGTGTGGTATAAATAACACAATAACTTTATTCAGCGGGTTGTTACGATTGCAACAATACCAAATTTGTATAGATTTTGTATGTTTTACTACTTTTACACAGTAAACGCTTTTTTTTCAAAATTATTTGTTTTTGTGCCTCCATATTTGAAGAGCCGTAACGTTTTTATTTTTTCGCCGATGCGGTTGTATGAGGGCTTTTTTTTGCGGGACGACTTGTAGTTTTTATTGGTACCATTTTGGAGTAGATGCGACTTTTTGATCACTTTTTAATCACATTTTTTTAAAGTCAGTATTCACAGAAAACAGCAATTTTTCCGTTGTTTTTTATTACATTTTTTACGCCGTTCACCGTGCGGGTTAAGTAATGTAATAGCTTTATAGTCGGGGTCGTTACGGACGCGGCGATACCAAATATGTGTAACTTTTTAACTTTATTTTGGGTTTTTAATACTAAAGCAGTTTGTAAGGGGAAAAAGTGGGTTTTTCATTTTATTTTTTATTAACTTTATTAAACTTTTTTTTTTAAACTTTTTTACTAGTCCCACTAGGGGACTTTAATATGCGATTCTCCGATCGCTATTATATTACACTACAATACTTTTGTATTGCAGTGTATTACTGCCTGTCCGTTTAACATTCACTACAGGCAGACCTGGGGGCCTTTATTAGGGCGGGTTCACACATAGCGGAATTTCACTTAAATTCCGCTGCGGACACTCCGCAGCGTTAATCCGCAGCGGAGCCGTTTCTCCATTGACTTTCACTTTAATTTAGCAGTGTTCGTTTACACGATGCGTACAATTCCGCTGCGGAGCATAGGCTGCGGAGCGGAATTTGGTGTCCGCAGCATGCTCTGTCTGTTGCGGAGCAGTGGCGGACTGGTTGCGGACTCATGGCGGAATTTCTCCATTGACTTCAATGGAGAGTCAAAATTCCGCAATGAAGTCCGCAGATCTTATGTGTGCTGCGGAGCGTATTGTTTTTACTACCATGACATTTCTTCATTCTGGCTGGACCTATGTATTTCTAGGTCTACAGCCAGACTGAGGAAGTCAATGGGGCTCCCGTAATGACGGGAGCGTTGCTAGGAGACGTCTGTAAATAGTCACTGTCCAGGGTGCTGAAAGAGTTACGCGATCGGCAGTAACTGTTTCTGCACCCGGGACAGTGACTACCGATCTCAATATACATGTATCTGTAAAAAAATAGATAAGTTCATACTTACCGAGAACTCCCTGCGTCTGTCTCCAGTCCGGCCTCCCAGAATGACGTTTCAGTGTAAGTGACGGCTGCAGCCAATCACAGGCCAAGCACAGGCTGCAGCGGTCACATGGACTGGAGCGTCATCCAGGGAGGTCCGGCCGGATGCCGAAAGAGGGACGCGTCACCAAGACAACGGGCGGTAAGTATGAATTTCTTTGACTTTCACTAGGGAAAGTGCTGTCCCTTCTCTCTATCCTGCACTGAATAGGGAGAAGAGAAGCACTTTTCCTGCAGACCGCAGCGGCCAGTCCGCATCAATTTTCTGCACATTTTGAGCAGATCCGCTGCAGAATCTGCAACGCAGATTCTGTGCGGCATTGATGCGGACAGTTGCGGAGGAATTCCGCCATGTGTGGTCATGCCCTTAGGCCCGCGGAGACACAGACACTCAGCGATCTTATCGCCAGGTGTCAGTGGGATGAGAGGGAGCTCCCTCCCTCTCTCGAAAACTACTCAGATGTGGTGCACGCTATTGAGCACCGCATCTGAAGGGTTAAAGGGGTGAGACCGATACTAATATCGATCTCACCTGGTCGAGCAGGGACGCTCCCAGCCCTCAGCTACATCTGGTAGCTGAGAGCAGGCAGATTTGACAGCTCCCTGCTCTGTTTACTTTATTCTGATGCAGTGCCGTGAAAAGGCATATGCATCAGAATAAAGCTCGTTAGTGGCCGCCATGAAAAGGCATATTGGCGGTCACTAACGGGTTAAGTTAAAAGCTAAAAACCAGCATCTGCTCTACACCCAGGGTGCCCATGACAAGACTTCCTGTGCACTTATATTTCAGCATTTTCATGAGAATATTCTTTGAAACCAAATCATCAACTATAGCACAGTGTCAAAAATTTTAGATAAAATAGAGGGATAGAATGATAGGATGTTTATTGTTGGCAGAAACAGGGAAGTTGGATCCAGCGCTAGGAGTGTGGTAGAGGTAAAACGGAAAACTAGTTTCCAAGTTTAATTGTTCTCTGTTAAAAATCGAAGCACAGGGGCTACGAAAAAATAAAGTGACAGGTAGGTCAGTCCAGAGTACAGAGAGAAGGAATGCAAGGGCGGTAGCCCCTGTGCTTCGATTTTTAACAGAGAACAATTAAACTTGGAAACTAGTTTTCCGTTTTACCTCTACCACACTCCTAGCGCTGGATCCAACTTCCCTGTTTCTGCCATACCTTCTGCGTGTGCCGACACGAGGATCCGTGTTGCTGATTCTTATATCCTTCTGTGACAAGGTGAGCTGGAGGAGTTCCTTCATATATTTTTTCTTGATGTTTATTGTTATTTAGAGTATATTTACGGAGAACCAAGAAAAAGAGAAAGCTATCCTGTACATACAGTGCACTCAAAGTCTTTAGACCCTTTCACTTTATTCACATTTTGTTACGTTAAAGAGGCTCTGTCACCACATTATAGATAATGTAGATTACTGCAGTGTTTTTTACTTAGAAAAACGACCATTTTTGATGGAGTTATGACCTATTTTATGCTAATGAGTTTCTTAATGGACAACTGGGCGTGTTTTACTTTTTGACCAAGTGGGCGTTGTGGAGAGAAGTGTATGACGCTGACCAATCAGCGTCATACACTTCTCCCCATTCATTTACACAGCACATAGTGATCCTGGTTGTTCACTATGTGCTGTCACTTACTCACATATTAACGTTACTGAAGAGTCCTGACAGTAAATATACATCACTACCAGCCGGGACGTGATTTCTATTCAGAATCCTGACACTTCACTAACGTTTGTGTGAACTTTACAGCACAGCAAGCGTAATCTCATTTTAAATGACAGTTTACAGCGTAATCTCATACGAGACTACGCTTGCTGAAATTTCACACAAACGTTACAAACGTTACCAAAGTGTCAGGATTCTGAATAGACATCACGTCCTGGCTGGTAGTGATGTCTATTCACTGTCAAGACAGTTGAGTAACATTAATGTGTGTGTATGTGGCTGCACATAGTGATCTAGTAAGATCACTATGTATAAGTATAGGAAAGGGAAGTGGGAAAAGTAGTGTGTATTATCAAAATAGAAAAAATAATAAATATTTTATTGAAACAATTTAAAAAAACCAATGTTAGATGGAAATAGTGTTGTACCAAGATCCCCTAAATTGGCACACTAAGACAAATTATGTCTAGAATAAATATGCTCCGTTTTATTGAAGTTAAATAGCCTAGCCTCCACTGAAGATATGATTATAGGACTTCTAAAATGAACCCTACAGTGGTCCAGAAAATGTGTTTGTATCAATGAATTCTTAATGTTTGTTACCTATAGTAAATAGTCAGGGGACAGTCAGATTACATTTGATCCTAAAGGTTTCTCCAACGGGCTGTAAATTAAGCCCAGCGGTGGAGAAACCTTTGCATCAATGTGATTGCAATGTGTTATATACACATATAGTCCTATGTGGACAGGCACAGCACAGCAGAGTGGAAGCTGCTATGTGTTCCTAACTCCACAAGGAGAAAGAATGAGGCATACTGTCTGTGTGACCGCCCATGACTGTGGCTTTTCTCTCATTCTTTCTCCTTGTGGAGTTGGGAACACGTAGCAGCTTTAACTCTGCTGTGCTTTGCCTGTCCACATAGGACTATATGTGTATATAACACATTGCAATCACATTGATGCAAAGGTTTCTCCACCGCTGGGCTTAATTTACAGCCCGTTGGAGAAACCTTTAGGATCAAATGTAATCTGACTGTCCCCTGACTATTTACTATAGGTGACAATCATTAAGTCCTATAATCATATCTTCAGTGGAGGCTAGGCTATTTAACTTCAATAAAATGGAGCATATTTATTAGTAAAGTGCCAAAACAAATAACACATACACATATATGGTTTCCCCATGATCGTAACAACTTGAACAATAACATGAACACATTAATTAAACCGCCGGATGAACGGCGTCCAAAAAAAACGCAAAAAACAACGGCAAAATTCTCTCTTTTCTCCCATTCACCCCATAAAAAATTTAATAAAATTGAATCTATAAGTCCTATGTACCCCAAAATAGTACTAATGAAAACTACACCTTGGCCCACAAAAATCAAGCCCACATATGGACACATTGACGGAAAAATAAAAAAATTACGGCTCTTGGAATGCGGCGATGCAAAAACAAGTAATTTTTTTCTAAAAGGTTTTTTATTGTGCAAACGTAGGAAAACATATAAAACCTTTACATATTTGATATCCCCGTAATCGTGCCGACCCATAGAATAAAGTTAACATGTTATTTACACTGCATAGTAAACGGCGTAAATTTATAACGTGAAAATCAATGCTGGAATAGCTGCTTATTTTCAATTCTCACCTAAAATAAAGTTAATAAAAGTTAATCGATATATTATAAGCATCTAAAAATGGTGCAATTACAAAATACAACTCGTCCCGCAAAAAACTAGCCCTTATACGGCTATGTCCACAAAATAAAAAAAAAGTTACGACTGGAATGTAACCGTGAAAAAATAAAAAATAATCCTTGGTCGTTAACGCGCAAAACGGCCTGGTCATTAAGGGGTTAAGAAAGTCATTATCTAAATAAAAAAGACTGCTGTAATCTACATCACAGCTCCGATCACATTATGTAGAAGATAGGCCACTTATAATGTGGTGACAGTGTCTCTTTAAGGTCTTGTGCTAAAATAAATGCAAATTCAACTTTATCCCCATCATTCTGCACTTAATACCACATAATGACAAAGTGAAAACAAAATTTTAGAAATGTTTGTAAATTTATTAAAAATTAAAAACTGGCATGGACATAAGTATTCAGACTCTTTGCTATGACACTTGAAATTTATCACTGAGGGCCTCCCATTTCTCTAGATCATCTTTGAAATGTTTGTATACCTTGCTTGGAGTACACCTGTGGTGAATTCATTTGATTGGACATGATTTGGAAAGACACACCTCTGTCTATATAAGGTCTCACAGCTGACAATGCATATCAGAGCAAAAACCAAGCCACGAGGAGAAAATAACTGCCTGTAGAGCTCAGAGACAGGATTATGTGGAGGCACAGATCTGGAGAAGGGTACAAAATATTTTTTTTACTGCACTGAAAGTTCTGAAGAGCACAGCGGCCTCCATAATTCTTAAATGGAAGTTTGGAAAAAACAAGGACTCTTACTAGAGCTGTCCGCCCCACCAAACTCTGGTTGAGCTCCCCACTTTACTCCGGTTGAGCTCCAAAGATCCTGTGTGCAGATGGTAGAAACTTCCGCCAATCTGGGCTTTATGGCAGAGTGGCCAGAAAGATGCTTCTCCTTAGTAAAAGAAACATAAAAAGCCTGCCTGGAGTTTGCAAAAAGCACCTGAAGGACTCAGACTGTGATAAACAAGATTCTATGGTCTGATGAAACCAAGATTGAACTTTTTAGTCTCAATTCTAAGCATCATGTCTGGAGCAAACCAGGCACTGCTCATCGCCTGCCCAATACCATCCCTACAGTGAAGCATGGTGGTGGCAGCATTATGCTGTGTGTGTGTTTTTTAGTGGCTGGGACAGGGAGACTGGTCTGGGTTAAGGAAAGATGAATTGAGCAGAGTACAGAGTTATTCTTAATAAACACCTGATCCAGAGTGCTCTGGGCCTCAGACTGGGCCGATAGTTCACCTTCCAACTAGACAATAACCATAAGTATACAGCCAAGACAACACAGGAGCGGCTTAGGGACAGCTCTGTGAATGTCCTTGAGTGTCCCAGCCAGAGCCCTTACTTGAACCCAATCGAAAATCTCTGTAGACACTTGAAAATAACGCTCCACCGATTGTCCCCATCCAACCTGATAGGGCTTTAGAGGATCTGCAGAGAAGAATGGCAGAAAATTCCCAAATCCAGGTGTGCAAACTTTGTGGCATCGAAACCAAGAAGACTGGAGGCTGCCAAAGGTTTCTTCAGCTAAGTACTGCGTAAAGGGTCTGAATTCTTATGTTAATGCAATAATTCAGTTTTTCCTTTTCAATAAATTAGCAAAGATTACTAACATTTTGTTTTCACTTTGTTATTATGGGGTATTGAGTGCAAAATGATGGGGAAAAGCTTGTAAATCTTTTTTTTATTTTAGCACAAGGCCCCAACATAACAAAATGTGAAATATGTAAAGGGTCTGAAGACTTTCTGAATGCATTGAATTTCAGGTTAGGTAATGAAGGACCACTAATAGATCTGGTTTCATACTTTTTAGTTTGATCAATTGTAAAAAAAAAGTTACATTATTTTGCTTTAAGGACATTTTCAATGCTAATTATTTGCAAAAAAAATAAGAGAAAACCTGAAACTGACAGCAACCTCCATGACAGACCTAAATAATTTTGCATGATGTATTGTATTGTATAAACCATCACACAACATGTCGCTGGAGCATTACAGCCAGGTGTAACTTAAAGGGAAGGTGTCACGAAAAAAAACATTTTTATATATAATATTGCTTTTAGTATGTCATTAAAATAAATTTTATTTATTTTTGTTTTTGTGTTGTACTTTTTACTTTTTTCTTTCTTTTACTTCTCTATGGAGGCTGCCATTTTTTTTTCATCTCTGTATGTGTCGATTAACGACACATACAGAGATGGAATACGGCACATACATCCCCATAGAGAATGCGAACGGGAGCCGTTCCATTCACTATAGCATACGCCGTCTTTGTGGGACCGGCGCATGCGCCACTCCCACACAGACCAAAAGGAAGGTCTTTGGTAGAGCGACATCCGGCGCCATTTTAATGTGGACCGGAAGCCGCGGCCGGACAGTAAGATTACGACTTCCGGTCGCGGCTTCCGGCCATATGTTCAAAGCAGCGCAGACGCAAGGACTAGGAGCAGAGGTGGCAGCGGCGGCAGGAGCAGGTAAGTTATGTTTGTGTATGTGATGTGTGTGTATGTTAGTGTTATACTGTCTGATTACCACTGTATCTAATCCTCCTACACTGCATTCGCACAGAAAATGGCAGCACACTGTGTAGGAGGTTTGAACATTCAACCCCCTCCTTTCTTCTGGCACTAGCCAGGATAAAGGAGGGGGGATTGTGTGAGGACACTAGAGCAAGTGTGTCTACTCCAAATTTGCAGCATAAAGCAATGAGGTTGCTTTACCACATTGCCAATGCTGCAATTTTGGGAATTGCTCCCTCTAGTGACCAGCACATGGAAATGTTATAAATTAGAATCTAATTTATAATATTTCCTGACTTGTGAAAAAATTAAAAAAATTAAAACAATGTCTAATCATTTATATACTAACTGTTTAACTGAAAAAAACAAATAAATTCTAGCGATACATTCCCTTTAACTGGTTGCCGACACAGGACGAGTATGCTCGTCCTGAGCAGCGAGCACTTCGCGCATTAGGACGAGCATACTCGTCCTGTGTGACAGCCGTCTGTGCCGTCTCTGTGTGTGCGATCGAGAGCGGGGCAACGGCTGTAATACACAGCCACGGCCCCGCTCTGACAGCGGAGAGGAGAGAAACATCTTCTCTCCGCTGTTAACCCTTTGAACGCCGCGATGACAGCTGATCGCGGCGTTCAAGGAGAGGGGACTGCACATTGATCGCGTCACAGAAAATAACTGTGACGCGATCAAAGCCAACAACTCGTATGGCCAGACAGCCCAGGGTCCAGTGAAGGACCCCAGGGCTGTCTGAACATATTTCCTGTTGTTAGGGCATACTGAGGTATGCCCTAACAACTGCCTGTGTACGATCAGTAACAGGCTAATGTACTGGCATACAGATCTATGCCAGTACATTACAGTTACAAAATAAAAATCAAAATGATAAATCCCTTTATGGGATTAAAAAAAAAAGTTAAATGAATGTAAAAAAAAAATAATGGTAAATAAATAAATAAAAAGTAAATAAAATACACAGAAACACACATTTTTTATAATAAATAAACTTTTTAAAATATAAGTCCCAAAACATGAAATAATATATACATATTTGGTATCGCCACGACCGTAACAACCTGTACAACAAATTTATATCATTATTTATCATGATCGGTGTATGGTGTAAAAAAATAAATATTAAAACTGCAGCAGAACTGCATTTTTTCTGCATTTTAATCTAATTAAAAATTTATAGAAATTAAACGATAATGTATTTGTACCAAAAAATGGTACGTACATAAAGTACAACTCGTCCCGCAAAAAACAAAGTCTCATACAACTACGTCGTACAAAAAATAAAAGCGTTATGAGCGTCGGGATGCAAAGAGGGAAATTTAAAAAAAATTGCTCTGTCCTCAAGGCTAAAATTGGCCGTGTCCTTAAGGGGTTAAAGCTCCTGAAGCCAATGCTATTATGCATAATATATAGTTTCTGTATAAGGGGAAGAAGGACCATTGCATCTCCTCAGACTCTAGGGTCTATGTGGTAATGCAACCTTTGCACTCCTGTAGTTAAACCTGTGGCTGCTGTGACACTTATTGCTTTTGTGCTCTAGCATACCTCCCAACCATCCCAGATTCAGCGGGACAGTCCCGGATTCCTACTATGGGGGCATTAGACTGTATGGTGGCAGCTGAGGGGACATTATACTGTATGGGGCAGCTATGGGGGCATTATGCTGTATGGGGGCAGCTATGGGGGCATTATACTACTGTGGGACAGCTATGGGGTATTATACTGTATGGAGGCAGCTATGGGGTATTATACAGTATGGGGGCATCTGTGGGGGCATTATACTGTATGGCGTCATTACACTGTATGGGGGCATCTGTGTGGGCATTATACTGTATGGGGAATCTGTGTAGGCATTATTCTGTATAAGTGCATCTATGGGGGCATAATACTGTACGGGGCAGCTATGGGGCAGTATACTGTATGGGGGCAGCTATAGGGGCATTATACTTTGAGGAGGCACTATGCGAGTATGATACTGTGTGGGCTGAACTAAGTGTGTATAGGCGGGGATTGGGCATGGTTAGAGGTGTAGCTTAAAAAGGAATAAATTTGCCCCTCTTAGCAATACTTGAAAGTTGTGAGGTATGGCTCCAGTCTTACAGCAGAGCAATCCTCAGTACTCTCTTGAGTATTTGAAGTATAAATTAAACCGCACAAAGCCTGAAAAAAATATGAAGACCTAAAATACACAAAACAAATGAGTTTCTTAAAATGTAAAAAGTTATGTCACAGTACTTATGTAATGATTTCTATTAGTAATAGTACTAGTAAATCAGAACATCCAAATTCATACACACGTTGTGATCACAGGCATGCTAGGATATGAGTAGCCGAGGATTGGTCAGATGAAAATGCATTGTAAAGTAAAGGAATATATTACAAACCCTTCTATAGTCACAGAGTTCAGTGATGTGGCTTAGGGGAGAACATATAGTCATGGCTGGCTCTAGTTCATATGGTAATCGGATGCATGTGTCTGTGTGTCTGTGGGAATATTTTTGGTCTTGGTTTGCTAGCCGTGCCTGGCAGGAAGACTCTGCAGCTCGTGATTAGATATGTTGGGCAGTGTGGTGACTATAATTTCCCAAGGTCACTGTAGGACAGGCAGGAAGTTGTCCACCCACAGCATTCTGGGACATGTAGTATTCTAGCATAGTGTTACCAAAGAGAAAAACATATGAGAATAGTTATGATGAATGCATATGTAATAGGCTGATATAGTGGACATCAGTTTCCCTACAAGTTTAATTACCAGCTGTCTGTAATTCACGGGATAGACCCAAGTTTTGCAGATTTGTCACTGTTTCCTAATTTCTGACCTTATGCAAAAAAAATAGCTAATTTTCTGTATGTTTAGTGAATATCATGTCATTAATTCATTTTCCCCAGGCTTAAATGCAAATGTTCATGGATTGGTACTATTTAAAGGAAATGTTTCCCCTATTTTTTTTTCCTAATTAAAACTGGATAGTAAAACATAATCTTTTTTTTTCTAACATGTTTTTATTTTTCGATTGTAGATTTTTTCAGTCTATTTTCTGTACATGATTATGGGGGTAGCCTTCTTGCTTGAGCTGCTAATAAGAGCATTTAGAGATGTGCTTTACATCAGGGACATGGATCATAGGAACCTATAAATAGGAGGAGACCCAATGACTTCTATGGGAGTGTTTTCTAGGCATGCTCTGTGACCTGTGCAGAGGTCATTGTGCAGGGAAGGGGAGAAGGGGAGCTGTGTCCTTCACTTATTGTCAATGGCAGTGTTAGAAAACGTCTGTCACCTTTAGGTTGTCATGACTACTAGCCAAGCTTCTGGGTGGCACTGATTTGAGATGCAGAGCCAATCTTATTTATCTGTCTGCAACCTATCAGGACCAAGGGTGGAGTATTTGAGTCTGTTCCGTTTTTTCATTGTTGCTGGTGATTTTCTTGTGAATGCATGTGAATCATCGTTTCTGATCAAGCTCCTGGTTACACCCTGAAACACCTTGACTACTTGGACTCTTTGAACTGGACTTCGGCTTTTTCTTTGGGTTTACCCTCTACTCACTGATTTGAATATTCTGCTCACAGCCGGTTTCCACCTCTGCAACTCCTGGTATTCTTCTGTTTTGTGATTTGGACTTTTAGTCTCGCCTGGTTTGAACTCTGCTTGTTAGTCACCCATCTGGCTTTCTGGCTATCTGTTCTGCATTGCCTACAAGTGCACTTCCTGTCCAACACCTTATTCTGTTAAAGCAACATGGGTTTTATGCAGCCAAATCCAACCTGCCTTGCGGCGGGCTCTGGGGCAGACCATAGACTAGCCCTGAACAGAGTGGTGACGGACTTGAGGTAGCTGATTCACTTGTATGCTTGATCCAGCTGCCTTTGGGGAATTGCTCATATAACAATTCCATAAACTTTCACTCTGGAGAATTGCTCAAGTAGTGACTCCTTGACATAATCACAAGCCCTTTAAAATTGTCTTTTCCACCATGCAACTTATGCATGCTCTGGTGGAGCAGATGAACGGTTTGACTCACAGCTCGTACAAGATCTGTCCGAAAGGATTCAACAACATTAAACTGTGCAGGTCCAAGCAGTCGTTTCAGCTGCAACTCCGATTGAACCTAAAATTAACTTACATGATTATTTTTCCGGTGATCGTAAGTCTTTCGTTAACTGTCGTGAGAGTTGTAAATTTTATTTTCGTCTAAGGCCTTTTTCTTCTGGGACTGAGCAGCAACGAGTTGGTTTCATCATTTCCCTATTGCAGGGAGAACCTGGGCCTTTTCGTTAAGACCTGATGCCCCTGAATTTTTCTCTGTTGAGACCTTCTTTGCGGCTCTCGGTTTATTATATGGTGAACCAGATATCACTGCAGTGGCTGAGTCCAATCTGTTATCCCTCCAGCAGGGACGGCGTCCTGTCGAGGATTACAGTTCGGAATTTAGACAGTGGTCTGTGCCTTCACAGTGGAATGATGTAGCGCTCCATTGACAATTCCACCGAGGCCTTTCTGAAAACCTTCTGGTAAATTACCCTCCGCCCTCGACTTTAGAAGATACCGTGAATCTCGTTGTGCGTCTTGACTGACGTCTACAAGAGCGCAAAAATGAACATTCAGCAATGTTCTCTCCTCTTCCCTGCGCTGAGATCCCTCCATCTTTCTCACAGGAGACCATTCAGTTGGGGTCCACGATGTCTTCTCAAGAACTCTTCCAAACGTCCGGCTCTGGAAAACTTTAGAGCCTAGATGACCACAGGGAATGCCATGTGGGTGGTCAGGGATTTCCCACATTTTTTCAAAAGATCCTTTTGTCTGCTAATATATTGTTTAACAATGTTTGTATTTCTGGTCAGGCTTTTGTAGATTGTGGTTCTGTGGGTAATTTTTTGGATTTTCAGGTTGCTAAAAAATTGGCTATTGCCCTCGTTCAACTAAGGAGCCCTGTCAAAGTGTCTGCTGTAGATAATACCCCTCTCTCTCAGGGGTCGGTCAAGTTCTCCACTCCTCCTGTTACTTTGGAAGTGGGTACCTTGCATACTGAACTAATCTCTTTCTTTATCCTAGAAAATTTGGCTACTGAGGTAATACTGGGTATTTTATGGTTACAGGCACACAATCCTGTTATTGATTGGGTAAAGGCAGATTTGATTAAGTGGAATCCTAAATGTCATGAATCTTGTATGTCTCTGTCTACTAATGTATCTTGTAATAACATCGCTGCCTGAGTGTATTCAAGATTTTGAGGATGTCTTTTCTAAAATCGGTTGTAAATCCCTCACTCCTTATAGACCGTATGATTGCTCTATTGATGCTAAGCTTCCTAAAGGGAGATTTATAATCTTTTTACTCCGGAAAGACAAGGTATGAAAGATTATATTAAAAACAGTGTCTGTAAGGGTCATATTCGTCCATCTACTTCTCAGGTAGGGTGCAGGTTTTTTCTTTGTTGAAAAGAAAGATGGCAGTTTAAGACCCTGTATCGACTACCGTGAATTGAACAAGATTACCGTTAAAAATTAATATCCTCTTCCACTCATTCCGGCCCTAATTAATCAGATCTCAGGGGCCAAATGGTTCCCTAAACTAGATTAACCCTAGGCCTACAATTTGGTTCGTATCCGAAAAGGGGATGAGTGGAAGACAGGATTTAATACTCGAGATGGTCATTATGAGTATTTGGTCATGGCTTTTGGTTTAAGTAATGCTCCAGCTGTTTTTCAGAACCTGGTAAATGATATTTTCTGAAATTTTATTGGACGCTTTGTTTTTCTGTATCTGGACGATATTCTTGTATTTTCTTCTAATTGGGCCTCTCATGTTTAACATTTAAGTTCCGTCCGTCAAGTACTGAGGGAAAATTGTCTTTATGCAAAATTTGAAAAGTGTCTTATTGGAGTTCAGAAAGTAAATTTTTGGGGATATGTTCTGTCTCCTCATGATTTTCGTATTGACTCCGCTAAGGTTCAGGCGGTTCTTGATTGGGTTCGACCCACTTCACTAAAAGCTCTACAGAGGTTCCTGGGTTTTGCTAATTATTACCGAAAATGTATTCATAATTTTTACACCGTTGCCAAACCTTTGACAGATCTTACGAAAAAAGGATCTGACCCTTTAAATTGGAAACCTGGTACGCTTCCATACAACGTTGTTGTATGGAAGCACCTGTACTTGTTCAACCTGACATTTCAAGCCCCTTTATTGTTGTGTTTAATGCCTCAGAAGTAGGTGTGGGGGCTGTGTTGTCTCAAGGATTCTCTTTACTGACAAATTTGCGTCCCTGTGCATTTTTCTCTTGTAAGTTCTCTGCCACTGAGAAAAATTATGATATACACTACCGTTCAAAAGATTGGGGTCACCCAGACAATTTTGTGTTTTCCATGAAAACTCACACTTAGATTTATCAAATGAGTTGCAAAATGACTAGAAAATATAGTCAAGACATTGACAAGGTTAGAAATAATGATTATTATTTCAAATAATAATTTTCTCCTTCAAACTTTGCTTTCGTCAACGAATGCTCCATTTGCAGCAATTACAGCATTGCAGACCTTTGGCATTCTAGCTGTTAATTTGCTGAGGTAATCGGGAGAAATCTCACCCCATGCTTCCAGAAGGCCCTCCCACAAGTTGGATTGGCTTGATGGGCACTTCTTGCGTACCATACGGTCAAGCTGCTCCCACAATAGCTCTATGGGGTTGAGATCTGGTGACTCCGCTAGCCACTCCATTACAGATGGAATACCAGCTGCCTGCTTCTTCCCTAAATAGTTCTTGCATAATTTGGAGGTGTGCTTTGGGTCATTGTCTTGTTGTAGGATGAAATTGGCTCCAATCAAGCGCTGTCCACAGGGTATGGCATGGCGTTGCAAAATGGAGTCATAGTGTAATGATGGGGGTAGGGAAACAGACAAGTGAGCCCTAATCTACCCGCCACTCAGTCCCTGCCTACTTGCAACGACCTGCCCTAGGCGACGGGGTACAACTGGGCGACGGTCCCTACGCTCAGTAAGTGCACGACTGTCAGGATTCTGTTGTTATACTGCAAAATTACCACTAGTGGCCGCTGTTTTACACTTTGAAGAATTGTGCTGCACTTTTACTCCTTACCACTGGAGGCTGCTGTTTTGCCCTTAAACTTGCCCTTAACCAAGATGGCAAATGTTGCATCGTGTGGAACCACCTTGTTTCCTGTTTGGGCCTACTTCAGACCACATGGAATACCAAACAGTGCTTGAGTATTGTGACTTGTTCCGGTCTCCTGCTCCTGAGAACTGTCTTTGCCAGACTGTTCCTACTTCCTTGCTATCTACTTCTACTCGTGTTCCACCCTCCAAGCACTGTTGCTGGGTACGTCTCACCGGGTTCTGCACTGTGCTCCGCTCGCTACTCCTGACCATAGGATTCCAGCAGTGTTCGCCAGTATCGTAACAACGACAGACAAACAGACAAGGGTACACAGAAGCTAAGGGAAATGGGGCAGTTGCTCACGGCAACACCGTGAGCAACAAGAGTGGTGAACGAGCCGAGTCAAACCAGGAGTGTGCGAGGTACCAAACGCAGAGCAGGAGAGTAGTGAACAAGCCGAGTCAAACCAGGAGTGTACGAGGTACCAAACGCAGAGCAGGAGAGTAGTCAGTAAGCCAGGGTCAGTATGAAGCAGGGTCAAATAGTTCAGAAGCTGCAGCAGGGCCAGGAAACCAAACGAGAAGAATCACAAGCAAGGAGGAACAGGAAAGGCAGGTATAAATAGACAGAGGGCGGGAGCTAGCTCCGTCTGGCCAGGCTGTAATAGGCTCTCCCACTCCTAAGCCTGTCATCCTGAGTGGTGGAAGATGGAGTCAGTCTCACAGACATAGAAGCAGGTGCAGACTGATTACCTATGGGCGTTGACACAGAAGCTGTGCCTGGCAGATCCTTTACAGTACCCCCCCTTTTATGAGGGGCCACCGGACCCTTTCTAGGTGGACCTGGTTTATTGGGGAAACGAAGGTGGAACCTCCTGACCAATACCCCAGCGTGAACATCCCGGGCGGGTACCCAAGTCCTCTCCTCAGGCCCGTATCCTCTCCAATGGACCAGGTACTGGAGGGAGCCTTGGACCATCTTGCTGTCCACAATCTTGGCCACCTCGAATTCCACCCCCTCAGGGGTGAAAACGGGAACAGGAGGTTTCCTCGAGGGAGCCAAGGACGGGGAGCAGCGTTTAAGGAGGGAGGCATGAAACACGTCGTGTACTCGAAAAGATGGGGCAACTCCAGTCGGAAGGAGACAGGATTGAGGACTTCAATGACCTTGTACGGCCCTATAAACCGGGGAGCAAACTTCTTGGACGGGACCTTAAGGCGCAAGTTCTTAGACGATAGCCACACCAGATCCCCGACCATAAACAAGGGGTTAGCAGAACGTCTTCTATCTGCCTGAGTTTTTTGTATGCTCTGGGACTCCTCTAGGTTCTTCTGAACCTGGGCCAAGACTGTGCACAGTTCCCGATGAACGACCTCTACCTCGGGATTGTTGGAACTACCAGGTGAAACGGAGGAGAACCGTGGATTAAACCCAAAATTACAGAAAAAGGGGGAGAACCCTGACGAGTTACTGACCCGGTAATTAAGGGAATATTCGGCGAGGGGAATGAATGAGACCCAATCATATTGACAGTCAGAGATAAAACACCTTAAATATTGTTCTAGAGACTGATTAGTCCTCTCAGTTTGGCCATTCGTTTCAGGATGGAAGGCAGAGGAGAAGGACAGATCAATCTCCAACTTTTTACAGAAGGCTCTCCAAAACAATGAAACAAATTGTACCCCTCTGTCCGAAACAATATTGACAGGGACCCCATGGAGACGCAGGATGTGTTTGACAAACAAGGTAGATAACGTCTTAGCATTGGGTAGTTTCTTGAGGGGCACAAAATGGCACATCTTACTGAAGCGGTCTACTACAACCCACACCACCCACTTGCCTTGAGATGGAGGCAAATCGGTGATAAAATCCATGGAGATATGGGTCCAAGGTCTCTGGGGAATGGGCAAAGAACGTAGTAAGCCCGCTGGTCGGGACCTGGGAGTCTTGGACCTAGCACAAACCTCACAAGTGGCGACGTAGGCCTTAACGTCTTTAGGCAACCCAGGCCACCAATAGTTTCTGGCAATGAGGTGCTTGGTACCCAGGATTCCTGGATGACCAGATAGTGCGGAGTCATGATTTTCCCTAAGTACCCTTAGCCGGAATTGCAGGGGAACAAACAGCTTGTTCTCAGGAAGGTTCCCGGGAGCTGAACCTTGGTCAGACGCAATTTCAGAGACTAAATCAGAATCAATAGAGGAAATGATTATACCTGGAGGCAAAATACAAGCAGGATCTTCCTCCGAAGGAGGGCTGGCCATGAAGCTACGCGACAGTGCATCAGCCTTAATATTTTTAGACCCAGTCCTATAGGTAACCAAAAAGTTGAATCTGGTAAAAAATAACGCCCATCGAGCTTGTCTCGGGTTTAGCCTCCGAGCAGATTCTAGGAAAACCAGATTCTTGTGGTCGGTAAGGACCGTTACCTGGTGCCTAGCCCCCTCCAGGAAGTGGCGCCACTCTTCAAATGCCCATTTAATGGCTAAGAGTTCGCGGTTGCAAATATCATAGTTACTCTCAGTGGGCGAAAACTTCCTGGAGAAGTAGGCACAGGGACGGAGATGGGTGAGGGACCTGGTACCCTGGGACAAGACAGCCCCCACTCCCACCTCGGATGCGTCAACCTCCACGATAAATGGCTCCATTTGGTTGGGCTGAACCAGCACCGGGGCCGAGATAAAGCACTTCTTAAGGACCTCGAAAGCCTGGACAGCCTCAGGAGGCCAGTGGAGGAGATCAGCACCTTTGCGAGTGAGGTCCGTAAGAGGCTTAGCGATGACCGAGAAGTTAGCAATAAATCTCCTGTAATAATTATCGAACCCCAAGAATCACTGTAACGTCTTCAGGGAGGCAGGTTGGACCCATTCCGCCACAGCCTGGACCTTGGCGGGGTCCATGCGGAATTCATGAGGAGTGAGGATTTGACCCAAAAATGGTATCTCCTGCACCCCAAACACACATTTTTCGGTCTTTCGCAAACAGTTTGTTTTCCTGAAGGACCTGGAGCACCTTCCTGACATGCTCAATGTAGGAGGACCAGTCCTTGGAAAACACAAGTATGTCATCAAGGTACACTACAAGAAATACCCCCAGGTAATCTCTTAAAATCTCATTTATGAAATTCTGGAAGACCGCGGGAGCATTACACAACTCAAAGGGCATGACGAGGTATTCAAAATGATCTTCGGGTGTGTTAAACGCAGTCTTCCACTCATCCCCCTCTTTGATGCGGATAAGGTTATACGCCCCCTGTAGATCAAGCTTAGAGAACCATTGGGCCCCCTGAACCTGATTAAAGAGATCAGGAATCAAAGGAAGGGGATACTGGTTCCTTACAGTGACCTTATTCAAGTTACAGTAGTCAATGCATGGCCTAAGACCACCATCCTTCTTCCCTACGAAGAAGAATCCAGCACCTACAGGAGAAGTAGAGGGGCAAATGTAACCCTTGGCCAGGCATTCCTGGATATACTCTCTCATGGCTTCACGTTCGGGACAAGAGAGATTAAGTACCAAATCGATAGCGCAATCGTATTCTCTATGAGGAGGTAACACTTCGGAGGCCTCCTTAGAGAAAACATCAGCGAAGTCCTGAACAAACTCAGGTAGCGTGTTCACCTCCTCAGGGGGAGAAATAGAATTAACAGAAAAACATGACGTCAAGCATTCATTACCCCATTTGGTAAGATCCCCAGTATTCCAGTCAAACGTGGGATTATGCAACTGCAACCAGGGAAGGCCTAAAACCAAATCGGACGATAATCCCTGCATCAACAGTACAGAGCACTGCTCCAAATGCATGGAGCCAACAAGGAGTTCAAAAACAGGGGTATGCTGTGTAAAATAACCATTAGCAAGAGGAGTGGAGTCGATACCCACTACCGGGACAGGTTTAGGCAAATCAATCAAAGGCATAGCTAGAGACATAGTAAATTCCACAGACATGATATTAGCAGAAGACCCTGAATCCACGAAGGCACTGCCGGTAGCAGACCTACCACCAAAAGAGACCTGAAAGGGAAGCAAGATTTTATTACGTTTCATATTTACGGGAAATACCTGTGCGCCCAAGTGACCTCCCCGATGATCACTTAGGCGCGGAAGTTTTCCGGCTGCTTATTCTTACGCCTAGGACAGGTGTTCACTTGATGCTTGTCATCCCCACAATAGAAGCAGAGACAATTCTTCCTGCGGAACTCTCTACGTTGTCGGGGGGACACGGAGGCCCCGAGTTGCATAGGTACCTCCGAGTCTTCCGTGGAAGAGCGAAGCAACGGGACCTCGGGAGGCATCATGGGGGAGTCAGAGGGGAAAACACAAAAACGTTCAAGTTGTCGTTCCCTGAGACTTCGGTCAAGTCGTACCGCTAAAGCCATAACCTGGTCTAGGGAGTCTGAAGAGGGATAGCTAACTAGCAGGTCTTTCAGGGCGTTCGACAGACCCAACCTAAACTGGCACCTTAAGGCAGGGTCATTCCACCGAGAAGCTACGCACCACTTCCTAAAGTCAGAACAATACTCCTCAACAGGTCTCTTACCCTGACGTAAGGTCACCAGCTGACTCTCGGCAAAGGCAGTCCTGTCAGTCTCGTCATAAATGAGTCCGAGAACAGAAAAGAAAAGTTAAATGGAGGAAAGTTCAGGGGCGTCAGGAGCCAAGAAGAAGGCCCATTCTTGGGGCCCTTCCTGGAGCCGGGACACAATTATACCCACCCGCTGGCTCTCAGAACCTGAGGAGTGAGGCTTTAAGCGAAAATAGAGCCTACAACTCTCCCGAAAGGAGAGAAAAGTCTTCCGGTCCCCTGAGAACCGGTCAGGCAACTTGAGGTGGGGTTCAAGAGGTGAGGTGAGGGGCACTACCATGGTAGCGTCAGGCTGGTTGACCCTCTGAGCCAGGGCCTGGACCTGTAGGGAGAGACCCTGCATTTGCTGAGCCAGGGTCTCAAGGGGGTCCATAGTAGTGTGAGGGACCAGGGTAGACTAGGTATATGGGCTTGTGATTATGTAATGATGGTGGTAGGGAAACAGACAAGTGAGCCCTAATCTACCAGCCACTCAGTCCCTGCCTACTTGTAACGACTGGGCGACGGTCCCTACGCTCAGTAAGTGCACGACAGACAAACAGACAAGGGTACACAGAAGCTAAGGGAAATGGGGCAGTTGCCCCCGGCAACACCGTGAGCAACAAGAGTAGTGAACAAGCCGAGTCAAAACCAGGAGTGTACGAGGTACCAAACGCAGAGCAGGAGAGTCGTCAGTAAGCCAGGGTCAGTATGAAGCAGGGTCAAATAGTTCAGAAGCTGCAGCAGGGCCAGGAAACCAAATGAGAAGAATCACAAGCAAGGAGGAACAGGATAGGCAGGTATAAATAGACAGAGGGCAGGAACTAGCTCCGTCTGGCCAGGCTGTGATAGCCTCTCCCACTCCTAAGCCTGCCATCCTGAGTGGTGGAAGATGGAGTCAGTCTCACAGACATAGAAGCAGGTGCAGACTGATTACCTATGGGCGTTGACACAGAAGCTGTGCCTGGCAGATCCTTTACACATAGCCTTCCTTATTCAAAATCCCTTTTACCTTGTACAAATCTCCCACTTTACCAGCACCAAAGCAACCCCAGACCATCACATTACCTCCACCATGCTTGACAGATGGCGTCAGGCACTCTTCCAGCATCTTTTCAGTTGTACTGCGTCTCACAAATGTCCTTCTGTGTGATCCAAACACCTCAAACTTCGATTCGTCTGTCCATAACACTTTTTTCCAATCTTCCTCTGTCCAATGTCTGTGTGCTTTTGCCCATATTAATCTTTTCCTTTTATTAGCCAGTCTCAGATATGGCTTTTTCTTTGCCACTCTGCCCTGAAGGCCAGCATCCCGGAGTCGCCTCTTCACTGTAGACGTTGACACTGGCGTTTTGCGGGTACTATTTAATGAAGCTGCAAGTTGAGGACCTGTGAGGCGTCTATTTCTCAAACTAGAGACTCTAATGTACTTCACTTGTTGCTCAGTTGTGCAGCGGGGCCTCCCACTTCTCTTTCTACTCTGGTTAGAGCCTGTTTGTGCTGTCCTCTGAAGGGAGCAGTACACACCGTTGTAGGAAATCTTCAGTTTCTTGGCAATTTCTCGCATGGAATAGCCTTCATTTCTGAACAAGAATAGACTGTCGAGTTTCACATGAAAGCTCTCTTTTTTTAGCCATTTTGAGAGTTTAATCGAACCCACAAATGTAATGCTCCAGATTCTCAACTAGCTCAAAGGAAGGTCAGTTTTATAGCTCCTCTAAACAGCAAAACTGTTTACAGCGGTGCTAACATAATTGCACAAGGGTTTTCAAGTGTTTTCTGAACATCCATTAGCCTTCTAACACAGTTAGCAAACACAATGTACCATTAGAACACTGGAGTGATGGTTGCTGGAAATGGGCCTCTATACACCTATGTAGATATTGCATTAAAAACCAGACATTTACAGCTAGAATAGTCATTTAGCAAATTAACAGTGTATTTCTGATTAATTTAATGTTATCTTCATTGAAAAAAACTGTGCTTTTCTTGCAAAAATAAGGAAATTTCTAAGTGACCCTAAGCTTTTGAACGGTAGTGTAGGTTATCGCGAGCTTCTTGCTATTGAGTGGGTGTTTGAAGAATAGTGCCACTTTCTGGAGGGAGCTAGACATCAAATTACTGTACTTACTGACCATAAAAAACTGACTTTCTTAGAATCAGCTAAGAGACTCAATCCCAGACAGGCTAAGTGGGCCTTGTTCTTTACCTGATTTGACTTTATAGTAACCTACAGACTCAGGTCTAAAAATGTCAGGGATGATGCATTATCTCAAAGTTTCTGCTCCTCACAGGTCCCGACATTCAGCCTGAATCTTTTGTCTAAAGGGATAGTGGTTTCTGCATTATCGCCTGATCTTGCAACTGAGATTAAGGAATGTCAGCAGCTCGCTCCGCAAACCATTCCTGCTGGGATATTGTTTGTGCCTCGTCAGTTCAGATTTCGTTTGCTTAATGAGTTACATGATTTTATTTTGTGTGGTCATAACTGGTACTAAAACACTAATCTCACGTCTCTACTGGTGTCCATCTGTATCTCGTGATGTTAGTTCCTAGGTCTCTGCTTCTGATGTCTGCGCTCGCGCTAAGACTCCTCGAGCTTGTCCTATGGGTGAACTACTTCCATTGTCTGTTTTACAGATACCTTGGTCCCATCTGTCTATGGATTTTTTCACCGATTTGCCTCCTTCTGAAGGGAAAACTGTCATTTGGGTTGTGGTGGGCCGTTTCAGTAAAATATGTCATTTCATTCCATTGCCTCAACTCCCTGATTCCAAAACATTGTCTAAATTATTTATTGATCAAGTGGTTCGTCTGCAATATATTCTGGAAAATATTGTCTCAGATAGAGGTGTACAATTTGTGGCTAACTTCTGGAGAACTTTCTGCAAGAAACTTGGTGTACAGTTATCTTTCTTTTCAAACCTTGGAACAATATCTGAGGGGTTATATTTCGGATAACCAGGCTAAATGGGTCTCATATCTTCCAGTAGCGGAATTTCCTATAAATAATTGTCACCATGTTTCTCTTGATACATCGCCATTTTTCTGTAATTATGGTTTTCATCCTCATTTTGGCTCATTTTCCGCCTCTTCTATTGATAACCCTGAGGTGGAAGTTGAATCAAATAAACAGTTTGGGCTCAGGTTTAATTGAACCTGAAGAATTCCCAATTAATTCAAAAGAAAAATGCTGACAAAATACATACGGTGGGTCTTGCGTTCAGTGTGGGACAAAAGGTGTGGCTTTCCACTAAGAATCTTCGACTGAAAGTACGGTCTCGTAAGTTTGCTCCTAGGTTTATTGATCTATACAAAATTGTTGAAGTTAATAACCCTGTGTCGGCTCTTCCTCCTTTTAAAATTCATGATGTTTTTCATAAATCCTTAAAAAAAATGGTACCACCATTTAATCCACTCAAGAAACTTCCTCCTCCAGTTCAGGTAGAAGGAGATATGGAATTTGAGGTTTCCTAGGATTGTGGATTCCAGAAGAGTCAGGGGTACACTCCAGTACTTGGTGCACTGGAAGGGTTATGGCCCAGAAGAGCGAACTAGGGTACCTGCTTATTCAGTTCATGCTGATCGTTTAGTTAAAGTTTTACAATTGAAGTTTCATTTGAAACCTAGCCCAAGGTTTAAGGGTCTGGTGGCCCCTCGTGGAAAGGGGGGTACTGTTAGGAAACATCTGTCACTTTCAGGTTGTCATGACTACTAGCCAAGATTCTGGGTGGCCCTGGTTTGAGATGCAGAGCCAATCTTATTTCTCTGTCTGCAACCTATCAGGGACAAGGGTGGAGTATTTGAGTCTATTCAGTTTTTTCATTGTTGCTTGTGATTTTCTTGTGAGGTCATGTGTCTGATCAAGCTCCTGGTTACACCCCGAATCACCTTGACTACTTGGACTCTTTGAACTGGACTTCGGCTTTGTTTTTGGATTTACCCTCTGCTCACTGATTTGGATATTCTGCTCACAGCTGGTTTTGAACTCTGCAACTCCTGGTATTATTCTGTTTTGCAATCACCTGGTTTGAACTCTGCTTGTTGATCACCCCTTTGGCTTTCTGGTTATCCGTTCTGGTACCTCCTGTCCAACACCTTATTCTGTTATAGCAACCTGGGTTCTATGTGGCCAAATCCAACCTGCCTTGCGACGGGCTCTGGTGAAGGCAACTGAGTAGCCTTAGACTGTGCTGACCAGAGTGGTGACGGACTTGAGGTAGCTGAATTACTTGTACACTTGATCCAGACAGTCTCCAGCTGCTTTTGGGGAATTGCTCGTATGGCAATTCCATAAACTTTTACTCTGGAGAATTGCTAATGTAGTGATTCCTTGACAGCCAGATCCTGAGTTGTTACCTTTCATTATAATCCTGTCTGTAATAATAATGTGATGACTTCTGAGAAGTGACCTCTGCAGAACAGGAAGTTTCAGTCTATTGTGAGGCTCAGTGGCCAGAGAGTAAACTGCAAGATTTTACGATTATTTTATAATATAGATAATACTAGAGATGAGCAAATTTCACAAAATTTGTTTTGGGTCTGATTCCGTCAAACTGGCCGTCGGATTCGATTTGGTCCGTTAATGGAATTTGCCCCAATTACCATGAACAGTCATGTATGACACTCTGTGGTCTTCTAGGACTGTATCCAAACCCTTTCCTGCTTTTTAACGCCAAGAGCGCATTAGTAATGTCAAAGTGACAGCAACATAAATACACTCCTCAACATTGAAATTGCAACACCAAGAAGGAAAAGTTTTGCAATTGTGGAAATCACAGGATCGATAGACATGTTAATGATATGCAAAAAAATTTAAAAATGGAAACAAAATATTCCAAACATCTTGACTTATTTAGTATAGAGTATGAGCTCCACACGCAGAAATACACGCTCTTACATGCCTTGGCATGCTATCAATGAGATTATTAATGGTTGTTTGAGGAATGTTAGGCCACGCTGAATGCACTTGGGCACTCAAATCACCAAGATTGGTTACTGGCAGCTCCCTTTACAATTGCTGACCAATGACGTCCCAGTTGTTCTCAATGGGAGGCAAGTTTGGAGATGCTGCAGGCTGCTTATAGTAGCACGAGTACCAGTAGCCTAGCCTCGTCCTGTTGAAAAATGGCTTCTGGGACACTTTGGAGAAATGGCCATACCACTGGTTCCACAACCAAATAAATGTTACACTGAGCTATTAGTGTACCTGAAATGAAGACTAGAGAGGTCCAGCTGCCGTACATTATGCCACCCCATACCATAATCCCTGGAGTAGGACCAGTGTGACGTTCCCTCTTCATGGCTATTTGCCTCTGCACACCTCTTGCTGTCATTCCTGTTCGTTGTTGTTATCCCAACCTCCAGGACATGCAACATTGAACAGTGCTGACATGTTGGTTATGGCGCGTAGTGATCTACCGGAGTTATAAACCAAGGTCTTTCAATTCAAGTATTCTGTCTATCTGAGTTTGAGACAAGTAGCGATAATTGGCATGTAGATGAACAGGAGGCATTTCACAATCATCCCACACCACTTGATCCGATTTTTGAGGTTTCATGTGGCTAAAAAACTTTGCTTTCAGTCTGGCATTTATGCCCCTCCCACATGTCACAGATTCGTGCCAGGTGCTTGAAAATGTGATCATTTGTAGATCTTAGCGACATCTACTACTGTATATCCACGATTTGCATAACCTTATGGCTTGTCCTTCTTGGTGTTGCAATTTCAGTGTTGAGGAGTGTAGCTATGGATGGCAGCCAGAGGTAATAAAACACACTGCACTGTTGGATTTTTTATGCTCTTTAACCCCTTAATACCGAAGGTGTTTTAAGCCTTAGTGACCAGAGCAATTTTCACAGTTTTGCCATTCACAGATGTAACACAGTATAAGGGCTTATTCAGACGAACGTATAACACGTCCGTGCTATGCGCGTTATTTTCACGCGCGTTGCACGGACCGATGTTAATCAATGGGGCCGTTCAGACTGTCCGCTGCGTAAAACTCACGACATGTCCTATATTTACCCGTTTTTCGCGCATCATGCACCCATTGAAGTCAATGGGTGCGTGAAAACCGCTCACGGCACACGGAAGCACTTCCGTGTGCCGCGCGCGATGTACGCTACAGTAGTCAAAACTATGAATGAAAACAGAAAAGCACCACGTGCTTTTCTGTTTACAAACATAAAAACAGAGTGTCATAATGATGGCGGCTGCGCGAAAATCACGCAGCCACGCATCATATGCTGCTGACACACGGAGCTTTTATGGACCTTTTGCGCACGCAAAACGCAGCGTTTTTTGCACGGGCAAAACGCACACGCTCGTGTGAATCCAGCCTTACTCTGTATATGTTTTATGTATCGATGTGAATTTTGCACTGTTTTCTTGGGACATGTAGTGCTTCCTTTTTGTGGTATATACTGTATGTATAGGTAACATTTTTGTAACTTTTTTTTATATCCGTGGAAAGACAGAAAACAAAATAAAAATTTAGATTTTTCATCATTTAAAATGTAACGGTTTGAAAATAAAAGTAATTGTACCATACAAATGTATTGAAATATATTTTTTCATTTATCCTGATCATAAGAACACCTGACTTGGAGGTGTAGTTTATTTTTTTTGACCTGAAATATAGTATAAAACACAAGTTCCCCTTTTTTCAATTATGCACTAAAATGTCTTAATTTCGTTTTTTATCCCATGGTAGTAATATATGGGTAATGGACTTTAAGTCCAATAAATAATGGTAAAAAAACATTGTGTTCTACAAACTAGACACTCTAAGGTCTATTTCTAGTGGTTCAATTTCCGTTTTAACCCTTCACACCTTTTACAGAATTTGCCCAAACTTGGGCCAAAAAAATGTAAATTGCATTTTTTTTTACAAAAGTGGCACTTTTCTTAAGCCATTTCTAAACACCATATGACATACTGGTAAAAGTGACACCTTTCCACATTCTGCTATTTCTCCCGTGTACGGTGATACCAAATATGTGTGTCTAATCTATTATATGGACCCGTTATAGGGCATATCATGGAAGGAGTCCATTTTGGCTTTCGGAGGCCTGTCACACCAGAATTAATTTTAGTGCACCATGCTGCATTTGCCATAGTACTGGAGCGGCAGACTGTCAGAATTTACAAAAAATGACCATGATACAAAAAAATACACACCCCAAATTCTATTTCTAGCAGTTCAATTTCTGTTTTAACCCTTCACGCTTTTTACAGAATTTGTCCATACTTGGGCCAAAAAAATGTAAATTGCATTTTATTTTTTTACAAAAGTGTCCCTTTTCTTAAGCCATTTCGAAACACCATATGACATACTGGTAAAAGTGGCACCTTTCCACATTCTGCTATTTCTCCCGTAATGGCAATACCAAATATGTGTGTCTAATCTAGTATATAGACTCGTTATAGGTCATATCATAGAAGGAGTCCATTTCGGATTTTGGAGGCCTTTTTACGCCAGAGCTGATTTTAGGGAACCACGCTATATTTGCCGTGGTACTGCAGGTCATTTTGACAAGTATAAATGTCCTGCTAATATTCATCTAGGGGTATAGTGAGTATTTTTAGGTGGAAAGAAATAAAAAATATTTTTTCCCAGAAAATACAGTATTGCTGCATTTTTACAGTGAAACATTATCCAATAAGCAACCCTTTCTTTTGGTTCTCCCTACAAAAACGGTGTGAAAGTAAATGAGTTAATAATGTGGGTAATATCACGGTCTTTGCCTTCATAGATTCTAAAGGCAGATGTGTAGCCTGTACTGCTCTCACAGAGCTTGTAGATTTTAACCCCATATTTTGCTCTCTTTGAGGGGATATACTGGCGGAATGAGAGCCTGCCTTTGTAACTGATCAGCGATTCATCCACCACTAGGTTTTTTTCGGGGTTGTAAATGACTCCTCCAAAAATTTTATCAGGGGCCTTATTTTATACAGGCGGTCACGGCCTGGATCACTACGGGGAGGGGGGGGGCCTGGTGATTGTCGTTAAAATGAAGGAAGCGCATTAGCACTTTATATCTGCTTCTGGTCATAATGGCTGGAAAAACAGGTGTGGCATGTGTAGGGCTTGTTGCCTAATATGACCGGATTGATGGCTTTTTCACTAACCCCATGTTGAGGATGAGCCGCAAAAATGTTTACGTTCGCCAGTATTTGTGGGGTGCCACTGCTTTGCATAGGAGGACATTGGCTTTTCAGCAAAGAATTGGCGAGCATACAGATTGATTTGGTTGACAACCAGCTCCAATAGTTCATCTGTAATGAATATTTAAAAAAAATCGGGGGCTGTAAAATTTTCCACATTAATATTTATCCCTGGTGTGGCAATAAATTCTTGGATATTAGGGGAAAAATACTCTGTGGGTACCCACTCAATATATTCTGGGGGAATAGAGTGGGCCATGTTTTGTACTTCTGCGACATACCCTGTGCTTGTGGACTCTGCAGCGACACTTGAATTGCAGAAAGCGTATCACTGTCGTCGCTATCACTGGTAGACAACATTTCTACCGCGGTTTCTGTATCGCTTTCATCGGACTCAGAAATTAACATGGCGTATGCCTCTTCCACCGTGAACCTTCTATGGGCCATTGTAATTACACACACGTACAACAAAGACTGTAACCAGACGCACACGCATACAAATTTTATTATTTTTTCTTTACTTTTTTTTTTCTTTCACAAAAATACACGGACGTCACAAAAGCACGCTCCACAAAAAACTGATGTCGAACAAACACGTAGACTATAAAACTTTTTTTTTTACATATATTCTTTTGAACTTTTTTTTTTTTGCACAAAAAAAATACACAGACGTCACACACGTACGCTACACAAAAATCCTAGGCTAAACCTAGACTAAACCTAGGCTAAACCTAGACTAAACCTAAGCTAACCCTAGACTAAACCTAGGCTAACCCTAAACTGACTCTAGAATAGAACCTAGAATAGAACCTAGAATAACCCTAGATAATCCTAAGGGCACGTTCACACGTAGCGGAATTCTCCAGCGGACGTTTTTTGCATTTGTTTCTTTCCATTTTTAGGAAAGTTAGTTCAGACGTTGCGGAAAACTCTGCTGCGGACCATAGGCTGCGGTGCAGAATTTTCCCTCCACAGCATGACTGTTGCGGAGAAGAAGCGGAATTTCACTGCGGATTTCAGCCTTTGCGGATTTCATTGCGTAATTGCCCCAAATCTGCACCAACATTTGCAGCGGAAAAACTCTGCCACGTGTGAACGTGCTCTAAGGATAAACCTAGCCTAGGTATACAAGTTTATATAAAGTTTATATATTCGATTTTTTGTAATTTAGTGTCTTTGGTGTCACAGTAAAATTCTCTCTCTGTCTCTTCCCATACAAAGTAACAAGTGTGAGGAGAGACAGAGAGACCAGTGGCGGATTATCATTAGGGCGTTTCGGGCGGTCGCCCGGGGCCCAAGACTGCCAGGGGGCCCAAGGAGCCTATGACCGCCCGAACCCCCTCATGCCCAGTGGCGTCGCTAGCACCGGAGGGAGCCCCGGTGCCAGGACCGCACCTGTCAGGCGAGGGGAGCTTTGCTTCTACTTAGCAGCCGTGGTCTGTGCTGCTTTAGAAGCTCCCCCTCCAGCCCCCCTTCCCTGCTCTAAACATCTCTGCTGCTAGCTGTCGGGACATGGGGGAGGGGAGACTGTCGGCGGGCTCTGTGCTGTGAGCAGGAGAAGAGCTGCAGTGAAGACATAAAAGGTAAGTGCATGTGTGTTTAATATCCATATTCATGTGTGTTTAATATCCATATTCATGTGTGTTTAATGTCCATATTCATGTATGTTTAATGTCCATATTCATGTATGTTTAATGTCCATATTCATGTATGTTTAATGTCCATATTCATGTATGTTTAATGTCCATATTCATGTATGTTTAATGTCCATATTCATGTATGTTTAATGTCCATATTCATGTATGTTTAATGTCCATATTCATGTGTTTACAAGGTGTACTTTGTGTATAATGTGCATACTCGTGTATAATGTGCCTACTTAGTGTATAATGTGCATACTCGTGTGTACTTTGTGTACTATGCATACTTTGTGTATAATGTGCCTACTTTGTGTACTTTGTGCATAATGTGCGTACTTTGTGCATAATGTGCGTACTTTGTACTGTGCGTACTTTGTGCATAATGTGCGTACTTTGTGCGTACTTTGTGCATAATGTGCGTACTTTGTGCGTACTTTGTGCATAATGTGCGTACTTTGTGCATAATGTGCGTACTTTGTGCATAATGTGCGTACTTTGTGCATAATGTGGTACTTTGTGCATAATGTGCGTACTTTGTGCATAATGTGCCTACTTTGTGCATAATGTGCGTACTTTGTGCATAATGTGGTACTTTGTGTACTGTGCATACTTTGTGCATAATGTGCGTACTTTGTGTACTTTGTGCATAATGTGCGTACTTTGTGCATAATGTGCATACTTTGTGTACTTTGTGCATAATGTGCGTACTTTGTGCATAATGTCCTTACTTTGTGCATAATGTGCGTACTTTGTGCATAATATGGTACTTTGTGTACTGTGCGTACTTTGTGCATAATGTGCCTACTTTGTGTACTTTGTGCATAATGTGGTACTTTGTGCATAATGTGCGTACTTTGTGCATAATGTGCCTACTTTGTGTACTTTGTGCATAATGTGCGTACTTTGTGCATAATGTGCATAATGTGCGTACTTTGTGCATAATGTGCGTACTTTGTGCATAATTTGCGTACTTTGTGCATAATGTGGTACTTTGTGTACTGTGCGTACTTTGTGCATAATGTGCCTACTTTGTGTACTTTGTGCATAATGTGGTACTTTGTGTACTGTGTGTACTTTGTGCATAATGTGCGTACTTTGTGCATAATGTGCGTACTTTGTGCATAATGTGCGTACTGTGTGTACTTTGTGCATAATGTGCCTACTTTGTGTACTAGTGTTTAGGTAGTGTTAGCAATAGTTACGGCGCGGCAGGGTGGTGGTGGAGAAGGGGGGCCCAAGTTTGGGTAACAGCCCAGGGCCCATGGTCTTCTTAATCCGCCACTGAGAGAGACAGGTAGGAGAAACACTTTGTTTTTCATTTTGTGATCACTGTGAATGGTTCTCACAGTGATCACATGAACGGAGACCACTGTTATTGGTCTCCGATCACCACTCTGAAGCCAAGTCTGTTGCTAACAGCCTTGGCTTCAGAAGCAGATTACCCGATGAGGTACCAGTACAGTGAAAACCCCCAAGAAGTGACCCCATTTAGGAAACTACAAACCCTCAAGGAATTCATCTAGAAGGGTAGTGAGCATTTTGACCCCAAAGGTTTTGCAGAAATGAGTGCACAGTAGATGTTGCAGATTGAAAATTGCCATTTTCCACATATATGCCATTTCAGTGCCCAGCTTGTACCACTGGAGACTCACACCTCATAAATTGTTAAGTGTGTTCTCCAGAGTAAAGTAATACCCATATGTGGTCATAAACTGCTGTTTGGGCACACTGTCAGGCTCAGAAGGACTGCCATTTGGCTTTTGGAGCGTACATTTTGCTTGGTAGTAATTTTGTTTGTCATTTTACTGGTAATTCAGCTTATAATGTGGGGGCATATGAAAACTGTGAGGAGTACATCAGGGCATATGTAAGCTGTGTGGACTACATCAGTGGATATGTAAGCTGGGCGGAGTGCATCAGGGTATATGTAAGCTGGGCAGAGTGCATCAGGGTATATGTAAGCTGGGTGGATACATCAGGGTATATGTAAGGGTATGTTGACAGGCTTAGCAGAAAACGTCTGAAAATACCGAGCTGTTTTCAAGGGAAAACAGCTCCTGATTTTCAGCCATTTTTTTAGCAACTCGCGTTTTTCGCAGCGTTTTTTTACGCCCGTTTTTGGAGCTGTTTTTCTATGGAGTCAATGAAAAATGGCTCCAAAAATGGCTCAAGAAGTGACATGCATTTCTTTTTCGCTGGCGTTTTTTTATGGCCACATAAAAAAAACGGCCCGTCGGAACAGAACTCAGTTTTTCACATTGAAATCAATTGGCAGATGTTTGGAGGCGTTCTGCTTCCGATTTTTTGTCAGATTTTTGGCTGTTTACAGCCTGAAAAATGGCTGAAAATAAGCCGTGTGAACATACCCTAAGATGTGCGTAGTACATCAAGGTATATGTAAGCTGTGTGGAGTACATCAGGGTATATGAAAGATGTGTGCAGGGCCATTCTAGCTTTACTGCTGCCTGAGGTGAAAATTGAAATGGCGCTCCTCAGATTTTGATTGACATACCCCTGGCTGTTCTACATCACTACCAGCCTCATCCAACACTTGTGAATGTGCCGTTGCCTTGTACAGTGCAGCGATGAAGCCGGACAGAGTACACATCGCTGAACGGTGCGTGCCCAAGTAGTACAAGGCAATGGCACATCTGAGAAAGTTGTATCAGCCATGGGGATGTCAATCAAACGTGGAAAGGTGGGTTTGGAGGCAGGACAATGTGACTCTTCAGCATACCGGCACCGCCCCATGACCCTTTAATGAGTAATTAGCATATAGTGTGCGCTGTTTTAAAAGTTGATTTTATCGATTTTGCTGCATCTGAAATAAACATATATTTGGAAATATCGTCAGGTTATGTATTACCGCATGGTGGCGATTCAAGGGGTTACATAGTTACATAGTTACATAGTTAGTACGGCTGAAAAAAGACACATGTCCATCAAGTTCAACCAAGGGAAGGGAAGGGAAGGAAAAATTTCTACACATAGGAGCTAATATTTTTTTGTTCTAGGAAATTATCTAACCCTTTTTTAAAGCCATCTACTGTCCCTGCTGTGACCAGCTCCTGCGGTAGACTATTCCATAAATTCACCGTTCTTACTGTAAAGAAGCCTTGTCGCCTCTGCAGCTTGAACCTTTTTTTCTCCAGACGGAGGGAGTGCCCCCATGTTTTTTGAGGGGGTTTTACAAGGAACAGGATTTCACCATATTTTTTGTATGTGCCATTAATATATTTATATAAGTTAATCATGTCCCCCCTTAGTCGTCTTTTTTCAAGGCTAAATAGGTTTAATTCTTTCAATCTTTCCTCATAACTTAAATTCTCCATGCCCCTTATTAGCTTTGTTGCTCTTCTTTGTATTTTTTCCAACTCCAGGGCATCCTTTCTATGAACTGGAGCCCAGAACTGAACTGCATATTCTAGATGAGGCCTCACTAATGCTTTGTAAAGTGGTAATATTACATCCCTGTCCCGCGAGTCCATGCCTCTTTTAATACACGACAATATCCTGCTGGCCTTTGAAGCAGCTGATTGACACTGCATGCTGTTATTGAGTTTATGATTTACAAGTACACCCAGATCCTTCTCAACAAGTGACTCCCCCAGTGTAGCTCCCCCTAGGACATATGATGCATGCAGGTTGTTGGTACCCAGATGCATAACTTTACATTTATCTACATTAAACTTCATCTGCCAAGTGGACGCCCAAACACTTAGTTTGTTTAAATCTGCCTGTAATTCATGAACATCTTCCATAGTCTGAACTATATTACATAGCTTGGTGTCATCTGCAAAAATAGAAATCGTGCTATTAATCCCATCCTCTATATCATTAATAAATAAGTTGAATAATAGGGGTCCCAGCACTGAACCCTGGGGTACACCACTTATAACCGGTGACCATTCAGAGAAGGAATCATTGACCACAACTCTCTGGATACGGTCCTTGAGCCAATTCTCAATCCAATTACAAACTATACTTTCTAAACCTATAGTCCTTAATTTACCCATTAGGCGTCTATGGGGGACAGTGTCAAATGCCTTTGCAAAGTCCAAAAACACTAAATCCACAGCGGCCCCTCTGTCTAGACTTCTGCTCACCTCTTCATAAAAACATATCAGGTTGGTTTGACAACTTCTGTCCTTAGTAAAACTGTGCTGGCTGTCACTTATAATGCTATTTATTGTCACATAATCCTGTATATAGTCCCTCAATAGCCCCTCAAACATTTTCCCCACGATGGATGTTAAGCTTACTGGTCTATAATTACCCGGGGAAGACCTAGAGCCCTTTTTGAAAATAGGCACCACATTTGCTCTGCGCCAGTCCCTTGGCACTATACCAGTCACTAGAGATTCTCTGAATATTATGAAAAGGGGGACAGAAATAACTGAACTAAGCTCTTTAAGAATTCTAGGGTGTAACCCATCTGGTCCCGGGGCCTTGTGCACATTTATTTTATTTAATTTAGCTTGGACCATCTCTACATTCATCCAATTCAGTATATCAACTGATATATTAACAGACAGGTTCCCATTAAATATACAATGAATTGAAAACAATTCCATCTGCCCTGCAATTTTGTTATTATAAATATATCCTATATAGTTACAGCATCAGAAGCTCTGACATATATGGCTCCAGAACTAAGGTCAATACATATATACAGCACCAGAACAAAGCTCAGTACATATATACAGCACAAGAATCAAGCTCAATACATATGTACAGTACCAGAACAAAGCTCAGTACATAAATACAACACCAGAACCAAGCACAGTACATATATACAGCTCCAGAACAAAGCTCAGTACATATATACAGCACCAGAACCAAGCTCAGAACATATATATAGCACCAGAACAAAGCTCAATACTTATATACAGCACCAGAACAAAGCTCAGTGCATATATACAGCACAAGAATCAAGCTCAATACATATGTACAGTACCAGAACAAAGCTCAGTACATAAATACAACACCAGAACCAAGCGCAGTACATATTTACAGCTCCAGAACAAAGCTCAGTACATATATACAGCACCAGAACAAAGCTCAGAACATACATATAGCACCAGAACAAAGCTCAATACTTATATACAGCACCAGAACAAAGCTCAGTACATATATACAGCACCAGAACAAAGCTCAGTACATATATACAACACCAGACCAAAGCTTAGTACATATATACAGTAGTAGAACAAAGCTCCATACATAAATACAGCACCAGAACCAAGCTCAGTACATATATACAGCACAAGAACAAACATCAATACATATATACAGCACCAGAACAAAGCTCAGTACATATAAACAGCACCAGTACCAAACTCAGTACATATGTACAGCACCGGAACAAAGCTCAGTATATATATACAGCACCAAAACCAATCTCAGTACATATATACAGCACAAACACAAATACAGCTCAATTTAGTGCAACCCCTGCCGTAAAGGTTTGTACGGTGTAAAACTACAGTTTCCAGCATGGCCCAAACACTGGTAAGGATATGCTGGGAGTTGCTTTTTCACAAAAAAATAATCATATCATAATCAAACCACCCATCATCTCGCTGCAGATCATACAACGACTACATTACTGATTAGAGGCAGAATAAATATTTACATTAAGTGACTCACCGGTGGCGTTTTAGATTCTAGCTCTTTTTCTCTTTTCTTCTCCATCCAGTCCAGATATCAATGTTGACCTCTTTTCCGGCCGCAACCCATTTCTGCAGTTTGCTGCTCAGATGTCTTCAGCTTCTCACTTTTAAAACATTTCTGCACCTATAAGCGAAGATAAAATTCTCAACGCCCCTAAATATAATAGCGCCATACACTGCACCACTAATTATAATAGCACCATACACTGTGTCCCTGATTATAATAGTACCATACACTGTGTCCCCCCCACACACACACACACACACACACACACCATGTCCCTTGTAGATAGTGCCCCCAAAGCCCCCTATAGATAGTGACCCCCATAGCGCTTCTGTAGATAGCGCCCTACATAGAAGCCCCTGTAGATAGTGCCCACATATGGACTCCAGCGCTGCAAGGCAATAGTGCTAACCACTGAGCCACCGTGCTGCCCTACATATAACTCCCCCTATAGATAATCCTCCACATATAGCTCACCTCTGTAGATAGTGCCTCACATATAGCTCCCCCTTGTAGACAGTGCCCTTCATATAGCCCCCCTGTAGATAGTATCCCACAGATAACCCACCCCTATAGTGTCCCACAAATAGCTTAACCCCGTAGATAGTGCCCTACAAATAGCTCCCCTATAGATAGTGCTCCACATATAAGCAACCCCTGTAGATAGTGCCTCACATATAGCTCCCCCTGTATATTATGTCCCACATATAGCCCACCCCTGTATATAATGCCCTACATATAGCTCCCCCTATAGATAATGCTCCACATATAGCCCACCCCTGTAGATAATGCCTCACATAAAGCTCCCCCTATATATTATGTCCCACATATAGCCCACCCCTGTAGATAGTGCCCTACATAGAGCACCCCCTGTAGATAGTGCTCCACATCCCCACATATAGACCCCCCTGTAGATAATGCCACTCATAGTTTTATTTAAAAAAACAAAAAAAAAAACTTTACATACTCACATGATCCTGTCCGGTGGCAATGCAGACCTGTTCTCTTCTGAGCAGATCTGCTGGGGCTGAACGATGCAAAATGACATCATTGCGCCGCTTGTGTCGTAGGGTATATGGAAGATGTGCGGTGTACATCAGGATATAAGTAAGATGGGCGGAGTACATCACGGTATATGTAAGCCGGGCGGATTATATCAGGGTATATGTAATCTGTGCAGAGTACATCAGGGTATATGTAAACTGGGCCGAGTACATCAGGGTATATGTAAGCTGGGTGGAGTACATCTGCGCATAATAGGATGATGTAATAATGGGGTGAATCAATAATAAAATTAATAATCCATGGATTGGTGTGGTACGCTTTGAGCCAATCCTTTATATGCACAGTCCGGGTTTTTTGGGTATTATACAAAATACTGCGCTCTAGTATTACCTAATCTTTGACTTCTTCACTAACCCTATAAGCAGCACAAGGCCCTAAAGTTTCCTCATCTCCGCTGCATCTACGGGGTCCACCTGTGGGGTCTAGCAAATGACGATGTGGGGTTTTTAGTGAAAAACTGCTGGACCTAAAAAATTTGTCTGGGCCCTCATTTAGCATCATTTTGCATCATTGCGTTTTGAGAGTCATAACGTGTTATTTTTCCATTGCCGGAGCTGTGTGAGGGCTTGTTTTTTGTGGAACGAGCTGTCATTTTTATTGGTTTAATTTTGGGGTACATGCGACTTTTTTATCACTATTTATTACATTTTTTGGGAGACGAGGAAACCAAAAACAGCAATTCTAGTAATGTCGATACAATTACAGCGACACCAAATTTATATAGTTTTTTTTTACGTTTTACTACTTTCCCACAAAAAAATACTCTTTTCTAAAAAAAATCATGTTTTAGTGTCGCCATATTCTGACAGCAATAACTTTTTTTATTTTTCTGTTGATATCGCTGTGGGAGGGCTTGTTTTTTGCATGACAAACTGTAGTTTTTGTGGGTACCATTTTGGAGTTTTTGCAACTTTTTGATCACTTTTTATAAAAAAAATTCTGAGACATGGTGACCAAAAAAAGAAATTCTGTCATTGTTTTTTTGTTTTTGTTTTTTTACAGTGTTCACCGTGCGGTAAAAATAAAGTAATATTTTTATAGTTCAGGCCGTTCCGAATGCAGCGTTACTTATTATGTATAGTTTTTTACATTTTTTTATTTTTTTTTCATTTATAAAGGACTTGATCAGGGAAACAGGGCGATAATTGTTTTTATTACCTAAAACTTTTTATTTATTTATTTTTCTTAAACATTTTTTCTTTACTGTTTTTCACACTTACCTGGGGACTTGAAGATCTGATCTTTGGATCCCCAGTATAATACACTGCACTACTTATGTAGCTCAGTGTATTGGAACTGTCATTTTTCATCTGACAATTAAGCCTATTAGGTCCTGACTTGGGCAGGACCTAATAGGCTTCTGTACCTGGCCAACCAGGAAGCCGTTGCTAGGCGGGGGGTACAGAGGGAGCCCCCTCCCCCTGTCAACCACTTCAATGCGGCGGACGCCATTGACCGCCGCATTAAAGGGGTTAACAGCGGCAATCGGCGGTAACTGCCATCACCGCCGTTGCAGCGGGATGTCAGCTGTTTATTACAGCTGACACTCGCTGAAGATGAAGTGAGCACAGCTCCTGTGCCCGCTTCATCTTCATGACAGGTCTGGTATGTTGGATTGCGGTAAGCTACTTGTTATGCCGACGTGCCAGACCCATCATTTTGCGGGAAGGGGTTAAACTTAAATTAAAATCTATTTACTTGAAAAAAATAAATGCTTGACGCATAACAATACATCAACTTTTGGCGGCACTATTAGATTTATGCAAAACAATAAGTGACATCATATCCGTGATGTCTGTTTCAGAAGGCAGCGGCATGTTATAAATACCAGAATTAATATTATTAAAGAAAATTTGTGAATGATGTGATGAAGATTTGTGATTCACAAAGGGCTGCTTGACTGTGCCTGCCTAACTAACACACTGACACTGACTAAACCCTATTTCTTTATAAATCTATGAAATTATTGTCAATCTTACTATTCTCTTTTTCTCACTATGAAACACACTCACAGACACTAATCCCCTATCTATCAGTATTGCGTGTTTTACTATCACTCACTCTCTATCCGACGTCCTGTCTCTCCTATCTGTATCCCCAGCCACAAAGCAGCAGCATTTCCAGGTTGGACTGTTTATAGTGCTTATGGCTCATATGACTGTCGTACACTTACATATACCCCTCATGATTGGCTGTGCTAGAGATAGGGCTGCCTGAAAGGCATTATGAGGAAGGAAACCGGGCCGCCACTCGAGGTCATATGATCCTTCTTTTCTGTTGTTTTGTCCTCTCAAAAGCTTCAGATTCACTCAAATTCATAAAGAATTTGATTCATGTAGAATTGATTCACTCATTTCTAATAATGACATAAAAAATAAAAATAAAATCTACAAAAATATGTTTAAACTATACAGTTACATTTCTGATAACACATTCCCTTAAAGAGGACCTGTCACCTCTCTTGTCACATCTGTTTTCGTAAAGAGAAATTCTGGATAATTTTTTTCTTAGTTTGCCGTTACTCTGTGATTCCTCCTTGAAATTTATGAAGAAATTGTCAACTGGGTGTTACCAGTTTAACGGGTTACCCTACACAGAGTGATATTATCCAATCGGTGCTGACAGAGTAAGACTATGTTTGGACACACCCCTGTGAAACAGGAATGGATTACCCGGTAGTCAATTTATTCATACATTTCTAGGAGGCATCACAGAGGAATGGTACAACGTAGAGTTCTAAGAAAATATGCTCTAGAATTTTTATTCCATGTGGAATACAAATATTTGCTAGAATAGACATGTCAAGAGAGCTGATAGTTCCTCTTTAAAATAGTTAATCTATATTTTATAATAAAATTTGCAATAGGTATTGCTTTTTTTATGGTTCTTTTAGACAGTAGTACATATGGTAGACTTAGATATGCTAAGAGTAATGACAGCACTAGACTAGGATCTCCAAAAATTAAACTGCTTTAGAAATACAATTGCAGACTTACTTTGCTTAAATGAAAGGTTGAACTTAAAGCATCTTCCGACATGCTACTAAGACATTGTATCAGTAAGGGTCTGTGCGCAGTGACCCTCTACAGATCGTTAAAGTAATATGGCAGGCATCTAAGTGCTCCTTTGTCTTCTGACTCTGAGATCTTCGGATCTCTTAGGGTCTTATTACATGGTCCGACGTGGGTCGTGTAAATATGCGCCGATCTACGAGACAGCTCGTTGATCGGCGCTCGTTTGCTCCTTTCACACAGAGCAATGATTACTTATGATCGCTCGTCCCCATATATTTTCATCATGTCGGCAGCACATCTCCTTGTTTACACAGAGATGCGCTGCCGAAAACGATAGTTTTTAATGCTGCAATGTAATACCGAAAACATGGCACCGCCCAGAGTGAAAAGAAAGAGTCACCTCCTATTTGGCTATTAGAGCCACATTAGCATATTTAGAAAAATGCTCATAACTTTTCAAATAATAATTAAAAAAAAACAAAACAAAACACACTGTAGTTATCAGCAGCAAAGCACCTATTAAATTAGTTAGGAGATAGGGAATTAATAAACTGGTGACAGATTCTCTTTAAGTCGGTACTTGGAAGTCTCCTATTTACTGGGTTGGATAAAAGCAATGAGCACAATAGCCCCTTGGTTCTAACGATTGGTGAGGACCACAGAGCAAAGATCTCTATCAATAACACCTTCTGTCTCAATTGCATGTCAGAAAATCCTTTCAGACAAACTTTACCTTTTAGTAACAGAAAATGCATATTTTATATTACAACTGTAATGTTGTGGATGGAGAGTCAGGCAGAAGATGCTGGTAATTTTTAATGGACTAATTTAGGCTGAAAACCTCAATGTGACCAGCCTGCTATGAGCTAGAATTGCCTTCTAGTCAACTGTATTCTGTGAATCTCTATGTATACTTGCCCAGTCCTCCACCTGACCTCACCTGTTATATTCATGTCATTTTAAGTGAAAACTGTGAATATTTAAAACTAAGCAAAATGTTTTGTGCATTTATTTCGATTTTCTTTTGTTCTATAGTTTGGGTTATTTTGCTTTGGCCTGAAGGTTCATCCCATAACTACTGATAAACTTCATGGTGGGAAGCAGCTCTACGCAATATGAAATAAGTATATTTAAGTACAAATCTTTCCAACTGATTGTGCATTCTGTAACATCTGAGCTTTTATATTTTATGAGCCTGTCACTTTACAACAAAATTCTTAAAATGTCCCTTATGACATCCAGAGAAATTTCACAATGTTGCACTGCATATTTCCAGACTACAGCACTGACCCTTCTTAGGACAGATAACGGGTAATTTTATGAAGTTATGCAAGCTTTGAAGTTTAAAGGACAATATGTCTCAACACAGTAAGACGTATTTCATTCTGACCAAGGATACTAGCGCACCACAAGTATTGTACTATTTCTTTAAAGTGAGTCCAGATGAAAATAACCTTACTGCTAACAATTTAAAGCTGTCCAGGGAATGTGAATCAAAAAGACATCTTCATATAATTTCACACAAGTAAACATCTGCTTCTGAACAGGATAAAGGAGATTTAAAAAAAAATGAAGGCCAAACCACATTTCTTAATTTTGTTGATATGACCCTATTTAGTTGGTTTTACTGTGAATGCATAATATACAGGGAACAATAGAACAAATAGACAGTAAGAGGCTTGAGAAAGGGGATTAATAGCTGGTGCATGAGGCAAGTGGATCTGTGACAGGTGCATGAGTCATATAGATAGCAATCCAATGGATGGGTGAATAGGCGGATAAAAAAAACTGGGTAGAAAGTGTGGCAAAAAAATGTAATATGTTATTTGATGAATATTACAAGGACTATTGACGTGTAGCAAGAGTATCTGAAGTGAGGATGAGTGGCTATTTAAAGGGGTAGGCCAGATAGAACCAAACCATTTCAGGCAGCAAAATGTGTTCCAAGAACATCATGATAGTTTTTGAAATACAATTTTACTTGAAGTAATAGTTTATTGTTTGCCTGTGTGAAACGATTATTTTGTCCTTTTTCAGACGTATTTTACAAATACTCATTTCTTTTTGTTTTCGTATCCTTAGAACTAACATGGCAAAAGGGTTTCTGCTACCCCTGCTCTTAGTGTGCAAAATGACGCAACATAAATGGCTAGAAGTTTTTAATCTATTCATAAAAATTTAAATGATCATATCATTTATTGAAGGACAATTCCTCCATAGACATGTGTGACAAATATGCAAAAATTAAAAATAAACCAGGAAGGCGGCAAATACTTTTTTAAAGCAACCTACAATGAAAATGAATCTATGTATTATACGTGATAATATTGACAAACATTAGTATGAATCAAAGCATTTGCAGTATACAGGCTATTAAGTAAAATTATTATTACTATTATTATTTTTTATTTCAAAATTATTATTATTATTATTATTATTATATTATTATGCAAACTGGTAACATACTGGGTAGAGCTGTACAACAAGGCAGTAAAGCAAATATACATTGACGCAAATACAGTAACATAACTCAAGATAAAAAAGTTTAGGTGGACTATAAATATATAAGAAGGTGAAGTAAAACCATAGGAGAAAGTCTAGGATGGTAATTACTACACATGGAAGGGCTCATACCCTTCTTAGGGATAACTGTTATGTGGGCTCTCAGGGTATCCATAGGCATAGATCTGCCCTCTGGGATTGCCTTAAATGCAGAGAGAAATGGGTGGAAACCATTTAAGAGTGGGCAGCACGGTCTACAGGGGGCCCAGAAAGATTATAACGGTCAATATAGTAGGAACTAATAACCTCCGCTAGTCAGTAGGGCAGATGTTTGCGAGAACCTCCGGGGGGGAAGTGATGTGAGGGAGAAATATCTGCAATCTCTGTATGCGGAGTGCCCGGGCTAGTGTACAGTTAGGTTTATTGCCAAATTTGAAAAATGTTGATGACATTTGGCAAGTAAAGCTTCGGCAGTAGAAAGTGCAAGTAAGCGTAATTTATCATGTAATCTACACAATTCAGCGTTGTCGACATTATCAAGAGACAATTTATGGGACTGTTCTAGGGTATGGATTTTGACGATAAGATCCGAATAGGCAGAAACACACCCTTTTTGGAGACGGGAAACAATGCAAAGATTCCCAAACTGAAAGGGGATTAGAGTCCTTAGTGGTGTTTATGTCAAAATAGGAGCATAAGTCACCATTGAGTTCTTCTATTACTCGAGGATTACTACTCGTTTACTCACAATTGTAAGGGTTTAGTGTGTAATGACGGAGGGTAAGGGAAAGCAATATCATTGCGTGGTTTGAGAAGGACATGCAGTCAATAGATGTGTAGGAAAGGATTGGGTATTGGGAGTGGCAAAGGAGATAATAGTCAATGCGGGAGCACATATTGTGTGGATGGGAGAAAAACGAATAGTCACGGTCAGAGGGATAAAGCATATGCCACGGGTCTATGAGTTCATGCGTGTGAAAGATGCAGCTCAGACAACGAGTAGTTGACATGGGAGAGTTGGACTGCAATCTGGAAGTGTCAAGGAGAGGATCTAAGGGAATGTTAATGTACCCCCTAGCACTGGAGTCCCCTCATCAAACTCATCAAGAGCATCAACAACATTTTCCAGGAAAGTCAGTTGATGTTGGGAAGATACATGGTTGCAAAGGTGAGAAGTGTGTCTGTGATTTTACCTTTAACGAAAGGGTACCTGTTATGGACACTGGGTTTGTGGACCCACTAGGCCACTCCGCCGTAGCGGGGAGGCAGCTGACCAGGTCACAGTCTATGTGAAAGTAAGATAGCAGACAGTAATGCTTAGGTACCTGAAATAGTCCGGACGGTGACTGTGGCTTCAGCACGGATGGAGGCAGGTGCGGAAAGTGGCGCCAGACGTGGCGGGCAGTATCCGATGAGCAGATGGCACTTGACGTGGCAGATGGCACTTGACGTGGCAGATGACACTTGACGTGGCAGATGGCACTTGACGTGGCAGATGACACTTGACGTGGCAGATGGCACTTGACGTGGCAGATGGCACTTGACGTGGCAGATGACACGGGTAGGCACAGGAACAATGCACAGGAACAATGCGGAATACAGGAACGGTAACAGGGCACGGGTAACAGCTGGAACGGGAGACACTAAGGGACCATTTGCGAGACAGACAGGGAAAGACTAACAATGGTCAGGCAAGGATCAGAAGAGCTGGGGCATTCTTATAGGGCAGGAAATCATGTGGGTTAATGAAAATTGTTTTCATGTGCGCGCGCTGGCCCTTTAAGAGCGGGCGCGAGTGTGCGCGCACACCCTACGGGACCCGGCCGGACGGAGCGGAAGTGAGCGCTGGCATCTCCTAGGAGGGAGACGGAGGCCAGCGCTCACAGATCCATGGCTGCGGGCGTCGGGAGGTGAGTGAACCCGACGGCCCGCGGCCATGGGTGCTACAGTACCTGCCTGCTCCATCTGTGTGAGTCTCCAAGGGCTCCCAGAGTATCAACTGAGAGATAAGAATAGAAACACCTTTGGCCGTAGAGTCAGGTGAGGTGCTGTAATAAACGTCTGGGAATCGAGAAATGCAAAGAGATGGGATCTGGTCCGAAATGTGTCTCTTGAAGAAACGCTACTTGCACTTTCTTTTTCCAGAGGAGGTGTAGAAGGGAGAACCAATTTTCTGGGATATTCAAACCTTGGAGATTCAGAGAGATAACAGTGAGGTTAGCCATGTCGATGCAGAGCACTCAGTGATTGCAACAGAATAGGGCAGAGTAAGAAAAAAAAAGGGATGGGGAGAGAGGAGAGGGGGAAAAACAGAAGGGAAAAAAATTAAAATATAGAGCTATAGAAAGGATTAAAAACTCTAAACAGCAACTGTGTGTTGTGAAGCCCTAATACAGGGAGGCACAAAAACACAGGTAATAAGCAGGAGAATGAATCCTCCTGAAAAAAGAACACAGAATGGCCCGACGTGACATGTTAATGCATAGTCCCAAGTTCATGGGCCCAGCAGAAAACCCATTGAGAGTCACTGGTGAAAAAGAAAAGAGGGAGTGGTGACTGTCACATATATGCCAACAGTAGGAGGGAAGTGTATAGGGCATGTAACAACTAGCAGGTATGTGGACCCACTGGGCTACTCTGCCATAACGTATCAGCTGCTGATCAACAGAGTCTATGGAAGTCAGTGATGATAAAGTACCTGGATAGTCAGAGGTTGGTATATACCAGACAATCAGGGTTAAAAGGCCTGTGCAGTACAACAAAACTTGGCCAGGACATCAGACTGGTGTAATGCAGTCGTCTGGACTTGGCTAGGACACAGGGCAGGAGTAGTGCAGTTGTCTCGGACACTCTATTTTGCACGGGCACCGGACACCGATGGTGAAGTCGTCTCTGACACTCGACTTAGCATGGGCACTGGACACAGATGGTGAAGTCATATCAGACACTCTATTTGACACGGGCAGTGGACACCGATGGTGAAGTCATCTTGGAAACTCGACTTGGTACGGGCACCAGACAGAGATGGTGAAGTCGTCTCGGACACTTGATTTGGCACGGGCACTGAACACCGATGGTGAAGTCGTCTTGGACACTCGATTAGGCACTAGAACCAGACACAGATACTGGATACGGGATACGGGATTCAAGATACGGGATACAGAAAACAGGATACAGCTAAGGAACCATTTGCAAAACAAACATAGGGAAGACACAACATTGTTCAGGCAAGGAAGGAGTGGGCAGAGATCCTTTTAAAGTTCCAGGTGTGCTTGGGGAAGGATTCCCTGGTGTCCCCGCCCCCACTCTTAAAGGTCTAGCGCACGCACCTTACGGGAATCAGCCAAGACGAGAGCAGTGCACGCCAGCATCTCTGAGCTATGAGATGCTGTCAAGTCTTCAGAGGCCTGCGGTCATGGCTGCCGGTAAGTGGAAGATGCCGGCGGTCAGCGACCACAGCCATTACAAGGCAAATGTCACTTTACAGGTTTAAGAGATACCTATCTCAAGCAACAATCCATAATGAGCAGGTATCATCCCCTTTCAGGGGGGATCGAGGGACGAACATTTGAAGACTTGTGAGAGGTCTGTGGGGAAAAGGTTCAATAATGTGCCCATGTGGAAGTTAAGAATTAGCGGCTTAATCAATGGATTATGAAGAAGATGTTTGCACTCGGGCGCGAGAAGACATTCTTATAGGTAGTGCAGGTGCACCACCTCGTAATGAAGTTGGGGTGAAGGCAGAGTCCAGTCCGGAAAAGCTATTGCCTCAGTGCCAAAGAAGAAGAAGAAGAAGAAGGCCTGAACGAGAGACAAATCTCTGTTCCAATGAGGATGTCTTCTTTTTACATAAAGAAATATACCGGGCACAGAACGCCCCTAGGAAAATTATGATCCCGGGAATTTTGAACCTGCCGAAAGGTAAACCCTGTCGAGTTCTAGGGGTGCATCTGCAGGATATCTCAGCAATTTATCAAATATGGTCATAACAGCTAGATCTAGGTCTTATGGCGCAGTGGTCTCTGGAAGATATCTTATCTTAATATTATCGCACTATCCCTGTTTTCAGCACTGTCTATATGGAAGGCAAAATCTTTCATTTTGGAAGCATGTGTATTCACTGTGGTAAAGAGTGCTGCAAGCTCTGTAGTCAGAGAGATGTTATGATGTTCTAACTGGGTGACCAGTTATCCAGAGAATGCACAGCGGTAGATACTTTTTGTAGTGCTTTGGCCTGTTTTTTTTTCAAGGCAGGCCATGTGCTCATCCATGTCATCCCTGGTGGGGAGAGCTCTCACTCTCTACAAAAGCTTAGGGTACGATCAGCAACGGAAGAAGCAGGAGTAAAAGGGGCAGTGTGCACATTCGAGACTGAGACAGAGACTGGTGGCGATGAGCCGAACACCGCTAGAGCATCTGCAGGAGAGGCTACACTAGGCCCTGATGCAGATGCCATTACTGGTTCAGTAGGTGCAGGCATAAAAATCATAGGTTGTCGGCAGCTCCCTGTTCAGCAAGAGAGACCTCTCTCTTAGCCTCTCTTAATGGTGAAGTTATGCCAGAAGTCAATCTCCACTCCACAGCTTCTTTGATGTGTGGATAGGGGTGATCAACCAGGAACAAATTTATTTTTATGTTTTGCAGTCCATCAGTCCTCTACTCCTGGGTCTTCATTGGATTCAGAACATGCACCGATCATAGATTGGAACTCCTGGCAGATCTCTTGACGGGTTGATCTCTGCAATTCCCACTGCCTGCCTGTCATTCGACCACCATTGCCTTGACCTACAGTACAAAATTTGTGTGGCCTACTAGGGCCATATATGGACTTTGCTGATGTTTTTAGAAAGCAACAGGCACAAACTTCCACCACACAGACCTTATAATTGCACTATTGACTTGCTTCCCGGATCTTCTCTTCTCCGTGGCAGAGTCCACCCCTTAACTTTCTTTGAAACTGAAGCCATGTCCCAATATATCAGTGAGATTCAGGAAAAGGACGTTATAAGCACATCTTCGTCTTCTGCAGGGGCTGGTTTTTTTTGTGGAGAAAAAAAGATGTAACTCTACGCCTCTGTATCCGACTATTGTGGGCTACACAAGGTCACATTAAAAATATGCACCCTCTTATCTTCGACCTCCATAACAGATTTCAGGAGGCAAAACTTTTTACCAAACTGGACTTAAGAGCAGCTTACAATTTGATTTGCATTTGTCAAGACAACAAATGGAAGATGACATTCAATACTCGGGATGGGTACTTTCTTCCAGGAGTTTGTTAACGTTATATTCTAGTAACATTTATATGTCTGTGTGGTGGTGTACCTGGGCAACAACCAGTTATTTTTTCCTGATTTGAACACTCGCTAAGAATAAATTAGCACAGTTTTGTGGTGACTTCAGGAGCATCACCTCTTTGCTAAAATGGAGAAATGTCTTTTTGAGAAGTCCCACCAGGCATTCTTCGGATATGTAAATTCACACCAAGGTCTTCAGATGGATCCAGACAAACGATCCACGATACTCAAATAGAGTAAATTCTGCCTCCTGCATTTCCACATGCCAGTCGTTGCTAAGGGAGACTACTCTGGGGGTTGCGACCTCGGCATTCCCTGGGGGAAAGTCCCTGGATTCGCCCCACACCAAATCCTTTAGCAACCACATTGGTCCACATTGCTTCCAGCAGGTCTCGTTACAAAATGTGCTGTGGTAGTGTGCCACACACGGTTCTACAGTGAACTGCCACAGTTTTGCTTTATGAATTGTACAGGTGAAACACATTAGAAAGCGCCCATATGGCCCACTACCGCACCATGGCACTATACGGGCTACCTAAACCTACTTACATGCGCATGATGTAGTCACCAAAAGTTTTGTACATGAATTCTATAACAGGATCAAGGGAAATTGAACAAAATCAGTCTGGAAAGGTTTACAAAACCATTTCTTAGAGAGGCTCTGTCACCAGATTCTCAAATCCCTATCTCCTATTGCATGTGATCGGTGTGGCAATGTAGATAACAGTAACATTGTTTTTTTTTAAAAAAACTTTCATTTTTGGCCAAGTTATGAGCTATTTTATATATATGCAAATGAGGTTTTAAATGGACAACTGGACGTGTTTTTTTTCGTATGTCCAACTGGACGTGTATTGTGTTTTTAACTGGGTGTGTTTACTTGTTTTACTAACTGGGCGTTGTGGAGAGAAGTGTATAATGCTGACGAATCAGTGACCAATCAGCAATCTCGATCACCTCGTAATCTCGCGAGATTACGCGTGGTTTGCTGGAATCTCACAGAAAAGATTCAGAAGTGTCAGGATTCTGAATACACATGACGTCCAGGCTGGAGGTCATGTATATTCATTATCAGGACACTTGATTAACGTTAATGTCTGTGTATGGGGCTGCACATCGTGTTCTAGTAAGAACGTGATGCTGCTGTGTAAATGAATGGAGAGGAGTGCATGATGCTGACTGGTCACTGATTCGTCAGCATCATACACTTCTATTCACAACGCCCAGTTAGTAAAACAAGTAAACACGCCCAGTTAAAACACAATACACGCCCAGTTGGACATTTCAAAGCTCATTTGCATATATATATATATATATATATAATAGCTCATAACTTGGCCAAAAATGAACGTTTAAAAAAAAAAAAAAAAAAATTACTGTTATCTACATTGCAGCGCCGATCACATGCAATAGGAGATAGGGATTTGAGAATCTGGTGAGAGAGCCTCTTTAAGCTCTGTAATTCATAACTTCAGAATAAGAAAGTCATCAATGCAATTATTGTGTCCAAGATAAAGAGACTACAGCATACCCCACTTACTAGGTAATAATAGGAATCATTGACCACAACCGTATCCAGAGAGTTGTGGTCAATGATTCCTACTCTGAATGGTCCTCGGTTATAAGTGGTGTACCCCAGGGTTCAGTACTGGGCAGTGCCGCATCTGCCATGAGGCCAGGTGAGCCGACGGCCTCAGGCGGCACCACCTACCCAAACGGGGGGGGGGCGGCATTTTCAGCCCGGGGAGAGATGTGCCGAACGTCTGTAATACTCCTGCTCCTCTCTGACGCTGCACACAGCACATGCAGGCAGAGAGGAGCAAGTCTGCAGGAGCGGCGTTCAGCAGAGGTAAGTTCCTGCCTTGCTGGGACCGGGACCCGTGACGTGAGTATACTGCAAGGGGGGGTCTGGGCATTTTACTGACAGCAGAGAGCTCTATGGGGCTGGAATAATCCACACCATAGAGCCCTCACATCACTATAATGGAAGGAATAGTGTGGGTGGGGGAGGGTCTGAGCGTCTGTCTGACTTACTGCAGAGAGCTCTATAGGGGGGGGATTCTGCCCCCCCCTTTAGAGCAGTCAGTCAGATGCTCAGACCCCCCTAACCTTTCAGTATAGTAACTAGTCAGGGCTCTATGGTGGGGGGATAATTCCCCCCTATAGAGCCCTCTGCTGTCAGTAAACCCCCCCCCCCCCCTTTGCAGTATACTCCTGGCTTTGTAGCTTTCCTGTGCTTAATTAGCGTGGGAAAGCTACAAACAGGGCTGTGACTGGTGAGTCTCACAGTCACTCACAGTGTACACTGAATGCGGCAGCTGCGGCAGCCAGTCTGACTGTGAGTCTCTGACCAGTCACCACCCACACGCAGCAGACAGGAGGGACTAATAGTAAACCCTAAACTACTACAGTTTCACAGGCATTGTCTATGACAGCTTCTATAGTGTAGTGGTTAGCTTGTCTGCCTTACACATGGAAGGTTGCTGGTTCAAATCCCATCTGGGGTTTTTTTTTAATATTAATATCTTGTATTGGGCTTTGTTCACACTAGCATTAATATACGTTTACCTCTCTTCCGTCAGAGGGAGAGGATCGATACGTTAAACAGAAAGCAACGGTTCCATTAGAATTACCATTGCTTTCAATGGTAATTCTTTTGTATCAGTTGCTTTCCGTTTGTCTCCGTTCACTAGGTTTCCGTTCTTTTGAATGGAAATAAAAGTTCTGCAGACTGCACTTTTGTTTCCTTTAAAAAAAACGGAAACTTAGCGAACAGAGACAAACGGAAAGCAACTGATACAGAAGAATTACCATTAAAAGCAATGGTAATTCTAATAAAGCCGTTGCTTTCCGTTTAACGTATCGATCCTCTCTTCCTCTGACGGAAGAGAGGTAAACGTATATTAATGCTAGTGTGAAAGAAGCCTTAGGGCCTGTTCACATCAGCGTTGGCTTTCCGTTCTGGGGTTCCGTTGGAGGTAACCCAGCAACGGAAAGTCAGACTGAAACCACAGCTTCCGTTTCCGTCACCATTAGCGCAGTCGACTGCGCTATTGATTCCGTCACAAAAACGGAAACCTGCCGGAATGGTGACGAACGGAAACCATTAGCAATGTTTCCGTCACCATTGATTTCAATGGTGACTGAAACGGAAGCTGTGGTTTCAGTTTGACTTTCCGTTGCGGGGTTCACCCGACGGAAACCTCCCACGGAACCCCGGAAAGGAAAGCCAACGCTGATGTGAACAGGCCCTAATCCTTCCCCATAAACCTGCCCCCACTAATTAAAATAAATATATTATATAATGTATATAGCACTGTATCCTGTATCCGTCAGGTCAGCGGGTCCTGCAGGATCAAGCTGTTACCAATCACATCGAAGTTCATAACTTAGATGTGATCGGTAATAGGCGACCTAATGGATTCAGGTCTCAGCGCTATATACAGCTGCTCTGTATACAGGATACAAAGCAGCTGTATCTCAAAAAGTACAAATCATTTTCAATAAAAAGTAATTCAAACTTGCACCAATCGCAGTAATAGATATCTTTATATATCATAGGGACATGTCAGAAGTTTTCATCGGTGGGGGACCGAGCACTGAGGCCCCCACTGATCGCTAAAACTAAGCAGCAGAAGTGCTCGGGTGAGCGCTGTGCCGCTTCATTTATGATCGACTTTCAGCCGAGTGAGCGGTGTACGGACTCCTAGACTTTCTATTGAGCCCGTACACTGCTCCAAGGAAAGCCAAACAGAATTGAAGCGGCACACCGCTCACCCGAGCACTTCTGTTGCTTCGTTTTAGCGACTAGTGGGGGGTCTCAGTGTTCGGACCCCACTGATCAAAACTTCTGACATGTCAAAAGTTTTTTAAAAAGTTGTTACACTTTAAAGAGAATCTTTCACCTGCCCACAGATTTGCATTTGAGTGCAGCATGTAATGGTCAGGGCTGCACAAACTCTGGGGCACTTTACATTTTTTTTTCCTACCCTATTTCCTTACTTAGATATCGGTGCCGTAATGTTTGGCGCCGATATTTAAATAACCCCATGAACTGCCAATGGGGCGGTAATTGGCAAGGGGGCGTGTAACATCGCTGTGACACTGTCCAATAAGCTACGGACAATGTCAACAGCAAGAGCTGGAGAGAGGAGAGCATGTGCGCACGCACGCTCTCACTCTTCAGCTCTCGGCAGGCAAGTACAAGACTGTGATCTCAGGTGAGAGATCAGTCTTGTCGTCCTTGTCTGCCGAGAGCTAAAGAGTGAGAGCGTGCGTGCGCGCACAGCTCCGATGCCATGAAACTGAAGAAGAAGAATTCACACTCTTCTTCTGTTCCTTAGTGGTGGCGGAGCTGCGCGCACGCGCTCTCTCTCCAGCTCTTGCTGTAACGCTGACCGTAGCTGATTGGACAGTGTCACAGCGACGTTACACTCCCCCTTGCCAATTACCTCCCCATTGACAGTTCAGGGGGTTATTTAAATATCGGGCACCAAATATGACAGCACCGATATCTAAATAACGAAGGAGGCTAGGAAAAATATGTAAAGTGCCCCAGAGTTTGTGCAGCCCTCCCCATTACATGCTGAACTCAGCTGCACATGTATGGGGAGGTGAAAGGTTCTCTTTAAAAGAAAGGTGTTATAATTTTTTTATTATATTTATATTATTATTTTATGGGCCTCATTTTTTTAATTATTTTAATATGTTCCCGAAGGTAGCTATTTATTCATATGTTTGTACGTCTGTGGGGACAGCCAACTTTATTTTTATTTTTCATACTGCTAAAATTTTTGTTTTGCAGGTTCCGCTGGACCATTTGGACTACGTCGTAGATTCGTTGGACTACTTCGCTGATGTAAGCTTTTTTTCTTTTTTTTTTTTAATAAAATGGTTAAAGTGGATTGTGTGGAAGAGTTGTCATTTCAATAAAATAAATTACTTTATGTCTCTGTTTTTTAATACTTCATTACCGCCTTAGTAATGGCTGCTGTCTGATCGAGAGCATCCATTACTAAGAAGAGGCTTAGTGTTAGCCAGTAATAAGGCTAGCACTAACCCCTATTAACCCCTATTATTACCCCGGTACCCACCGCCACCAGGAGTACCGGGAAGAGCTGGGTACGATCCAGCACCCGACCATCTGAAGTGAAGGGTACTTGGGTGGCCGCAGGCTGGTACTATCAGGCTAGGAAGGGACAAAAACCATGGCCCTTCCCACCATAGTGATGCTAGGCTGCTGCTGCTGCTTTATTGTATCTGGCTGGCTATGAAAAATGGAGGGGATCTCACGTAATTTTTTTTTCAATTTATTTTTAAAAAATGACGAGGGGTTTCCCCAATTTTTCATAACCAGCCAAATACAATAAAGCAGCTGCAGCCTAGCATCCCTAGGGTGGGAAGGGCCACTTTTTTGGCCCTTCCCAGCCTGATAATACCAGCCTGCGGCCTAACAGTCATTTCAGATGGCCAGGTACTGAATCGTACTAGACTCTTCCCGGTATCCCTGGCGGCAGTGGGAACCGGGGTAATAATAGGGGTTAGTGATAGCCTTTTTACTGGCTAATGCTAAGCCCCAGCCTTAGTAATTGAACGCTGTCAATCAGACAGCTGCCATTACTAAGGCCATAATAAAGTATTAAAAAAAAAACAGACATAAGAATTTTTTTTTTTATTGAAATCAATACTCCCCCATGCAACCCTCTTTCACAATTTTTTTTTTTTTAAAGTAGATCATTGAAGTAGTCCAATGAATCTACGACGTAGTCCAAACGGTCCAGCGGAACCCACCAAAAAAAAGTTAGCAGTATAAAATGTAAAAAAAAAATTAATTTGCCACAATAGAAACCCCTGCTCCGCCGTTTGCTCTTGTAGGCCACAGCCTGGTTTAGGCCTGAGGTCTACAAGAGATCGGGAGCACGCTGATGACGTCAACTGCCCGGCACAATGACGTCACTGCATCATGCCGACCACGCCGGGCCACTGAACTCGGTTAAAAATCATAAGTCCATTAGGTAATAAAAAGGGGGCATTAAACAGCACTTTACAAATAAACAACAAATGTTTTCCTATTTATTTATTTTTTATATATTGCGTGTTTGATGTGTAAAGGTAGTAATGAGAAAACTCCGATAGATTGAGGGGGGGGGGTGCCTTTTTATAGTTCGCCTCAGGCAGCAGAGGGGCTAGGTTCACCCCCGGTGCTGGGACCACTATTATTCAACTTATTTATTAATGATGTAGAGGATGGGATTAATAGCACTATTTTTATTTTTGCAGATAACACCAAGCTATGTAATATAGTTCAGTCTATGGAAGATGTTCGTGAATTGCAAGCGGATTTAAACAAACTAAGTGTTTGGGCATCCAGTTGGCAAATTAAGTTTAATGTAGATAAATGTAAAGTTATGCATCTGGGTACCAACAATCTGCATGCATCATATGTCCTAGGGGGTGCTACACTGGGGGATTCACTTGTTGAGAAGGACCTGGGTGTACTTGTAGATCATAAACTAAATAACAGCATGCAATGTCAATCAGCTGCTTCAAAGGCCAGCAGGATATTGTCGAGTATTAAAAGAGGCATGGACTCACGGGACAGGGATGTAATATTACCACTTTACAAAGCTTTAGTGAGGCCTCATCTAGAATATGCAGTTCAGTTCTGGGCTCCAGTTCATAGAAAGGATGCCGTGGAGTTAGAAAAAATACAAAGAAGAGCAACAAAGCTAATAAGGGGCATGGAGAATCTAAGTTATGAGGAAAGATTAAAATAATTAAGCCTATTTAGCCTTGAAAAAAGATGACTAAGAAGGGACATGATTAATTTAGATAAATATATTAATGGCACATACAAAAAATATTGTGAAATCCTGTTCCATGTAAAATCCCCTCAAAAAACAAGGGGGCACTCCCTCCGTCTGGAGAAAAAAAGGTTCAACCTGCAGAGGCGACAAGCCTTCTTTACTGTGAGAACTGTGAATCTATGGAATAGTCTACCGCAGGAGCTGGTCACAGCAGGAACAGTAGATGGCTTTAACCCCTTCCCGCCATTTCACGTACAGTTACGTGATGGGAGATGGTCTTTTCCCGCAACTCCACGTAACTGTACGTAAAGAGATGGAGCTGGCTCAGGAGCTGAGCCAGCAACATCACCACCGGGTGACAGCTGTATGTTACAGCTTGCACCCTGAGGTATCGGCCAGGACCAGAGCTAGCCTCCGATCCGACCGATTAACCCCTCACATCCTGCGTTCAATAGAGATCGCAGCATGTGAGGAGTTTATAGCCACCGGCACCCCAGCAACGTGATCGCTGGGTTGCCGGTGGCTGCAAAGGCGATCGGAGGGCTAATACTTACCTCCCGGTCTGCCAGTAATGGAATCCTCCTATGCCCCGTCGTCGGTAGGGCCCAGGAGGCTTCCGGAACCATCGGCAAGATGGCGCCGGCTCAGCTTCCGGCTCAGAAGCTGAGCCGGCGTCATCAGCAGTGGGTATCCGCTGTATGTTACAGCGGACACCCCGATCTATCGGCAGGAACCGGAGCTAGCTCCGATTCCTGCCATTAACCCCTTTAATGCAGCGATTCAATATAATCGCTGCATCAAAGTGGTTTGTATGAAATCGGAAGCCCTGCCATGTGATGGCAAGGCTGGCGACTGTTACTATGGCAGCAGGATGCCTAACAACGGCTTCCTATCTGCCATTACGGAAGCCGATTAGGCCCCGCCCAGAGGCGGAGCCTGATCAGCTTGCTGTCAGTGAACAACTGACAGTTCTAATACATTGCACTACATAGGTAGTGCAATGTATTAGAACATCAAACAAACAGTTGGACCTTCAAGTCCCCTAGTGGGACTAAAGAAAAGTGTAAAAAAAAAGTGTAAAAAAAGTACAAATAAAAGTTGTAAAAAATACAATCAAAGTTTCAAATAATAACACAAAACACAATCGCCCTTTTTACCTTATCAAGTCATTTATTATTGAAAAAAATAATAAAGCCAAACATATTTGGTATCGCTGCGACCGTAACGACCTTAACTATAAAAATATTATGTTATTTTTTCCGCACAGTGAACGCCGTAAAAAAAACTAAAAAATACTGACATAATTGCTATTTTTTGGTCCCTTTGTCTTCCAAAAATTGAAATAAAAAGTGATCAAAAAGTCGCATGTACCCAAAAATGGTGTTTATAAAAACTATAACTCGTCTCGCTAAAAACAAGCCCTCATACAGCTCCATCGACGAAAAAATTCGAACCGTTATGGCTCTCACAACTTGGCGACAGAAAAAATACATTCTCTTCACAAAAGTTATTTTATTTTTCAAAAGTTGTAAAACATATAAAGTGCTATAAATTAGGTATCACCGGAATCTGACTGACCCGCAGAATAAAGGTAACATGTAATTTATAACGCATGGTGAACGCTGTATAAAAAGAATTTAAAAAATATGCCAGAATTGCTGTTTTTTGGTCACCTTGCCTCCTAAAAAAAAAAGGATAACAAGTGATCAAAAAGTCACATCTACCCCAAAATGGTACCAATAAAAACTACAGCTCGTCCCGCAAAAAAAAACAGCCGTCATACCACTACGTCTATAAAAAAATAAAATTAGTTAAGGCTCCAATAAGCCAGGAAATAAAAATATGCAGTTGTGCCGTCCCGAGGGGAACATTTCTTCTGTTTCTTCTGTTCTTTAAGTCGATCTTACCTGCAAACGCTGATGCTGATGCTGCTGCAGAATCAACTGTAGCCTCTGGTGCCGATGTGGCCGTCACGATGCAGGACCTGTGAGTGACGTCACAGATCTGCACTGTCAGAAGCTGGGCGTTCTGAAGAGAAGAGGATGTTACTTCTCTTCAGAGCGCCCAGCTAGTGAAAGTATTAAAAACGCCCCGATGTACGCACATAATACACGCCCACTTGGACTTTTACTTTTAAACACACCCACTTGGATTTTTGCAAGCCTCATTTGCATAATTACAAAAATGGTCATAACTTGGCCAAAAATGCTCGTTTTTTAAAAATAAAAACGTTACTGTAATCTACATTGCAGCGCCTATCTGCTGCAATAGCAGATAGGGGTTGCAAAATCTGGTGACAGAGCCTCTTTAAGGATCTGCCAGGCACAGCTTCTGTGTCTACGCCCATAGGTAATCAGTCTGCACCTGCTTCTATGTCTGTGAGACTGACTCCATCTTCCACCACTCAGGATGGCAGGCTTAGGAATGGGAGAGCCTATCACAGCCTGGCCAGACGGAGCTAGCTCCCGCCCTCTGTCTATTTATACCTGCCTTTCCTGTTCCTCCTTGCTTGTGATTCTTCTCGTTTGGTTTCCTGGCCCTGCTGCAGCTTCTTGAACTATTTGACCCTGCTTCATATTGACCCTGGCTTACTGACTACTCTCCTGCTCTGCGTTTGGTACCTCGTACACTCCTGGTTTGACTCGGCTTGTTCACTACTCTCCTGCTCTGCGTTTGGTACCTCGTACACTCCTGGTTTGACTCGGCTCGTTCACCACTCTTGTTGCTCACGGTGTTGCCGTGGGCAACTGCCCCTTTTCCCTTGCTTCTGTGTACCCTTGTCTGTTTGTCTGTCATGCACTTATTGAGCGTAGGGACCGTCGCCCAGTTGTACCCCGTCGCCTAGGGCGGGTCGTTACAAGTAGGCAGGGACTGAGTGGCGGGTAGATTAGGGCTCACTTGTCTGTTTCCTTACCCCCACCATTACAGGCGAATTATCAAGGCCCCTAAAATTAGGGAACCAGGAAGGGGAGGGCCCAAACATATCTGCTGGAAGCGAGGGTGCCCGTATTATAACAGGACAACACTTCCCAGCAAAATTCCTCAAACTGCAAAGATCCCGAGTGTGGACCAAAAGGGGAATAAGTGAAGACCATTTATTAGTGCGACACCGGCCTGTGCAGAAAGGATTGTGTCACAGCGTAACACACATCTATGGATCATTTTATTGTTTTTTTTTACCCCATTATTATACCACCTGACTATGCCCCTTATATACTCCGCCCGGCTTACATGTACCCCCACATTATAAACGGAAACACCAGTAAGACTCCAAACAAAACTACTACAAGCAAAATCCACGCTCCAAAAGCCCAATGACGCTACCTCCCTTCTGAACTCTACAGTGTGCCCAAACAGCAGTTTACTTCCACATATATGGCATCGGCATACCCGGGAGAACCCTTTTAACAATTTTTGTTGTGTGTGTCTCCAGTGGCACAAGCTGGGCGCCACATATTGGCATATCTATGGAAAAAAATCCCATTTTTACTCTGCAACATCAAGTGCACACCAATTTCTGCCAATCACCTGTGGGGTTAATTTGCACATTACACCCCTAGGTGAATACCTTGAGGGGTGTAGTTTCCAAAATGGGGTCACTTCTGGGGGGGATCCACTGTTTTGGTCCCACAGGGACTTTGCAAATGCGACATAGCACCCAGAAACCAATCCAGCAAAATCTGTACTCCAAAAGCCAAATGGCGCTCCTTCCCTTCTGAGCCCTACTCTGTGCCCAAACAGCAGTTTATGACCACATATGTGGTATTGCCGTACACAGGAGAAGTTGCTTTACAAGTGTTGGGGGGCTTTTTTTTCATTTATTTGTTGAGAAAATGAAACATTTTCAGCTAAATCTACGTCTTATTGAAGAAAAAGGATTTTTTTTATTTTCACTGCCCAATTCTAATAAAATCTATGAAACATTTGTGGGGTCAAAATGCTCACTACACCCCTAGATGAATTCCTCAAGGGGTGTAGTTTCGTGAATCGAGTCACTTTTGGGGAGTTTCCACTGTACTGGTACCTTAGGAGCTTTGCAAATCTGACATGGTGTCAAGAAACCAATCCAGCAAAATCTGTGCTCCAAAAGCCAAATGGCGCTCCTTCACTTCTGATCCTTGCCGTGTGCCCAAACAGCAGTTCATGACCACAAATGTAGTATTGCCGTACTCCAGAGAAGTTGCTTTACAAATGTTGGGGTTCTTTTATTCCTTTATTTGAGAAAATGAAAAATTTTGAGCTAAAGCTACGTCTTATTGGAAAAAAATGATTTTTTTTATCTTCACTGCCCAATTCTAATAAAATCCTGTGGGTTCAAAATGCTCACTACATTCCGAGATGGATTCTTCAAGGGGTGTAGTTTCCTAAATGGAGTCACTTTTTTGGTGAAGTCACTGTTTTGATCCCTTAGAGGCTTTGCAAATGCGATGTGGTCTCCGCAAACCATTCCTGCTAAATTTGAGCTCCAAAAGCCAAATGGCGCCTTTTCCCTTCTAAGCCCTGCCGTGTGTCCAAACAGCCGTTCATTACCACATGTGGGGTATTGTTTTACTCGGGAGAAATTGCTTTACAAAAGCAGTAGTGCATTTTCTCCTTTTAGTCCTTGTGGAAATTAGAAAAAATTAGCTAAACCTACATTTTCTTTGAAAGAACGCAGATTTTCATTTTCACGGCCTACTTCCAATAATTTCTGCAAAAAACCTGCGGGTTCAAAATGCTCACTATACCCCTAGATAATTTCCTCAAGGGGTATAGTTTCCAAAATGGGGTCACTTTTGGGGGATTTCCACTGTTTTGGCACCGCAAGAGCCTTTCAGACCAGACATGGTGCCTAAAATCCTCTAGGTGTTCCTTTGTTTCTGAGGCCTGTGCTTCAGTCAATAAGTGCACTAGGGCCACATGTGGGGTATTTCTAAAAATTGCAGAATCTGGACAATAGATATTGAGTTGCGTTTCTCTGGTAAAACTTTCTGTGTTAGAAAAAAAATAGATGAAAATTGAATTTCTGCCAAAATAAAAAGAAATTTGAAAATGTCACATCTACTTTGGCGTAATTCCTGTGAAACATCTAAGGGTATGTTCACACGGCCAAATTTCAGACGTAAACGAGGCGTATTATGCCTCATTTTACGTCTGAAAATAGGGCTACAATACGTCGGCAAACATCTGCCCATTCATTTGAATGGGTTTGCCGACGTACTGTGCAGACGACCTGTTATTTACGGGTCGTCGTTTGACAGCTGTCAAACGACGACGCGTAAAAATACAGCCTCGTCAAAAGAAGTGCAGGACACTTCTTTGGACGTTTTTGGAGCTGTTTTCTCATAGACTCCAATGAAAACAGCTCCAAAAACGGACGTAAAAAACGCCGCGAAAACGGCGTGAAAACGCCGCGAAAAATGCGAGTTGGTAAAAAAACGTCTGAAAAGCAGGGTCTGTTTTCCCTTGAAAACAGCTCTGGATTTTCAGACGTTTTTGTTGACTACGTGTGAACATAGCCTAAAGGGTTAAGAAACTTTCTAAATGCTGTTTTGAATACTTTGAGGGGTGAAGTTTTTAAAATGGGGTGACTTATCGAGGGTTTCTAATATATAAGGCCCTAAAATCCACTTCACAACTGAATTGGTCCCTGTAAAAATAGCCTTTTGAAATTTTCTTGAAAATGTGAGAAATTGCTGCTAAAGTTCTAAGCCGTGTGACGTCCTAGAAAAATAAAAGGATATTCAAAAAACAATGCCAATCTAAAGTAGACAAATGGGTGATGTTAATTAGCACCAATTTTGTGTGGTATTACTATATGTCTTACAAGCAGATACATATAAATTTAGAAAAATGCTAATTTTTTTAATTTTTCGCTAAGTTTTGGTGTTTTTCACAATTAAATACTTAATGTATCGAGCAAATTTTGCCAGTAACATAACGGCCAATGTGTCACGAGAAAACAATCTCAGAATCGCTTGGATAGGTAAAAGCATTCCGAAGTTATTACCACATAAAGTGAAACATGTCAGATTTGAAAAAATTGGCTGCGTCTTTAAGGGGTTAAGGCATTTATTAAGAGGTGCAGTGAGTATTTTGACCTAAAAGTTGTATTCTATTGATATGCCATTTTAGAGCACAATATGTTGTGCCCAGCTTATGCCACTGAAGACAAATACCTCAAAAACTGTTAAGCGGGTTTACCCGGGTATGGGAATGACATACATGTGGGCATTTACTGCTGTTTGGGCACGCTCTAATGCTAAGAAGGGAGGGACCACCATTTGGCTTTTGGACCGTGGATTTAGTAGTCCTGCTTTGGGTTTTACTGGTATTTCAGTTTATAATGTGGGGGCATATGTCAGCTGTGCGGAGTAAATCAGGGTATAATGTTGTGGTTTAATAATGGGGTAAATAAATAATAATTCATAGATGTGTGGCCAGTGTGGCACTGATAATTGGTGCCCAAACTTATCCATCGTTTAGGAACTCACTCTGCACCTTTTGTGTCGCCGTATTCTGAGAGCCATAACTTTTTTTTTTTTTCGAATAAGTTGTGTGAGGGCTTATTTTTTTTGCAGAATAATCTGTAGTTTTCATTGGCACTATTTTGGGTACATGCAACTTTTTAATACATTTTTATTCTATTTTTGAGAGACGTGGTAACGAAAAAACAGCAATTCTGCTATTGTTTTTTGTTATTTTTTTTAGGCGTTCACTCTGCGCTACAAATGACATATTTACTTTTTTCTGTGGGTGCATATGATTACGGTGATATCAAATGAATATAGTTTTTTTGATTTTGTTTTACGGCGTTTGCGCAAATGAAATCACTTTTTTAAATAAAAATCATTTATTTCTTGCATTGTCATATTCAAAGAGCCATAACTTTTTTCCCCATCAATAAAGCTGTGTGGTGGCTTGTTTTTTGCAGAACGAAATGTCGTTTTTATTAGTACAATTTTTCGTGACTTTTTGATAATTTTTTATTACATTTTTTTGGATGTGAAATGTCCAAAAAATAGCGATTCTGGTATTGTTTTTTTATTATTTTTTTTTACGGCATTAACCGGGTAGGATAAATAACATAATAATTTAATTTCATACCGTTATGGACGCGGTAACACCAATTATGTATGTTTTTTTTTTATAATATAGGACGTCAGGGAAAAAGGGCAATTTGAAATTGTATTACTTGAAACTTTTATTTTTTTATTTTTGTACATTTTTTTTTTACATTTTGCAACTTTTTTTTTTAGTCCAACTAGGGGACTTGAAGATCCAGCTGTCTGATCACAGTCATAATACACTGCAATACTTATGTATTGCAGTGTATTATACCTGTCAGTTTCACACTGACAGGCAGCCTATTAGGTCCTGGTCTGCTTTCATAGATGGCAGACCCAGAGGCCATTGTTAGGTGTCTGGTTGGGTACCCCGTGATCACGTCTCAGGGGGCGCCGATGGTGTTCTTACCCCTTAAATGCCGTGGTCGCTAATGACTGCAGTATCTAAGCAGTTAATCGGTGGGAACAACAGTGATCAGTCCCCAGGGAATGATCTGTGATAACTGCTGTACGAGACGGCAGTTTTCACTGCTCTTAGATGTGTTGGGGGGGGGGATCTCACAGAAATAAAGCTCCAACGTACTATTATTGAGCTGAGCGCAAACGAGGAGCTTAGCTCGACGTATTAGTACTGAGTGGAGTGGGAAGGTGTTAAAAATCAGACAGAGAAAGCAAACCTGGAGATCTTCAATATATCTACGTCTGCCGTGACAACCTCTTGGCCCTCTGCAATCTCGTCACAAGGTGGCTGATTAGGGAACAGAAGGAGCCCCCTCTGTCTAACTGATCAGATTCCACAGCATCTAAGGGGTTAAATGGCCTGGATCGGCTCCATTGCCCCGATGGAGGCCAAAAAAGCTTCCTTTTGGCTTACATCGTGCTGGTATAAGCAAGTAAACCTGTTTTTTGAAGGGTGGAATAGAGTGGTAAGCTATGCTTTTCCATCCCATAAAAAAAGTTCACTCTTTTTAACATGGGGGCCTATGGGTGACGGATGCCACTGTATTGGATCTGTCACATGTCTCCTTTAAACGTATGCGTCGGGAAGCTCCAGTAACATTGCTGGAGCTTCCCAGCACAGCAGAGCCTGCCCTGATCACCCGCACAGAGGCCCTATTTGCTGCGACCACACGACTTTGACAGCTGGAGGCACAAATACTAACCCATGGTAAGCCGGTGAGCCGGGGACTCAAGTTTCTTTAAAAAATAAAGCAACCTGTGTCTATGACTGATTTAAAGTTCATGCGGTCGCAAGGGATATAGGGCCGCTGTGCAGGTGGAGTCTGGAGTAAGCGACCAAATCGCTTCCAGATCTCTGACATCAGGAGCTTCCCCAGGAACAGTGCTTCAGATGGCGCTATTCCCGAGGGTTCGGGTGACATATCCTACTTTATGCCTATACAGCATTCTGTCTGAGGTATACGTCGAAAGTCCTCCCGACATACTCTGCAAAAGTAGTGTGAACAAAACCTTAAAGGAACACTTTAAAATGTAAAAATCAGCCAACACATTGGGGCAGATTTATCAAAACTATTAACATTATTAACTATTGACATTGCTTTTATACACATTGTTTAGCGTATACGTCAGGAAAGTTCCCGACTTACACGCTAAAAGTGTCCCTCACCAATTGTCCCCATGTTAAACAAACATATATCGTGGTTTATGTTTTTTTGGGGGATCTGGCGGGATGGACATACATAGTCTACTACACTATTTTATCAGGTAGCGGGATGCAAAACAGGAACATTCAGAGAAATAACTAATTTGCACCAAAGTAGCTCAGGCACCAGCTGACTAGAGCAGCTGCCTTAATTATGCCCTGAGCCTCTGGGATTGGCTGAAGATGAAAAGGGATGCGCGCACACTGGCCCTTTAAGATATGGCGAAGGAGCGCGAGCGCGCGCCCTATGTGTGCAGAGCAATAGCGAGCAGAGGAGAGAGAGGGAGTGTGGCCACGGAGAGCAGAGCCACAGAACGCCGGTGGACAACTTTTTATCAAAATCAGGATCTAGTAATAAACCTCATTTACCCCCATCATCCCTGTATATAACCCCCATCACCCATGTATGTAACCCCATCATCCCTCTATATCACCCCATGATCCCTGTATATAACCGTCATTATCCCTGTATATAACCAGCCATCATCGCTGTATATAACCGCCATCATCCCTGCATATATCAGCCATCCTCCCTGTGTATAACCACCATCATCCCTGTATATATAAACACCATCATTCCTGTATATGACCACCATCATCCCTGTATATAACCCCCATCATTCCTGTATATAACACCCATCATCCCTGTATATATCAGCCATCATCCCTGTATATAACCACCATCATCTCTGTATATAATCCCCATCATCCCTGTAAATATTCCCCATCATTCCTGTATGTGGCCCCCATCATCCCGGTATGCTTCCCCCATTAACCATGTATACAGGGATGATGGGAGTTATATACAGGGATTATGGGGGTTATATACAGGAATTATGGCTGTTGGTACTTACAGGAATCATAGGTGTTATATACAGGGATGATGGGAGTTCTATACAGGGATGATCTGGGTTATATACAGGAACCCCCATCATCCCCATACATAACACCCATCATCCCCGTTTATTACCCTTTCAACCCTGTATATCACCCCCATCTGTGTATTTAACTCCCACTTGTCACATCACGTGAGGTCACGACCAGGTGACTCACTGGTCCCGGCACCGACCCAATGATGGTCTGTCTTTTACTTAGGTCACCCAAGTCAGAGACAGTCACAGACTGTCATACACTCCTCCCCTGCTCCAAGTCCACTACGGCTGCAAGCTGCTACGGGCCTGCTTCCCTTATTATTTGCACTACGTCTGCACATGTAAATTTTGGCACATGCACAGTGCAAATTATCAGAGGGAACAGAAGAAATCCCAGACAGTGTTTTTTTCTGCCGGACGCTATGGATGGAAGAAAAAAACACCGGGTTTTTGAGGACTGTCCGGACAGTTGGCAACACTGGGCGGAGGAGGTGAGCAACCCAGCAGCAGGAACTGCCAGAAGGGGCGGCACCCGCTGCTGGCGTTACAAAGAGTGGTGAGGGCCTTGTCGGAAGACTGCTATTTTAGGTATTTTCACTTTTAGAGTTGGAGTTTATCTTCACAACATCAGATGGGCATTGTACTCCACTAGGGTGACTTGCTTTAAAGCGATCAGGAGTACTGTTTGCTCTTTTAGTAATTAGTAGAGAACAGTCTGCTAGAAGGTAAGGTAGACGTCTTTCCCAGTATTAGAGTTGTGCAAAAGAATGGGTGCATTTTATAAGAATACCTTATTTGATTACTACTTTTTTAAGATGAAGAGAACAGATATCAGGTCTGCACCTGCAGTTTAGTAGATTTTGCAAAACTTGCTTTGTACAGTAGTTGTAATTAAGCAGTGCACTTCATTACCCTGTAAATATGAGATTAATGTAATAGGAATTTTTATTTTCTAGATTCTCACTGGCTGTGGAAAAGTGCATTTGCCATGCTGTGTAATAATCAGCCATTTGCAGTATCAAGACCGCATACAAAGTGGAGTCCTGGCTGGACCTAATTCTTAATGTACTACATCAGAGCAACATCAAAGATGCTATGTAAATATATTTTCTCACATTGAATCTACTTTCCTACTACCATTACGAGTTTTTTTTTTTTTTTTGTAACATGGAAAATTTACTTTTGTAGATTTTTTTTTGGCTTTTTACATTTTATTGCAAAAATAAACAGCTGGGCCATAGCTGGGTGCTGTGTAGGGCACCAACAAGCCACTCTGCCTTGGCCAATATATTTAGATACAGAGCTAGGGCAGCAAATTTAATTTTGCCCCAGGTAAAGGAAAGCCTAGCCATGAAAGGATGGAGTTGGGAGATGGAAGTGGTCAAATGTATCTGACATTGTGTGGAAGTAGCATTTTGGGGCAGAAGAGTGATTGGTCACATGAAGCCACATATGCTCACTCTACTACCCAATGACAGATCACTATTTGTGTGTTTGGGGCGGCCCAGGCCCGAAGCTCCCGGGGGGGGGGGGGCAATCGCCAACCAAAGAGTGAGAGGACATTGCAGCTCTGTCGCATTTATTTGCTGGGAATCATGTCAAAAACATGCAACAAAGTTGCTTTGTGTATGTCCTGCAAAGGACCTGTAGCAGCGGTAGGATCCGGCCACTGGTTGTTAAAATTACAGCCGGTTTGGAGAAGCAGGACCCAGAACCGATCCCCTCACTCAATTGAATGTGCGCTTTACCAATGATGCAGGCGGCACGATGACGTCATCGCGCCACCTGCATCGTTCGTCTGGAGCAGGGATGGTCAGAAGAGACGAGGCCTGCGTCGCTGGAGGAGCGTGCAGGAACAGAGGCAAGTGAGTATGTAATGCTTATTTTTTTCAGGGGGCATTATGAATGCCGCTTTCGACAGGGGGTTCTATCTACAGGGGTTCTACGGGGGCACTATTTACAGAGGGCTCTATAGGGGCACTATCTACAAGGGGCTCTATGGAGGCACTATTTACAGGGGACTTTATGGGGGCACTATCTACGGAAGGCTCTATGTGGGCATTTACTATAGGGAACACCGTGTGTGGCGCTGTCTACAGGAGGCATTGTGAGCAGCACTTTTGACAGGGAACACTGAGTAGCGCCAGCTACAGGGGGCACTGTGAGTGGCACGTCTACAGGGGGCAATTTGAGTGGCACAATCTACAGGGTCGCACTGTGTGTAGGTGTGTGTGGTGCTTTACTTTAAAATGTTTGACACAATGTATTCAGGGGCGCATATATTTAGGGGCACCATGAGAATTTTAACTTCGTTTATAGGTGCGGAAATGTTAAAAAAAAGTGAGGCACGAAGACATCTGAGTGGCAAATTCTTATTGGAAATCCTTGTATTCCACAAAAAGTCCTCCCAGGACTTATAGACAAATGGGTGTTATCATTACCCTTGTCAAGAGGATGTGTCACTGTACAGTGTGATATTGTTAGCGATGGTTGGAGACTGTCATTATGTAGGGACATAGCCCTTTGACAAGGGTAACTGTAACACCCATTTGTCAATGCTCGCACAAAATATAGACAAGGCGTGGCATGGCGGCGGTGGAGAAAGTGGTCCCAAATTCGGGGAACAGACCAGGGCCTATGGTCTACTTAATCTGCCACTATTACTACCCACTCCAAGTACTCACGCAATCGGCAAGTAAAAAAGGATAGTTTGGTCACAAGACCCAATTTAATGTAGGCTTAGACCTTTTTTGTTTCCAATGTTAAACAGGAGTATGGGACAATGCTGTGGCTTACAGTAGTACCTTGTATCTGTGGTTTAGGATGATGTAGGAATTAATGTTGGTGGTCAGGAATGTGTACCTATAATTGAATCTAGATGACTAGAATTATATATGTATACTGTGAGCTTTCACTAGTGTAGCTGCTGTCATTATAATATGCTGTCGGGCTGGTATCCAACTTTTAATGCCTAACTTACCACTCATTCAAATAAAATTAGTTAGGGTCGTGGCTGTACAAGCTTCAGTCATATTGACATTTTTAATGCTTCTTATCTGATGACTTCTTTATTGAAAACAAAATGAGTCCTAGCTACAATTATTCAGATTCTCTAGAATTGCCAACCCACCATCCTGAGACTTGTGGAGGCTTGCTAAGAACTATTCAATCTCCAGGCAAGGGAGCATGGGGCAGGTGACACACTTTTCCACTCTGACCCGTTGCGGCATGAACTCTACAAGACACCTTGATAACCTTGAACTTTTTGTCACGTTACTTAGACCATTCCAGAACAATTTATGTAGTGTGACATAGTGTAGTTTTGCCACTGATATTAGGAAAAACCATTACGATGAAGGGGTGTAGTTGGTCTGCAACAATGTTTAGGTAGGTGGTACGTGTCAAAGTAACATCCACATGAATGCCAGGACACAAAGGTTTCTCCAGTAGAACATTGCCGTAGCATCACACTACCTGTTCATTCTTCCAGTAACGCATCCTAGAAAATTTGACTCACAGCTATTCCATATTACATACTACTTGTGTCATTACACTTGTACAGGGGACAATTCTGATAAACCGTATATATTATGGAATATCAGTGCAGGCAATTGCCTTATGCAAAAGAATGGGTCCTATTCTGATATAGAAGAGAAGAGGGACAGCCAAATCCCCCTTCTTTTACAAAAGGGAATTACTTTGTTGCCGAATTCTTCACCCCAGCCTCTGATGACTAAGAGCACATTATATCGGACCGGAAGGTGAAAACAAATCAAACTCCTCTTCCACAGTTGTTTCTTAGGCACAAGACGGTGTCCCAACACGCTGCGTCGCTGCTCACATACTCCTTAGCAGACTAAGGGTTAGTGTGGAGAGCCTGCTGAACTTACTGCTCTGCCTATACGAGTTATGTGGCTCCTTTTAGCGCCCACTCCCAAGTATGATGAGAAGCCGCTGTTGAGATTATATTTTATATCATCTCAAGTAGCCACCTTAAAGGGTTGGGATAGTGAGGACCTGCCTGACAAATATAGTCTCTGTAAATTTAAAAGTGACAAGTTGTTGGGGGTCCTTGAATAACCTGCATTTAAAATCAAAGAACGCACAACTTTTCTATGATTCATGTGTTGTGGCAAAAATTCAAGGCATATTTAGGCCCCCGAATCAGTCAGTCAGTCGGAATATACCGATCTCGTATAATTCTAATTTCTTGGAAAGCTATAAACTATCTGGATTTGAAATCTGGAAATAAATGGGGAAATCAAACCTAATCCAACTCTATAAAAATGACTCTTTTAAAATATATTTGCAGTTGCAATAAGAATCTGGTCTTTTAAAATGTTCATCTTTCAAATATACCCAACTGGCGAGAAGCGATAAGTAAGTAGGTTGTCACGTCCAATGGTGCTTTGATTCCACTGGGCTACTCCTCCAGAACGGAGTAGCTGCTGGAAGACAGGTGTTAGGCAGGCACAGGTAGATGGTACCTTGGTGGTAGCTGGATACAGGCAGATAGCAGATACTGGATACAAGCTGGTGCCAGATTACTGGAAGCATGCTTAGGATACCGGACACAGGATACCGACAGGTCACGGACACAGGACACAGGATACAGGATGCCGACTGGTCAGGGACACACGATACAGAATACCGGGTTCAAGATACAGGATACCGACTGGTAACTGACACTGGAAATGGAACCTTCGCAGGATAACACGAGATTAGTACAATGTTGCTCAGGTACTGGGATACAGGGCAGACTTCCTTTAATAGTCCAGGGTATGCAGGGATAGGCCTGGGATACTTTTACTGGTGTTCGCGCTGGTCCTTTAAGAGACTTCCTGAGCACGCACGCACACCATACGGGCAGATCGTGCTCTGCCTTACACAGTTCAGAGCTTGCCAGCGTCTCGGAGTAGATGGCACCAGCAAGCACAGTCCAGCTGGCGGCCGCCACCGCTGGCAGTGGGGATCGTTGGCAGTCAGCAGCCGCTGGCGCTACAAAGGGCATTGCAGCGAGACCAATTTTTTATCGTTAGATTCTGCGTCTCATATATTTAAAATATACAATGGTAAAGGGGCGGTCTCAAATATCGATAAGAATTTATATAGCAGGGGAAAATTGATAATTTTGCATCTCTATTGGTCACCATTGTGTCCTAAATGCAAGATTTTCTCAGGTAATCTTATCCAACTGATATGTAACTTGGAACAGTTCCATATCTTTTGGAAGGATGCACTGGATGAACTGAAGCAGAAATATGAATTGATATGACTTTGGAACCGCTTTTATGTCTTTTTGTTTTTTGTCATGGTGTAAAAATATTTAACAATAAAAAAATAGTTTCATTTAAATTGTTTAAATTGCAGTTTAAATTGTGCAGTTTTCTAAATACTTTTTCTAAAAATAATTTTAACTTTTTCAGATACAGCCGCTTTGTGTTCTGTATACAGAGCAGCTGTATTGTGCGTTCAGACCTGAATCTGTCAGGTCAGCGGGAGTGACAGGTTCAGTGACAGTGGGTCCTGCATGTCCAGCGGGTCCACGCAGGATCAAGCTGTTACTGATCACATCTAAGTTCATAACTTAGATGTGATTGATAACAGGTGAAATATAAAGCAGTTGTATCTCAAAAATTAAAAATAATTTTTAATAAAAAGTATTTATAAATTTGCACAAAAAACACTGATAGACATTTAAAAATAGACTTTGAATAGTGTGTGCCAATACTTTTGTCCATATATTGTATATCAAAATAATTCATCTTCATCAGCATTCTGTTTCTTTGAGCGGTTTCCACGTCTGACCTCCCAATGAAATTAATGGAACACATTTTAACCACGGTTCTTGCATTACAGTCATACGTATAAAAGAAAACATGCGTCAAAAGTTTTTGCAAACAACACGGGAAAAAAAGCTTTAAAAATTGCTAGCATTTCAAAATATGAATTCCTGAAGGAATTTTGATGCAGATTTTTTCTGCCGGACAAAAAACACGGTGTGAACTTATGCTTCTGCTGCAGTGCTGCACAGAAAAATAAATAGCCGAAGATATTGTGAGTTTATATCCGACTCTCATCCTGACACATCATGGGCTGTTTGAGGATATTACCAAATGGCCCCTTTCATATCTGGATATCTATAACAAAATACAAGCTAAGAGGTTTCAGAACCATCCTTTCTGTATACTAAAATTTTCCATAATTATTATTTTTTACATGTCCTTTAATGAGAAGTGGCCTGATCACCAGATGCCTGGAGTCCTGCTTGAGAAGAGACATTTACTTTACACTCGGAATAGTTATTCCTTATAAAGACCAAAAATAAATGGCGCATTTATGTGTCCTCTATCGTGCAGGGCATAGTCATTGTTTGGAAGTTGTACTTGAGAACAACTTGTCCTGTTTACTCCACATTAATCCATTGGGTGACTAAACAAAGACAATGAAGCCTACAGGAGATCTACCCGACAAGTCCGACAAGACATTCCAGCCATTACAGTTTTTGGACCTCTTTTATTACCACGCAATTAATTAAATCTTTCTACCGTGCGGAATTAGGCAACTACATGTTAAAGAATTAGCAAAATTGCTTGTGCTCCAGAGTTGCCAGTGCAAGTTAAATAAATCTAAAGTATGAAAACATTCTATACTATAGTTACATTCAATAATTGGTGACTTATTAAAAGGAAACAATGCTCTACGTTATTCCTTCATATATACATTATACATTATGGAGCCATTTTCTCCAGTATAAATAGCAGTACAGACACTGTGCTCAAATAAGTTGTTGAAGAATTTTCTGCATCATGGGTCAAGAAGACTATATACGGTATGACAATGTGTTATCTATGTTTTTACATATGGCTGCAGGTAAATTCTGTAATTGTTAATGAAAAAATCTATTGGCCTTTCAAAGATCCACTTCTTAAAGGCTATATACACCTTTGATGGGCATTTTTTAAAAATAAATAAATAGGTCAGTGTGATTGGTGTAACTTTATAATTTGTCTTTATTAAAAAAATTTTTTACTTTTTTAGATACAGATGCTCTGTATTCTGTATACAGAGCAGCTGTATGTAGCGCTAAATCCAGAGACACGCAGGACCCGCTGACACGTGACGTCCACGGGAAGAGAATACAGAGCAGCTGTATCTCACAAATGAAAACTAATTTTTAATAAAGACTAATTAAAAAGTTACACCAAACACACTGATCTGTTTATAAGAAGAAAAAAAAATGCCCCTCAAAGGTGTACATAGTCTTTAATCCTTTAATGACCAGCCTATTTTAGACCTTAATGACCAAGCCATTTTTTACGTTTTTCCATCGTCGCATTCCAAAAGCGATAACCTTTTTATTTTTGCGTCGACATAGCTGTATAAGGTCTTGTTTTTTGCGGGACAAGTTGTATTTTTTAATAGCACCATTTTGGGGGACATATTATTTATTGATTAACTTTAATTAACTTTTTTTTGGGGGGAAATAGAAAACAAACATGAAATTTTGCCACTCTTTTTATCGTCTTAAATCAACGCCGTTTACCGTGTGATATAAATAACACAATAACTTTATTCAGCGGGTTGTTACGATTGCAACGATGCTTTGTATAGTTTTTGTATGTTTTACTACTTTTACACTGTAAAAACGCTTTTTTTTCAAAATTATTTGTTTTTGTGTCTCCGTATTTGAAGAGCAGTAACGATTTTATCTTTTCGCCGATGCGGTTGTATGAGGGCTTTTTTTTAGCGGGAAGACTTGTAGTTTTTATTGGTACCATTTTTGAGTAGATGCGACTTTTTGTTCACTTTTTATCACATTTTTTTAAAGTCAGGATTCACAGAAAACAGCAATTTTTCCATAGTTTTTTACGGTGTTCACCGTGCGGGTTAAATAATGTAATAGATTTATAGTCGGGGTCGTTACGGACGCGGCGATACCAAATATGTGTAACTTTTTTACTTTATTTAGTTTTTTTAATAGTAAAGCATTTTGTAAGGGGAAAAGGTGGGTTTTTCATTTTTTTTCAAATTTTTTTTCAAATTAACTTTATTAAACTTTTCTTTAACTTTTTTACTAGTCCCACTAGGGGACTATAATATGCGATTCTCCGATCGCTATTATAATACACTGCAATACTTTTGTATTGCAGTGTATTACTGCCTGTCCGTTTAAAACGGACAGGCGTCTGCTAGGTCATGCCTCCGGCGTGATCTAGCAGGCATTCGCTCCAGGCAGACCTGGGGGCCTTTATTAGGCCCCCAGCTGCCATTGGAGACACAGACACTCTGCGATCGTATCGCCGGGTGTCGGTGGGAGAGAGAGGGAGCTCCCTCTCTCCAAAACCACTCAGATGCGGTGCACGCTATTGTGCACCGCATTTGAAGGGTTAAAAGGGTGAGATCGATACTAATATCGATCTCACATGGCAGAGCAGGGACCCTCCCAGCCCTGTTTACTTTATCCTGATGCAGTGCCGTAAAAAGGCATATGCATCAGAATAAAGCCCGTTAGTGGCCGCCGTTAAAAGGCGTATTTGCGGTCACTAACGGGTTAAGCAAAATGTTCATGTTTATTCTATGAAACTAGTGGTAAATTACTGTCTTCTAGACTCCTCTTGCATTAGACTTGAAACAATAGATCAGGAATGGACTGACCATTTCGACAGGCCCCCTGCACATGTAGCGGATTTTCCATCCGATTTGCGAGCAGAAAATCCACAGCAGATTTAAAACATTTAATCTACATGCTGCTAAATATTTTCCATATGAAATCGGAGCCTGCTACAGATTTTCATATCCACAGTATGCTCATTCTATTCTGAATGTTCAATGCGGATTTCACTCTTTTCAATGTAGAAGGGGTGAAATCCACAGCAAAATCCACAGAATAATCTGCACAGAACACGTGATGATTTTGCTGCAGAAATGTTGTCGAAATGCTGCGGAAACACTGCAGATGTGCTTTGGTAAATCAGCAACAAATCTGTTACATGTTACAGCGAAATGGTGCCCCCCAGATTTTGATTGACATCTTGCTGGCTGTTCTAAATCACTACCAGCCTCCTCTGACTCTTGCGGATGCACCGTTGCCTTGTACTTTTCTGGCATGCACGGCAGAGTTCACCTCCCTGCACGGTGCATGCCCAAGTAGTACAAGGCAATGGCACATCCGAGAAAGTTGGAGGAGACTGGTAGTGATGTATAACAGCCAGGGCGATGTCAATCAAGCATGGAAAGGTGGGTTTGGAGGCAGAACTATGTGACTCTTCTGGATAGCGCTACCGCCCCATGACCCTTTATAGAGTAATTAGCATATAGTGTTGATTTTATAGATTTTGCTGCATCTGAAAAAAACCATACAGGGGAATGTTTGGAAATATTGTAAGGTCATGTATTACCGCATGGCGACGGTTCAAGGGGTTAAAACTACCCGACAGGTTCCCATTAAATATACAATGAATTGAAATAACTCCATCTGCCTTAAATTTTACTATATGGGTAAATCCTGGCTCTAATGACTACAATGAAGATCTTTCAGGCTGGAGCAGGCAAAAATCAGGTGAAATCCAAACACCTTGAAATAAAACAAAAGTATATAAAGTTTTTCATCGCTCAAACAGCACCGAGATACATAGTCCAACCTAGAAGTATAGGAGGCAAAGGATCCTCCACCCATTGTGGGAACGGGGATAGGTAAGTATGTATGTTAATATTTGTCTATTTGGTCCTTACATATGGGGGCATTATATTGTATATGGGGGGGAGGGGGGCATTATACGGGGGGCATTATACCGTGGGGGAAGCTATGGGGGGCATTATACTGTGTGGGGGCAGCTATGGGGGGCATTATACTGTGTGGGGGCAGCTATTGGGGCATTATACTGTGGGGCAGCTATGGGGGGCATTATACTGTGTGGGGCAGCTATGGAGGGCATTATACTCTGTGGGGGCATACCTGGGGGGGCATTATACTGTGTGGGGGCAGTTATGTCGAGCATTATACTGTGTGGGGGCGGCTATGGGGGGCATTATACGGTGTGGGGGCAGCCATGGGGAGCATTTGTATATATTAACAGACCACTGCATTCCTTTTGCTAGCAAACCCGTGCAACGGGTTTTCTATACTAATATATTATATATACAGTATATATAATATAACGTAATTAGTGCGTGTGAACATACCCTTAACCAAAAACGTCTGAAAATACGGAGCTGTTTTCAGAGAAAACAGCCTCTGATTTTCAAGGGGTTTTGAAGCTGAAAATGAAGCTTCTTTTAATTTGGAGCTTCTATTCAGGCTTCTTTTGAGGCATTTTTCATAGTGTTCAATGGAAAATCAGCTCCAAAAAACGCCTCAAGAAGTGACATGCACTTCTTTTTATGGAACGTCTTTTTACGCTTCGTTTTTTTAAAACAGCGGCGTAAAAAGACGCCCTGTATGAACTAAATGCTGTTTTTCCCATTGATTTCAATGGGCAAATGTTTGTAGGTGTTCAGCTTCTGTTTTTTCAGGCGTTTTTTGAGGCGTAAACTCCACTGAAAACACTGGGTGTGAACATACCCTTAGTGTCAAGTGTAGCAACATCTCTCTCTCCCTGTCTCCAATTGCTGTCCCTGAGTAACCCTTGCTGTCCCTGAGTAGCCCTTGCTGTCCCTGAGTAGCCCTTGCTGTCCCAGAGTAACCCTTGCTTCCCCCGAGTCCCTAAGTTAACCCTTGATGACCTGGTCATCCCCTGTTGTATCCAGGGGCGTAGCTAAAGGCTCATGGGCCCGGGTGCAAGAATTCAGCTTGGGCCCCCCTATCCCTCCCAACACCACCATCACCAGACCCCTGGGCGTGACTATGCCCAGCCGCCTTTCCCAACAGCCCCCATAGTATAATGCCCCCATACAGTATAATGCTTCCATAGCTGCCCCCACACAGTATAAAGCCCCATAACTGTCCCATACGGTATAATGCCCCCATAACTGCCCCATACCATATAATGCTCCCCATATCCGCCCCCACAGTATAATGCCCCCCATAGCTGCCTCAATACAGTATAGTGCTCCCATATTAGCCCCCATACAGTATAATGCCCCCATATCAGCTCTCCATACAGTATAATGCCCCCCATATCAGCTTCCCATACAGTATAATGCCCCCATATCAGCTCCCCATAAAGTATAATACCACCCATATCAGCACCCCATACAGTATAATGCCCTCAATATGAGCGTCCCATACAGTATAATGCCCCCATATGAGCTCCCCATACAGTATAATGCCCCCCATATGAGCTCCCCATCCAGTATAATGCCCCTCCACACATCAGCTCCCCATACAGTATAATGCCCTCCATATCAGCCCCCTATACAGTATAATGCCCCCATATCAGCTCCACATATAGTATAATGCCTCCATATCAGTCCCCCATAACAGTATAATGCCCGCATAACAGCTCCCCATACAGTATAATGCCCCCATATCAGCCCCCCATTCAGTATAATGCCCCCCACCATATCATCTCCCATTCAGTATAATGCCTCCCCCGCCATATCAGCCCCCCACCATATCAGCCCCCCATTCAGTATAATGCCCCCCCACCATATCAGCCCCCATTCAGTATAATGCCCCCCACCATATCAGCTCCCATTCAGTATAATGCCTCCCGCGCCATATCAGCCCCCCACCATATCAGCCCCCCATTCAGTATAATGCCCCCCGACCATATCAGCCCCCATACAGTATAATGCCCCCATATGTGCATAATAGAAAATTAACATAATTAATTACCTATCCCCGTTTCCACGCAGGGTGGAGGATCCTTCTCCTCCTCTGGTGTGTGCTATGAGTGACTCGGTGCAGACAGGCACGATGATGTCGCTACATAACGCCTGCCTGCATCGAGCTGCTCCGGGCACAGTGAATGCTGCAGCATGGAGCCGTCAGCTCCTTACTCCAGCATTGAATGGGAACGGGACCTCCGTGAGTGACTCGCGACCCCCCGGAGGTCTTCACACGACCCCCCAGGCCCAGGGACGCGACCCACAGTGTGTAATGTATTGCATTGTGTCGTGCAGTTTGCGGTGGAAAGAGGAGTGGGGCTGTAATATAACGCCCCCATAGTATAATGCCCCCTCACAGTATAAAGCCCCATAACTGTCCCATATGGTATAATGCCCACATAACTGCCCCATACCATATAATGCTCCCCATATCAGCCCCCACAGTATAATGCCCCACATAGCTGCCTCAATGCAGTATAGTGCTCCCATATAGTATAATGCCCCCATATCAGCTCCCCATACAGTATAATGCCCCCCATATCAGCACCCCATACAGTATAATGCCCTCAATATGAGCTTCCCATACAGTATAATGCCCCCCATATGAGCTCCCCATACAGTATAATTCCCCCCATATGAGCTCCCCATCCAGTATAATGCCCTTCCATATCAGCCCCCTATACAGTATAATGCCCCCATATCAGCTCCACATACAGTATAATGCCACTCCATATCAGCTCCCCATACAGAATAATGCCCCTCCATATGAGCCCCCATACAGTATAATGCCCCTATATCAGCTCCACATACAGTATAATGCCCCCCATGTGAGCTCCCCATACAGTATAATGCCCCCCATATCAGTCCCCCATACAGTATAATGCCTTCATATCAGCTCCCCATACAGTGTAATGCCCCTCCATATCAGCTCCCCATACAGTATAATGCCCCCATATCAGCTCCCCATACAGTATGATGCCCCCATATCAGCTCCCCATACAGTATAATGTCCACCATATCAGCGCCCCATACAGTGTAATGCCCCCATATCAGCTCCCCATACAGTATAATGACCCCCATATCAGCCCACATACAGTATAATACCTCCATATCAGCTCCCCATACAGTATAATGCCCGCATATCAGCTCCCCATACAGTATGATGCCCCCATATCAGCCCCCCATTCAGTATAATGCCCCCCCACATATCAGCCCCCATTCAGTATAATGCCCCCCCACCATATCAGCCCCCATTCAATATAATGCCTCCCCCGCCATATCAGCCCCCCACCATATCAGCCCCCTATTCAGTATAATGCCCCCCCCACCATATCAGCCCCCATACAGTATAATGCCCCTATATGTGCATAATAGAAAATTAACATAATTAATTACCTATCCCCGTTTCCACGCAGGGGGAAGGATCCTTCTCCTCCTCTGGTGTGTGCTATGAGTGACTCTGTGCAAACAGGCACGATGATGTCGCTACATAACGCCTGCCTGCGTCGAGCTGCTCCGGGCACAGTGAATGCTGGAGCATGGAGCCGTCAGCTCCTTGCTCCAGCATTGAATGGGAACGGGAGCTCCGTGAGTGACTCGCGACTCCCCGGAGGTCCTCACATGACCCCCCAGGCCCAGGGACGCAACCCACAGTGTGTAATGCATTGCATTGTATTGTGCAGTTTGCGGTGGAAAGAGGAGGGGGGCTGTAATTTAACGCCCCCCCCTCTCCACCGCAAACCGCACAATACAACACAATACAACACAATACATTACAAGGCAACACAATACATTACAACAACACAATACATTGCATTACAATACAGACTCTGCAGCTCACCTGGAGTCCTCCGCACCGGCTCTTCCACTGCACTGGTTGGAAGACGTGTCACGTGATGTCATGGTCACATGGTACACTAAGTGTACCATGTGACCGTAATCAGGAAGTGCCGGCTTCACGGCACGAAAAATTAATTTAATCAGCATGCTGTATGGCAACGGGGGTCACAACTGTGACCGCTGCGGACCCTACAGCTACGCCACTGGTTGTATCCCTGGTTAACTCTTGAACCCTCACATTACCTGATACGTTTAACCCTTCCCATTGTTAACCCTTTACCTGATTAACCTTTAGTGTACAGGGCCAGTTATATTAGGCGGGAATGGGACAGACATAGTGAGCGTGTGAGAATTACAACGTAACTTGTGTATGTATTGTAACGCAACGTATATATGTATATGTGGTGGTATAGGTTAAGATTGTGATACCTTGTTTATACTATACCACGTATAGTGTCAGTGTATTCAGTACACATTACGTTATTATGTGTATTGGGATACACTGATATTATACTGTGGTTATTTACTGTGTTTGGTGTATTTTATATGTAAGTGTGATTACTGTTGTATTAATAAATATTAACTTTATGTACTTACAATCGTGTTCACTTACTGAGTAGCAAAAGCAATTAGACTAATGTTAATACAGGAAAAAGGTAGGGGAACTAGGCATAACCCTAGTGACCCTGATTATAAAGGAGGTAGAAATAGTGGGTGACACGAGTAGGTGAACCCCACTACTAGTCCACCCCCTTTTACATGTACAGCACCAGAACAAAGCTCAGTACATATATACAGCACCAGAACAAAGCTCGGTACATATATACAGAAGCAGAACAAAGCTCTCTACATAAATACAGGAGCAGAACACAGCTGAGTGCATATATACTGTCACGATCTGTGGTTATGTGGACCCACTGGGCTGTACCACCATAGCAAGAAAGCAGCTGGCCAACTGAGTACCAAGTCAATATATAAATAGTCCAAGCACAAGGGTACCTGTAGTGGTTCAGATAGTAGCAACGGCTAGGCACAGATGGGACCTTGACAGTAGACAACAGACGTGGTGTAAAACAGCAGGCGGAACCGGTGGCACAACACGACTCCAACAGGTTTAAGGCACAGGAACAAATAACATGGGATACAGGATACAGGTAGCAGGGCACGGGAACAACAGGTACAGGATAACAATTGCAAGACTAACATAGGAAAACATAACAACGCTTAGGCAATGAGCAAAGGGGCAGGGCCCATCTTCTAGTCCAGGGTGGTCATGGGCTAATTAATGATAATTCCCATGTGCACGCTGGCCCTTTAAGGCCGGGCACGCATGTGCACGCGCACCCTACGGGACACAGCGGACCGGAGCGGAAGTGAGCGCTGGCGTCTCCTGGGGAGATGATGGGGGCCAGCGCTCACAGATCCATGACTGCGGCCGTCGGGGGTTGAGTAATCCCGATGGTCCGCGGCCATGGATGCTACAGTATGCCCTCCCTTCTTGGGGCCAGAGCGAGAGAGGAACTTATTAATAAGGACAAGGGCATTGAGGTTCTCTTCTGGCTCCCAGGACCACTCCTCTTCACCAAACCTCTTCCAATCCACCAAATCAAAAGTTCTTCCTCCTACTTCTTTGAAGTCCAGGATCTCCCTATTCACAAATACATCTGAAGGACTGCTGGGGGCAACTGTAGGGCTAGGCGTGTTTGTGCAGCGGTTGAGGACCACAGGCTTCAGGAGTGACACATGAAAGGAGTTGGGGATCTTGAGGGTAGGAGGCAGCCGAAGCTTGTAGGAGACAGGGTTAATTTGCTGTAGGATCTCAAAGGGTCCGAGGAACCTGGGAGAAAACTTGTACGAAGGTACTTTTAGACGGATATTCCTTGAGGACAGCGAGACTTTGGTACACGGAGGATACTGAGGCGGCTTTCTTCTTCTAGTATCCGCCTTTTGCTTCATGCGTTCTATTGCCAGTGGAGTAGAGGACCGGGATTGCTGCCAGATTTGTAGAAAGTCCCTGAATGCAAAGTCAGCTGCGGGCACCTGGGACGTAGCTGAAACAGGAAGAGGATTTCGTGGATGTTGGCCGTAGACAATGAAGAACGATGTAGAAGCAGTGGACTCACTTGTGTGGTTTTTGTATGAGAACTCTGCCCAAGGAAGAAGCTGTACCCAGTCATAATGCTGCATGGAGATGAAGTGTCGTAGATAATTCTCCATGATTTGGTTAATCCTCTCGACTTGACCATTGGACTGGGGATGGTAGGCTGAGGAAAAGTCCAACTTCACATCTAGGAGTTTAGAGAGGGCTCTCCAGAATTTCAAGGTAAACTGAACCCCCCGATAAGACACGATATGAAGAAGCAAGCCATGCAAGCAGAAGATGTGTTGGATGAAGAGGCCAGCTAGTCGAGAAACAAAAGGTAGGCCGGTCAGCTGAAAAAAATTAGCCATTTTCGAAAACTGGTCCACCACCACCCAGACCGTATTGCATCCAGCGGAGGAAGGAAGGTCTGTGACAAAGTCCATTGCTATATGCTGCCAGGGAGCATTGAGCACAGGCAGAGGTTGGAGCAGACCAGCAGGCTCGGAGTGCGCAACCTTGTTGGCAGCGCACACAGTGCATGATAAGACAAAGTCCACAATATCTTTGGGTAGCGTGGGCCACCAGAAATGATGGGCAATCAGATCTTGGGTGTTATGAGCACCAGCGTGCCCAGCCAATTTGGAGCTGTGCCCCCAGCAAAGGACTCTCCTCCTGTGTGCCAGGCACACAAATGTGCTCCTCGGAGGGATGTCTCTAACTTGCAGAGGATTAACAGAAATAATACAGGACAGATCAACGATACTTTGCAGAGACTCCACGGTGTCCTCTGTTTTGAATGACCTGGACAAGGCATCGGCCCTCACATTTTTGTCAACAGAACGGTAGTGGAGCAGAAACTGGAACCGGGCAAAGAACAACGACCACCTGGCTTGACATGGGTTCAGCCTTTGGGCCGACTGGAGGTAGGTGAGGTTCTTGTGGTCAGTATATATCAGGATTGGGTGTGCTGCGCCCTCTAGTAGATGTCTCCACACCTCCAGAGCCAATTTGATGGCCAGTAACTCCCGATCCCCAATAGAGTAATTGCGCACTGCGAGAGAAAAAAAGTCTAGGACTTCACATCGGGGGCGTGGCTGGGCGCGCAATGAGACTGGTCGCATGAAACAGTAGCTCTGTACTGAGCCCATGATTTCTTGATCCTGCTGATATCCTACCTGTACTATAATATATCCGGACGGTCGCAGGTCGATCTACTATCCAGAGAGACGGTAATGGGTCCCACACGAGGTCAGTCAGCGGCGGAGAAGCTGCAGGAGTTTGCACGAGGCGAGGGCCAAGATGGCAGGCGTTCGCCGATGCCACAGCGTGCACGAGGGGCAGACAAGTCGGCAGCAGCGGGAAGCTCCACTTCTGTGGAGCCTGTGGAGCCTGAACTCACCCTGAAGGAGGTCTCTGACAAACTGCTACTGGCGATTTCATCTTGCAAAACCTCGCTCACAGGTAAGCTGGAGGAGGTTAAGATCAATATAGGCCTCATAAGGCACGACATGCAAGCCATGAGGTAGCGTATATCTCATGCTGAGGAACGAATTTCTGGCCTGGAAGATCGGCTTGACCCTGTACCCCGAGCCATATCTGCCTTGGAAGAAGCAGCCGAAATATGGAAGCAGAAATCTGATGACCTAGAAAATCGCCACGCCGAAATAACATCAGAATATTGGGATTGCCTGAGAAAGTGGAAGGTCAGGATTCTATTGGCTTTATGGTCAAATGGCTGGATGAGCTGTTCCCTGATGTGGTATTTTCTACAGCTTTTGCGGTGGAGAGAGCTCACAGGGTGCCGGCGCGTCCCTTGCCACCGGGGGCGCCCCCTAGGCCTATGCTGGCGCGCTTATTGAATAGCAATGACCGGGATTTGATTCTACGTCAGGCTCTGAAGAAGCAGGATATCAGATATAATGGAGCTGCAGTGTCAATATTTCCTGACTTCAGCGCGGAGTTACAGAAAAGGCGTGCTACATTCATGTCGGTGAAACGGAGGCTTCGGGATCTACAAATCCCATATTCTATGGCGTATCCTGCTAGGCTGCGAATCGTGGATGGAGATCGGTCACTTTTCTTTGCAACCCCAAAGGACGCAGATGACTGGGTGAGTCGCCAGAGACCTCCGCCGCGGAACTGAGATTCTCCGTTGTGCCATGTGCTGCTGCTATACTGCCCACCGGAGAGATGGCTGTGTGATCTTCGGCGTCCTAATTCTTTGTATCCTTGAACTGGTTATTCTTACTGTGTCAAGATGGACGCTGCACTGCATTACCTGTGCTTTGCTTCTCTCTGACATATTCTAGATAATGTTCATGGTTTTCAATGTATCTGCTAACCGTCACACATACATTTTCTTTCTCTTTTTATATCTTGCTTACATAGATACTAGGTGTATATTCATATACTGACACATGGGTTCTTCCCCCATATATGTTAAGCCACTACGGCACAGGTACAATGTCGTCACTGTTGACGCTAAATTGCCTTCTTGAGTGCTGCACTCATATGTTATCTGGTACGTGTGTTCCCTTTCTGTACCACAGCTTTGAAAAGGTTCATGGTTTTAGTCTTACAGACCTATATCGGCTCAGTCCGCAGTATGACTATATGTCTTTTGGGGGCCCCTCCCCTCACTTACCATTTATGTAACATGTCCAATGGCTAATATAACGGTAATGTCATGGAACGTGAGGGGGTTGGGTACAGCTAGGAAAAGGGCAATGGTCTTTACACAGGTTAGAAAATATTCGCCGCATATTTTGTGTATACAGGAGACCCACTTGACCACAGATAAATTGCGTGTGTTGAACAGACAGTGGGTTCAATGGTCCTGCCACTCCTGTTACTCGTCCTTCACACGTGGGGTATCCATACTTGTGCATAAGTCTCTCAGGTGGGAGGAGGATACCGTACGGATTGATGATAATGGGAGCTATGTGTTCGTGCATGCCTATATCAATAATGTTTCTTATGTACTGCTAGGAGTTTATGTCCCCCCCGGCTTCGGTGTCGGTAATACACCAGGCGGTTGCCTTTTCGGCGGCATATCCGGGTGCTAGGCTGCTTTGTATGGGGGATTTTAATATGACCATGGATAATGACATGGATAGACTTCGACACAACCAAATGCCGGTGACTCCACATGCTTCAGACACCCACCTTCGCGTACTGATGGAGGAGGTGGGATGGACTGATATTTATCGGTCTCTATTCCCCAACACCAGAGTATACTCATGTTCCTCCTTGGGGCACAGCTCATTGTCACGAATAGACTACATGTTTGGTAACGCCCTGTTAATGGTAATGTCACCCCAAATTGTGTACAAACCTAGGGGTGTGTCAGATCACTCTCTTGTCTTTGCTCATTTTCAACTCCCTGATATCCCCAGACCCAGGGGATGGAAAATTCACCCCTTCTGGTTAACGGTCATAGGTACAAATGATAGGATACCCGACCAACTACAGGTATTTTTGCAGAATCACCAGGATTTTGAGAATGTGTTTGTTCTGTGGGATACGTCTAAGGCCTATATTAGGGGTTGCCTTAAATCATCCATATCGAATGTAAAGCGCTCTGCTTCTAAAATAGAGGACGACCTAGCTGGGAAATGCTCGGATCTGGAGGCATTTTATGTGGCAGTCCCTACAGATGCCAATATGCAGACTTGGCTAGAATTGGGGAGACAATATCTGCTACTATTGCAGGAACTTGCACATCGTAAACAATTTTTCATTAAACAGACTCAGTTTGAACTTGGTGGTCAGTCCAGTAAGCTTCTGGCATACCTAGTAGGCAGAACTCCCAATCTCCTTCTATTCTTAAAATTAAAGGGCCAGATGGTGATATTATAATGGATAATAAAGGAATTGCGGATAGGTTTGCGCAATACTATAGAGAGCTGTATTCCACTAAGATGCAATACGACATGGGGGAACTCTCGGCCTATCTGGATAGAATTACTTTTCCCACTTTGTCTGACCATGATAGACAGTCCGTAGAGGCAGACATTACAGAGGAGAGTCACCCGTGCACTCCAGGATATGGCGAAGGGCAAGTCCCCGGGCCCTGATGGGATACCTGTGGAGGTCTATTGTAAATATTCTGAAGTATTGACCCCAGTGCTGCATACCATGTTTTTACATTCCCATACTCAGGGTTGCCTACCTGAATCGCTTAATGACGCCACTGTCGTGATATTACTCAAACCAGATAAAGACCCTATGGAGTGTATGGCGAATAGATTGAACGCTGTAATTTTAAGCATAATCCACCCTGATCAATCAGGCTTCATGCCTGGAAAGTCGACATCTGACAATATTCGTAGAGCACAAGTGATAATGCAAGTTGGACTGGCATTGAAAGAGAACTGGGCCATGGCCTCACTAGACGCAGCTAAGGCCTTCGACTCGGTCGAATGGCCTTACTTGTTGGCAGTACTGCAGAGATTTGGGTTTGGTCCCGGGATCATCGGATGGATATCCACGTTATATAAATCCCCTAGAGCTCAAATTTTGGTCAATGGACTCTTGTCCCCATATTTTCACTTGGCAAGGGGAACCAGACAGGGATGCCCTTTATCCCCCCTCCTGTTTGCAATAGCAATTGAACCACTGGCACTGGTCATACGGCAACATCAGTCATACCAGGGTATACAGTTGGGAGGTAGAGAGGACAGAATCGGCTTGTATGCTGATGATATGATCCTATTCATGTCTAAACCTAAGGCTACTTTGCCGGTTGCGATAGAATCGATAGATAGGTTTGGGAGGTACTCTGGACTATGTATCAACTGGACTAAGTCCTATTTTCTACCCTTGCAGGAAGCGGGTTGGGCTCCAGTGGAAAGTGGACTGAAGGTGGTACCGAGTTTCAAATATCTGGGTATAGTAATTAGTAAGGTTCATGGCTCAGATATGCAAAATAACATCTATCCTCTATTGGATTATATCAAGGATAAATTTAAAGTGTGGGGCTCACTACCTTTGGCAGTGGTGGGACGCATTAACCTGATCAAAATGATTATACTCCCTAAGTGTCTCTATTTGCTAGAACATATAGCGGTACCAGTACAACTGTCATTTTTTAAGGCCGTACACGCTCTTTTACCTTCCTTCATATGGGGATCTGGTAGGCCGAAACTCAAACTAACTTCTTTACAGAGACCTAAATTAATGGGCGGCATATCCCTTCCAGACTTCTACCTGTATTACTTATCTGGTCAACTGCGATATCTTACCACATGGGTCAATATGGAGGCCTTGCCTAATAGAGAATACTATCTAGCATTTTACTTAGATTTACCTAACCTATGGCCTATACTGGAGGGTATGCCTCACTCACGTAGGAAGCTCCTACCTCTACATAGAGTAGCTGCGCAGGTCTGGCAGTCAACCAAAAAACTCCTATCATTCACGGATGTAGTGGCTGAACAATCTTTATGGCATAACCCATCACTGATACACCTGACAGCCTCACTGGATCCACAATTCTGGATAGGACATGGAGTTACTTGTGTGGGGGATTTATATACAGAGGGGGATGTCATGTCATTTACACAAATACAGGAGGCATTTGATATTCCTAGGAATGCTTTTTACAAGTTTTTACAAGTTAGACATGCGCTTCGCTCTCAATTTCCTCACACTGGGAGGAACATATCGAATTTTCCCCTCATAGGAGTTTTCAAATCACAAGGCCCTAGGGGTTTAATTTCTGCCATATACTACTTCCTCATACATGCGAAATTAGCGGCTGCTCCGCTGGCAGTCGAAGATAAGTGGAAAGGTCTTATCCCTGATTTGGACAATGAGATGTGGAATGATATTTTACAATCTCATTTACTGGTATCTCCAGCCGCTAACAATAAAATGACGCAGCTGTTCATAATACATCAGAGCTATTTAACCCCGATTAGACTTCATAAGATGGGTAGGTGCCCTACTACTGATTGCCACAGATGTGGTGCCGTGGACTCTGATTTCTGGCACATGTTATGGATGTGTCCATGGATTCAATCATTTTGGAAGGAGGTTATAGATTTACTTAATGGGATTTTACAATTTCCACTCCCACTCTTGCCTGAATTGTGTCTTTTCGGACTTACATCTGAGGAAATATGGTCAAGCCATACTAGAACATTCTTGAGGGAAGTGTTGTTCATGGCCCGCAAGTCAATCGCCCTTCGATAGATGGATGGGCCCTAAGCCCCCTACTTTATCCCAATGGAAAGCCTTAGTAAATTCCATGCTAGCCTATGCTAAAGTGGTGTACCGACATAGGGGTTGTGCGGAAAAATTTATGAAGGTATGGGGTCCTTGGTGTGACTCACCACTTACACAATATACACCACATAGATATGTTGATTTACGTGACTCCCTGCTGTTGACACAGCGATAGCTTTGTACTGTAACGATATATATTGTCTTTTGTGCAACATGCTGTGTATATTAACAATGTAATGATACCAATGCTGCTCTCCCTCTGTTTCCAGTCCCAAGTATTGTAAAATGCGGACTGTAAATTCCGAATTGTGAATTTGATGTCAATGTATATCTGATAATGTCATACTGATATGCTTTGTTTTAATATGTAAGACTTTGTTACTCTTTAATAAAACGAGTTTAAAAAAAAATAAAAAATAAAAAAAGTCTAGAATAATAGCCACATACCACTGCCTTCCCTTTGGAACCTCTCTGGAATGGAAGTGCACCTGCACCAACAGAGGAGGCGTCCATCTCCAACGAAAACTTTCGAGATACGTCAGGATGATGGAGGGTTGAGGCTGACATGAAGGCACTCTTAAGGCTATTAAATGCAGATTATGCCTCTGGAGTCCACACTTTGGCGTTCATAAGTTTTTTGGTGAGGGTAGAGATGCGAGCTATCTGTGAAGAGAAGTTTGGGATAAACTTCCGGTAGAAGTTGGGAGAATCCCAAAAAACGCTGTATGGACCTCAAGCCTTGAGGAAGTGACCATTCCAGGACGGACTTTACCTTCTCAGAATCCTTCTTGAGGCCTTGATCCGAGATGATGTAGTCCAGGAAGGGTAGAGAGTTCTTCTCAAACACACACTTCTCCAGCTTGGCATACAGGTAATTCTCCCTTAATCGCAGCAGAACATGATGGAAATGTCTCTGATGAGTCGTCAGGTCTGGAGGAAAAATCAAAATGTCATCGAGATAGACCACAACATAAACATAGAGGAGATCTCGGAAGATGTCATTGATGAACTTTAGGAAGATCGCGGGAGCATTGCACAGACCAAAGGGCATTACCAGGTATTCATAGTGCCCGTCTCGGGTATTAAATGCCGTCTTCCATTCCTCACCCCGGCAGATCTGGATCAAGTTGTAAGCCCCACGCAGGTCTAGTTTAGAGAAAATCTTGGCTCCTCGTATGCGGTCAAATGGTTCAGAAATTAGTGGCAACGGATATTTATTCTTGACCGTGATTTGATTGAGACCCCGGTAGTCGATGCAAGGCCGAAGAGATCCGTCTCTCTTTTTGACAAAGAAGAACCCGGCCCCGGCCAGGGAGGAGGATTTTTGTATGAAACCCCTCTCCAGATTCTCCTTGATATAGGCCGACATAGACTGAGTCTCTGGCAAGTAGAGAGGGTATACCCGTCCACAAGGAGGGGACGCATTAGGAACCAGTTCAATAGGGCAGTCATAAGCCCGTGTGGGGGCAGCGTCTCATCCTCCTTCTTGCTGAAGACATCCGCAAACTGAGAGTAATGAGAAGGTAATCCTACCAACGACTGAGGAAGAGGAGGCACTTGTGGCCCCATTGGAGGACCTCTCCAGTATTCCAGTCCAGGACTGGGGCATGTAGTCGAAGCCAAGGCCCAGCAGCACAGGGTTGATGGCTTTGGGCAGGACAAGAAATGAAATTAGCTCCGAATGAAGGGCTCCAACTTGGAGTGTATGTGAGTGTGTAAGGCCCTGTTCAGACAGAGTTTTTTTTACTGGCAGAAAAATCTGCCTCAAAATTCCTTTAGGTATTTTGAGGCAGATTTTAACCTGCCTGCATATTCTTGATGTGATTTTTGCAGCATTTTTCGCAGCCATTGAGCGCCGTGGGCAAAAATATGAAGCGAAAAAACATTTTCTATGCCACTCTTTCAATGGGAGGTCAGAGGCGGAGCCATGGCAAGAAAGAGCATGTCACTTTTTTTTTACCATGAGCAGCTAAAAACCACCGTGGAAAAAACGCCTCCGCCTCCCATTGAAATCAACGGGTGGCGGTTTTGGGCATTTTTTGCCGCTGATTCCAACATGGTTTCCGCATCAAAATTTGCGTATAAAAAACTTTGTGTGAACTGGACCTTAGAAGGAATGTGAACGCTAATTGTTTCTTATCTCCACACTGCTGTTCTTAATACCGCCCTCAGTAGCACACTATGTTCAGAGGTGCAATAACAGTTTCTATGTGCTTTTACACATTCATGCAAGCAATACTGTTGGGTGGTGCTACCCCAGGGTGTGACCAGCAGCCCCACCCAATCCAGTACGGCCCTTGCTGCAGTACTGCATGGCTGGGCCCCGCCCACTGCTGGAACCCAGTTGTTGCAGTAGGTTGATGACTTACTTCTGGCCTGTGAGTCAGAACAAGACTGCCTAGATGCCACCCTAAGTCTCCTGTTGTTGTTGTTGTTGTTGTTGTTGTCAGCAAACGGCTGCAAGGCATCTGAAGATAAGACGCAATTTTGTCAGGAAAAAGTTGCAGAGAGGGAGCAATATGAGACACTCCCGTCCCAGCCACTCCCAGACAACTCCATGCTTTCTGGAACTGGTGGGATACTGTAGGGAATGGATACCAGGGGCATCCAGTCTCCTACTGCCCCTGACACCATCTAGACCAAGTACATGTCTGCAGCCCGCCCCACCAAGTATGAGGTTGCCTTGCTCACCCCACCCAATCTCACTATACAGAGATATGTCGTTTTGAACCCTGCTACATTACTTCTGCAAGGTCCAAAAGAAGTAGTAGGAAGTAGTGACGAGACTGATAAGTTACATCTCAGTGAGACACCGCACAATTGTGTTGAATTAATGAACTCAGGGCTAGGAGGTCTACAAACATTTCATAAAAAGTTGTCTGCTGGGTGATATACTGTGGACAGCAAGAAATGAATATACCTTTTGTGTCCTGTCTCTGCCATCTATCTTCTCTCGACAGAAGTTCAAAATAAATTTCTTACACTCACATTCAATTAAAACTTATTATGGACCAGCACCATTTTTTTGTGTCAAATATTGGTGCACATGTAGTACTGCCATGAGGTGGCATAAGGAAGAAGTCTGACTATGCTTACTGTGTTTTGAGTGGCAAATGTATTATATATAGCATGTGCTATTTTATTAATTTTGGTGCAAATTAGACCAAATTAACCGACTCTTCCTGTGTAGTGTGGTTCTTATGACGCTATTAATAAATGGGCACCTGTGAGTATCTACAGCCTTAAAGGGGTTTTCCGAGTTTATCATATACAACAAAACAATAAAAGAATAAAAGAGCCTTTAGTCACCAGACAAATCCACTGGCATTCCAATGCAGCCACTCTGGTCCTCCTCGCCACTCTTTGTTGACATGGCTACAGCGATGATTGGACCGCTGAAACCAATGATTAGCTGCAGTGATCACTTAGGTAAACGGGAACGTCATCGCTGCAGACAGACACAAAGACACCACAGACATACATATACACACACACACACACACACACACACACACACCACAGATATACGTACATACACACAACACAGATATACATGCCACAGAATGCCACGAACAAAAAAATTAAATAAAGCATTTGTTGTGAGTGCTGGAAGTAGGTGGTGGGGTATATAAACCACTATGTATAATCACTTTTATGCTTGACCAAGGTGGGTTTGCCTGCCAAAACGTTGCAGCTTTGTATGCACTTTTTGGATGTACCTGTTTGAATAAATCTACACCAACTTTTTTACAATGCTAAAGAGTCTCCGTAGTGCTGTATGCTCCTTGACCATATTGATGCTCATTAGCTATCCTATTGACAGTGTGCACACTGGAGCTCACCTGCTTGCTATTTTTTCTTCTTTTAAATATTAAATAAAACAGCAAGCTTCAGAATATGTACAGTTTGTTTGCCGTTGCTGATGGTGCACTCATTCACCAACAATATATACATTCTTCCCATGCAAGAGGTACAGCACTTAGTTGCAACTATGCACACGAGTAGCAGGCTGGCAAGATAGCTGGCTTGTTGTTCTAGTGTGACTGGCAGAGCAAGAATCAAGGGCAGCCCTCCCTTGATGCAAGGGAAAGTCTGCATTGGACTAGTAGGCCTCAAAATGTTGGCTGCCTCTTCGTGTTTCGGGTCTATCGCCCCTTTTGTAGATAGCAGTGGCTTGCTGATAACTAGGAAGGCCCTATAGTTCTACTGTAAGAGACCCGGCTATTTCTATGTCATTTTCGTGTGGCTGAACACTACAGGATCACTCCATGCTTTTTATACCGAACGTCTCCTTTAAGTTTCTACTCTAACCACCTAGCTAACTTTCTTCACAGTGTGGGCTACCTCTACGACCGCCACTTGCTCTCCGGGACCCGGCTGAAACTCAGGCCCTAACACTGATACAGTCTAGTCCGGTTCTCACCATCCTTCATATGACGCCTCAGTTCCAGCTCTCTCTCAGAATCAGCGCTGCTCTAGTCTGGTCCACCGCAGCAACAGAAATGACCAGAAGCGCATTCTCTCAAAAGCCACCATACTCTCTTGACTTCGGCTCACAGAGGCCGTTCAGGTTACTCCTGCTCTCTCCCAACATGGAACAGTTGGCGAGCTAACCACCCTTTTATACATGAAGTGCTGCCCCCAGGCGTAATGACAAATGCACTCTCATGCGTGCACTATCAGTCTGTTACAGGACTCTAGCAGGCACAGCCAAGATGGCCAATGTTTTATACAGAGCAAGCTTTATTTATAACAATGTCCCAGCAGTTGTTGCACCTGCTGTCTTTATTGTTTGATAGACACCCAATCTTCTCCACATCACTTGTTTCTTCATGTTGCATTTTTCAGCTGATGACTTCACTCTTCAGTGCCACCTACAGTGGAGGAAAACGATAGCACAACTACATCTCCAATATCAGATACATTCAAACAATAGCACTTGAAGGTATAGTACACATTTAGCACAATAAGACAATATGATGGCCCCAATCTCTAGTTAAAATGATTCCCTCATCTTGGGATTTGCCTAAAGGCGCAGAAGCCCTATGTCTATTGTCGGTCTTTAGAGAAGGGCACCTGCTAAGGAGTTCCCCAACCTTTTGTAGGTTCTTAGCTACTTACAAATACAACTTGTGGCTTTTAGCCACACTGATAATTGAAAGCAAAAAAACTATTAAACAAATGACCCTGTGATATGGCTCTTAACCTAGTGTTAACCGCTAGTCTAAGGAATTAAACAATCTGTGTCTACAGCTTAACCTTACAGATGTAAATCCAGTGCCAGTGTTCCATTGCTTTTAGATTTTTCTTTATATAGACCTTTGCTGCTCTTTTTGGCATACTAGAATTGACTGCAGTCTAGGATAGTTCACACGTCCTGGCAATGGTGCTTTTCGCAACAGTTGACTATCTGACCACCGTGGCCAAAATGCAGCAAAACCAACACGTGAACATGAGGTTAACAAATTCACAAATTAGTTCTTCAACAGCAGGTGAGTCTTGTCATCAGACATCCACTCCTCAATATCCTATACACAGAAGAAGCTAAGCTCCGTCTTTGTTCCTGTGTAATTCATAATACCATTAATATCAATTATATCACTTAAGGTTCTGTCAACCATCCTCAAATGTGCCCATCCTAATCTACATAGAAAGATTTCACATGTTCAATAATCATGGGCTTTCTCATAGGTTTACCAAGGTTCAATATTATAGAAGACCAGGTATAATTTGACTTCTCCATTAGAGACAGTTTTAATTCTTACTTTAGGAGTCATTCATGGCTAGGCCAGTGTTAAAGTTCTCCAGCGGGAATTGCCATATATTCTTCCCTACATTTCCTGTCAGTCACTTATTATTCTCTATTTACTTCTCCAGATCACATCTGTTAAACTTCTTCCAAACTTGCCACAATTTACACGTGATATTTTTTCTTTTTTGGTGATTACAGATTAAAAAATAGGAGGTGGGACTATACAATTTATAGAGTATGGGAATTACAAAATATCATGACTAAAGGAATTTAAAGATACCTGTAACTACGGGGGTAGGGAAACGAACAAGTGAGCCCTAATCTACCCGCCACTCTGTCCCTGCCTACTTGCAACGACCCGCCCTAGGCGACGGGGTACAACTGGGCGGCGTTCCCTACGCTCAGTAAGTGCACGAGACAAACATACAAGGGAATACAATGCAAAGGGAAAGGGGCAGTTGCCCACGGAAACACCGTGAGCAACCAGAGTGGTGAATGAGCCAAGTCAAACCAGGAGAGCACGAGGTACCAAACGCAGAGCAGGAGAGTAGTCAGTAAGCCAGGGTCAGTATGGAGCAGGATCAAATAGTTAGGAGCTGTAGCTGGGCTAGGAAACCACACGAAAAGAATCACAAGCAAAGGAGGAACAGGAAAGGCAGGTATAAATAGACAGAGGGCAGGAGCTAGCTCCGTCTGGCCAGGCTGCGATAGGCTCTCCCACTCCTAAGCCTGCCATCCTGAGTGGTGGAAGATGGAGTCAGTCTCAGAGACGTAGATTCAGGTGCAGACTGATTACCTATGGGAGTTAACCCCGAAGCTGTGCCTGGCAGATCCTTTACAATACCATTGCATTACAGTATCTTTTAGAGCAGGTAGCACCTCTAGCCCCGGATTTTTGGCACGGTGCCCTAGATCTCGGGCAATTGCCACATTTAATTGTATCGGCGTCTTTAGGACGCGGATACAATTGAATACTATGGCAGAGCAGGGAACTATCAGTTCCCTGCTCTGCCATTCGCTAGGCTACAGGCCACGGTAGGCCTGCAGCTTGTAAGACGCTGGGGACAGGGTCCGTGTGCAGGCCGGCACGATGAGATTAGTGGATCTCACCCGCCCACAGAAGGGTCTTGTCTTGGCATCTCATAGGCTGCAGGCCATCGCGGAAATGGAGCTAGGTGAGTATAAGTTTATTATTTGTTTTCAGTGCACCATCTACAAGGGGAGCTGTGTGCGGCTATCTACAAAAGGGACTGTATTGCATTATATACAAGGGGGGCTGTGTGTGGCACTATTTACAAGGGGGCTGTGTGTAGCACTATCTACAAGGAGGCAGTGTGTAGCACTATTTGCAGGGGGACTGAGTGTGGCACTATTTGCAGGGGGACTGTGTGTGGCACTATCTACAGGCGGCTGTGTGTGACACTATCGGGGCGAGGCATGTCACTGTCTAATCTTTACTACTGGTGTTTAGCTCAGACCTTCACCTGACGACAGATTCGGTGATTTCTACCTCTGCACTAACTGCTTCTGTCCCTCTTATTTTTTTTTATAATGGATGTTACCAGATTAGCCCGCTGACAATAAGCGTAAAGTTGTGGCCACCATTATACATTATCTAACCCCTTAAGTGTACTGATTTTCGCAGTATAATCCCAAATTTATATCGCCAGATTTTACATCCATAAATGCAAGTACTAATGAAGACAGTCTAGGTTATCCTGTAAACATGGCATGTTATTGGCACATCACAGCTGCAATTTACTGAAATAAAACAATACATATGCTGGCCAAATAGCCGTTTTCTTGAAGAAATTTATGCAGGTCTACCTTAAAACACGCTGCTGTTATCTGTTTCATTGGTTTCCTTAAAATGTACATCTGGTTACATTTAAAGAATGTATAAGACAACGTGATTTATCACAAACTCATGCAAATCACAGATATCTGGGCAAACAAAGATATAGTCCGCTGCATACTACAAATCCACCAGAAGTGTAAGGGTTAAGACAAAAAAATAAAAATAAGCAGCTTATTCTCGCAGGAACAGCAGGGTAATTAATTGTCCTTTGTGCACTCTTGAATAGCGTCTGATAGAGAATGCTGCAAAATATCTGAGCTCACCCCGGTAATTACAGCCTGACGTTTCTAGAAATGCCAATCACAGGGGAAGTCCGTTAATTCCCCTAAAGTGGGGGTGGTAGGGGGTGCCACGCCTGATCTTTTGTCCTATTCCTTTAATCATTTGGCTGCAAAAAAGGTGGAGCAATCACATGATACCTATACAAAGCAATGTACTGCTCTTGCCAAGGTCTATGTAACCCTCTTCTTTTGACATACCAATGAAAATGAGATCTTCTCTACACAAAGGTCCCTGTGTAGAAAAGCATAGATCTTAAAGAGGAACCATGCTTCAGTATAAAGTTTTTGCATAGTGCATCGATTTATAGTACTTGCGTGTCCAGCAAAAGAGATGTAAAAAGTATCAACTGGGCCAAGGATACTTTTTGTAAATTAAAATCAATGCTCAAGCTTTCTCCTATTATCCTCATAGATCTATTTATTGATTGTCACTCATTGTTAATACTAAACAGAAAATAATTGTTTGATCCGTTCCTATCTAATAATAATCCTCCATAAACCTCTTTGGCCCCCAATGCAAAACTTGTGACAGGGCCCCCAAACCTACCATGTGCCATTTATAATACTGATGTTTTCTTATGTGACAAACGGGACTTCGGTCCCCCTCAGGCCCTAGAGCCTGGGTGCGATTGATATCCATACACGCCCTATATCTATGACCCTTATTAAAGAGGCTCTGCCACCAGATTATAAGTACCCTAGCTCCTATATAATCTGATCGGCGCTGTAATGTAGGTGACAGCAGTGGTTTTTATTTTGAGAAACAATCATTTTTGAGCAAGTTATGAGCAATTTTAGATTTATGCTAATTTGTTTCTTAATAGACAACTGGGAGTGTTTTTACTTTTGACCATATGGGCATTGTGAAGAGAAGTGTATGAGGCTGACCAATCAGTGACCAATCAGCGTCATACACTTCTCATTGTTCCAGCCCGGCTTCCTTCACTGCACAATCACACTGTGCTGTGGATCATGCTGGGCTGGAACAATGAGAAGTGTATGACACTTATTGGTCACTGATTGGTCAGCCTCATACACTCCTCTGTACAACACCCAGTTGGTAAAAAGTAAAAACACGCCCAGTTGTCTATTAAGAAACTAATTAGCATAAATCAAAAATTGCTCATAACTTGCTAAAAAATTATTGTTTTTCAAAATAAAAACCACTGTTGTTATCTACATTACAGCGCCAATCAGATTATGTAGGAGATGGGGCACTTATAATCTGGGGACAGAGCTTTGTTAAACCATTCTATCTAAACTTATTTTAAATGTCTCCCTACTCCTCATATTCCAGGTGTAGGCAAATAAATAGATCTGTCTATTAGTAGACTGAACAATAAAGAAAGGAAAGGAAGCTCTTGCAAGTTTCCATAATTCTCATGCATTTCACATGCATCCGTGGCTTAATCTCCCATTGCGGACAAGAATAAAAGTGCCAGTGGTTGAGGCCTTACCTATCTTACGACATAAAACACTACAGTGTGAAAACCCATTAAATATATACTTATTTTGGGCAACTGTTGTAGGAACCCCAGTGTATCACACAAATTACTATTGAGCTATAAAATACCTCTATACAAACAGTAAACTACTGAATGGTACCTGAAGTATGGTTAATAATTGCTTACCTAAGGGCTTATTCACACGAACGTTGGATACGTCCGTGTGACGGCCGTTAAAACAATGGCCGTCAATCGGACGCATATATTTCAATGTGGCCTTTGTTTCAACTGACCGTGTGCAGGTTTCGTTGAAAAATAGAACATCTCATATTTTATTCAGTTTTCACGGATCCCTCCATAGACTCACGTTTATGGGGATCCGTGAAACTGGGTCCCACACGGATGAAACTCGAACTTAAAAAATTGCAGTTTTTCACGTCCGAGTTTCCCCATGTTCGGGTGAATAAGCTCTAACATTGTAGAAAACTATGTAAAGTAAGTATTCACCTACGCCCCCTTCCCCACAAACAGACAGACACAGACATACACACATACACACACACACACACACACACACACGCAAACTCAAACACACACACTTTCTGTCTATATTGTTCACCTCAAGGATTTCAAATATAAATTTTACATGTATAGCCCATAAACTACAGGGGTTGCCCAGTCATAAGAAATTGATGGCCTATCCTCAGGATAGGCCATCACAACACCATCAAGAATCAGCTGTTTTGAAGTACAAGCGTTGCTTCCCTATCATTCCTTATCTGCTAGTACCATGAGTCCCCGACACACTTGTAGTGATGGTTCAAAGAATTACAGCTTTCACCCAGGAGCACCGTGGCCTCTTCAAAACAGTTGATCGGCGGTGGGTGTCGGGAGTCGGACCCCCACCTATCAGGTATTGATGGCCTATCTAAAATCATATATTAGGCAATTGCATTATTGCTAATGAAGTAGCTGGCAAATCAGACCATGGCAGACAACGGTTTGTCTATGGAACACATGTTGCAGATTAGTGTCTAAATTTATTGCATAAACTATTAACCAAACATGGTCAGTTTTGATTTGCTTCTTTTCCATATTAGTGGTGTGTACAAGAAGGGGTTATACGTAAGAATATGGCAATTATGTTTAAGAAAATAATAAAGGTGCAATTCCTAATAAAGGATGCTTTGCTATAAAAGGCTTTCTTCTTTTCCATCTACCACTTAGCTAATTAGCATTTGCATTCTAAAATGAAAATATTGATTTACACAGATATTAAAAAAATAACACATTGATAAAATAATTCTACCATGATGAATGCACTCCAGGCATTATTACTATCATCACAACTTATTTGCTATGTTACAAACCCCCTCATCACACCCACATATTGACCTATTGTGTAGGATATAGTGAGATCCATGAATGTAATTAACGATTCTTTCTCAGGAAATTACATAATTTATAGTGATTATATTTTAACAGAATTTGAAGTGAAAATTGTACATTAAGTGCATATTGCATGTGAACATTTTAACCAATAGATGAAGATAATTTCAACGTTTTTTATGATGAAGAATGAAGTATGTTTCCCTGTGTTCGCCAGTAAAATTGTATTGAAAAGATAAATATGCTACACAAATTAATAGCCGTATTGCCTAAACAATAAACATGATAAGCTTTCAGGACACTAAGCAGGTTTCTAGATAAGGGGTCTATGTATCCAGAAAGTTTTAAATTGTATTTGCTTTTTTAATAAACCCATAAAGATATCATGTTTTACACAAAAAAAAACAAACCTCTTAGATCCTCATGTACAGTTCCTTTGTGGAGCCTTTCCGTTCAAAGCACAGGAATGTATGATCAGACCTCTTCTTCTTCCTAATTCACTAAGAGAAAGTTGTCATCATTGTTTGCTATGTTACAGATACAGTATCTGTGCAGCCCGTTCACAGTCACTATTTTTATAGGCCTGCTCATATTACACTTGCCACTCTTCTTCTCTCCCTTAACCCCAATCATACTACATAGGCAGAGGCTGCTGTAATTACAGTGCAGAGGCTGCTTTAATCACAGTGCAGAGGCTGCTATTTTCACAGTGCAGAAGCTGCTGTAATCACAGTGCAGAAGCTGCTATAATCACAATGCAGAGGCTGCTATAATCACAGTGCAGAGGCTGCTGTAATCACAAGACTTTATTATCTAGCTAGTTTCCTATAGAGATACACAGACAATTTGTAATCAAATCTAAGTTGATCAACTTAGATTTGATCAGTATTACGGTAAGATTGTGTGTCAGAGGGACACAGGAGCCGCTCTCAGCCGCGCCGTCAGTCCAGCTTACTGAGGGATTCGGCTTATATCAGTATTATGCAGCAACTATGTATAGTGTATACTTAGCAGCTACAGCGCAAAAATGAAGTAACATTTTTAATAAAAGATTTCCATAGCCTTTAACCGCTTAATGACCAGGCCAATTTGAGTTTTTTCATCCACGCCATCCAAAGACTCTAGCTTTTTAATCTTTTTGTTGACATAGCCATATGAGTTTAATACTACGCAACAAATGTTACATCAATATATAAGAAAATATCCGTTCACTTGATTAATTGAAATTGTATCACTGCCTATATGAACGATTAAAATTAGATTTTTATTATAGGAAAACCATACTAAAATAGGGCTAGATAGCCAAAGCTACTGATAGAAGCGTAAGCACGGTTGACCACACAGAGGGGGGAGCAATTAGGGGTACTAATGAGGGCAACACACACTGCTGAAACGATGGATCCCCCTAACTGTGTTATATTATAAACACCTGGTCAATCCGTGCCAATAAAACGTGTCCCTACGCGTTTCCGCACCGCTAATAATCAGGGTGCTTCATCAGGGATCACACTGATGTAGATTTAACACATCTATATTATGGCCGGGAGACACCTATTGCGTGTCTCATCACATTTGCCCGGCTCGTGTACGACACTAGTCAGCTGGTCGAAAACTATGGCTATCTAGCCCTATTTTAGTATGGTTTTCCTATAATAAAAATCTAATTTTAATCGTTCATATAGGCAGTGATACAACATAGCCATATGAGGGTCCGTTTTTTGCGGGACAAGTTGTAGTTTTTGGCACCATTTATTGTACCACATAATGTACTGGGAAGCCCCAAAAATTATTTGTGGGTGAAATGGGCAAAAAACAGTGCTTTTTATGGTGTCTATCTGGCAGTAAAAACAACATGTTCACCTTATTCTAAAGGTTGATATGATTACGGCAATACCAAATTTATGTTTTTTTTTATGTTTTACCACTTTTAAAAGAAATAACTATTTGCTAAAATAAATGTTTTGTGTCACCATATTCTGAGAGCCATAGCTTTTTTATTTATTTGTCAATTTAGGATTTAATATGTGATGGCTTATATTTTACAGGGTGAGCTGTAGTTTCTACCGATACCATTTTGGGGTACATGCGACTTTTGATCACTTTTAATTCCATTTTTTTTTAGAGCTAAGGTAACCGAAAAACACCAATTTGCGTGTTTTATATTTTTTGGGTTGGAACATTAAAAAAATACTTTATTTAATTGTCTTTTACATTTTTTTTATTAATCCCCCTAGGGGACTTGAACCGATGATCATTGGATCGCTTGCATGATATACTGCAATACTAATGGCTTCAAAGGAGTGCAAAGATGGCAGACCGAGGGCCTTCTTTAGGGCCCAAGCTGGTATTACAACCGCAGGGGGGGGGGCGGTGGCGTGTCAGAGGGAGTTGTCCCCCTTATTTTAACAATTTAAATGCCAAAGTGATCTTTGATTCCGCCCATTACAGTGAGGTGTCGGCTGTATTACGGGCTGAGTATGAAGCGCACTCAGCCCGTGAGCACGCTCCATTCTTCCCCTAAACAGCTACCACGTACATGCATGTGGTATGTCGTTAAGGGGTTTTAAGGTATTGAAAGTAATAAATAGATTACCTCATTTGGGGAAGACAAAACAGACCATTGACTAGGGGTACTCAACTAGTTTTAGTAGCTCTTTCAACCACAGTCGGTCATTTCTAGTCGTGTGACATGTCAGATTGTCTTGCTGGAAGATTCCATCTGCCCCAGGGAAGACAAACAGCATGTATGGTTGGACGTGAGCATGCATCCAAAGATGGATTCATGCCCAAATCAGTTCAGAGTGTTTTCCACATGGGTGACTGGGCCCAGAGAATGCCATGAAAAATTCCCCAGACCATAGCGCTAAATCCTGCTCCCGTCAGGTCTGACGAGTTCAGTGTCAGCGGGTTCTGTGTGTCTCTGACACGCAGGATCAACCTATAACCTATAATTGTTATGATTAACCTAGATGTGATAGATAACAGGTGGATCAGTACCCGCTGACACTGAACCCGTCAGGTCTGCGGGACTGACGGATTCAGGTCGTAGCGAACGATACAGCTGCTCTGTATAAAGAATACAGAGCACCTGTATCTCAAAAAGTAAAACAAATCTTTAATAAAAACTATATAGAAAGTTGCACTTATCACACTGACTAACCATTTTATTAAAAAAGCTGTACATACCCTTTAATATACCTGTCATGATACAAAGCTATGGTAGCAAAATACTATGATTCACTTTGTCACAACTGGTGCTGAATGTAGACTTACAATTGCCACTCTCATGGAGATGAATATAAAACCTTACACCAATAAAAGTGCTTTCCTATGTTCAGATTTATTTAAGACGTTGAATAATAGCCTCATTCGTAAAAGTAAACTAATGGTAATAATAATGAATGTGATGAAAAAACAGCCCATTCCTGGCCTCCTATGTGGATACTTTATTCTGTATATTAGACATCTATAAAGCAAACTATATTCTAAATATATACAAGGGATATCCATTTGAATGTTTTTTTTTAAGCCATACAAGACTGGTTCTTTTCCCCTAAATGCACACATTTTGCCTTCTACAGTACCTGATTTGTACCTAGCTTAGCTGTCTGGAAATGCAGTAAGTCCAATGGCAGCCAGCCCAATAGGACAGCTGCCACAAGGTGTTTAAGCATTTTGCTGGTATTTCAGCTAATGATAAAATAATAATAAAACTAGTTTTACTTGAGTAGGAAAATTTAATAAACTGAGTTCATGGTGGCTTTACTGTTTTGCTCACTAAAATGGTTTTACACACTACAAGTAGACAGACTGAGCAGAGTAAAACACAAAATACAGATACTTACAGTGAATCTCCAGCCAAAACATTAGCTTATTTTTCCTACAGGTGGATCCGTATACCCCTAAAACCTTATTTATCTGCTAAGTCCATGACACTATTACTGCCTGCATTTAGTTGTGCCAAGAACCACCTAGTCATTTGTACTCTATTGGACACTAATACAGATGAGGAGGTGTTTCGTGACTCAACTAGTTCAGGCCCTAATAGTGTGTTCACACGTTGCGGATTTGTCGCAGATTTTGTTGCAATTTTGACGCAGATCTCACCCTTTTGCATTGCAAAGTGTAAAATTTGCGCTGAAAATCTGCGTGAAATCCGCGACGTGTGAACTCTTAGGCCTCGTTTACACGAGCGTGATATATGTGCGTGCGACACGCGTGCTTTTCACGCGTGTCATACGCACCTATATTAGTCTATGGGGGCATGCAGACAGTCCGTGAGTTTTGCTCAGGGTGAGTCCGCTGAAAAAAACTCACGACATATCCTATCTTTGTGCGCTGTTCGCGCATCACGCACCCATTGAAGTCAATAGGTGCGTGAAAACCACGCATGCCGCACGGAAGCACTTCCGTGCGAACTGCGTGATTCGCGCAACAGCTGTCAAACTCTGAATGTAAACAGAAAAGCACCACGTGCTTTTCTGTTTACAAACATACAAACGGAGTGTCATAATGATGGCGGCAGCGAGAAAATATCGCAGCCGCGCATCATACGCTGATGACACACGAAGCTGTCAAGTGCCATTTGCGCACGCAAAACGCAGCGTTTTTTGCGTGCGCAAAACGCACACGCTTGTGTAAATCAGGCCTTAGGCTCTGTTCAAATCTTCGTCAGGGATTTCTGTTCTCCTGTTAAAGAGGCTCTGTCACCAGATTTTGCAACCCCTATCTGCTATTGCAGCAGATAGGCGCTGCAATGTACATTACAGTAACGTTTTTATTTTTAAAAAACGAGCATTTTTGGCCAAGTTATGACCATTTTTGTAGTTATGCAAATGAGGCTTGCAAAAGTCCAAGTGGGTGTGTTTAAAAGTAAAAGTCCAAGTGGGCGTGTATTAGGTGCGTACATCGGGGCGTTTTTAATACTTTTACTAGCTGGGCGCTCTGATGAGAAGTATCATCCACTTCTCTTCAGAACGCCCAGCTTCTGGCAGTGCAGACACAGCGTGTTCTCGAGAGATCACGCTGTGACGTCACTCACAGGTCCTGCATCGTGTCAGACGAGCGAGGACACCGGCACCAGAGGCTTCAGTTGATTCTGCAGCAGCATCGGCGTTAGCAGGTAAGTCGATGTAGCTACTTACCTGCAAACGCTGATGCTGCTGCAGAATCAACTGTAGCCTCTGGTGCCGGTGTCCTCGCCCGTCTGACACGATGCAGGACCTGTGAGTGATGTCACAGCGTGATCTCTCGAGAACACGCTGTGTCTGCACTGCCAGAAGCTGGGCGTTCTGAAGAGAAGTGGATGATACTTCTCATCAGAGCACCCAGCTAGTAAAAGAAGTAAAAACGCCCGATGTACGCACATAATACATGCCCACTTGGACTTCTACTTTTAAACACACCCACTTGGACTTTTGCAAGCCTCATTTGCATAACTACAAAAATGGTCATAACTTGGCCAAAAATGCTCGTTTTTTAAAAATAAAAACGTTACTGTAATCTACATTGCAGCGCCTATCTGCTGCAATAGCAGATAGGGGTTGCAAAATCTGGTGACAGAGCCTCTTTAAGTAGCCGTCTTTATCTTGACTTTTTCAATTACTTTTCAATGGCTTTTGTTGTGTGATATGCTGCAGCAAGATATCAGAGTCAAGTTAAAGATGGCTACATCTGTACGTCAAAATAGCAGAAACACCAAAAAAGGCGCTGGATCCGTCATGGTTTCTGATGTTTTGCCGGACAAAATAGAGCAGCATCCCTGCAAAATCTGTGACTGAGGCTCCTAACAGAGTTTCCGATGCAGATGTGAGCAGAGCCTCAGTAGACCAGGGGAGAAAAAATTGTAAAAACAATGTACTCTTTAACCCCTTCAGGACCAAGCTCATTTTGGCCTTCAGGACCAGACCCATTTTTTCAAATCTGACATATTTCACTTTATGTGGTAATAACTCCGTAACGCTTTTACCTATCAAAGCGATTCTGAGATTGTTTTCTCGTGACACATTGGAATTTATGATAGTGGAAAAATGTGGTCGATAAATTCAATATTTACCAGTGAAAAACACCAAAATTTGGTGAAAAATTGCAAAAATTAGCATTTTTCTAAATGTAAATGTATCTGCTTGTAAGACAGGCAGTTATACCACACAAAATTGTTGCTAATTAACATCCCCCATATGTCTACTTTAGATTGGCATCGTTTTTTGAACATCCTTTTATTTTTCTAGGACGTTACAAGGCTTAGAACTTTAGCAGCAATTTCTCACATTTTCAAGAAAATTTCAAAAGGCTATTTTTACAGGGGCCAGTTCAGTTGTGAAGCGGCTTTTAGGGCCTTATATGTTAGAAACCGCCAAAAAGTCACCCCATTTTAAAATCTTCACCCCTCAAAGTATTCAAAACAGCATTTAGAAAGTTTCTTAACCCTTTAAACGTTTCACAGGAATTAAAGCAACGTAGAGGTGAAATTTTCAAATTTCATTTTTTTTTGCAGAAATTCATTTTTATTCTATTTTTTTTGTAACACAGAAGTTTTTACCAGAGAAACACAACTCAATATTTATTGCCCAGATTCTCCAGTTTTTAGAAATATCCCACATGTGGCCCTAGTGTGGTAATGGACTGAAGCACCGGCCTCAGAAGCAAAGGAGCACCCAGTGGATTTTGGGCCTCCTTTTTATTAGAAAATATTTTAGGCACCATGTCAGGTTTCAAGGGCTCTTTCGGTGCCAAAACAGTGGAAATCCACCAAAAGTGACCCCATTTGGGAAACTACACCCCTTGAGGAAATTATGTAGGGGTATAGTGAGCATTTTTACCCCGCAGGTTTTTTGCAGAAATTATTGGAAGTAGGCCGTGAAAATAAAAATCGTCATTCTTTCAAAGATTATGTAGGTTTAGCTAATTTTTTCTAATTTCCACGAGGACTAAAGGAGAAAAAGCACCACAACATTTGTAAAGCAATTTCTCCCGAGTAAAACAATACCCCAAATGTGGTTATAAACGGATGTTTGGACACACGGCGGAGCTTAGAAGGGAAAGAGCGCCATTTCGCTTTTGGAGCTCAAATTTAGCAGGAATTGTTTGCGCAGGCCATGTCGCATTTGCAAAGCCCCTGAGGTACCAAAACAGTGAAAACGCCAAAAAAGTGACTCCATTGAGAAAACTACACCCCTTGAGGAATGCATCTAGGGGTGTAGTGAGCATTTTGCCCGCACAGGTGTTTCATAGATTTTATTAGAATTGGGCAGTGAAAATAAAAAAAATCATTTTTCTTCAATAAGACGTAGCTTTAGCTCCAAATTTTTAATTTTCTCAACAAATAAAGGAAAAAAAGAACCCCAACGCTTGTAAAGCAACTTCTCTGGAGTACGGCAATACCCCACACGTGGTCGTAAAATGCTGTTTGGGCACACGGCAGGGCTCAGAAGGGAAGGAGCGCCATTTGCTTTTGGTGTACAGATTTTGCTGCATTTGGTTTCTGGTCGCTATGTTGCATTTGCAAAGTCCCTGTGGGACCAAAACAGTGGATCCCCCCCAGAAGTGACCCCATTTTGGAAACAACACCCTCAAGGTATTCACCTAGGGGTGTAGTGAGCATGTTAACCCCACAGGTGTTTTGCAGAAATTCGTGTGCACACGATGTGGGAGAATGAAAATGGGAATTTTTCCTTAGATACGCCAATATGTGGTGCCCGGCTTGTGCCACCATAACAAGACAGCTCTCAATTATTATGCGGTGTTTCCCTGTTTTAGAATCACCCTACATGTGGCCCTAATCTTTTGCCTGGACATTCGACAGGGCTCAGGAGTGAAAGAGTACCATGTAAAATTGAGGCCTAATTTGGCGACTTATAAAGTATTGGTTCACAATTGCAGAGGCTTTGATGTGAAATAATAAAAGAAACCCCTGAGAAGTGACCCCATTTTGGAAACTGCACCCCTCAAGGCATTTATTAAGAGGTGTAGTGAGCATTTTCACCCCACAGGTCTTTTCCATAAATGATTGCGCTGCGGAAGGTACAAATTAAAATGTTCCCTAGATATGCCAATTCAGTGTCAAATATGTCATGCCCAGCTTGTGCCACTTTTTTTTTTATATACACCGTTCACCGTACGTTATAAACTACATGTTACCTTTATTCTGCGGATCAGTACGATTCCGGCGATACCAAATTTATAGAACTTTTTTATAACTTTTTGCACAATAAAATTACTTTTGGAAAGAGAATGTATTTCTTCTGTCGCAATGTTGCGAGAGCCATAACTTTTAAATTTTTTCATCGATGGAGCTGTATGAGGGTTTGTTTTTTGCGAGACGAGGTATAGATTTTATCGGTACCATTTTTGGATACATGTGACTTATTGATCACTTTTTATTTCAATTTTTGGAAGACAGTGACCAAAAAAACAGTAATTATGGCAGTGTTTTTGAGTTGTTTTTTTACGGCGTTCACTGCGCTGGATAAATAACATAATATTTTTATAGTTCAGGTCGTTACGGTCGCTGCGATACCAAATATGTATGGCTTTATTATTTTTTTCAATAATAAATGACTTGATAAGGGAAAAAGGGCGATTGTGTTTTGTGTTATTATTTGAAACTTTTATTGTATGTTTTCCAACTTTTATTTTTACTTTTTTTACACTTTTTTTTACACTTTTCTTTAGTCCCACTAGGGGACTTGAATGTCCAACTGTTTGTTTGATGTTCTAATACATTGCACTACCTATGTAGTGCAATGTATTGGAACTGTCAGTTGTTCACTGACAGCAAGCCGATCAGGCTCCGCCTCCGGGCGGGGCCTAATCAGCTTACGTAATGGCAGACAGGAGTCCATTGTTAGGGCTCCTGTTGCCATGGTAGCAGTCGCCAGCCTTGCCATCGCATGGCAAGGCTGCTGATTTTCTACAAACCTCTAGGATGCAGCGATCACAATGGATCGCTGCATCGAAGGGGTTAATGCCAGGAATCGGAGCTAGCTCCGGTTCCTGGCGATAGATCGGGGTGTCCGCTGTTACATACAGCGGACACCCACTGCTGATGACGCCGGCTCAGCTTTTGAGCCGGAAGCTGAGCCGGCGCTATCTTGCCGATGTTACCGGAAGCCTCCTGGGCCCCGCCGACGACGGGGCATAGGAGGATTCCGTTACAGGCTGATCGGGAGGTAAGCATTAGCCCTCCGATCGCCTTTGCAGCCACCGGCAACCCAGCGATCACGTTGCATGGGTGCCGGTGGCTATAAGCTCCTCACATGCTGCGATCTCTATTGAACGCAGCATGTGAGGGGTTAATCGGTCGGATCGGAGGCTAGCTCCGGTCCTGGCCGATACCTTAGGGTGCCAGCTGTAACATACAGCTGTCACCCGGCGGTGATGTCGCTGGCTCAGCTCCTGAGCCAGCTTCATCTCCATGACGTACATTTACGTGAAAAGGCGGTAAGCCACCGATTTTAATGACGTATATATACGTGATCCGGCGGGAAGGGGTTAATAGAAGTCATGGTTGTATACTGTACAATTTATCTGGTTACTATTTCGGCAGCAGCTTTAGTTGGACAAGTACCATGACATTCTATATACACGCCTCGGATAGATGACATCAAACAGTGTGGGGAATGTATTGCATGGCAAATTCATGTTATATTCTCATTGGCATTACATTTACATAGTAATTGCAGTGCGCCTAAATTTGCAAGAATTTATCTAGGAATGCTCTTTCCAGTGCTGAGGTACCAATAAGGCTGTGACTACATGGTGACAGAAAATTGAGGTAAACAGATGTAAACAGTTTGTCAAATTTCCAACATGATTTTTGACAACTTTTTTTTATAACATTACAAAACACAATTTAGCATTTTTATCCCCTCCTCCACCAATGAGCAGGCAACCAAATGAAAACAAAGAGACAAAAAAACTAAAAAGTAAAACAAAATGCATTAAAGTGAATGTACACTTGACCACTCCTCGCGGATAGATCAAATCAAATTTTGAGTCTTTTTTTTCCTCCTTAAAACACAAATATTTTTCAGACCATCAGTGTGTGGGGTGACATCTAAAACTGCAATAATGCTATTCTTGCCAATATTAATATTTTAAAATGTGTGGTCTTTGTGTGTTTTTAAACCCCTCAGAATTTTTTTGACTCCTAATATGCTGAGTATAGGATTCAGAGGCACCTCGAGATTAAAAGTAGCCCAAATCTCTGCAACAACCTGCCAGTAGTGATATAACTTGGGACAACGACAATATAGATTCGTATTTAGATGTACAGTATTTCCCAAAGCATCTTATAAAGCTGCCCTCAGTAAATATGCCACATAATTTTACCATAATTTGAAATCTACTTACAATGATTTTTTACCCCATGTAGATTCAGTCCAACTGTGAACACAAAACAACCCCCAAAGAACTCCAAAACAGTGACAGCCTCATGACTTCTTAACAGCCACAGGACAACCATAGCAGCAGGAGCGTAACTAGGAAAGACTGGACCCCATAGCAAACTTTTGACTGGCGCTCACCCCCTCCCCTGAGTGCCACACAACCCCCCTTGTAGATAGCGCCTCCCTGTAGATTCCGCCACACAGTGCCCCACTGTAGATAGCAACATACGGCCCCCCTGTAGATAGCGCCATACAGCCCCCTCCCTGTATATAGTGCCGTAGAGCCCCCTGTATATAGCACCATACAACCCCCCCTGTATATAGCCCAATACAGCCCCCTGTATATAGCACCATACAGCCCCCCTGTATATAGCACCACAAAGCCCCCCTGTATATAGTGCCATACAGCCCCCTGTTTGTAGCACCATACAGCCCCCTGTGTATAGCACTATACAGCCCCCTGTATATAGCACCATACAGTCCCCCTGTATATAGCACCTTACAGCCCCCTCCCAGTATGTAGCGCCATACAGCCCCGCTGTAGATGGAGTTATACATGTGTTTTGTAGGAACAACCCCTTTAATGGCAGAGCGGGGAGATACCTCCCTGCTCTGCCGTAGTGTTCAGTGGCGTCGCGCTGTAGCAGCCATAGCGGCTGCTAGCGGAGCCTCCGGCCCTGGCTCCGCTATGGCTGCTACAGAGGTAGTTACACCACTGCATAACAGTGACAACAAGAGAAACTCCAAATAAGGTGCCTGTCTGAAGAAACTGCTTTTTTTTTGCAAGTGCGACTTTTCATCAGACAGGGCAGTCTAACACTGCAATTTGCAGGAACAGCTTTGAGCATTATATGGTTGCCTCACCAACTAAACCCCTTTTCTGACTGTATCTCCTACCATCGCATTCATATATAATCATGTTTTCCATTTGAGGCAGATATAGAGCAAATACATAAAAATCCCAATAAAGTACAAGAAAATCATTCTATGAGCTTAAAGGGGTTGTCCGAGATACCATCATATTTAAAAAAAAAAGTGTTTCATACATTTCCCCTTATACAGGCAACATAAATAAAGCAGTACATATAAAAAAAAAAAATCCACTTATCCCATATTTTCTTTGCATTTAGCGCCGTTTGTTTACATGCACTCCAGGTCCGGTTTGTTGATGTTTCCTTCTGATAATAGCTATTTTCCCTGCATGCATTGCAGGCTGTAATGAGCGTGCATGTAGATCCTACCAAGAGTTCATGTGTGCTGTCCTTGTCGTCCCCGCTGACATCCTTCCCTGTACTGCGGATTCCACAGATTCCCGGAGCAGAGCCTATACTAGTATACTGTATAAGATTACTGTTTGCTGGGGTCCTTTATCTAAGCCTACATTGTGTTAGGCTTAGATACAGGGTCTAACAAACAGTGTCACACATGGACCCTGTATCTAAGCCTAACACAATGTAGGCTTAGATACAGGACCCCAGCAGACAGTAATCTTATGCAGTATACTAGTATAGGCTCTGCTCCGGGACTGCTCCGGGACTCTGTGGAATCCCCTGACATCGGAGCAGAGCCTATACTAGCGTTCTGAGGCTCCTCCTTGGGTCTGCTCTGTCCTCTCCCTAGGGAGCAACAGTGTTTTGCGGGCCGCAGATTACAGCCTCAAGGGCTGCATGCAGCCCGTGTGCCGTGTGTTTGATAACCCCTTATTGAAGCCTACTATGTGTAGGATATTGGAGAGCACTTGACCATGGGATTACAGAGCTCGCTCCATTTCGAACCCTTATTGCTTAACCTTACCCTCCATACTGTCCACCCCCTTTCCTGCTTCCAGGCCTTTTTCCCCTCCACCCATGTCACTCTCCACTCCCCCAGTGAGACACACGAGACAGTGGGTTGGAAATTTTCGACCACAGCAGCCATTTTATTAACAAATTTACATGAACATAAAACATTCCTTTATAAATAACATTACTAGGAAAGGGGAAGTCCTTGGAGCTCCAAAACTTTGGTGCCAAACTGCCCCCTGTATAGCTACTTACCCCCAGCCGTCCCCTACAGGCTCAGAGGCACCTTTCTGCTCCGCAGTTGGCTTGCCAAGTATGTAAAACCACTCCCCGGGACACCACCCAGCAGGAGTCCAAAATACGCCCATCTCCATGAGCAATTATGTATTTGTTAGGGACCATACCTCTGATGAATCCCCTACTTCAAATTACCACCAACTCCAAGGACCCCCCAATCCGCCACACGAGCATACTTAGACCACCTTTAAGTATGTGAGCCCCCACCATCCATCATCGCCCGCTCGATTCCTTCCTGAATCCGCAAGGCCCATAGGTCAACGCCCACAGCATTGAGATGCACCCCATCACCTAGCCAAAACTTCCCTTGGCCATCCTCGAAATCGTAGTGCCGCACAAAAAATCCCCCGTTTTTTACGACAAAGCTGGAAACCGCCCGATTGACTTTTACCCGGGCCTTGTTCACACGCTCTACCGAACGCGCATTTCTCCATACACTACGCGGCACTATTTCCAACCAAATCCCCTTTACCTTCGGAAAACAGGACCAAAGCCGGAGAAGGTCATACTTCACATCCCGAATTAATTCTCTAAACGGGCGAGTACCTAAGTCGTTTCCCCCTACATGAAGGACCAACAAATCAGGAACCCGATCCAACTGCGCATACCGATGGAAATCCGGCAAAACTCAACTCCACACCATACCGCGCGTGCCCAGCCACCGTATCACCACCGCCGACCTTTGGAACCCCAGTTGCCGCCCATCTGGCCACACATCCGCCCTTAACGCCCCCCAGTGCACATATGAGTGGCCAAGAATCCACACCAGTGCCGGTGTACCATCTGAAATAAAAGAATAACAACGATAACACCAACCAAAAAACAGCACGTTGATACGAGAAAACAAATCACATAAAGTGGAGACGCACGTAGGACTTATACCTCCCCGACTCCCAACGACCTATGCGCTTCACCACATCAGGCCCCAACCCCCATGACGCAGCCTCCGTGGCTGCTCCTATACGAAAGGAGTGCGGTGAATAAATACCTTTATCCAAACCCAACACCTGCAAACATCTACGGAAGACAGCTGTAAACTGGCATCTTGACAAGAAAGCCCCATCCGTATGACATAACAGCGCCCCCCCCTACACCCTCGCACCGCGACGTACCGCTCATAGCATTTCACCGGGCACAACCCCGCCCTTGCCACCGCCCCCAGAACCACTCGTTTACCTTTTCCACTTTGATCCGACTTTGACCGCCTTACCCAGAATTCCACTCTCCCCCTTCCTCCTGTTACATCTTCCGCTTGCAACCCCCCCGCTCTCTTCTTACTAGGGGAAATTAACTCGCCCACTCTTAAAGCCCTCCCCAAACCCCGGGGATCGAAATAATGCAGGAAATGTATGTAATGGTAACATCGACTCACCAGACTGCATGGGCGCTGAGTTCCCACCAGCCGGGGCGACGGGATCTCCTTGACGATCATCCTCCATTGGCACACCTCTGTTTTCGCCCACCTCCGGACATCCGGGGCCTGAAGCCGCACCGCAGGCTCTGCAGCCGTGCACACCATCCTGAACCGCATAAGTGTCGCCAGACGTCAAGAGCCGTTCCGGCCTCCGCTCTCTCTCCACCGCTGCCCCCTCCCTCCGTCTCCGCAGCACCACCGATTGTGGCCTGCGTGACCGTCCGGGGACATCTTTATGCTGACAGGCGGGCCGCCCGACTGGAGCATCGCCAGAACGGCCCGCCGCAAATCCTCGTGGTGCTGACCTGTAGACGGGAGCCTGTCCCACTGGCCTGGGACCCTGCCCTCCACTCTCCGGAGGGCCTGACCGGCGACCGGGATTCCTCCCGGACCGGGACCTCCGCCCCCTAGTGGTGGAAGCGGAAACCCGGCCCGGAGCGTCTCTCGAGGGGCTCCCAAGCCTGCGTCGAGCCCTAGGCAATTCGTCCGGGCTAAGGTGTTCTGGCGGCCGCACCCGCCGCGACCGCCGGAGGGGGGATGTCATCACATCAGGCGCTGCCTGCGTCCCGGCCGCACTCGAACCCGCTGCCTCCTCCAGCCCTGCCGACAACTCCGTCCCTGATACCACCGGACCCGTCCTTCCGAGCTCCTCCTCAAGCCAGGCCATGCCCCGTTCCGCCACAGCCTGCCGCACTTGCTCCATCAGGGCCTGCATCGTTCACAAGGTCAGTACAAGTCTAACTGCTTTCCTGGGGCGTGAATGGCGCGAAACTGTCTCTCACCCTTCCTATATTCCCTCTGTCCACCACGCCCCCTCCCCTCCACCTTCCTCCCCCTCCTTCTCTTGAACTTTTCACCTCATTCCTTCTCCCCTGCAACCCTGGTCATGTTTGCCTCCCCCAATCATTGCATGATGTGTCCGGCTATTTCTGTATTCTTGTATTTAGTTTTAAAAAAATAAATGTGCTGGTGCCGACATTATACCTTTTAGACCAGGATAGTAATGCGGATGTGTCGTTCGAAATCACTGTGAACACATACAGGCGCGTTCACAGTGAACAACTACATAGGCTGCGCTGGCACTAAAGAATAAGCCGCCGCAGAAACGAGACGTCATCAGTGACGTGTTGTATACCCTCCGAAGTCTCTCTGGTCCGAGACCATGTGATGGGTATACGACACGAGTGGAGGAGGCTGAAAACGCGAGGTCATGTGAAGAGCAGGAAAAAGCAGCCAGAGCGGAGACCCGAAGCCTGATTGCAATGGTAAGTATGTTAAGAAATTGAAAACATGGGCAATGTGGTTGTAAGGGGGGATTCACACGAGCGTGATTTGCGCGCGTGCAGTCCGCGTTTTTTCTGCGCGCCACGCACAGCACTATAGAAGTCAATGAGGCAGTTCAAACAGTGCGTGTTTCTTGCGCACCGTTTGTTCGCTGCGTACTATACGCGACAGGTTCAATAACTGCGTATTTCGCGCATCACGCACCCATTGAAGTCAATGGGTGTGTGAAAATCACGCATGTCATACGGTGGCAGCAGCTGCGAACGCGCGTTTTTCACGCAGTACACGTTGTCTCTATGCTAAGGAGTTTGAACTAACTAGTTGAAACCAGCAGAAAAGCAGGAAGTAGCTTAGACAGCAGGTTTTCAAAAAGAGGCCAAACCGTTTGCAAAAGCACCACAAGCACCTTGCAGGCATGCCTCGGCAGATGGATGTGGCGAAGCTCATCACGTTAGTCCAGGAGCGTCCGGAGGTCTGGAACACCCATGCGGAGTCCTACCATGACCGCACATTGAAGGAGGCAGCATGGGAGCATATAGCAGAGGCGCTATTCGAGCTGGAGTGGGCCGACAGCCGCACCCGGGACCGCCAACGAATTGGTGAGTGGATATCTGTGTGTCGACATTGATGTGTATAATGACATCCATATTGGCTAGTGCGTCCCTGGTGAATAAATGCCTGTCATTGGCAACGTTTCCGTTCAGTGGCATCTTTCTATAGTATCATCAAGTTAGGTTTGTTCTTGTGTAGACGTGTGGTACAGTAGTTTATATGCACTGTCTTGAATGATGTGTTCTTTATTAATCATACAGTGGACGATGTAAAGAGACGGTGGCGCAGCTCAAGGGACCAGTTCCGTAGAGAATATGGATCCGGCGGCCGCAGCGGAGAAGGTGGAACACGCAAACGCCGCTACATTTATTATGACCAGCTGTTGTTCCTGCGTGAAATAATGGACATGCGACCGTAAGTACTCGTTGTTGTCCCTTTCTGCAAACGTCACCTTCCAAAAATGTCAGATACGCCAAAGCAGCTTTGTGTTTGCACATTAAATTTGTTTCCTCAACTGACGTGTCCCCTATATTCTAGAACTAGCGACACTCTGGATGCGTCAGAAGAGGAGGCACGGCCCGAGTGTAGCCAGGCGTCCGAATCCGCCGCTCCCCTGGTCGCCCTAACCCCGGAGGCCACCAGAGAGGATCCTGGCCCAGTCGCCTCAGCGCCTGAAGCAGGACAACCGGACCAAGTGGCACCTAGCCATGCAGCACCCCGCCGCAGACGCCTTGTAAACCCACCCGCAGGTGCACTTGTGGACACCCGTGTTCTGGAGTACCTGCGCCGTGCTGCTGATGAGGACAATCACGATTTTTTTTGTCGCAGCATGGCACCTTTGATGCGGCGGGTACCCGTGGATAGGTTGGTGCGGCTTCAATCCAATATGCTGTCGCTAATCGACAGTGCGACACCCCCGCTAAGTCCAGGCCGGTGCTTTACATCTATAGAGCACTGGCGTAGTGTTTTTATGCCCTCAGCGCGGGCCCATTTGCCAGGGCCCTCCCAACCTGCCCCCGTCTTATCACAGATGGCGCAATACCCTCCTGCCCCAAGATACCTCTCCCCTGCCCCAATGCCTGGCCCTGTCCGTCACTTTCCTCCATACTCCCTACCTGGCCCAAGTTTACAGGCTCACATGCAGCCTCAGGCCTACCAAACGCAGTATCACCCCCACTATGCTGTGCAGGAACATCCTGATCAGGGCCGGGGACAGCATAGTGGTGCGGAAATTTCTGGTTACAGCTCGCCGCCCCATGAGAATCTGTAGGGGCAAGTGTGTTCTAAGGCCACATGTTACAAACCCATGACAGCCTAGGAATCCGTCCATGTTTCTTTAGTATATGCATCATGTTGGTGCCATTTTTTGTTCGGGTATGTTTTCCCGCGTGTGTATTTTTCAGGTATGGCGTGTATGTGCCACAAACATAAACGCAAAAGTTTGATATATTTCACTTCCGTTTGGACAATCCTTTTGTTACCTTGCGCACCATTTCTACACCCTCTACCGCTATGAAGTGCCATGTTGTAAGAGGTTGGGACGTTATGACATTTATCCAGCACATCGTTGAGGTCTTCGTTGGTCGGAAGGGGTTTGGAATACCAGGAACTGAGGTGTTATTAGTATAGTTATTGTTTGGCCATACCTACCTTTACTCACCCAGAAAGGGGCGCTGACATATAGGGCAGGAAATCCATTGTCTACACAAGAGGATGTAATGTCCATGAATTATTGGCGTCTAAAAAGGGTATTCCAAGCGCCTACCGAGCTTTAAGCTCGCAACCCACGTCAAGGGGCCTCAAGTTTTGCGAGTCCCTAACCCTCCCCCCCCCCCCCCCAAAACAAAAAGGGATAAACAGACGTTCGATAAAATAATACTAACTTCACCACACCTCAAATGGCAGCGTTCTGCCAGGTTTCCATCTCAAGGCTGGCTGTCAAAATACTCCGCAAATTGGTGGCGCACTCGCTGGCCACATGTCGGTGGCCGCCCAGGCCGAGCAGCCTGGCCGAGGTTGGTGGTGGGTGCAGATGTTACCATATATTCCCCATCATGAGCGGCATCATGGATGCGGGTAAAGTTGTGCAGCACAACACAGGCTTTGATCACACATGTCACATTTGACGGCGACATTTGCATTGCTGTCATCAGGACCCTCCACTTGCTGGTCATGATGCCAAAGGCGCATTCCACGACTTTCCGTGCTCTGCATAGGCGCTGATTGAAAATGCGCCTACGGTTATCCATGCTCCTCCGCGCATATGGACGCATGACTTGTCTGCTGAGGGCAAAACCTTCATCTGCAACCATAACATAAGGAACGGGTGGACCGCTGGTGCCAGGGAGGATGCTAGGCTCGGGGACATCAAGTTTGTTAGACATTAGACGCTGGCCCATTCTGGACGAGCGAAAAATGCGGGCATCCGCAGAGCTTCCATAGGACCCGATGTCCACGATGGTAAAGCAGAAATTACAGTCCGACAAGGCAAGCAAGACTATGGAAAAAAACTGCTTGTAGTTGAAGTATCGAGACCCAGAGTGGGGCGGTTTCTGCACACGGATGTGCTTCCCATCGAGTGCACCAATACAGTGGGGAAATTGGGTGTCGGTTTCAAACTGCTGCGCTATGCGAAGCCAGTGTTGGGCCGTAGGCTGAGGGATCACGCTGCTCTTCAATCTCTGCCACAGGACCACACAGGTTGCTGGGACAATGCCGGAAATTGTGAACACTCCAATAAGGAATTCAAAATGAAGGAAATGGTAGCTATTGCCGGTCGCCAGAAATCTACAGGAAATCATAAAAGCAAACCACAAAGCAAACATGTTAGGTAGGACATGAAGCACCTAAAAGAATGTGTAACCTGGATAACAAAACAGCACATACCGTAAGGTGACAAGGAGACGCTCCTCTGGGGAAATACAGCGTCGCATGTTGGTGTCCTGATAGGTTATTCCAGGCCGAACCAGCTCCAGCAGCATACCAAAGGCAGGCACAGACAGGCGGCAAAAGGCGCAAAATTTCTCGGGGTGACGACGGAGGTCAGCAAAGAGGGTATGAAAATGCCCTTTAGAAGTGCGTTGGGCCACTATTGGGTGAACCCACATCCTACCTGATCTCCGCCGGTGTGGCCGTAGAATGCTACCGCGTTGGCCAAACCTCCGGGATAGCATCCATGCTAATAGGATACGGGCCAGAGAGCTAGGTGGCATCAATGCAGTGTGGCATACAAAGTAACCGCAAATACTGGTTGGAACACTGGGTTGCACCCAAAGCACACAAATGAATAAACACAGGTGCACACATCAAGCAGGGGTGTTGCATTCTTGGCCTTTTTGGAGGCTGCCGTCAACAGAACAGCTGCGTGTGTTTTTTACACGCGCGGGAAAAACGCATGTCTTACGCGCGTATTACACGCATACATGGTTAAAATACGCATTGCACGTGCTGCTGACACGCGCACAAAACGCTGAGTTGTTTGCGCACGCAAAAACGCAACGTTCGTCTGTATCTCCCCTAAAAGTGAAAAAAAAAAATCTCGGACAACCCCTTTAAGCACATTGTAAATTAAACTTCTTCATTTGACCAAAAACAGTCAAACATTCCAAAATCATCTGCCTACTGTTAGTAGGAAGAATTCACAGAGGTTTCAATGATACAGGCAGCGTGTCAGCAGTTCCAAGCTAACAAGTTTTATGTTGCCTCCAAAGTACCTGCAGCCCTGCCAAACCCGGTGTAAAAAAAGCAGAAATAAATAAGCGGTTTTAAAAACGTCCGAGAGACAGAAGCTGCAGTAAAGATGTCAGCCTGTTTACACAGGGAGGCTTTCCACAGGAGTTATTAGGCCTTGTAAATCCTGCCATTTATACTCCGCAGCCAGCCACTGCCTGAGATCTTCATGAAGAGAACTATTACTCTATTGGAACTCAACAGCTGTCTTTAATTGGATGCAATTGCTTGGTCCTTGATTTCCTATTGGCTGGGTTCCCATGATGTGGAGATCTACTGCTTCTCAATGTACAAAGGATTTTCGGGCATATCATCTACTTATCAAATTACCGTGTACAGCCGTAGAAGATTTAGTGCCACACTTCAAATTATTCCATTGTCACATTATTGTAGCTTGGTACTGACCTGAAAATCTAATGTCACTTCAAATATGTGTCTACTTTGTATTGCTCCTTTTTTTTCTGTAATACACTTTTAGGGCACATTCAGACATGGCGGAATGGCTGTTGAATTCCGCTGCGGACAGTTCTCAGTGGAATCTGTAGCAGACGTTTTTTTACATTGGTTTCTATAGATTTTTTGGTAACTTAGTTGAGACGTTTTGGAAAATAACTGTGCTGAATTTAGGCTGCGGTGCAGAATTTTCACTCCGCAGCACGCACATTTTGTTGTGGAAAAGCAGTGGAATTGCAATGCAAAAACTGAAAGTCCGCTATGATATCCGCAACATCTGATTTACTTGTCAACTATGCAAATGTTGCTCCAGATTCGTTGCTTAATTGCCGCAAATCTGCTCCAACATTTGCAGCGGAAAAATTCTGCCACCTCTGAACGTGCCCTAAAAATCTTTTTTCTTTTGCAATCGGATGCAATCTTACAGCGTATTCTTATATATTCTATTTTATTTCTACATATCAATATTCTATTAGTACTTACTCAGGAATTTAAATAGGTCCTCAATGACTTTTATAGTTTATCCAGTAAATATGACATAAAAATCTAATATGTAAGGGTTCAACTAATCCCAAGAAGAGGGGTGCTAGTCCCCATTCCCAGTGGAGATGGTTGCAATAATGAGCTTTTTCCATTGAGTTCTTCTGAAGAAGGTACGTCATTGCTGCTAACCACATGGATGATCCTGGAGCTGCAATACAAGCTCCCTACTTCCCCGTTCAATAATTAGCAGCTCTCAGTAGCAACATTTTAACACAATGGAGATTTATTAAAAGTAGTGCAAAGCAAAAGTGGAATAGTTGCCCATAGTAACCAATCAGACTGCAGCTATCTTTTTACAAAGGGCCCCTTGAAAATGACAGATGGAATCTAATTGGTTGTTATGGGGAACTACTTCACTTTTCCTTTTGCCCTACCTTTGATAATTCTCCCCTAATGTACTGTATATTAGAGTGTTAGCGCTTCATGTTAAATCAATAGAAGGTGATTTAAAACATTTTTTTTTATCACAGATTTTGATGCGGTTTCCGTATCAAAATCAGCGTAAAAAAATGTTCTGGGAACAAGGCCTTAGTGTTGTCCTAACAGCAACCTGTGTCATAGTGATACAGTATAATGTATTAGCATACAGGAGTATGCTAATACACTATAAGTATAAAGTAGATTTGTAAAAAAGCAATTCCTTCATTTGATTCAAAAAATAATATAGAAATTACGCAAAAAGAACAGTGATTTTGCGTAACATATATTTTATTGCCCACACATTAACCCCTTCCCGACATTCACCGTATATATACGGCGCACGTCGGGTGGGGGAGTATGTAGCGGGCTCCGGGGCTGAGCCCGCTCCATAGAACGAGCATGTCGGCTGTATCTTGCAGCCGACACTTCAGTGTAAGGAACAGAATAAAATGGAAATAAAAAGTGATTAAAAAGTCTCATGTACCCCAATATGGTACCAATAGAAACTGTAGATTGCCTTGCAAAAAATAAGCCATCATACCGCTCAATACACCAGAAAAAAAAGTTAGGGCTCTCAGAATATAGCAACAAAACTCAAAATTTATTTTTAATTCAGTTTTTTCCTTGTAAATGTAGTGAAACATAAAAAACTATATAAATTTTGTATTGTCGTAATCCTATTGACCTGCAGGATAAAGTTAACATGCCATTATTACTGCACTGTGAACACCGTAAAAACGAAAGCCCCCAAAAGATTGAGGAATTGCTGTTTTTTTTCCTATTCCGCCCCACAAATATTTTTTTTCCAATTTCCCACTACATTATATGGTACATTAAAGGGTCATACGGCTATATTGATGGAAATGAAAAAAGTTATGGCCTTTGGAAGGTGGGGAGGAAAAATCGAAAGTGAAAAGTGGAAAAAGGCTGCGGCGGAAGGGGTTAAATAAAACAAAAAAGTACACATATTAGGCATCCACACGATCGTAATAACCTACAGAATTAATGGATATTTAGTGTAAAAAGAGAACAGTATAAAAATAATTAGAAAAAATAGTTTTTATATATATATATATATATATATATATATATATATATATATATATATATATTGAAGAAAATCCCACAGCACTCCGTGTAAGTGAAAAAAATGGGGATTTTCTTCAATATTGATCTATATCCCCTGGATCGGGATTACCTGCTTGCACCTGAGACCATCTTGGAATTGCATTGTGAGTGCTGCTGCTTTCCATTGTATATATATATATATATATATATATATATATATATATATATATATTTATTTATTTATTTACGCTGCGAAACAATTTAGATATATTAAACAGTAATTTATTTGTACCCCAAACTGCGCCAAGAAAATATACAATTTTTTCCACATAAAATAATGCCTCATACAGCCACATCAATGAAAAAAAATCTGGTCATTAAGGCCCCTTCAGGCCTGGTCAGTAAAGGGGTAAGTAGTTACTGTAACCATGTGTACCACACATGCTCATGCACGGTCAGGGCTGTATCTCCCTTGCAGCCTCCGTTGCATAGAAATGATAGTACCTAGTCAGAAATGTCATCATCCAAGACCAGGGACATAGTTAAAGGGGGTGCACGGGTGGCTTATATAATACTCATACCGATGTGAACAATAATTGTGTTACATTAATTCAAAAAGTCCAACCAGAAAAACCCAATTGAGCCTTTGCTGCTTGAGATCTCTGAAGCTTCAAATCGATGAGTAAGAATTGAGCAAGCGTTCCCGGATGCTAGGTGTTCAACGATAATGAGACAATATTGTTTTTTCAAAAATGTCAACAATTGTTACTTTCCAAGTCTGTTTCTTTGCGTCTAAGCAGTTACTTACAGTCAAGCATTATTCCATCGTACATCAGATATCTGAGAAGCCATAGCAATGTCTCGTCTGTTCTTTTCCATGAGTGTCAAAGAAAGGATAGCCAAGTCATTTATGATCCATTGAAAGTTCACATGACAAGCATGGCAACAGAATAAACAAACTTTGTGATCCTTTGGCCAACATTATGCTGCCCTGGAAGCATTTAGATAATTGATTCAGTGATAAATTAACACTATACCCAAAGCATAAAGAACATTTATAGTTCCCTGTGTTTATGGATATTAAGTGTCTGCTAAATAAAATCAATGTAAAGTAGAAAATAATGATGACTCAGGGAAGGTAGAAGATTAGGTTTCCTTAATACAAGAAGGGTTTTGCTCTATTTGGCAATATAAATATTATAGTATAATTGGTTCTTCTAGGCTTTCTACAGGTTGCATTTATTTTCCTTGGTTATTTTGACAGGTATCATGATAATTAAAGAACTGATGAAGACAATTGTCCCAGTTCTGCTACAAGCTGAAGAGGACCAATTAGAATAAAACAAGTAGCCAAACACAAGCAATATTTTCAGCTAAATCGAACATTTGGTTGTTTAACTGGAAAATCTATGAAAACGATATCAATTATGTTATTGTTATGTAAACATACATTTTACGGAAGAAGGAAAGCCAATTCAGAATTGATATATGTGGTATCGTTTTTGTAGCTACAGAATGAGATGTAAATCTTTTTTCAGTTTAAACTTGGTTAATGGGTAGTTTAAATGTCCCCTTTCTCACCCTACACCGCTTAATACAGGCTAGGAATTAAGAATGATCCAAGGGCCAAGGAGTTAATAATATCAGGGAGAATGGTAAGGACAGAGGAATAATATTAGTTTGTTACATGCAGCGGTACCAAGGAGTTAGAGAACTAAAGGTCCTTTTACATCGGCAGATATATTCCAGCAAAAAAAAAAGTGCAGATTAACGATAAAGCCCTTTCACCCTGCCCTGCCCACTTACAGCAACTTATTTTTTGGGTGGTGGGAAGATATTTGCATATTGTCTGAAGATTTCGTATTTTTCACCAGTCACATTTTATTTTGAGGGATTTGATGATTTTATCACTAGAGATGAAATTTACCTATGAAATTCACACAAGAGAAATCCATTTTCTTGATTTAGAATTCTCTTTGGAGCCTGGTGGCAGTGTCCATTCAGCTATCTACCGTAACACAATCACTACAAATAGCTTTTTCCACTGGGATAGTCGCATCCATTTTTCATCAAAAGAGAGATCTCAGTGAGCCAAGAGGAATTGTTATGATGAGCCTTGAAAAAGAGTGCAACCTGTTGTATCGTAGATTTCAAGTGAGGAATTATTCAAAAAAACTCTTCATAGAGTATTTGCCAGGTCCGTTGCATAGGAACGGACTCTGAGCAGATTTTATTAGTTACTAGTTGAAATTCCATCTTTTACCGTTGAGGTAATAATCTCTAATACGGAATATACTAATACTAGCCTAAAACATGCCATCCATTAAGAAGCCAGTGGATCGTAAAAACTATACAGTGAGACAGTTTATTAACTGACAGATTATTGGAGTTGTTTACTGAGCCATGTGCACCTCTCCAAAGGTGTATATAAGCAATACTGTTCAACAACTTATGAGACGTATCTCCAAGCATATTAGCTCCATTAATACTGATGCTGATACTCCCTTATCTAAACATTTAAGATTCGTTCATAATGGTTATACAAAAAAACTAACATTTGGGGCATTTGCCAGGCTAAGCTAGATCCCAGACGAAACAATTAAGATAGAAAAGTCCTACAGGAAGAGGCTCGTTGGATACAACGCCTAAATATTCTCAGTCCAAATGTACATAAATAGACACTAACTTTTCAAATAACTTATGCTGATCTAATAGTATACCTGATATATATCAACTTTGTAATTTACTTACTGTTAAAATTCATTTGCGCTATCCATCTAAATTCTATGTGATGTTACTGCCACTAGGTGTCTCCCTTCTTGTAAATTTGCTGTCCACCCCCTGTTGTCAAGCATTGGCCGATTCTGGTTACAGAACAGAAGAGACGTCTGCAGAAGGTGGGGGTGTCACTTCACTGTCTGCCTATAACTTTCTATGGAGAGGGACGGGACTATGTCACCCCAGTGCTGGATTCTCATCTACACTACTCATTACTGCTGTATAATGTCCTCCATGCTGCAGCAGCTTATATACTGTGTATATATATGTGTATAGGATTCTCCTCTTCTCTGTGTGCAGTGTATAGATGACATGATAGTTGTTAGGCTCCGCCTACTAGCTTTGAGACAGCTGAGAATTAGTGACAGGCCCTGCAGAGGCAAAAACGACTAAATAATACCACATAAATATCATGCAATGGCCAGAAATAGTGTTATTCTCATTTACACACATATGACAACTTATTCTGAAAAGTCACCTGAAAAGTTACACTTTAATAAAGGTTTTACCATCTTTGCTTTTCTCTGAAAATATCATGTACCTGCGAAATGTACATTTAACTGTGCAACTAGATACTTACTGTTCAGTAGTTATTTCCTCTTAATTACAAAGTGTACCTTAAAGGCCATATGTAATCATTTGAAACGCTTTATGATATGACATATGATCTTAGTTATATTTCATAACCTAATTTATGAGTTCCCCAATAATTTTTCTGTACTAGTCTATTTAGTCTTAAATTTTAAGGTGACTATTCCAACATCATTCTATATGTGGTGCTCTCTTTGGGTCAATTATAAAAGCAATTACCATGCTGCTCAATATTATAACATTTAAAGCTATTTGGTGCTTTGCAATTAGGGTATGTTCACACACAGTGAGCAAAAACGTCTTAAAATACGGAGCTGTTTTCAAGGGAAAACAGCTCCTGATTTTTAAACGTTTTTTAAGCCATTTGCGATTTTCACTGCGTTTTTCGTGGCGTTTTTTATGGCCGTTTTGGAGCTTTTTTCAATAAAATCTATGGAAAACGGCTCCAAAAATGTCCCAAGAAGTGTCCTGCACTTCTTTTTCATGGCTGTTTTTTTACGCGTAAAAAAACGCCGCGAAAAACGCTCCATCGGAACAGAATGTCGTTTTCCCATTGAAATCAATGGGCAGATGTTTGGAGGCATTCTGCTTCAGATTTTTCGGCCATTTTTTGGGCGCTTACGGCCCGAAAAACAGCCGAAAATAGTCTGTGTGAACATACCCTTAGTGGGACCAACTTAATATGTGTGGGAGCAAGACCACAGGAGCTGTAGAATGATCCCTAGACTGGTAAATATGAGCACAAGTATATAAGATCAGGCCATCCAAAGACTAACTCCTGGAGAATGCACGCTCAGTCTGTCTGGCGCTTAGAATTCTTCAGCAGCGGTTGATCTGTGCATAATCCTGAGCGTTTAACAGATTGGCCAGTCATCAGTCGATATTACTAACTGCTTATGCTGTCAATCAATTCAGGGTGAGAAGTGTATCAGCATCTGTTACCTCTAATGGTTGTATTTAGGGAAAATCTCTTGCGATGTTATACGTGTTTATGTAAGCCTTAGACTCGGCGTTTCTGATGGCATTGCCCCATATACCCCTGAAGATGTTCGTGGCTCTGATTAATGTTTTTAACAATGCCAAGTAGTTCTGTGTCAATATAGAAGACAGATGAAATCTGCAGATACTCCCCATAGCTAATATACAACGAAGCAGAATGTGCCGCCATTGTTACACTTTCTACTGCTATAATTAAAAATGTGATATGTCCAATTTCTAAATAAATCTTTCACCGAAGCCTTGTTGGGTTTTAAATTTTCTTTTGGTTTAAGTGTATATCAGTAAAAATTACGTTTTATACGTTGGTTAATACTATTATACATTGTAAATTAGTAGTGCAGGAGATAAAATTGTGCTATGCCAGTCTTAGTATGATATGCCAGTCTTAGTATGATATGCCAGTCTTAGTAAATGTGCATCACTGCGTTTGGTTAGTGGCTGAATGGCTACTGAAATAGGTTTTTTGTCCTGTGTTTGCATTATATTCTAGGAATAAAGTAAAACAGGACAAGGACAGTTGTAGTGGATTATATTACTTGAGTGTGTCTCTAAAGTCAAGTGCCTTCTTACCCTAGAAGATCCTGATTCTGCTTTCTTGTGTATGTTACTCCCTGCTCCTCGCTATTACAGCCTGGCATTTGGCATTATTCTGTGCCGATTACTCTGTTACCCTATTACAGTCTAACACTCTAATACAGGGAGAATTTAGGCATCATCCAAGGCATTTACTCATTCATTTCCCTAATACAATTTGGCTTGTTTCCTTCCTTTTCCATAACTTGCTCTTCTGGCTTTGATGCAATGACTGTTGTTTTTCGTTGCCTTTAATTAATCATGTGGTTACTGCTATTTTTGCACCGTTCCGCCACTTTTACCTCTGTGGGGATATCATCTATTATCACTTTACAACCTATCTATCAACCAGTACCAGGCTTTTATAGCATTCTAACCATTACCTTATCTACTATTGGATTCACTGATGTATGTGCTGCTGTTAAATGCAGCACAGACATCTATACTTTTTCATACTTTTTGTGTGTATACCTTTGTGCTTCATTATTTTTACATCTGATATGAAGAGACATATTTTCTTTTTCATGGTTAGTTAGTACATCTTTAGTACAGTAGAGGAGTATGCTTATCCACAAGAAAGAAATATTATATCATGTAATGGGGCACAGTGAGAGGAGGGAATTAACCCCCATTCAAGTGTATCAAAGATCAAAAGCGTTTATATATTTAATCTCTAATTCATTGAGATTTAAGTCTTTTCTTCTTTTGGTTTTTATAAAATCACCACTTATAAAATAACAGGTTTTCACAGAATTCATGTAACCATACAAAAAAAGTTTTACTGCAACAACTATAACTATGATGGGTGATTTGCCATGTATATTACCATTAGGTGCTTTCTTTTAACCCAGTAGGGGACCTCCATGTTCAGCTTTCTCCTCTGTGTCCAACCACATGGACCCAGCACCACACAGTCCAGAGCGCCATTACTGGGCATTTTAGGTAGTGCTCCTTAAAAATAAGGGTCGGCTAACAATACTGTAAATTCTCAATCTTTTTTGAGGAAAGTTGGAATAGCAGTCACTATAAATATAAAGTATAACTTTTATAAACACTAATTTTAAAAGCAATTTTGCTGTATGGACTTTCTACATACATAAGAATGAATGTATTCAGTGTAGCCATAGTATAGACTTGTATGTATTACTAACCAATCGATAATGCCATGGTCCCCACTGAAGTATATTACACAATTTTATCTATCTGACTACCAGATGAAAGTTTATAACTCCTGTAAGGTTAACTCCTTAAAGACTGTACAGTAGTACAAATACTAGATTTTGCCACAGGTGAAAAGTCACCACAGAATAAGAGAAAACATATTTAGGCTATTTGTTATGCTGACTCAATGAGTTAAACCAAAGAATTGTAGTTTTCATGCATCAGGTGGCTGTTTTATTAAGCTCGACAAGAGGCCATTTCCACATTTGTGCAGATCCCAATATCATGAATGAGAATATTATAAATCAAAGATGAAACACAAAACACATGTTGCAGCTTGGCTGAGCTGACTGACACTAATAGCTCCGTATAGAGATTTCTCATGAGCGTATTTTCCTGACATGATGCGCTGTGATTGGCTGTGACTTGCTATATTGGACTTGTGTTCTCATTCACCTGTCACAGCAATGTGTTTATCCCAGAAACACCATCCGCTTTCCCTTTATATTGTGAGATTTCAAACGCAATGATATTTCATAGTAGTTGTGGGAAAAGTGTCTCAGTTGAGTTTAATATATCTTCACACATACTCAGATCTTCTTAAAACACGAAAAAGGTCTGCCATGCTTATTCTATTTCATCAAATATTGATAAATTAATTACTTTCTCTCCTATCAATGCAGACAGGATAAGAAAACCTTTCCAATGTCTCCGAACAATGAGACCATTTGCAACCATATTACATTTTAATAAGACCATTTTTACTAAGATCCAGAGCCCACAAAGAATACTTAAAGAGGCTCTGTCACCACATTATATGTGCCCTATCTCCTACATAAGGAGATCGGCGCTATAATGTAGGTGACAGTAATGCTTTTTACTTAATAAAACCACTTTATTAGTGATTTTAGATTTATGCTAATGAGTTGCTTAATGCCCAAGTGGGCGTGTTTTTACTTGAGACCAAGTGGGCGTTGTACAGAGGAGTGTATTACGCTGACCAATCAGCAACATGCACTCCTCTCCATTCATTTAGTCAGCGCATAGGGATCCTTTTAGATCACTATGTGCTGTCTTATACTAATACATTAACAATACTGAAGTGTTTAGACAGTGAATAGACATTCCACGGGATGTCTATTCACAATCTCTGCACTTCGTTACTCTGTCTGTGGTAGTTACAGCAGAGGAAGCGTGATCTCGCGGTAAATGACAGGTTACAACGAGATCACACTTCCTCTGCTGTAACTACCATAGAAACAGTAACGAAGTGCAGGGATTGTGAATAGACATCCCGTGGAATGTCTATTCACTGTCTAAACACTTCAGTATTAATGTGTTAGTATAAGGCCCCATGCACACGAACGTGTTTTTGCGTCCGCAATTCCCCCGAAAATCCACGGGAGAATTGCGGACCCATTAATTTCTATGGGCCCATACACACTATCCGTGTTTTCACGGGTCCCCGCATGTCCGCAAATCCGTGCCGCACAAACTCAGGACATGTCTTATTACGGCCCGCAAATTCGATGCGGACATGCCCATTGAAGCCATGTGTCAACCGCAGTCTGCGGATTTGCGGAAGTGTTGCTAGGCGACGACCGGGAATGAGTTCTGTCGTCATCCTGTTTTATCTAGGCTTTTTTTTTATCCGCATTTTGCCGATTACATACGGATGAACTGCGGAGGTTATTTCACGGAACACGGTCCTGGAATTTGCGGACCAGAAAAACACTACGGTCATGTGCATGAGGCCTAAGACAGCACATAAGGATCTAACAGGATCCCTATGCGCTGACTAAATGAATGGAGAGGAGTGCATGATGCTGATTGGTCAGCGTCAAACACTCCTCTGTACAACGCCCACTTGGTCTAAAGTAAAAACACGCCCACTTGGGCATTAAGCAACTCATTAGCATAAATCTAAAATCGCTAATAAAGTGGTGAAAACAGATCGTTTTTATAAATAAAAAGCATTACTGTCACCTACATTACAGCGCCAATCTGCTTATGTAGGAGATAGGGCACTTATAATGTGGTGACAGAGCCTCTTTAAGAGATCAACATTCCAGCACTGGTTTGTAGGGACTCAAACATATTTTTTCTATGTATTTATTTTCCTATTTTTTTGTCAATAACAGGACTGGATCTCCTCAGAAAATAATGGTTTTCCTTCTTTCTGCTGCTGGGCTCCAGAGCGCAGATATTCTTCAGTGACAGAGACCTTACTTGAAAAAACTTGGAAGAATAGATTCTGAAATCTCTCCCTCGCATACAACACCATTACTCGACAATGATTCTCAGAGAGAATGTCATTCGACTGAATTCTGGACTTCTAGAAGCTACTGAAACGTTGGTATCTTCCACCTATGCTCTATACTAAAAGCTTCCTGGGGACATGAATATAGTCTCTCTCCATTAACAAATTACTGAATTGAATTGTTCCTTTATTCTTTGTATGGTCCCTCCATAACTACTATTTGGAGTTTGAATTCCTCTGTAGGGTTCATATTAAAATCACTGTCAATGAATGGGACATCAATGTGCCCATATACTGGCAGAAGCATGCTCATAATGTTTATATTATCATGTTGCCTTATTCCCTTACACAGAACATCCTTGAAGTTACAGCTTTATAATATCACTAGTGCAAATCTACAGCACTGCTGATAAGAACAATTCACATGACCAAACTGATATCATCAGTGCTAAACTTAACTCTGCTACATTGATAAACCCAGCAGTGCTACTTCTACACAAATAGAGTAATGGAAGTGTGCCACACGTGCATTACTGCCAACCAAAGACCTGGAGGCTGTGATCACATTAGATTACACTACACATTAGATACTACCCCTTTCTTGCTCTATAGCGATTGAACCTATTTCCCCACTTAGGGCATGCCCCCACGTGGCGGATTTCCTCCGCAACTGTCCGCATCAATGCCGCACAGAATCTGCGTTGCAGATTCTGCGGCGGATCTGCCCAAAATGTGCAGTAAATTGATGCGGACTAGCTGCTGCGGACTGCGGGAAAAGTGCTTCCCTTCTCTCTATCAGTGCAGGATAGAGAGAAGGGACAGCACTTTCCCTAGTGAAAGTAAACGAATTTCATACTTACCGGCCATTGTCTTGGTGACGCGTCCCTCTTTCGGCATCCAGCCCGACCTCCCTGGATGACGCGGCAGTCCATGTGACCGCTGCAGCCTGTGATTGGCTGCAGCCGTCACTTAGACTGAAACGTCATCCTGGGAAGCCGGACTGGAGACAGAAGCAGGGAGTTCTCGGTAAGTATGAACTTCTATTTTTTTACAGGTTGATGTATATTGGGATCGGTAGTCACTGTCCAGGGGGCAGAAACAGTTATTGCCGATCGCTTAACTCTTTCAGCACCCTGGACAGTGACTATTTACTGACGTCTCCTAGCAACGCTCCCGTACTTACGGGAGCCCCATTGACTTCCTCAGTCTGGCTGTAGACCTAGAAATACATAGGTCCAGCCAGAATGAAGAAATGTCATGTCAAAAAAGCAAGACGCATCCGCACCACACATAACATGTGCATGACAGCTGCGGACTTCATTGCGGAATTTAGAATCTCCATTGAAGTCAATGGAGAAATTCCGCCATGAGTCCGCAACCATTCTGCACTGCTCCGCAACAGACAGAGCATGCTGCGGACACCAAATTCCGCTCCGCAGCCTATGCTCCGCAGCGGAATTTTACGCATCGTCTAAACGAACACTGCTAAATAGAAGTGGAAGTCAATATATTTATGCAACTTCACAAATTAGGTAAATAATAAAAAAAATATTGCCGGATGACATTGATGAGGCATTACGCTGTTGATAGTGTTATTTCTTTAGTTCTATTCTGGCCATGGAAGTAATGATAAAAGTCATAAAAGTTAAAGCGCTATTTAGGAGGGAGGATACAATTTATGGATTTTAAACAAAATGTGCACAAACGTCACATGCTGAAACATAATTTGCGAATTACTGGGTGCATCATAGGTGATGGCTGTCAGCTAAACGACTGTCCATCTCAAAGCTATCATGCTGAACATCGGGCACGACAAGAGCTTTGTGTGGTCTCTTACATTAATACTATTTTTATCTATGTTGGGTGAAAATCTAAATGTGTATACTTTAGTCTGCAGATTGCCTTAAAACTGGCTGTAGACTTTCATTTTACACCATTTCTTCTTCTCTTATTATAGAAAAGATGGAGTTTCAAAAGTTCTGCTCAAATATTCTACGTAGTGCAGCTTCTTTAATAATTAAATAAATCACCATGTTCCTTCTAGTTTACTTAAACAAAGTTGAGTCACATTATTATGGCCACCAGCTAATTTCCAGAGTAACCGCCATGTGCAGCACAGACAGAAGCTAGACGGTCTGGGAGTGACTCAACAAGGTGCTGGTAGGTTGTCTCAGGTATCTGGAGCCATGCTGACTGCAGCGCATCACACATTTGCTGAAGGGTGCCCGGGGGAGGATCCATAGAGCGAACAAGACGATCGAGGTGGTACCACAGATGCTCAATTGGGTTCAAGTCTGTGAATTAGGAGGCCAGCGAAGTACTTGGAAGTCTTGGCCGTGCTCTTCCAACTACTGTCTGACATTACTACCTGTGTGACATGTCGCATTGTCTTTCTGGAAGATTCCATTCTGTCCCAGGGAAGACAAACAGCCTGTATGGGTGGACGTGATCTGCAACGATGGATTCATATACAAATCGGTTCAGAGTGCCTTCCACATAGATGAGTGGGACCAGAGAATGCCATATAAAAAGTCGCCAGACCATAACGCTGCCAGCACCAGCTAGTGTTCCTCCAGCAATGGTTGCTTGGTGTTTGATGTTTCTCGCCTGACACGCCAACGTCCATCCATTCGATGAAGCAGAAAATGTGACTCATCAGAGAAGGCAACCTTCTGCCAATCATCGGTGGTCCAATTCCGATACTGCCGTGCAAATTGTAGCCTTTTTTTCCGATGCACCTTTGTTAGCATAGGAGTAGTGACCATCCGTCTGCTTCGGAGCTCTATTCACAGTAGGGTTCACTGAACTGTTGTTTTAGACACACGTCTGGTAGGCCCCTGGTTGATTTTTACGAATTTTACGACGAGCTGCTTCACTGCACCCATTTACCCATGAGAACAACGAGTGATATGTGTTCAGAAAGCCTATCACACACCTTATATACCCACCAAGCCCATCCACGACACATCACTTCCTTCATGGGCTACCGACGTCAAAAGTAGAAGGTGGACATAATAATGTGACTCGACTGTATTATTCGTTAGACTGATTATACTATTGTTAGCAATGTACATGCTACCTATTTGTGGCTACAAACAATTGGATCCATATTACTCGCGGGCGCAGATTGCGTATTTGGCCAAAATGGGTCGATGTCTGCAGGCATCTTTCACTTACAGTATATGTTTTCTGGCAAAATGAAAATGATTAATTTCAAGGGGTAAAAAGTTTACTTAAACTGATTTTTCTAATGACATTATATTTGTAAAATATAAAAAACGCTAGTGTTGTAATGGAGACTCTATCATATTGTTCCATCTCTTTCTGTAGTCTTCTAGCCTTGATAACATTCACTCTAACCTGGAGTCAGACATCATACTTCTTTTTTTATTTTATTGTTGGATTCCATGAATATTACACATCCTTTGTTAGTGTAACCGCAGAGTATTTCTTAAGTGGTTTCATTTGTTAGGGACAGCCTGCAGAAACCAGTCATGTTCATGATGTACCCAGCCAGTGTTACAGTATAACCAGTGTTACTATGTCAGAGCGCAGCAAGAACAGCCCTGCAGGTGATTAAAACAACATAAGCGGGTCTAGTGGAGAGGCAGAACAGGGGACTGTGTGTCTTAATGGAGCATCACAGGAGATCCGGCTATTTAATGTTCTATTTTCTTTTATTGCGCCTGCAAGTTGTATTTATGCTGTGTGAGCTGTATATGCAGCCTCTGCATGGAGCTGTGACAGCCTGCTGAGAGGCTCCTGCATTAGGTAACCCACTTCCCTGGAATACAGGAGGGATTGAGAGATTAACACATATTTGGGAGCAGCTGTGAAGAATGTAAATTGCCAATTTAGGATGAGGGGGGTTTTGTGGGAGCAGAGACCACGGGAGGAAATGTTGACTTTGGACCAAGGTAAAAGAGTCCACAAGCGACAAAGCGCCTCATTCACTTCCTAATATTTATGAGGTTTGCTCTGCCCCATACTCTGGCTCTGCAGCCTGTTGCTCCATATGTGTTCCCTGTGATTACTGTCACACTGCCCTCCAATTTGTTCCGACTGTAAACTAAGGGGACATTGGTCTTAAGCATTTGCTTTTTCCAGTAAAGCAGAATTCAGAGTGGATGCCTGGTGTTCTCTGCTGCTTAAGAAATGTGACAAATGTCACAGAGCTTTGCAGACTGATTCTTCATATCATTATTCCAGGATGTGACAAAACGCTGAAAACCTTCTACTATTGTTTGTGTCCTTACAATGCTTAATATATTCCTCCATATTTTTATTTTTTTTCCGGCAAGCATATTTTATTACAAAGGCAATAAAGAGATAAAAATTTAAGCTGTAATTTAAACCAATCAGATGTACATTCAACAATCGAACAACTTTGACCTACAAAGGTTCTTCTATTGTAAAAGTGAAAATCTCTGGGCATATAAGATACGTGACATAAAGCAATTGATCAGTAAATTAAACGTACATTTCAGTGTGACCCTTGTCTCTGACATTCTTTGCAAAGGTGATCTATCTGTGGTGCATATGAGGCTATTGAACACCAGCTAGGGGGCTGCACATAGGAGAGACTGTAGCTACTGAACACCAGATTTTGGGGGTGCACATAGGAGAGACCGTGGATACTAAACACCAGCTTGGGGGTGCACATAGGAGAGACAAAGGCTACTGAACATCAGCTTGGGAAGGGGTGGCACATAGGAGAGACTGCGGCTACTGAGTACCAGCTTGGGTGCACTGCACACAGGACATAGAGTGTGACTACTGAACACCAGCTTGGGGGGGGGGGGTGTGCATATAGGAGAGACCGCGGCTAATGAACACAAGATTTTGGAGGTGCACAAAGATGAGACTGCAGCTACTAAACAAAAGCTTGGGCGGGTGCACATAGGAGAGACTACGGCTACTGAACACCAGCTTGGGTGCGCTGCACACATGAGAGAGAGCTACTACTGAATACCAGTTTGGGGGCAGTGCACACAGAAGAGAGAGAGTGACTACTGAACACCAGCTTGGGGGGTTCACATAGGAGAGACCGCGGCTACTGAACACCAGATTTTGGGGGTGCACATAGGAGAGACCGTGACTACTGAACACCAGCTTGGGAGGGGGGATGCACATAGGAGAGTGGGCTGACAACTTTGGCTAACTTTTTCTTTTACAGAACAGTTACTGAACTCCGTCCTTGCGGTGCTGATCAACAGGAGAGAGCAGGGCTTCATTATGCACTTGGCGATGCTGAACACCAGGAAAGAGTGCAGTGTTGCATTGTGTACTTGCCAAGTGTTCAGCAGCGACAAACACAATGAAGTACTGCTCTCTCTTCGGTGATTAGTGCCGCCAAGCGCATAATGAAGCTCCGTTCTCTCTCCCTGTTTTCAGCATCAATAAGCACACAACATCACTGGACACCAAGAGAGGGAAGTAGGCCAGCAAACCATACCCCATATGCCGGCCAATGCCATAGGTTACTGACCCCTGATCTAGTGCTTGTCATTTTGCACAACATTAAATGGATAAACAGGCTAAAGATATAAACAGAAATTAAAAAGTTATAGGACAAGCTTCTTAGATATGGTTCAAATAAATAGGCTCACTTACAATATATATTTTTGCTCTTACACCACAACAACCCGAACCACCAATGAATGCTTGTCGCTTGTTTGCCCCATCCTTTCTAATAGTTTGTAGAAGGGAAAATATAAACACTTGATTTTTTTTTTAACCAAATTGGGTAGATGATAGAAAGAGGCTAAGATATGATGGATGCATCACTACATCTATCTCAACCTCTAAATAGCAGTAATAGTAGGAGGGATACCGCTACAGGTCGTGTCCTCCAACTTTGAAGATTTTAAGCACTGACTCTTTTTCTCCTCTGGGCCCCATGTTGAAATACGTAGGGAAGAATAGGGAGATGTTAGAGGCATGCCAGGGAGAGGTTCCTGTATGGGGTCGCTATTCTTAGGGCAAGTACTCCATATACCAAGCTAGGAGACAAACCAGGATCTTCTAGGGTGCAGCATAGTATAACTTACTTTTTCTGTATGCAAGTCGGACTCTGGGTCTGGAACCAAGTAATTTGCTACTAAACCCCGATTAGACAATTCATTTTTATTTAAAAGCTAAACTGTTTGGAAGGAGAGACTTTTTGGGGCTGCATATTGATCCAGAGCTGGCTCATTTATACGTTTGCTTTGTTTGTACTTGGCAGTTTTTTTTCACTACTTTTATTCAATGTTTGATATTTGCTAGACATTTGGGCTTTCACTGCTGCACATTTATATTTTACTGAGGAATCAAAAGTTATGTTTTATTATTTGCTGATACAAAATACAAAAGGGGGTAACCTGCGTTGGCTCACATTAGGGACTGGACAAGTAGAAGGCAGAGTATGCTGCAATTTTCGATTTAAAAAAAAATGCTTCGTCTTTACGTTTTTTGGCACAACCTATTGAAGACTGTGTCAAAGAGACTGATAATGCTATAGTTGCCGAGGTCAAATAAGTGCTTTCCTTGAGTACATTAGTAAGAAAATGGCTCCTGTCACACAGATATGTGTTATAAGCAGTAACACTGGGGAAGGCTTTCATAGGGTTGTATCAAATAGCGGATAACAGTTGAGTAAATAAAATGCTTTAAAGCGACGAGTAGGCATTATATAGGTATTAATGACCAATAATTTCATTATACTTTTGGACAGAAATGTTGCCTTTAATATCTGTCAGTTTAACACATCAATTCTCAACTTTTAAGTTACATTGTAATAATATATTTCAGATTCACTTGGTGGTGTTTCTCAGGAATATGCTTAAGGCTACATTCACACGAGCGTGACAGATTTCCACGCGTAAAAAACGCACGTAAATCTGTCTGTGTGCCTTGCATTATTGCATTAGTGTGTTTTTCGAGTGGCATGTGTTTTTCATGCACTCGCAAAGCACTTTTTTTTTTCAATGGAATTGATGCGCAAATTACGCACAGCACACGGATGTGCATCTGTGTGTTGTGCGTAGTTTTCACACACCCATTGACTTCTATAGGCGCTTAGGTGCACCAGTATAGGACATGCAGTGAGTTTCACGCAACGGACTCTCGCAGCGCGAAAACTCACGAATGTGTGAACAGCCCCATTGAAATGAATGGGTCCGAGTACGAGTTTTAGGCTCGTCTAAATGAGCCCTTACTCTTTATGCTGCTAGGCATAGTATATCTGTAATTAGCTCATTCCCAGACAGCCGAGTTATTTCAATGATGAAATCTCAAGGCCAGGACTATGCTTCAATAGGAAAGGCTAAAATTCCAATAGAATATTGTTATGATGAATATTGACTAATCACTAAGTCTAACAACTGCTCCTTTGATATTTAGGCAGCATTAAACCTCCGCCGAGAATTACGTTTTGGTAAGGAAAAATAACCCCATAATAATATGTACTTCAACATTCCTAGGTCACCAATTAGGCTCACGGCAAACAAGCTAAAATATAAGCACTGCTAAAAGGGTTTTGCAGGGAACAATGCCTGTGTTTTTCTGAAAAAACTTTCCATGCGAGTCACTTGGCACATTCCAGTAGACATTTTTAAAGGACACTCAGCTATAAGTTTGATAACAAACAAGAGGACAAATAAAATAAGACCAACAAATAAGAGGAAAAAACACAGATACCAGATGTAAAATGCAATACATATACAAAAGCCACGCAATAATAGGTCACCACTGGTCTTTTTGGCACTAAAGGGGTTACTGATTTCTCTGACTCTCTTAGGGGAACACAAAAAAGCCCTTGAGAAAACAGAACACGATTATTCGAGTTGCTTAATTGGGAGGGAGATAATTGGGGTAGAACTCGCAACCAAAGAACACAAAGCATTTAGCTCTGAACGGAAAGTGAAGCTAATAATTACTCAGACAAAAGCCCAGCTCAGGAGGGCACAATATGATTGAAAAAAATTAAAAGGAGGAAAAAAAAGAGGTGGATTTTAGGAAAAGTGAGAGAAAATAACTGTGGGAAGATGTTTAACCCTTTCTAAACAGATTTGTTTGGGAAATCCTTTAATTCTAAGACACAAAAAAAAAACATTTTTAGTAGCAATGAGATAGTTGTGCTATATTCCCTAGGGATTCTTTCTTTGAATGTTGACCATATCTTTTCAGATTATATGTAGTTAGTACCTGTGTCTTTGAATTGTCCATATAGAAAATAAAGTTAGAATAAACTCTTTAGATGTATTAATAAAACTTGTTTATTTTGGGCAGTACAAAAAACTGGCATTGTTTTCAACTATAGTAAAATGAAAATAATTCTATTGTGTAAACAGTACATTGTACATGATTAGACAGGGAATACCAAGACCCACTTCACTGGTTTCCAATAAAGCTCCTTAGGGCCTGTTCACATATGCGTTTCGATTTCCATTGTTCCACTCCGCAGAGGAACAGAACAACGAAAATAGGCTCCATTCAATGACGGAGACAACGGGCGCTCGACAAAACCCATTGACTTTAATCGGTTCCATCAGGTTTCCATCTGGGCGTTTGTGATCTTACTGGAAACAATAGTGCAGAATGCTGCGCTATTGTTTTCCGATATTTTCATCCGGATCTGCGACGTAGGTCCCTGATAGAGCCTCCAAAGCAGATGTGAACCGGCTCTTACAAAATAAAATAAGAACATCCTGTAGGTGTGAGGTTTTAAAGTGCTGTATCAGCAGTTTACAGCACGGCCAAAACAAATGTATGCAGCTTTACAGCGAATTGTCATGAGTTTTCTACATGGTTTTTGCCCCTGCAGATTTTACAGGTGAAATATGTTCACGTTATAGATGAAACCTAAAAAATTATGGTAATTCACTGTAAAACTTGTAAAACTGCATGAGTTTATGCAGCACATTTTTTTTTTAAAACTACTCGGCAAACTACTGTTGCATGTGAATGCACTCTAAGGGTATGTTCACACAACCTATTTTCAACCGTTTTTCGGGCCGTAAATGTCCCGAAAAACGGATGAAAAATCGGAAGAAGAACGCCTACAAACATCTTCTCATGGAAATACGGCGTTCTGATCCAACGGGGCGTTTTTTACGGCTCATTTTCAAAAAACGGCGCGTAAAAAGACGGCCCATAAAAAGAAGTGCATGTCACTCCTTGAGACGTTTTTGGAGACGTTTTTCTTTGACTCAATAGAAAAACAGCTCCAAAAACGGCCATAAAAAACGCTAGTTTGATTTAAAAACGTCTGAAAATCAGGAGCGTATTTTCAGCTGTATTTTGTTAACCGTGTGAACATACTCTAACGGTGCAGTCACACACGGCAGATTTTGTTGCAGAAGTTTCATTTATCTGAATAGGGTTCTTTCTGCAGCAAGTGCATGGATTTCTTCAAGTTCGTTCAAATTAATAGAACTGATTTTCAGTTGCAGAAATTTCTGCAACAAAATCTACCACGTGACTGCATCCTAAAGGTATGTTCAGATACAGTGTAGACACAGAAAAATTTTCAAACTGAAATACCGCAGCGTATTACAGTAGCAGCAAAGTGGATGAGATCTGAAGAAATGTCATCCACACGCTGCCGAAAAAAATCTGCAGAAAACGTGAGGAAATTGACCTGCGGTGCAGATTTTCAATCTGCAGCATGTCAATTTCTTTTGTGAAAACGATACGTAAAGAAATTAGGCTGAGTTTACTCTTACATTTTCCTTCAGATTTCCACACTTTTTAAAGGTAAGACTATGAGCATGTTGTGCTATTTTATTGATTAAAAATAAATAAACGGAAAAGTGATAGACCTATTATAAGAACAACAACTATCAAAATGTATTAGTTCTATACATTATTTAGCAATTTTGATGTTTTGTATTATGTTTTCACTGACCACAGCCTTGGACAGATTGTGCCATAGAACATTTCTTGGTTCACGCAGTATAACTTCACTTTCCCTGGAAAAAAATGATATGGTATTCTTAAAAATATTGACAATTGATAGAAGTTTTTTTTAAATAGGACTCAAAAAGTCTAGTAATTTACCGTTTTAGGCCTCCTCCACACAACAGGGACTTATGCAGGAGGCTGTATAATGGTACACAGAGTCCCTATGACTCTACTACTGAGCTGTAGGCACTCCATGTGCCACCATATGATGCTTTTAACAGTTTCGAATTATAGAATTATTTTTTCCTAAAAACTATGCTCCTATAAGAGAATATGGCATTTGATTTTTTTTTCTGCTGGATAAGTTTGTGTGTATTAACCCTAAATGTACCCCTAGAAAAAGCTGTCTACGCGAAATGCGTGTCGAGTGGTAAAACATGGGTTAGATGCCTATTTAGGGTACTTATACTACTCCATCCAGGGGTGTGACGCCAGGCAGTAATTTACAACTTCATGGGTAAGCTTCTATCATGCACTTATGCACTTCATACCTGTATTTTTTATATTTGCTCTATTTGAACAAACAGACAGTTTGGTAGAACTGCGATATGACACCGATACCATCATCATTTGTGAGGACTATTTGCTGATTGGGATTTTCACTATTCCCTTTTTCTCCTCTCATCCTAAAATATTGTTGTTCATTGTGGTACACTGTGATTTTATTGGTCCAGTATTTATGTATTTTTCTAACCTGTTCCTGCCTGGCATCCATCTATCACATTGTGGCAATCATCTCTGAATTAAGTATATATATATATATATATATATATATATATATATGCCATGATGTATCTACTCAAATATGCACTGAGTCATTTGTTATTTCCTTAGTCCTCCTTGGCACTATGCAAAATTTTCTGTCTATATAGGTCAATCAGTGTGTTTGGTGCAACTTTATAATTCGTTTTCATTAAAAAATATTTTTACTTTTTGAGATCCAGCTGCTCCGTATCCTGTATACAGAGCAGCTGTATCTTACACTGAATCCTGTACCTGACAGTTCCCCGGGACTGATGGGTTCAGTGTCAGCTGGTCCTGCGTGTCTCTCACACGCAGGATCTACCTTTTATATATATAAGTTCATAACTTAGATGTGATACATTACAGGTGGATCCTGCATGTCAGAGACACGCTGGACCCACTGACACTGAACACGTCAGGTCCGCGGGACTGATGGATTCAGGTCTTAGCGAACGATACAGGTGCTCTGTATACAGGATATAGAGCAGCTGTATCTCAAAAAGCAAATATAATTTTTAATAAAAACTAATTACAAAGTTTCACCAAACACACTGATTGACCTTTATATTAAAAAATATATATATAAAATCCCTTTCAAAGGTTTACATAGCCTTTAATGCATTTTTATAACTAAACTATGGATAATATATGACTCCCTTTTCTTTGTTATAAGTGTGCTTTGGTTATTTTTGTAGCATACACCAATGAACTGTAATCGGAAGCTCTTGGCTGCACAATAGTCCATGCCCAAAAATGAAAAAAGAATATTTTATGGAATTCAGTATTGATTACTGCCATAATAATCCTAATTGGACTATGAGACATGCTGGGGAGCGCAGACATGCTGGGGAGCGCAGACATGCTGGTGGGCCAGTGTGAAATAATGCAAGCTGGTACAGACTCCCTGCAAGTAGACCCTACAGAAAATTACTCAGGTCTGAAGTATCCTGAATATTCAGGGGTGTAGGTAAAAGGAGCAAGCGGGCTCTGGTGTCATACAAGAAGACACTAGTATTATAAAAGGCCCTTGGTAGTTGCAGAGCCCTCTTACAGGGAATAGTAGCTTTCATTTTCGCCTCTGTAAAATTCTGACTGTTTTATGTAGGGACATACAGCCACAGCAAGGGATGATGTGACCTGAAATTGGACGTAGGAAACAAGGGTGTTCACTTATAGCATCACTTGCATTATGCAGACAATATACGGTAGTACTGTTATGCAAGGATCTAATAAAAGTCCAAACAATAAATCTGATTATTATGAGAGCTTTTCAGATAACTTTGTCTTCAGTGAATTGACTTGATTAGATTTTATTGCAATATGTGAACCATATTTCACTCATTTTTTATTCTTAAGAGATAATGAGATATTAACACATTTCACACGAACTGGATGAAGATTGGCAGGAACGTCACAATATCTCTGATTTAAAGAAGATGTAAATGAGTTCTGGTTATATGATGTGTTATACATATGTACGACTTATTTCTAAGGACTCAGTTGTGCTTTGTTTAAATGGCATGAATTTAAGCAGCTGCAGCTGTTGATGTATACCAACTCATTTTTGTGTAGTTGAGCACAGCGACACTGGCTATAAACACATGTACAACAATCAGCCATAACATTAAAAGGATTATCCGGAGAGATAAAATTTATTATTATCTGATCAGTGGGAGTTCGACTCCCGTGACCCCCACTGATCAGCTGCTTGAAGTGGCTTGCGGCGCTCATGCGAGCGCTGCTTCCCCTTCATTCCTTCCACTGCTCCATAATGTAAAATACTGACACACTTGTAGTGGCGCTCCACAGTATTACAGCCTTCTCCCATTCACCTGTGTGGGGTTCTCTCTTGCCTTCAAAACAGCTCTTACCCATCGATGCATTGGCTTCACAAGATCCCTCAAGGTGTCCTATGGTATTTGGCACCAAGATGTTAGCAGCAGATCCTTTAAGTCCACAAATTTGGGAGGTGGCTCCTCAATGGATCAGACTTGTTTTTCCAGCACATCTCACGTATGCTAGATCAGACTGAGATCTGGGGAGTTTGGAAGACAAGTCAACACCTAGAACTCTTAGTCACGTTCCTTAAACCTCTCATGATTCATTTTTGCAGTGTGGCAGGGCCAATTACCCTGCTTAAAAAGGTCACTGCCATTAGGAAATACCTTTGCCTTAAATGGGGTGTACTTAGTCTACAACAATGCTTAGGTAGGTGGTATGTGTGATGGTAATTTAAATACCAGCTTCTATGGTTTCCCAGCAGAACTTTGCCCAGAACATCACACTGCATCTGCCGGCTTGCCTTTTATCCTGTTGCCATCTGTTCCCCAGGTAAGCGATGCACAATCATTTGGCCATCCACATGATCTAGAAGAAAACCTGATTCATCAGACCTTGCCACCTTCTTCCATTGCTGCTTGGTCCTATTATGGTGTTCTTGTGCCAATTGTAAGCATTTTCAGTCAACAGGGATCAGCATGGGCACTATGACTGTTCTGCAACCATGCAGCCCCAAATGCAGCAAACTGGAATTCACTGTGAGATTTCTTTAACCTCTTCACGCGCTGCTCCGCAATAGTACGTCCTGCAGAGGGGTTAGTTCCCGCATCCAGACGTACTATTGCGGAGTAGTTCCCGGCGCACACTGTCCTAACGGACAGTGTCCAGGAACCGGGAGGTCAGCTGTCCCCGACAGCTGACACTCCAGCCTTGCTGGTCAGCGGACCATCGCCGCTGATTTCGTCAATTAACCCCATAAATGCGGCGACGGATTGCCGTTGCCGCATTTAAGTGGTTTGAAGCACATCGGCAGCCCCCACGAAGTGATCGTGGGGGCTACCGATGCTTGTCACGGCAATCGGAGGTCAGACAATGACCTCCGGGTTGCCATGTACGGAAGCCTCGGAGCAACAGCCTCCTGCCGGTCCTCCTCGGCTTCCTGACAGTGTGACTGTCACGTCACAATGACAGTTAGAGTACATTACACTACGTGTGTAGTGTAATGTACTCTAGCAGCGATCAAAGCTGCAAGTCTAAGTGTCCCCTAGTGGGACAAGTGAAAAAAGTAAAAAAAAGATAAAAAGGTTTTTTAAAAAAAGTGTAAAAATAAAAGTTATAAGTTATATAAACAAACACTGCATTTTTTTCCTATAATAAGTATTTCATTATAGGAAAAAAATGAACACGTTAAAAAAAGTACACATATCTGGCATCACCGCGTTCGTAACGACCCCAATATAAAACTATAATATTACTTTTCCCGCACGATGAACACCCCAAAAAAATCAATAAAAAACTACACCAGAATCGCAATTTTTTGGTCACCACCCCTCCCAAAATAGAGAATAAAAAGTGATTAAAAAGTCGCATGTACCCGAAAATAATACCGATAAAAACTACAACCCGTCCCGCAAAAAACAAGCTCTTACACAGCTTTTTTGACTGAAAAATAAAAAAGTTACGGCTCTCAGAATATGGTGACACAGAAAATAAATTATTTTATAAAAAAATGATTTTATTGCGCAAACGCTGCAAAACATAAAAAAACCTATATACATATGGTATCGCCGTATTCGTACCGACCCACAGAATAAAATATAATGGTCATTTATAGTGCACGGTGAACGCTGCAAAAAATAAACTAAAAAACATTGTCAGAATTGCTTGTTTTTGGTCACCCGGCTTGCAAAAAAATTTAATAAAAAGTGATCAAAAAATCGCATGTACCCCAAAATGGTACCAATGAAAAGTACAGATTGTCTCGCAACAAATAAGCCCTCACGCAGCTCCGGTGGTGAAAAAATAAAGACGTTCTGGCTCCCAGGAATATGGCGATGCAAAATGTGCAGTGTTTTCTAAAAGCGGATAAGATCCGACACAATTTATCAGTGCGACACCGGCCACATATCTATGAATTATTATTTATTTACCGCATTTTTATACCCTCTTATTATGCCCTGATTTTCTCCGCACAGATTACACATGCCCCCACATTATAAACTGAAATACCAGCAAAACCCCAAACAGAAAAACTACCAAGCAAAATCTGCGCTCCAAAAGCAAAATGGCTTCCCTCCCTTCTGAGCCCTGCAGCATGCCCAAACAGCAGTTTGTGCCCACATATATGGCATTGTCATACCCGGGAGAACCCGCTTAACGCTTTATGAGGTATTTGTCTTCAGGGGCACAAACTGGGCACGACATATTATGGACTAAAATGGCATATCAGTGGAAAATTGCAATATTCACACCATCCGCTGTGCATTAACCCCTTTGAGCACTATGACTTAATAGCACGTCATGGTACGGGGGTGATGTATGGAGCGGGCTCACGTGCTGAGTCCGCTCCATACGCTGCGGGTGTCAGCTGTGTATTACAGCTGACACCCGGGACTAACGGACAGGAACAGCGATCGCACTGTTACAGGAGTCTGTAAAAATAACAATACACTGCAATACATTAGTATTGCAGCATATTGTACCCGTGGATCCAATGATCGCTGGTACAAGTCCCCTAAGGGGACTAATAAAATGTGTAGAAGAATTAAAGTAGTTAGTAGTGAGAAAGAAAAAAGTTTAAAGTTAAAAAAAAAAACCTTTTCCCATTTTTCTTCAAAAGTAATGTAAAAAAATAAACAGAATTGATATCGCTACGTCCGTAAAAGGCCGAACTATTACAATATACCATTATTTAACTCGCACGGTGAACACCGTAAAAAACTTAAATAATTTAAACCGCCAAAATCGCTGTCGTTTTCGTTTTTACCGCACGGCGAAAGCTGTAAAAACAAAAACCCCAAAAAATGGAATCAGATTTTTTTCCTATATTCCTATATTTTCCTATTTATTTTTCAGTTTCACAGTACTTTTTATGGCACTTTAAATGGTATCAATAGAAACTACAATTCCTCCCGCAAGAAATAAGCGCACACAACACTCTACTGACGGAAAAAGAAAAAAGTTATGGCTCTTGGAAGGCGGGTAGTGAAAAACGAAAAGAAAGCAAAAAATTGATCAGTCCTGAAAGGGTTAATTCATTTCTAATGAAAAAAAAATGTATGACCACATGTGGGGTATTTCCGTACCCGGGAGAAATAGCTTTACAAAAATTGGTTGTTTATTTCTCCTTTATCCCTTGTGAAAATGAGAAAATTCAACATTTTAGTGGAAAAAAAATTGTGATATTAATTTTCTCCGCCTAATTCTAATAAATTCTGCAAAAGACCCGTGGAGTCTAAATGCTCACTACACCCCTAGAAAATTCCTTGAGGGGTGTTTCCAAAATGGGGTAACTTGGGGGGCTTCCACTGTTTAGGTCCCTCCAGGGCGTTGCAAAGGCGTCATGGCACCGAAAAACAATCCAGCAAAATCCGTGCTCCAAAACCCAAATGGCGCTACTTCCCTTCTGGGCGCTGCCATGGGTCCAATCAGCAGTTTATTACCACATATTGGGTATTGCCGTAATCAGGAGAAAATGCTTTACAAATGTTGTGGTTCTTTTTTCCTTTATTCCTTGTAAAAATGAAAAATTTCTATGCTTTTTCAGAAAAAAAGTTGATTTTCATTTTCACTGCCTAATTCCACTAAATTCTGCAAAAAACCTGTGTGGTCAAAATGCTAACTATACCCCTAGATAAATTCCTTGAGAGGTGTAGTTTCCGAAATGGGGTAACTTTGTGGTGTTTCCACTGTTTTGGTACCACATGACCTCTTCAAACCTGACAAGGTGCCTAAAATATATTCTAAAAGAAAAGAGGCCCAAAATCCACTAGGTGCTCCTTTGCTTCTGAGGCCAGTGCTTCAGTCCATTATCACACTAGGGCCACATGTGGTATATTTCTAAAAACTGCAGAATCTGGGCAATACATATTGAGTTGCATTTCTCTGGTAAAACCTTCTGTCTTACAAAAAAAAATGTATTAGAAATGAATTTCGGCAAAAAAAATAAGAATTTGTAAATTTCACCTCTACTTTGCTTTCATTCCTGTGAAACACCTAAAGGGTTAAAACACTTTGTGAATGCTGACTCGAATACCTCGAGGGGTGCAGTTTTCAAAATGGGGTGATCTCTGGGGATTTTCTAATATATAAGGCCCTCTAAGCCACCTCAGAACTGAACTGGTCCCTGAAAAAATAGCCTTTTGAAATTTTCTTTAAAATATGAGAAATTGCTGCTAAAGTTCTAAGCCTTGTAACGTCCTAGAACAATAAAAGGACATTCAAAAAACGATGCAAACATAAAGTAGACATATGGGAAATGTTAACTAGTAACTATTTTGTGTGGTATTACTATCTGTTTTACAAGCAGATATGTTTAAATTTAGAAAAATGCTAATTTTTTAAATTTTTTTCTAAATTGTGGTGTTTTTCAGAAATAAATACCATAATTATCGACAATTTTTTTTCGCTAACATAAAGTACAATATGTCACGAGAAAACAATCTCAGAATCGCTTGGATAGGTAAAAGCATTCCAACGTTATTACCACATAAAGTAACACATGTCAGATTTGAAAAAATTGGCTGGGTCCTGAAGGCCAAAACAGGCTGGGTCCTGAAGGGGTTAATAGTCAGCATTAAGTTTTTCTGCGATTTGTGATACAGTAGCCCTTCTGTGGCATCAGACGTGATGGACTATCCTTCGATCCCTACGGGCATTAATGAGTCTTGTTTGCCCATGACCCTGTCAACGGTTCTCCTTACTTAGGCCACTTTTGATAGGTGCCAACCACTGCATACTGGTAACACCCCACTAGACCTGCCATTTTGGAAATTTTCTGACTTCTGCATATCTATCAAAATGTTGAACCCTGTCAAAGTCACTCAGATCCTTATGCTTGCCCATTTGTCCAGCTTCTAACACATCAACATCACTTGCTGCTTAAACCATTCCCGCAAAATCACGTACAGTTACATTGTGTGCGCTAGTGTGTTAGCACTTTCCCACGTAACTTCACGTGGTGGAGATGGAGCTGGCTCAGAAGCAAAAATCACTGCCGGGTATCACCTGTATATTACAGCTGACACCTCGCTGTAATGGCAGGGACCAGAGCTAGCCTCTCATCTGGCCGATTAACCCCTTAGATGCAGCGATCAAAATTGATCGCTGCATCTAGGTGGATTCTAGACTGTCGACAATCCTGCGACGCAGTCACAGGGATGCCAGTGGTTGCCATAGCAACCAGCGGCCTAGCAATGGCCTCCTAGTCTGCCAAATATGGTAGCCTTATAGGCCCCACCCAGAGGTGCAGTCTATAAGACTTGCAATCAAGGCCAAGAAGATGGCACAGGCCCAGAAGCTGAGCCTGCGCCATCCGCCGCAGTTGTCAGCTGTTTGTCACAGCTGACACCCTGTTGTAATGGCCAGGACCAGAGCTAGCCTCTGATCCGGCCTATTAACCCCTTAGATGCAGCGATCTATAACGATTGTTGCACCAAGGAAGTTAGAACGCACCCGATGTTTGCTATGGCAAAGATTGGCACCGCAGGGGTGGCCTCCTGGTCTGACTAGTACAGAAGCTTATTAGTCCCCGCCCCGAGGCAAAGCCTAATAGGCTTGCTGTCAGTGAATAGCTGACAGCTCTAATACACTGCACTATGTAGGTAGTGCAGTTTATTAGAATAGCGATCATGGCTTTATGCCTTCAAATCCCCTAGTGGGACAAAAAAAAGTTAAAAAGTTAATAAAAATAAAAGTTTCAAGTTAAAAAAATGAAAACTGCCTCTTTTCCCATAATACATTTTTTTGTTATAAGAAAAAAACATTGAAAAAAATACACAAATTTGGAATCACTGCGTCCGTAACGACCCGAGCTATAAAAAGGTCATTGTGAACACCGTAAAAAAAATAGATAAAAAACAATTCCAGAATCACTGTTTTTTGGTCATTAGCTCACCCATAACAGAATAAAAAGTGATAAAAAAGCTGCATGTATCCCAAAATGGTACTATTAAAAACTACAGCCCGTCTCGCAAAAAACAAGACCTCCCACAGTGTTTTTGACTAAAAAATCTAAAAGTTATGGCTCTCAGTATATGGCGACACAAAAATAAATGACTTAAAAAAAAAGTGATTTTATTGTGCAAACGCTGCAAAACCTAAAAAAAACGATATACATATGGTATTGTCATAATCTTATGGACCCGCAGAATAAAGTAAAATGTAGTTTATAGCGCACAATGCATGTCGTAAAAAAAAGATTGTCAGAATTGATGGTTTTTGGTCACCTTGCTTGTCAAAAAATTGATCAAAAAATCGCATGTACACCAAAATGGTACCAATGAAAACTACGGATTGTCCCGCAACCACTAGTACTGCATTTTCCATTAGGAATAAGGGGCACATATATAAGGGTGATCCTGCAGAAAACTGCACTTTTTCCTTAGCGCCAGGTCTAGACTACTGTTAATGTAGTGGCAGTCTCCATCCAATACTTATTTTATATACATGTGTCATAACAGTAAGATGATAGAAAGCCTTTACTGTACTGCACTTGGCAGGGGTAAACCTAGCCCCTCTGCTGCCTGAGGCGAACTATAAAAAGATGCCCCCCCCCCCCAAATCTATCCAAGTTATTGTCATTACTAGCTTTACACAACAAACACGCAGTATATACATTTTTTTAAATAGGAAAACGTGTTGTTTATTTGTTAAAGTGCTGTTTGAGGTATAGAAAAGATTTAAAGAATTCTTATTACTGTATTACTTTAGTATCATAGATCAACAACGCAGCATTAACACTGAAAATGGTTTAACACATCTTCTATGCTGCCTTTTTATTACCTAATTGACTTATGATTTTTAACTGAGTTCAGTGGCCCGGCGTGGACGGCATGATGCAGTGACGTCATCGTGCCAGGCAGTTGACGTCAGTGTGCTCCCGTTCTCTTGGCTGTGGCCTACAAGAGCAAAAGGCGGAGCAGGGAGCCAATGGCCAGGGGTTGGCTGGCAAATTTTAGTTTGGGGGGCAAGAAAACCGCACTGGCCCAAGAGTAGTGGCCCATTCTGGGGGCACTGGGCTATTGGCGAGTTTGCCCCCCTAACACCGCTGCGGAAGAACTCTGCTACCTGTCAATGGAAAAATCATCCGCCAGGAGGAAAAATGTTTCTTGATGGCCGAGTACAAGAAAGCCTCACCTGGAAATTAGATTTTCTTCTACTCCACCATGGGGAAACATTTTTCCCTCTGGTGGATGACTTTTCAGTTGATAGGTAGCAGAGTTACATGAAGGGGAACTATTTTTCCTTGGCCTCTAGTTTCTATTGTGTCAAATATTTTTTTTTACATTTTTTATACTGCTAACATTCTTGGGTTGGTTCCGCTGGACCATTTGGACTACGTCGTAGATTCATTGGACTACTTCGATGATCTACTTTTTTCTTTTTTTTTTTAAATGGTGAAAGAGGGTTGCATGGGTTTTGATTTCAATAAAAAAAATTTTTTTTATGTCTGTTTTTTTTTAAATACTTTATTCTGGCCTTACTAATGGCTGCTGTCTGATTGACAGCGTTCAATTACCAAGGCTGGGGCTTAGCATTAGCCAGTAAAAAGGTTATCACTAACCCCTATTATTACCCCGGTTCCCAATGCCGCCAGGGATACCGGGAAGAGCCGAGTACGATCCAGTACCCGACCATCTGAAACGACAGTTAGGCAGCGGGGCGACCGCAGGCTGGTATTATCAGGCTAGGAAGGGCCAAAAACCATGGCCCTTCCCACCCTGGTTATGCTAAGCTATAGCTGATTTATTGTATCTGGCTAGTTATGAAAAATAGGGGGAACCCCATGTCAAAATAAATAATTGAAAAAAAATTACATGCGATCCCCTCCATTTTTTCATAACAAGCCAGATACAATAGAGCAGCAGCAGCCTAGCATTACCAGGGGGGGAAGTGCCATGGTTTTTGGCCATTTCCAGCCTGATATTACCAGCCTGCGGCCACCCCAGTACCCACCCTTCACTTCAGATGGTCGGGTACTGGATCGTACCTGGTTCTTCCCGGTACTCCTGGTGGCGGTGGGTACCGGGTAATAATAGGGGGGTAGTGCTAGCCTTTTTACTGGCTAACACTAAGCCCCTTCTTAGTAATGGACGCTCTCAATCAGACAGCTGCCATTACTAATATCAGCCTACAAGCCATTCAAAACGTAATTCTGGTATTGCCTATAGCAACATCTCTGAACAAACCTTGGAAATATCGATCATGCTGGAATACGAAAAACAAGAAAACACAGGACACATCATGAACTAAAATGACCAGTGGTAGTGCACCAGAAATAAACATAATAGTTTTCATAGCTTCTAACAATAAAATGTAATTGAATTAAAGTATTCCGAAAATGAAATATTCTTCACCGTCACAGACATTGTTAGCTTTTTCAACCTTATTTCTGCCTTACTGAAAAAGCTTAAGAAACATCGTCAGCATCTACTACGAGGACCAAGAATCCAACACAAACTGCATGATCTAGTTTGTCTCCTTGTGAGTACGCCAGCACTAGATGACTAATGAGGGAACTCCTGCCCAGGAAGCTTTGCTGGTAAAAATGGATTATGTTTGGTGGTTATCAATAGAAAGGTCGGTGTCACTCACCTAAATTGAATATGTTCCACATTTCTTATTGTTGTTGCGGTTCCACGTGCACTGCCCATAAATCCACTCAATCGCAATAACGAAGAAACACAATAATGGATATAACTATATTATTTATATTATGTTTGGTGGCTTTGACTAATGGTGGCCAAATACAGGGGAGCACTTTCTTATTTTTTTCTTGAGTCAAATGTATAATAAAATTAGATAGTTTGAACTTCAGTAAAACAATATGGAGGAAAATGCATTTATCCATGAGATATAGCATAGTAAAAAAACAACTTATAAACTGGTCAGGGCAGTACAGCAATGATTATTTTTCATCTCTGGTTCTCAGTGTAAATTACATAGCACACATAAATAGCGTTGTGAACAACAGACTCACACTTTCCCATACATAGAATATTCTACATTAGGATTTACTTGCCATGGAAACAGTCAATGGTAGGTGTTACATCATCATTTATTAGACAGTTGTGAGAAGTAGGACAAGGAATCTTAACTTTTGACAAGCTTACGAGTGCATTTCTTGCAATCGGGACACAGAAACTTGGGTTATGAGCCATAGTGTTTACATGACTGGCCTAAGTAGAGTCATGTGTTATTTAAAACAATTTAACTTTTATTCACCCTTTCTTGCCCACCACCAAATAACCACACGTGACAACCGAGGTTGGATGTGAAATGGCCACAGCAGCCGTTTATTAATTTACATTATTTTAAATGCAATTTAATCCGAAACATTCGGATAACTCCTTTAGGAATTCGATCAGAGAATTCCTCCTATAATTCCCATGACCCAACATGGGTCAGAATCAGAAATAACAATCAACATTATTAACACTTAACAGAGCAGGGGAAGTCCTTGAAGCCATTTAACACCAGATTTCCTTTAAGTTAGCCATCTGCAAACCACCACCAACTCTTTACCTCCAGCCGTAAACCAGCTCGGAGGCACCGCTCACCTCTGCAGATGGCTCCAACCACCAGAAGACCACTTCAAAGGGATAACACCCTATGAAGTCTTCAAATGATATACCTTTTTGGGGGACGCATACCCCCGATGCGACCCCCTCACCATTTTGTACTGACCAACCTCAAGGACTCCCCCCGCCACAGCAAAACAGGCCTTGACCACCTCAAGCCTGTGAGTCCCTCCACACCACCACCGCCCTCTCAATTCCGTCTGCTAAGGCCAAATCAAATCCAACCTCGGTCAAATGTACTCCATCACTCCGCCAATAATTTCCGACTCAAGACTCCAAATCCCTGTGTCGAACACAAATGCCCCCGTTCTTGGCAACAAAACGTGACACCACCCGGTTCACTTTGCTGCGGGCCCTGTTAACCCTCTCCACTGATCTTGCCAAGCGCCAAAACTTCCTTGGAACTATGTCCGACCAAGCATGGATAAGACGCCCACAGACACAACAAATCGTGCTTTATATCCCGCACTAACTCGCGAAAAGGGCTTACTCCCAGATCGTTCCCCCCAACATGTAACACCAAAACCTCCGGGACTCTATCAAGCTAAGAGTATGTTTGAAACTCCCAACCCCCAAAGCCCCGCTTCTGTAGCCGCACCGATCCTGAACGAGTGAGCCGAGTAATACCCATACCCAACTCCAACCTCAGCCAAGCCTTTTTTGAATACAGCATCAAATTGATACCTAGACAAAAACAAGCCATTCTCATGACGGAGCAATGGCGACTCAGGCACCTCACCCCATGGCTTGAAAGCAACTATACAAGCAACCGGACACATCGCCGACTCGGGGAGGGCAAACAACACTATCCGTGTAAAGGATCTGCCAGGCACTACGTCTGTGGATACTCCCAGGATTAATCAATCGACACCTGAGGCCAGACCTCTTAGACTGACACCGGCTCCCACCAATCAGGGTGGTAGGCTCAGGAGTGGGAGAGCCTATCGTGGCCTGGTCCGTCGGAGTTAGCTCCGCCCCCTGTCCATTTATACCTGCCGTTTTCTCTTCCTCATTGCTTGTGATTCTTCTTGGTTTCCTGGCCCCACTGCTGCCTTGCTCCAGCCTGCTTCAGCCGTGCTTCAGCCTTGCTTCAGTTCCCGCTTATCCTGCTTCGCTCTGCCCCCGGCTTGCTTCCTGCTCCGTGCTCTGCGTTTGTATACCTCATTACATCCTGACCCTGACTGCTCGTTCACCACTCTGTTCCCTCACGGTGTTCCGTTGGCTACTGCCCCTTCCCTTGCTTGTTCCCTGTTTGTATCCCCTTGCACTTAGTCAGCGTAGGGACCGCCGCCAAGTTGTACCCCGTCGCCTAGGGCGGGTCCTTGCAAGTAGGCAGGGACAGGGCGGTGGGTAGATTAGGGCTCACTTGTTCCCTTCACCTCCTTCCGCCATTACAATCCGCTTACCCCGTCCCAATTGATCAGTCTTGGACTACCGCAAAAACAACTCGAGTCTATCCCCATATAGACCCACATCCACCTGTCGCAATCCCCCAGCCCTCGCCATACTAGGAGAAACCAACTCCCCAATTCTGAGTGCTCCAAAAACATGAGGGAAAAAGCCAAACGAAACAATTCTACCTCATAAGGCGAATTACAAACAGCCCCCAGTGACGCGCCCAACGAACCAAGGAGGGTAAATGACACGGGTCGCCTCTGATCTGCTTCAGCCCTGCCGCAACGCAAACCCTTCAAAGCTTGCCTTACTAAAATTCTTGGACACATCCTGAAAACCCCGCAATTTAAATCCAAATGCCAAACCAGCAACGAAATGATTCACCTTAGCCAGAGAAAAACTCCCACGCATCCCCCAACCAGTACAACAATGCCACCCACCTGTCTTGCTCCGTGCTGACGTTACCCAACACTCTTACCCACTCCTCCCACTGCTGCCAACAAACGGAATAAGCGCTCCAAGTCGCACTAGCCAACGCCTTTTGATCAACCGTTCTACGGGACCGAAACCAGATCCCAGAGATGTTCCAGGCAAGCCAAACCGAACAGCTCCGCTCCCTGTGCCAATTGACGAAAACGATCCCACTGCGAGCGAGAAAGAGCATCCGCAATACAATTGTAAATCCCCGGTACATGCACTGCAACTACCCACGTGTTTAAAGACAAGCACACCAAGACTAGGTGCAGCAACAACTGAACCACAGGCGGAGAAGATGCTGATACGTTGTTAATTGCCAACACCACTCCCATGTTATCGCAGTGGAAACTAACATTTTTATCCCTGAGCCTGTCCCCCCAGATGGTCACCCCAACCACGATGGGGAACAGCTCGAGCAGGGCCAGATTCCGCGTAAGACCACTGATCACCCAGCTGTCCAGCCAGTTCCCCGCACACCATTGACCTCCCGCATACGCGCCAAAACCACCGGACCCCACCGCATCAGTAAACAGCTCCAACTCGCTCATATCCTGTACCGGCGACATCCACAAAGATCTACCATTATATTGCCCAAGGAACGCATCCCAGACCTACAGATCCGCCCTATGTTCCATCCCAATCCTCACGAAATGATGGGATGCCCGGATACCCGCCGTTTCTGCCACCAAGCGTCTATTAAAAACTCTACCCATTGGCATAATCCTACAGGCAAAGTTCAACTTCCCCAGCAGAGACTGGAGATCGCACAAAGTGGTCTTCTTCAATCGGCAGGCCCGCCCCACCTCCTGCCGCAATGGCAGTAATTTATTTTCAGGAAGCCTGCACTCCATAGCAACAGAATCAATTTAAATCCCTAAAAACAGATGGTAGAGACCGGGCCCTCAGTTTTTCCAGGCGCCAGAGGAATTCCAAAATCCGTCGCAACCTACTGCAAGGAAAACAATAAGTTACCGCAAACAGGGGAACCGCTAGGGCCGACACACAAAATCATCAAGATAATGTATTAATGAATCCACCCCAGCTACGCCCTTCGCCACCCAATCCACGAAACTACTAAATGCCTCTAAGTATGCGCAAGAAAGAGAGCACCCCATTGTAAGACACCTATCGACATAACCCCCCCCCCCGTTCCAGAAGCAACCCAACAGCTGTTGGCTCTCAGGATGTACCGGCAGCAAGCGAAAAGTCGCCTCAATGTCAGTCTTTGCCACCAACGCCCCGGGCCCCGCCTCCCGCACTAACACCACCGCTTTGTCAAATGACGTGTAAACAACCGAGTATAAATCATGATCTATCCCATCATTCACCAACGATCTCCTGGGAAAAGACAAATGCTGAATCAATATGGAATTTATGGGGCTCCCGCTTTGGCACAATTCCCAAGGGGGATACCACTAGAATCTCTATCGGCGCTCGACAAAAGGCCCGGCCATGCGACCCAATGAAACTTCTTTCAACAGTTTCTCCGAACGACCGCCGAGTGCAGATAAGCCGACTTTAGGTTGCGCCGTGTAACCGGAACCTCCTACGGAGGAGGAGGGATAACAAAACCAAACAAAAAACCCCTCATAAATTAACTTGGCCGCAACTTTATCCGGATATTCACGTAGATACGGGGCCATCCTTTCCACCCTCACCGGCGACTGCCTCTTGACCAACGGAGGAGGACTGAAGGCCCGACCGCTTCCCTTTCCGCATACATTTTGCGGCCCCATGCGAGGAGCCGTTGCACTCCGAACAGACATGCTTGAATTTACATGTGGAACCGAACTTACACTGACCATCATTGAATTGCCAGCAGAACCCAAGTTTTGACCCAGATCCCTGTCCGGACTGACTAGCCTGACCACCTTGGCCAATGCTCCCAGTAAACGACTGCTTAACCGGGGCCGTAACCCGTAACCACAGTGCAATATCTTTTTGATCCCACCGGATCGCCGGCCGAACCGCCTTCCGCTGGCGAAATTGCTCATCGTACCACAACCACGCCTGACCCCCTTACGCCCGATAAGCCTCCCCGATGGCATCGAAATAACAAAACAACACCGAGCAATTTTTCCGGCGCCTTTTCCCCGATCACACTCGCCAAAATAGCAAAAGCTTGCGACCAATTGACGAACGTCTGCGGGATAAGCCTATACCGCCGACGTTCCTCTTCCTCCTTCTTACTCTCATCCCGCTTGCCCTTATCCAAATTGAATTTTGCAAGCGGCAGGAGAGAAAAATATTTACGTACTCATCCTTCCAAATCCTTTCCCGGATCTCCTGCTTAAGGTGAGCCCCTAAAGGGCCCTCAAAACAGACATAAACCTCGCCCCGAGCACGATCATCAAGCCGAATTCTATCCCCATCCTTCTGCGCCTCGGTTTGAACAGACACTGCTACTGCTTCCTTGGACACACCCGGAACCTTACCAACCATGGACCGCGGCTGTACATCACGAGGACCTTCCCAGACCACCACCGGGGACCCCGCCGGAACTACAGGCGCCACTGCCCTATCTAAGCGCCCGACTAACTCGCGCCAACAACCCACTAAATCCGATAAGCCATCGCGCCCGACAACGCCACTACCGACAGCCGATACCTCCGCGCTCGCTGCCCCACCCCCCAACACCCGACATGAAAATTGCTGGATACGGTAAAGTAGGAGTTACACACTCACCAGGCTGCCCAGGCGCTGTGTTCCCGCCAGGAAAATTCTGACCGCGTTGCGACTCTCCATCTTCCAGATCTTCTCTCGCTGCCGACAGGTACGCCCACCGACATCTCCGACACGGGGACCCCGGCACGCTGGCAGAAGCGCCGACAACCTGCCGCCCGACCGCAGGGACCCAGACTTCCGACCGGACCTGTTGCCTCGTCGTCGTCGCTGATCTTGGCGTCCTCACCGATGATCTCGAGGAAGCCTGCCCCCTGGCCGGCACATCACCATGCGGGGCGGCCGTGGACTGCACTCTGCACACTGCATCTGAAGGCGGGGGCGTGACAGGGAGCCCGGCCTGCGACTCCCTGTTTTCCGCCGAGCCACGTCGCGGCTGGGGATTCCTGCCAGTCCTTAGAAGGGCTCCCTGTGCGACGCCGGCCCCGCGGGGCCACGTCTGGACTCAGACGTTCGGGTGGATGGGACCGCCGGGAGCGGCGGGGTGACCGGGCCTGAGCAACCGCCGCTCCCGACGACGCCCTCTGCTTTATAGGAGCAGGGGCAGCAAAATCAACTCTCCCCCCGCCGCCATATCACCAGCGCCTGTGAGGGGGGTGGGGGAGGGGAGCGCATCATTGCTAACTGTCGACACCGAGCGCTGGGCTCGGCGCGAAGACGGGCCCGTCTGAGGGATCCGGGCCAGCGCCGCCACTGTCTGCTCCAGCCCCCCAGCTCATGGTACGCAGCTGCAGCATGCAGCTGCTAGAGCATTGTGACCGGAGACGACACTGGCAATACGCCGAAGCAGTGGGAGCTAATTTTCTACCTGTTGTTCCTCCCGCTGCTTCCGGCTCAATGCCGAAAACAGCGGGAGGAACAGATACCTCACCCCCGACTCCTCCCCTCTCCGTCTCCTCCCTTCTTCCCTGCCTCCACTAACCCTTTCCCTTCCTATTGGCTAACCTTTCCCTCCTATGGCAGTCATGGAGGCTTTCCCTTAAGCCCTCCGTGCTGCCGTCCAGCCTCGTCTATAGAAATGATAATTAGATTAGACATGGACTGATGTGAGTGATGACAATGTCTGTACAGCGTGTCAAAGTATGTTGGCACTATATAAGTAACAGGAAATAAGTAAATATATTTTATATCTTCTCTTGCTCTTTTTTTTTAAAATAAAATCCTCTAATGAACTATACTGCATATACAGTGAACACTCATATGTTACATAGTTACATATAGGTTAAAAAAGATACAGGTCCATCGACCTTTCTCGATCAATTACACATCATTCATTGCTAGATTTATTATAACTCTCGATGCCATTTGTCATTACATAAGCATCTTGCTCCTTTTTTGAATGTTGTCATTGTATCTGCCACTACTACCTCTTGGGGTAGGGCATTCCATAGCTTGACTACACTAACTGTAAAGAACCCTTTCCCATATTCATGTCTGAAATGTTTTTTCACCACGCGCTGAATGTCCCATGGTCCTTTGTAAAGTCCTTGGAAAGAATAAATCATGTGCCAGTTCTTTATATTTACTTATACATATTAATTATATCACCTCTAAGGCTTCTTCTTTCCAAGCTGAACAAGCCCAATTTTTCTAGCCTTTCATTATAAGAGAGACGTTGCATCTTATTTAATAACCTAATCTCCTGCCTTCGAACCTTCTCCAGCACTCATATATCCTTTTTACAATGTGGAACCCAAAACTGAATTCCATATTCTAGTTTTACAAGGGATTTCTAGAGGGGTAATATTATATTTAAATTAAGGGTTTTTATCCCTCTTATTATACACCCTAAAATCTTATTTTCTTTTGCAGCTGCTGCTTGACATAGAGTAATGCTGCTTATCTGACTTGTAATTAGAATACCCAGGTCCTTCTCTAGTTCTGTTATTTCCAGTTTTTGTTTTTTGTTTTTTATTTAATGTATAATCATTAATACTATTACTGTGACCAAGGTACATTACTTTAAATTTATCCGCAATAAATTTCATCTGCCTCCAGCTTAAAAAGGTCTTTCTGTAATATTTTACAATTAAGCTGAGTTTTAAGTATTTAAGTATTTCATCAGTAAAAACTGACACTGACACTGAGTTCTGGAAACAGCGTAACTCACCGTGCTACGCCGTTTCTTTAACTCCTATCCACCTCTATGGGAGTTACAAAAACTGCATAGCTCAGCGTTCACAGCTGTTTGCGTACTCTCGACCACCTTGTCAGACAGTGTCCAGAGAGCAGCGTCTAGATATGCCATAAATGTTCAAAATGGGGTTAATAAAGATATTAAAAAGAATGGGGCCTAACACAGATCTTTGTGGTACACCACTGTTGACTTTAACCCATTTTGGGTATGATGCTTTGTTTTCTGTCCATTAACCAATTCTTTGCCCACATGCATACATTGTCCCCCAGTTCCTAGCTTCAGTATAAGATTGTTATGTGGTACAGTATAAAATGCTTTTGCAAAATCTAAATACTATATGCCACATCAGCAACATGACCAACATCCAGATGTGCACTTTCCTCCTCAGAAACTGAGCTTGTTGGTTAGACACAACCAGTTTTTCATAAATCCATGCTGGTTATCAATTATTCGATTTTTCACCGCTATACACTTTTGTAGTTCATCTCTTTGAATACCTTCATACCACATTATTTTATATACCACAGATGTTAAACTTTCTGGACAGTGGTGACACAGTTCCGCCTACTTACACTTCCTATATATTGGTACAACTTTAGTCGTCCTCCACTTCTGTGGCACTAATCCTGATTCAAGAGAGTCTAGGAAGATGAGATACAATGGTCTGTCAATTACCGAGCTCAATACCCTTAATACCCGTGAATAAATGCTGTATAGTTGCCAACCGTCCATTGGTGTAATTACCAGAGTAGCAGCGATACCAGATGCTATGGGCGCAGCAGCCAAAGAGCCCCATTTCTACTCACAGCAAGATTCAGTTAGTGGTCACTGTGTTTCATGGAATTAGGAAAAAAAAATGTCCATTCTAATGTATGTCCTAAACTCAAGTTCTGCTGAAGTTGGTCATGCCATAGTGGGCTCCATTGCAAGTTGTGTTATGGGGTCTCATGGCTATTTATAATGCCCATGCAAGTGTCCCAATTTCTAAATCTCTCAACTGTTACATCTCGGGCAACCTTAAGCAGTAACATCGTGAAATCATTTTGGATATGTCAATGGTTATAAAGCACATGAGCTAAGAGGAACCAACACACAATGCTGAGACTCAACACTCAATAAAAATATATTTTGCAATTCTCATATTCATCTTCATCCTCTTGCATCAGGCAGAAATATATACTCCCATAAGTGTCAGTTATGTTTAGTTGGTAAATAAATAGTAGATTTTCCACGTCTAAGTGAGTGTGGAGGACAAATGGGTGATAAAACAAAAAGGGAATTAAAAATGCATTAAAACATATGTTCCCTTTCAGGTCAATTAAACTTATGTTCATATCTGATGAGTGTGCCTATTGACAGCGCATATGACACATTTTTTCAGAGAAGCTTTCCTCTCTAACTTCCTTTCCAGCACTTCCAGCTCCCATTGCCTGCAGGGCTTATGACACAAACACTTTGCTTAGTGTGATATGTGCCTCTTTGAAACAGGGAAGCGTCAGATCTTTCATATAAAACGTCTTACCTTACAGCTCACGTACCTGTTTTCTAGTAAGGTGGTAATAGATATGTTCTTTGACACTAAAGTTGCATTACCTGCAGTAATCCACCTGTAGCTACGTGGATCCCTTCAGCTCTTATATACATAAGAACTATATACAATAGACCCACAAGGCATTGCAGCCTGTGGCAACAGCACAATGGCACTCGTCGCTTAGATGTAAGCTAGACTGTTTTTTATTTTATTATATAATATATTTTTCTTATTATTACTTTCAAACAGACTAGCAATTGCTTATTCCACCTTTCTAAGAAAGGTACATATCTGTAGAATTGGCTAATTTTAATGTCAGAAAAAAAGGGTATACATACCATAGAGATAGATCGATCATCCAGCGCTATGAAACCAATGAGCAGGGTGATGCAGCTCAGCCTAAAGCTGTCCCCTTTTTCTACTGGTTTTAGGGACCCCTTTCCACAAAGGCATTCTGGGGAGATCTGGGGAATTGTGAGGCCAAGTCAACACCTGAAACTCTTTGTCATGTTCCTCAATCCATTCCTGAACAATTATTGCAGTGTGACAGGGCGCATTATCCTGCTGAAATAAGCCTCTGCCATTAGGGAATACTGTTGCAATGAAGAGATGTACTTGGTCTGCAACAATTTTTAGGTAGGTGGTACGTGTCAAAGTAACATTCATGAAAATGCTAGGGCCTTAGGTTTCCAAGCAGAACATTGCCCAGAGCATCACACTGCCTCCACTGGATTGCCGTCTTCCCATAGTGCATCCTAGTGCCATCCCTTCCTCTAGGTAAGTGACGCAAGTACCCAGTCCTTCACATGATGTAAAAGAAAACCTTATTCATCAGACCATGCCATCTTCCTCCATTGCTCCATGGTCCAATTCTGATGTTAACATGTGCTAGGTAGGTGATTTTGGCAGTGAATAGGGATTACCATGGACACTCTGACGGGTCTGCTGCTTTGCAGCCCCAAAAGCATTAAGCAGTGATGCACTGTGTGTTCTGACACCTTTTGATCTTAACCATCAGTAACTTTTTCAGCAACTTGTGCTACAGTAGCTCTTCTGTGGTATCGGACCAGGTGGGCTAGTCATTGCTCCCCATGCCCATCAATTAGCCTTGGTTTAATGAGTTCACCGGTTGTCCATCCTTGGATCACTTTGGTAGGTACTAATCATGGCACACCGGGAAAACTCCACAAGACCTGATGTTTTGGACGTGCTCTGACACAGCTGTCTAGCCATCACAATTTGGCTCATGTCAAAGTCGCTCAGATCCTTACCAATTTTTCCTGCTTCTAACACATCAACTTCAAGAACTGACATTTCACTCTGTTTACTCGCTGCCCAATATATCCCACCCTATGACAGGTGCCATTGTAATGAGATAATCAATGTTACATTCACTTCACCTATCAGCGGTTAACCCATTCCTGACATTTGTCGTAAGTATGCAACATGGAAAGCCAGTGCTTCCCGCAAAATGTTGTATACTTACGACAAATGTTTGGCACCAGCTCAGAAGCTGAGTCGGTGAAATAATCGCCAAATCTCAACTGTATCTTACAGCTGACATCCGGCTGTAATGGTGGGGACCGAAATTAGCTTCGATCCCCGCCATTAACCCCTTGAATGCAGCGTTCAAACGTGATCGCTACATTTAAGCTGTTTGCATCTCATTGGAACCCCAGCAATGAAATTGCAATGGCCTAATACTGGCCTCCCGGTCTGCCTAGCATGGAAGCCAGTCAAGATCCGCCTGGCGGCGGAGCCTGATCGGCTTCCGTAGCAAGATGGAGCCGACTCAGGAGCTGATCTGGCGTCATCAGCGGTGGAAGTCAGCTGTATGTTACAGCTGACATCCACCTGTAATGGGAGGAACAGGAGCTAGCTCCGATCCCTGCCATTAACCCCTTCGATGCAGCAATCGAAAGCGATTGCTGCATCGTAGCGGTTACTAGCAGATCGCCAGCCCTGACAGGCAATCAGGACTGGCGACTGCTGCTATGGCAACAGGAGACACAATGGCCTCCTACTCTGCCATTACGGAAGCTGATTTAGGCCCCGCCGGGAGGCGAAGCCTAATCGGCTTGCTGTCAGTAAATAACTGACAGATCTAATACATTGCACTAGGCAGGTAGTGCAATGTATTAGAAAAAAAAAAATCTGACAGTTGGACCATCAAGTCCCCTAGTGGGACTTGAGAAAAAGTGTAAAAAAAAAGTATAAAAAAGTGTAAAAAAAAGTGAAAAAAATAAAAGTTTGAAAACAATAAAAGTTTCAAGTAATAAAATAAAACACAATCCCCCTTTTACTCTTATCAAGTCCTTTATTATTGAAAAATAATAATAAACCATACGTATTTGGTATTGCCGTGACCGTAACGACCTGAGGTATCAAAATATCATATTATTTATTGCACGCGGTGAACAGCGTAAAAAACTTTACGAGAGTTTCTGTTTTTTGGTCACTTTGCCCTACAAATATTGAAATAAAAAGTGATCAAAAAGTCGCACGTATCCAAAAATGGTACCTATAAAAACTATAGCTCGTCCAGCGAAAAACAAGCCCTTATACAGCTCCGTCGACAAAAAAAATCAAAAGTTATGGTTCTCACAACTCGGCGGCAGAAAAAATACATTCTTTTTACAAAAGTAATTTTATTGCAAAAAGTTGTAAAACATAAAAAAGTTCTATAAATTAGGTATCACCAGAATCGTACTGACCCGCAGAATAAAGTTAACATGTAATTTATAACGTGTAGTGAACGCTGTATAAAAAAAAACGATGCCAGAATTACGGTTTTTTGTTTACCTGGCATCCCAAAAAATAGGATAAAAGGTGATCAAAAAGTCTCATGTACCCCAAAATGGTACCAATAATAACTACAGCTCGTCCCACAACAAACCAGCCCTCATACCACTACGTCTATGAAAAAATAAAATTAGTTAAGGCTCTAATAAGTCAGGAAATAAAAAATAGGCAGTTGTGCCGACCCGAGGGGAACATTTCTTCTGTTTCAAGGGGCGATTTATCAAGGACCTAAAATTAAGGAACCAGGAAGGGGAGAGCCCAAACATACCTGTTGGAAGCGACGGTGCCCGTATTATACCAGGACAGCACTTTCCCAGCAAAGTTCCCCAAACTGCAAAGGTGCGGAGTGTGAACCAAAAGGGTGATAAGAAAGGACGCCATTTATCAGTGTGACACCGGCCTGTGTAGAAAGGATTGCTTCACAGCGTAACACACATCTATGGATCATTTTATTGTTTTTTTACCCCATTATTATACCACCTGACTATGCCCCTGATGTACTCTGCCCAGCTTACATATGCCCCACATTATAAACGGAAACACCAGAAATACTCAAACAAATCTACTACCAAGCAAAATCCGCTCTCCAAAAGCCAAATGGAGCTACCTCCGCTCTGAACCATACAATGTGCCCAAACAGCAGTTTCCTTCCACATATATGGCATCGTCATACCCGGGAGAACCCTTTTAACTATTTTTCGGGTGTGTGTCTCCAGTGGCATAAGCTGGGCATGACATATTTGCCACTGAATGGTATATCTAGGGAAAAATATAAATTTTTAATTTGCACCATCCGCAGTGCAATAATTTATGGAAAAGACCTGTGGGGTTAAAATGCTCACTACACCCCTTAATAAATGCCTTTAGGGGTGTTGTTTCCATAATGGGGTCACTTCTCAGGGTTTTGTTTTTATTATTTCACATCTGAGCCTCTGCAGTTGTGAACCAATACTTTGTAAATCGCCAAATTAGGCCTCAATTTTACATGGTACACTTTCACTCCTGAACCTGGTTGAATGTCCAGGCAAAAGATTAGTGCCCCATGTAGGGTGTTTCTAAAACCAGGAAACCCAGCATAATAATTAGAGAGCTGTCTTGTTATGGTGGCACAAGCTGGGCACCACATATTGGCATATCTATGGAAAAAAATCCCATTTTCACTCTGCAACATCGAGTGCACACTAATTTCTACAAAACACCTGCAGGGTTAAAATGCTTACTACACCCCTAGGTAAATGCATTGAGGGGTGTAGTTTCCAAAATTGGGTCACTTCTGGGGGCTTTCCATTGTTTTGGGCCCACAGGCGCCCAGAAGCAAATCCAGCAACATCTGCACTCCAAATGGCGCTCCTTCCCTTCTGAGCCCTGCCGTGTGCCCAAACAGCAGTTTATGACCACATATGGGCTATTGCCGTACTCGGGAGAAATTGCTTTACAAATGTTGGGTTCTTTGTTTCCTTTATTTGTTGAGAAAATGAATAATTTTGCACTAAAGCTACGTCTTATTGAAGAAAAAGGATTTTTTTTCTTTTCACTGCCCAATTCTAATAAATTCTATGAAACATCTGTGGGGTCAAAATGCTTACTACACCCCTAGATGAATTCCTCAAGAGGTGTAGTTTCCTAAATGGAGTCACTTTTTGGGCGTTTTCATGGTTCTGTCCCCTCAGGGTCTTTGCAAATGTGACATGGCCTCTGCAAACCATTCCTGCTAAATGTGATCTCCAAAAGCCAAATAGCGCACTTTTCCTTCTAAGCCCTGCTGTGTGTTCAAACAGCCGGTTATTACCACATGTGGGGTATTCTTTTACTCGGGAGAAATTGGTTTACAAATTTTGCAGTGTTTTTTCTCCTTTAGTCCTTGTGAAAATGAGAAAAAAATTAGCTAAACCTACATTTTCTTTGAAAAAAATGTAGATTTTTATTTTCAGGGCCTACTTCCAATAATTTCTGCAAAAAAACTGTGGGGTCAAATCGCTCACTATACCCCTAGATAATTTTCTCAATGGGTGTAGTATTCAAAATGTGGTCACTTGTTGGGGGGTTTCCACTGTGTTGTCCCCTCAGGGGCTTTGTGAATGTGACATGGCCTCCGCAAACCATTCCTGCTAAATTTGAGCTCCAAAAGCCAAATAGCGCTCTTTCCCTTCTAAGCCCTGCCGTGTGTCCAAACAGCTGTTTATTACCACATGTGGGGTATTGTTTAACTCGGGAGAAATTGCTTTACAAATTTTGCAGTGATTTTTCTTCTTTAGTCCTTGTGGAGATGAGAAAAAAAATCGCTAAACCTACATTTTCTTTGAAAAAATGTAGATTTAAATTTTCACGGCCTACTTCTAATAATTTCTGTAAAAAACCTGTGCGGCCAAAATGCTCACTGTACCCCTAGATAATTTCCTTGAGGTGTGTAGTTTCCCAGATGGAGTCACTTTTGGTGGATTTTCACTGTTTTGGCACCGCAAGAGCCCTTCAAACCTGACATGGTGCCTAAAATATATTCTAATAAAAATAAGGCCTTAAAATCCTCTAGGTGCTCCTTTGCTTCAGAGGCCGGTGCTTCAGTCCAGTAGCACGCTAGGGCCACATGTGAGATATTTCCTAAAACTGCAGAAACTGGGCAACAAATATTGAGTTGCATTTCTCTGGTAAAACCTTCTGTGTTATAAAAAAAATTGTATTAAAAATTTATTTCTGCAAAAAATTTATCAATTTCACCTCTACTTTGCTTTAACATTTATAATGTGTAATGGGTTAAGACATTTTCTAAATGCTGTTTTGAATACTTTGAGGGGTGAAGTTTTTAAAATGGGGTGACTTTTTGGGGGTTTCTAATATATAAGGCCCTCAAAGCCACTTCACATCTGAACTGGCCCCTGTAAAAGCAGCATTTTGAAATTTTCTTGAAAATGTGAGAAATTGCTGCTAAAGTTCAAAGCCTTGTAACGTCCTAGAAAAATAAAAGGACGTTCAAAAAACGATGCCAATCTAAAGTAGACATATGGGGGATGTTAATTAGGAACAATTCTGTGTGTTATAACTGCCTGTCTTACAAGCAGATACATTTAAATAGCGAAAAATGCAAATTTGTGTAATTTTTTGCTAAATTTTGGTGTTTTTCACAATTAAATACTGAAGATATCGAGCAAATTTTGCCAGTAACTTAAAGTCCAATGTGTCCCGAGAAAACAATCTCAGAATCGCTTGCATAGGTAAAAGCATTCCGAAGTTATTATCACATAAAGTGAAACATGTCAGATTTGAAAAATGAGGCTCTGTCTGGAAGGTAAAAAGTGGCTAAAGAGGGAAGGGGTTAATGTTATATCTGATCGGTATATAAATAAATAAATATGTGTGTGTTTGTGCATGCGTGTGTGAGTGCGCGCCTGTGCTGTCTGTAGTGTCCAAACCAATAACAAATACAACAGCACCAACACACTAAGGCTGGATTCACACGACCATGTTACGTCCGTAATGGACGGAACGTATTTCGGCCGCTAATCCCGGACCGAACACACTGCAGGGAGCCGGGCTCCTAGCATCATGGTTATGTACGATGCTAGGAGTCCTGTACTCATGTTTTCAGTACGGGACAGTTGTCCAGCAGCGAGGCAAGGACTCCTAGCATCGTACATAACCATGATGCTAGGAGCCCGGCTCCCTGCAGTGTGTTCGGTCCGGGATTAGCGGCCGAAATACGTTCCGTCCATTACGGACGTAACATGGTCGTGTGAATCCAGCCTAACAGGCAGATAGTTGCTGACAATTGCAATCTTGAACTACAGCTTTATCTACAGGGAGCTGCTTAGCAGTTTCAACTACGAGTTGTTGCTATAAATATATTAACTTTTTTTCTTTTAGAGTAGGCCCTAATACATTTTTCAAATCTCTTATACTCAAAGCAAACCTTTTTGAATGAAAATGTTTTCATATTTTACAATTTACAATAAAACCAGAAACAACACAGTCTTTTTTTTATATACCGTATGTTCAGTACCATTTCCTTTGCAGAAGAATTAATCCTACCTTCCTTAACATACAATCTAAGTACTGTGATAATACTACTAGAATTATGTTGGGCTATTATTATTAGATTGTTAAAATCCTAAATCTACATCAAAGTAGTGATTTTCTTGCAGGTAATATATTGCTACATTTTAGGACATTTACATCATATTATTTCAGAAAATATTAAAACTACACATACCCCAGTAGCTGCAGCTACTTTCTTTTTGGCAGTGGGGCCTGTTCTTTCTCAAAGACACCTTCTTATATCCCACGTGTTGCCTTTTATCAGCTGGCCTCTGATAAAGGATGTAGATTGAAATCAGATGCTGGAGATTGACGCACAGAGTGCGCTTATTGAGGCAAAACCTCTCAATAAAATCTAACATTCCGCATGACTCTTGAAATCTAATATATTTTTGCACTGTGCCCAGGGCTTTGCTGGGAAAACACTCTCACATATGTATAGATGGAGGGTATAAAGTCTGTATTTTGTATTTTATATAATGAAGTATATGTCAGGGACACAATTACATTTACCTTAACTCAAATTCTAAATTACCTAGAGAGTCCATCTCTAATATTGGTGTGTGTGTGTCTATGTGTGTGCGTGTGTGTGTGTGTCACGGCGCGGGCTGTGGACCCTTTTGGCCGTGCCGCGTAGCGGGATAGCAGCTGGCCAAACAGGTACAGTACAAAGTCTATAGTCCAGAAAGGGTACCTGAGGTAATGTAGACGGTAGCGATGATTCAGGCTGAAGATAAGGCTCCGGCAGTAGACGGACTCCCGGAGGGGTGTGACACAGTAGATGCAGCAGACGACACAACGACTTCAACTCTAGATTGCTCACAGGCACGGTAGCATGGGATACAGGGTACAGGTAGAAGGAGCGGGTAACACTGGGAACTGGAAAACACTAGGAGACCATTTGCAAGACAAACTTTAGGTACACAACAAAGCTCAGGCAATTATCATGAGGGCAGAACCCTTTTTATAGTCCAGCAGCATTCTGGACTGATTGCAGACTTCCTGCAATTGTGGGCGCACTGGCCCTTTAAGGCCATGCACACACAGGCGCGCGCGCACTGCGGGAGACAGTCTCGGATCCAGGAAGTGAGTGCCGGCATCTCCCAGGAGGGAGATGCCGCAGAGAACTCACTCATCCATGGCCGCGGCCGCCGGAGGGTAAGTCAGAACGACGGGCTGCGGCCAGAGACGTAACAGTGTGTGTGTGTGTGTGTAGGAGGGGGGTAGCTCTCTTGGTGACAGCTATTTGTCAAGTGGAAGTTATTGATAATGCAAATAAGCAGTATCAAGAAGAGTCATTGTTAGAATCTTGTCCATACTGTAGGTAGCCTTAAGACCCTTTTATACTGGGCGATTATCGTGCAGACAGGCATTCATATAACGCTCGTTGCAGATAATTGCCCTGTGTAAACGGGATGATCAGCAGATGAACGAGCAAACACGACATGATAATAATGGATGGGACGAGCGATCAGAGTAATGATCACTTGTCCCCATCCATAGCTCCGTGTGACAGGAGCAAACGAGCGCCGATCAACGATGTCTCGTTGATTGACGCTCACTACACCGGCCTATTGTCGGCCGGTGTAAAAGGCCCTTTATTCTCTGTCATTTTTGTAAAGAGCTCTACAGGAAAGGAAAACAAATTCAAACATTAGAGGATTTGCACAAAAAATCGTTACATGCTAGTAAATAAAAAGTTAGGATAGTATCCAAAGTTTAGTTATTATATTTATTTTACTTTATTTTTTTTTTGTTAATTTGTTGCGGCAGCCAATTTTGGCAAATGTTACAACTGGAAGTGAATCAAACTTCTGAATCAAACTGTCAGAAACTGAGAATGAACTGTCATTTTGTCAGTGTCTTCCATCATTAACAATGTAATAACCAATCTGGCTGCACTTCTTGTGGTTACTTTTGCAAAAATAGCTCACACAACAAACTAAAATAAAAATGCTGACATCTATATAAGTGAATCAAATATAATTAGCAGACTTTGCTATGCCTTAGCTTCTTACCAATATAAGGTCATTTTTAAATTTCTGGTGAATATCCTCCCTAAGATACAATTCAGCACAGCCAATAACAAAAAAACACTAGTGACGTGTCCTTGATAAATTACTTTGTCCGATGCAGGTAAAAACTCCACCCAGTGCTTGTTTTCAGCAATTTGCTGGAGTTCTTATTTAGTCTGGATTCCCACGCAGCGTTTAGTATAATTTTTGTAGTATTTTTTCGTTTTCTACTTGCACCAAAAAAAATGTGTGTAGAGGCCATACATGGTTTATGTTGCTGAGTCTAAACATCTCACTTTAGTTAAGGATAGATCATAATTTAACACATTTAAGGACTAGGCTTTAGAGCTATAAAATGTGCTGCTGTTATCGCACTGTTATCGATGCTGCTTTTATCATTTTTTGATTTGTTGAAATTTTGTGACGACAAAAACGTGAACACATAAAACTGTATTTCCACATACATTCTCATGCTTCTCCCATATAGGTTAACACTAGGACTGAAAACCCGCAATGATCCATGGTGCTCTGCCAGTTCGCAATAATCGTGGTATCTAGTATCCCCATGGAGCCCGGGCCTAACACAGTTAACCGGTATAAATGTGGTAGGACTAAAAACCAGGTTATGTGATCTTCTCATTGTTGTCCCCAATCCGTTCTACTTACTGGCTGCTGCAGACTATTGTCACTGTAGAAATCTGAAAACAGGATTATGTAACTTCTGTGCATGCCATTGTTAGCATCTGTGAGGCAGATGTACTTCATTTAACTCTTTGACTTTTCTGTTTCTTCAGACAAGCTAAACAAAACGCAAGTCTGTATCAGCCGTCAAGATAGGATTATGTTAGACAAAGCCCAAACACTTAAACTGTTTAACATATTGCACGTAAATTTATTCTCCGCAATTATACTCATGATTATGGAGCAGCCAGAGGACTGTAACATGTGACAGACAAGAGAAGCCATTTTATACACTCCCTAAAGTCATTGTATCTCACTGTGTAACAAATGAGACCGTAATCTCTTCCTGCCAGTAATTCATTATTCATTCCTTGCAAGTTTTATACATAGATCACAAACACCCTGGAAGGAGTCTTTAGTTACATTCCCACTTCACTTAGTCTGAGCACTAGATGTAACTCCTTCTGACCAAGCCCATCAAATACAATACTAATACTCTGCTCATAGATTTTTTGAGTGTTTTTATATGGACAGGACAAACTTTTAGCGAATAATAGTAATTATTGAAAATAGAGGGACCGTTACTTAGATTTTTTATTACTGAAATACAAAGATCTTTTACGGCTTATAGAGCTCGGAAATGTATTGTGTCAAAATAAACAAATTTTACCCTCTCGTTTGTTAGTAAAAACCCTTAATATAAAAGTCAGCTGTAAATTAGAATGACGTGTACGTTTGCAGAATATTTACTTCAAAACAGATGTTTCACAAAAACAATCACTAGCTAAGGTAGGTACTATTTTACAGATTTGTGCCATAGCTATAGCTGGAACAGGGGTAAGGAAAATATGGTAACAACCTTACAGCTCTGTAATGCCTCTCTGTCAGTGTCGGTAGGAATGTTCTCATGGTTTTAGTGAACTCAATTGCAAGTCTTCAAAGACTCCTGTTACTCACCTGCCAGCGGCATGCCCGGCCTAACACCAGCTTCTGTAGCACAGCCACGGCAACTGGCATTGACAGATGATGTTATCAGACAGCATTTCACTGACATGCCACTCGCGGTTCTGTCACGTTGCCAATGCAATCAGCGCTACCTGATGACATCATGAGGCAATGGGTTGTTGAAAATAGGAATTCTCAAGCACTTACAGCATGAGTTTCAGCGATGGAATAGTATCTGTGTCTGCTCCAGCCACTTTGTCTATTTATCGGTTCTGACTTCTTCTTTGGTTTGTACTCTGAAGCTTGGCTCTGTTCTTGACATCTGGTACCAACTTGTGGCTATATATTCACATTTTTAGACACCTTCCTCATCATGATATTGTAAACTAGGGTATCCCTTAGAAATCACACCAAATGTGGTCCATTACTCTGGTATATAACAGCCGCACTTCACACATGTAGGAAAACATAGGCCCTAGTTAGGTTGTGTGTGTAGGTAGTTACCCATAAATCTGGTCATTCACATTAGATGAAAGTTGCCTAAAATGGCTGATTAAGTCATTTTTGGCCAATTATCAATGTAAATTTTTACAACTGATCGTTCATTATGGCCAGTGCCTGCTACAAGGATGATTTGTTGTGTTGCATTTTTTTTTACCGTTTGCCAGCTAAAACCATTTTTGCATGACGTGATTGGCAAATTGCGTCCGATTGTTCATCATTCTGTTTATTGATCCCTCCTTTTTTAAACCATGTACCTGATCTTCCCATTCCATCCGGCATGTTAAGGGACGTGTTGTTTATATAAATGATTCGACGTATGATAATTCGGCCGCAGGCTGGACAGCTTGAATCTACCTCTGGGAACATTATACCCAGGCAGAATTGCTGGTGGTTTGATTCGTCACATGATAGTCCCTACAATAAATATGACTGCTGCATACAGATCTATAACAAACATACAAATTCCTCTTTTTATTTATGTTCTCTATAATGCATCAAAATAAAAAATGTAGAGAAAATTGGCAGTAATCCCAACATAAGCTATAGAAAAGTAACAAATAAGTACAGTGACAACAGATGCTTTAAATAACAGATTGCAATTTTTTCCTTTAAAAGCAGGAATATGGTCTTAAAATGATATTATGATCCAGCTTTGTTCCCCCGACATTACTATGTTATTTCTTTCTCAGAAATCCCCAAAGTTGAATGAGCTGTTGATGACTTCCTCTCTCTGGCTTCAGTAGTTTCGGTTACAGACCATTTGACTTTATCCCAGGATCCTGTTTTTTTCTTGTGTTTTCAGTTAATACTGACTGTTTGTCTTCTATAACACCAGCCTTGCAAACAGCACACAACCGCCTCAGTCATAAACTGCTGATCATCTAATTTCACCGCTTGAGACACTATAATACGAACGGCCGGGATTTTCAATATGTTTACTTTGCATACTAAGAGAAAATTCTATTTCCAAAATAGCTTATTTTTCCCTTTAGCCCCAATTGAATTTACTTTGATAAAACCTCTCTAGTGACTTGTCCAAGGTCACCATTCTTGGATTCAAACCAGATTCGCCCACTTCAAACACCTCTTTCTAAAGCCGTGCAGTCTTCTGTACTGGTGTAACCCTTAGCTTATCATGGGGCTTATAAATAAGCACAAAGCAGAACTATTTCCAAATATGATCTATGTATATCAAGATGTAGCAGACCTTAATGACAGTGTAGCAAAACCGAGATTGTCACTTGGTGTAACGCAATGTGATATCATAACGTGTAACCTGTAGTTTTCTAAAGGACTCAAGGACTTATAAATCTGTGAAGTGGGAAGTTCCTCTGGTAATGAGGAGGTCTTTTTCCTGCTTCAAGGTCAGATGGCTGCACATTAGGCTGGGTTCACACGACCTATTTACGGACGTAATTCGGGCGTTTTAACCTCGAATTACGTCCGAAAATACGGCTCCAATGCGCCGGCAAACATCTGCCTATTCATTTGAATGGGCTTTATGATGTTCTGTGCCGACGGTCATTTTTTTTACACGCCGCTGTCAAAAGACGGTGCGTAAAAAAGACGCCCGCATCAAAGAAGTGCCTGTAAATTCTTGGGACGTAATTGGAGCCGTTTTCAATTGACTCCATAGAAAAACAGCTCCAATTACGTCCGTAATGGACGCTGCGAAAAATGCCTGCACATGACATTACGTCTGAAATTCAGGAGCTGTTTTCTCCTGAAAACAGCTCCGTAATTTCAGGCGTATGGGACGTGCACGTGTGAACCTAACCTAAGTGGTTGCCCATGTCAAAAGAGAATCATTGTGCATGCATGACCATTTTTGCACTGTGAATGGGGAAAATGGCAGATTACATTTTCCGAAATTGTGAGGTCTCATTAGCCGGTTCCCTACTGGGCACAACTATAGGACATTTCTTATTGAGATACTATCCACATACTATTCACATATTTTATGTTACAACTTCTGCTCTGCTTGATCTGTATTCGTAAAGCAGGATATTTTATAAAGTAGCCAAAAAACTATGTAGGACTTTGGTTTACACAGTACTATAACCTACAAATTCAAACGCCACTTTATATTAATCTCTTTAATAATACAGAAACAAATAACTAATGTGCGTAATCATACCCTGTATCAGTTCTCAGAAGAACAACATTTAACCAGTTAAAGGCTAAGTTCACATTTCGTGGGTTCCGCACAATTCGCAATAATTATAGCACAATGCATGTGGATAGAGTTTCAAAACCTAATTCACATGTAGCGGAAAACATCTGTGTGGAAATCAGGGCATAGTGCAAATTTTCACGGCTGCAGCATGTCAATTTTGTAGCAGATTCTCTCTGCGGATTTCACTCTTTTTAATGCATAGGGTGAAGTCTGCAGCAAAATCTATTTGTAAGACATGTTCACACAGCTTATTTTTAGGCTGATTTTAGAGTGTAAACGCCTCGTTTTACTTTCCAAAATACACCTGAAATAAACCTGTAAACAGTTTTCCATTGATTTCAATGGGAAAGACACTGTTCTGTTCACATTAGGCGTATTTTTACACTGCTGAATTAAAAAAACGGCTCGTAAAATGTAGCCTTGTAAAAAGAAGTAGCATGTCATTTCTTGAGGTGTTTTTGGAGATGAATTTCCATTGACACTATTAAAAATGCCTCAAAAAACACCTCAAAAGAAGCTTCAAATTAAAATAAGCTTAATTTTCAGCTTCAAAAATGCCTCAGGGTATGTGCACACACACTATTTACGTCCGTAATTGACGGACGTATTTCGGCCGCAAGTCCCGGACCGAACACAGTGCAGGGAGCCGGGCTCCTAGCATCTTACTTATGTACGATGCTAGGAGTTCCTGCCTCTCCGTGGAACTGCTGTCCCGTACTGAAAACATGATTACAGTACGGGACAGTTGTCCTGCAGCGAGGCAGGGACTCCTAGCATTGTACATAAGTATGATGCTAGGAGCCCGGCTCCCTGCACTGTGTTCGGTCCGGGACTTGCGGCCGAAATACGTTCGTCAATTACGGACGTAATTAGTGTGTGTGCACATACCCTCAGGGTATGTTCACACGCTTAGGGTATGTGCACACACAAAATCAAAAACGTCTGAAATGCAGAGCCGTTTTCAAGGGCAAACTGTTTTTTACGGCCATTTTTGGAGCTGTTTTTCTATAGAGTCAATGAAAAACGGCTCCAAAAACGGCTCAAGAAGTGACATGCACTTCTTTTTACGGGGGGGCCTTTTTATGCGACGTTTTTTCAAAATGGCCACGTACAAAACGTCCCCGATTTTTTGGCTGTTTTTCCGCTGTATACGGCCTGAAAAACGTCCGAAAATAAGCCGTGTGAACATACCCTTAAAATCAGAGGCTGTTTTCCCTTGAAAACAGCTCTGTAATTTTAACCAACTTCTTTTTCTACGTGCGAACATACCCTTAAAGGTCTCTTTCACATGACAGTATTTTGGTCAGTTTATACCAGACGGGGGTCCATAACACGTAGGTATAAATCCATTCATTATGCTTTTTCTCTGTGTACATTCCCCTCTATGTTTTAGCCTACAATACTAATATTGCTGTGTGAAAGTAGCCTTAAAGGGGTTTGGCAATCAGGGACATTTATGGCATGTCCACAGGATATGCCATAAATGTAAGATAGATGCGTGTCCCTCCTCTGGGACCCTCACCTATCTCTAGAACAGGGCCCCTAAACAACATTCTACCTTTCTCGGTTCCCGCTCCCACCCTGATTAAAGGGTCAAAATTACAAAAACAGCGTAGCTCGTTGTAATTTCCGATAATGTAATCAGTAAGTGGCCCGAGAGGCAGCGGGAACCAAGTAAGGTAGAACGGGGATTATAGAAATAGGTGCAGTTCCCTGAGGTGGGACCCGCATCTATCTGACATTTCTGGCATATCCTGTGGATATGCCATAAATGTCCCTGATGGTCAAAACCCTTTAAAGTCTTAAAGGAACAGTGTCACCAAAAAAAAATTTGTTACATCAGTTTGATTTTAGTGTTTTATTAAAAACGTTTATATTTATTTGTGTGTTTGTGTTTTACTTTTTTTATTTTTTAACTTTTTCTTCCCTATGGGGGCTGCCATTTTTTTTTCCATTTCTGTATGTGTCGATTAACGACACATACAGACATGGAATACGGCACATACAGTTTCATATTGAATGCGAACGGGGCCCGTTCCATCCACTACGGTGTACGCCGTCTGTGTGGGAACGGCGCATGCGCCGCTCCCACACAGTCCAAGTTGAACTGTGCGCCGTCCGGCGCCATTTTCCTGTGGACCGGAAGTCGCGGCCGGACAGTAAGATTACTACTTCCGGTCGCGGCTTCCGAACTTGTGCACTTGGAGCAGCGGCAGCAGACGGAGCGGACGGACCGGAGGGAGCGGCGGCGGCAGGAGCAGGTAAGTTATTTCTGTGTATGTACGTGTTTCAGTGTGTGATTACTACTGTATGTAAACCTACTACACTGTGTGTTAGCTCAAAAAATGGCGACACACAGTGTAGGAGGTTTGACCGTTCAATCCCCTCGTTTCTCCCGGCACTAGCCAGGATAAAGGAGGGGGGGGGGATTCTGAGAGCTCACTAGAGCGAGTGAGTTTTTTCCAATTTTGCAGCATAAAGCAATGTGGTTGCTTTACCACATGCGATGCTGCAATTTTGGGAATTGCTCCATCTATTGACCAGCACTGGGAAATATTATAAATTAGAATCTAATTTATAATATTTCCTGACTCTTGAAAAAAAAAAAAAAAAAAATAGAACAATGTTTAATCACCTACACACTAATTGTTTAAATAAAAAAAAAAAAAACATTTTTTTCTAGCAACACATTCCCTTTAAGTGCAATACCGAGGGAAGTGTAACCTGTAAATATCGAAATGCAGGATACTCTAATTGTTATTCTCCGGATTATAAAGCATGACAACTTATGAAGAGTGAGCACGACAGTAAGTTGAGTGTACCATGGAAAGGTTCAAATTTAGGAAACATTGACTATTCTCCCTTCTGTGGGGATGGGAGGTATTACAACATTAGAATCCAGATAATTTTTTCTGATTATTGAGTATTTTTTGAGTTTCGAGTATTGATTGACCTTTATGGCATGTTTCCCAATGTATGGATCACGCTGCCCCCTTGCAATCAATTCCAGACATTATTTTTCCATTTGCTAGCACAGATATGATGGTCTTTGTACACTTGTAAAAGGTTTTATTTTCATTGGGATAGTTGTGTGAAGGGACCAGTGGCGGATTATTATATGGGCGGTTCAGGTGGCCGCCCGGGGCCCACGGCTCCCAGGGGGCCATGGCCACCCTAACCGCACATAATTTTAAAAAAAACACATTGCAGCACGCTAGCGCCACTAATGGGGAGGAGGGGCGGGCTGAGAGGGAATAGCGCCGCAGCGTCCGCCCTGCTGTCTCCCTAATAGGGTGGTGGCGCAACTGAAAACAGCCGCCGCCACCCCCTCCTGCACTACTTGTACCTGCATCTATAGAACGCAGGTACAATTACATGCATAAGCACTGGGTACGTTCCGTGCCTGACCATTCAGTGCCTTACAATGATGCTGATTGGCAGGGCAGAATGAGTTGTCCCTTGTTAAAAGGCTCTGATTGCCAGGTATAGTCATTCTGCCCTGCCAATCAACGATGGTAGCAACGCGATGACGTCATCGCACCGCTTCCATTGTTGAAGGGCGCTGATTGACGGGGCATGTCATTCTGCCCTGCCAATCAGCGCCTTTCAACGACACAAGCGGTGCCACTCAGCCCCAGCAGACCTGCTCAGAAGAGAGCAAGTCTGTATTGACACAGGACGGCGCGGGAACGGGATCACGGTGAGTATTGGTATTTTCAACTAAAAAGTGTGGGCGGCATTATCTACAGGAGGGGGGCTATATGTGGGGCACAATCTACAGGGGAGGCTTTATGTGACACAAAATCTACAGGGGGACTATATGTGGGGCACTATCTACAGGGGGCTCTATGAGGGCACTATCTATGGGAGCACTATCTACAGGGGGCTCTATGGGGGCACTATCTGCAGAGAGCACTATGTGTGTGTGTGGGACACAGTGTATAGTGTTATTATAATCAGGGACACAGTGTATGGTGTTATTATAATTAGAGGTGCAGTGTATGGTACTATTATATATAGGGACGTATTGTGCGGCACCATGATAACTTTATCTTTGTTTATAGATGCAGAAATGTTTGAAAAGTGAGAAGCCCAAGACATCTGACCGGAAAACTGCAGAAATGGGTCGTGGCCGGGAGAAGTCACAGAGGTCTGGACCGGATGGAGAAGAAAAGAGAAAAAGAAGAACTAAAATCTGAGATTGTCCCCAGTGAGTCACTTAATGTAAAGATTTATTTTGCCTCTAATCAGCACTGTAGTCACTGTATGATCTGCAGCGAGGTGATGGGTGATATGAAATTGTTTTGGGGAGAAACAGCAACTCCCAGTATATCTTTACCATTGTTCGGGCCATGCTGGGAGCTTTAGTTTTATCCATACAAACCTATACAGCAGGGGTTGCACTAAATTGAACTGTATTTGTTCTGGTGCTGTATATATGTACTGAGCTTGTTCTGGTACTGTATTTATGTACTGAGCTTTGTTCTGGTACTGTATTTATGTACTGAGCTTAGTTCTGGGGCTGTGTATATGTATTGAGCTTGGTTCTGGAGCTGTATTTATGTACTGAGCTTGGTTCTGGGGCTGTATTTATGTACTGTGCTTGGTTCTGGTATTGTCTTTATGTACTGAGCTGGGTTCTGGTGTTGTATATATGTAGTCAACTTTGTTCTAGTACTGTATATATGTCCTGAGCTTTGTTCTGGTGATGTATATATGTACTGGGCTTGGTTCTGGTGTTGTATTTATGTGCTGAGCTTGGTTCTGGTACACTGTTTCCGTTAGTCCTATAGAACTGAATGGTAATTACGGAAACAGCGTAGCTCGCATGCTACGCTGCTTCTGTAACTGCCATTCACAACTATGAGTTACAGGATGTCCATGGTCAGGAAGTGGCCGAGAGGCATCGATAGCAGAAAGAGGTAGAACAGGGTTTAGGGGGCCCGGTTCTAGAGATAGATACGAGTCCCTTCTCTGGGAACTGCACCTATCTAACAGGATCCACAGGATATGTCATAAATTTCCCTCACGGGAAAACCCCTTTAAAGTGTAACTAAACTTCTAAAAACTTCAGACATATCATAGTGAAATGTTAGAAGTTTTGATCGGTGGGGGTCCGAGCACTGAGACCCCCATGGATAGCTAAAACAAAGTGGCAGAAGCGCTCAGGTGACCGCTGTGACGCTTTGTTTCTGATCTGCTTTTCGTACCCCACTCCGAGGAATGCCCATCCGAAGCGAAGCGGCGCAGCATTCAATTGTGCATTTCTGCCGCTTCACTTTAGCGATCGGTGGGCGTCTCAGTGTTCGAACCCCCCCCACCGATTAAAAGTTCTGACATATCACTATGACATGTTAAAAGTTTAGTTACACTTTAACCAGTTCAGAACCGGGCTATTTTGAGCCTTCAGGACAAGACACCGTTTAGCCCTTTTTAGCACGCGTTAGTTAAATGGCTATAACTTTTTTATTTGTTGGGCTAACGACGTGATTTTTGCGATGTTTTTTCCATAGACAATGCAGGTTTCTTTTTTTATCATTTTTATACACATCCTTTTTGCTATTTTAGAATTTTTATTCATAAAGTTTGTAAATAATAGTAAAAAAAATAAGCTTTTTTACGTTTCAGCTATTTTTTTTGGTAATAACAATGTTTTACCCAAAAAGAGGTATTTTATGTGTATTTATTATTTAAAAAAAATTGCACTTTACTTTACTATTTTTTAATTACTATGGTCTGTCCCTCAACGGTCAAAAAAGACCTTTGGGGGACTTTATATATATTTTTTCTTTTTTTACACCATCTTTTCCACTGTAACTGTAGCTGCACAGCAGCCCCAGTTACAGGGGAAATCAGCTCCCTCGTAGTGACTATTGTCACTAATAGGGCTGTGCTGGGTCTAGTAAGACCCAGCAGCAGTCTGCCACTAACGGAACCCGGCGATCATGTGACCAGTCACATGAACACCGTAACTAATAGAGACAGCGTTCATTGAGCGCTGTGTACAAGTGATCAGAGAAGACAGAAGCAGCGAAAGCTGCTTCAATCCTCTCCTCAGGGTCCCCTGCAGTTACTGTCAGCCGGAGACCCGACATTCAGCTGTCCGATCGCTAGGGCAGCAAGTTAAAACCCGAGTCGTAAAAAGTCTATGGCTCGGGTTTTAAGGACCCTGACCGCTGGCCGTAAAAACACAGCCAGTGGTCGGGAACCAGTTAAAGAGAGGTGTTATAATTCTTTTTTTATTATTATTATTTATTTATTTTTCTTTAATAAAACAGTCTGTCAGTGTGATTGGTGCAACTTTCTAAATACTTTTTATTAAAAAAGATTTTTACTTTTTGAGATACAGCTACTTTATATCCTGAATACAGAGCAGCTGTATCTAGTGATAAAACCTGTATCCGTCAGGTCAGTGGCACTGACGGGTACAGTGTCAGCGGGATGGGGGGGGGTTGAATTGCGTGTGAGGGGGAAGGAGGGGGCCCAAGTTGTGTCAACAGCCCAGGGCCCATGGTACTCTTAATCCGCCACTGGCAGGGACGCTGCTGCTTGGTGTCAAAATGCAAGAGGTTTGGTTCCAAAAGTATCAATCACCTGCAGCTTCTTCTCCCAATGTCTTCATTGCCGCCTTTGATCTTGTTTTGTTAAAATTCTGCATTCTTCCATGCTCCAGCTCCTTGCTATGACTCCATCAAAGGATGCAGGGGTCGGTGAGAGGCTGTGGGGATTTGGCCTGTCACAATGTATCGTATCAATAGACTTGAAGAATGTGACAGTCTAAGGATGGAAATAAGCAGCAGGCATTAAGGAAGACACGTTCCATATGTGGTCAGAGGACCTGCCATGCCATTGGTTTTAGATTGGACTTGGGAGAATACAGATAACACCTTTTACTGTGCCATCACAGTTTATACCTACATGTTACTTGTAGAAAGTTCTTACTATTATCACTATTATTATTATATGAAGAATTATTAGTATTATATAATAGTAGTGTTAGGCTTCATTCACATCTGCGTCAGGGTCCCGTTCCGACATTCCGTCTGAGTTTTCCGTCGGAACGGGACCCTGACTGACACAAACGGAAACCAAAGGTTTCCATTTCCATCACCATTGTTTTCAATGGTGATGGATCCGGTGCCAGTGGTTTCCGTTTGTCTCCGTTGTGCAAGGGTTCTGTCGTTTTGACAGAATCCATAGCATAGTCGACTACACTATTGATTCTGTCAAAACGATGGAACCCTTGCACAACTGAGATAAACGGAAACCATTGGGACCGGATCCGTCACCATTGAAATCAATGGTGATGGAAACGGAAACCTATGGTTTCCGTTTATGTCTGTCAGGGCTCTGATCCGACGGAAAGCTCAGATGGATCGTCGGAACAGTGTCCTAGCGCAGATGTGAACGAAGCCTTACTATTGTTTATAGAAGGTAAATGGATTCTCCTTACGTGTTATGGGAGTTCACACATCTTCAGATCACAAGTTCCTTATCTCATGTACATAAAGACAAACACAGAAAGATAAGGAATGTCATGACCTACAGCAACATTTCCAATACCCAAACTGATGCATAAAGCCTAGTACATGGAAGTATATAGCTTCGTGTTATAATGACACATGTTGATGATCTGTGCCTCCATGGTTAGGTGAGAGTGATGTGCTTCACCTGGTGGGAAAATGTCATTCTGGGTTAGTGTTACATTCTTTCCAATAGTGGAAATTGTAAAGATATCTACTATTCAAATGAAAATGTGTAATAGTCACACTTCTTTTCACTATATTGATAAAATACATAAAAGTAACTCAGATGTCTTGATATACAAACTTACAATTTAGTCTCAAACAAAAAAATCTATAATGAACTAAAATGCATAGAAAATATGAAATTGATTTAAATTCCTGTAAGTTATTAAAAAGAGAAGAGGTCTGTATGGAAGAAAAAAAAAAAGAGTATTTTGGAATGTTTTTGCCACCTTGTCACATGAGAACACTGTGGTAGAATGTTGTGCTGCCATTCCTGAGAACCACTCACTGTCGAGACACATAAGGTAACAAACAGCACAACTACATCAATTCTGTTGGCATGCTAAGACTGTATAGGATTCTCACTGTCTTTTCTACATGTTCAAAACTTTTTCTCTAACTATAGCAATGGCTCTCTCACATTAAAATGTACATCTTGTAAATCCCATGCATTTTTTGGTGCCTTTTTGACCACATTCTTTAGTAGCAGTGAGAATAGGGCTTCTACAGACAGGCATACTGTAACTCATATTTAAGTATCCATACGGCCATTACACTGACTTATATCCATGGAGATGTTCTTCCCTAGAAGCAATGCTCCTATATACGACGGAGTATAACACACCTTTTTTGTTGGATTTCATAGAAAAGCCCTCTTTATGCATTCATATGAGAATTGGAGGCATACAGGGGCACAGTAGAGGACTCGTGAACCTTTATGGCAGCCCTATTACGGCTCCATACAAAACTGAGCCATAATACAAGTGGATGTTGGAAACAGTGTTTCTAAAGGTGCCCATACATATTAGATGAATGTCGTGTGAAACCACCAATTTCAGCAGGACTGACCAACCATCTAATGTTTATGGGGGTGTCCGAACTCTTCCCGGCGGCAAATGTCAGAAGAAAGAAGGGTCGGGCATGTTTAATTTCAATATCTGTTGGCCGAATGAGAGAAAATCTGTATGCGGACACCTTTAGTCCTTTGTTTGTTTTAGGTACAGGAAGGAGTCCTGCACAGTGGGACAATAACCAATTCATAATCTGTGTATCAAATCCGTCACACTCTCCTGTATTATAATATATATCTATATCTCAGCATAAGGTGAACTTACATTAGCTGAATCTACACTTTAAGGATGTCTTTCATAGTTTATTTATACACTAAAATGAAGGCAAGTTTGTCCAGAAGTAATGTGTATGTAGATGTGTGTTATCATGTCAATAAGTATCCCCAGGTGGCAAGGCCTAACCCTGTATTTTGTTCTTAAACTGCTGTTTGTTGCCCTGGCTGTTCCATGCTGTGTTTAGCTATAAGTCTGACTGCAAGACCCTGTGGTGTTGAGTGACAAATTGCTCTGGGTCTTAGACTAAACATGTTTAAAAAATGGAAGTCCTGTGAATACCGAGAGCAGATCCATCACTCAACTCTCCTCTGAACGTTATCCTAGAGCTATCTATCCATCAGGATAATACCGAAGCATACCTTACCTGACAGCATGCAGCCTACACACTGAAACAGGAAGAAGGGAACATCGCTGAAAACTGGTGCAGTCACAAAAAAGGCTCATGTTTAAAAAATGTTAGATGGGGAAATGCCCAAATCAGTCTAAAATAAATGGTTCATAAACCTTTACCATTTGCAAAAAAGGAAAATTGTGACGTTTTTTATGTCATGACACAAAATACAAAATGTGCTAGTCATTGCGAGACATAAGCAGTTAATGTACGTTTAGGCCTTATTCACACGAACGTGTAATACGTCCGTGTGACGACCTATGCAATTCAATGGAGCAATTCAGACATGCAGACATGTGTGTCCGTTGCGTGAAACTCACTGCATGTCCTATTCTTGTGCGTTTTGTGCGGTCCGTGATTCATGCACAAGTTCATAAGAAATGAAGAGAATTTTTTTTTTTAATAAAGAAATGTGTACATAAATAGACATCAACAACTGATGCCACATGGAACACACATGGGTGCCACACAGAACTGCAACGCAGGACAAACGTGTCCGTCTTTTGCAGACGTAAAACGGACACATTCGTGTGAATAAGGCCTAACAAGCAGTTGTTGTCAGTGTTTTTTTGTGCAACATATTCTCGAAGAAATTACCCTATTATCTCCAAGAATCCATCAATAGGGGGAAATTGATCTTTTTATGTGTTTGACCTAAATAACTTATAGCTGAATATAAAGGATACTAGAGTAAAAAATGCAAGCATAAGCGCTTCATATCGCATTATATCTGTATAGTTAGATTGGGGATACCAGAGAGCATTAGCTAATACGCATGCCTTTATCAGTTGTGCAAGAAGCACATCCACTTAGCAGGCTTATATGTAATGGTGCTTTCAGGTTCAACAGTCGTTGTGATGTCCCAGTCGAAGGTCAGGAATTCAGTATACCGCTTTGACAGTGTGCAGGCTGTAGTAAATGATCCCTGCATTTAATATTAATTAAGAAATCCTTTTTATGATTACAGTGGTGTTTAGCAGAGTTTTATTTTAAGGTATATCCAAAACCAAAAGCTTTACTTTAAGGTAGAACTCTGGTTTTGGGGTAATTATGCATTAAATGGTAAAACTACCATTGAAAAAATTTGTGGATATTGGTGGACAGTACATTTTCCTTTAGCAACCAGTGCCAGGTAGCTGCTGTCAAGGCAAAATAAAATAAGGGAATGCATCAAAAGAGGCATAGATGCTCATGACAAGATTAGAGTTTTGCCTCTATACAAATCACTAGTCAGGCCACATATGGAATATTGTGTACCATTTTGGGCACCCGTGTATAAGAAGGACACGGCTGAACTAGAAAGGGTGCAAAGAAGGGTGACAAGGTAATTAAGGGAATGGGCGGATTGCAGTACCAAGAAAGTTATCAAACTTGGGGCTATTTAGTTCAGAAAAAAGACGTCTTAGGGACGATCTAATTACAATGTGCAAATATATAACTGGACAGTACAGAGATCTTTTTAATGATCTTTTTACACCTAGGCCTGCAACAAGAACAAAGGGGCATTCTCTGCGTCTAGAGGAAAAAAGGTTTCACCACCATCACAGACAGGGATTATTTAGGCTAGATTCACACGGGCATTGCGCATCTCGGACGTGAAAAACTGTCGTTTTTCACTTTCGAGATGCATCCATGCTCTACTCTGCGGGATGCGATGTCACGCATCCCCCATAGGTTCCCCATACAATATAATTTCCCTATATAGTATAATGGCACCATACAGTATAATGCCCTCCATAGCTGCCACATACAGTATAATGCCCCATGCAGTATAATGCCCCCATAGCTGCCCCATACAGTATAATACCCCCATACAATATAATGCCCCCCATAGCTGTCCCATAAGTATAATGCCCCCATACAATATAATGCCCCCATAGCTGCCCCATACAGTATAATGCCCCCATACAGTATAATGTCCCCCATAGCTTCCCAATACAATATAATGCCCCACATAGCTTCCCCATACAATATAATGCCCCATAGCTGTCCCATACAGTATAAAGCTCCCATACAGTATAATGCCCCCATAGCTTCCCCATACAATATAATGGCTCCATACAGTATAATGCCCCCCCATAGCTGCCCCATACAAAATAATGCCCCCATACAGTATAATGCCCCCATACAGTATAATGCCCTCCATAGCTGCCACATACAGTATAATGCCCCACACAGTATAATGCCCACGATAGCTGCCCCATACAGTATAATACCCCCATACAGTATAATGCCCCCCATAGCTGTCCCATACAGTATAATGCCCCCATACAGTATAATGCTCCCACAGCAGCTACCATATGAGCCCCCCTCCCATACCTAGTATAATGCCCCCATATGTACCTAATAGAAAAATTATAACATAATTACTTACCTATCCCCGTTCCCACGATGGGTGGAGGAGATCCTTCCTCGCCTCTGCACTGTGCTGTGAGTGACTCAGCATAGACGGGCGCGATGACGTCACTACATCGCGCCTGCCTGCGTCGAGCCGCTCACGGCACAGTGAATGCTGGAGCAAGGCTCCAGCATTGAACCCAACTGAATGTGCATCCTGCGGACGCAAATTCAGTTGGAAGCGGGACCAGCCCGGTCAGCGCGGTGTAGCAACCGGGGCCGTGCGGGCCCCCCAGGCTTAGGGGCCCAGTCACATTTTTTTCGACCGTCGCATCCCCTATAGCTACGCCACTGCCTGGGACACTCCTCCGCTCCTTACATGGCTGTACATATATGGACAGTAATGGCGTGATGATGGCAGCGTCAGCACCCGGTGGCCGAGTGGGCCCCCCAAGTGTAGTGGGCCCAGGTACTTGCCTGGGTTCGCCAGGTGCTGACGTCGGGCCTGTACACTACACACATAGAGAAAATGAGAATCTTCTCCCATCTCCATCCATCACATATATATATAGAATCTGCAGAAGCATTAAGGAGATTGTAAGGCAGTAAGGAGTAGTGTAGCTGAGAATGCAGCACTGGTGTGAGATACAACTCTTACCAGAAGCTGCTGCATGTATGTGTTTGTCTTTCTTACTCTGTTTTTGCTCCCCCTTCATCCTTTATAGACTTGTATGGGAGTGTGTCTGTGTTTCTCTCTGCTCCTGCTCCCTTCTACTGCTATCTCCTTCCCTCTCCATAGAGTTCTATGGGCAGGCAGTGAAGAGATACTTCCTGCAGTCCTTCTCCGCTGCTCTGTGACTAGGGATGGATTTTACTTGACAACAGGGGGTGGACAGCAGATAATAGGAAAGGAGAAACCTAGTGGCTGTAACTTGACACAGAATTTGCATGGATAAAACAACTGAATTTTAACAGTAAGTAAATTAGAGAGGTGACCTATATCAGGTATATTATTAGATTAGTATAAATTGTTGGAATAGTTAGTCCATTTAACCCCATTTCTGAATTTTGCTGTTAGCAATTACTTTCATTATCATTAATTATCATTGTCACTGAAAAAGTATTATACAATAGGCACATTGACATATGTGATGTAATAACTTGCCAGATGTAAATTTAAAGCATTCAGCACTGAAGTCTAAACCATTGGGACACAGAGCTAAAGAACATTACAAGAGCATCAGTCTCATGCAGCTGGCATTGGACTAGGTCTTCTCTGCAAGGAATAAAATAGGTATAATATAACAAGTCGGAAGAGTAGAACAGGTACTGTTTGAGAACAAGCTGTCCTACTTTTTATGGGTTTAATTGTATCTTTCTGAGCATTGCGTGCACACTATTTAATATTAATAGAAGCAATTACGTTGAAAAATACAGGAAAACACTTTGTAGATATTGCTATTCTATTACTTTTCTGTTGTTAAAAAATAGTCAACTTTGTGCAGTAATTTAAGTAAATGAGAAATTGATGCAAAAACTATTATAAAAGCAAAATTGTAAGGTTGCCCTGAGTTACCAGTCAGGTTTAAGAAAACACTTTTGTAGTGGTTGTTAGAAAATCAAATGAGTTATCTGTTTGGATGGCAGTGGCACCCTCTCTTCTGCAGAACTTTTCAAATAGTTTTGAAATATCATCTGTAATTTATTTATTGTTAAATTCAGTCAAGCATAAGATAATACCTGTTAATGAGAACATCCTGAATACTAATACCCAATGATGATCATACTAAAGGGGGAAGGCAATGCAGTAAAAGGGTCCCCATCCCAAGGTGTGCAAGGGGTACACCACTGTATTTATGTACACAATAAGACACTATAAAGTAAGCATAGTATAACACTTTTATTTGTGCATGGTTTTGCACTACTGTGGAGTACAATTTAGCACTATGTGGGGTATTGTATGTGAGCATAGTAAGTCACTGTTATGTGTATACTGGATGCCAATATTTCCCCCCTGTATGATGGCATTATTTCAGCTCTATGTAGCAATATTATGTGAATGCTGCCTGACAATATTATTTCAACACTTTATCTACCATACTTAAATCAGTAATATCCCCTTAATTTTTTGGAGCTATGTCAAGAACATCTATTTTAAGAAGACCTTTCTGTTTTTTGCAGAACTGGAATTTTAACTGTATGCTCTACCCTAATTTTTAAAACAAACCTTTTTAATAAAAAAAAAGGCATCAGAGATATTGGGGCAGATTTATTAAGACTGGTGCTTCATACTGTACTTCTTAGTACGAAGCCCACAGGAGTAAGATGCAGCTAATTTAGAGGTCCACGCATCTTCCGCAGTCCGTGCGCCAGAAAGGCAAATCTACCCTAGGTATAAGCTAGCTGTCGAGCCCTTAGTAACTCCACCCCTTTCAATCAGCCCCACCCATTTATTGCTAAGGTGGCGGGAGTGGCCTAAATGCATCAAAAGTCTAAACTTTTTATACATTTGCAACTTTTCTACGCTACCTTTGATGAATCCCCCTTTTCTATAAAAGTTTAAAAATCAACTGTTTAGAATCCTTGAGGATTTTACTAACTCCCAGAATTAGTACCCTTGTGGGCAATTCAATCCCCATAATCCAGTCACAAGGTGTCATGACCCTTATAATAGTTACATGCATTGGCAGATAGCTTGTAGTCCTAAAGGACTTTAGCTAGAAGAGGTGGGACCAAATCAGGTAACGCTGTCACAAGGCCAACAGAGTTTTTCCAAAAAATGCTGTGTGTGAAACCACCCTAAAAGATAAGAACTGTTCTATGGAAAACTGTATACTAGATATAAAAACTATGATCTCTGGTGATGTGTTGTTGTTATTGTTGTTTTGCCGTTTTCCCCATTACAGACAATGGGAATATGGTGTTAGTTTGTCTATATCTTGTAACACTTGTTCATTGGCTGAGATTTTACACCTTACATCCTACACACAATTGCGCCTGAGTTCAGCCCTGGGAATGGTTTCTTTCATATTCATGCTAATCAAGTAAGATTGTGCAATTGTTTCCAAATGACAGTCTATAAGGACTAGCACTACCAATGTCCAGCAAAAAGGTCCATTGTTAAGTATCTAGGAGAGTTTAGAAACATCACAGGAGAATTGGTTCAAGAAAGGGACCTCAAGGTTATCTGTTATGCATGCATCAGTTGGTGCAATATACAGTATCTTAAATATGGAATTCTGCAGGCTAGACTAAAGGGGGCTTTACACTGGCAGATTATCGTGCAAACGAGCGTTGATAGAATGGTCGTTGCCGATAATTGCCCTGTGTAAACAGGGGAACGATCAGTAGATGAACGAGCAAACGTTCAATCATCTGCTGGTCGTATCGTTTTAGAAAAGTTAAATATTATCGTTGTCGGCAGCACAACTCCGTGTGTAAACAGGGAGACGCGCTGCTGACATGATAATAATGGATGGGGACGGGCGATCGTAGTAAAGACCGCTCGTCCTCCTCCATAGCTCCGTGTGACGGGAGCAAACGAACGCCAATCAATGATGACTTGTTGATTGGCACTCGCTGCACCGGCCCTTTAGGGTTTGTCCACACATAGCGGAATTGCGGCTTATTTTCCGTCCGGAATTGCGGATGCAAAATACGCAGCAGAATACAGTTGCAGCAAAGTGGGTGAGTTTTAACAAATCTCATCCACACGCTGCCTAAAATTTCCGACCAGGAATTGATCTGCGGTGCATATTATTCGTACCGCAACATGTCAATTCCTGCTGCCGAAAGTGGACTGAATTGCTGCATCATTCAGAGGAGATGTCTCTATCTCGAAACTTTGAGAAAAATGCTGCAAAATCTGCACCATTTTCTGCAGTAAAAAACGCAGGAAATGGTGCGGTTTTTCTGCAATGGAAATCCTGCTAGTTTCTGCGGAATTGCTGCAGAAATTTTCTGCAGCAATACCGTTACGTGTGGACAAGCCCTTAAGGTGGTATTACATGGTCTGACATGGGCCATATAAACGAGCGCCGATCAACGAGACAGCTCGTTGATCGGCGCTCATTAACTCTTTGCACAAGGAGCTAGGTATGGTTGGGGAACGAGCACTCGTTACTCCGAACGGTCGTCCCCATACATTTCTATCATGTCGGCAGTGCATCTCCCTGTTTACACAGGGATATATGCTGCAGACAACGATAATATTTTAGTAATTTAAAACTATGCAATCAGCTAATGAACCAGCATTTGCTCATTCATCAGCTGATCGTATTATCGGAAACTAGCGTTTTGTGAACACTCATTTGCCCAATAATTGGCCGTTGTAAAAGAGCCCTTATTTGTTTTATGGTGGTATTCAAACTTAAAAATTAAGTCCTTCTCTATATAATATTACATAGGTTGAAAAAAGATAAATGTCCATCAAGTTTAACCTTACTTTGACCTAGTTATTTGATCCAGAAGTTAGCAAAGCAAAACTCCCTGGGCATTTGTGGTCAATTTTGCCTCAAGGGACAAATTCCTTGTTGATCCCAAAAAGGTAGTCAGAGAATTTCCCTTGATCAAGTCACTCCATACTTCCCTGTCATGAAGTATAACCCTTAAGAGAATAAAAAGTGTTTTCCCATCAGGGACATTTATGACATAACCTCTGGGACCCGCATCTAGCTCCAAAACAGAGCCCCCTATACCCCGTTCTACCGCTTTGTGTTCTGGCTGACGCGCTAAGCTACGCTGTTTCCGTAAGTCACCATAGAACTGAATGGTAGTTACTGAAACAGCATAGCTCGCATGCTACGCTGCTTCTGTAAATGGCATTCACTACTATAGGAGCTCAGCGAGCTACGCTGTTTTCTTCTTCATGGTTGGGAATCACACACGTCAGTTGGGAAACACAGTGGTAGAACAGGGTTTAGGGGGCCCCGTCCTAGAGATAGATACGGTTCCCAGAGGTTGGATCCCCATCTATCTGACATTTATGACATATCCTGTGGATATGTCATAAATGTCCCTGCTGGTAAAACCCCTTTAAGCATGACATAAATGTACAAACCTTTTTTAAATTCTGATATTGTTTTGACATTACTAACTCTTGTAACTAACTACCTTGGGTGATTTTCCAGTTAAAACCCACTTTCATATACCCTGTTATAGAATTGTGAGTTAATAGAGCGGGTCCTCTGTTCAGGATTCTTATCTCTTGGCCAGCCCAGAATGGAAAGCGGTTGCAAAGAGCATCTCTGTCTCTCTCTCTCTCTCTCTCTCTCTCTCTCTCTCTGGAGGACCTGTCCTGCATTATGCAGACAATCCATGTGTAATGCTTAGTTTCTCCTGTGGTGGCGCTGCTTTGAAATTGAACACCTACTGTCAAGTTTTCCCCTTATTACAAATGCTCGCTAAGGGTCCCAGCAGGGAGACACTTTGTGATCATATTATTGCCAAGGGACCCTTAAAACAGTTATGAATTGTCTAAATTGGAGAAGCCCTTTAAGTGTATGGTTATAATATGAGTGGGTTAGTTTTTTTCTGCCTACTCCACCTGATAATTTTTGCAGATATTTGTCTGTAAAGTACAAGGGGCAACTGATCTGTTTTAAATCTCTATGACTTGCTTATAAGCAATATATATTTCTTAAACCAAATTAAAATATATTGAACAGTTATACAACCTTTAGAAAAGTGTTATATTCCTTTAAAAATAAAACAGTGCTTACCAAACATCCACAACGAAAACCACTGGATGAAGAACTGCTAAAACCCAGCAGTAAGAGTTTTAGTTATTTTTTTAATAAAAAAAAAATGGACATTAATATTGCCATTTGCCAGGAAGTCTGTCTGTAGGTCCCTAAGCCCTAGTTGGCCCAGAGTCCTGTGACACAAGAAAAATAATGAAAATTGCTTCATTTCCTTCCAACAACTTAGAAAAAAAGCATTTCAACTTTAACATCATACAATCACGGCTTTTTTTTATTTTACTCCTGCACTAATTCAGTATCAAGGAACATGACTGTATGACTGCTAAAATAAAATAGACTAATATTACCAGAGAGCCACACTTCTAATTAGTCTAGGTAACCTTTTCTAGAGAAAAGCTGTACTATAAAAGGGTAAGGCATATATTTTTATCTCTTTAATTCATTAAAGAGGCTCTGTCACCACATTATAAGTGCCCTATCTCCTATATAAGGAGATCGGCGCTATAATGTAGGTGACAGTGATGCGTTTTATTTAGAAAAACGATCTATTTTATACCACTTTATGAGTGATTTTTAGCTTTATGCTAATGAGTTTCTTAACGCCCAAGTGGGCGTGTTTTTACTTTACACCAAGTGGGCGTTGTACAGAGGAGTGTATGACGCTGACCAATCAGCATCATACACTTCTCTCCATACATTTACACTGCACTAGCGATATAGTTATATCGTTATGTGCAGCTACATACACAAACACTAACATTACTGCAGTGTCCTGATAATGAATATACATCACTACCAGCCTGGACGTGATGTTTATTCAGAATCCTGACACGTCTGTAGCGTCTCTGTGAGATTTACAGCAAGGCAAACGTAATCTCGCGAGATTACGATGTAACCTGTCATTTAAAACGAGATTACGTTTGCCTTGCTGGAAATCGCACAGAAAAAATTCAGAAGTGGTCAGGATTCTGAATTAACATCACATCCAGGCAGGTAGTGATGTATATTCATTATCAGGACACTGCAGTAATGTTAGTGTTTGTGTAAGTGACTGCACTATCGATATAACTATATCGCTAGTGCTGTGTAAATGAATGGAGAGAAGTGCATGACGCTGATTGCTCAGCGTCATACACTCCCCTGTACAACGCCCACTTGGTTTAAAGTAAAAACACGCCCACTTGGGCATTAAGAAACTCATTAGCATAAAGCTAAAAATCGCTCATAAAGTGGTTTAAAATAGATTGTTTTTCTAAATAAAAAGCAGTACTGTCACCTACATTATAGCGCCGATCTCCTTATATAGGTGATAGGGCACTTATAATGTGGTGACAGAGCCTCTTTATCTGAAAACAGATCAGGCTGACTAGAGATGTAGCTATAGAGAGTCCAATGGTAGCAGTTGCACCTGGGCACGAGCTGGCCCATATGCTCCTTTGCCACACACGAAACGATAAAAGGCTGTAAAATAAAGAGCTGTTTTCAAGGTAATGCAGCCTCTGATTTTCAGCCGTTTTTAAAGCGTCAAACTTTTTTGATGCGTTTTTTTATGGCTGTTTTTCTAGAGACAACGAAGAACGGCTCCAAAAGCGGCTCAAGAAATGACATGCATTTCTTTTTATGGGGCGTTTTTTTATGCGCTGTTTTTACATACGGCACCCATGGGAACAAAACAGCGTTTTTCTTATTGAAATTAATGTGCAGATGTTCGGAGGCGTTCAGCCCCCCCCTTATTTTCAGCCGTTTTCAAGGAGTTTACGGACCGAAAAACTACTGAAAATAGGACGTGTGTACATACCCTAAGATGTCACCAGTATTATATATAGCGTATCGTAGGTGGGGGCCCTGTCACAGAATTTGCTTTTAAAATGGGGCAACAGGTTACGCCTATGAAGCTGACAGTAGTTACATAGTATTATTGAGAAAACACACATGTTCATCAAGTTCAACCAGGGGATGGGTAAAGGTAAGGGTATGTACACACACAAAATAAAAAACGTCTCAAAATACAGAGCTGTTTTCCAGACGTTTTTTAATCAAAGTCGCGTTTTTAACGGCCGTTTTTGGAGCTGTTTTTCTATAGAGTCTATGAAAAACGGATCCAAAAACGGCTGAAGTAGTGATATGCACTTTTTTTCCGTGGTCATTTTTTTACGCGGCGGTTTTGAAAAATGGCAGCGTAAAAAACGCCCGTCGGAACAGAACGCCGTTTTCTCATTGAAATCAATGGCCAGATGTTTGGAGGCATTCTACTTCCAATTTCTCTGTCGTTTTTCAGGCGTTTACGGCAAGAAAAACGTCCGAAAACGCTCTGTGTGAACATACCCTTAGGGCTTATTCAGACGAACGTGTAATACGTCCGTGCAACGCGCGTGATTTTCGTGCGCGTCGCACGGACCTATGTTAGTCAATGGGGCCGTTCAGACTGTCAGTGATTTTCACGCAGTGTATGTCCGCTCGTAAAACTCACGACATGTCCTATATTTGCCCGTTTTTCGCGCATCACGCACCCATTGAAATCAATGGGTGTGTGAAAACCACGCACGGCACACGGACGCACTTCCGTGTGCCACGCGTGATGCGCGGTACAGTAGTCAAAACTATGAATGAAAACAGAAAAGCACCATGTGCTTTTCTGTTTACAAACATACAGAGTGTCATAATGATGGTGGCTGCGCGAAAATCACGCAGCCACGCAGCATATGCTGCTGACACATGGAGCTTTTATGGACCTTTTGCGCGCGCAAAACGCCGTGTTTTTTGTGCGCGCAAAATGCACACGCTCGTGTAAATGTCACCTAAGGGGTAGGATAAATTTTGTTTCCTCCTATTGATCCAGAGGAAGGCAAAAATAAACCCATAAGGCATGAGACCCTCTGCCCTGAAGGGGAAACATTTCCTACCTGTTCCCAAGTGGCGATCAGACTGGATCCACATTGGTTAATTGGTTAATAATACACCTGACCAGAGATGAGCGAACCGGGACAACCGAACCCGGTTTCGGTCCGAACTTCCGGTAAAGTTCGGTTCGCAGCAAATCCGAACTTCACCGGGTTCGGCCGAACCCGTTTTGACCGAACCCGGTAAAAAACATTATACAAATCGGCAGCCACTTATCTCTATCAATCACTGATAGAGAAAAGAGGCTGCTGATTAAAAATAAAATAAAAAGCATTTCATACGTACCCGGTCGTTGTCTTGTTGACGAGTCCCTCTTCTTCCTCCAGTCCGACCTTTTCTGACGCGGCAGCCTGTGATTGGCTGCAGAGGCCTCTGCAGCCTGTGATTGGCTGCAGAGGCCGCGGCAGCCTGTGATTGGCTGCAGCGCTCACATGGGCTGCATCGTCATCAAGGAATGTCGGGCCGGATGTCGAGAGGGACGCGTCACCAAGGCAACGGCCAGGAGACCGGACTGGAGGAAGCAGAAAGTTCTCGGTAAGTATGAACGTCTTTTTTTTTACAGGTACTGTGATCGGTAGTCACTGTCCAGTGTACTGAAACAGTTACTGCCGATCAGTTAACTCTTTCAACACCCTGGACAGTGACTATTTAGGGTATGTGCACACACACTAATTACGTCTGTAAATGACGGACGTATTTCGGCCGCAAGTACCGGACCGAACACAGTGCAGGGAGCCGGGCTCCTAGCATCATAGTTATGTACGATGCTAGGAGTCCCTGCCTCTCTGCAGGACAACTGTCCCGTACTGTAATCATGTTTTCAGTACGGGACAGTAGTTCCACGGAGAGGCAGGGACTCCTAGCATCGTACATAAATATGATGCTAGGAGCCCGGCTCCCTGCAGGGTGTTCGGTCCGGTACTTGCGGCCGAAATACGTCCGTCAATTACGGACGTAATTAGTGTGTGTGCACATACCCTTACTGACGTCGCCTAGCAACGCTGCCGTAATGACGGGTGCACACATGTAGCCACCCGTCATTACGGGGCCTCATGCACACGACCATAAAAACACCCGTTATCACGGGTCGTAATTACGACCCGAAATAGCGGGCCCATAGACTTCTGTTAGCCACGGGTACCTTCCCGTTTTCTCACGGGAAGGTGCCCGTGCCGTTAAAAAGATAGAACATGTTCTATTTTTTTATTTTACGGGCCGTGCTCGTAATTACGACTCGTAACTACGAGCACGGCCGGCCGGCCACGGGCAGCCGGCCGCTTTTGCGAACCGTGCTGTCATTCTAATTATAGCAGCACGGCCCGTAAAATAGAAAAATAGAACATGTTCTATTTTTTTAACGGCACGGGCACCTTCCCGTGAGAATACGGAAAGGTACCCGTGGGTAACAGAAGTCTATGAGCCCGTTATTGCGGGTCGTAATTACGACCCGCAATAACGGGTGTTTTTACGGTCGTGTGCATGATGGGAGCACGGCTCGGAAAAACGAACGGCTGCCCGTGCTCATCTCCTGAAATAATCTGTGCTGCCTTAAACTCTGTGGACAGGTCAGGATCCTGTTTCTTTTAAATGCTGCTAGGGAACCCGCTCGATCCACTATATAAGGCTACGCTACAGTGCAGCATTTAAAAGAAACAGGATCCTGACCTGTCCACAGAGTTTAAGGCAGCACAGAGTATTTCAGGAGATGAGCGTGCAGATTCAGTGCTGTTGTGAACTCTGCTCTTACCATTACGTAGCTCTCAGTCTGTTATCTCTCCTCCACTCCTGTCCTCAAGAACACCTTCACATGATTGGCAAGTCACCACGTAATGGTAAGAGCAGAGTTCACAGCAGCACAGAGTATTTCAGGAGATGAGCGTGCGGATCTTGTGCGTGGTGGTGACTTGCCAATCATGTGAACGTGTTATAGAGGACAGGAGTGGAGGAGATGTAACAGACTGAGCTACGTAATGGTAAGAACAGAGTTCACAGCAGCACAGAGTATTTCAGGAGAGGAGCGTGCAGATTCAGTGCTGCTGTGAACTCTGCTCTTACCATTACGTAGCTCAGTCTGTTACCTCTCCTCCACTCCTGTCCTCAATAACACCTTCACATGATTGGCAAGTCACCACCCCGCACAAGATCCGCACGCTCATCTCCTGAAATACTCTGTGCTGCTGTGAACTCTGTTCTTACCATTACGTGGTGACTTGCCAATCATGTGAAGGTGTTCTGGAGGACAGGAGTGGAGGAGAAGTAACAGACTGAGAGCTACGTAATGGTAAGAGCAGAGTTCGCAGCAGCACTGAATCTGCACGCCCATCTCCTGAAATACTCTGTGCTGCCTTAAACTCTATGGACAGGTCAGGATCCTGTTTCTTTTAAATGCTGCACTGTAGCGCAGCCTTATATAGTGGATCGAGCGGGTTCCCCAGCAGCATTTAAAAGAAACCGTGTTTGTGTATGTGTGTGTTTGTGTATATATGTGTGTTTGGGTATGTGACTTTGTCTGTTTTTGTTTTTATATGTGTGTGTGTATATATGGGTGTGTTTGTGTATATGTGTTTTGTGTATATGTTTGTGTATATATGGGTGTATTTGTGTATATGTTTGTGTGTAGATGTTTGTGTGTGTTTTTGTATATGTGTATATGTGTGTATATGGGTGTGTGTTTGTGTGTATATATGGGTGTGTTTGTGTATATGTGTTTGTGTATATGTGTGTTTGTGTATATGTGTTCGTGTATGTGTGTATAACTGTGTGTGTGTGTGTTTGGATATGTGTGTTTTTGTTTGTATATGTGTGAGTTCGTGTATATGTGTGTGTTTGTCTGTTTATGTGTGTGTGTGTGTGTATATCTTGTTGTGTTTGTGTATATATGTGTGTGTCTGTGTATGGTTGTTTGTTTGTGTGTGCGTGTATATATGTGTGTAGATGAGTAGAAGTATTGGTATTGTTCACATTGATAACTGTTTTTTTATGTTGTTGCAGATTTTGATGTACCGATTGGACTACATCTTCGATTCGTTGGACTACTGCGTAGATCTGCGTTTTTTCAAATTTTAATAAAATGGTTAACGAGGGTTTTGTTGGGGATTTCTTATTTCAATAAAAAAGAATTGTCTTTGTGTTTTTTTTTCAAACTTTATTAGTGCCTAGATAATGGCAGTTGGCTGATTGACAGCGTCCATTATTAAGGCGGTACTTAGTGTTAGCCGGTGCAGAGGCTAGCACTAACCACCCATTATTACCCTGGTAACCACCACCACCAGGGGTGCCGGGAAGAGCTTGGTACGATCCAGTACCCGACCATCTGTTGTGATGGTCGGGTACTGGGGCGGCCGTAGGCTGGTATTATGAGGCTGGGAAGGGCCAAAATCAGTGGACCTTCCCACCCTTGTAATGCTAGGCTGCTGCTGCTGTGTTGTATCGGGCTGGTTATAAAAATGGGGGGGACCCCCACGTCGTTTTTTTTTTGGAATTTAACAAATTTAGCAATAGACGGGTCCCCCACATTTTTAATAACCAGCCATATACAAGGCCGCAGCAGTCTGGCATTACATGGGTGGGAAGGGCCACTGGTTTTGTCCATTCCCAGGCTAATAACACTGTGTTGTATGTGGCTGGTTATGATAAATTGGGTGGAACCCCATGTCTTTTAAAAAAAAAAAATGAAAATAAATAAATAATTTAAAAAAATGACGTGGGGTCCCCCCCACTTTTATAACCAGCCAGATACAACACAGCAGCAGCAGCCTAGCATTACAAGGGTGGGAAGGTCCACTGTTTTTGGCCCTTCCCAGCCTCATAATACCAGCCTGCGGCCGCCCCAGGGCCCGACCATCACAACAGATGGTCGGGTACTGGATCGTACCTGGCTCTTCCCGGCACCCCTGGTGGTTTTGGGTACCGGGGTAATAATGGTGGTTAGTGTTAGCCTCTGCACCGGCTAACACTAAGCCTCGCATTAGTAATGGATGTTGTCACTCAGACAGCGGCCATTACTAAAGTGGTAATAATAAAATTTGAAAAGAAAAAGACAAAGATATAGATAAAATATTTTATTGAAATAAAGCACCCCCAACACAACCCTCATTAACCATTTTATTGTAGAAAAAAAAAACGTCATCTAAGTAGTCCTCGAAACCGACGTAGTCCAAACACCAAGCCTGTAAAAAAAAAAAATAATGAAATAAAACATGTCGTAGGCTTAGATTCAGTTTAATGTGTGATACTGACTGTTATACCATGTATAGAAGCCTCCCGTGAAGTTGACTTAGATACAGGGCGCCAGCAGACAGTATCATACATGGCCATACATACATATATACAAATATACATACATACATATATACAAACATACATACATATATACAAGCATGCACATATATACATGCAAATATACATACATGCAAACATACACACATATATACATGCAAACTATCATACATACATGCATACACACACACATGAAAACATACATACATACAAACAAATATGCAAAGATACATACATACATATATACAAGCATGCACAAATATACATGCAAACATAAATACATGCAAACATAATTACATACATGCACATATATATAAACATACATGCAAACATACATGCAAAAATAAAAACATGCAAACATACATACATGCACATATATACATACATACATGACAACATACATGACAACATACATACATGCAAACATACATACATGCAAACATACATACACACATGCAAACATATATACATGCAAATATACATACAAACATGCACATGTATACATACATGCCAACATACATGCAAACATACATGCACATATATACATACATACATGACAACATACATACATGCAAATATACATACATACACACATGCACATATATACATACATGCCAACATACATGCACATATATACATACATGACAACATACATACATACATGACAACATACATATATATATATATATATATATATATATATACACACATGCAAATATACATACAAACATGCATACATACATGCAAACATACATTCATGCAAACATACATACATACATACAAATATACATACACACATGCACATATATACATACATGACAACATACATACATACATGACAACATACATGCAAAAATACATACATGCAAACATACATACATACATACATGCAAATATATACATGCAAATATACATACAAACATGCACATATATACATACATGCCAACATACATGCACAGATATACATACATACATACATGACAACATACATACATGCCAACATACATACATACATACATACATACAAACATACATACATGCCAAAAAATAATAATAATACGTTCATACTTACTTTCCTCCTGTCCGGCCTCCAGCGATGACGTTTCATTCATGTCGCCGCTGCAGCCTGTGATTGGCTGCAGAGGCGGTCACGTGGGATGAAGCGTCATCCTGACGTGCGTGACCGCCACTACAGCCTGTGATTGGCTGCAGCGGCGAAAGGGATGAAACGTCATCGCTGGAGGCCGGACAGGAGGAAAGTAAGTACGAATGTATAATTTTTATTTTTTTATTACATTTAAATGGTATTTTCCGCGCGCCGAGCATGTACTGTGAAGGTTGCTGAAAGAGTTAGTGCAGCCCATTAACTCTATCAGCACCCTGGACAGTAGCATGCTCGGCGCACGTAAGTGACAGGTTCGGTCAGAACTAGTTCGGTCCGAACCGAACTTTTTTGTGAAATTCGGCGAACTAGCCGAACCGAACTTTTGATAAGTTCGCTCATCTCTACACCTGACTATAATCTTACAAAATGCATGACTTTGTGCAAGTGTACCTAGAAGAATGTATGCTATTTTGAAGGCAAAGTGTGAATTAGATCTTTCTTCTATTCATTCACCTTGTATTTTGTTAATTGATAAAAAAACTAAAACTATTAACACTTCTATTTTGGAAAGCACTCTTACTTTGCGGCATTTTTTCACAACCGCCTAAAACTTTTGCACAGTACTGTTTATATAAATATACACTACCGTTCAAAAGTTTAGGGTCACTTAGAAATTTCCCTATTTTTGAAAGAAAATCACTGTTTTTTTCAATGAAGATAACATTTAATTAATCAGAAATACACTCTATACATTGTTAATGTGCTAAATGACTATTCTAGCTGCAAACGTCTGTTTTTAATGCAATATCTACATAGGTGTATAGAGGCCCATTTCCAGCAACCATCACTCCAGTGTTCTAATGGTACATTGTGTTTGCTAACTGTGTTAGAAGGCTAATGGATGATTAGAAAACACTTGAAAACACTTGTGCAATTATGTTAGCACCGCTGTAAACAGTTTTGCTATTTAGAGGAGCTATAAAACTGACCTTCCTTTGAGCTAGTTGAGAATCTGGAGCATTACATTTGTGGGTTAGATTAAACTCTCAAAATGGCTAGAAAAGAGAGCTTTCATGTGAAACTCGACAGTCTATTCTTGTTCTTAGAAATGAAGGCTATTCCATGCGAGAAATTGCCAAGAAACTGAAGATTTCCTACAACGGTGTGTACTACTCCCTTCAGAGGACAGCACAAACAGGCTCTAACCAGAGTAGAAAGAGAAGTGGGAGGCCCCGCTGCACAACTGAGCAACAAGACAAGTACATTAGAGTCTCTAGTTTGAGAAATAGACGCCTCACAGGTCCTCAACTGGCAGCTTCATTAAATAGTACCCGCAAAATGCCAGTGTCAACGTCTACAGTGAATAGGCGACTTCGGGATGCTGACCTTCAGGGCAGAGTGGCAAAGAAAAAGCCATATCTGAGACTGGCTAATAAAAGGAAAAGATTAATATGGGCAAAAGCACACAGACATTGGACAGAGGAAGATTGGAAAAAAGTGTTATGGACAGACGAATCAAAGTTTGAGGTGTTTGGATCACACAGAAGAACATTTGTGAGACGCAGAACAACTGAAATGATGCTGGAAGAGTGCCTGACGCCATCTGTCAAGCATGGTGGAGGTAATGTGATGGTCTGTGGTTGCTTTGGTGCTGGTAAAGTGGGAGATTTGTACAAGGTAATAGGGATTTTGAATAAGGAAGGTTATCACTCCATTTTGCAACGCCATGCCATACCCTGTAGACAGAGCTTGATTGGAGCCAATTTCATCCTACAACAGGACAATGACCCAAAGCACACCTCCAAATTATGCAAGAACTATTTAGGAAAGAAGCAGGCAGCTGGTATTCTATCTGTAATGGAGTGGCCAGCGCAGTCACCAGATCTCAACCCCATAGAGCTGTTGGGGGAGCAGCTTGACCGTGTGGTACGCAAGAAGTGCCCATCAGGCCAATCCAACTTGTGGGAGGGGCTTCTGGATGCATGGGGTGAAATTTCTCCCGATTACCTCAGCAAATTAACAGCTAGAATGCCAAAGGTCCTCAATGCTGTAATTGCTGCAAATGGAGCATTCTTTGACAAAAGCAAAGTTTGAAGGAGAAAATTATTATTTCAAATAAAAATCATTATTTCTAACCTTGTCAATGTCTTGACTATATTTTCTAGTCATTTTGCAACTCATTTAATAAATATAAGTGTGAGTTTTCATGGAAAACACAAAATTGTCTGGGTGACCCCAAACTTTTGAACGGTAGTGTATATATATATATATGTTTACAGTTTGTTGTTTGCAAGAAACGATGTGGCAAACTAATATCCAAAAATCAGGAAAGACTGTTAAAACCATTCAAATATCACAAAATTTAGGGTACGGCCCTGACACGGTCGCAACGTGGCCAGCAACCGTGCTGGCACTATGTAGGCATGGCTGTTAAATACATCGTTAAGGCGCACTCCGGTTACATGCGCATGCGCGCTGCCACTCCATTCATTCTCTGTGGGAGCGCCGGAGATAGCCGAGTGCAGTGTTCGGCTTTTTCCGGTGCTGCCATAGAGAATGAATAGGGGTAAGTTGTTGTAATTTGCAAAATCGTGCCGCCATAAAGGGTGTATTAATTCATGGCCACACGATTTTGCAGATGAAGGGACGGTTTACCTGCGTTAACATGTGGCCACTAACAGACTGTTTGACAGCCACACCGAACATGGTGTCGGCGCGGTTATTAGCTGCGTTGCGACCGTGTCAGGGCCGCTCCGTGTGGCCCTACCCTTACCTGATGTCTTTGGCCAGCTGAATATTACTAGACTCTGTATCACCTTGTAGGTGCAAGTATACAAGTATCTACAGATATACCCATAGTTGGTACCCGATTCCAATTTGTGAACAATTACTGTAAACCTGCTTTATAACAATGGATGTTACAACTTTTCAGTTTTTCTGCCCCGTCCTACCTCTGTGATCTTTGACATAAGTAGCTGATAGGTAGCTGTGGAAATGCAACTTGTTTTCTAAATACCAAGGAAAAGTTGCTGTGAGTAAGAGCGTGAGGTGTAAGTGACGAAAAGGATACAGGTATGGATGGTAGTAAAACACAATCTAGAGACATTTGGAGAAATAATAGATGTAATATAAGAAGGAGCAGTTACACGTGGTGCTTTGGAGGTAAAGCTGATGACAATGTAACAGTATAGTGCAAAACAGAGTGGTGGGCTAAAAGACAATACTGACAGCAGGTGCGAAGACAGATTGTAACAGAGAAAGGTAACAAGCAGGTGCACTAAGCCATGAAGCAGAACGTTTTCCTAACCTTTTTAAGTGTGGCATAAAGGTTTCCTTAAACCGAATCTTAGAGGAAAAAATACAAATTCTGAATTTTTGCAGCAACTCTCTGATTTCCTAGTCCATTAAGTCTAAGATTTTCAGATCCTGTGTTATCTTTCTAAAGGAGTTTTCATGTATCACCTATCCACAGGATAGGGGGCAAATGTATGATTTCTGTGGGTCCAACCCCTGGGGCTCCCAGTGATCACAAGGTTCTATGTCCCCCATTTGAATGGTCACGAGTGCACACAACCTCTTCATTCATTCTCTATGGGACTGATGGAAATAGCTCAGCACAGCCATCTCCTTTAGTTTCAAAAAAATAAATAATGCGGTAGTGCAGACGCGTGACCGCCCCTCCATTCAATCGGGAGACACTGAAATCTCTTTCTCATGATGGGGGTCCCAGCGTTCGAACCAGCAGCGATCATGCATTTATCACCAATAGTGTGGATATACTGCTAACCCCTTGGTTACACAGCCAATTTTTGTTTTTTCATTTTCGTTTTTCCATTGTTGCATTTTAAGAGCCATAACTTTTTTTTATTTTTCCATCAAAATATAAAGCTTGTGTTTTGCGGGATGAGTTGTAGTTTTAATGGTACAATTTAATGTACCATATAATGTACTGGGAAGCGTAAAATACATTCTTTATGGAGTGGATAAGAAATAAACAGCAATTTCTCAATTGTATCATAGGTTTTATTTTTAGGGTATGTTCACACACAAAATAAAAAACATCTGAAAATACAGAGCTGTTTTCAAGGGAAAAGAGCTCATGATTTTTAGACGTTTTTTAAGCCACTCGCGATTTTCACTGCATTTTTTACGGCGGTTTTTGGAGCTGTTTTTTTATGGAATCAATGAAACACGGCTCCAAAAAACGTCCCAAGAAGTGCCATGCACTTTTTTTTTGCGGGCGTCTTTTTACGTGCCGTTTTTTTAAAACGAGGCCCAAAAAAACGGCCCGTTGGAACAGAACGCAGTATTTCCCATTGAAATCAATGGGCAGATATTTGGAGGCGTTAACCCCCCTGAAATACGCCTGAAAACACTTTGTGTGAACATACCCTTAGGGTGTTTGCGTGCGGTAGATACAAGATGTTAAAGGGTAACTAAACCTTGAAAAAACGTTTGATGTGTCGTAGGGACGTCAGAAGTTTTAAATGGTGGGGGACCAAGCGCCGAGACCCCCACTGATCACTAAATCGAAGCGGCAGAAGCGCTTGTATGAGTGTTGTGTCGCTTCGTTTCTGATCAGCTTTCCTTGGAAAGCCAAGCGAGTGTATGGACTCATAGACTTTCTATTGAGCTCGTACACTGCCACGAGGAAAGTCAATCAGAAGCGGAGCGGCACAGTGCTCACTCGAGCATTTCTGTGATTCGATTTAATGATCGGTGGGGGTCTCAGCGCTCGAATCCACACCAATCAAAACTTCTGACATGTCCCTATGACATGTCAAAAGTTTTTTTAAGTTTAGTTACACTTTAACTTTATTCTGCGGGTCAATATTATTACAGTGATAACAAACTTAAATAGTTTTTTTTCATGATGGACTACTTTTACAAAGAAAAATCAATTTTTAAGAAAAAAAATTGTATTGTCTTACCATATTCTATAAGCCATAACCCTTTTATTTTTCCATTGATGGATCTGTGTAGTTCTTGCTTTTTGCAGGGCAAGATTTAGTTTTTCGTGGTACCATTTTTGGGTACCAATACAACTTTGGTCCCTTTTTATTCCATTTTATTTTAAAGCGATGAAAAGGTGACGAAAAACTAACTATGCTTGCACTGTGAATTTCCTTTTTCCTACCGCGTTCGCCTGAAGGGCTAAATAATGTAATATTTTACTAGTTCAGATTTTTTACTGATGCAGTGATTTTTATTGCTTACATATTTTATTATGAAAAATGGGAAAAGGGGAGGTTTTTTTTTTCTTTTATTTATTTATATCTTATTTATATCTTTAAAAATGTTATTATACTTTTTTTTGCATTTTTTTAGTCTGCCTATGGAACTTTATCATGCGATTTTTAGATTGCGCATGCAATGTACTGCAATACTCATGTATTGCGGTGTATTGCCTTTATCTGTACTCTAACCATTCAGCACCCCTTTATTTTATTGTGGATGAGATCTGGGGCAGAGGGAGCCCCTCCCTTTGTCTAACCGCTTAGTAGACATGGTCACTATTAGGCCTCATTTACACGAGCGTAATATACGCGCGTGCGACGCGCGTGCTTTTCACGCGTGTCGTACGCACCTATATTACTCTATGGGGCAGTGCAGACGATGCGTGAACTTTGCGCAGCGCGAGTGCGTTGCGTAAAACTCACGACATGTTCTAAAATTCTGAGTTTTTCGCGCATCATGCACCCATTGAAGTCAATGGGTGCGTGAAAACCACGAAGGTCGCACGGAAGCACTTCGCGCAAGAGCTGTCAAACTGAATGTAAACAGAAAAGCACCACGTGCTTTTCTGTTTACAAACATCCGAACGGAGTGTCTTACACATGAGCGAACCGACCTTTATAGGGTTCGGCCGAACTCGTTTTGACCGAACCCGGCAGGAGACAGTCACTGCGCAGGGTGCTGAAAGAGTTAAACTGGTTCAGCACCCTGGACAGTGACTTCCGATTCCAATATACGTGAACGTGTAAAAAAAAGTTCTGACTTACCGATAACTCCCGGCTTCTTCCTCCAGTCTGACCTCCCGGGATGACAATTCAGTCCAAGTGACAGCTGCAGCCAATCACAAGCCAAGCACAGGCTGCAGCGGTCACATGGACTGCCGCGTCATCCAGGGAGGTGGGGCCAGATGTCAAGAGAGGCGCGTCACCAAGGACGCGTCACCAAGGCAATGGCCGGGAAGTTCTCGGTAAGTACGAACCTCTTTTTTTTTAAACAGGTTACTCGATATGGTGATCGGAATTCACTGTCGAGGGTGCTGAAAGAGTTACTGCCGATCAGTTAACACTTTCAGCACCATGGACAGTGACTGACGTCGACTAGCACGCAAAACGCTGCGTTTTTTGCGCGCCCAAAATGCACACGCTCGTGTAAATGAGGCCTTAATCTAAGGAGTTACATAGTTTGTACGGTTGAAAAAAGACATATGTCCATCAAGTTCAACCAAGGGATGGGAAAGGGGAAGTAAAAAATTTCTACACATAGGAGCTAATATTTTTTTGTTCTAGGAAATTATCTAAGCCTTTTTTAAAGCCAACTACTGTCCCTGATGTGACCAGCTCCTGCGTTAGACTATTCCATAAATTCACCGTTCTCACAGTAAAAAAAGCTTGTCGCCTCTGCAGGTTGAACCTTTCTTTTTCCAGACGGAGGGAGTGTCCCCGTGTTTTTTGAGGGGGTTTTACATGGAACAGGATTTCACCATATTTTTTTGTATGTGCCATTAATATATTTATATAAGTTAATCATGTCCCCCCTTAGTTGTGTTTTTTCAATGCTAAATAGGTTTAGGTTTAATCTTTCCTCATAACTTAGATTCTCCATGCCCCTTATTAGCTTCGTTGCTCTTCTTTGTATTTTTTCTAACTCCAGGGCATCCTTTCTATGAACTGGAGCCCAGAACTGAACTGCATATTCTAGATGAGGCCTCACTAATGCTTTGTAAAGTGGTAATATTACATCCCTGTCCCGAGAGTCCATGCCTCTTTTAATACACGACAATATCTTGCTGGCCTTTGAAGCAGCTGATTGACACTGCATGCTGTTATTTAGTTTATGATTTACAAGTACACCCAGATCCTTCTCAACAAGTGACTCCCCGAGTGTAGCTCCCCTAGGACATATGATGCATGCAGGTTCTTCGTACCCAGGTGCATAACTTTACATTTATCTACATTAAACTTCATCTGCCAAGTGGACGCCCAAACACTCAGTTTGTTTAAATCTGCTTGCAATTCACAAACATCTTCCATAGTCTGAACTTTATTACATAGCTTGGTGTCATCTACAAAAATAGAAATAGTGCTATTAATCCCATCCTCTATATCATTAATAAATAATTTGAATAATAGTGGTGCCAGCACTAAACCCTGGGGTACACCACTTATAACGGGTAACCATTCAGAGTAGGAATCATTGACCACAACTCTCTGGATACGGTCCTTGAGCCAATTCTCAATCCAATTACAAACTATACTTTCTAAACCTATAGTCCTTAATTTACCCATTAGACGTCTATGGGGGACAGTGTCAAATGCCTTTGCAAAGTCCAAAAACACTATATCCACAGCGGCCGCTCTGTCTAGGCTTCTGCTCACCTCTTCATAAAAACAAATAAGGTTGGTTTGACAGCTTCTGTCCTTAGTAAAACCATGCTGGCTGTCACTTATAATACTATTTATTGTCACATAATTCTGTATATAGTCCCTCAATAGCCCCTCATACATTTTCCCCACAATTGATGTTAAGCTTACTGGTCTATAATTACCTGGCGAAGACCTAGAGCCCTTTTTGAAAATAAGCACCACATTTGCCCTGCGCCAGTCCCTTGGCACTATACCAGTCACGAGAGAATCTCTAAATATTATGAAGAGGGGACAGAAATAACTGAACTAAGCTCCTTAAGAACTCTAGGGTGTAACCCATCTGGTCCCGGGGGCCTTGTGTGCGTTTATTTTATTTAATTTAGTTTGCACCATATCTACATTCATCCAATTCAGTATATCAACTGATATATTAACAGCACTGGCAGAAGGTACATCAGCTGCTCTTTCTTCTGTTGTATATACAGAACGGAAGAACCCATTTAGTAACTCTGCCTTCTCTTGATCCCCTGTGACCAACTCCCCGTTACCACTATCTAGGGGTCCTACATGTTCAGACCTTGACTTTTTTGCATTTATATGCTTGAAGAATTATTTGGGATTTGTTTTACTATCCTAGGCTACCTGCCTTTCACTTTGTATTTTTGCTGATTTTATTACCTTTTTACAGATTTTATTAAGCTCTTTATATTTTACATTGGCTACAGCTGTACCCTCAGATTTGTATTTTTCAAATGCCCTTTTTTCGTCATGTATTGCCCTTTTTACAGAAGGTGTAAGCCATGTGCGGTTTAATTTTAGTCGTTTATACTTGTTACTCATCCTGGGGAAATTGGCCTTCTTAAAATTAAGTGTTTTTGCACTCCCAGCCTGTGTTTGTCTTTTACAGTATATGTAAAATGTAATTATATTATGATCACTGTTACCAAGGTTTTCACGAACATTGACATTCCCAACAAGCTCTGCATTATTAGAAATGACCAGATCCAACAGAGCTTCACCTCTAGTCGGGTCTTCCACAAACTGGCCCATAAAATTTTCCTGCAACAGGTTGAGGAAATGTCTCCCCTTTGCAGTTGAAGCCAAAGCATGACACCAATTAATATCCCGGTAATTGAAATCTCCCATTATCACTACAGTACCAGCCTGTGCAGCCCGCTCCATCTGTTTATATAGCTGAACTTCCATCTCCTCAGTTATATTGGGGGGTCTATAGATTACACCAAAAGTTATTTTTCAGTGTTTACCTCCCTTTGTAATTCCACCCACAAGGTTTCAACCTCCTCACCATCTTCACCCACTATTGTCTCCTTCACACTCCCCTTCATATCACTTCTCACATACAGACATACACCACTGCCTTTCCTATTTGTCCTGTCTTTCCGAAACAGTGTAAAACTCTGTAGATTTACAGCCCAATCATGTGAAGAGTCCAGCCATGTTTCAGCAACACCAACTATATCTATATTTTCTTCCAGTACCAAGGCCTCCAGCTCCCCCATTTTGCTTGCTAGACTTCTGGCATTTGTGAACATACACTTTAACTTGCCTTTAAATTTTTCACTTTCACTATCAGAAATGTGATTATTTGACATTATTTGGGCATTTTTATTTTCACAGCTGTTTTGTAACGAAAGGATCTCCTTATCTTGTTGCCTAGTCCTCTCCCCACCGTCTGTTTCTCAGCCCATCAATATAGTCTGACCCCTCTCTAACCTGACTACGCCTTTATTTTCTACATTGACCTCCCTCCTCAGCCCTAGTTTAAACGTCTGGGATTGCAGCTCTCTCCAATCTTGGCCATTGCAGGCTAGTGTTAGTTGTTTTAAAAAGTCAGTAGCCCCGCGTATGGCACAGGTTCAGCTCTAATGCACTGTGTAGCATCCGTGGCCATGGGCCGTCGGGGTTACTCACCTCCCGACGCCCGCAGCCATAGATCTGTGAGCGCTGGTCCCCATCTCCTTCGTAGGAGATGCCAGCGCTCACTTCCGCTCCGGTCCACTGTGTCCCGTAGGGTGTGCGCGCACGCTCGTGCCCTCTCTTAAAGGGCCAGCGCGCACATGTAAACAATCATCATCATCAACTCACAATATTTCCTGGACTATAAGAAGGCCCCAGCCCTTCTGATCCGTGCCTGAGCGTTGTTAGTATATCCCAAGTCTGTTTTGAAAATGGTCCCTTAGTGTTTCTCGTTCCAGTTGTTACCCGTGCCCTGTTAACGGTTCCTGTATCCCATGGTGTGTTCTTATTCCTGTGCCTACTAGTGTTGGAGTCGTGTCCTACTGCACGTGCTGTCGTTTGCCATGTCAAGTGTCTTCTGCCAAATCCAGTGTCTTCGGCCACGTCCAGTGTCTTCTGCCACGTCCAGTGTCTTCTGCCACATCTTATACTGTCCGCCACGTCTGGCACAACCTGCTACACTGACCTCCATCTGTGCTGAAGCCACAGCCACTGTCTGGACTAGGTCAGGTACCCGAGTGTTACCAACAGCTATAGACTCTTGTATAGACTGAGACCTAGTCAGCTGCCTCTCCGCTATGGCGGAGTGGCCTAGTGGGTCCACATACCCTATGGCCATGACAGTACGCTCATGCCATGGAACCCGCTGGCCAGCCCAAGACCGCAGTCCAGAAGATACAGACGGAGAGGCATGACCTACGCACACGTCAGGATCTACTCATTGTGGCTGTAAATTCTATCATGTTCCGTCTGGATCAACTCACTGTTCCACCTCCGATTCTTCCTCCAGAGGCTGTTGCTGTACCACTGCCCATTGCTCCTCCTGTTTGTTCTGGATCCACAGTTCCTCTGCCTCTTCCTCCTCGCTATGACGGTGATCCCAGAGCATGTAGAGGATTTATTAACCAATGCACGGTTCATTTTTGGCTACGGGCTCATCTCTTCCCCTCTGAGGAGGCCAAAGTAGCATTTATCATCTCCCTTCTTGCTGGCAAGGCCCTCGCATGGGCGAACCCAATCTTGGAGAAACAAGGACCTGTATCCTCGGACCTAGCCTTGTTCCTGCAGTCCTTTCGTGCCGTGTTCGAGGAGCCGTGTCGAACATCCTCTGCCGCAGCCACTCTGTTGACCCTCAAACAAGAAGGTTCCATAGTAGGGGAGTATGATATCTCCATACGTACCCTGGCAGCAGAGCTGGCATTGAACAATGAGGCACTGGTGGCGACCTTCTGGCAGGGACTGTCCTCTCACATCAAGGACGAACTGATGGCCCGCGACCTTCCTTCTACCTTGGATGCCCTCATCCTGTTAGCCACTCGGGTTGACATGAGAATCCGGGAGTGCACTCAAGAGGTTTGACAGGAGAGCCGGGGCCACAGACCAGCACCCTCAGTCCAGAGACCACTATTGCCTTTCCCTAGTGCGCTACCTGAAGAACCCAAGCAGGAAGACCGAGTCTGGTTGTCTGAACAAGAGAAGCAGCGCAGATGCTCTTCTGGACTATGTATGTATTGTGGCCTTAAAGGGAATGTGTTGCCAGCAAAACATGTTTTTTTTTTTTAATTAAACATTTAGTGTGTAGGTGCTTAAACATTGTTCACATTTTTTTATTTTTTTTCACGAGTCAGGAAATATTATAAATTAGATTCTAATTTATAATATTTCCCATTGCTGGTCACTAGATGGAGCTATTCCCAAAATTGCAGCATTGCATGTGGTAAAGCAACCTCATTGCTTTTTGCTGCAAAATTGGGGAAAAAGCACTCGCTCTAGTGAGCTCTGAGAATCCCCCCCTCCTTTATCCTGGCTAGTGCCGGGATAAACGAGGGGATTGAACGGTCTAACCTCCTACACTGAGTGTCGCCATTTTTTGAGCTAACACACAGTGTAGTAGGTTTACATACAGTAGTAAACACACACAAACACGAACATACATAGAAATCTCTTACCTGCTCTTGCCGCCGCGGCTCCCTCCGGCCCGTCCGCTCCGTCTGCTGCCGCTCGTCCAAGTGCATTAGTCCAGAAGCCGCGACCGGAAGTAGTAATCTTACTGCCCGGCCGCAACTTCCGGTCCACAGGAAAATGGCGCCGGACGACGTGCATTTCAAATTGGACTGTGTGGGAGCGGCGCATGCGCAGTTCCCACACAGACGGCGTACACAGAAGTGGATGGGACGGGTCCCGTTCGCAGTCCCTATGGGACTGTGGCTGCCGTATTCCATGTCTGTATGTGTCGTTAATCGACACATACAGAAATGGAAAAAAAAATGGCAGCCCCCATAGGGAAGAAAAAGTGAAAAAATAGAAAAAAGTAACACACAAACACACAAATAAATAAAAACGTTTTTAATAAAACACTAACATTAAACTGACATGAAATTTTTTTTTGTGGTGACACTGTTCCTTTAAGGGTAATTTTGTGCGCCAATGCCCACAGAAACCGGGAAACTACAGTATCTAGGGTTGGTTGGAGAGGCAACCCTAGGAGGGACATCTCCAAACGTCAAAACCTCTTCAAAATTATCGATTCCTGTGGCCATCGTCTCCGGAGAGATGTCACATCCCTCCTCTGCCTATCTTGACTCCGGAACGGCTGCTAATTTTATCCAGCAGGATCTAGTGGATCGCTTACATCTACCCACAGTTCTTCTGGAAAGACCCCTGGCTGTTGCCTCTGTGAATGGTCTACTATTTCCCGATCCGATTGTGTTCATCACGGAACGTTGACACTATGGGTCGGAGCTCTTCACTCGGAGCAGATCGCCTTCCTTGTACTACCTAAGGCTATCAATCCTATCCTGCTTGGACTGCCATGGCTTCGCCTAAACGCCCCGGTTCTTGACTGGAGTTCCGAAGAGATTCTTCAATGGTGTTCCAGATGCCATAGCCATTATCTATCACAAGTTCATCCTGTAATGCCCCTTCTGCCTCAGTCGTTTTCCGATCTACCATCTCAGTATGCCAGTTTTGCGGATGTCTTTAGCAAGCGAGAGGCTGAGACGTTGCCTCCACATCGGAATTATGACTGTTCCATTGAACTGGTTCCAAATTCTTCTCTTCCCCGTGGACGGGTATATCCTCTCTCCTGGCCAGAAACTTTATCCATGTCAGCCTATATCAAGAAGAATTTGGAGAGGGGTTGTATACGAAAATCTTCCTCCCCGGCTGGGGCCAGCTTCTTCTTCGTTAAGGAGAGAGTCGGATCTCTTCGACACTGCATTGACTACCGTGGTCTCAATCAGATCACGGTCAAGACCAAATACCTGTTGCCACTTATATCCGAGATGTTTGAACGCATACCAGGAGCCAAAACTTTTTCTAATCTAGACCTGCGGGGGGCTTATAACCTAATCCGGATTCGCCGGCGTGACGAATGGAAGATGTCCTTTAACACCCGTGACGGGGACTACGAATACCTAGTGATGCCCTTCGGACTGTATAACGCTACAGCAGTCTTTCAGGAATTCGTCAATAATATCTTTCCGAGATCTCCTCTATATGTGTGTTGTAGTTTATCTCAATGATATTTTGATTTCTCAACAGATCTGATGACTCATCGGGGGCATGTCCGTCAGGTTCTTCTGCGACTATGGGAGAATCGCTTATATGCCAAGTTGTAGAAGTGCGTCTTTGAAAATAAGTTTTTGGCCTTTCTGGGCTACATAATCTCGGATCAAGATCTTAAGATGGATCCTGAGAAGCTAAAGTCTGTCCTGGAATGGCCACGTCCTCAAGGCCTGAAGTCCATACAGCGGTTCATGAAATTCGCCATTTTCTACCAGCAGTTTATTCCAAACTTCTCATCTCTGACGGCTCCCATCTCTACCCTTACCAAGAAGGGTGTGAACGCCAAGGTGTGGACTCCAGACGCAGAGTCAGCACTTATTAACCTCAAGAAAGCCTTCACTTAAGCCTCGATCCTCCATCATCCTGATGTATCTCGGCAGTTCTCATTGGAGGTGGAAGCTTCCTCTGTTGGTGCAGGTGCACTTCTGTTCCAGAGGAGCTCCAAAAGGAAAGGCAGTAGTATGTGGCTATTATTCAAGACTTTTTTTCTTCTGCAGAGCGCAATTACACTATTGGGGATCGGGAGCTACTGGCCATAAAATTGGCTCTGGAGGAGTGGAGACATCTTCTAGAGGGTGCAGCTCACCCCATCTTGGTCTACACCGACCACAAGAACCTTACTTATCTTCAGTCCGCTCAACGACTAAATCCCCGTCAAGCCAGGTGGTCGCTGTTCTTCACCCATTTCCAATTTGTGCTCCACTACCGTCCCGCTGACAAGAATGTGAGGGCCGATGCCCTGTCCAGGTCATTTGAGACGGATGACATGGTGGAGTCCCTTCACAGTATCATAGACCCGTCCTGCATTGTCACTGCTAATCCTTTGCAGGTTAGAGACATCCCTCCGATGAGGACTTTTGTTCGGTTGGCAGACAGGAGAAGAATTCTCTGCTGGGGACACAGTTCTAAACTGGCTGGGCACGCTGGTGCTTGTAAAACCTGAGACCTGATTGCTCTTCACTTCTGGTGGCCCACGCTACCTAAAGATGTTCTGGACTTTGTCTCTTCTTGTACGGTATGTGCTTCTAACAAAGTTACTCACTCCATGCCTGCCAGCCTTCTTCAACCTCTGCCTGTACCCATGCCCCCTGGCAGCACATTGCGATGGACTATGTCATAGACCTTACTCCCTCAGCAGGATGCAACACTGTCTGGGTGGGGGTGGATCAGTTCTCGAAGATGGCACATTTTATCCCGCAGACCGGCCTACCTTCTGCTCCCCGACTGGCGAGTCTCTTCATTCAGCACATCTTTCGCTTGCATGGCTTGCCCCTTCACATTGTGTCCGACCGGGGGGTTCAATTTACCTCAATGTTCTGGAGAGCCCTCTGTAAGCTCCTGGATTTGAGATTGGACTTTTCCTCAGCTTATCACCCCCAGTCCAATGGGCAAGTCGAGAGCATCAACCAGATCATGGAGAATTATCTCCGCCACTTCATCTCTTTACAGCACGATAACTGGGTACAGCTTCTTCCATGGGTCGAGTTCTCGTACATCAATCACACAAGTGAGTCCACCGCTTCCACTCCGTGTTACATTGCGTACAGTCAACATCCTAGAGTCCCTCTTCCTGTGTCGACTACATCTCAGGTACTCGCTGCTGACTCTGCATTTGGGGACTTTCTGCAAATCTTGCAACAGACCCGGTCTGAAGCGAAAAGCGGATACAAAAAGAAGAGAGCCACCTCAGTATCTTCCGGGTACCAAAGTCTGGCTGTCCTCTCGGAACATTCGTTTGAGGGTGCCTTCATACATGTTTGCTCCCAGGTTCCTTGGTCCTGTTGAGATTCTGCAACAGATAAACCCTGTCTCCTATAAGCTGCGCTGCCTCCTAACCTCAGAATCACCAACTCCTTTCATGTGTCCCTCCTGAAACCAGTGGTCCTGAACCGCTACAGCAAGACTTCTAGTTCCACAGTTGCTCCCAGCGGTTTTTCTGATGTGTTCGAGGTGAGGGAGATCCTGGACTGCAAAAGGGTAGGAGGAAAGACTTTCTATTTGGTGGACTGGAGAGGGTTTGGTCCTGAGGAGAGGTCCTGGGAGCCGGAAGAGAACCTCAATGCTCCTGCTCTCATTAAGAAATTCCTCTCTCGCTCTGGCCCCAAGAAGAGGGGGCGTAAGAGGGGGGATACTGTAGCGTCCATGGCCGTGGGCAGTCGGGTTTACCCACCTCCCAACGCCCGCAGCCATGGATCTGTGAGCGTTGGTCCCCAACTCCTTCATAGGAGACGCCAGCGCTCACTTCCGCTCCGGTCCGCTGTGTCCCGTAGGATGCGGGCGCACTCTTGTGCCCTCTCTAAAAGGGCCAGTGTGCGCACATGAAAACAATCATCATCATCAACTCACATGATTTCCTGGACTATAAGAAGGCCCCAACCCTTCTGATCCTTGCCTGAGCGTTGTTAGTATATCCCAAGTCTGTCTTGCAAATGGTCCCTTAGTTTTTCCCGTTCCAGTTGTTACCAGTGCTCTATTACCTGTTCCTGTATCCCGTGTTGTGTTCTTGTTCCTGTGCCTACTAGTGTTGGAGTCGTGTCCTACTGCACCTGCTGTCGTTTGCCACATCCAGTGTCTTCTGCCACCTCCAGTGTCTTCTGCCACATCTTGTACTGTCCGCCACGTCTGGCGCAACCTGCTGCACCAACCTCCATCCGTGCTGAAGCCACAGCCACTGTCTGGACTAGTTCAGGTACCCGAGTGTTACGAACTGCTATAGACTCTTGTATAGACTGAGACCTGGTCAGCTGCCTCTCCGCTACGGTGGAGCGGCCTATTAGGTCCACAAACCCTGTGACCGTGACACACTGTTTTATGTCTAGTGCATTACCTGAAGGGGCATTGCATGACACAGGTTATCAAAGAGAATATCCCTATGTCAGGCATAGCACAACGTATACGTTTTGCCAACAGTTTCCCTTTAAAGCTGCATATATGTTGCTCATAGTGTCAAACAGTCTGGCTGTGTACACAAAAAAACTCTTACAAAACGATACAGAGGTATTCAAGACCCACCCAAACCACACAATCCACACCCTTCTTTGGAAAGAAGATAAGGAGACAACTGTACAATGAATACTGCTCATGGATTGGTTGAATTTCAAGCTCAAGAGATAATGTTGGTTGTTCAGTCTAATGCTATATAAACCACATTTTATCTATTGCAGGGGCACGTGCCATTTATGCTACATAGCAGATGACATGTTTCACAACACCTTATTGTACGCTTCTGCTTAAAAAGTGCTACCAGTTATACTGAAATTATATAGAAAAACGGTTATAGTGCAGGAAATCGTTTTTCTAAATGACTTATATTAGCGATTCTACTTCTATCTACAGCACAGACTGCCCATAGTCCGTGCTGCTGGCTGCTCATAGCTCTGCAGTAGAAGAGAGAGCTTTCTGCTCAGTCTCCATGATTTCAATGGGAGGTCAGAGGCAGAAACCACGGCAAGAAAGGACATGCCACTTTTTTTTCCCCATGGGCAGCTAAAAGCCGCCCGGGAAAAAACCGCCTCTGCTTCCCATTGAAATCAATGGGGGGCAATTTAATAAATTTTATGTCGCTGATTTTGACGCAGTTTCACGTCAAAATCAGCACCAAAAACTTTGTGTGAACAGGGCCTTAGATTGTATCTCAGTACTGATGACCAATTAGATTTGTTAGACATGTGTTATATATTCCAGAAAATATAGCATACCATAACAGTGTAAGATAAGACACCTTTACAAGGTAAATCTATGATGAAATATGGAAAGTGATTTATATTTACAAATGTAAATTTGAAAATGAGACTGAAGGTTTTACAATTGTAGAGCAGTAGAAAAGGTTAAAGGGAGTTTCATCAAAAATAAAAATGCAAATGAGAAGCCCAGACATAGAAAAATCTGAAATATTTAAAGTCTAAGGGGCTCTTTTCCCCAGATCCCTTTATCTTAAATTTCCCAAATGCAGTTGTTATAAAAAAAAGATGTTTCATTAACTTCTAACAGGATTTGACAAACTTTTCATATCAATTTTGACCCTTACGGCAGGTGAAAGCAGTAGGTTTGAGAAGAGTTATAGGGCTGAGTGGGACTTTTGCATCATAGGCCAACATCAAAGTGAATGCACCACATGGTAAGTCCAGATTCAATATACCTAAATAAATAATCAAGCAGCAATAGTTGGGGTGGGGGGGGGGGGCTTATGCTAATCTGGAAAGTGTTTTAAAGTTGAATAGTTTATGTCACTTATCAGACTTTTACATTAATTTCACACGAGGAGATAGGGTGGTCATCTCAATAGTGAAATAGTATTTTTGTTTTTTTGTTCCACCTTTACCATTGCTAAATGGTATCTCAAATTGCAATACATATTAGGGTGTGTTCACATCAGCGTTATCTTTCCTTTGAGGGATTCCAACGGAAATGCAAACGGAAACCATAGCTTCCGTTTGCATCACCTTTGATCTCAATGGTGACGGACACTTTGCGAATGGTTTCGCAGTTTTGACGGAATCAATAGCGCAGTTTTTCTTACACACACCATCTAAGAGACAAGAATAGACACACTGAGGTTATATCAATACATTTTACACTTTCTATTATTGCATTCCTCCTCCTCAGACAACTCCGTCCACCCCGTCCAGGACACAAGGATTATTGCGTCCAAGATGGAGCAGGCAGAGGGCTCCAAGGTGGGGATCACAGTGTCATATTAATTGATTCTGAGCATCCTTTGTAAATAGTATTCTTTGTTTGATTCACACACATGTGATAAAAATTGTGAACACCTATAAACATATAAAATCGAAGTAAATTATCATTCAAATAATATTTCTCTTTATTAGAACACAACCAAAAGGTCGGCACTAAATCTTAAATCCAACCTCTGCGATGATGTGACCAGAACTATATACGGGAAACATATCTAGACTATGCCTGTAGTCCTAAACTTTAGGTTCAAGAGGATCCAACTTATATATCCATTTTAACTCAAGCTTCTTCAAAGCCCTTTCTCTGTTTCCCCCTCTGCTAATCGGACAGACTCCATCAATTATTTTAAATCTTAGTTGTGAGGCATTATGTTTGAGACCAATAAAGTGTTCTGGAACAAGTAACTCAATCTTTTTACTCCTGATTGTATATTTATGTTGATTCATACGTGACGAACATTCTTGAGTTGTCTCCCCAACGTACAGATATCCACAGGGACACTGTATCACATAAATAACAAAGCTTGACTGGCAAGTAAAGAATTGCTTAATGTTATATATTTTCCCTGTCCTAGGGTGTACAAAGGTATTGCCTCGCAACATATTGTTACAGTTACAACATTCCAAGCATGGAAAACATCCTTTTTTATTAATATTCATCTTATGTTGGGAGCCAATATCGGCATGTACTAAACGATCCTTCAGGTTAGGTGGTCTCCTAAACGACATCATTGGGGGATCCTGAATTTCAGGTCTCCCTGGGAATGTTTCACTTAATATTGGCCAACAATCTTTTAAGATCTTTGAGATTTTTCCACTAATAGGAGAGAAAATAGATAATAGATAATAGATTTCTTAGCAAAAAGATCCCCTCTATCCTGTTCCTTCACTTTCCTAATTGCCCTTTCAAGTATTGGTTTTGGGTAGCCTCTCTCTCTAAACTTCCCACACATGGTATTCAGTCTTTCATCTACGACCATGCATATTGATTTTCTCCCTTGGACCTGGGTTTCTTTGCTGCGCGTACCACCCATGTTTGGGGAGTTGTCCTTTCCCACTGAAGAATTTTTTGTGGCTCTGCAGCTGTTTTCCTGAATAGCTGTACATAGAGTCCCATATAGAGCCCCCTGTAGACTGTGCCCCATATAGAGCCGCTTTAGATAGTGCCCATAAGAGCCTCCTGTTGATAGTTACCCCATAGAATACCCTGTAGATAGCACCCCCATATAAAGCCCCCTGTAGATTGTGCCCCTCATAGAGCCCCTGTAGATAGTGCCCCATAGAGCCTCCTGTAGATAGCGTCCCCATAGAGCCCATGTAGATAGTGCCCATTAGAGCCTCCTGTTGATAGTAACCCTATAGAATACCCTGTAGTTAGCACCCCCATAGAGTCCCCTGTAGATTGTGTCCCCAAACAGTCTCCTGTAGATAGTGCCTCTTGTAGACAGTGCCCCCTGTAGATAGCTCCCTCTGTAGACAGTGCTCTCAACACTGCCCACTGAAAAAAAAAATATTACATGCTCACCTGTCCCCGTTCCTGCACCGTCCTCCAGCAACGCAGGTCTGGTCAGAGACCAGCACTCATCCAGCGGAAAGACACAGCCTGTTTGATGACTGCATAATTTCTAAAGCGCCGAATGGCGAGAACTTATAGTTCCCATATCTCGCCAGGCAGCGCTACACAAATCAGTTAGTTCCGTGTCCTAAGGACGCGAATACAATTGAGTTCAGGGGACCGGTTTTGGGTCCCGCTTCACCTTAGCTCTCCGAACTGGCTGTAATTCTAACAACCGGTTCAGGAAAACCGGGGAAAACTGGCCGGATCCCACCCCTGGACACACTCATATGTAGTACAACAGGGCAAGGGCAAAAGAGAGTATTAACATATCACTTGAATTCATATAATTTTTTTCTTTATTACCCTTTTTGTAAGCAAAGTTTTTACCATAGCACGTTTTAACACCTTCTACAATGTCTATTTCTCTTCTGCTGCCAATTTTCCTTAATTGAAATTTGGGGTGAAGCCAAAAGCCAATCAGTGTCAAGAGCCCAGAGTTTGTTCACCAGCAATCATTATTTTCCATTCTTCATATTTTGCCATTTTACACTTCTGACTTGCCCGATGTTTCCAAACTGTCACCAAGGAAACCCATCAACTTATAATAGGGTCAGTCAGGGTTCCAATATTTTTAACGGCAAGACTAGAACTGCATGCTATGCCATGCTTGCTATGAAAAGTGACAGAACCTGCATTGGAGCCCCAATAGAGGTTCTGAACGCTAGTATGAACAGAGCCTAAAAGGGGATACAAATGATAAAAACAAACCTGTGTATACTGCCACTGAAGAAAACATAAATATGTTTTGTGCAGCATTTTCTGCATTCCTAAATGACACTGTGTTCAGTCCTGTGCCATACTGAAATGTCAACAGTAATATGGCATTAGGCTCTGACCATTCATTGGTATTCTTGCTGTAAAAATGCTGGAACCCCACAGCCCCGTTAAAGTCAATAGGTTGTCATTGTCTGTTTGTATCTCTTTGAAAACACATCCATAACAGCGTCACTGCTTCCGCTAGAAACAGAAGCTATGACGGTAATGTGATTATATGATCTTTATCTAAATAGGTTGTTTTTTGAACTTTAAAAAGTACAGTAATGTACCACATACAATATTTGTATGGCTGCGCCTTTTAGTTCTAATTGTGTAAAATGCATATACATCTTCACACATAATTACAAAGTCTGCAATTACCAAGCATGTCATTAGTATTTGTGCTTTGGTTAAATGCTGTAAGTATGAGGTCATACCCAGCAATGCGGCTGGCGGCAGCTGTTCTCCACGTAACGCTCCTGCAAACTATTCCTTTTATATGCATTTTGTAGGACTTGTAAAGCAGCATCCAATTTACCTCCCCATCCGACATGGTAATGCTTCTGTTTTTCAATCATTAAATATTGAAAGACTCACATCAGCCTTTTAACATCTGCCAGTAACTCACTCTCTGGGCTGTAGGTCTTGTGCACCTTCTGTCTTTGTTTTTGTCTTCCTTCTACCGACTTTGGGCATCTTTAATTTACTGTATTACAGGTATCTAATGCCAGTATCCCTCAGGCCATATTTGTATGTCATGTCCTATAGTGGTAAAGTGACCAGTGTCCCTTCTGTTGTATCAGTGACTAACTACAGATTGATGTGTTCCCAAAGTCTCCTCTGTTGTTTGACCATATTCTTATGATATATATGAAAAATATATATTTGGGGTACCCTTAGAACTTGGAGCCCTGGTTAATTGCTGGATTTGCTGCCCTAAAATGCATGTCCTGTATAAATTATACATACAGAGCTAGTGTAAGTGAAGACCTTGCTGAATATGGTGATAACTGCAGTGCTCGTAAAATCTGGATTAGTTGTGATACTATTGAAAGCATACAAAGGTTAACAGAAGCAGCATGTGTTTATGAGACTTTAATGAAGTAATTAGAGCGACAACATTCAGATAAATGGACATGTCACGTTAAAGAGGAACATCAGAAGTGGGAACCTAGAACAGTTACCTAGCCTAGGGCCCCATTTTGTCATTATCCAGCTCTGGTTGCAGAAGTAGTGAAATTCGTGATGAGAATATTAGCCTGTCATCGAATTATCTTAGTTAAGCCAAGAATTTGCATCTTGTGCAAAATATTAATTAGACAGAGATCTTCAGACTAAAGTCTGGAATGGGAATTATACCATGTTAACAAGTCCCCTTTAACTGCATACAGACATATCCTGTGAAGCAAAATATGATGTACTATTGCCGTGGGACAAATGGCTTGTTAAAATAATGGCTGTGTTTTCTTTATTTTCTTGAGTTATACTTGTTATTCAGTAGTACGTGGTTTTATTGAGGAATATTGTAGCCATTGTACACAGATACACTAGCCGCTTGTTATGATACAGTTATAATGTGCTTGGAATTTTTACCTGTAATGAACATATAAAATATTACAATTGTTGCTATGTTTTATTTTTTTCTTACATGTGGATGCTGTTTTAGAAATAAAAAGCTTAACTATACTCTAATAGAGATCTAACAGGTCAGTCATATTTATGATGTCATAAGGTGATCTTCTCTTAAATTGAAGGGTTGATCATAAGGGATCAATATGTGAACTACGTAATCTCAGGGTATGTTCACACGCAGTGGTTTCAGACGTAATTCGGGCGTTTTACGCCTCAAATTACGCCTGAAAAAACGCCCCTAATACACCTACAAACATCTGCCCATTGCTTTCAATGGGAATTACGATGTTCTGTTACCACGAGCCTTTATTTTACGCTTCGCTGTCGCAATACGGTGCGTAAAATTACGGCTCATCAAAAGAAGTGCAGGACCTTTCTTGGGACGTTTTTGGAGGCGTTTTTCATTGACTCCATTGAAAAGCAGCTCCAAAAACGGCTGTATAAAACGCTGCGAAAAACACGAGTTGTTAAAAAAAACGTCTGAAAATCAAGAGCTGTTTTCGCCTGAAAACAGCTCTGTATTTTCAGACGTTTTTGGTCACTGCGTGTGAACATACCCTTACTCTGCTTTTCATTTATATCTTTGTATCAATAAAAAATTGGTGTTTTCTGTATAGATATTGATTACGTTTCGGAAAATTACCCACATTACCTTGAACTCCAGCTTAAATCCATCCATTGTCAATCACATCACACATAGGTAAACTTAGCAGACAAAACAGCTGGGTATCGACTTGGTCTTCGGCTGGGTGTTTACCCTGGTCCCTAAATTAAACTGTAGAATGTTGAAAATATAGAGGGATAAATAAAGACACGGATTGCTTAGACTCTGGTCAGTGATGACATTGCTAAACAAATATGGCTTCACCTTCGGACATAACACACAAGAAGCCATTGTATAACCTCATAAAAGTTCATGTCTGTTTTGAGCCACTAGGAATGTGGTATAGTCTGTGCTTGACAAAATGAAGGAAATTTTTTTTAAAAACATATTTGTTTTCAAACTGACTTAAGGAATTTTAAGCCATCTGGACTGACTTATTCAGGTCTCTCCCAATCTAGTGAAAGAGTCTATACAGCTGCCAACCTCCTGCAGGAGTATTGGTGCTTCGGCCTTATGTACACGTATATATCATATGTATATGCTGAGAAAAACTGAAATGAAAGATGGATTTTTTCATTGGAGAAAAAGTTTAAAGGAAACAGGTGTTTGGGAGTAAGAGGTCTTACTCTCCTCTGGATTCGAGGTCTGTTTAATAAAGTTTTCACATTCGGACCTGAGAGTGAACGTAACTCAGAGCAAAGCAGATTGTAGAGAAATCTGCAGAATGACTCTAGGGCAGATAGGAGGGGCTGAGCAAATCCTTATTAGAATTTAATAGTGAATGCAACTGGATTTTGGAGTCCATATGACAAAAAAAAGGTCTATCTATCTATCTATCTATCTATCTATCTATCTATCTATCTATCTATCTATCTATCTATCTATCTATCTATCTATCTATCTATCTTTCTATCTATCTATCTATCTATCTGTCATTTATCTATTTATTTATCTGTTATCTATCAATCTATCTATCTATCTCATATCTATCTATCTATCTATCTATCTATCTATCTATCTATCTATCTATCTATCTATCTATCTATCTATCTATCTATCTATCTATCTATCTATCTATCTATCTATCTATCTATCTATCTTTCTATCTATCTATCTATCTATCTGTCATTTATCTATTTATTTATCTGTTATCTATCAATCTATCTATCTATCTATCTGTGATTTATCTATTTATTTATCTGTTATCTATCAATCTATCTATCCACACAATTTATTTTCTATGGCTTATTGTCACTTTTTCTTGGCTGTGCTCGATCATCTGCTGGTTGTATTGTTTTAACCCCTTAATGACCAAGGATTATTTTTTGTTTTTTCACGGTCGCATTCCAAGAGTCGTAACTTTTTTTTTATTCCGTCGACATAGCCGTATAAGGGCTTGTTTTTTGCGGGACGAGTTGTATTTTGTAATTGCACCATTTTTAGATGCTTAGAATATATTGATTAACTTTTATTAACTTTATTTTAGGAGAGAATTGAAAATAAGCAGCTATTCCAGCATTCATTTTCACGTTATAAATTTACGCCGTGTACTATGCAGCGGAAATAACATGTTAACTTTATTCTATGGGTCGGCACAATTACGGGGATACCAAATATGTAAGGGTTTTATATGTTTTTTCTACGTTTGCACATTAAAAAACCTTTTAGAAAAAAATTACTTGTTTTTGCATCGCCGCGTTCCAAGAGCCGTCATTTTTTTATTTTTCCGTCGATGTGGCCGTATGTGGGCTTGATTTTTGCGGGCCAATGTGTAGTTTTCATTAGTACTATTTTGGAGTACATAGGACTTATAGATTAACTTTTATTTTATTTTTTATGGGGGGAATGGGAGAAAAGAGAGAATTTGGCCTTTGTTTTTTGCGGTTTTTTTGGACGCCGTTCATCCAGCGGTTTAATTAATGTGTTAATTTTATTGGTCAAGTTGTTACGATCGCGGGGATACCATATATGTGTATGTGTGATTTGTTTTGACACTTATACTGAATAAAACCACTTTTTGGGCAAAAAAAGTAGTTTTATTTGATTTTGACTGTAATTATTATTATTTTTTTCTACAAACTTTATTTAACTGATTGACATTTTTTTTTTTTAGTCCCATCAGGGAACTTCACTATGCGATCTTCTGATCGCATATATAATGCTTTGGTATACCAAAGCATTATTGCCTGTCAGTGTAAAACTGACAGGCAACCTGTTAGGTCATGCCTCCGGCATCGCCTAACAGGCAGATGCTGAAGGCAGACCTGGGGGTCTTTGTTAGACCCCCGGCTGTCATGGAAACCCGACGGCGACCCGCGATTTGTTTGCGGGGGCGCCGATCGGGTGACAGAGGGAGCTCCCTCCCTCTGTCAAACACATTAGATGCCGCTGTCACTATTGACAGTGGCATTTAATGGGTTAAACTGCCGGAATCGAAGCGCGCTTTGATTCCGGCAGTTGCAGCAGGAGCCAGGCTGTGTATAACAGCCGTGCTCCTGCCGCTAATCGCGTGTGTACACTGTCAGTACCCGCGCCATCACAGGACGGATATATCCATCCTCCTGCGCGAACTAGCAGCTGCTGAGGACGGATATATCCGTCCTTCGGCGTTAAGGAGTTAAAAAATATTATCGTTGTCGGCAGCACAACTCCCTGTGTAAACAGGGAGACGCGCTGCCGACATAATAATAATGTATAGGGACGAGCGATCGGAGTAACAACCGCTCGTCCCAATCCATAGCTCCATGTGACAGGAGCAAACGAGCGCCGATCAACGATGTCTCGTTGATCGGCACTCGCTGCACCGGTCTATTGTCGGCTGATGTAAAATGGCCTTTAGTGTTTGTTTCCACCTTTATGCCCTTTACATTCCCCTTTGTTTGCTAACAATGCAGTTCCTCTGGATAGGGGTTCCATACATAGAACCTACATACTGTGTGTTCTCACCAACCTAATAGCAAGGAGAATAGGAGAAACTATGAATGTTTGCTTCTATGGTATGTGTGCCCTTGCACCCACTGCTGTGGTCCATAGCATGGGTGCACAGGGATGTTCTGCTATAAATGTTACTGTAGCTACACGATACTGATAGTCACAAGGTGCTTATTTTTTGTTAGTTTGTTTTTTCACAAACATTCTTTATATTTTTTTACAGTATATAAAAAGCAATGCAAACTTAAATATATTTTCACATGTTTATAGTTTAAGATCAGCCAAAGAATCCACTATTCTTTTGTCGGGATGCCGTTTTAACCCTTACAACTATACGTTTTTCTTGTTCTGTTTCTACAAATATGGTTTTCATTTTGAAGTTTATCCATGGATAAGGCCCTTCACCAGCTTTGTTAGATACTGTGTAAACATCCCATTTCCCCGGCCTCTTCCAGCATTATCCCAAATTTCCTTTGTCTGCTATGAGAGAACAGTAGGCTGATCTATGAGAATTTAGTTGAAGAGTGTTATAAATGAGCATTTGCACTATCCACAGTTAGTTATGTGTAGTGTTTACAATGCGTTACAGATTATTTGTCCATAGAGTAATACTTTGCCATAACTAGCAGTAGTTTGTATGTATGTAAATTTAAAGGGGGTTTTCATCACATTTTCACATCCCAAACTGCTGATACAGCTATATAGGGAAGGATGATAGTCTTTCAAACATACCTATTTGGCGCAAATGAGCATACTTTGATCCATGAAAAAGTGCTTTTATTTCCCCGCTCCGTATGCACAGGAACACTCAAGAGTCCTGCAATCCAGGAAGTGTCCTGCATTCTAAGCAGAAACCAGGTAAAATAAAGGACACTTCCTGAATTGCATGACTCTTCAGTGCTTATTTGCATAAGGCACCCGGTGGAATAAAAGCACTTTATGGTTCACCATAGGCTGTATTAGGTATGTATCAAAGACTGTCATCTGATCTTATAAACTGGTATTGGCGGTTTGAGAAACTGAAACTGAAATTTGATGACAGACTACCTTTAAATTCAGGCTAGTAAATATAGGATACTAATTATATTTAGAACATACCCTTAAAATTGCTCAGTTGGATAAACAACAAACGACCAGAATTCTAACCTGTGACAGTGGAGGCCATTAATTCTTGTTTTATCTTACATCTATTGTATGCAACGTTCCTTGTTAGGGATAAAAGTCTGTATGATCGAATGGTATTTTGGTGAGGATGGGTGTGCCTTTGTCAGCAAGGTGATAGGTATAAATATTTTACCTACTTACCAACTGTAATTGGTATTTAAAACTAAGGGTATGTGCACACGAGAAGTGCCTTTTACGTCTGAAAAGACAGACTGTTTTCAGGAGAAAACAGCTGCCTCGTTTCAGACGTAAAAGCTCGTCCTCGCATTATGCGAGGTGTCTTTGACGCTCGTAAATCTTCAGCTGCTCTTCATTCACTTCAATGAAGAACGGCTCAAATTATGTTGCAAAGAAATGTCCTGCACTTCTTTGCCGAGGCAGTAATTTTACGCGTCGTCGTTTGACAGCTGTCAAACGACGACGCGTAAATGACAGGTCGTCTGCACAGTACGTCGGCAAACCCATTCAAATGAATGGGCAGATGTTTGCCGACGTATTGTAGCCCTATTTTCAGACGTAAAACGAGGCATAATACGCCTCGTTTATGCCTGAAAATAGGTCGTGTGAACCCAGCCTTATTGATATTAGATCAACATTAAGTAAATTAGGGGCCAGAAGCATTTATAGACATGGCTTCCAGTCCTGGGGTACTTTCGGAGGTTCTGTACTTGAATTAGGGATGGAATGCAGAATAGTAGAAAAAAAGGTGGTAATGTGCATAGAGACAGAAAACTTGTATTAGTAAAGGATAGTTTTATGGGGGAATTAGGCTACCAAGTACATGCTGGCCCACAGATATCATAAGTGGTGTAATTCTAGCCAATGTCTAAGTTTAAATTTAGGCTAATTTCTTGACATACAGTATGTTGCGATAAATTTATGCCTGCATAGGCCCGATTTGATAAATCTGTCACAACATTAACTTTAACACTTGCTCAAATTATGCCAGTTTTTTACGCCAGGGTCTGTGTTTAGAAGAGAAATGACTTTTATTCTCGTTTGCAACTTTTTAATTATATTCATATGTCTTAATTCTGGCCAAGCAGTAAGCCACACCCACTTCTACCTCCACTATTACAAACTGTCACGCATAGCACAAATGCCACTAAATGATGGCGCAAATTATTAATACATTTTTCGCACAGCAGATAAGACGCTAATTTAGTGTAAAATGCACACAAAAAAAGCGCAAATACATTGATAAAAGTGGGAATATTCTATTCTGTCACAAGTTGGTATTAGGCTTTGTTCACATCTGTGCTAGGGTCCCGTTCCGATGTTCTGTCGGAGCGGGACCCTGACTGACACAAACGGAAACCAAACGGAAACCAAAGGATTCCATTTCCATCAACATTGATTTCAATGGTGACGGATCCGGTGCCAATGGTTTCCGTTTGTCTCAGTTGTGCAGGGATTCCGTAGTTTTGACAGAATCAATAGCGTAAACCATTGGCACCGGATCCGTCACCATTGAAATCACCTAATCGCCCAAGTCTCCTAAATCCAAGGGAAGTTACTGTGTAATAGACAATACAATGTGGTCATTTTTATAGATAATGTTGCCATTGAGGAATCAGGTGGAAGTTTGAGTCAAGTTATGGTGGTCTATTTTTACCTAATAGAGACTGTGAAACCTCATGATCTGCAATCACCAACCTCAAGGATGGGGTAATGATAATATTATCTAGACGTTTGCGTGAGAATTACTATGACTGGGCTTTAAGGAGGAAGTCTAGAAGATATCCCAACTTTAGCTTTGATAGGGTGATTGATGATTTTAAAGCGATCTAGTACTGTTTTACTAGATTGGTAAGCCACAATCATGCGCTGCCCTTAATTTTGTCAAATAGATAGCGATCTGACGATATATGTAACATTTTTATGAATACTAGTCTAGCACTTCACTTAATTCATGTAATTTTACAGAAGCTGCAACCAGTTAACACCTAAATTTAATGTTTTGTATATTTATTATTAGCTTTTCTGTAGACTGGCTCATTTTGCTTAAGATGTGAGGATAAATACGATGACATAAGGAAAGAGGAATATTCACACTACAGCTAATAACCAAAATAAAAAGAATAATTGGAACAAAATGCAGCAGTAATGACTCACAGTGTCGGACTACATTTCCTTGAGTCCATCAAAGGATATAGATTTGAGGGCCTACCCTCCATATGTACAGAACATATGCCCATCTTCCTTATTAGATAAAAAAAAGAAGTATTGCATGAGGGGCTGGGGCCATCAAAAGAACCTTTGGTACTCTGGTGGGTCACTCCAAACCTGCACAGGCATATTCGTAGGTTTTGTTTGAGTACTCTGGTCTCCTCAAACATTACAAATAAATATATAGCGATACTTCCAGAACAGATATACTCCTTATGTAGAGCGATGAAGTTCCTATATAAGAGAGCAAGCCACAGTTGCCTCCATATCAGTGTGCCAGCCACAGATGCACCTATATGAGTCAGACAAAAATACACCATAACAATGTGGCCGATTTAGAACCTCCCCATAAAAGTCAGTTACAGTTCCCGTTATAAGAAAGTACCAGCCACAGTTACCCCGTAAAAAAAAAGCCAAGCTTTGTATTTATCTCTTTCACATGGATTGGGTAAGCTGTGCTCAGATGTGCTGATGTCGCAATTTAACATTCTCATTTCCATGCTGAACATAATCACAACAAAATATGTCAGACACAGCCCAATACCGAGATGTATTTGAGTTGTAACACGGTGTGTCTTTTACCTTTTCTTTTTTTTTTTAATAAGGAAATTAGATTGTGAGCAGCACTGGGAAGGGAACAGGCTTGAGTGCATTCTGCATTGTCAGAAATATATATAACTGTAATAAATAATAAATTCACACCAAATCGTGCAATTTTTGGGAAGCATTGAGATAAGACATACTGGTCCTTATCGTTCTCTTTGTTACTTCTGACTTGGTGCCTCAGACATAACGTTTCTAGTGTGGTATGAGCTATAAAATCATTGCAGCAAGGAAGGGGTTGAATTCTCCTGAAATGCAGACATAGTCCCTTTCTCACATGCAGAGCTGGAATCTGCTCTCAGGTCCGGCCTGCTTTCTCCCAAGATAACATTATCTTATCTCATAGTAGGAATTCCCAGGACAGTTTCTATTACCCAGTGCTGATCCTGATTGCATTTGGTCTCTGAAAGCCACATTGTATCCTGGGCAAAACAGGCTCCACAAAGTGCTTTGTAACATATTTAACAGAAGAACAGGCACTTCCCTGCGCTTTAAATCAATTGCAATCATTTTTTTCCCTCTTTCACTAGGCCTGTCTACTTTAATGCTGACAAAATAAAGAGAGAGAATTCCATGCATATCTGAGCAAAGCTGTGCTGCTTCTTACTCTTGTCAAACCCTAATCTCCCCTAAAATGGACTGGTCCAGGGGGGATTGGCCCAGTTGGCCTTTTTGCTGTCATTCCATCCCTTCTCACTAAGGGGGTTTTGATCCCTCTTTGATACAGGGTGCCAGCCCGGAGGTGATTGATTGACTCCTGGCTGGATATTAATAACTTGCACTTTTCCACGTTCCGCCCAGCTGGAAGCCCCCGCGCATCTGAAACTGAGGGGGGATTAGAGAAAGTGTTGGATTTGTGTCTGGGAAAGGGGGAGATGTACAAATCCGCACAGCTTCAGAGATTCTCAAAGTGTTAGACATCTGTTTAGGCCTCAAATTGATGGGGTGACATATTGATAAGAGATCTCCTATAATGTCTTTAGGATACTTTGTATGCTCTCACTGTGGTGGACCTGTTAGATATATTCCACATCCCTGGCCCTTAATCCACTCAAATCACAAACAATGACATTTTGGAATAATTTAAAGAATATAAAAAGGTTTAAAGAGTTTAACTTCAGCCTAAAAGTAAGTTATTTTGTAGACTGTGGTATATTTTAATGAAATAAGCTTATCCCCCAAAGTATTATTCTGAGCATATGCTGTCCAGACTGAGGTTTCTTCACTAGAATACTATGTCAAAATAAAAAATTATCATGAAAGAGAGGAAAAGGATACATATGAGTGCTAAGTCCATACCATATGAATTGTAGAATATTTTCTTGGTGTTGAATCCCCCAATGCTTGCGGCAGGCACAGTTCTTAAAAATGTGTCATTGGGGAAAAACTTAAAGAGGCTCTGTCACCAGATTTTGCAACCCCTATCTGCTATTGCAGCAGATAGGCGCTGCAATGTAGATTACAGTAACGTTTTTATTTAAAAAAAACGAGCATTTTTGGCCAAGTTATGACCATTTTTGTAGTTATGCAAATGAGGCTTGCAAAAGTCCAAGTGGGTGTGTTTAAAAGTAAAAGTCCAAGTGGGTGTGTATTAGGTGCGTACATCGGGGTGTTTTTAATACTTTCACTAGCTGGGCGCTCTGATGAGAAGTAACATCCTCTTCTCTTCAGAACGCCCAGCTTGTGACAGTGCAGATCTGTGACGTCACTCACAGGTCCTGCATCGTGACGGCCACATCGGCACCAGAGGCTACAGTTGATTCTGCAGCAGCATCAGCGTTTGCAGGTAAGTCGATCTTACCTGCAAACGCTGATGCTGCTGCAGAATCAACTGTAGCCTCTGGTGCCGATGTGGCCGTCACGATGCAGGACCTGTGAGTGACGTCACAGATCTGCACTGTCAGAAGCTGGGCGTTCTGAAGAGAAGAGGATGTTACTTCTCTTCACAGCGCCCAGCTAGTAAAAGTATTAAAAACGCCCCGATGTACGCACCTAATACACGCCCACTTGGACTTTTACTTTTAAACACACCCACTTGGATTTTTGCAAGCCTCATTTGCATAACTACAAAAATGGTCATAACTTGGCCAAAAATGCTCGTTTTTTAAAAATAAAAACGTTACTGTAATCTACATTGCAGCGCCTATCTGCTGCAATAGCAGATAGGGGTTGCAAAATCTGGTGACAGAGCCTCTTTAAGTGATCGCAGAGAAACATCAATGTCCCTGCATTCTTGATGATCCCTCTAAGTCTTGGTCGGTAAAATTTGATCAAGCTTTTTCTCCTGACAGTAACTGACGTGGGCCTGAGTCCACATGTATTATAATGTTATATAAAAGAGATTATTTAGCGCTTATGTTTCTTCACTAATATGCTGTAATGCTATGATGTTGTTGACCTCTCCAACAACAAATGGCTCACAATTGTGTACACAGCAATTTGTACAAGTGATATGAGAAGTAAACTTCCTCTTTTAGAGGAACTGTATGAAGACATAACACATTATGGCTCAGAGCCTGGGAACTGCTGGAGCCAAGCATGAATTAGCAGCCGAGACTAGAATGGAGCACTACGCTCCAGCATGTGCTGTGTACAGATCCCCAGCCTCCTGAGCACTGCAGATCTTTCAGAGTCGGTACTTGGGGCTTTTGTCACTGTTACAGCCCTCAGCTTTTTGGCACTGGCTGAGGGTCTAATGCGTTCCCCTGTGAATGGGACGGATTCTTCCTCAGCTTTCCATTACAGCATGACAAAGCCACCGCCTGCTTTTCGTTTTCTTACACAGCTATGGATCTAAATGCTGTTACATTTATGCCTTATTATTTTTTATTTGTCTTCCAGACTTTGTGTTCCAAAAAAATAATGGAAGCAGATGGGAAAGTAGGGGAGAAATAAAGCTATTTCGGATCTGATTCAACACTTATTCATCTATGATCAGAGGAGTTTGTACTTAACTCATATTTATATTAATTCAATAGTTGCCTTATTCTCTTGCTACAGTTTATGATTTAGTTGTCAATCATAGTATTGTATAATTTATATCATAGTTCAAGGAAAATGAAAAAAAAACATGAACGTTCATTTTGTGTACTGTACTGATAAAGGCTTTGTACTAGATACTTGTATATTTTTATGTGAGTTATACATGCAAATAAATCTGTTATTATAGAGAAAATCATCAATATGATCCAAAATGGAGCTTTTAATATATGGTGCAACAGTTTGAATAAGCAGAAAGGGTTGTGGGTTTGATCTAGAATTAGGTGATATTCCAGGATTGCCAATGTACCAAGTTAACTGATCATCAAAATATGGCAATATTGAAAACATCCATTATTGCTGTTTTCTGGCTCTGCCTCCTTACCCCATGGCATATTAAAACTTTTACCTAATGATCTACCTTACATGACCAGAGAAAGAGAAAAAAAAGAGCGAGAGCGAGAGAAAGAAAGACAGAGAGACAGAAAGAGAGAAAGAGAGAGAGAGTGAGAGGCCGCCCTTTTATCTTTACAAAAAGAGTTGAATGTTACATCTCAAAATGATCAATTCTGTCCACCTATAACGAGTAACATCCTGGAACGTATACATTGCTTTTGCAAGACTGAAAATATCCAGATCTATTTCAGCTAAAGGCCTGTTCACATCAACGTTGTCTTTCCGTTGAGGGGTTCCGTCGAAGGTTTCCATCAGGGGAACCACTCAACGGAAAGGCAAACAGAAACCCTAGCTTCCATTTGCATCATAATTGATCTTTCCGTTGAGGGGTTCCCCCGATGGAAACCTCCAACGGTACCCCTCAACAGAGTGACAACGCTGATGTGAACACAGCCTAAAACAGCTTTGACGGTTTTCACCAAGAGGACAAACCAGTTTCATATATAATGCTTCAAAAGATTGTACATTTGTTTTGTAAGGAGCAATCTGCGCTATTTAACTTTTCCCAGTTGAGCCTCACCTGCCAAACCCTGGCACAGTAACAGTTGGTATAACATCACTTCCAAGGAAACATTCAAAAGCTGCAGCCACTCCAACAAGTCTAATTAAAATGTATTTAATGGCTAAATTACTGGGCAGCGGAGTCAGTAAAGTGCATTCTACTATCCGCTTCAGTGGCATCTCTAGGCCAGGGCACCTGAGACATGGGTCACAGGTGTTATAATTTGTAGATATCCTGCAGTGAGGGAAAGAGAAAATAAAGACGATGCAGAAAACCCCAGAGGAGACTCCATGACAGTTTATATCAGATTGAGTAGAAGCAAACAATACTATCAGAGAAGTCAATGGGCTTAAGGGCCTTTCACACCTGCCGATATTCGGCCGGTGCAGTGAGCACCGATCGACAAGACATAGTTGATCGGTGCTCGTTTGCCCCAGTCACACGGAAGTATGTATGGGGACGAGCGGTCGTTACTCCGATCACTCGTCCCCATACGTTATTATCATGTTGGCAGTGCGTCTCCCTGTTTACATTAGGGAGATGTGCTGCCGACAACGATAATATTGTACTTTTTTTAAACGATACGATCAGCAGATGATCGAGCGTTTGCTCATTCATTGCTCATTCATCTGCTGATCACTGCCCTGTTTATGCAGTGAAATTATCGGGAACGAGCGTTCATTGAATGCTTGTCTGCCCGATAATCGCCCAGTGTAAAAGGGCCTTTGCGGTCAGATTAATGCTGTATTCCATTGTACAGTCTGCATTGTGATTATATGCTGGATACCGCCTATTCATGGACTGTGTTTTATAATGCAGCTCAGCTTCATTTTAATAATCCTATACAACCCCTTCAAAGTGTTGGTTCACCTCTACCATTGGTTAATCTGCACTCATCTACAGTATTAGGAAATTGCATATGGCAATATTATTAAAATCACTCACTTTACAATTTGTAAATAATAATATCTAATAATACCTTCACAGACTGTGTTTCCTTTAGAAGAATAAAGGCTCTGTATACCTTCTGACTATTAAATAGCATAATATTGTAATAGTGATCTGTACATATGGATTACTCAACACATGTCCCAAATTTATGTCATTTTGGTGATATTTTCAAGTTTTTGACGTGTTAACTTGTTCAATCTACGGGTTGATAATCAGTCTTTATGATATGGCTGGGTAAAACTTAAGTATGCAGAACCCCTTCATCCCCTTTACATGTGTGGGATAGCTTTAGACAACTTTTCGAATCTATTGATATGGCATTAGATTTTACTATACACTGACCATTGTATACTCCATGTGATTTACAAGATGATCCATACATAAAGTAATTGTGTTTTGAAACTATGTGTGTTTAATAAAGATTTATATATTTTAAACATAAGATTTTGATTTCTAATTTTTATAGAATATATATCTATCTTTTTGCCTATTTATACCCTTTGTTTAAAGACCAGTGTAGTAATAGGGAGCAAATAATCACTAAAATTCATAGGGTACTATAGCAAGGTCAGAAATGAGATGTCCGGACTGGACTGTAGTAGTTTAAATGGTAGCATAACTTTTTTTTACTCAGCAGCAAACAAGTAGTGTGATGTAGCACATATTTTGCATAAAGTAGGACCCATATAGGAGTTCTAGAGGGCAAAACGCCACCATTATGGTTTTTCCTCATAACAATAAATGATGTGCTTGCACCTGAGAGGACCCCTTCAATCAGAGGTGTAACTCCTGGGCCCCAATGTAATATCTGTAACTGCCCTCCCCACCTACCGTGTGTCATTTTCTAATACCGGTGTCTTCTTATGTGCAAAAGGGGTCTTTAGAAAACATCAGGTTACCGGGCACAGGTGCCACTGCTACCTCCTGCCTCAACCTCTGGGGCCCATAGCAGTTGTTATGACTGCTTTAGCTATGCAAAACACAGTATCTGCAATTTTATATTTAATGTGAATGCTTAATAGAACAAATGTTGGGTTGAAATGTTACACATGTTTGGTAAATAAAACCTTTTGTTTTGTACTACAGGAAAGTACTGTGGTTCTTTCGATTCTGGATATGTGGATGGTTGCTTGGTCTAAGCCCTTATTCACACGACAGGGTTTCCCGGCCGGGTGACGGCCGTTCATAAATCGGCCGTCACCCGGCTGCATTAGGAACAATAGACCCCTAATGGGGCTATTCACACGACCGATTTTTTGATGGCCCGGGAAACCTGGCAGTCAAAAAATGGGACATGCTCTATTTTCGGCCATTTACCCGGCCGCCCGGCTCCCATAGAAGTCTATGGGGCCGGGTAATACACGGCCATCACCGGAATGTGCCAGGAGTGATGGCCATGTATTCCGTCGCTCGTGCTCGCTCTCCTCCTCCTCACAGTGCAGAGTGCATGTGAGGAGGAGGAGGGTCTTTTTACGCTCCCTGTAGAAGTCGGAATGTCCAATCCCCGGCCGTGGATTGGGGATTCCACTACAGGAGAAGTGAGTGACTACGCTGTCCATATATGGACACAGCGACGTCACTCACTTCTGAAGCGGAATCCCCGACACCTTGGCCGGGGATTCCGCTACAGGAGAAGTGAGTGACTACGCTGTCCATATATGGACACAGCGACGTCACTCACTTCTGAAGCGGAATCCCCGACCCCGTGGCCGGGGATTCCGCTACAGGAGAAGTGAGTGACTACACAGTCCATATATGGACACAGTGACGTCACTCACTTCAGAAGTGGAATCCCCGACTCTGTGGCCGGGGATTCCTCTCCAGGAGAAGTCAGTGACTAAACTGTCCATATATGGACATTGAAGTCAGTGACTTCTCCTGGAGGGGGGAGGAATGGGTGCAACCTACATGGGGCTGTGTGACATTACCTGCAGGGGGCTGGGTGGCATTGCCAACAGGGGGCTGGGTGGCATTACCAACAGAGGGCTGTGTGGCATTACCTACAGGGGACTGGGTGATATTACCTACAGGGGGCAGGGTGGCATTACCTACAGGGGGCAGGGTGGCATTACCTACAGGGGGCAGGCTGGCATTGCCAACAGAGGGCTGTGTGGCATTACCTACCTGTGTGGCATTACCTGTGTCCCGAGTGATGGCCGGGTCTACCGTCGCTCGCGCACTCTCTCCTCTTCCTCACAGCGCAGAGTGCATGTGAGGAGGAGGAGGGACTTTGTTTGCTCCCTGTAGGAGTCGGAATCCCCAATCCCCGGCCGGGGATTGGGGATTCCGCTACAGGAGAAGTGCGTGACTACAATGTCCATATATGGACACAGCGAAGTCACTCACTTCTGCAGCGGAATCCCCGACACTATGGCCGGGGATTCCGCTACAGGAGAAGTGAGTGACTACACTGTCCATATATGGACACAGCGATGTCACTCACTTCTGCAGCGGAATCCCCGACGCTATGGCCGGGGATTCCGCTACAGGAGAAGTGAGTGACTACGCTGTCCATATATGGACACAGCGACGTCACTCACTTCTGAAGCGGAATCCCCGACCCCGTGGCCGGGGATTCCGCTACAGGAGAAGTGAGTGACTACACAGTCCATATATGGACACAGTGACGTCACTCACTTCAGAAGTGGAATCCCCGACCCTGTGGCCGGGGATTCCTCTCCAGGAGAAGTCAGTGACTAAACTGTCCATATATGGACATTGAAGTCAGTGACTTCTCCTGGAGGGGGGAGGAATGGGTGCAACCTACATGGGGCTGTGTGACATTACTTGCAGGGGGCTGGGTGGCATTGCCAACAGGGGGCTGGGTGGCATTACCAACAGAGGGCTGTGTGGCATTACCTACAGGGGACTGGGTGACATTACCTACAGGGGGCAGGGTGGCATTACCTACAGGGGGCAGGGTGGCATTACCTACAGGGGGCAGGCTGGCATTGCCAACCGAGGGCTGTGTGGCATTACCTACCTGTGTGGCATTACCTGTGTCCCGAGTGATGGCCGGGTCTACCGTCGCTCGCGCACTCTCTCCTCTTCCTCACAGCGCAGAGTGCATGTGAGGAGGAGGAGGGACTTTGTTTGCTCCCTGTAGGAGTCGGAATCCCCAATCCCCGGCCGGGGATTGGGGATTCCGCTACAGGAGAAGTGCGTGACTACAATGTCCATATATGGACACAGCGAAGTCACTCACTTCTGCAGCGGAATCCCCGACACTATGGCCGGGGATTCCGCTACAGGAGAAGTGAGTGACTACACTGTCCATATATGGACACAGCGATGTCACTCACTTCTGCAGCGGAATCCCCGACGCTATGGCCGGGGATTCCGCTACAGGAGAAGTGAGTTACTACACTGTCCATATATGGACACAGTGACGTCACTCACTTCTGAAGTGGAATTCCAGACCTGTGGCAGGGAATTCCTCTCCAGGAGAAGTGAGTGACTACACTGTCCATATATGGACATTGAAGTCAGTGACTTCTCCTGGAATGTGGGGGGGGGGATGGGTGCAACCTACAGGGGGCTGTGTGGCATCACCTACAGGGGACTTGGTGGCAACCACTACAGTGGACTTGGTGGCATCACCTACAGGGGGCTGGGTGGCATTACCTACAGGGGGCTGGGTGGCATCACCTACAGGGGCTGGGTGGCATCACCTACAGGGGGCAGGGTGGCATTACCTACAGGGGTCTGGGTGGCATTACCTACAGGGGGCTGTGTGGCATTATCTACAGAGAGCTGTGTGTGGCAACAAATTTAAATGAAATTCATCCGATTTTAAAACGGACAGGGAAAAAAACGGATGCAAATCGGGTCCAAATCGGCCGGAAAAACGGTAACACGGCCCGGAACGGAATCGGAACGGATGCAAACCGGCCGGGAAAATCGGCCGATTTTCCCTGCCGACACTGTCGTGTGAATGAGGCCTACGTCTATGTATTATGGGCACTCTATTTTTTGATGTGGAATATTGGGATATTTCTATAAAGTAGTGCTGCTGTTCTAAGTAATTATTTAATGTAAATGCACTATTTTTTCAACAGGTTCTCAGAATCAGTTTGTTTTTAAGATTACAGCTTGCAATTTCCTAAAAGTTTTAACAGAATCGTTACCTTTAAAAGTAGAGGAGATAAGATAAAAAGGGCTGAGGGGAATTTATAATTTCCTATGGTTTCCTTGCAGTAGCTGTCAGTAGAATACAGAATTAGGTTTACTGCAGCATGAATATTCTCAATGCTGACACAGACTGTTGCCCCTTTGAAATGTGAACATGTTAGATTCCCCGCAGCTTTGCATGATATTATCAAATCATTCCCATTTATGAATAGATCGATTTTGATAAATAAATTAGTTAAATACTAGTAATGCAATTCCTTAAAGAACCTGTGGAACTATTGCAGGTGTGTGGAGGTGCAAAGCTCAAGGGGCCCATAATAGCCAGGGTACTTGTTTTTAGTTATATTGCAGGACCATATTTACCAACAGTGGCGGATCCTCATTGGGGCAGTTCGGGCAGTCGCCCAGGGCCCAAGGCTCCCAGGGGGCCCATGGCCGCCTGAACCACATGGGTCCCCTCATGCCCGGTGGCATCACTAGCACCGGAGGGGGCCCCGGTGCTAGCGACAGCCACATTAACTTGTATCCTCAGGACTCAGATACAAATGAATACTATAGGTTACAGCCTATAAGGCGCTAGGAAGACTCCCTGCGCAGGCCGGGGTGATGACATACTGCATCACGCCGGTCTGCGCATGCGTCCGGCCTGGAGGATGCACATGCGTTCGGCCAGAGCAGCCGTCGCGGGAACGGGGCAAGGTAAGTACAATATATATATATATATTTTAGGGGAGATAGTGCTGTATGGCCCTATATACAAGGGGGAAGCGCTGTTTGGCCCTATATACAAAGGGGGAGCACTGTGTGACACTATATACAAGGAGGAGCGCTCTGTGACCCTGTATACAAGGGGGAAGTGCTGTGTGGCCATATATACAAGGGGGGAGCACTGTGTGGCCTTATATACAAGTGGGGAAAGCGCTGTGTGGCCATATATACAAGGGGGAGTGTAGTGTGGCCCTATATAAAAGAGGGGAGCGCTGGGTGGTCCTATATACAAGGGCGAGTGCTGTGTGGCCCTATATACAAGGGGGGAGTGCTGTGTGGCCCTATATACAAGGAGTAGCACTGTGTGGCCCTATATACAAGGGGGAGCATTGTGTGCCCCTATATACAAGGGGGAAGCGCTGTGTGGCCCTATATACAAAGGTGGAGCACTGTGTGACACTATATACAAGGAGGAGCGCTCTGTGACACTGTATACAATGGGGGGAGTGCTGTGTAAACCTATATACAAGGGGGGAGTGCTGTGTGGCCATATATACAAGGGGGGAGCGCTGTGTGGCCTTATATACAAGAGGGGAAAGCGCTGTGTGGCCATATGTACAAGGGGGAGTGTAGTGTGGCCCTATATAAAAGAGGGGAGCGCTGTGTGGTCCTATATACAAGGGGGAGTGCTGTGTGGCCCTATAAACAAGGGGGGAGTGCTGTGTGGCCCTATATACAAGGGGGAGCACTGTAAGACACTATATACAAGGGGGAGTGCTATGTGTGTGGCACTATGTACAGTGGGGCACTGTGTATGTGGTGCATTACTTTACAGTGTTTGACACAATTATATTCAGGGGTACAGTGTATGATACTGTATTCAGGGGCACAGTGTATGGTGCTATTATATTTAGGGGCACAGTGTGTGGCACCATGATAATTTTATCTTCGTTTATACGTGTGGAAATGTTGGAAAAGTGAGGAGCCAAAGACATCGGAGTGACGAATTCTGCAGAAATGGGTCATGGCCGGGAGAAGTAGTCATGAACTCTGGACCGGATGGAGGAGAAAAGAGGAAATAAAACTAAAAGAATCTGAGAAGTCGTCACATGTAAATCACTAGATTTATAGAGAATCTGTCACCTGTCCTGACATGTTTATTATAGGAAATCCTTGTATTTCACATAAAGTCTTTGTGCAGTCCAGGACTGATAGACAAGTCCCTTTGTTAGGAGGATGTTTTCCTGCATAGTGTAATACTGTCAGCGATGGTTGGAGACTGTCAATATGTAGGGGTACAGCCCTTTAACAAGGGGAATCAAAACACCCATTTGTTAATGCTTGAACAAAAAGGTAGTGTTAACAATAGTTACGGCACGGCAGGGTGGCGTGGAGAAGGGGGGCCCAAGTTTGGGTAACAGCCCAGGGCCTATGGTCTACTTAATCCGCTATTGTTTACCAAGCATTTAAATTACAAATCACGGAACATTTAAAGTCCCACTCCATGCACACCTATATATAAAAAATATATATTCTAAAAGGAGTGACTACAGGGATATTTTGTACTGGGAAATGGATGTGGGATGGTGTTCTATCATGTGCCATGACAACTGAGAAAGTGATGGGCCACTACCAGCTACTAGCTTAAATCAACTAACGAAATAACCCAGGCCCCTCCAATGAGTACAGATTTTTAACAAAGCCCTTCTTCTCTACAAATTAACTTACACATTGTACCCAGATACTCTCTGAAATATCTGCCCAGACAGCTTACCTGCCCAGTCCTTCATGTCTCCATAGAACATTAACTATGTGAACATAGGTAGTGTCAGCTTCTAGATCAGCCAGAGGGTGAAAAGATCATATTCTAACAAATAAGTCTAGCACATTGAGTTATTCTGGCCACACATGTTGAGATAATTGAAACAATATTTAGCAAATGGAATTATCTGGAAACTTGAATAACCTGAAAACAAACGTATTATTCTTTTTTAAAATGCAGTCAGTTGTCGGTCACTGATAATCTTTGTCCAACAACTTTGAGATGTCCAGTTTGCAAACAAGCCAAAAATTATGTAAGTGTTATGGAATTGCAATTTGAGCGATTTCATAAAGGCTGCTGGAGAGTGCCGGGAGAGAGCGTGCACACAAAACCGCAACCTCGAATCTGCCACAACTCTGATCGACAGTGTCTAAGGCGACCCTAAGGTGTTCGCCAGAGCTGACTGCAAGGTGGGATGGATTTTGCTGCTTAGGACCCAGGTTGTTTTAGCAGAGTTCAGCTATGAATAGGAGGTGCAATGCAGACTAACCTGAGCAGGAAACCAGACAGCCAGGGTTTAAACAGAAACTACAAATCAGAAGGCAAGCGGATATCAGGAATATCAAAGGTCAAAAATGGCCGGGAGCAGATAATCCAAAATCAGCAACCAAGGGATTAACGAGAGACAAGCCGAGGTCTGTTCTTAAAAGGTCCAGAATTCAGGAGTGCAGGTAATGTAGGAAGCTTGATCAGTCACCAGAAGTCAGGAAAATTTACAAGCAAGGGAGAGGTGGAGGAGGTTGGGTATAAATACTAATTCTACACCTGAAGACAGTAAGACAGACAAAAGAGAAAGGTTCAAGGTAAAACAGACATGCCCAGAAGCCAGAACCATAGTCATGGTAACCTTAAGGGAACAGGCATTTTCCTGACATTAAGTCAATTAGTCAGAGAACTGCATGATCAAATCTTATTCCTAACATATAGCTAAATTAAGAGATCATACTTCCATTAATGGACCTTGTCCCATTAAAGATGCTAACCGGAGCATTAAAGGGGTTTTCCAGTTCCTAAAAATTGATGTCCTATTCTCAGGATAAGCCATCAAAAGCTGATTGATCGGTGTCCGACTCCTGGGAATCCCGCCAAACAACTGTTTTGAAGGGGGTGCAGCACTTGTACGAGCGCTGCTTCCCCATCATTTCTACTTGCTCACTGTGAATCGTTGACACAGATGTAGCAGTGATTCATACTATTGCAGCCTTCTCCTATTCACTTCAAACAACGACCGACCCATCTGCTATTGATGGCCTATCCTGAGGATAGACCATCAATTTTTAGGGACTGAAAGACCCCTTTAATAAAACAAATGTATATGAATACACCGGCAGGTTCTTTCTAAATGTTTTTTTTCTGGAGGCCTACAACTTCAACTCCAAATAACCTTTACTAACTTTCAAATACTTAAACTGATCATTTATTAGATAAAACTTTGCCGATCCCTACGATTTTGCCAGGATCTGATGAAAATCTAATGTGCATTAGGGCATTCTGGCTCTGCCTTTGGACTAAATAAGGATTTAGAATGTTGGGTGTCAGAAGTTAAGCAACAGTCAGCCAACAGTTATCTTGTGGCCGGCTATCCTTTAAAATTCAGGTAAAGCTTCTGTTAGAATTCGAGACTTATGAATAAAGAAGTTGTCTCAGGAAAGACATTAATGGCATATTACACTATGCCATCAATATCCAAATGGTATGGGTCTGACTGCTGTGACCCCTGCTAATTGCTAGAAGGAAGTGACAGTGGAACTAGATCGCCATGCCACTTCGTCTCCTGTTAGCTCTGCTTGGCATTCTCTGGGCAGCCGCATGGTTCGTTATTGACTATAATTGGCTGACCATGCCGCCTCAAAAGAGAAAGCTGAGCAGAGACTACATCAAAAGAATTGGCATGGCACCTTCCTTGTGCTGCTGCTACTTTGTTCTAAAGATTGTCTGGGGGTCACGGTGGTTAGTTTCCCCCTATCGGTCATTGATGGCCTTAAATGTCTCTTCTATGTCTCTCAGGCCCAATTTCATTTTTGGTGTTTTTCTCTTACATTTTTTTTTTTCTTTTTAAAACCTTTTGTACTATATGTCATTGAAGCTGTTAACGGGGAGTTTTATATGCAGAAATCTAAAGACACATTGATGGAACATCAAGAGTATTTTTCATAAGCAGGCTGTAACCACAACAGGTATTCTTGCATCTCCCCCTGTCTGCACCAAAGGTCTGTTCTTTGCTGTTCCATCTGGAAATAGCCATGTGGTTTAAATGAGAGTAGCCTGTGAAACGGGGTTAGACGTTTCAGTTGTTGGGGAGTAGAGGCGGGAGAGTCCGGAGGGAGGACAGGGTGACAAATCCTGGAACAAAGAGTGAGGCATTTTATTTATGAGCATCTTATTACAGGCCCTGTTTTGAATTTCTTTTTAAGACAGTCGTGTCTGGAAGAGTAAAATATGAGGGGAACATTGCCAGAGCAGTGATGCGGGATTTCACATCCTCTGACACAGAATAAAAGGGGCCTTGTGCTCAGCTGATACTCTGTATGTTTTAACCTCCTCTTTGTAACAGAAATAGACGTATCCTTAAAAAGCATGCATAATTTTACCCCTGAGCTGAAGTGACGGATATAATTATTGCAGGGTAGGAGACAGCACTGAATTTTCTAGATATCCAGATAGTTTTTTATTTCTAGAACTCTTTTGTTCATGATTCCAAGTCAGAGATTTTCCGATTTCACATTTGAAAAGAGTAGCATTTTATATGCATTAACTTGTAACCTGAATTTCTTAGATATCTCTCTAATAGGATTTCTTGATAGTTATTTTATATGTAATGGTTAAACCTTTTTTTAATTAGAATTCCTAGAATCTACTGTTCCAACTTTTTTCAACAGTGGCTATATTTTTTTTTCATATCAGCCATATTTAAAAGGAAACTATCTTCATGTTACCCTCATACTTGTAAATATGGCACTTAAAGGGGTTGCATGAGATTAGAAAAACATAGCTTCTTTCTTCCAGAAACAGCATCACTCTTGTCCAGTGGCTGTGTCAGGTATTGCAGCTCACCTCCATTCATTTGAATGGAGCTGAGTTGCAGTACCAGACATAGCCCATGGAGAAGAAAAATTCAGTTTCTGGTAGAAAACAGCAATGTTATCTAATCTCATGCAACCCCTTTAAAGGGATGCTGATTAGCGCTCGTATACTCCATTTAAAAGCGGAGAATAGTCCGAATGTAGGGAAATTAATGATTGCTAATAGGCTTGTTCGTCCCCATGCATTTGCCTCTTGTTGACAGCACATCCCCTATTTGCACAGGCAAATGTGCTGCCGACAATCTACCACTCTTTTAGCCACATAAAAGATCCGATCAGTTAGCTCATATGTCAGTCCGATCTGATTAATGGAAAAGTTCTATACAGCATGAGCCGGCATTAAAGAGAAGCACCTATATTTACGTTTCAGCTGAACATGGCATCGGCAGCTGCAACGTAAATATACTTAATGTGGAAGTCTAGGGGTTAAAATTATTAATACAGTAAAAAAAAAAACAATAGTACTAGGGTATACCAACTCAAAAGCCCCAGAATTTGACCAATACTTAAATAGCAAAACTACGCAGATGGATGTAAATCTTAAAACATAGCTTTTAATAAATATTCATTAAAATGTGTACCTGTGAAAATTCATAGAAACATCAATGTTCTTTCCTGCGATAACAAGGTAGCACATCTAAGCAGGTGCCACTGGAGTAAAAAATAATAATTGTCTTACCAGTTCTTGCAGATTTCTTTCAATTTCAAGTGGGTAGGTATATTCTAAACACATGAAAGGGGCAAAATCTTTCCCTATTGCACCCTATCTAGGCTAAAGATTCCCTATACTTCCAGTTATACAGGGTAGCTGCCCCGATAAGGGCCACCCCGTATGAAATCTCCTCCTCACAAAAACAGACAGCCCTAAAGGAACGCCTACCTAACAGTAGGTCACAAAAGACACATTTCATCCCAAAGTCTATTATGGACTCATTAGGGGCCAAAAAACAAGTAGTTCAAAGTTTTTGAAATGGGTTGCGATGTGTGTATTGTGCCAAAAGGGCTCTAGTAGGTAAGGTATGGAATATACTATACCGGATTTACATCTCAAGAGCCTGTAGGTAAAGAACATCAGGTTGTTTAGACTCTACCCATCAAGTGGGGCACAACTATTCTCGCTATTGTCTTTTTAATACTTATTCTAAACCATATATATATTGTAAGGCAACTAGGATAAATTTAAAGTTACATTTTCTGTAACTTCTCTGTTTATCCATTAGTAAGCTAATCTCATTGAGGTATCCACAAAAAGCAGCGGGGGAAAGGAAAATAGAAATTACACCAAAATGAGCAACCACCCCACTCGCACAACTGGTGCACATTCACACATTCAATATGATTATATTTTCTCATACTGGAAGAGGATGGGCCAGTGCTTGTTACCCAACCCATCTTATTTCCAAACCTTCCAGGAGAGAAGCAAAGCTATTCTTAGCTCCTTTCTTATGGGCCAGATTAGCAGCTGCATGCATTGCATCTACGATACATATGGCCTTGAATAATATAATTTATGACACAATTTAATGTCTACATTCCAAGGAAAGTACTGTAACATGCTGACTAATAGGCCAACAGTAACTTCCGCAGCACCTGAAGTAGACGTGGATCACTCCAGGATTTTTTAACAGGGGTAATTGTCCTATAATAGGGATATAAAAGCACATATATATATATATATATATATATATATATATATATATATATATATATATATATATATAGACAATTAGAAAATGGTATAGAAATTCCTCAGTGTGCAAAACTATCGGTTTCATGTTTCTATCTTCATCAGGTGACTCATATAGGGTTGCCACCTGCCCGGAATACCACTAGGGGAGCCGATATTAATTCCTGTGCCTTTGTTAAGTTTCGACAAGTAATATACTATGCTGTATTCATGCTTTGCCCACACACATTTAAACCTAGCGTTACGGTGGTTTATTGTAAATCTGAAAACAGTTTAGTGGACAGTGGACATTGAACAGCTATGGCAAACAGAACACCCCATCTTAGTGCACCAGCCTATGCATACCGTGTCTACACAATTAAAGGTGACAAATATATGAAAAACTCATGTGTTGTACATTTAGATTTGACAGCTTTGATACATTCTGATTGTAAACTTCAAATCCAACGGTGTCTGTCATAAAATAAAAATGATTAATTCTATGCATATATCATGAGTATTTCTGGAATGTTACTTATTTTAGATGCTCACGATTATTATTATTATTATTATTTTTAATTGTTGCATCTCTTTTAAATGTAAGTTTTATTTTCCTATTAAAGGGAACAGTCTCTGACTTTATGCTGCTTTCTCTGAGGGCAGCATAAAGTAGTGCCAAATACGCCAATTTCAGCAGTATGTCATTCATGTCTGATAGTTAAGAATTTAGGATAACTTACATTTTGAATGTTGCAGCGCGATGCGAGCGCTGGGAGGAAGGAGTCCGGCGTATTCATGACCGGCCGCCTTGCCTGCCCAGTCGCTGATGATTGACAGCTGTTCTCCTATTATTGTGAATAGGGAAAAAGCTTTCAATCATCAGTGGGGGGAGTAGGAGCTCATGGTTACGCCGGACTCCTTCCTCCCAGCACTCACATTGCGCTGCAACATTCATAATGCAAGTTATCCTAAATTACTAAAGTGTCAGACATAGTTACATACATAGTTACATAGTTTGTACGGTTGAAAAATGACAAAGGTCCATCAAGCTCAACCAAGGGATGGGAAAAGGGAAAGTTCAACCACGGGATGGGAAAAGGGAACTGACAGACCACTGAAATCAGCATGTCTGTCACTACTTTAGCGTGGGCAGCCTAAAGTCAGTGACAGGTTCACTTTAATGGACAATAAAGAAGAAATATTTTGTGTGCAAGAAAACATGTATTTTCTGCTCAGCCACCTTTTGATGTATTTCGTTAATGCTTCAGTCCGTAATGCAGCAATTCCATTGTACCTAAACCATGGCATTATGCCGTATCATGTGGTTCAAACGATAAATAAATATCTGACGGTAAACAGAAATGGAGTGAATATTAGAATTTGCTATGTCATTCAGGCAAATTACAATTAAAAAATATATCTATATTACAAAGGGGGAAATTAATTAAGACCGGTGTTACAAACACGTGCACCTCTTAATAAATTTGGTGCATTTTGGCCAAATCTGCTAAACCTGCTATGAGTAGATTTGCACTACAATTTGCACCATTTTCTGTGTTTAAAATCATAAATCTGTTGGAAAGTCACCCCCTCCTGGTTAAACCCACCCACATTTTCCAGCACTTTTCAGATGTGGTAAGAGGAGAGAAAAGTCGCAAATATGGTGTTCAAATAACTGGCATAAAGCTGATAATAAATTCCTCTCAAAGTGTTTTTATATGTGTTCTATGTATAATTCCTTGTTCCATGTTTATATATGTATTTTCAGTTAAAGCATGGTTTCTACACAATAGCAGCTAGTGGTTGTTATCGCCAAGGTATTTATTTTCCTTCTGTAGCAAATGTTTCAGACTACACCATCTAAGTTTATCTTTGAAGGTGCACACAGTCAGACTGTATGGAGCCTAAAGCCCTGCCATTAGACTCTTTTCACACGCTTTTAGTGGCCTCCGTTTGATTCTGGGAAAGGCTCCCAATGTATGTTAAACCGAGGTAGTGACATCGTCACCTAAAAACGATAATGGTATCCGTTTAACAGATATGTCATGCTCTCATGACACCTTTCATGACGTATTTTTTTAACGGATACTATTATAGCCTTCCGCTGACGGATGCCACCATTTGGCCTCTGTTTAACATATGTGTCACCCATTAGCTATATCGGCATCCGTTTAACAGATAGATCATAAAAATCTATAGAAAGCTAATGATGTATACATTTAATAGATACCTGTGAGAATGGCATCCTCTACTCATAGGCAATCATGTCAACAAAATGTATACATTTGACGTATATGTTTTTGACTGGATGCCTCTGAATAGAATAGCGTAGTCTACTATGCTATTCTATCCAGAAGAAAAATGGTATATCCAACGTATATACTGCTAGATGGAGGCAAAAAAACACCCTTTTGGGCTCCATCTGTAAAATTGGAGCCTACGAGTAAATTTGACATGTGCGGCAGGAGTATTCCTTATGCATACGTCAAACGTACATGAAGAACCCAGTATGAAAGTGGCCTAGCTTAAACCTCCTCTGTTATGGTCCATCACCAATTCTCCCAAAAAGTTCTAACTATAAAACTCTTTCCTTATTGGATGTGGGTTGGTTTGACCACAGCTACTTTTAGTAAACCAACACAGAAAGTATTAACCATAGTAACAATCTCACAACTGCTACCGACATCCTATACCCATAACATGTAACCCAGCAGCAGGTTTACTCCCAGTTGCCCAACTCTTCTAACTCCACATATTTTCAAACTCAAAAAAAATAAAATATGTAGTCAACATAGCCAACAGTCACTTGTACTAGTATACACATCAATAGCTATTTTTCTTTCTTTTCTAGACACGTTTTCAACAGAATTGTGTTTACTTTTTGTTGAAAAATATACAAAAGGCAGATTAAGATACAATAGCAAATTTCAAAAGAGTGTGAGAGGAAGAGCAAACATTTCTTGTAATCACAGAGGTGCAGCCCACAATTATAGGCCCAATAACCGTTAGGCCTCATTCACACGAGCGCGAATCACGTCTGTGTAGTGGCCGTTAAAACTACGGCTGTCACACTGACTCATGCATTTGTCAGACATCGCTACCTCATATCCTCCCTGATGACGCGGTTCCGGAATTGGGGCAGCGGCCATCTTTGTACCCCCAGCCTGACGCCGTTGGCTTCCTTCCATTGGGGACCGGTGAATTTTGACCCAGAACACATGGGTCAGGGAGTATATAGGAGGGGGTCCCACCAGGATGATGGCAGCCCAAGACGAAGGCATTTGCCGAAACGCGCGTCGGGTATTGGCGTCTTCCCGATGCAGGACCATGACTTCGGGTATGTATATTACTTAGAACAGGTGTTTGTGTTTCATGCTTTTGGCCTGATGTGATTCTGCCCTTCAGTTATGGGCTGCACAGGTCTTAGCTCTGCATCTGACATATGTTTAGTCCACTAGTAGATGGCCATTGGCTGTGCTACCTGCACTCTCTAACATTTTACACTGGGCTATTGTTGTTACGATATTGATTATCTAGTTACACACCTCATGCAGGTTGGTTGCCCTCTATTGGACTCCAATGTACACATGCGCTTGTATCTTTATATCTACGCATGATCATGCTCTATATACATGTTTCTTTGCTCTTTGCATAGGTTGACGCCTTCTCATTGTGTAACTCATCTTTTTATTCTGTTGTGTCTATCTGTAATAAAATGTATCTATTTTTATACTCAATTATTTTTGTGCCAGAGTTGATCATTTTTCTAGTCTATAAGTGTCTCTAAGTTGCTTTTGATCAATGCACCAAGTTCGCTTGGTTATTTAATGTGGATTTCTCATAGCGATATAGGTGATTGGTTGATATACATATTCACTTTTTGATGTTACACATTGTATCACTAATTCTCTGAGTAAATTCCTCTCAGCCCTCCTTGGGTATAGTTGGTTCTCTAGTCATGAAAAACAAACAGTTGATCAGTTTTTAATGCCCATTTTTTTTTTCACTGTCGTGTGAATATAGCCTTAAGATGAGGCCACATGATCCCTCCACAGCCAATAGCAGATCGGCCGCTCCCCTTTCTTTAACACATAACCTCTTCTCATTCTGTACAATCCAATGCTGTTCACCAAGCTCTGGCAAAATGGAAAATATGAACATTGGAAGTGATGCATCATATTACCTGAAAAATATTTAGACATTTCCAGAATTGCATAATTTTTACATCATTGGAATCCTACATGGGGGTCTTGTTACTATTATTATATCTTGTTACATTGCTTATTTGTTCTTTTGGGGAGGCAACCACCTAGAACCAGCTAATGTGTGTACACGACTGCCTCCAAATGCTGACGGGAAGAGTGAAACGCAGAAGCGCCAAAAGGTCCACAGTCCTGTGAATCCCTTCTGAAACATCTCTCGTGACAGTTCAGGAACTGTTTCAGATCTTTTTTCAGTGGCATGGAGGACGACGCATGTTCTATTGCAGCGTCGCTCTTTATGGTTACTTCACAAAATACATGCTACTCTCCTTTAGAGGGGTCAGTGAAAAATACTCCAGCACTAATTCTTCCTCTGAGGAGGATATAGGGCCCACAAAAAATGAGAGCAACCATTAAAGATGGTGTTCTGCACTCTCCTCACACAAGCTCTGAGTCTTGGGGGAAATGGTTCCCCCACAACAAAATACCTTGTATAATGTTTAGGGAAAGAATAACAGGAGTTTTTTTGAGCCAAATAAATGTCACCCACTCAGCTGACACCACAGTTCATATGAACACCGCCTTGATTGCAAAAAATAAAGGGGCCTTTGCCTCCAGACCAAATAGTGAGGCGTATGCTTCCAGCCCTCATAAAGAGACATATGCCTCTACATTATATGAAGAGGCATTTGCCTCCAAACCAAAGGAGTAGACATTTGCCTAGTCAGGTGTCTCTGGCTCAGGCTCTCCAGAGTACTTCTCCAAGGTAAACTGGGACTCTGAGTCTGTCATCTTCTCAACATTGTCCACTGGGAAAGGCCAGGATAATAAGCTCCTGATTCTCAGAGTGGGTTTAGCTGGCATAGCTACCCATCAAACGTTTTTGGAGTCGTCCAATGTCAGGGAATTTGCACATCTTGCATTCATCTCTTTCCATTTTGAGGAAGATGATCTAATACTATGGAACTTTGTCGCTATCCTGGATATCCAGGCTCTAATTACCCCAGAGATTGACCCATCACTACTATGTATTACAAGGTTGGCTGTCCCAAACTATCTAGTTTGCCGAACTCTAATTCTAGGGTTTTGCCCTAGACCCCGCCAGGCTGAAACGAATGAAACCATTTCTCAGTGGTTCTGACAGTTTCTCTGAGGAAGATAGCCAGCCTGATTGCGGAACTAATTGCCATATATCGAGGCTTCCATACAGCTAAAACCAGATGCAATTCTGCTTAGGCACTCTTCTCAGGCAAAGGGCCCCTTGTAAATCTCTTTTTTTACTACCCCCAGTAGTATGGAAGGCGATGGATGTCATTCTAGTCCTCAGCTTTCCGCAACCATGCCCAATTCGTCAGAGGACCCAAGAGATCACCATCACGTCAGATCCATCTCTAACGGGATGGGGAGCTTCTTCTGAAACTGTACTGTTAGGGGCAAAATGGCAGGGCTCAGATTTGAGTCTGAATGTAAATGTTCTGGAATTCAAACGGTCTCCAGAACTTGATCTTTCCACCCTCCTACCACCAAAGTCCTTCTCCAGATGGAAACAGGAAAGTGGTGGCTTACATCAACATAATGTGATTAACAAATTCCATGAAGCTTTGCATGGAAGCGTTAGAAATGTGAAATTTGGCTCTAGAACACAATCTGGACTTGAGAACTCATTATGATCCCAGCCACTCATACGAGATAGCTAATGCATGTTACAGGACAAGAGGTCTTTATAGAGGGTGGCCCACAAGCGCCATCTCTTTGCAAATATAAATCAAGTCTTCAGGAGTAAGGAGGTAGATCTTTTTTTCCTGGGAAGAAGCAGCCCAAATGTTCAGGTTTGTGGCAAGAAAATGCTCACAAGTTACATGCTCTGTCCTTTCCGTGGGACAAGCTGGAGAAACTACAGTATATGGGTTTACTCCATCAGCTTTATTGCCCCAGGTCCTGCGGAACATCTCAGAGGAACAGGTGGACCAACAATCCTTGTTTATCCAGACTGACCACCAAAACCATGGTACCCAATGTTACAGAGTAAGGGACAGACGCTTCCCCTGAGCTTGACAGCTGACTGTTATCAGGGCTCTTGGGATCTTATCCTTTAGCTCCCACAGTTAATGTGGATAGCCACTCTAGTCTACAGTTCCCATTCCCAGACCTATCTGAACACACAAACTACCCAATTAACCATTCTCTGAAACCTAGAACCCATAATACTGTAGATGTAAAGTTATCATTACTGAATTCCAGAACTCGTACGCAAGTAGACAGTAAAACTTGAGGCAATTTTCAGAGCTGAATGCAACTCTGGAGTTTCTAAGCCAAAAATTCCAAGCCGCTATGGCTTCTACCACAATTAGCTCTCTGGATTCAGCTTTGAATCTCGTAATACCAAGTTTGACAGAAAAATATATTTTTCTAAGGTTAATGAAAGGATTGACAGCTCTTTTCACTACGAAGTACTCTGCCACATGGGATGTAGATCCCCGTCTTCGCTTTCTAAGCACAGCAATGAATGCAAACTCTAAGTGTTAAATTGACATGCCTCCTATGTCTTGCCATGGCTTCTAGGATAGCAGAACTTGCCCTATATCACATTCAGGAATCATGGCTTTCAAAGACCCCAGGAGGGTTTCATTTGGTCTTGAAGTGTAGAACCAAGACAGCCCACCTTGACGAATACACTATTGAGCTTGACCTAACCAGAGATCTGGAGGATCCATCACTTTGTCTTGTACAAATCTTAAGCTGGCTATATACTTTAGATAACTGTTGGCCAAATTATTTTTTCGGCCAACAGCTATTCCTCCCGACTCCCCCATACACATGCCAAGGTGAGCACAGGACGATCTGAGCACACATGGTATTTCAATAGGGAGAAGGGAAATAGCCACTGTCATACTCCCCTAAAAGTGGCTTATTTACTAACAAACAAAAGGATTGAGCATATCTAAATTCAACATGCCTAACCCTTCTCTCCCCTGACATCTGCTATCGGAGAAGAATCGGGATGCCACCATACACATTAGATGATCGGCCAGTCCTGCCGAAATCAGCAGGTTTGGCCGACATATACAGTGAAGGAAATAAGTATTTGATCCCTTGCTGATTTTGTAAGTTTGCCCACTGTCAAAGACATGAACAGTCTAGAATTTTTAGGCTAGGTTAATTTTACCAGTGAGAAATAGATTATATTTAAAAAAAAACTGAAAATCACATTGTCAAAATTATATATATTTATTTGCATTGTGCACAGAGAAATAAGTATTTGATCCCTTTGGCAAACAAGACTTAATACTTGGTGGCAAAACCCTTGTTGGCAAGCACAGCAGTCAGACGTTTTTAGTAGTTGATGATGAGGTTTGCACACATGTTAGATGGAATTTTGGCCCACTCCTCTTTGCAGATCATCTGTAGATCATTAAGATTTCGAGGCTGTCGCTTGGCAACTCGGCTCTTCAGCTCCCTCCATAAGTTTTCGATGGGATTAAAGTCTGGAGACTGGCTAGGCCACTCCATGACCTTAATGTGCTTCTTTTTGAGCCACTCCTTTGTTGCCTTGGCTGTATGTTTCGGTTCATTGTCGTGCTGGAAGACCCAGCGACGAGCCATTTTTAATGTCCTGATGGAGGGAAGGAGATTGTCACTCAGGATTTGACGGTACATGGCTCCATCCATTCTCCCATTGATGCGGATAAGTAGTCCTGTGCCCTTAGCAGATAAACACCCCCAAAACATAATGTTTTCACCTCCATGCTTGACAGTGGGGACGGTGTTCTTTGGGTCATAGGCAGCATTTCTCTTCCTCCAAACATGGCGAGTTGAGTTAATGCCAAAGAGCTCAATTTTAGTCTCATCTGACCACAGCACCTTCTCCCAATCACTCTCAGAATCATCCAGATGTTCATTTGCAAACTTCAGACGGGCCTGTACATGTGCCTTCTTGAGCAGGGGGACCTTGCGAGCACTGCAGGATTTTAATCCATTACGGCGTAATGTGTTACCAATGGTTTTCTTGGTGACACTGGTCCCAGCTGCCTTGAGATCATTAACAAGTTCCCCCCGTGTAGTTTTCGGCTGAGCTCTCACCTTCCTCAGGATCAAGGATACCCCACGAGGTGAGATTTTGCATGGAGCCCATTTTGTCGATTGACAGTCATTTTGTATGTCTTCCATTTTCTTACTATTGCACCAACAGTTGTCTCCTTCTCACCCAGCGTCTTACTTATGGTTTTGTAGCCCATTCCAGCCTTGTGCAGGTCTATGATCTTGTCCCTGACATCCTTAGAAAGCTCTTTGGTCTTGCCCATGTTGTAGAGGTTAGAGTCAGACGGATTAATTGAGTCTGTGGACAGGAGTCTTTTATATAGGTGACCATGTAAGACAGTTGTCTTTAATGCAGGCACCAAGTTGATTTGGAGCGTGTAACTGGTCTGGAGGAGGCTGAACTCTTCATGGTTGGTAGGGGATCAAATACTTATTTCTCTGTGCACAATGCAAATAAATATATATAATTTTGACTATGTGATTTTCTTTTTTTTTTTTTATATAATCTATCTCTCACTGGTAAAATTAACCTAGCCTAAAAATTCTAGACTGCTCATGACTTTGACAGTGGGCAAACTTACAAAATCAGCAAGGGATCAAATACTTATTTCCTCCACTGTATCTAATGTATATGGCCAGCTATAAGGGATTACCTAGATTTGTCAGTGCCAAGCAGACAAGTGATTTATAATTTCTTTATTACATCAAGACCTCCTTTCAGCATGGCCTCAGCTATGGCATCCGTCAAGGCCCATTACACCAGGGCCTGATCCAGGGCTGCAGCAAAAGGGGTTCCCTTTACAACAATACTAAGAGTAGCTAGATGGTCCTCTGACAGAACATTTGTCAGACATTATTGGAGTCCTTCCGAACTGGAACACTAGTTCATGAGGGCTACCACCAGGTGTGTGCTACTCTACACATTAATTGGTGCTAGGTGGCTGCCTCCCTGAAGAACAAGCCTCAGTTTACAAGAATCTAGCAACAGCGACCCTCCCTAGCCATCCCTCCCTAAACATTGTCCTGCTGGTAGAAACAAACTGATATTGTGTTCTCTGTTTCATAGGACAAACAAAGAATCAGAGACAAGGGCTATAGTCAATAGCTAAACCCAAGAAATATCTATATATCTTTTAGGTAAGGTATATCATGTATAAGAAATGGAGATAGTATAGAGAAAGTTTCACACAATTTCTAGCATGTTTTTTAATAACAATTATTCAGACTTTAAACAGCCTATTTTATGTTAAAGCATCCATACTAATGGCAGTTTTTGAAGTGTTCCTGTTGCAGTATATATTATGTTAAAGAGGAAGTATTGCATAACATTTTCTCCCACAGGCGCAGTAATGGAGGCAGTGGATATTGTCATTAATCTGTAAACGTGTCAGTATCATCCCCGTATTGAGGGGGCAGATATTCAGGAGGGATTTAAAAGGATAATTTTGTCCTAGTTTAAACATTCAGGTTTGCCATAATTATATTTAATTAGATGCAGAAAAGAGAGTCGGCCCCAAGGAATTAGTGCAGAATCCTATAAAGCAAAGGAATCCCACAGAGTCTTTCCAAAGTTAGGGTGACAAGCAGGGGGTGTGAGGGATTCAAACTATAGGCATCCGGGGAAATAATCTGTGCACTGATGTAATCTTTTAATTACTCAACAATTCCCTTTATGTGCCCTGGAAACAGCATCTAGTTAGGTGCCCTAAAAAAATCACTCGTCTGAATAAACTTTATAGACAGAAAAGTTCCTGAGTATATTAGTGAGGATTAAAGAAAGAACACATGAGCCCGGAGTCAGCCATGTTTCTTGTCTTTGGGGAACAGTCCATGGCCATCAATTACCTTTCATCTCCTATTTCATTTGGCATGAATAAAGGATGCCTGGCCAGAACATAAAGAATCTAGTGATTTTACTATGGCATTTCAATAGACTTCTTTCCTTTGTCTATGTCAGACTTTTTAAGCATGAATCAAATAATGACAATGTTAGTAAGCTATGGAGTGCAACAGGATTATTAAATATTTGGATTTGCCATTTACATTTGGCACAAGTCCAAGTGGACCTCATTATCATACAGAACTCTAGGACATCAGTTACTTCGGTTGCCTCCCATGTTCAAAAAAACATCAGCATTTCTTTTTATTCTTTATATGTTTTATTTCCTCAATTATGCAATCTCAGGTGGCATATGTAGCTTTTCTAATACAGAAAAACATGTAAGTTCAATTTGCTTGTTTCAATGTTTCACTATGACAAGCACTGGTAGAACACTGTGGCTTGCCTTCATGGGGGTATGGTGGCTGGCACTGATGGGTCACTGTGGTTGGTAGTGATTAGGCATTGTAATTTTCTTTCATGGAGGCACTGTTGCTGTCGCTATTGGGAGTACTATGTCTGACGTTAATAGGGGCACTGTTGCTTACATTGACAGTATTGTGGCTGGAACTGATGGCGAAACTGTGGCTGTAACTTTGGGGCATTGTGGCTGCTACTTATGGGGGCCACTGTGGCTGTCACTGATAGAGCACTGTGATTTGCCTTAATGGGGACACTAGCTGGTACTGATCGGGGCACTGTGGCTAACACCAATGATGAGGGCACTAGGTCTGGGACTGATGGGGAAATATGGCTGGTACTGTAGCTATCTTGCACTGATTGGGGTACTGGAGCTGGTACTTATGAAGGCTCTGTGCTTGCACTTATAGGGTTAGCACTATGGCTAGCATGTATTGGCATGGTATTGGTATGGAGGCAATGTGGCAGAGCACAGTTAGGGAAGTACTTTGGCATTGCTCCTCTATGTAAGCCCTATCAATGCCACTGTCATGTAGGCACTAGAGCGAACAGTCCTTAGGAGCACTGTGGCTAGCAGTCTTGCAGTGGCCCACGCTGCGGTTCTTAGGGGTACATTGCCTAGTTACTCTAATGGGAATACTGTGGTTGACACTATAAGGGGAGGGCACTTTTTGAAAGGCTTGCCGTGGGCACCAAAATCTCTTTTCCACCTATGTAGTTGAAGGGAACTACTGGCCATTGAACACCTTGCATAGGTTACTCACACCTACAATTTTCTTCACCTGCTGCATCTACTCCGAAGGGGCAAACATTTTGGAATCTTGCCATGTGAGTATAGGCTCAGCAGTGCCTTGGATTTGGAGAACGTCTGAGTGATGAAGTACGTATATATTGGCTTTTCCCACCTATGCCTAGGGTTATTTATGTATAATAAAAAACTGTTTTGTAGCAACACTGAAAACATATGCTGAACACATGTTGATTTAAGACTAGGTACTGTTAGGTGGATCAGCTAGGAAGTTTCATGCTTCAGGAAAACCAAACACAACATAATGGATGTAGGTATGTTAACCCCTTCCCGACCACCCCACGTAGATTAACGGGCTTCAGCACTGGTCCTTGTGTCTGAAGCCTGTTAATCTACGTGTGCTCCTAACAGAGCACACAGGCGCTCCCCGCAGACCGGCATCTCTCAGTACAGGCTGCTATTAGCAGCCATAGTACTGGAGGAAGACATTGGGTTGGATCACACCGGTGATTCAAACCGATTAACCCCATAAGTGTGGCAGTCAATAGCAACTGCCGCATTTAAGTTGTTATAACAATATTGGCACCCCGCTACGCGCTTGAGGGGAGCCGATTGTTGCTATGGCAACCAGAAGCCTAACAAAGGCCTACGGTCTGCCATCTATGGAAGGCAATTAGGTCCTGCCTCTGTCCTATGCCCCCTGTCAGTGTGAAACTGACAGGTATAATACCCTGCAATACATAAGTATTGTAGGGTATTATAACAACAATCCAAAAATTGGATCTTCAAGTCCCTAGTGGGAGTAAAAAAAAAAGTTACAAAAAAAACGTACAAAAGTAAAGTTTCAAAATAAAAAAATGTTAAAAAATGTTTTCCCCTTATAAAGACCTTTATTATTAGAAAAAAATAAAAATAAATAAATAAACTATGCATAATCGGTATCGCCGCATCTGTAACGGCCTGAACTATAAAAATATAATGTAATTTATCTAGCACGGTGACCGCCATAAAAAAACTCAAAAAGTCGCATGTACTCAAAAATTGTACCAATAAAAACTACAGTTTGTACCACAAGAAACAAGCCCTCACACAACTTTCTTGATGGAAAAATAAAAAAGTTGTGGCTCTTAGAATATGGCGACACAAAAACGAAATATTTTTTTTTAAAAACATGATTTTATCGTGCAAACACCGTAAAATATAAAAAAGACCTATATACATATGGTGTCTCCGTAATTGCATAGACCCACAGAATAAATTAAATATGTAATTTATAGCACACGGTGAACGCCATAAAAAAAAGAATAAAAAACAATAGAAGTTTTCACACCTTAATTACACTAAATTCAGCAAAAAACCTATGGGATCAAAATGCTCACTATACCCCTAGATAAAATTCTTTTTAGGGCTGTAGTTTCCCAAATGGAGTCACTTCTGGGGGGTGTCCACTAATTTGGTACCACAGGGGCTTTTCAAATGCGACATGACACCCAAAAACCAATACAGCAAACTTGAGCACCAAAAGCCAAATAGCGCTCCTTCCATTCTGAGCCCTGCTGTGTGTCCAAACAGCCGTTTATTACCACATATGGTGTATTGCCGTAATCAGGAGAAATTGCTTTACAAATCTTGGGGTGCTTTTTCTTCTTTATTCCTTGTAAAAATTGATAATTTCTAAGTTTTATTGGAAAAAATGTAGATTTTCATTTTTACGGACGAATTTCACTAAATTCAGCAAAAAAACCTGTGGGGTTAAAATGCTCACTATACCCCTTGGTAAATTCCTTGAGGGGTGTAGTTTGCCAAATGGTGTCTTTTTGGTGGTGTTTCCCCTGTTTTAGCCCCACAAGACCTCTTTAAACCTGACATGGTGCCTAAAATATATTATAATAAAAAGGAGGCTCCAAAATCCTCTAGGTGCTACTTTGCTTTTGAGGCTTGTGCTTTAGTCCATTAGCACACTAGGACCACATGTTGGATATTTCTAAAAACTGCAGTATCTGGGCAATAAAGATTGAGTTGCGTTTCTCTGGTAAAACATTTTGCGTTGCAGAAAACAATGGATTAAAATGGATTTTCTGACAAAATAAAGAAATTTGTAAATTTCCCCTCTACTTTGCTGTTATTCCTGTGAAACACCTAAAGGGTTAAGAAACTTTCTAAAAGTTTTGAAAACTTTGAGGGGTACAGTTTTTAAAATTGGGTGACTTATGGAGGTTTCTAATATATAAGGCCCTCAAAGGTACCTATAAAAATAGGTTTTTGGAAATGTTATTGAAAATGTGAGAAATTTCTGCAAAAATTCTAAGCCTTGTAACGTCCTAGAAAAAAAAAGAAGAATGTTCAAAAAACAATGCCAACATAAAATAGACATATGGGAAATGTTAATTAGTAACTGTTTTGTGATTTTGTAATCTGTTTTACAAGCAGATACATTTAAAATGAGAAAAATTCACATTTTTGGTATTTTTCACAAACAATTACTGAATTTATTGATCACATTTTTCCACTAACATAAAGTACAATATGTCATGAGAAAACGATCTCAGAATCTCTTGGATAGGTAAAAGCATTCCCAAGCTATTACTACATAAAGTGACAAGTCAGATTTTAAAAAATAGGCTGCGTCCACAAGGCCAAAACAGGCTCAGTCCTGAAGGGGTTAATAAAGACTTAAAAATATATTAGACTGTGGATCTAGTTTTTTTTTTAATCTGAATAATCTACATAATACTTTTTCAGAAACTTCACATGAAAAACATAGGAAGGGAGAGTGAAAAAATATTTAAAGAGTTGTCTATGACAAAGATGCCACAGATGAAAAGACTTCTAATGCTATTATTTTCAATCAGCACCTAAATCATAGGCAGTGGTCTGGCCAATCCGTTACACAACTACAGATGTCAGATCTCCTTCAGCCTGACCAGATTGAAAAAAATGGTTGCCACTTGCGGACATCAGGTCCTTGTTGTGAACTATTGATTTGTTCTTTATCTTCTAAAATCGATTTCTGACACTTTAATGTGTCTACTTTTTACATCCTTACATTCGGTTTTCTCAAGTAAATGTGTTAAATGTTAGAAAGGCACATCAAGGGAGTAGACTGTGAATACATAGATTTCTTGAGGACCCTGGTTACTGTAGCACAACAAAACTGAACACGTTGTGTAGTAGTACTCTGTATAGGACTGCATTACATCATTCACTTGAAGGTACAATAGCTACAAATATATGTATACTGCATCTGATATATATATATATATATATATATATATATATATATATATGTATATATATATATATATATATATATATATATATATATATATACATACAAAATCTAGAAACACCGGCAGCGTGTGGGTGCAAGCTCTGAGGGACAGACCAAGTCCCAGATACACAGAAGTCAAAAAATGAGCAGCAACTCCAAATATCAAAGTGGGTACTTTATTGCCCGTGCAACATTTCAGCTCCGTCCACGGGAGCCTTTCTCAAACCTTATATATAAAGCAGTAAATAGGCTGCACTCACAAAGGCTTATGGTGAAAAAAGTGGGTGCTTTATTGACCTCAAAAGTGCGACTTTTCGGCTCACACAACCTGAGCCTTTCTCAAAAGCAGGGAGATGTGCTGCCGACAATGATTATAGTTCAGTTTTTTTAAATGATACGATCAGCAGATGAACGAGCGTTTGCTTGTCCATCTGCTGATTGATGCCCTGTTTACACAGGGCAATCATCAGCAACAAGCGTTCTACGAATGCTTGTCTGCCCGATAATTGCCCAGTGTAAAAGGGCCTTTACTTAATTAAAAATGTGCATTTCTAGAATGACCTGGGGGTATTAACCTTTTATGCTATCACAATCAGGGTTGCCACCCTCCATTTCAGTAATTTCTGGACAACTGAGCTAAATATCACAAGCAGACCAAAACTTTTAAGGACACATTACAAAATCATTGCCTGTGCGCTGTGCTAGGAGTGACTCAACAATCACAGCTCCGCTTGTAGCTTTCCCACACTAACTTAGGTGATGTTTTCTCTGATTAGAGTCTTTCACTTTCCCTTTTTTTCTCCATCCGGCCCAGGCCACTGTGACTTCTTATTCCAGCCACGACTCGTCTCTGCAGAATTTGACACACAGACATGTTGGTTTCTCACTTTTCTAGCATCCTCTACACCTATACCCCATCCTCTAAACAAACTCGTAATCCACAGTGCCCCAGATGGTAATAATGATCCCTCAGTGCTCGACAATAAAATTGCCCCCGCACAGTAATAAGGCCCCAGTTGAGCCCCGTGTAGATAGCCCAACACACACAGAGCCACAGAGCCCCCTTGTACAGTGCCACAGAGCCCCCCTATACAGTGCCACAAAGCCCCCCTTGTACAGAGTGCCCCACAGCCCCCTTTGTACAGAGTGCTCCACAGCCCCCTCTTGCAGAGAGTGCCACACAGTCCCCCTTGTAGGGAGTGGCACACAGCCCCCCCTTGTAGGAAGTGCCACACAGCCCCCCCTGGTAGAGTGCCACACAGTCCCCACTTTTAGGGAGTGCCACACAGCCCCCCCTCTTGTAGGGAGTGCCATAGAGCCCCCCTCCCATTAGGGAGTGCCACACAGTCCATTCCTTGTAGAGAGTGCCACACAGTCCGGTCCTTGTAGAGAGTGCCACACAGTCCGTTCCTTGTAGAGAGTGCCACACAGTCCGTTCCGTGTAGACAGTGCCACACAGTCCGTTCCTTGTAGACAGTGCCACACAGTCCGTTCCTTGTAGAAAGTGCCACACAGTCCGTTCCTTGTAGACAGTGCCACACAGTCTGTTACTTGTAGATAGTCCCACACAGTCCGTTCCTTATAGATAGTCCCACATAGTCCATTCCTTGTAGATAGTAGCACATAGGCACCAGAGCGTAGAGCGGTAGCTTACCGCTACCGCTCTCTGCTCTGCCTGACATGACTCACATTTAGCAACAGGTCACGCAACGGTGGTCTGAGTGATGTCGGTGCCGGCCCCGGAATGCACCTGTCCAGTCACCTGACTCTGTCGGATGGACGTGAGGTCAGGCGACTGGAGTGGTCCACTCCCGGCACTGACCTCACTCAGACTTATTCACTTGGCCGCGGCCTCCATATTTTAAGATTGAAAATATGCCCGGGGCCGCCTACTCTTCCCTTTGCTCCGCGCATGTCCTTTTTGGCGCATCCGCCCCGGAATGCACCTGTCCAGTCACCTGACTCTGTCGGATGGACGTGAGGTCAGGCGACTGGAGTGGTCCACTCCCGGCACTGACCTCACTCAGACTTATTCACTTGGCCGCGGCCTCCATATTTTAAGATTGAAAATATGCCCGCGGCCGCCTACTCTTCCCTTTGCACCGCACATGTCCTTTTTGGCGCATCCGCAGTGCAATGTTTCGTGAGAATTGAACTAAATCCCGGACGGTACTTTTTTTAGCCGGACACTACGGACAGCAGAAAAAAACACCTGTTTTTGTGGACTGTCCTTAAATTAACGGACGGTTGGCAACCCTGATCACAATACAGGTCTATGTACAAAACATTGTCTTAAACATCTCGCTGGTGGACAATTGACCTCCAGTCAATCAGTTCTTTACATTTGCTTGTAGTCAGATTTTTTATTTCTTCCAACACAGCTCCTATAGCTACGCCCCTGATTCTTATGGCCCACCCTTGATCTATACAGAACCTGTAAACATCCACTTTTAATCGCATGGTAAACTTTGTTGCTATTATTCAACATGCAGGACGTATCATTAATCAGAATTTATTGATTTATTTTATGTACTGCATATTGTAGATATTGCAGATTTGCAGATCTTTAGATTAGTTTTCGATGGTCAAACAAAATTTTATATGAGATAAAGACAACCTAACATAAAACATCTCATTTAATTTTTTGAAGAGAATCCAACGTGCACTAGCGAGCGTGAAAAAGTAATTTAATACCTAGTTGAGCTACTTTTAGCAGCAACAACAGCAACCAAACGTTTCCAATAATTGTTTATCAATTGTCATATTACTGTGGAGTAATTGTGGCCCACTCACCTTTTTCAGAATTGCTTTAGTTCAGCCACACTGGTGGACTTTGGAGCATGCACTATCTGTTGAACGTCCTGCCACAGCATCTCAAGTAAAGACTTTAACAAGCAGAGTCAGTTTTTGAGAAAATGGGGCCCTGGGTCTATATACATACACTTATGTATTTTTTTATCAGTATATATTTACTCAAATACTGCCATACCATGACAAATTATAGATACTTCTATACAGTAAAAATACAATACAATTCCTCATATAGTACAAATATTATTCAGTGGTCAAATAAAATAGCCATAAATAATGCTTTTATGCAGTGTTCACATTATAATGCCACATAGTGCCAACATAGTACTGCCATTTAGTAGACAAACAATACTGTCATTCATAGCCCAAATAATAACACCATTAAGTGGACAAAAAATACTTCCATACAATGCCTTATTAAAACTCCCATACATTGTCCATATAATTCTGCTTTAATGCAGGCCACATAATACCACTATACAGGGCCGGCGTCAGCACCAGGCAAACCCTGGCAAGTACCGGGGCCCACTCCACTTGGGGGAGCCCACTCGGCTGCCGGGTTCTGCCGCTGCCGTCGTTAAGGCATCACTGTTCATATATGGACAGTGATGTAAGAAGGAGAGGAGTCCCAGGCAGAGCACTAGCGGCTCTGCTCCGGGACTCCGTCTCTGGGAAAGCCCCTGACATTGCTGTCCATATATGCTGGCAAATGTGACTGGGCCCCTAAGCCCGTTGCCACACAGCGCTAACCTCGCTGGTCTCGCTTCCAATTGAGCCTGCGTCCGCATGACGCAGAATCAGTTGGGTTGAATGCTGGAGCCTCGCTCCAGCATTCTCTGTGCCGTGAGCAGCTCGGCGCAGGCAGGCACGATGTAGTGACGACTTTGCGCCTGTCTGTGACGAGTCACTCACAGGACAGTGCAGAGAAGGAAAAGGATCCTCCACACGTCGTAGGAACAGGGGTAGGTAAGTAATTATGTTATTATTTTTCTATTAGGTACATATGGGGGCATTATACTAGGTATGGGAGGGGGTCATGTTGTAGCTGCTGAAGGGGCATTATACTGTATGGGGGGCATTATACTGTATGGGACAGCTATGGGGGCATTATACTGTATGAGGCAGGTATGGAGGGCATTATACTGTATGGGGGCATTTTATTGTATGGGACAGCTATGGGGGGCATTATACTGTATGGTGCAGCTATGGGGGGCATTATATGGTATGGGGGCATTATACTGCACGGGGGAGCTATGGGGGCATTATACTGTATGTGGCAGCTATTGGGAGCATTATACTGTATGGGGGCATTATACTGTATGGGGCAGCAATGGGGGCATTAAACTGTATGGGTCAGCTATGGGTGGCATTATACTGTGTGGGGCAGCGATTATACTGTGAGCTATAGAGGCATTATACTGTGTGGGGGCATTATACTGTGTGTGGCAGCTATAGGGGCATTATACTGTTGGGGGCAGCTATGGGGGAATTATACTTTGTGGGGCAGCTACAGGGAGCATTATACTGTGGTGGTCAGCTATGGGGGCATTATACTGTGGGGGCAGCTCTGGGGGCATTATACTGTGTGGGGGCAGCTATGGGGGGCATTATATGGTGTGGTGGATTTATACTGTGGGAGCAGCTATGGGGGGCATTATACTGTGGTGGTCAGCTATGGAGGGCATTATACTGTGTGGGGGGGCAGCTATGGGGGGCATTATACTGTGTGGGGGACAGCTATGGAGGCATTATACTGTATGGGGGGAAGCTATGGGGGCATTATACTGTGGGGGTATTCATGGGGTCTGTCAGGCAAGGCAACTGGGCATAGGCGTGCGCAGGTGTCTGGTGGTATTGGGGGGGTAGGGGGGCCTAAGCTGAATTCTTGCACCAGGGCCCATGAGCCTTTAGCTATGCCACTCCCAGGCAGAGTGCTAGTAGTGCTCTGCCCGGGACTATGGCTCTGGGGTTGCCCCTGACAATACTGTCCATATATAGACAGTGACGACAGGGGCTGTGTGACACCACCTGGGAGGAGGGGGCTGTGTGGTACTACCTAGGAGGGGGTGCTGTGTGGCACTATCTACGGATGGCACTAAATTTATGGGGGTACAAACTGGGGCCTAACTTCTATATTGGGGCATAAACAGGGCCACACGTCTATATGGGAGCACAAAGTGCCGATTTTTGGCATTTTACTGCCGCCGTGAGTTCCCCCGTAAAGGGGCCCACTAAGTCTGTATCACCCAAGGGCCCACATAAACCTGGAGCCGGCCCAGCCACTATATAATATGTAATATAATAGCCAATATGTGCAGAGTTTAAGTAATACTCGCAGAAGACAATTCTGTAATACAGCCAAACAGTGTCCCCATAATAGTGCAATTCAATGCCCAAATAATTCAACAATACACTACTGTACAATATTGGGTGGATTTAGAATTAATTTTATTCTAGTTTTTCACTGCATTGGATATACAGCATGGTTGTACATTTAACACTCTACTTGACCAAAACTGAATCCGTAGGCAAGTGTAAATAGAGTCTTAGGCAATATTGTCTTCCCAGAATCTATTTTTGCTCAAAACAAATTTGTAACTTCAGTATCATATCTTGTGAATAGATGGACTGATCATAGTAATGATTGACATGAACACTGGGAAGCGTAGTATGGGAGAAAAGCTCTCCAAATCGGGACTATTCTCATAGGCTCCATTTTATCTGAAAACTAGTTCTCACTACTGTTAACACATATTTATAGCATATTCCCATCTTTCCATGTATAGATCAGAGTCTTGAATATCAATGCTACATCTCGCAAATAATGACATTGTCCTAAAGTGCTTCAGTTCGAGCTTCAAAGCTGCATTATTGTTGTTATTGCCAGCTTAATGTTCATGTATTTGCAGCATCTATTCCCAAAATGACTTGCGCTAATACACTAAAATGTGTTTTGTTGCCTGCTGAAAGAAAAGCATAATAACCACAAACATCATACGATGCCTTTACCATGCATAAGCTGCCTGTTGTAGCAGATGTAAGCTGTATTTTTCATTAGAAACCCCTGTATAAGAACATCCATCCGGAGGAATAATGGCTAGCACTATATCGTCCTGAGTAGAGGAGCTGTGATATATGTGATTGAAGCAATGTATCTATCCAGGCTAAGTGTTGCTTCTTCTAACAGGGGATGACTAGATGTTTTATTGCACAGGCTCAAGAGGCTCTGAAGATGAAGCCAAGAGAAAAAATGAGAAGAGGGTTCAGGTAGGCGGAGGTGGTTGATCTAAGCTTGTCTCACTCTCATGCCAGCTACATGTCAGTTTCATAAATTGTTTTCAAGCATTATACATTTTTGAGATAACAGTCACTGATTTATATGAATGCTGTAAGAGCCAACTACCACTTGTTGGAGGGGATAGCCCAGATGTGCTGAGGGGGGGGGGGGGCGTCTGCCTTCTATCAAGCAAACGTCTTACAGAAGACATACCCCTGCACAGTCCATACCAAGCCCATGCTTTTATGGGGTGCTAATATTATAAAACAGCTTATCATCTACTTATGACTCATAGGTCCTTTGTGCATATTATCTACTTTAAAGCGCCTTTACTAGAAATGAGCATAAAATCTATCCCTGACCTGAATTATATTTAACTCCTTGGTGAGGGTTCTAAAGCCGTACTAATAATTATAAGGCTGGGTTCACACGACCATGTTACGTCTGTAATGTCCCGGACCGAACACCGAAAACATGATTACAGTACGGGACAGTTGTCCTGCAGCGAGGCAGGGACTTCTAGCGTCGTACATAACCATGATGCTAGGAGCCCGGCTCCCTGCAGTGTGTTCGGTCCGGGATTAGCGGCCGAAATACGTTCCATCCATTACGGACGTAACATGGTTGTGTGAATCCAGGCTCAGTCCACATTCAGACGTGGTAGATTTTTTGATGACTTTAGCTGCGGATACCATACATGTGAACAAGGATTTTACAACTTAAAGGGGTTTTTCCCATCAGAGACATTAATGACATATCCACAGAATATGTTAATAATGTCAGATAGATGCGGGCCCCCTAAACCCCATAGAACTGAATGGTACTCACAAAAACAGCGTAGCTGACATGCTACGCTGTTTTCGTAACTGACATACACTACTATGGGAGTTACGGAAACAGCGTAGCTCAGTGAGCTACGCGGTTTCAGTAATTCATGCTCGAAAATCACACTATTCAGCCACAACACACAGCAGTAGAATGGGGTTTAGGGGGCCCCGTTCTAGAGATAGATACGGGTCCCAGAGGTGGGACCCGCATTTATCTGAGATTTATGACATGTCCTGTGGATATGTCATAAATGTCTCTAATGGGAAAACCCCTTTAATTCAAATAAAGCAAAAAAAATCAGTTCAGATTTCAGGGCATGTTCCGTATCTCCAAATATTTATTATCTTGTGGATTTGCAGTTGATTTCCCACATGCGGATCTTGTTGCGGATTCACTGCAGATTTGCCACGGATTTCTGCCGAATCTAAACTCAATCTAATAATAAGGGTATGTTCACACGAGGGCGTCCGTAACGGCTGAAATTACGGGGATGTTTCAGCCTGAAAACATCCCCGTAATTTCAGTCATACCGGCATGTGCAGGCGCTTGAACGCCGCGTCAATTACGGACGTAATTGGCGCTGCTATTCATTGGAGTCAATGAATAACGGCTCCAATTACGGCCAAAGAAGTGACAGGTCACTTCTTTGACGCGGGCGTCTATTTACGCGCCGTCATTTGACAGCGGCGCGTAAATTACGCCTCGTGTGAACAGACAAACGTCTGCCCATTGCTTTCAATGGGCAGATGTTTGTCAGCGCTATTTTCGGCGCTATTTTCGGACGTAATTCGGGGCAAATACGCCCGAATTACGTCCGTAAATAGGCTGTGTGAACATACCCTAACACTAATCTGTATCATAAGCCACAAAGAAAATTGAACACTCTTCAAATGAATTTTTTCCTTAAAGGGGTTTTCGAGTCTCACAAAAAAAATGGCTAAGGGAAGGCTCCAGCGCAACCGCTCTTTGTTAGCTATCCTCCAATGATGACGTGCAAGCTACCTGTGCATGACCACTGTAGCAAATAACTGGTCTTGGTGATTGAATGGTCACATACGGGTAGCTGGCACGTCATCACTGCAGGGTAGCTAACAAAGACCGGCGGGGGATTCATATTTCTTTTGATATATAATCATATCCCCTGCCTTTAGCCAATTTTTGGTTAACTCAAAAAAACTCTTTATTTTATCTGTTCAAGCATCTCCTTATGGTATAAATCACACAAAGCGGTAATAGTAATAGTAAGGCCGTTCCCCACACCATTACTGCACTGCAAAAACTGTCAAAAACATGTGTTTACATGAATTTTTTGGACATGGTTTTCTCCGCAATTGTGGTTGCAGTATTGATCTGCTCAGGTACACCCGAATGTGCATGTCTATATTTTTTACTGCTGCTGCAACAAAATCGAGAGTTTGCACCATCTGCACATACAAATTTTGATGTAGACATTAATCCAAATTTGATCAGGGATTTTACCTTCTCTAATGGCAAGGGTGAAATCCACAGTACAAGCTACCACCTTACTATAGAATAGACCATGACCTAAAATTAGCATGAAGAATCCATAGCAAATCCACCGCATGTAAACATGGCCTTACCGTATCTCTGCTCTAGGTTTGAAAGCTCATCTCTGCATTACACTGAGGCTATGTTTACACGCTAAAGTAAAAATGGCTGTAAAATACGGGGCTGTTTTCAAGGGAAAATTGCCTCTGATTTACAGCCGTTTTTAAAGCATCAAACGTTTTTGATGCATTTTTTTGGAGAAATTTTTGAAGCTGTTTTTCTATTGACGCAATGAAAAACGGCTCCATAAACGGATCAATAAGTGACATGCACTTCTTTTTATGGGACGTTATTTTAAGCGCCTTTTTTCAAACGACTGCTTAAAAACCGCTCCGTCTGAACGAAAAGCCGTTTTTCCCATTGAAATCAATGCTCAGATGTTTGGAGGCGTTCAGCTTCTTTTTTTTCAGGCGTTGAGTAGTTTACGCTCTGAGAAACGCCTGAAAACACAGCGTATGAACATACCCTTATTCTGTTACCATATTTAGACACTTCACGTTTATGTCCAGAGGATGTGGCTAAGAGCCAGAAAATATGCATGTCGCACTCTATCCCTCACACTCCCATGAGGCACACCATATATAATTATGATATAGAGTTATCAATAATCACAGTAAATACTGTAAGTACTTGAGATCCTTAAAGAGGCTCTGTCACCAGATTGTGCAACCCCTATCTGCTATTGCATGTGATCGGCGCTGCAATGTAGATTACAGTAACGTTTTTATTTTTAAAAAACGAGCATTTTTGGCCAAGTTATGACCATTTTCGTATTTATGCAAATGAGGCTTGCAAAAGTACAACTGGGCGTGTTGAAAAGTAAAAGTACAACTGGGCGTGTATTATGTGCGTACATCGGGGCGTGTTTACTACTTTTACTAGCTGGGCTTTCTGATGAGAAGTATCATCCACTTCTCTTCACAACGCCCAGCTTCTGGCAGTGCAGATCTGTGACGTCACTCACAGGTCCTGCATCGTGTCGGCAGCAGAGGCTACAGTTGATTCTGCAGCAGCATCAGCGTTTGCAGGTAAGTAGCTACATCGACTTACCTGCAAACGCCGATGCTGCTGCAGAATCATCTGTAGCCTCTGGTGCCGACACGATGCAGGACCTGTGAGTGACGTCACAGATCTGCACTGCCAGAAGCTGGGCGTTGTGAAGAGAAGTGGATGATACTTCTATACACAACGCCCAGCTAGTAAAAGTAGTAAACACGCCCCGATGTACGCACATAATACACGCCCAGTTGTACTTTTACTTTTCAACACGCCCAGTTGTACTTTTGCAAGCCTCATTTGCATAAATACGAAAATGGTCATAACTTGGCCAAAAATGCTCGTTTTTAAAAAATAAAAACTTTACTGTAATCTACATTGCAGCGCCTATCTGCTGCAATAGCAGATAGGGGCTGCAAAATCTGGTGACAGAGCCTCTTTAACACTTTAAGGGTATGTACACACTGTGGCGAATTAGCTGCAGATTTTCCGATTTCATTGTGGAAAATCAAGTCTCATCCACACGCTGTAGAAAAAACTTGCTGAGAAAACGTATATAAATTGACCTGTGGTACTTTTTTCAATCCGCAGCATGTCAATTTATGCTGCAGAATCATTGCACTTTTGTTGCGTTATTTCCATATTGAGTTCAATGATGAAGTAAAAGCCGCAACAAATAGCAAATGTTGCAATTTTTGCAGCGGAAAAGCTGCGATTTCATCGCAAAAATAGTGAATATGAAAGAGAATTAAAAAAATGTTGTTTACATTTAAAAAAAAACATTTTATACTTACCCCTCTGGCCTTGTTGTAGCGACATCTCCTTGTTCCCCCGACTGTTCACAGTGCAGCCCGGCCTGCTGTGATGACGTTTCATCCCATGTGACTGCTGCAGCCAATCAGTGGCAGCAGTGGTCACATGGGCTGCAGCGTCATAACAGGAGGCCAGACTGAGTGACGCATCGCTATGACAATGACAGTGAAAATAAATAATGGTTTTTTTTTCTGCTCTGTTTTCTCTGCGCCACAATTTGGTGTGGTCTTTTGGACAGAATTCTCTGCGGGTTCTAGGTCAGATACGTTGTGCACTTTTACGCAGCATATCCGACCCGTGTAAACATACTCTAAGGCCTTATTTGCACGAACTTGTATTACGTCCGTGTTACATGCGTGGAAATCATGTAAATTGAAGTCAATGGGTGCGTGCAAATCGTGCGCGGCACACGGAAGCCCTTCCGGGTGAAGCGCGTCATTCGTGCTCCAGCTGTTAACCCCTCCCCGACATTTGACGTATCCATACGCCTAAGTCGGGTAGGGGAAGTATGGAGCGGGCTCACGCAGTGAGCTTGCTCCATACGATGACGGTGTCGGCTGTATGTTACGAGCTCGAGCGAGATCCCGCTAGTTTAACTCGTTAAATGCTGCGGTCAATACTGACCGCCGCATTTAAATCGTCAGAAAAAGGGGGGCGACCCCTTCTAACAGCTCATCGCGCCCCCCGCAACGCAATCCCAGGGGGGGGAGTGATGGTTGCTATGGCTGCCTGGAGGCTTAATGAACGCCTTCAGGTCCGCCATCTTTGTACACCTATTAAGTCTTGCCTCTGGCAGGGCTTAATAGGTGCCTGTCAGAATCACAATATACTGCAATACATTAGTATTGCAGTATATCGTGCATGCGATCTAACGATCGCAGGTTGAAGTCCCCTAGGGGGACTAATAAAAAAAGTAAAAATTAGTTAAATAAAGTTTTTTTTGGTGTAAAAAAAACAAAAAAAACATTAAAAGTTCAAAAAACCCCCATTTCCCCCTAGAGCATAATAAAAAAATAAATAAATAAACATAATTAATATCGCCGCGTCCGCAAAAGTCTGATCTATTACAATATATCATTATTTAACCCTGCATGGTGAACGCCGTAAAAAAAATAAATTGTAAACGTCAGAATGTCTATTTTTTGGTCACCTAATCTCCCACAAAAAATTAAATAAAAAGTGATCAAACCGTCGCATGTACACCAAAATGGTATTATTAAAAACTACAGCTTATGCCGCAAATAGTAAGCCCCCATACCACTTAATAAAAATAAAAAAGTTGTGGCTCTCGGAATTTGGCGACGCAGAATAAATGTTCTTTTTTTCACTTAGGTTTTTACATGTAAAAGTAGTAAAATATAGAAAAAACAATATATATTTAGTATCGCCGTAATTGTATTGACCCACAGAATAAAGTTAACATGTTGTTTTAATTGCACAGTGAATTCCGTAAAAACAACGCGCAAAAAAACATGTAGGAATCGCTGTTGTTTTCATTTTCTACCCCACAAATAATTTTTCCCCATTTCCTAGTACATTATATGGCAAAATAAATGGTGCTACGAAAAACTACAACTCGTCCCACAAATCAAGCCCTCATATGACTATATCGACAGAAAAATAAAGACGTTATGGCTTCTGGAATGTGGGGAGGAAAAAACGAAAATGAAAATCTGAAAGTTGTTTACGACGGGAAGGGGTTAAAGAAGTAAAGGGAAACATAAAAGCCCCTCCTTCTTTACCGTTTCGTAACCTAAAAACAGAGTGTCATAATGATGCCGGCTGCGGGAAAATCACGCAGCCACGCACCATATACAGATGCCACACTGAACTTTTGCGCATGCAAAACGCAGCATTTTTTGCCCGCGCAAAACGCACACCCTCGTGTGAATACGACCTTTTACAGTAGCAGCAAAATGGATGAGATTTGAACAAATCTCATCCACACCCTGCGTAAATGAGGAGCGGAAAAAAACTTTCAGAAATTGACCTGCGGTTCGGTTTTTTAATCCGCAGCATCTCAATTGCATCTGCATAATCGCTGTTTTTTTGTTGCAGGTTTTCCCTCCCTATTGAATTCAATGGGTAGGTAAAACCCGCAATAAGTGTTGTTGCAATTTTTGCGGCGGAAAAGCTGCGATACTGCTGCAAAAATAGCAACTCAGAAAAAAAAAATATCTTATGCTTACCCAGAATTCTCTGTTTCCTCATCCAGGCTGGCCTCTTGAGAGAATGTTTCATCCCAGGAGGCCGGCCTGCAGCACGGCAGAGGGACACTTCTCCCTGGCTAAGTAAGTATGAAACTTTTTTTACGTACAGTTTTCCGCAGCGCACAATTTGGTGCGTTATTTTTCGTCCGGAAATCCCTGTGGTGCCCAGGGCGGATACGCTGTGTGCTTTTACGCAGCATATCTGCCCAGTGTGAACATAGCCTAAGGGTGCAGTCACACATGGCCTATTTTACTTATATTTCCGCAGTGCAAACATACGCTACCAAAAACTACAATGTTTGCTATGGGAAAAATATTTCAGAACTTAGACAATATCTCTAGTTTTTACGTTATGGAATATTATTCCAATAGGCATACATTGTAAAGATTTCCGCAGCATATTTTCAAGACCAATACGACACGTGTGAGTTCACCCTTATGAGTTAGGGGGGATTCACACGAGCGTGTATTCGGTCCGTGCGGGCCGCGTGGTTTTCACGCGGCACGCATGGACCAATACAAGTCTATGGGGCAGTACAGACAGTCCGTGCTTTTTGCGCAGCGTTTGTCTGCTGCGCAAAAAGCGCGACAGGTTCAATAACTCTGCGTATTTCGCGCATCACGCACCCATTGAAGTCAATGGGTGCGTGAAAATCACGCGCACCACACGGAAGCACTTCCGTGGGACGAGCGTGATTCGCGCAACAGCAGTGAAAAGGATGAATGAAAACCGAAAAGCACCACGTGCTTTTCTGTTTCCGAACATCCAAACGGAGTGTCTTTGCGATGAGCGAAGCCGGACAAGCGTACCGAACTTCACCGGGTTCGGCCAAACTCGTTTTGGCCGATCCCGGCAAAAAAATTATCGGTACGCGACGTCAGGAGATAGTCACTGTCCATGGTGCTGAAAGAGTTAAACTGTTTCAGCACCATGGACAGTGACTTGCGATCCCAAAATACATTAACCTGTAAAAAAAAAACGAAGTTCTAACTTACCGATTACTCCTGTCTCCTTCCTGCAGTCCGACCTCCCGGGATGACACTTCAGTTCAAGTGACAGCTCCAGCCAATCACAGGCCAAGCACAGGCTGCAGCCAATCACAGGCTGCAGCGGTCACTTGGACTGCTGCGTCATCCAGGGAGGTGGGGCCCGATGTCAAGAGAGGCGCGTCACCAAGGACGCGTCACCAAGGACGCGTCACCAAGGCAACGGCCGGGAAGTTCTCGGTAAGTAGGAACTTTATCTTTTTTTTTTACAGGTTTTTCGCTGTTGTGTTCGGCATTCACTGTCGAGGGTGCTGAAAGATTTAGCTCTTTCAGCACCTTGGACAGTGACGGGCGTTGACAAGCCTCATCTCTATGATGCCGGCTGCGCGAAAATCACGCAGCCGCGCATCAGACACGCATGACACACGCAGCTGTCAAATGGTTTTTGCGCTCGCAAAACGCTGCGTTGTTTGCGCGCGCAAAAACGCAACGTTCGTGTGAATCTCCCCTTAGGGTATGTTCACACGCAGTGTTTTCAGCCATTTTTCGGGCAGTAAACGTCCCAAAAAATGGCTGAAAAATCGGAAGCAGAATGCCTCCAAACATCTGCCCATTGATTTCAATGGGAAAAATGGCGTTCTGTTCTGATGGGGCGTTTTTTACACCTAGTTTTCCAAAAAGGCATGTAAAAAGACGCCCATGAAAAATAAGTGCATGTCGTTTTTCATTGACTCTATAGAAAAACAGTTCCAAAAGCGGCGGCGAAAATCGCGAATGGCTTAAAAAACGTCTGAAAATCAGGAGCTGTTTCCCCTTGTAAACAGCTCCATATTTTGAGACGTTTTTTATTTTGTGTGTGCACATACCCTAAAACACAGTGGGACCGCCATCAGGGCAGTACTACTGGTACTGCCATCAGGGGCCCGGCCACAATGATAAAAAAATAGGGTCCCGTCCGCTTCTCAGCTGCTTTAAACATTTGAATGAGGGCTACAGCGTTAGGCCTCATTTACACTAACGTGATATACGTCCGTGCGACGCGCGTGCTTTTCCGGTATGCGACGTCAGGAGACAGTCACTGTCCAGGGTGCTGAAAGAGTTAAACTGGTTCAGCACCCTGGACAGTGACTTCCGATCACAATATACATGAACGCGTAAAAAAAAAAAGAAGTTCTGACTTACCGATAACTCCCGGCTTCTTCCTCCAGTCTGACCTCCCGGGATGACAATTCAGTCCAAGTGACAGCTGCAGCCAATCACAGGCCAAGCACAGGCTGCAGCCAATCACAGGCTGCAGCGGTCACATGGACTGCCGCGTAATCCAGGGAGGTGGGGACGGATGTCAAGAGAGGGACGCGTCAACAAGGCAACGGCCGGGAGACCGGACTGGAGGAAGCAGGAAGTTCTTGGTAAGTATGAACGTCTTTTTTTTATTCACAGGTTGCTGTATATTGTGATCAGAATTCACTGTCGAGGGTGCTGAAAGAGTTACTGCCAATCAGTTAACTCTTTCAGCACCCTGGACAGTGACTGACGTCGACTAGCCTCATCTCTATGATGGCGGCTGCGCGAAAATCACGCAGCCGCGCATCATACACTGATGACACATGGAGCTGTCAAGTGCCTTTTGCGCACGCAAAACGCTGCATTTTTTTGCGTGCGTAAAACGCACACGCTCGTGTAAATGAGGCCTTAGTCACTTGGAGAAAGGAACGGACCCTGCATTGTACAGCAATGTAATTCCTCTGAAGTAACTATGGCTGGGGCCCTGAGAGGTCTTACAGAAGGGGAAGATGCAGCATGAGAAGCAGAAGCACCATGTGGAGGGATCCTGCCCCCCAGACACGTCCTTCTCTACACAGCCGACTGTACTCTGCAGTCTCGTGAGTATCCCCCCTTTCCATCCTGCTTCCCATTCCTCCTGACCCCACTTGTAGAATATATAAAGCATGTTAAAAAAATTCCCTTTCCCTATGTTTTTTTTGCCGCGATTTTCACAATTGAGGCAAAAATGCCACCGTTTTGACGCAAATATGTAAAAATCATGGCAAAACCGTGTGGTTTTTGCCGCAATTACGAAAATTGCATAAAAGAAGAAGGATACAAAGCATGAAAAAATAGTGCTGTTAGTCTATATTCTCACAGTGCGGTCAAATCACGTTTTTGCCACGATTTTGCAAAAATGGTGGCAAAATAAGGAGCTTTGACCGTAGTGTTTAACTAGACTAAGGCCTTATTCAGATGGCCGTGTTCGGTCCGTGATATACGGAGCGTGTATCGGCCGTATTTCCCAGGCCGACCACAATTCAGGGAGCCGGACTCCTAGCATCATAGTTATGAATGCTGCTAGGAGTCCTTGCCTCTACGTGGGAATACTGTCCCATACTGTAATGATGCTTTCATTAAGGGACCGGGGACAGTATTATATTAAAAAGATACCCGGCTCCCTTAACTGTGGTCGGTCCGGAAAATATGGCCGATACACGGTCCGTATATCACAGACCGAACATGGATGTTTGAATAAGACCACTTGTCTCCTAATTTTGGTGCGGATTGCGCACTGAAAATTCACACCAAATTACAATATAAGGCTATATTCAGATGAACATGTGTGAAATCAGCCGTAAATAACGGACGGTTTTCACGGCCGATTTGCACCCGTGTGGTACCCGTTATCAGAGATACCTCATAGACTTGTCTATTGAGGGATCCGTGAAAATGAACAAAAATAGGACATGTCCTATTTTTTTACAGGCCCTTCACACGGTCCGTTAAAGTAACGACCATGTGAATAACCCCATGGAAATACATACAGCCGTGTGACGGCCATGAAAAAAAAACGTCCTTCACACGGACGATTAACACATTAGTCTGAATAAGCCCTAACTCATGTAATGGGCTTTTCAAAACCTCATGCACGTGCAGCAGAAAAAAAATCTGCATGAAATTTAGAACATGCTGCTGATTTTCAAATCAGCTTCATGTCTATTACGTTGCAGAATTGTAATATTTTTCATCCTTTACAATGTAAGGGCATGGCAAGACGTGGTGTGTTTCTGCCGCCACTGTCCGCATCAATGCCGCACATAATCTGCGTTGCAGATTCTGTTGCGGCTTTTCCTAAAATGGGCATTAAATTGATGCGGACTAGCCGTTGCGTATTGAGGGGAAAGTACTTCCCTTCTCTCTATCAGTGCAGGATAGAGAGAAGGGACAGCCCTTTCCCTAGTAAAAGTAACAGAAATTCATACTTACCCGGCCATTGCCTTGGTGACGCGTCCCTCTTTCGACATCCAGCCCGACCTCCCTGGATGACGCGGCAGTCCATGTAATCGCTGCAGCCTGTGATTGGCTGCAGCCGTCTCTTGGACTGAATCGTCATCCCGGGAGACCGGACTGGAGGAAGAATCAGGGAGTTATCGGTAAGTATGAATTTCTATTTTTTTAACACGTTGATCTATATTGTGATCGGAAGTTCACAGTCCAGGGTGCTGAAACAGTTACTGCCGATCGCTTAACTCTTTCAGCACCCTGGACAGTGACTATTTCCTGACGTCGCCTAGCAACGCTCCCGTAATTACGGGTGCACACACGTAGTTACCCGTAATTACGGGAGTCCCATTGACTTCTATGGGCCTGCCCGTGCCGTAATAACGGCCCGTGATTACGGGCGTTTTTACGTTAGTATGCATGGGGCCTCAGTCTGGCTATAGACCTAGAAATACATCGGTCCAGCCAGAATGAAGAAAGATCATGCTCTTAAAACCAATACGCTACGCAGCACATATTACATCTGCGGATTTCATTGCAGAATTTTGAATCTCCATTGACGTCAATGGAGAAATTCCGCAATGAGTCCGCAACAGGTCCGCTACACGTCCGCAACAGCCAGTGTATGCTGCGGACACCAAATTACGCACCGCAGCCTATGGTCCAAAGTGGAGTTTTCTGCAACATGTGCACGAACCTAACTAAAAAGAAGTGGAAAGAAATGGAGAATATGTCCGCTGCGGATTACCACAGCGGACTGTCCGCTGCGGAATTCCAGAGCAATTCCGCCACGTCTGGCCATGCCCTATAGTGCGTTTTTTTATACGTTTTTAGGTGTGGGATTTACATTTTGATGCAGAAATAGGTGCAGGTTTTATGCTGCAGATTTTTAAATTTTTATTTTAAACGCAAGATAAATTGACATATATCATATTTTCATATACGCACCGCAGGTAAATTTTTGTGCAGAAAAAATCTGAGACATTTAGATGAGATTTCTTGATCTCATTTACTTTGCTGGCACTGTGGATTTGCCACACGAAAATACCCGCAACAAATTTGCACGTAATAAGTATCGCTTGCATTTGGCCTAACAGAGTTTTTTTTAACTCACCCTAAGTCCCCGTTCACACATGTTGGATTTTATATGGATTCCGATGGCATGCCGATGATTCTGCATCACATGCATATGACGTTTCCGCAACCCAGTTCACATGCTACCAAAAAATGTCCACGTGTATTTTTGTCCACACCATGAAAAGAAATCCACCACAGCAATAAGTAGCAGGCTACTAATATTACATGGAAAAGCCAAGGATAAGCAACTTTGAATGACAATGGGGCTTGTTCACACAGTTTTTTGTAGGCAGAAAAATCGGCCTCGAAATTTCTTCAGGCTTTCTCTGCCCGAAGAAAGGGTATGTCGCTTCTTTTTCCCACGAGCGATTTTTTCTGCTCGTGGTAAAAAAAAAACGCCTTCGCCTCCCATTGAAATCAATAGGAACCTATTTTGGCCATTTTTTGCCGCAGTTTCCAATGCGGTTTCCACGGAAAAAAAATGTGGCAAAAAGCTCTGTGAACAGGGCCTTATTCTTGTGTGGATCTGCTACGCGCTTGTGGAACATCTGCGTCAAAAATCAAAGGGAAAGCCTTAGATTTTTGCTGTGGAAAAACACATTGAACTTTAATGGCAACGTAAGAACGGAACATTAGTTCTCCTTACATCCTCACAAGCGCTTCCCTTTCCCTTGAGGCCCCCTTCACATCATGTTGTTGCCCTAAGTTTATCGTCTACGTCAGGAAATCTCCTAACGTGCACTATAAACAACGTAGACGATAATACACAGGCCTCCATTATGTCCTTTTAGCCTACGTTGGGCTAGTAGTCGTCGGTATACCTTATTCTTGAAGGATGGAATAGCGTAATAGACTTTGCTATTCCATCCTGAGAGATACCAGAAAAAAATGTATACCGCTCCTGACATTACTTTATGGACAGTTACGTCAGGAGCTTCCCAATGCTGGAGTCCCCAGGCAGAGCATCACACGTGCTCTACCCGTGGACTTTGTCCCTGGGAAAGCTCCTGACATCACTGTCCATGTATGTAAAGTGACGTCAGGGGATTCTCCAGGGCCGTGTACTCAGACTTGACAAAACTTCTGACATCACTTTACGTATATAACGTCATCAGGAACAGCGCCATAGTCCCTGGGCAGAGTGCTAGTAGAAGACTCCAACCCTGGGAAAGCTTCAGACGTCACTGCCATTCATGGACAGTGACTTCAGGAGATTCCCCTGGGCAATTCCCTGGGCGACGTTTCCCACTGTATGCCATACAGTGGGATACAATTTGGCAAAATAGTTTAAAATCCAGGGCATTAACCTGTCATTGCTTGCTCCATGGTTTCGTTCACTGTAATTGACATCAGCACCAAAATCAGTTAATGTGTATAACGTACAAACGGGAGTGGCACACTTTCCGTTGCCCACCCCGGGTAATGGAGGGGGTGGCAGACATCTTAGCTGTATGGGGCCCAGAAGTTCCTGATTGTGGCCCTGACACACAGGGGTGGATTATAATAAGAACAATCTAAGTGACTGCCTGGGGCCCATAAAACGTGTGTATTTTGCTGCAGAAAGCTGCGTATATGCTGTGGAAAATCTGCAGTATTTCTGTTCCGTATGAATACAGTCTTACAGATTATTGGTTCTTTACCTTAATACTCCCTTACTGAGGTTTGAATTTTTGCAAAAGGAATCCCTAGGTTACTATCACAGAAAGTTTCCATTAGCAACAGCTGACTTGTGAGTGGGCTGAAGATCTGAAGCACTGTAACAGTAGCAGTGGCGTAACTACCGCGGTAGCAGCAGTAGCGGCTGCTACGGGGCCCGGGGCTTGAGGGGGCCCGTGCCGCCAGCCGACACGCCCTCCCAAATGCCCGGTGGCGCCGCTAGCAGCCGTTATGGCTGCTACAGGGGTAGCACCGCTACTGTGGGGCCCGCGCCGACGAGCCTTACACAGGCACTCTCATGCCTGTAGGTGTCGCTAGCACCGGAGGGGGCCCCGGTGCTAGCGGCAGCCAAATACATGTATTAGCACTGAATGGCCGGGCATGTTCCGTGCCTGACCATCCAGTGCCTTACAATGACACTGATTGGCTAGCGGCGCGATGACATCATCGCGCCGCTTCCATGCTTGGAAGGTGCTGATTGGCGGGGCAAGTCATTCTGCCCCGCCAATCAGCGTCATTGGAGGACGCTCGTTCAGCTCCTGCAGACATGCTCAGAAGAGAGCATGTCTGCATCGCCAGTGAACAGCGTGGGAACCGGAGAATGTGAGTATGTCAACTTTATATATTTTTTTCCTCATAAAAATGTGAATGGCATTATCTATAGTGGGGGGGGGTCTATCTACAGGGGGGGTCGTCTTTATGTGGGCTATTATATATAGGGGGGTCTATATGTGGGGCAGTAGCTACAGGGGGGTCTATATGTGGGGGTGGGGGCCACTATATACAGGGGGGTCTATATGTGGGCCACTATATACAGGGGGGGGTCTATATGTGGGGCACTAGCTACAGGGGAGGTCTGTATGTGGGGATGTGGGCCACTATCTACAGGGGGGTCTATATGTGGGGCAGTATATGTGAGACACTATACAGGGGTGGGCTATATGTAGAGCACTATCTATAGGGGAGCTATTTTTTAGGGTACTTTCTATAGGGGTGGGCTATGTGTGGGACACTATATACAGGGGTGGGTTACCTGTGGGGCACTAGCAACAGGGTGGCTATATGTAGTGCGCAGTCTACAGGGGTGGGCTATATGTGGGACAATATCTACAGAGGTGGGCTATACGTGGAGCACTAACTATAGGGGAAGCTATATGTAGGGCAGCACGGTGGCTCAGTGGTTAGCACTATTGCCTTGCAGCTCTGGAGTCCATATGTGGGCACTATCTACAGGGGCTTCTATGTAGGTCACTATCTACAGGGGGCACTATCTACAGGGGGCACGGTGTGTGTGTGTGTGACAGTTATATTTAGAGGTGTTGAGAATTTTAACTTTGTTTACAGGTGCATAAATGTTTTAAAAGTGAGAAGCTGAAGACATCTAAACGGAAAACTGCAGAAATGGGTCATGGCCGGGAGAAATCCATCATAGATGTCTGAACCGGAGTGAGAAGAAAAGAACTAGAATCTGAGACGTCACCGGTGAGTCACTTAATGTAAATGTTTATTCTGCCTCTAATCAGTATTGTAGTCACTGTATGATCTGCAGCGAGATGATGGTGGTATGATTTTTTTTTGTGAAACCGCATCTCCCAGCATATCCTTATCATTGTTTCGGCCATGCTGGGAGCTGTAGTTTTACGCCGTACAAACCTATGCGCAGTGGCGTAACTACCGCTATAGCAGCCGTAGCGACTTCTACGGGGCCTGCAGCATGAGGGGGCCCGTGCCACCCGCCGGCACGGCCCCTCCCATGGCCGCAGGCTCCGCTAGCAGCCGCTATGGCTGCTACAGCGAGACGCCACTGAAGGGGTTGTTCCTACAAAAGACATGCATCCCCTAACCACAGGATAGGGATACATGTGGGATCGCTGGGACGCCCAGCGATGAGGAGAACGGGGGACCGAAAGTCCCCCCTAAGTTCTCCATGGCAAACCTCGGACTTCCGTAGTCTGTCTGCAGCTCCATGGAAATGACTTGCGCACCGGTCGTGCTTGTGCGCATGCGTGACCAGCGCTCCTTTCATTTTTATTGAACTGCGCAGACGCCAGAAGTCCGAGGTTAGTCATGGAGAACTTCGGGGAACTTTCGGTCTCCTTATCGCTGCCAGCGATCACACATGTATCCCCTATCCTGTGGATAGGGGATGCATGTCTTTTGTAGGACAAACTATAGGCCGCTTTTTTTTTTGGGGGGGGGCTGTATGGCGTAATCTACAGAGGGGGCTGTATGGCGTTATCTACAGAGGGGGTCTGTATGGCGTTATCTACAGGGGGCTGTGTATGGTGCTATCTATAGGGGGGCGCTGTGTGGTGGAATCTATAGGGAGGCACTATCTACAAGGGGGGGGGGGTTGTGTGATACCCAGCAGAGGGGGGGGGGGGGCCCAGTCAAAAGTTTGCTATGGGGCCCAGTCTTTCCTAGTTACGCCCCTGAACAGTAGGATAGACAGATGCATAGTATAACAATAGATGAGACCAGGGCAGCTAGAATTCTAGCTATACAGGTAAGCAGACACAAGGTCAGGGCAGGTCAAGTCAAGAGTCAAGAAATGAGAACACCTTCACAGATCACAGGAACCAAAAGTACAATATGCTCAGACAAATAACTGAAGTAAGAGGCAGGCGTAAAGGGAATCGATCAGCAGTTGTGAGGCCCCAAAACGGCAGACAGAGCGATATAGGGGAGGGAAGTGTAACTATTACTTTTTATCAGCCATGCACGTTGCATGATCGAAAAATCTATGTTTATTTTGTCGTGGTCACAAGTGCCACTGAGGCGGGAACTCGATATGGAAATGATAATGTCAAGAATGCCAATTATGTTCAAAAAAGCATTTACAAATAAGTGTAGATAACATGCTATTTATTAAATATATATATAATGAAGACATTATAAATATTAAATATTGAAAACAATAGAGTCTTTAATCAATACAGCACGATTCCATAGTGATTATTATTTTATTTTTTTTGCAATACAGCGTATAGGCTTCAGGTCCACCAATGAAAAGGCTTATGCTACAGGAATCTCCCTCTTGCGATTGGCACCAGATCATCTGCTCTATGAGATAATGATACAGGTCGCTCATGGAAAGACAACAGAAGCTAAGCCAGTCTAATTCTTACTCAGAATTGAATTAAGCTTTTCCATGTTGAAGGTACTGCTGACATTCCCAAGAGAATTGACCACAAAGGATCATGGAATATGGGAGACATGGAATAATGGATGGACAAAGCAGCTAGGATAACAAAAAAACTGAAAAACATTTCAGGACAAATGAACATTTGGTGTTCTTGTCTTTCAATGTTAAGGTAAGAGTTTTGGCATTAAACAGGTTAACACTTTGGTGCCAGCAGTGTATGGTATAAAAATAGAAAAGGTGATTGTGCCATGCAGATGACACTTATTTAAAACCTGGTTCACTATCATCATCTACTGTAGCTCAAGAGGGATTGGATTGGTTATGACATCTATATATTACCAATTATATTAAGACCATATGGGACCAGGGCAGCTTTGAAGTTTTATCATTTGCGGCTGTAGGTCCATTTTAAATTTATTATCTGTATTCAAGCATTGTTTCCTAAAACCAACCACATTTTGATAACTATCCAATTCATTATATTTATATCAACTCACTCCAGCACATAAAGAGTGGGGTAAAACCCATCTAAGAAGTCTTGCATTTATGTTAAATTCTAACATAAATGCAATGCAACATTTTATTGGCAGAATTTGTCTGTCCATTCCACTTTAAATGAAGAATATATGTTATCACTGAATACATTGATCCATCCTGAGCAGCCTGATTAGATTTCCAGTGGCACCAACAATTTACTACGTGTAGAACTGAACAAGAAACTATTCAATAACAGTAAAACAAATATCAACAACCTTGCCTATTGTTTCTTCAAACTCAGGCTCATAAATGTGTCCCTTGCAATTGTTTTTCTAATAATACATCTTTTCTTCCATAAAAATATTTAAATGTTTACATATTTCAGTATTTCATTGGTTTGCAGTGAAATGAAAAATAAAAAGCATTGAATTAAATCTAAAAGGGGTTTTACAACGGCTCCAAAAAAAAATAAAAAAAATTATTTCCCATACCCATACAAAATGCCTAATGAATGTTAAGAAATTTGTAGGCGAGACATAGTGATGGACTGGTGCTGCTTCACTACAGATCCCATTAGTCATTGCTGCCGTCTGGGCACCCTATTACACACCCACAACTTGCCCTTGTACGGCCTCTCGAATAGGAGAAAGTCGGGATTTATGAAGGGGCTGGATTAGGAAGGGATCAGTCCCAGCCCCAGACAGTTTTGATCACATGTTTGATGATGCACGACACCAAGGGCCGTAAGAAGCAGCAAGATGTCATGTGAGGCTGTGTCAGCGTGTCATCATGTAGGTGAAAACCACAGCGCTTCGGGAACACGTGACTGCCATTTCGTTTGGCGGTTCAGGGCAAAAGTGAAAATACAACTATATTGGTAAGCTATTGAAAATCTTATTACAGGCCTACTAGTAAAGGTTTTTTTTTCTCCGGGTAACGTCTTTAAGGCCTCATGAACATGGCAGGGCCTGTACAATGACCCCCGGAGTCCCTACATGTAAAGGGGACTCGCCTTTAAAAATGAAGATAGTGATCGCCGTAGACAAATAACAGCAGTTAAACGGTAACCTTTATTCTTGTCACAACAGAGCAGGATTTTACTTGAATGCATTCTCTTCAGGGTAGAATAACAATATAGTGAACAAATGATGTAACAAGCAGAGATACTGGTCCACCAAGGTTGGGTTAAGCCTTAAGTGACTGTCTGCTTTCGCCCATTCTACAGTGTCGCTATGTGTCTCTGGTTGCAACGCCACTATCTTTCCAGGATTAGCCCAGCCAATCACGGGTGACAGCATGCAGCATAAATGTTACCCAACACTTCATGCAATGAGAGTTGAATAGAGTATAGTCCCTGACCACTATGTGTATATGCAGTCCAGTCCAAGTCTTTGTTAGAATAGGGGTACCATCTCTTAAATGATCACTTAACAAGATTTATAACAGTATTAAACATGAAATACAACAGTAGAAAATGCACAGTTAAAGAGGCTCTGTCACCAGATTTTGCAACCCCTATCTGCTATTGCAGCAGATCGGCGCTGCAATGTAGATTACAGTAACGTTTTTATTTTTAAAAAACGAGCATTTTTGGCCAAGTTATGACCATTTTCGTATTTATGCAAATGAGGCTTGCAAAAGTACAACTGGGCGTGTATTATGTGCGTACATCGGGGCGTGTTTACTACTTTTACTAGCTGGGCGTTGTGCATAGAAGTATCATCCACTTCTCTTCAGAACGCCCAGCTTCTGGCAGTGCAGACACAGCGTGTTCTCGAGAGATCACGCTGTGACGTCACTCACAGGTCCTGCATCGTGTCAGACGAGCGAGGACACATCGGCACCAGAGGCTACAGATGATTCTGCAGCAGCATCGGCGTTTGCAGGTAAGTCGATGTAGCTACTTACCTGCAAATGCTGATGCTGCTGCAGAATCAACTGTAGCCTCTGGTGCCGACACGATGCAGGACCTGTGAGTGACATCACAGATCTGCACTGCCAGAAGCTGGGCGTTCTGAAGAGAAGTGGATGATACTTCTCATCAGAACGCCCAGCTAGTAAAAGTATTAAAAACGCCCCGATGTACGCACATAATACACGCCCAGTTGTACTTTTGCAAGCCTCATTTGCATAAATACGAAAATGGTCATAACTTGGCCAGAAATGCTCGTTTTTTAAAAATAAAAACGTTACTGTAATCTACATTGCAGCGCCGATCTGCTGCAATAGCAGATAGGGGCTGCAAAATCTGGTGACAGAGCCTCTTTAAAGGTGTTTTCTAGCAACTAAAAAGTGATGGCCTACCCTCAGGATAGGCCATCAATTGCTGATGGGTTTGGGGTCCGACTCCCAGGACCCCTGCGGATCAGCTGCTTTGAAGGGGCCGCAGTGCTCGGACGAGCGCTGCTTCCCCTCTATTTCTTCTTGCTCACTGTGAATCGTAGACACGAATTTAGCGGCGATTCACAGTATTACAGCCTTCTCCCATTGAAGTGAATCTGGCTCAGTGCGTAATTTGGCTTTGCTTGAACTTTTCCAGATTCTTCAATACCTGTGAATCGCCGCTAAATGCGTATCGACGATTCACAGTGAGCAAGATGAAATGAAGGGGAAGTAGCGCTCGTACGAGCGCTGCGGCCCCTTCAAAACAGCTGATCGACGGGGGTCCCGGGAGTCAGACTAAGACACATCAGCTATTGATGGTCTATCCTCAGTATAGGCCATACATTTTTAGTGGCTAGAAAACCCCTTTAACTTGCATTCTAGAACACAGTGCAACTCTTGTATGGTTCTGGTTGCAGGTAGAGGGATTTCTCACTAGCAATTGGCTTGAATTTGTTCCACTATCCTACACTAATCCACACAGTATTCAGGACTCTGAGAGGAGACATATTGTAGGAGCAATGAAACAACATGTTGTCAATACAGATTAAAGAAGTAAAACAGATAAAATACATGAGCTGTGAATGCTCAGTCAGCTCGCTGAGTACGTGTCAGGGAACATCAGACGAGATGTAAGTGAAAGAGCAGCGGCGCAAGCACAGGCGCATCTAATGACAATGACCCACAACCAGGGGTGAACCTAGCCCGTCTGCCGCCTGAGGCGAACTATAAAAAGGCGCCCCCCCCCCACAAATCTATCAGAGTTTTCTCATTCCTAACTTTACACATCAAACACGGAAAATATAAATTTTTTAAATAGGAAAACATTTGATGTTTATTTGTTAGGCCCTGTTCACACAGAGTATTTTGACGAGTTTTTGGGCGCGGAAACCGCTCCGCAAAACTCGTCAAAAACCGGCCGAAAATGCCTCCCGAGAAAGAAGGGACATGCCCTATCTTCGCACGTTTACGCCTCTGACCTCCTATTGACATCAATGGGAGGCAGAGAGAGGGTATTTCGCTGAGTTTTTTGCCCGTAGCACTCAATGGCCGTGAGCGAAAAACGCGGTGAAAATCGCGGCAAACGACGTGCAGGAAGGACAAAATTTGCCTCAAAAACCCAAAAAACTCAGTGTGAACATAGCCTTAAAGTGCTGTTTGAAGTATGGAAAATATTTAAAGAATTATTCTTACTGCCAATCAGTGCAGTGCAAATAGTACAATCTGCCCTGCCCCATATCTCTCCTCGGCAGCCAGTCTCATTTGTGGCGTCACTCTCTGCAATTACATTCAGGCCAGTCCAGGACGGATCGCGCTTAGTGCTGTTTTGAAGCGGCACATCCTGGGCCGGTTTCTTTGCTCTACCTGCTGTATTGTTGTGGTCTGCCTGTGCTGGCTCGATGCCAGTGGTGGATTAATATGATCTTTGGCCCTGTGCGGTCCACAAGTTATGGACCCACATCCCACACGTAAGTATCACCTACATGTCAAAGTACATCACATGCCACTCTGCGGACTGTCTCTTAGCCTGATCATCCGCTGCCACTCACACTTCCCCACAGCCCCCACCACTGTAATGTACATAGATTGTAAGACCAACATTACCAATAATACCGCCATACTGCTACTGAATAATACCCCATACTGTTACTGAATAATACCCCCATACTGCTACTGAATAATACCCCCATACTGTTACTGAATAATACCCTCATACTGTTACTGAATAATACCTCCATACTGTTACTAAATAATACCCCAATACTGCTACTGAATAATACCCCATACGGTTACTGAATAATACCCCCATACTCTTACTGAATAATACTCCCATACTGTTACTGAATAATACCCTCATACTGTTACTGAATAATACCCCCATACTGTTACTGAATAATACCTCCATACTGTTACTGAATAACACCTCCATACTGTTACTGAATAATACCCCCATACTGTTACTGAATAATACCTCCATACTGTCACTGAATAATACCCCCATACTATTACTGAATAATACCTCCATACTGTTACTGAATAATACATTTATACTGTTACTGAATAATACTCCCATACTGTTACTGAATAATACCTCCATACTGTTACTGAATAATACCTCCATACTGTTACTGAATAATACTCCCATACTGTTACTGAATAATACCCTCATACTGTTACTGAATAATACCTCCATACTGTTACTGAATAACACCTCCATACTGTTACTGAATAATACCTCCATACTGTCACTGAATAATACCCCCATACTGTTACTGAATAATACCCCCATACTGTTACTGAATAATACCCGCATACTGTTACTGAATAATACCTCCATACTGTCACTGAATAATACCCCCATACTATTACTGAATAATACCTTCATACTGTTACTGAATAATACATTTATACTGTTACTGAATAATACTCCCATACTGTTACTGAATAATACCCCCATACTGTTACTGAATAATACCTCCATACTGTTACTGAATAACACCTCCATACTGTTACTGAATAATACCTCCATACTGTCACTGAATAATACCCCCATACTATTACTGAATAATACCTCCATACTGTTACTGAATAATACCTCCATACTGTTACTGAATAATACCCCCATACTGTTACTGAATAATACCCCATACTGTTACTGAATAATACCTCCATACTGTTACTGAATAATACATTTATACTGTTACTGAATAATACCCTCATACTGTTACTGAACAATACCCCCATACTGTTACTGAATAATACCTCCATACTGTTACTGAATAATACCCCCATACTGTTACTGAATAATACATTTATACTGTTACTGAATAATTCATTTATACTGTTACTGAATAATACATTTATACTGTTACTGAATAATACCCTCATACTGTTACTGAATAATACCCGCATACTGTTACTGAATAATACCTCCATACTGTTACTGAATAATACCTCCATACTGTTACTGAATAATACCTCCATACTGTTACTGAATAATACCCGCATACTGTTACTGAATAATACCTCCATACTGTTACTGAATAATACCTCCATACTGTTACTGAATAATACCTCCATACTGTTACTGAATAATACCCCCATACTGTTACTGAATAATACATTTATACTGTTACTGAATAATACATTTATACTGTTACTGAATAATACCACCATACTGTTACTGAATAATACCTCCATACTGTTACTGAATAATACCTCCATACTGTTACTGAATAATACCTCCATGCTGTTACTGAATAATACCACCATACTGGTACTGAATAATATCCCCATACTGTTACTGAATAATACCACCATACTGTTACTGAATAAAACCTCCATACTGTTACTGAATAATACCACCATACTGTTACTGAATAATACCTCCATATTGTTACTGAATAATACCTTCATACTGTTACTGAATAATACCTCCATACTGTTACTGAATAATCCCCCCATACTGTTACTGAATAATCCCTCCATACTGTTACTGAATAATACCTCCATACTGTTACTGAATAATACCCCCATACTGTTACTGAATAATACCCCCATACTGTTACTGAATAATCCCTCCATACTGTTACTGAATAATACCCCCATACTGTTACTGAATAATCCCTCCATACTGTTACTGAATAATACCTGCATACTGTTACTGAATAATACCTCCACACTATAACCACATAGTGACTGAATAATACCCCCATACTGTTACTGAATAATACCCCCATACTGTTACTGAATAATACCCCCATACTGTTACTGAATAATACCCCCATACTGTTACTGAATAATACCTCCATACTGTTTCTGAATAATACCTCCATACTATTACTGAATAATACCCCCATACTGTTACTGAATAATCCCTCCATACTGTTACTGAATAATCCCTCCATACTGTTACTGAATAATACCTCCATACTGTTACTGAATAATACCTCCACACTGTTACTGAATAATACCCTCATACTGTTACTGAACAATACCCCCATACTGTTACTGAATAATACCCCCATACTGTTACTGAATAATACATTTATACTGTTACTGAATAATACATTTATACTGTTACTGAATAATACCTCCATACTGTTACTGAATAATACCTCCATACTGTTACTGAATAATACCCCCATACTGTTACTGAATAATACATTTATACTGTTACTGAATAATACATTTATACTGTTACTGAATAATACATTTATACTGTTACTGAATAATCCCTCCATACTGTTACTGAATAATCCCTCCATACTGTTACTGAATAATACCTCCATACTGTTACTGAATAATACCTCCATACTGTTACTGAATAATACCCTCATACTGTTACTGAACAATACCCCCATACTGTTACTGAATAATACCTCCATACTGTTACTGAATAATACCCCCATACTGTTACTGAATAATACATTTATACTGTTACTGAATAATACCCCCATACTGTTACTGAATAATCCCTCCATACTGTTACTGAATAATACCTCCATACTGTTACTGAATAATACCTCCACACTATAACCACATAGTGACTGAATAATACCCCCATACTGTTACTGAATAATACCCCCATACTGTTACTGAATAATACCCCCATACTGTTACTGAATAATACCCCCATACTGTTACTGAATAATACCTCCATACTGTTTCTGAATAATACCTCCATACTATTACTGAATAATACCCCCATACTGTTACTGAATAATCCCTCCATACTGTTACTGAATAATCCCTCCATACTGTTACTGAATAATACATCCATACTGTTACTGAATAATACCTCCATACTGTTACTGAATAATACCCTCATACTGTTACTGAACAATACCCCCATACTGTTACTGAATAATACCCCCATACTGTTACTGAATAATACATTTATACTGTTACTGAATAATACATTTATACTGTTACTGAATAATACCTCCATACTGTTACTGAATAATACCTCCATACTGTTACTGAATAATACCCCCATACTGTTACTGAATAATACATTTATACTGTTACTGAATAATACATTTATACTGTTACTGAATAATACATTTATACTGTTACTGAATAATACCTCCATACTGTTACTGAATAATACCTCCATACTGTTACTGAATAATACCTCCATACTGTTACTGAATAATACCTCCATACTGTTTCTGAATAATACCTCCATACTATTACTGAATAATACCCCCATACTGTTACTGAATAATCCTTCCATACTGTTACTGAATAATCCCTCCATACTGTTACTGAATAATACCTCCATACTGTTACTGAATAATACCTCCATACTGTTACTGAATAATACCCTCATACTGTTACTGAACAATACCCCCATACTGTTACTGAATAATACCTCCATACTGTTACTGAATAATACCCCCATACTGTTACTGAATAATACATTTATACTGTTACTGAATAATACCTCCATACTGTTACTGAATAATACCTCCATACTGTTACTGAATAATACCTCCATACTGTTACTGAATAATACCTCCATACTGTTACTGAATAATACATTTATACTGTTACTGAATAATACATTTATACTGTTACTGAATAATACATTTATACTGTTACTGAATAATACATTTATACTGTTACTGAATAATACCTCCATACTGTTACTGAATAATACCTCCATAGTGTTACTGAATAATACCTCCATACTGTTACTGAATAATACCTCCATACTGTTACTGAATAATACCTCCATACTGTTACTGAATAATACCCCCATACTGTTACTGAATAATACCTCCATACTGTTACTGAATAATACCTCCATACTGTTACTGAATAATACCTCCATACTGTTACTGAATAATACCTCCATACTGTTACTGAATAATACCTCCATACTGTTACTGAATAATACCTCCATACTGTTACTGAATAATACCTCCATACTGTTACTGAATAATACCTCCATACTGTTACTGAATAATACCTCCATACTGTTACTGAATAATACCCCCATACTGTTACTGAATAATCCCTCCATACTGTTACTGAATAATCCCTCCATACTGTTACTGAATAATACATCCATACTGTTACTGAATAATACCTCCATACTGTTACTGAATAATACCCTCATACTGTTACTGAACAATACCCCCATACTGTTACTGAATAATACCCCCATACTGTTACTGAATAATACATTTATACTGTTACTGAATAATACATTTATACTGTTACTGAATAATACCTCCATACTGTTACTGAATAATACCTCCATACTGTTACTGAATAATACCCCCATACTGTTACTGAATAATACATTTATACTGTTACTGAATAATACATTTATACTGTTACTGAATAATACATTTATACTGTTACTGAATAATACCTCCATACTGTTACTGAATAATACCTCCATACTGTTACTGAATAATACCTCCATACTGTTACTGAATAATACCTCCATACTGTTTCTGAATAATACCTCCATACTATTACTGAATAATACCCCCATACTGTTACTGAATAATCCTTCCATACTGTTACTGAATAATCCCTCCATACTGTTACTGAATAATACCTCCATACTGTTACTGAATAATACCTCCATACTGTTACTGAATAATACCCTCATACTGTTACTGAACAATACCCCCATACTGTTACTGAATAATACCTCCATACTGTTACTGAATAATACCCCCATACTGTTACTGAATAATACATTTATACTGTTACTGAATAATACCTCCATACTGTTACTGAATAATACCTCCATACTGTTACTGAATAATACCTCCATACTGTTACTGAATAATACCTCCATACTGTTACTGAATAATACATTTATACTGTTACTGAATAATACATTTATACTGTTACTGAATAATACATTTATACTGTTACTGAATAATACCTCCATACTGTTACTGAATAATACCTCCATAGTGTTACTGAATAATACCTCCATACTGTTACTGAATAATACCTCCATACTGTTACTGAATAATACCTCCATACTGTTACTGAATAATACCCCCATACTGTTACTGAATAATACCTCCATACTGTTACTGAATAATACCTCCATACTGTTACTGAATAATACCTCCATACTGTTACTGAATAATACCTCCATACTGTTACTGAATAATACCTCCATACTGTTACTGAATAATACCTCCATACTGTTACTGAATAATACCTACATTCTGTTTCTGAATAATACCCCCATACTGTTACTGAATAATACCTCCATACTGTTACTGAATAATACCTCCATACTGTTACTGAATAATAACTCCATACTGTTACTGAATAATACCCCCATACTGTTACTGAATAATACCCCCATACTGTTACTGAATAATACCCCCATACTGTTACTGAATAATACATTTATACTGTTACTGAATAATACCCCATACTGTTACTGAATAATACATTTATACTGTTACTGAATAATACCTCCATACTGTTACTGAATAATACCTCCATACTGTTACTGAATAATACCTCCATACTGTTACTGAATAATACCTCCATACTGTTTCTGAATAATACCTCCATACTATTACTGAATAATACCCCCATACTGTTACTGAATAATCCCTCCATACTGTTACTGAATAATCCCTCCATACTGTTACTGAATAATACCTCCATACTGTTACTGAATAATACCTCCATACTGTTACTGAATAATACCCTCATACTGTTACTGAACAATACCCCCATACTGTTACTGAATAATACCTCCATACTGTTACTGAATAATACCCCCATACTGTTACTGAATAATACATTTATACTGTTACTGAATAATACATTTATACTGTTACTGAATAATACATTTATACTGTTACTGAATAATACCTCCATACTGTTACTGAATAATACCTCCATACTGTTACTGAATAATACCTCCATACTGTTACTGAATAATACCCCCATACTGTTACTGAATAATACATTTATACTGTTACTGAATAATACATTTATACTGTTACTGAATAATACCTCCATACTGTTACTGAATAATACCTCCATACTGTTACTGAATAATACCTCCATACTGTTACTGAATAATACCTCCATACTGTTTCTGAATAATACCTCCATACTATTACTGAATAATACCCCCATACTGTTACTGAATAATCCCTCCATACTGTTACTGAATAATCCCTCCATACTGTTACTGAATAATACCTCCATACTGTTACTGAATAATACCTCCATACTGTTACTGAATAATACCCTAATACTGTTACTGAACAATACCCCCATACTGTTACTGAATAATACCTCCATACTGTTACTGAATAATACCCCCATACTGTTACTGAATAATACATTTATACTGTTACTGAATAATACATTTATACTGTTACTGAATAATACCTCCATACTGTTACTGAATAATACCTCCATACTGTTACTGAATAATACCTCCATACTGTTACTGAATAATACCCCCATACTGTTACTGAATAATACATTTATACTGTTACTGAATAATACATTTATACTGTTACTGAATAATACATTTATACTGTTACTGAATAATACCTCCATACTGTTACTGAATAATACCTCCATACTGTTACTGAATAATACCTCCATAATGTTACTGAATAATACCTCCATACTGTTACTGAATAATACCTCCATACTGTTACTGAATAATACCTCCATACTGTTACTGAATAATACCCCCATACTGTTACTGAATAATACCTCCATACTGTTACTGAATAATACCTCCATACTGTTACTGAATAATACCTCCATACTGTTACTGAATAATACCTCCATACTGTTACTGAATAATACCTCCATACTGTTACTGAATAATACCTCCATACTGTTACTGAATAATACCTACATTCTGTTTCTGAATAATACCCCCATACTGTTACTGAATAATACCTCCATACTGTTACTGAATAATACCTCCATACTGTTACTGAATAATAACTCCATACTGTTACTGAATAATACCCCCATACTGTTACTGAATAATACCCCCATACTGTTACTGAATAATACCCCCATACTGTTACTGAATAATACATTTATACTGTTACTGAATAATACCCCATACTGTTACTGAATAATACATTTATACAGTTACTGAATAATACCTCCATACTGTTACTGAATAATACCTCCATACTGTTACTGAATAATACCTCCATACTGTTACTGAATAATACCTCCATACTGTTTCTGAATAATACCTCCATACTATTACTGAATAATACCCCCATACTGTTACTGAATAATCCCTCCATACTGTTACTGAATAATCCCTCCATACTGTTACTGAATAATACCTCCATACTGTTACTGAATAATACCTCCATACTGTTACTGAATAATACCCTCATACTGTTACTGAACAATACCCCCATACTGTTACTGAATAATACCTCCATACTGTTACTGAATAATACCCCCATACTGTTACTGAATAATACATTTATACTGTTACTGAATAATACATTTATACTGTTACTAAATAATACCTCCATACTGTTACTGAATAATACCTCCATACTGTTACTAAATAATACCTCCATACTGTTACTGAATAATACCCCCATACTGTTACTGAATAATACATTTATACTGTTACTGAATAATACATTTATACTGTTACTGAATAATACATTTATACTGTTACTGAATAATACCTCCATACTGTTACTGAATAATACCTCCATACTGTTACTGAATAATACCTCCATACTGTTACTGAATAATACCTCCATACTGTTACTGAATAATACCTCCATACTGTTACTGAATAATACCTCCATACTGTTACTGAATAATACCCCCATACTGTTACTGAATAATACCTCCATACTGTTACTGAATAATACCTCCATACTGTTACTGAATAATACCTCCATACTGTTACTGAATAATACCTCCATACTGTTACTGAATAATACCTCCATACTGTTACTGAATAATACCTCCATACTATTACTGAATAATACCCCCATACTGTTACTGAATAATCCCTCCATACTGTTACTGAATAATCCCTCCATACTGTTACTGAATAATACCTCCATACTGTTACTGAATAATACCTCCATACTGTTACTGAATAATACCCTCATACTGTTACTGAACAATACCCCCATACTGTTACTGAATAATACCTCCATACTGTTACTGAATAATACCCCCATACTGTTACTGAATAATACATTTATACTGTTACTGAATAATACATTTATACTGTTACTAAATAATACCTCCATACTGTTACTGAATAATACCTCCATACTGTTACTAAATAATACCTCCATACTGTTACTGGTTACTGAATAATACCCCCATACTGTTACTGAATAATACATTTATACTGTTACTGAATAATACATTTATACTGTTACTGAATAATACATTTATACTGTTACTGAATAATACCTCCATACTGTTACTGAATAATACCTCCATACTGTTACTGAATAATACCTCCATACTGTTACTGAATAATACCTCCATACTGTTACTGAATAATACCTCCATACTGTTACTGAATAATACCTCCATACTGTTACTGAATAATACCCCCATACTGTTACTGAATAATACCTCCATACTGTTACTGAATAATACCTCCATACTGTTACTGAATAATACCTCCATACTGTTACTGAATAATACCTCCATACTGTTACTGAATAATACCTCCATACTGTTACTGAATAATACCTCCATACTGTTACTGAATAATACCTACATACTGTTTCTGAATAATACCCCCATACTGTTACTGAATAATACCTCCATACTGTTACTGAATAATACCTCCATACTGTTACTGAATAATAACTCCATACTGTTACTGAATAATACCCCCATACTGTTACTGAATAATACCCCCATACTGTTACTGAATAATACCCCCATACTGTTACTGAATAATACATTTATACTGTTACTGAATAATACCCCATACTGTTACTGAATAATACATTTATACTGTTACTGAATAATACCTCCATACGGTTACTGAATAAAACTGCCAAACCATGATCACATATTACTACAACATTGTGTCAGAAAAAACCCACCATACTGTTAGTGAATAAATCATACTATATATAGACCAATATTACCACCATATAGTGACCTTATAGAGGTAGATGCCAGTTATACACAAGATATCTGCAAACCATATAAGTGATTACAGTATAGTTATATCGAGTGACTATTGTGGCAAATTTAAGTTTTTTACATTTTTATACTGCTTTTTTTTGGTAGGTTCCGCTGGAGCGTTTGGACTACGTCGTAGATACATTGGACTACTCCGATGATCTACTTTTAAAAAAAAATTAAAAATGGTGAAAGAGGGTTGCATGGGGGAGTTTAGATTTCAATAATTTTTTCTTGTGTTTTTTTTTAATACTTTATTATGGCCTTAGTAATGGCTGCTGTCTGATTGAGAGCGTCCATTACTAAGAAGGGGCTTAGAATTAGCCAGTAAAAAGGCTATCACTAACCCCTATAATTACCCCGATTCTCACTGCCGCAAGGGGAGTACGATCCAGTACCCGACCATCTGAAGCGACGGTAAGGCAGCAGGGCGGTCACAGGCTGGTTTTACCAGGCTGGGAAGGGATAAAAAACGTGGCCCTTCCCACCCTGGGGATGCTAGGCTGCAGCTGCTTTATTGTATCTGGCTGGTTGTGAAAAATAGCGGGAACCCCACGTCTTTTTAAAAAAAGAAATAGAAAAAAAATTACGTGAGATCTCCTCCATTTTTCATAACCAGCCAGATACAATAAAGCAGCAGCAGCCTAGCATTACCAGGGTGGGAAGGGCCATGGTTTTAGGCCATTCCGAGCCTGATATTACCTGCCTGCGGCCACCCCAGTACCCGCCCTTCTCTTCAGACATTCGGGTGCTGGATCGTACCCAGCTCTTCCCAGTACTCCTGGTGGCGGTGGGTACCGGGGTAATAATATGGGTTAGTGATAGCCTTATTACTGGCTAACACTAAGCCCCTTCTTAGTAATGGACGCTCTCAGACAGCTGCCATTACTAAGGCGGTAATGAAGTATTAAAAAACAGAGACATAAAGACATTTATTTTATTGAAAGGACAACTCTTCCATACAATCCACTTTAACCATTTTATTTAAAAAAAAAAAAGAAATAAAGCTTAAATCAGCGAAGTAGTCCAATGAATCTACGACGTAGTCCAAATGGTCCAGCGGAACCTGCAAAACAAAAATTAGCAGTATGAAAAATAAAAATAAAGCTGGCTGCCCCCACAGACGTACAAACGTATGAATAAATAGCTACCTTCGGAAACATATTAAAATAATTAGAAAAATTAGGCCAATAAAAAAATAAAAAATTATAACACCTTTGTTTTAAAGAGAACCTTTCACCTCCCCATACATGTGCAGCTGAGTGCAGCATGTAATGGGGAGGGCCGCACAAACTCTGGGGCACTTTCCATTTTTTTCGTTATTTAGATATCAGTGATGTAATATTTGGCACCCGATATTTAAATAACCCCCTGAACTGTCAATGGGGAGGTAATTGGCAAGGGGGCGTGTAACATCGCTGTGACACTGTCCAATCAGCTACGGTCAGCGTTACAGCAAGAGCTGGAGAGAGAGCGCGTGCGCGCAGCTCCGCCACCACTAAGGAACACAAGAGGAGAAGAAGAGTGTGAATTCTTCTTCTTCTGTTTCATGGCATCGGAGCTGTGCGTGCACGCACGCTCTCACTCTTTAGCTCTCGGCAGACAAGGACGACAAGACTGATCTCTCACCTGAGATCACAGTCTTGTACTTGCCTGCCGAGAGCTGAAGAGTGAGAGCGTGCGTGTGCACATGATCTCCTCTCTCCAGCTCTTGCTGTTGACATTGTCCACAGCGGATTGGGCAGTGTCACAGCGATGTTACACGTCCCTTTGCCAATTACCGCCCCATTGGCAGTTCATGGGGTTATTTAAATATCGGGCGCCAAATATTACAGCACCGATATCTAAGTATGGAAAGAGGGTAGAAAAAAAAATGTAAAGTGCCCCAGAGTTTGTGCAGCCCTCCCCATTACATGCTGCACTCAAATGCAAATCTGTGGGCAGGTGAAAGATTCTCTTTAAAGTGTAACAACTTTTTAAAAAAATGTTGACATGTCAGAAGTTTTGATCAGTGGGGGCCGAGCACTGAGTCCCCCCACTAGTCGCTAAAACGAAGCAGCAGAAGTGCTCGGGTGAGCGTGTGCCGCTTCAATTCTGTTTGGCTTTCCTTGGAGCAGTGTACAGGCTCAATAGAAAGTCTAGGAGTCCGTACACCGCTCACTCGGCTGAAAGTCGATCATAAATGAAGCGGCACAGCGCTCACCCGAGCACTTCTGCTGCTTCGTTTTAGCGATCGGTGGGGGCCTCAGTGCTCGGTCCCCCACCGATGAAAACTTCGGACATGTCACTATGATATATAAAGATATCTATTACTGCGATTGGTGCAAGTTTTAATTACTTTTTATTGAAAATGATTTGCACTTTTTGAGATACAGCTGCTTTGTATCCTGTATACAGAGCAGCTGTATATAGCGCAGAGACCTGAATCCATTAGGTCGCCTATTACCGATCACATCTAAGTTATGAACTTAGATGTGATCGGTTACAGCTCGATCCTTCAGGACTCGCTGACACTGAATCAGTCAGTCCCACTGACCTGACGGATACAGGACACAGCGCTATATACATTATATAATATATTTATTTTAATTAGCGGGGGCAGGATTATGGGGAAGGATTAGGGCCTGTTCACATCAGCGTTGGCTTTCCGTTCCGGGGTTCCGTGTGAGGTTTCCGTCGGGTGAACCCCCTGCAACGGAAAGTCAAACTGAAACCACAGCTTCCGTTTCAGTCACCATTGAAATCAATGGTGACGGAAACATTGCTAATGGTTTCCGTTCATCACCATTCCGGCAGGTTTCAGTTTTTGTGACGGAATCAAGAGCGCAGTCGACTGCGCTAATGGTGACTGAAACGGAAGCTGTGGTTTCAGTTTGACTTTCCGTTGCGGGGTTACCTCCGACGGAACCCCAGAACGGAAAGCCAACGCTGATGTGAACAGGCCCTAAGGCTTCTTTCACACTAGCATTGATATACGTTTACCTCTCTTCCGTCAGAGGAAGAGAGGATCAATACGTTAAACGGAAAGCAACGGCTCCATTAGAATTACCATTGCTTTCAATGGTAATTCTTTTGTATCAGTTGCTTTCCGTTTGTCTCCGTTCGCTAAGTTTCCGTTTTTTTTAAAGGAAACAAAAGTGAAGTCTGCAGAACTTTTATTTCCGTTCAAAAGAACGGAAACCTAGCGAACGGAGACAAACGGAAAGCAACTGATACAAAAGAATTACCATTGAAAGCAATGGTAATTCTAATGGAGCCGTTGCTTTCCGTTTAACGTATTGATCCTCTCTTCCTCTGACGGAAGAGAGGTAAACGTATATTAATGCTAGTGTGAACAAAGCCCAATACAAGTAAGATATTAATAAATAAATAAATTTAAAAAAAAAACCCAACTGGGTTTTGAATCAGCAACCTTCATGTGTAAGGCAGACAAGCTAACCACTACACTATAGAAAGCTTCAGTCAATGCCTGTGAAACTGTAGTACTTGAGGGTTTATTGAATGACAGGCACTATTAGTCTCTCCTATCTGCTGCATGTGGGTGGTGACTGGTCAGAGACTCACAGTCAGACTGGCTGCCGCAGCTGCTGCATGCAGTGTGCACTGTGAGACTCACCAGTCAGCCCTATTTGTAGCTTTCCCACGCTAATTAAGCACAGGAAAGCTACAAAGCCAGGAGTATACTGCAGGGGGGGGGGTCGTTTTACTGACAGCAGAGGGCTCCATAGGGGGGAATCATCCCCCCACCATAGAGCCCTGACTAGTTACTATACTGGAAGGTTAGGGGGGTCTGAGCATCTGACTGCTCTAAAGTGGGGACAGAATCCCCCCTATAGAGCTCTCTGCAGTAAGTCAGACGCTCAGACCCTCCCCCACCCACACTAATCGTTCCATTATAGTGATGTGAGGGCTCTATGGGGTGGATTATTCCAGCCCCATAGAGCCCTCTGCTGTCGGTAAAATGCCCCCTGCAGTATACTCACGTCCCGGTCCCAGCAAGGCAGGCACTTACCTCGTGGTGCTGGTGCTGCTCGTCGCTCCTCCTGCAGACTTGCTCCTCTCTGGCTGTATGTACTGTGTACAGCGTCAGAGAGGAGGAGGAGTATTACAGACGTTCGGCGCGTCTGCATGGCTCCTCCCCCCGGTCCAGTCCCGGGCTGAAAATGGGTAGGTGGTGCCGCCTGAGGCCGTCGGCTCACCTGGCCTCATGGCAGGTTCGGCACTGCCCACAACCAGGGGCGTAACTAGGAAAGACTGGGCCCCATAGCAAACTCTTGACTCCCCCAGGTGCTACAAGCAGCCCCGTTATAGATAGTGCCCCCTGTAGATTGTGCCATAAAGCCCCCCTGTATATAGCGCTATACAGCTCCCACTGTATATAGTGCCACTCAGCACCCCTCCCTTGTATATTGTGCCACACAGCCCTCCATTAGTAGAAAGTGCCGCACAGACCCCCTTAGTACATAGTGCCACACACAGCAACCTGTAGATTGCGCCACACATAGCCCGCTGTAGATAGAGCCACAGCCCTCCCCTTGTAAATAGTGCCATACAGCCCCCCTTAGTAGTGCCACACAGCCCCTTGTATGTAGTGCCACACAGCTCCCTCATGTTTATAGTGCCACACAGCTCCCCCTTGTGTATAGTGCAACACAGCTCACCCTTGTGTATAGTGCCACACAGCTCCCCTTGTGTATAGTGCCAAACAGCTCCACCTTGTGTACAGTGCCACACAGCCCCCCCCTCGTATATAGTGCCATAAGGCAATAGCGCATCCGAGAAAGTTTTATCAGCCAGGGGGATGTCAATCAAACATGGAAAGGTGGGTTTGGAGGCAGGACTATGTGACTCTTCAGGATAGCGGCACCCCTGATGACACTTTAATTAACATATAGTGTGCACCGTTTTAAAAGTGGATTTTAAAGATTTTTTCTGCATCTGAAATAAACATACATTTGGAAATATTGTCAGGTCATGTATTACCGCATGGTTGCAGTTCAAGGGGTTAAAACTACAAGACAGGTTCCCATTAAATATTCAATAAATTGAGAACAATTCCATCTGCCCTGCAATTTTGTTATTATAAATATATCCTATATAATTACAGCTCCAGAACCAAGCTCATACATATATACAGTCCACAACCAAGCTCAGTTTATAAATACAGCACTAGAACCAAGCTCTGACATATATACAGCACCAGAACCAAGCTCAGTACATATATACAGCACTAGAACAAAGCTCAGTACATAAATACAGCTCCAGAACCAAGCTCAGTACATATATACATTCCCATTACCAAGCTCAGTACAGAAATACAGCACCAGAACCAAGCTCAGTACATATATACATCTCCAGAACCATTCTTAATACATATATACAGCACCAGAACAAAACTCAGTACTTAAATAGAGCATCAGAACCAAGATCAGTACATATATACAGCCCCAGAACCAAGCTCAGTACATATATACAACACAAGAACAAATACAGCTCAATTTAGTATAACCCCTGCCGTAAAGGTTTGTATGGCATAAAACAACATCTCCCAGCATGGGCCGAACAAAAAAAAAATAATGACAGTGACTACAGTACTGATAGAGGCAGAATAAAAATTTACATTAAATGACTCACCGGTGACGTCTCCCTCCGGTCCAGACCTCTATGATGAATTTCTGTAGTTTTCTGCTCACATGTCTTCAGCTTCTCACTTTTAAAACATTTCTGCACCTATAAATGAAGTTAAAATTCTCAACACCTTTAAATATAATAAAACGCCATACACTGCACCACTAACTATAATAGCGCCATACACGGTGCCCCTGATTATAATAGTACCATACACTGTGTCCCACACACACACCGTGCCCCCTGTAGATAGTGCCCTCATAGCCCCCTGTAGATAGTGACTCCCATGGAGACTCTGTAGATAGTGCCCTACATAGAAGCCCATGTAGATAGTGCCCCACATACAGCCCTCTGTAGATAGTGACCACATATGGACTCCAGAGCTACAAGGCAATAGTGCTAACCACTGAGCCACCGTGCTGCCCTACATACAGCTTCCCCTATAGATCGTGCCGCACGGGTAACCCATCCCTGTATATAGGGTCCCACATATAGCCCACACCTGTAGATAGTGCCCTTCAAATAGCTCTCCCTATAGATAGTGCTCCACTTACTGTATAGCCCACCTCTGTAGATAGTACCTCACATATAGCTCCCTCTGTACATAGTGCCTCACATATAGCCCACCCCTTTAGACAGTGCCCTACATATAGCCCCCCTGTAGATCGTGCCCCACAGGTAGCCCATCCCTGTATATAGTGTCCCACATATAGCCCACACCTGTAGATAGTGCCCTTCACATAGCTCTCCCTATAGATAGTGCTCCACTTATAGCCCACCTCTGTAGATAGTACCTCACATATAGCTCCCCCTATAGCTAGTGTCCCACAGGTAACCCACCCCTGTATATAGTGTCCCACATATAGCCCACACCTATAGATAGTGTCCTACAAGTAGCTCCGCTGTAGACAGTGCTCTACATATAGTCCACACCTGTATATAGTGTCCCACATATAGCATCCCCTGTATATAGTGCCCCACATCCCCACATATAGACCCCCCTGTATATAGTTTCCCACATCCCCACATATAGACAACCCCCCCTGTAGATAGAGACCCCACTGTAGATAACGGCACTCACAGTTTTAGTATAAAAAAATGACATACTCACCCTGATCCCGTTACCGCACTGTCCGGTGGCAATGCATATCTGCTCTCTTCGGAGCAGGTCTGCTGGAGCTGAACAACGCAAGCGGCGCGTCGTTCAAAGGCGCTAATTGGCTGGGCAGAATGACTTGCCCCGTCAATAAGCGCCTTTCAAGCACGGAAGCGGCACAATGACGTCATCGTGCCGTTAGTGTCATTGAAAGGCGCTGATTGGCGGGGCAAGTCATTATTGTAAGGCACTGAATGGTTGGGCACAGAACGTGTCTGGCTATTCAGCGCTAATGCATGTATTTGTACCTGCGTGCTATAGACGCAGGTATAACTACTGCAAGAGGGGGTGGCTGCCGTTACGCCAATGCCCGCAATGATTGTCCTGCTGAGTAGATGTGCGGGCTAGGACCAACTCATGGAGAAAGAGGGGATATGATATGAAATAATCTAAACGTAAGGATCTAGTAAGCCTGGATAGGTGTTAGTAAGGTAAAATAAGTAAAACCATCGACATAGGAATTTGACATCAAGTAAAGCTAAATCAGTTGTACATAACCAAAAAGTAACATAAATATTGGGGAAGGTTTGGAGAACAGTGTGGTATTGTATAAAAATGCATAGTAAAACAATATGATGCACAGCACCATGGTAATTAATAAGCGACCCATGGTGACTATGGTGTATTTAGACACTGACAGGGACAATAGGAACTCAATGAAGAGAGAAATAAGGCCTACAGGGGAACGTACAATGATGGGGGTATTATATTCCTAAATAAAATGGTGTCATAAGGTATATTAACCCCTTCCCGATATTTGTCGTATGGATACGTCATGGAAAGCTAGTGCTTCCCGCATTTGCCATATCCATTTGAAAAATTCTGGACACCGGCTCAGAAGCTGAGTCGGTGCCACCATCCCCATGTGTCGGCTGTATGTTACAGCTGACAGCCTGGGGTAATGGCAGGGACCGAATTTTTCTCCAATCCCCGCCATTAACCCCTTAAATGCAGCGGTCAAACGCAATCGCTGCATTTAAGGGGTTTGCTTCTCATCGGCACCACAGCAATGAAAGTGCCGGGGTGCCGGTGGCTGTAAAGGCAACTGGAGGCCTAACACTAGCCTCCCGGTGTGCCTAGCACGGATTCCTGCCATTAACCCCTTAGATGCAGAGATTTCTGCATCTTAGCGGTAGGTAGCAGATCGGCAGCCCTGCCATGCAATCGCAGGACTGCCGACAGATGCCATGGCAACAGGAGGCCTAACAATTGCCTCCTGCTCTGCCATTACGGAAGTCGATTAGGCCCCACCCAGAGGCGAAGCCTAATAGGCTTGCTGTCAGTGAATGACTGACAGATCTAATACATTGCACTACCTAGGTAGTGCAATGTATTAGAAAAAAAAAACTGACATTTGGACCTTCAAGTCCCCTAGTGGGACTAAAGAAAAGTGAAAACAAAGTTGTAAAATAAAGTTTCAAGCAATAAAATAAAATCACCCTTTTTCCCTTAGCAAGTCCATTATTATTGAAAAGAAATATAAACCATACATATTTGGTATCATCGCATCCGTAACGGCCTGAACTATAAAAACATTATGTTTTTTATTCCACGCGGTGAACTGCGTTTTTGGTCACTTTGCCCTACAAAAATTTGAATAAAAAGTTATCAAAAAGTCGCATATATCCTAAAATGGTACATATAAAAACTATAGCTCGTCTTTCAAAAAACAAGCCGTCATACAGCTCAATCAACAATTTTTTTTAAAAGTTATGGTTCTCAGAACATGGCAACAGAAAAAATACATTCATTTTACAAAAGTAATTTTATTGTGCAAAAAGTTGTAAAACTCAAAAAAGTGCTATAAGTTTGGTTTCGCCGGAATAACACTGACCCGCAGAAAAAAATTAACATGCAATTTATAACGCATGGTGAACGCTGTATAAAAAACCTAAAAAACTATGCCAGAATTGCTGTTTTTTGGTCACCTTGCCTCCCAAAAAATAAGATAAAAAGCGATCAAAATGGTACCAATAATAACTACAGCTCGTCCCGCAAAAAAAACAGCCCTCATGCTACTACGTCTATGAAAAAATAAAATAAGTTAAGGCTACAATAAGTCAGGAAATAAAAAATATGCAGTTGTGCAGGTCTGACGGAAAATGTCTCCTATTTCAAGAGGCGATTTATCAAGGTCCTAAAATTAGGGAACCAGGAAGTGTAGGACCCAAACAGGACTAAGGTATGTTTGATGTATGTGCTGTCTACGACCTCCCACCGATACCCCAAATAATGGACCACAACCTGAAATTGGTGTAAAGGCCGCAGCAGCCATTTATTAAATACACAAAATATTTAAATGAAATCATAGCATAATCATAATATAAAACATTTTATAAAACAACATCCTGCACTATTCTGCAAACATTGCCCTGTTAAAGGATCCTTGAAGGCACTTTAATAAATATTTTTAACTCCATCCTTTTCTTGTCAGGTCTGGAACTTTGCCCTACAGCCATGCTGCACCTGACTCGAGGGCACCAACCATCTCCAAGACCTTAGCCTTCCTTTTTTTTTTTTCTTAGCCTTCCTGGGGACCCTGCCTTTCAAAGACCCCTCCTCCTACCGCCATGACGTTCCTGTGTGACACCTTAACAACAATAGAGACAAGACCCAAATAGTTGGTGGGCTAATTTACGATCAATAGGAATAACTGCCTGCCGGCAAGGGCCCTTTTTTTTTTTCCAACTACTAATAGTTAAAATAACACATTTTATTAGGCTATTAGAGCAAAAACACACTACATAGAAATTAAAAGTTAATGTTCACTGCTGATAGTAACTAGCATAATGCAATGTGTGCCAGTACAATTCTACAATTCTAACTCCGCGAAATTCTCGGAGTTATGTGCAGGAAGGATTGGCCACAGCTGTCACCTCATTAATGTAGTGGCCAATAGAAACTCACATGGAGGATCGAGCCCCCACAGCTGTGATGGACAAGCGGCGGGACAAACCGCGAACTCGACATGAACGGGCCAATAGAACACAGCGTTGTGGCGCATGCGCTGTAGACCGCCGTGGGGAGATAGAGTCTCACAGACATAGCACAGTGGCGCATGCGCAATAGTTCATTTTAGAGAGATAGAATCATATAGTCAAGAAGGGAATCCCTCTGGAGCGCATTCGTAAAAGTGACCATGTAAGTACCGAGGGAGACAAAATGAACTCGCGGGGCTATGTTGCAGGCAAGTATGATCATCCATGTCAGCTGCCTCATATCGGGCTGCAGACTGTAGACTATATGTAGGAATCGCTATGCGTATCATATTCATATCAGAGTTGCCATGCCTCTGCCAAGTGACACTCTGCAGAACAAAAAATGCGGCGCTGTTGTCAAGAATGTAGTGCACTTAATAGTAAACAAAGCGTCATATAATAAGAAAGTGGGAATGATGGATTAAGGCAAATCAGTGCCAATAGCTGCCTCTGCGACAGCATTGTCACTATATCAAAGATCTCCAAGACAGCACAACTATCGTGGCCACCAACCATATTGATACTTGATCAATACCGTATTTGAAATAATAGTAGGAGAGTTATAATGGGTACAGATACCTACTTATATAGGGGTCAGAGAAACGCCACAAAGGTAAACCCCTCATTTAGACCACCTGGACTGAGAGTCCCCAGTCGATGGATCCAGCGGGCCTCCTCTTGTAGCAGCCTACGGTCTAGATTGCCAGCTCTGGTGCCCAGTTTGATCTGGGTAATACCCCAGAATTGTAGAGAGCGAATATCACCCCCATGAATAGACCGAATATGTCTGGACAATGGTGTGTCCTCCTTATGGTTGATTGTGCTCAAATGTTTAGAAACTCTTCTCCTCAATTCTTGGACTGTTTTTCCTACATAGAACCTAGGGCATGGACATTTGTCAACATAGACTACCCTTACTTTGGCAGTTAATAAACTGTCTTATTTGGTATGATCTACTATCAAGTGGGTTAGAAAATTGTTTGACTGTAGGCATCAGATGACAAAAAGAACAACGGCCACAGGGATGGAAACCTACAATTGACGACTTTAACCAGCATTTAGATTCCACCATCGGTCCAGAGAGATGGCTATGTACCAGATAGTCACGCAGGTTCTTACCTCTGCGATAGGTAATGCTGGGAGTATGGGACACTACGTCTCGAAGGTTAGGATCAGCCAAGAGGAGGGGCCAGTGTCGCTGCAGGATCTCCCGTACTTGGCGAGAGCCCGCATCGAAAGTGCCAATACATCTGATATTGGTCGATGCCGTAGATTTAATTTGTCGGGTATCAGCTGATTTACGTTCATATAGGAGTTCATTCCTATCTGTCGCTCTTGCCCTAGCATATGCTTTGTGCAGCCATTTCTTAGGGTATCCACGTGCACGGAACTTGGAAAAAAGGCCACTGCATTCCAGTTCAAAGGACCGCTCATCGGAGCAGTTCCTTTTAGCCCGAAGGTATTGTCCAATGGCAATGCCCTTCTTAAGGGCCATAGGATGGTGACTATCCCAGTGTAATAGACTATTAGTTGACGTTAGTTTCCGTGAGATGTCTGTATGTACACCACCAGCAGGATCCAAGGAGATTTTAAGGTCCAGGAAGATAATCTCCTTTTTGTGAATAACATGAGTGAACTTCATGCCCACCTTATTATCATTAAGTGTGACCATGAATTTGTCAAATAGAATCAAGTCACCATCCCAGAGGAGGAGAATATCGTCAATGAATCTCCCCCAGAATAGGATGTGACTGGTATAAGAGGACAATTCCTCAGTGAATACTACGGTATCCTCCCACCACCCCAAAAATAAATTTGCATAGGTCGGTGCACAGATAGTGCCCATTGCTGTTCCCTTTATTTGGTGATAGAATTTATGATCAAATAAGAAATAATTATGTGTCAGTAAAAAGCGAAGTAATGACAATAGAAATTTATTATGTGCGTGAAATTGAATACCCTTGGTAATGAGAAAATGTGCAACTGCAGTGAGACCAAATTCATGCTGAATATTAGTATACAATGATTCAACATCGATACTGGCAATAAATGTGGATGGAGTGACGTGAATCTCCTGGATCTTGTTGATGGTGTCCTTGGTGTCTTTAAGAAATGACGGCAACGAAGTCACAAAGTGAGAAAGAATCTCATTGATGTATGTACTTATACCCTGGGTAAGGCTGTCATTACCTGACACAATAGGCCTGCCCGGAATTGGGCGAGAGGCCTTGTGAATTTTTGGTAGAGTGTGGAATGTCGCCAGGGTAGGACATGGGTTGTACATCTGTTTGAATTCATCACTGGTGATCAGATTCTGTGTTCTCGCTTCATTGAGCAGTTGGCACAGATCCTTTAAGAATAAATGAGTTGGATTTTTTTCGATAGTAATATATGTCGTGGCATCGTCCAATAATCTATGGGCCATAGCAACATAGTCATCAGAATTCATGACGAATTCATGAACTAAAAATTCATGAGTTCATGAACTATTGCGCATGCACCGCTGTGCTATGTCTGTGAGACTCTATCTCCCCACGTCGGTCTACAGCGCATTCGCCACCACGCTGTGTCCTATTGGCCCGTTCATGTCGAGTTCGCGGTTTGTCCCGCTGCTTGTCCATCACAGCTGTGGGGGCTCGATCCTCCATGTGAGTTTCTATTGGCCACTACACTAATGAGGTGACAGCTGTGGCCAATCCTTCCTGCATATAACTCCGAGAATTTCGCGGCGCGTTGTCACTAGCCCCGATACCCCTGAAGACGCTGCATCTGCGGCGAAACATGTCGGGGGGGGGGCTTCTTTGAAATTTTAACTTGTTGCTGCTGATCTTTGATACTGATGCTGACTCTGGCTCTGACTCTGGTTAGGGCGCAGCGCGCTGCAGCCGCTGGCACTTTAGAATTGTACTGGCACACATTGCATTATGCTAGTTACTATCAGCAGTGAACATTAACTTTTAATTTCTATGTAGTGTGTTTTTGCTCTAATAGCCTAATAAAAATTTGTTATTTTAACTATCAGTAGTTGGGAAAAAAAGGGCCCTTGCCGGCAGGCAGTTATTCCTATTGTGTGACACCTTACACATGAACGTCCCTCCACAGCTGCAAGGCTCTTTCCAGGCCATCCTAAATGCCCAAAGTCCACATGTGCAGACCCAGGTCACTCAAATGTACCCCGTCAGAACAAAGAAAGCCAACATTAGCCCCTTCCAAGTCCCTATGGCGTACCCCCGCACCTCCGTTGCGCCAAACGCGCCTGCCGCCAAACACTGAGAACAACAATATCCGAACATATGATGATCAAACCAGGAAACGAGGACCACAAACGCAAGAGATCTAGCTTAACATCCCTCATCAGATCCCTGGATGACCTCATCCCTATGTCATTCCCGCCAAGATGAATGATCAAAATATCCGGTGCCCTATCCCAACCTGTGTAATATTGGAGTTCCGGCAATAGCCGGCACCAAAGCATGCCCCTCAAACCCAACCATCTGACCTGAACATCGGCCTGGGCGAAGCTCAACTGCCGTCCAGCCGGGCGGACAGCTGCCCTAACACCTCCCCAGGGGACGTATGAGTGCCCCATTATCCACACCAAACATGGGCCTGCACCTGAAACAAGATACACAAGAAAATTAGGACATCAAAAAGCAAACAACAACCCAGCACCCGTCATCCCACAAATCACACCATCCCAAAGTACCTCAAAGCATACGAGGGCAAACATAAATCCTGTACCTGTCCGACCCCCACCTGAAAATGGGAACTATACTCTAAGCCCACCCGCCCGGACAACAGAATATATTTGCGGAAAACCTGCACAAACTGGTATTTCAAGAGAGACAAACCATCAAATGAATCAACAAAGATCCCGGGCACACAGGACCGACAGCCACATAATCCCGAAAACAGCGAACCAGGACCCTGGTAATGAACCCAAAAACACCAAAAATCCCAGCTTGATCAGTCTTAGATCTGCAAACACGACAAGGAGGTCCCTATCAAAGTAATGTCTAAGAACAACAAACCCCCAACCTAAAGTAATTACTTGCCGCCACCAACTCAGATATCCTGAAAGCACCAAAAATGTTAAGGAAAAAGCCAAAGTAAACACAAGAACCTCAAATTGTGACACACAAACGGCATCCAGATGTATACAAAGTGATTCCAATAGCTGAAAAGACACGGGTTTGCTATAGTCCCTGGACATTGAACCTTTCCGAAATCCCTTCATGGCTTGTCTAACCAAGAAGGACTTAGTCTTCTGCCTTTAGCAGGTACCAAAAAACAAGGGCCACCAACCGCCTAGCCATGCCCGAGGAGGACACCCCTTCGCTATAGGCCCTTCCAATAAAATACAGCAAGCAGGCTAACCAGTCCCCAGCTTCACTTTTCACCTGAGCATTCCCGAACAAGTCCTCCCAAACCGGCCAAAACGTACTGTACGTCTTTCACGTGGCCCCACTGACAGACTGCTGAATCAATGACATCGCCACTGTCATACCACCTTCCAAAGATGCTCCGGGCAAGCAATACCGTGAATCTCCGCCCCCAGCGCCAGCAGACGAAACCTGTCCCACTGATGACGAGAAAAGGAATCAGCCAGAGAATTAAGCACCCCCGGAACATGAACAGCTACAAAATGTGAATTCAACAACAGTCCCCGCCAAACAAAATGTCACAATAAGCGTACTACCAGAAGGGAATTTGAAGTGTGGGCATTGATGGCCTGAACCACCCCTAAATTATCTCACACAAAACGTACTCTCCTGTCCCGCAGACAATCGCCCCAGAACTCCACAGCCACCACTATCGGGAAAATTTCAAGCAAAGCCAAATTACGCACTAAGCTAGATTATCGCCATGCAGGCGGCCACACAACCGCACCCCACTGTCCCTGAAAATACCACACGAAACCACAAGCACCAGACACATCACTAAAGAGCTCGAAATCCACACTAGAAACTGGCTCATCCATAAGAACCGACCGGCCATTGAAGCATTCCAAAAATTCGCCCCACACAAAGAAATCCACCTTCAATTCACTTGGCAACCAAATAAAGTGATGAGGGGAACAAACCCCTGCGGTAGCCGCAGGCAACCGCCTACAGAAAACCTTCACCATCGGCATTATCCGACATTCAAAGTACAAACGCCCCAACAGGAACTGTAACTTCTTCATTCGCAATGCACGTGACACAAAGGCCTTCAATTCCTGCAACTTATCCTCAGGCAAATGACATTTCATCCAAACCGAATAGATAATTATCCACAGAAACTTGATGACCGTAGTAGGTCCCTCAGTTTTCTCAGGCGCTAATGGAACACCAAATTCACTCGACATCCTCTCCATAGTATGAAGCAACCCCGCACACACGTACGTGGCCAGAGGACCAACAAATAAAAAATCGTCGAGATAATGCCACCTGCGCCTTCCGCCAAACCACCCATTTAAAAAACGTGCTAAACATCTCAAAAGATGGCGTACATCCGGCCGCAGAAGCACGTCTCCCTTCTCCAGCAGGAGGCGATGACAGTCCTCCAGCGGCGCCTGCCCTCCGCTCCCTGTGGGCCGCACGTGCGGTCCTCAACTCTGGCTGCTGAGCTCCTCCAGCCATCACTTCCGGTCCGTCCGGCGAAGACAGAAGGAGGGATGATGGAGGCGGTCCCTCTCATCTCGCCCACTCTGATCCCGCCCACCTGCCGGGATTCCTCCGTAGCCCCCTAGCCTGGCAACCACTTGGGAGCAGAAGGAGCAGGTCCTCGTTGGGGCTCCCACGGCATCAACGGTACCGAGGAATGACCTCTAGAGAAAGCCTCTCCGGAAGCCTGGAACGCCAGCTCCTGCGGCCTTCCTAACCATCGGTGCTAGCAGCCGACAAAGGAGGCAGAGCCCCCCCAAACTGTTGCACTAGCCAGCCAGGATCATGCAGAAGTGCAGCATCACGGATCCGGGACATCGTGGACTCCAAAGACTTGGCCATGCTACAGGTAAACTGTACTATGCTAACAGAAACTTTCTTCTCCTATTGTCCGGCGGGAAAGAGGGCTGCCTCTATCGCATCCGGGCTTATATGCTCAATACTCCTCCCCTACTTCAAAGATCCACCCCTTAACCAAACCCCTCCTACTTAACCATTTAAACTCCTTTTGTACCAAAATAACAACTAAAGCTCTACCTAAACCACCTTGTCATGCGCTCTCCTCACTACGTATGTGCCTTCATTACGTTGGGATTACTTATCTGCTGGAAGCGAGGGCACCTGTATTATACCAGGACAACATTTTCCCAGCAAAATTGCCCAAACTGCAGAGCTGCCGAGTGTGGACCAAAAGGGAGATATGTAAGGACACCGTTTATCAGTGCGACACTGGCCTGTGCAGAAAGGATTGCTTCACAGCGTAACACACACATCTATGGATTATTTTATTGTTTTTTTTACCCCATTATAATACCACCTGACTATGCCCCTGATGTTCTCTGCCTGGCTTACATGTAACCACCACATTATAATCTGAAATACCAGTAAAACTCCAAACAAAACTACTACCAAGCAAAATCCACGCTCCAAAAGCCAAATGATGCTCCCTCTCTTCTGAGCGCTACAGTGTGCCGAAACAGCAGATTATTTCCACATATATGGCATCGCCATGCCCGGGAGAACCCTTTTAACAATTTTTGGGGTGTGTGTCTTCAGTGGCACAAGCTGGGAACGACATATGCAATGGCATATCTAGGGGAAAATATAATTTTTGCTTTGCACCATCCGCAGCGCAATCATTTATGGAAAAGACCAGTGGGGTGAAAATGCCCACAACACCCCTAATAAATGCCTTGAGGGGTGTCGTTTCCAAAATGGGGTCACTTCTCAGGGGTTTCTTTTATTATTTTACATTGGAGCTTCTGCAATTGTTAACCAATACTTTGTAAGTCGCCAATTAGGCCTCAACTTTTCATGGTACTCTTTCACTCCTGAGTCTGGTCGAATGTCCAGGCAAAAGATTAAGGCCACATGTAGGGTGATTCTAAAACTGGGAAACACAGCATAATAATTAGAGAGCTGTCTTGTTATGGTGGCACAAGCTGGGCAACACATGTTGGCATATCTATGGAAAAAAATCCCATTCTCACTGTGCAACATCGAGTGCACACAAATTTCTGCAAAATACCTGCGGCGTTAACATGCTCACTACACCTCTAGCTGAATATCTTGAGGGGTGTAGTTTCTAAAATGGGGTCACTTCTGGGTAGTTTCCACTGCACTGGTACCTTTGGGGCTGTGCAAATGTGACATAGCGACCAGAAACCAATCCAGCAAAATCTGAACTCCAAAAGCCAATTGGCGCTCCTTCCCTTCTGAGCCCTACTGTGTGCCCAAACAGCAGTTTATGAACACATTATTTGTTGAGAAAATGAAAGATTTTGAGCTAAAGCTACGTCTTATTATAGAAAAAGGATTGTTTTTATTTTCACTGCCCAATTCTAATAAAATCATGAAACAACTGTGGGGTCAAAATGCTCACTATACCCCTAGATAATTTCTTCAAGGTGTGTCATTTCCCAAATGGGGTCACTTTTGGGGGATTTCCACTGTTTTGACAGCGCAAGAGCCCTTCAAACCTGACATGGTGCCTAAAATATATTCTAATAAAAAGGAGGCCCAAAATCCACTAGGTACTCCTTTTGCTTCTGAGGCCTGAGCTTCAGTCCATAAGGAGGGCCACATGTGGGATATTTCCTAAATCTGCAGAACCTGTGCAATAAATATTGAGTTGCATTTCTCTGGTAAAACTTTGTGTTACAAAAAAAAATAAGGCTAGAATTTAAGCATTAGGATGACATGCGCATCAAGGTATCCAGTCACAGTATGGTGGTATTATTCAGTGTATGGTGGTGTTATCTAGTCACAGTATGGTGGTATTATTCAGTGTATGGTGGTATTATCCAGTCAGTGTATGGTGGTGTTATCTAGTCACAGTATGGTGGTATTATTCAATGTATGGTGGTGTTATCTAGTCATAATATGGTGGTATTATTCAGTGTATGGCGGTATTATCTAGTCACAGTAAGGTGTTATTATTCAGTGTATGGCGGTGTTATCTAGTCACAGTATGGAGGTATTATTCAGTCAGTGTATGGTGGTATTATTTAGGCATAGTATTATTATAATTTGGGGGGTAGGGCTAATCTATGTATGCAGATTCCATATTCTGGTACGGCATAGTGTGCACTATATTTCCCAGTACAACTCATGATTTTGTGGAACACATTCCACACCACCTGACACCAGGACCGGTCTGTGCACTACGCAGCAATGCTGAGTGTAAATTTCACTATGAGCGGCATTTACATCTATCAATTGTGTCACTGATAATTATTTCTGTTAACACTGACCAAATATCAGTATAATTGGTAAGAAAACAGCAAATCATGATGATAATTGGCTAAAGTAAAAAAGCCTTTAACCCCTTTGCGCTGAGCGACGTACTATTCCGTCGCGCTAACCAATACGTTCACGCTCAGCGACGGAATAGTACGTCGCGGGAGTAACGGCCATTTCGGCCGTCCTCTCGACAATACAGGAGCTGTGACAGCTGCTGTCTCGTACAGCAGCTGTCGCAGCTCTTACAGCGGGGACCGATTGCTATGTCCCCGCTGATTAACCCCTGAAAAGCCGTGTTCAATAGGTATAACGGCTTTTTAGGGGTTAAGCTACAATCGCCAGCCTGCTATACGATAGCGGCTGGCAATGGTGACTATGGCAACCGGACACCAAACAATGGCGATGCCAAACGATGGCTATGCCATCGACGGAGGCCTAGTGGGTCCTGACGAACTATGCTTGCTGTCAGTGAGTAGCTGACAGCTCTAATACACTGCACTATGCATGTAGTGCAGTGTATTAGATTAGCGATAAGGGCCTCCTGCCCTCAAGTCCCCTAGTGGGACAAAGTAAAAAAGTAAAAAAAAAGTTAAAAAAAGATGTGTAAAAATAAGAAAATAAAAGATTTTAAAGTAATAAAAGTAAAAATCCCCCTTTTTCCCTAATCAGTCATTTATTATTAATAAAAATATATAAACAAACAAATAAACTATACATAATTGGTATCGCCGTGTCCGTAACGGCCTGAACTACAAAATTATTTTGTTATTTATCCCGCGCGGTGAACGCCGTAAAGGAAAATAATAATAAACTGTACCAGAATCACAATTCTTTGTTCACTTCACCTCGCAAAAAAATGGAATAAAAAGGGATCAAAATCGCATGTACCTAAAAATAGTACTGATGGAAACTACAGTTCGTTACGCAAAAAATAAGTCCTCGCACGGCTTTATTGATGGAAAAATAAAAAAGTTCTGGCTCTTAGAATAAGGTAACACAAAAAGTAAATGATTATTTACAAAATGTATTTTATTGTGGAAACGCCATAAGACATAAAAAAAACTATAAACATATGGTATCGCTGTAATCATATCACCCCGCAGAATAAAGTGAATATGCAGTTTATAGCGCACGGTGAACGCTGTAAAAAAAATAGAACAAAAAAACAATAGTAGAATCGCTGTTATTTAGTCACCGCGCCACTTAAAAATAGAATAAAAACTGATCAAAAAGTTGCATGCACCCCATGAAAACTACAATGAATTCCTCAAGGGGTCTAGTTTCCAAAATGGGGTCACATTTGGGGGGTTTCCTCTGTTTTGGCACCACAAGACCTCTTCAAACCGGACATGGTGCCTAATAAAATGGAGGGCTCAAAATCCACTAGGTGCTCCTTTGCTTCGCAGGCCGGTGCTTCAGTCTTTTACCGCACTAGGGCCACATGTGGGATATTTCTCAAAACTGCAGAATCTGGGCAATAAATATTAAGTTGCGTTTCTCTGGTAAAACCTTTTGTGTTATAAAAAAAATGGTATAAAAAGGATTTTCTGACAAAAAAAAAATGTAAATTTCACCTCTACTTTGCTCTAAATTCCCGTGAAACACCTAAAGGGTTCATAAACTTTCTAAATGCTGTTGTGAATACTATGAGGGGTCTAGTTTCTAAAATGGGGTGTTTCATAGTCGTTTCTAATATATGGGCCCCTCAAAGCAACTTCAGAACTGAACTGGAACCTAAAAAAATAAGTAAATTAGGCAATACTTCGCTTCTTCCATTATACTGATATTGAGCCGTGCCCACCCCGAGATGACCCCAGTTTTGACCGTTTGTATAAATGGAGACCCCTATTAGACCGTTTCAGTGCCCGGTTTTCCCAAGCATACACCCCCGAGAAGTGTATTTCTATTGATGAGTACGTAGTAGATTTTAAAGGGAGGGTTCAATTCCGCCAGTACCTGCCGGGTAACAGGGCAAGGTATGGCGTAAAGATGTATAAGCTGTGCGAGAGTGCATCAGGGTATACCTACAAATTTAGGATATATGAAGGGAAGGACACCAGTATTCAGCCCCCAGAATGCCCCCCCCCCCTTACTGGGAGTTAATGCAAAAATTGTGGGGGATTTGGTGTACCCACTACTGGACCAGGGTTACCACCTCTACCTGGATAATTTTTATACCAGCGTCCCACTCTTCAACTGCCTCGCTTCCAGAAGTCCTGCGGCATGCGGCACTGCTAGAAGAAATCTGAGAGGCCTCCCTAAGACTCTGCTTGGGCAAACACTCAGAAGGGGTGAGAGCAGGGCACATTCTAGCAGCAACATATTGTGTGTCACGTACAAGGACAAGAGAGATGCCACACCAGTACCCATGTACCAGGACGAGGTACCAGTACAGAGACCCCCAAACCAGACTGCATCCTGGACTACAATAGGTACATGGGAGGGGTGGACTTGTCAGATCAAGTCCTGAAGCCCTACAGCGCCATGCGGTGTGGTATAAGAAGCTGGCCGTGCACATCATACAGATGGCATTGTTCAATGCGTACGTGCTACATCGATGTACAGGCCAGACGGGAACTTTCCTGGAATTTCAAGAGGTGGTTATCAAGAAACTAATTTTTAGGGACCAAAAAGGGGGGGCACCCAGTACTTCTGGAGGCAAGGCCACACGCATCGTACCAGGGCAACACTTTCCAGGAGAAGTTCCCCAAACTGGCAAGAAAGGAAAAAGTCAAAAGAGGTACAAAGTCTGCTATAAGAGGGGGATAAGGGAGGACACAATATATCAATGTGACACGTGTCCCGAAAAACTAAGGCTCCGTATGAAAGAGTGCTTCAAAATGTATCATACATCCCTTGATTTTTAATCTACCCCAGTTTTACTTACCCTGATGCACTCCGCACAGTTATCCTCCCTCGTCTTTCCCCTCTGAGCCCTGCCGTGTGCCCAGGCAGCTGATAACAGCCACATTGAGGGTATTGCCATACCCGTGAGAACCCACATTATGGGGTGTATGTCTCCGGTCAAAATGCTCACTACACCTCTAGATGAATGCCTCAAGGGTGTAGTTTTTAAAATGGGGTCACTTCTTGGGGGTTTCAACTGTACTGGTACCTCAGGGGCTTCTGCATACATGACTTTGCACCAAAAAATCCCCAGCAGGCCAAATGGTGGTCCTTTCCTTCTGAGCCCTGCCATGGGTCCAAACGGCAGTTTATCACCACAAATGGGGTACTGCCACACTCAGGACAAATTGGGCAACAGAATGGGGTATTTTATTTCTTGTGAAAATAAGAAATTTTCAGCCAAAACTACATATTATTGGAAAAAAATAATTTTGTTTTAATTCCCAGCCCAATTCAAATAAGTTCTGTGAAAAAACTGTCGGGTCAAAATGGTCACAACACCCATAAATGAATTCCTTGAGGGGTGTAGTTTCCAAAATGGGGTCACTTCTGGTGGGTTTCCATTGCTTTGATACCTCTGGGGCTCTGCAAATGCAACATGACACCCGAAAGCCAATCCAGCAAAATCTGGACTCCAAAGAACAAATAGCGCTCCTTTCTTTCTGAGCCCTCCCATGGGCCCAAACGGCAGTTTATCACCAGAAATGGGGTATTGCTGCACTCAGGACAAATTGGGCAACAAAATGGAGTATTTTATTTCTTGTGAAAATTAGACATTTTGAGCTAAAACGACATATTATTGGAAAAAATTTTTTTTTTTTAAATTCCCAGCCCAATTCAAATAAGTTCTGTGAAGAAACTATGGGGTCTAAATAGTCACATTACCCATAAATGAATTGTTTGAAGGGTGTAGTTTCCAAAATGGGGTCACTTCTGGTGGGTTTCCATTGCTTTGATGCCTCTGGGGCTTTGCAAATGCGACATGGCACCCAAAAACCAATCCAGCAAAATCTGGACTCCAACAAACACATAGCGCTCCTTTCCTTCTGAGCCCTCCCATGGGCCCAAACGGCAGTTTAAATAGATCAGGAAGTGGGAAAGGGGGAAAAGAATGTGGTCTGTAAATAAATTAATATATAACTTTTATTGATTTGCATTAAAAGGAATCAATATGATTAAAAGTCCAGTGGTGCAAACTGGTATGTGTGAGTGACCCCCAAACTCACACACCCTTGGCGATAAATTGTATAGTGAAGTATTGTAATGGATGGTAGTGCTGTCAATGTGCTCAAGTGACAGAACTTGGATTTGTAGGCTGTCAAGATGCCACAAAATACGTTGCAGATCTATTTCAATGAAGCTAGTATTGCCGCACTCAGGACAAATTGGGCAACAAAAGGGGGTATTTTGTTCCCTGTGAAAATAGGACATTTTGATCATAAATTACATCTTATTGGAAAAAATGTCATTTTTTTAATTTCACAGCCCAATTAAAATAGGTGCTGTGAAAAAACTGTGCGGTCAAAATGATAACAACAGCCATAAATGAATTCCTTGAGGGGTGTAGTTTCCCAAATGGGGTCACTATTTGGGGATTCCTAATGTTTTGGCACCTCAACACCTCTTCAAACCTGGCATGCTGCCTAAAATATATTCTAATAAAAAAAGAGACCTCAAAATGCACTAGGTGCTTCTTTGCTTCTGGGGCTTGTGTTTTAGTCCACGAGCGCACTAGAGCCACATGTGGGACATTTCTAAAAACTTCAGAATTTGCACAATACATATTTAGTAGTGTTTCTCTGGTAAATCCTTCCGTGTTACACAAAAAAAATTTGAATATAATTGAAATTCAGCAAGTAAAATGAACTTTGCAAATTTCACCTCCACTTTGCTTTAATTCATGTGAAATGCCTGAGGGGTTAAAAACTTTCTAAATGCTGTTTTGAATACTTTGAGGGGTCTAGTTTTTAAAATGGGGTGTTTTATCGGGGTTTCTAATACATAGGCCCCTCAAAGCCACTTCAGATCTGAACAGGTACCTTAAAAAAAAGGCTTTTGAAATTTTCTTAAAAAAAAGAGAAATTGCTGTTTATGTTCTAAGCCTTGTAACGTCCAAGAAAAATAAAATAATGTTCAAAAAACGATGCCAATCTAAAGTAGACATATGGAAAATGTGAACTAGTAACTATTGTGGGTGGTATAACCGTCTGTTTTACAAGCAGATGCATTTAAATTCTGAAAAATTCTATTTTTTCTAAATTTTCTCTAAATTTTGCAATTTTTCACCAATAAACACTGAATATATCGACCAAATTTTACCACGAACATGAAGCCCAAAGTGTCACGAGAAAACAATCTCAGAATCGCTTGGATAGGTTTAAGCATTCTGACGTTATTGCCACATAAAGTGAAATATGTCCGATTTCAAAAATGGGCTCTGAGCCTTAAGGCCCAAACTAGGCTGCGCCCTTAAGGGTTTAATGGGGGCATATTCAGGCTTAGTGCCTAGGTGCTTATGCTGTATTGGGGCACTAAAGAGGCATTATACTGTGTGTGTGTGTGTGTGTGTGTGTGTGTGTGTGTGGGGGGGGGGGTGGCACTAAAGGGGCATTATACTGTGTGGGGGTCCTATTCTTTTTTTATGGGGCATTTTTTTATGATGGGGTGGGGCGCCGATAGATAATTTCGCACGGGGCGCCATCTATCCTCAGGCCGGCCCTGCCCCCAACCCCAACCATCAAAGCATGTCTACGTCATGATAGTTCAGAAAGATACTGCTGTCAAAGGACAGCTGCATCCTTCCAGTAGACAACAGCTCCATTCTCGCCTGCCTGCACTCGCCATAGATATCAGTGCATCTTGGAAGATACATGTGAGCGCCCTCTGGTGGCTACTCACGTGTATTTTGCATGTCAGAGAGAAGAGGAGCGGTGCTGGGGCAGGGACTGTAGTGCTGATGGTGCATTGTGGGGCTGGCAGTAATTGGGTGCACTCTGTGGCTGGCATTGTTATAGGGCACAATCTGTGGCTGACACTTTTATGGCGGACTCTGTGTGGCTGGCACTAATAAAGGGCCCGGTGTGTTTGCAGCACTTTAGGGCTGTATGAATTCTATTTTAAGCATCTTAAAGAAGCAATAAAGCCACGACTGTTACTGTGTTCTGCAAAGTGCAGGCCTGAGGGGGTGTTGCATGACTGGTATTCTCTAATTGGTGCTCTTTGAATCAGTGTGTCATGTACCGCCTGCTAAGGACCTATACTAGGTATAATACAGTGAGTCACTTTTACCCAGTGTGATCTTTTTAAGCTGTTTTCTTTATTTCCCAAAAGGGAAACCCCTACCTGTTAGACAATTATGGCACATAATGTTGATATTCCATAAACGTCTCAAATGGAAATACCCTTAAGTTTTATTGCATCCCTTGGGAGAGGCACGATCTTACAATGTTACCCATGTGCACCCCTGTGCTCTCTGCATAGAAAGAACATTGACGTATGACAGAAGTTTAAGATATACGTAAGCAACTAAAAGAATACAGCTTTCACAACATTTATTTTAAAGGTTTTAAAAAAATCCTTTTCAAAATCACCCAATCTATTAGGTCAACTTATACTTAAAGTTATAATTGTTTTAGTCAGCGCTCTTATTTCTTATGTTAGTCCTTATGTGTTAGTATGTGACATGACCGCAAATGGTGAAATTCTCACTGTGAAATAAACAGGTATCCCGTCTCATAGGCTAGATTTTAGGGGGAGAGTCAATGTACGTATTAAGCACCACAACAATGTTTACATGTAGCGGCGTTTAATTCTTTCGATGTGGCAGGGAGGGTTTTTTAAATTATTAAATTAAAAATCTCTTTTATTCTTAATTAGTAAGATGACTTACTAAAAACAACTATAATCATGAACAACCACTTTAAAGTCAGTTTAGTAGGGTAAAATAATATTGTTAACAGGGACCAAGTAATATGCCACTAAATCACCATGAAGAAACAAAACATGTCCACTGGTTCATTAGGGCCGGAAAGTTTCCTTAATAAGTCACCAGAAAACACTACAATGGATCACTAGTGACGGCACACTTTCCTACTTCTTACCAAATATATTCTAATAAAAAAAGAGACCTCAAAATGCACTAGGTGCTTCTTTGCTTCTGGGGCTTGTGTTTTAGTCCACGAGCGCACTAGAGCCACATGTGGGACATTTCTAAAAACTTCAGAATTTGCACAATACATATTTAGTAGTGTTTCTCTGGTAAATCCTTCCGTGTTACACAAAAAAAATTTGAATATAATTGAAATTCAGCAAGTAAAATGAAATTTGCAAATTTCACCTCCACTTTGCTTTAATTCATGTGAAATGCCTGAGGGGTTAAAAACTTTCTAAATGCTGTTTTGAATACTTTGAGGGGTCTAGTTTTTAAAATGGGGTGTTTTATCGGGGTTTCTAATACATAGGCCCCTCAAAGCCACTTCAGATCTGAACAGGTACCTTAAAAAAAAGGCTTTTGAAATTTTCTTAAAAAAAAGAGAAATTGCTGTTTATGTTCTAAGCCTTGTAACGTCCAAGAAAAATAAAATAATGTTCAAAAAACGATGCCAATCTAAAGTAGACATATGGAAAATGTGAACTAGTAACTATTGTGGGTGGTATAACCGTCTGTTTTACAAGCAGATGCATTTAAATTCTGAAAAATTCTATTTTTTCTAAATTTTCTCTAAATTTTGCAATTTTTCACCAATAAACACTGAATATATCGACCAAATTTTACCACGAACATGAAGCCCAAAGTGTCACGAGAAAACAATCTCAGAATCGCTTGGATAGGTTTAAGCATTCTGACGTTATTACCACATAAAGTGAAATATGTCCGATTTCAAAAATGGGCTCTGAGCCTTAAGGCCCAAACTAGGCTGCGCCCTTAAGGGTTTAATGGGGGCATATTCAGGCTTAGTGCCTAGGTGCTTATGCTGTATTGGGGCACTAAAGAGGCATTATACTGTGTGTGTGTGTGTGTGTGTGTGTGGGGGGGGGGGGGTGGCACTAAAGGGGCATTATACTGTGTGGGGGTCCTATTCTTTTTTTATGGGGCATTTTTTTATGATGGGGTGGGGCGCCGATAGATAATTTCGCACGGGGCGCCATCTATCCTCAGGCCGGCCCTGCCCCCAACCCCAACCATCAAAGCATGTCTACGTCATGATAGTTCAGAAAGATACTGCTGTCAAAGGACAGCTGCATCCTTCCAGTAGACAACAGCTCCATTCTCGCCTGCCTGCACTCGCCATAGATATCAGTGCATCTTGGAAGATACATGTGAGCGCCCTCTGGTGGCTACTCACGTGTATTTTGCATGTCAGAGAGAAGAGGAGCGGTGCTGGGGCAGGGACTGTAGTGCTGATGGTGCATTGTGGGGCTGGCAGTAATTGGGTGCACTCTGTGGCTGGCATTGTTATAGGGCACAATCTGTGGCTGACACTTTTATGGCGGACTCTGTGTGGCTGGCACTAATAAAGGGCCCGGTGTGTTTGCAGCACTTTAGGGCTGTATGAATTCTATTTTAAGCATCTTAAAGAAGCAATAAAGCCACGACTGTTACTGTGTTCTGCAAAGTGCAGGCCTGAGGGGGTGTTGCATGACTGGTATTCTCTAATTGGTGCTCTTTGAATCAGTGTGTCATGTACCGCCTGCTAAGGACCTATACTAGGTATAATACAGTGAGTCACTTTTACCCAGTGTGATCTTTTTAAGCTGTTTTCTTTATTTCCCAAAAGGGAAACCCCTACCTGTTAGACAATTATGGCACATAATGTTGATATTCCATAAACGTCTCAAATGGAAATACCCTTAAGTTTTATTGCATCCCTTGGGAGAGGCACGATCTTACAATGTTACCCATGTGCACCCCTGTGCTCTCTGCATAGAAAGAACATTGACGTATGACAGAAGTTTAAGATATACGTAAGCAACTAAAAGAATACAGCTTTCACAACATTTATTTTAAAGGTTTTAAAAAAATCCTTTTCAAAATCACCCAATCTATTAGGTCAACTTATACTTAAAGTTATAATTGTTTTAGTCAGCGCTCTTATTTCTTATGTTAGTCCTTATGTGTTAGTATGTGACATGACCGCAAATGGTGAAATTCTCACTGTGAAATAAACAGGTATCCCGTCTCATAGGCTAGATTTTAGGGGGAGAGTCAATGTACGTATTAAGCACCACAACAATGTTTACATGTAGCGGCGTTTAATTCTTTCGATGTGGCAGGGAGGGTTTTTTAAATTATTAAATTAAAAATCTCTTTTATTCTTAATTACTAAGATGACTTACTAAAAACAACTATAATCATGAACAACCACTTTAAAGTCAGTTTAGTAGGGTAAAATAATATTGTTAACAGGGACCAAGTAATATGCCACTAAATCACCATGAAGAAACAAAACATGTCCACTGGTTCATTAGGGCCGGAAAGTTTCCTTAATAAGTCACCAGAAAACACTACAATGGATCACTAGTGACGGCACACTTTCCTACTTCTTACCAGCCGTTAAATACCAGTACAGATAATAGGACTAGACATTATAGATATTACTTAAGACCTGAACACCATATAAATAACTGGGTCAATATAGTTTACTACTGTGCACATTGTAGACCACTGTGTTGGGTTTGTATATATGCTAATATTTGTCAAACGTTGGGGAAGATTTACTAACACAGTCTTACATTTAGATACAGTAGCTTAGAATTAGACTAGATGCGCCAAATTTATCACAGCACCCTCATGCAGGACCAGGGTTTTGATACACAACCCAGCTAACAAGATTGTTGAATTTGGTGTGGAAGAAACCTTTCCACTGGTTATGGAATAGACCTTTCCATTGGGCTGACTATAAAATTCCATCAATTTCATATCACAAAAAGAAGAGTTACGTAAAGAGTAAAAAAACAAACAATATTGTATAAGGTGTATTTGACGTCATTGATGTTTTATATTACTAATAAAGCTTGCACGCAGGTCTCATGCACATGGGCGTATAAGCACTCTCTACAACCTTTGAGTTGTACAGAGCCATAATATGGCCCCCATAGCACTATGTAGGGCTATACTGTACTTCCATATGTCTCCCTATTTCATGCAAAGGTTTTTTATGTAATATTCATACAGAATCCAATAGAAAAAAATTGCATGCTCTATCGAATGCTGTATTATGGGGATATTCTCCACTAGAATATTCCATGTGCTGCTATACAGGCTACATGAGGTCTTACTGCTTTGTCAACAAGGTTTCAACTGATTTTCAAATGATAAAAAATAGGCAGTGACATCCATGGGACATAAAAATGTTTAACCCCTTCCAGTGCACAACTGTACGTCCTGGAGAGGGGTTGCTTCCTGCACCAGGACATACAGTTGCGCATCGGTTCCCGGCGCACACTCTCCTAACGGACAGTGTCTGGGAACTGGAAGGTCAGCTGTCCCCGACAGCTGACACTCCAGTCTTGCCGGTCAGCGGACCATCGCCACCAATTTTCGCAATTAACACCTTAAATATGGTGTCCGATTGCGATCACTGCATTGAAGCATATCGGCAGCCCCCACTTTGTGATTGTGGGGGCTGCCTATGCTTGTCATGGCAACCGGAGGCCAGACACCGGAGGCCAGACAACCGGCTTCCGGTAAGTGTGACTGTCACTACACAATGACAGTTAGAATACATTACACTACACAGGTAGTGTAATGTATTCTAGCAGCGATCAAAGCTGCAAGTCCTCATGTCCCCTAGTGTGACAAAAAAAGTAAAAAAAGTAAATAAAAGTATAAAATTAAATGTGTAAAAATAAAAGTTATGTTAAAAAAAACAAGAACTGCTTTTTTTCCTATAATAAGACTTATTATAGGAAAACAATTAAAACGTTAAAAAAAAGTACACATATTTGGTATCACCGTGTTCATAACGACCCAAAGTATAAAACTATAATGTTATTTTTTACGCACGATTAACACCGTAAAAAAACAAACAATAAATAATCTATGCCAGAATCGCTATTTTTCACCACCCCTCCCAAAATAGAGAATAAAAAGTTGCATGTACCTCAAAATAGTACCAATATTTACTACAACCCGTCCTGCAAAAAACAAGCCCTTACACAGCTTTTTTGACTGAAAAATAAAAAGTTATGGCTCTCAGAATATGGTGACATAGAAAATAAATTATTTTATAAAAAAAGTGATGTTATTGTGAAAACGCTGCAAAACATTAAAAAAAACTATATACATACAGTATTCGTACCGAGCCACAGAATAAAGTAAAATTGGAATTTATAGCGCTTGGTGAATGCTGAAAAAAACCCTAAAAAACATTTCTGGTTTTTGGTCACGTGGCTTGCAAAAACATTGAATAGACAGTGATAAAAAAAAAATAAAAAATTGCATGTACCCCAAAATGGTACCAATGAAAACTACAGATTATCCCGTAACAAATAAGCCCTCACACAGCTCCGGTGGTGAAAAAAATAAAAAAGTTCTGCCTCTCAGAATATGGTGATGCAAAATGTACAGAGTGTTCCAAAAACTTATAAGATCGGGCACTATTTATCAGAGTGACACTGGCCACATATCTATGAATTATTATTTATTTACCGCATTATGATACCCTCTTATTATGCCCTGATGTACTCTGCACAGATTACATATGCCCCCACATTATAAACTGAAATACCAGCAAGACCCAAAACTACTATCAAGCAAAATCTGCGCTCCAAAAGCAAAATGGCGCACCCTCCCTTCTGAGCCCTGCAGCGTGCCCAAACAGCAGTTTGCGTCCACATATATGGCATCACCATACCCGGGAGAACCCGCTAACCCGCTTAGCTTTTTATGAGATATTTGTCTTCAGTGGCACAAACTGGGCACAACATATTATGCACTAAATGGGCATATCAGTGGAAAATGCAATTTTCACTTTGAACCATCCACTGTGCATTAACCCCTTTGCACACGACGACTTAATAGTACGTCATGGTGCGGGGGTTGATGTATGGAGCCGACTCACGTGCTGAGCTCCATACGATGCGGCTGTCAGCTGTGTATTACAGCTGACACCCGGGACTAACGGACAGGAACAGCAATCGTTCTGTTACAGAAGCCTGTAAAAATAACAATATACTGCAATACATTAGTATTGCAGTGTACTGTAGCAGCGATCCAGTGATCGCTGGTTCAGGTCCCCTAAGGGGACTAATAAAATGTGTAAAAGTTATTAGTAGTGAGAAAAAAAAAACAATTAAAAGTTTAAAAAAAAAAACTATTTGCCATTTTTCTTCTAAAATAATATAAAAAAATAAAAAAAATTGGTATCGCTACGTCCGTAAAAGCCCGAACTATTACAATATACCATTATATAACTCGCACGGTGAACACCGTAAAAAATGTAATAATTTAAACTGCCAAAATCTCTGTTTTTTTGGTCACCTTAGCTCTCAAAAAAAAATTATGTAATACAACTATTGATAATTTTTTATGTACCAAAAAAATGGTACCAATAAAAAAATACAGCTCGTCCCGCAAAAAATAAGCCCTCACACCACACAATCGACTGAAAAATAAAAAAGTTACGGCTCTCAGAATGTGGTGAAACAAGCCAATTTTATCTAAATATCTACCCACTACCAGCCCTAAAGAGACTTTATTATTCAGACAGGCAATAATTGGAACTTTTGATCTACCTTACTACATTCTATGGTGTCAATGTAAAGTGCACAGGCACTAGAAATAAAAACATATTATTGTCATAATCTGGTCATAATCTGGTCATGCCTAAGATGACAAATTTGAAACATGGCTAGATGGTAATATAATATATCCCTTGTGATATGAAATACAGTGAATTTGAGTTTTAAATTTAAGAGAAAACTACAAGGTAACCAATATTTACCGTGAACTAAAATTCAACATTTTAGTGGAGAAAATTTTGATATTCATTTTTGTGGCCTAATTCTAATAAATTCTGCAAAAGACCTGTGGGGTCTAAATGCTCACTATACCCCTAGAAACATTCTTTGAGGGGTGTTGTTTCCACAATGGGGTCACTTTTGTGGGGTTTCGACTGTTTTAGTCCCTCCAGGGCATTGCAAATGTGACATAACACCGAAAACGATTCCAGCAAAATCTCTGCTCCAAAATTAAATGGCGCTCCTTCCCTTCTGAGCCCTGCTGTGGGTTCAATCAGCAGTTTATTACCACATATAAGGTATTGCCAAATGATAAAAAATTTCCAAAATTTCCAAAATGTGGTAACTTTTGGGGTGTTTCCACTGTTTTGGCACCATAAGACTTATTTAAACATGGTGCCTAAAATATATTATAAAAAAAGGAGGCCCAAAAATCCACAAGGTGCACCTTTGCTTCTGAGGCCTGTGTTTCAGTCCATTATCAAACTAGGGCCACATGTGGGATATTTCTAAAAACTGCAGAATCTGGGCAATAAAATATTGTTTTGCAATACTCAGATAAAACATTCTGTGGTCCAAAATTTTTTTTATTACAAATTAATTTTGCAAAAAAAAAATAAATGTGTAAATTTCACCTCTACATTGCTTTAATTCCTGTGGGACGCCTAAAGGGTTAAAACACTTTATGAATGCTGATTCTAATACATTGAGGGGTGCAGTTTTCAAAATGGGGTGATTTATGGGGACTTTCTAATATATAAGGCCCTCAAAGCCACTTCAGAACTGAACTTGTCCCTGAAAAAATAGCCTTTTGAAATTTTCTTTAAAATATGAGAAATTGCTGCTAAAGTTCTAAGCCTTGTAACGTCCTAGAAAAATAAAAGGACGTTCAAAAAATTATGCAATCATAAAGTAAACATATGCGAAATGTTAACTAGTAACTATTTTGTGTGGCATTACTATCTGTTTTACAAGCAGATATGTTTAAATTTAGAACAATGCTAATTTTTGCAAATTTTCTCTAAATTTTGGTGTTTTTCAGAAATAAATACTGAATTTGTCGACCAAATTTTTTCACTAACATAAAGTACAATATGTCACGAGAAAACAGTCTCAGAATCGCTTGGCTAGGTAAAAGCATTCCCAAGTTATTACCACATAAATTAACACGTGCTTACTTCTATAGGACTTTGCAGTTACATTCTTTTAGACATTAAACATCTTTTGTCTAGAGTAAATATTCTCATTCAGGTTCATGAATACAGAACAGTTGTGAATGAGCATTGCATGTAAAAAAAAACAAACTAAAAGCAAGCTTTACAGAAGCCCAATTTGTATCCACTGAGTCCTATTCTCAATCAGACGTCAATACAAAAATCGAAAATGTTACAACAAAAAGTTCTTGGCTAATAGAAGTTTAAAATTCCTGTAATACTGTGTGGTAGTTGAAAGCACTGAATATTTGTATAGTACACTCTCTTATAAAGAGTTTACAGTTATTATTTCATGCAAAAAAAAAAAGAGTATTCTGGGATATTTATTGTGTAAAACTGGTTCTGGCTTATTTTATATACACTAAGTACAGCTAATGTAGCCAAGTGGTTTCATTATGTGCCGACCAATGCTTGTGTATCTTCATATATTTGTCAAAAGTTCATAGCTTAGCAAGTAAAACAGCCAAGACTTAAGGAATTCATTACAAAAATGATGCTCCCTCAAACAACTAATTCAGTATGCTGTCATCGGCCTGTTTTTCCAGGATTTGATAAGTAACCCACTTAAATCACATTAAATGCCCCTGTGAGGCAGAACAAGAGAAAATGTCTGTATAAGGATATGAGAAATGGATACGAAATGTTTTTGATCTCCCACTGCACAGAGATTGTGCCAATGCTCATAAATACCAAGCACCCATGCACAGTATTTGCCAGGTTTTTGTAAACAGTGCAATGCTTTCCCTGTGGTCTGCAGGATGAGAAAGGACTGAGCACTCTGGTTAGGCACGACTGATCCGTGAAGCATTTCTAAGCTGAATTTTCATTGAAGCTTACAGGAGATCTTTTGTCCATGTATTCATGTAAATTTAAGCTTCTGTATAGGGTGACATAGTTCAGGATAAAGCTATTTGTTTTACTCTTATAGTCTTAAAGGATATTTATTTAAAAGATTGAATTATTACATAAGGTCCTTTTTCTCAGTTTCCATCCCTAGCAAAACAACAGGAGTATCTATTAGCATTTATTTTATAAATAGATATTCATCGCTAAGGTGACGCTTCTATGGTGCTCTAATGATGGCCTCACTTAAAGCTACTGCACCCCAGTGCACAAGCTATATGTGATCCCACAAACTGCTCATTGCTTCATGTGCTTCGTTTTGTTCTGTATAAGTCATTATTTCTGTAGTAAGATGTCAGCTTCTAAGGTTATTACCTTATTTTAATATTATCATGATAGGTCCGCTTGTCTCTGCTTCACCCATTTATGGATAGTATGATAATTATGTAAATGTAAAGAATCCAGAAACCCACAATCAGGGTTGGGCTGGCCCACCAAAGTACAAGACTATCCTCCAGTGAGTCTAGGCTCTAATACAATAATTGGCCCAAGGGTCCAGGAGCCACATTTGGAACAGACTTTGGAGTCAATCACTTGCCACTAGGGTGTATTTATTATGGCTTGATTCACAAATAACCTATTAGACCTTATAAATTATATTTCCTGTGTATGCAAAGATAGTAACAAAGGTTATACAATTAAAAGTGGATGTGCACATGTTCTGTATGGATGGAAGGTGGGCATAGTGAGTCTAAAGATCCTCGGCCCTACATTGGCCACAATTGTTTGATCGACCAGGCAAGGGATAATGGACGTTGCACTCATAATTTCCAGTATGCGTTAGGATGTAAGGGAAACCTCATGGGAGATATACACCCCTGGACTGGTCCAGAAGTTAATTTGTTGCTCATGTCTCCAACAGTGAGCAATTTCATTTAACACGCTGACTGTCTGATTATTAACGGATGTATGTAATTGTCATTATAAAGAAGTGAAGAATGAGAAAAGAAAGTAGAAAAATTCCAGTAGAATGATTTTAGTCACGTTATTAGAAAGAGAAGATTTGCAATTACAGTAACGCGATAAATGTCCTATAAGCGGACAATAAACATAAGATAAGCACATTTCCCCCCTTTAACTTCCTGGGTGGCAGAACCACTCCTGGATTCCACTATTGCAGTGACAGGTCCCGCATTGCTGAAGCCAGAAGTATAAGCGGTCAGCAATGTTATATTTAATTCATTTTAGTTATCCAATCAGAATGGACATAATAAACATGTCTCCTTAATACCGCAAATTAGAAACGGCTTCACTCGGCTTTAGATCTACTCAAACTAGAGCACTGAGGTATTGTGTGTGACTTTAAATCATCCGCCCAATTCATGGAGATCTTGCAAAAGACAGAGAAGAGTTCTCTGAGATTTGCAGCATTTTAATAATCCCCTTAAAAGGATTTGTATCATGATTGTCTCTTGATCCCCCTCTATGAGCCAGAGCAGAGAGCAGCTCATAGAGCAACGCCCGCGCTAGTAGCCATGGTCGTCCACGTATATCATACCTCAACCCCCCCCCCCCCCCGGAAATGACAGCTGATCACTGGCGTTACAGAAGCCGGACTTGCGGCAATCAAATGATTGCTGGGACGGCTTCTATTTACAATTGGGTTGTCTTTGTGAGACAGCCCCTTTAAGGGATTGGCATTAAAGATGACCGGTCCCTAAATATAGGGACATCTGTATAATATCCCCAAAAAAAGAGTCCTTTTTCTGAGGAGATATGAAGCATATATTATAATTATAAATCATGCTTTTGGTCAACAATTTAGTGATGTGTCTTTTCCCACAATGTTTTTCTATATGATCAAACTATTTAGATATCACAATAGTTACAGCCGAAATTGCAATTTTCTAAATCATCCATGTAAGTCCATTAACTATAATAAGTTTGTGATCTTTTAAAAAAAAAATGGCTCCCTCGTATCCTACTTGTCACGATCCTGGGGTATGTGGACCCCGGACGTCACTGATGTCCATTTGTAAAACTTGTACGGCGGACTTGAGTTGGCCAGCGGGTTCCACGGCCTGAGCGTACTGTCACGATCCTGGGGTATGTGGACCAACTAGGCCGCTCCGCCATAGTGGAGTGGCAGCTGGCCAAACAATAGTCTAGGCAAAAGTCTTATCACAAAAGTACCTGCAAGAGTCCAGACAGAAACGAGGTGTAGCAGACGCTTTGGCACAGATGATGCTTGGCATGGCAGATGACACTGGATGACTCCAACACTAGACTTCAGCTCAGGAACAAACAAAGTTACAGGATACAGTGTACGGGAAGCCGGATGTGGGAAAACTAGGAACAGGAAATAACGAAGGGACTATTTGCTATACGAAGATACGTAGACCACAACAACAATGTTAAGGCAAGGAGTGGAAGGGCAGAGCCCTTTTTATAGTCCAGGGTTATCTGGGGTTTGGTTAGGGAACTTTTTACATGTGCGTGCTGGCCCTTTAAGGCTCGGGACGAGCGAGTGAACCCTAGAGGACACTGCAGAGCAGTATGGCAGTGTGTGCTGGCATCTCCGGGGAGGGAGACTCCGGCAGGTATTCAGAGGTCTGCGGTCACGGCCGCCGGGAGGTGAGAGTAGGAGGCTGCCAGCGACCGCGGCCGTTACACTACTTATCTTGCTTTAGTTGTTATAGTTCAGTCTATTATACTTTATCTGTTTCTTTGGAACCAAATGTTGTGTACAAATGAGGAACAGATTTTATGCATCATCATATCCTATTTTCTAGCATCTCTATTTGTGGTGGGAGATTTTTGTTTTACCCTTGTTATTTGCACTAGTTAATGTTGCTGCTGTAGACACTATGCCAATTCCGGTCATGAAACTGAATACCCTACAACCTATTTACTATTGATTGCCAATAAGTATTTTGTTAGAAATGCCTCTTACATTTCTATAAACAGCCCGTCTATGACAATTGTTATCTTAAAATGGAACGCCTGCTAGTGCAATCTGAATATGACTACCACTAATCTGTATTACAAGGACATCATATTCATTACCTGTCTGTTTCTTTTAAGATTGGCCCACACATATGAGGAAAGGGAAGAGAGCCAGAGAAAAGAATGAAGGATAAGCTCATTAAGGGAATTGATCACAATTAGTCTTGTAATCGGGGTTAATCTACGCTGTGTTTGGAGAGCTGTTAATGAGTGATTACTTATCTATGTGCTTATCCCTGCTTGAACAAATGAATGGGATTACAAATGAATGTCTGACAGTTTCTCTGCATGGCTTCATTCCTACACTCAGACGAGAGTGTCCGATTTGCGCACGTAAAAAACACATTGTATTTCCTACATCTCTTGTCCGTGTGTGTTGCGTATTAGCATCAGTGTGCTTTGCGTTTGCCATGCGTTTTTCACGTACATGCAAGCACTTCATTTTTAAAAAAATGTTGTTTCCCTGCTTTTCAATGTATTTGATGCGTGAAACACGGACAGCACACATATGTCATTGGTGAAAATGCACCAATATAGGACATGCAGTGAGTTTCACACAACGGACACACGCTGCGTGAAAAACAACGCATGTGTGAATGGCCCCATTAAATTGCATGGGTCCATGTGCTGTGAGTGATTTCAACGTACAGCACATGGATTTGTATTAGGGCTTATTCAGACAAAAGGGATATACGTCCGTGCAACGCGCATGATTTTAACGCGCGTCGCACCGACCTATATTAGTCTATGGGGCAGTGCAGACAGTTGCGTGATTTTTCCGCAGTGTGAGTCCGCTTCGAAAAAGTCACAACATGTCCGTTCTTTGGGCGTGTTTCACGCATAACGCACCCATTGAAGTCAATGGGTGCGTGAAAAAGCACTTCCGTGGGATGAGCGTGATTCGCGCAACAGCTGTGAAAAGGATGAATGAAAACAGAAAAGCACCACGTGCTTTTCTGTTTACAAACATCCAAACGGAGTGTCATAATGATGGCGGCTGCGCGAAAAGCACGCAGCCGCGCATCATACGGGGCTGACACACGGAGCTGTCAAGTGCCTTTTGCACACGCAATACGCCGCGTTTTTTGCGTAGGCAGAACGCACACGCTCGTGTGAATCCGGCCTTACGTTCATCTGAATGAGCCCTAAGCAGGATGCAAAGGTGCGGTATTCCCAATTTAGCCTATAAACTCTACCTAGAGTACATACAGTATCACCGAGCTTATTGAAAGATGATTTATTCTTCTACGGCTACAGCACTGCTTCCAAAGTTTACTATTATCTGTAAGACTTTGTGTACTTGATTTTGTTTTTTTTAATACTATTTCTAAGTTATATTAACTTTTTCACCCTGATAACCAGACCAGTCTGACAGTGTGTTACTATGTATACACATTCAGTCTAAGGCCTCATGCACACGACCTTATTTTTTCACACCCGTAAATACTGGCGTAAATACGGGTCCGGTGTCACACGTATTCCACCCGTTTTGCACCAGTATTTACGAACCCGTGCTCGTAAATATGGGTCCGGTGTCACACGTATTCCACCCGTATTTACGAGCACGTTTTTGGCAGCAAAATAGCACTGCACTAATCGGCAGCCCCTTCTCTCTATCAGTGCAGGATAGAGAGAAGGGACAGCCTTTTCTGTAATAAAAGTTAAAGAAATTCATACTTACCCGGCCGTTGTCTTGGTGACGCGTCCCTCTCTTCACATCCAGCCCGACATCCCTGGATGACGCGGCAGTCCATGTGACCGCTGCAGCCTGTGATTGACCTGTGATTGGCTGCAGCGGTCACATGGCCTGAAACGTCATCCAGGACGTCGGCCCGGATGTCGAGAGGGACGCGTCACCAAGGCAACGGGCGGGAGACCGGACTGGAGGAAGCAGGAAGTTGTCGGTAAGTATGAACGTCTTTTATTTTTATTTTTTACAGGATAGGGGATACATGTCTTGTTTATGGCAGAGCGGGGAGATACCTCCCCGCTCTGCCATAGTTTTCATTGTAGTCCCGGCGGTAGTTACGCCACTGGGCTGTGGCCTGCAGACCGGGTAGTCCCCTGACCTCGCCTCACCTCGCAACGCTCCCGTAATCACGGGTGAACACACGCAGCCACCCATGATTACGGGAGCCCCATAGACTTCTATGGGATGCCCGTGCCGTTATTACGGCATGAAATAGGGCATGTTCTATCTTTTTTAACGGCACGGGTACCTTCCCGTGAGCAAACGGGAAGGTACCCGTGGCTAACAGAAGCCTATGAGCCCGTTATTGCGGGTCGTAATAACGACCCGCAATAACGGGTGTTTTTACGGTCGTGTGCATGAGGCCTAAAGGGGGTTTTACACAGGACGATTATCGTGCAGATGAGCGTTCATATAACGCTCGTGGCCGATAATTGCCCTGTGTAAACAGGGGAACGATCAGCAGATGAACGAGCAAACGCTCTATCATCTCTTGGTTGTATCGTTTTAAAAAAGTAAAAGATTATCGTTGTCGGCAGCAGACTTCCCTGTGTAAACAGGGAGACGTGCTGCCGACATGATAATAATGGATGGGGACGAGCGATCGGAGTAACGACCGCTCGTCCCCATCCATAGCTTAGTTTGACAGGAGCAAATGAGTGCCGATCAATGACACCTCGTTGGTCGGCGCTCGCTGCACCAGCCGCTTATCGGCCGGTGTAAAAGGGCCTTAAGGCTTTGTTCACATCTGCATCAGGACTCTGTTCATGGGTTCCGTTGGACCTTTCTGTCAGGGGAACCCATGAAAAGAATCCAAACTGAAACAAACGGAAACCATAGGTTTCAGTTTGTATCACGATTGATTTCAATGGTGACGGATCCGGTGCAAATGGTTTCCGCTTATCACCGTTGTGTAAGCGTTCCGTAGTTTTGATGGAATCAATAATGTAGTCGACTGTGCTATTAATTCCGTCAAAACGACGGAACCCTTACACTGCGGTGACAAACGGAAACCATTTACACCGGATCCGTCACCATTCAAATTAATTGTGATGCTAACGGAAACCTATGGTTTTCATTTGTTTCAGTTTGGATTCAGTTCATGGGTTCCCCTGACAGAAAAGTCTGACCGAACCCATGAACGGAGTCCCGATACAGATGTGAACGAAGCCTTAACTGTTAGATCATATCATTCTTACCTGTAAATAAATTCTCTTAGGTTGCCCAAACAAATGAGGTAACTGTTTTCTAAACAGTCATTCAGTTGACAGTGATTCAGTTCCGCAACTTCCCCATAAACGTTCAGTTTGGTCGATCATGCATATTATTTAAATTGAAAGAGGTTGAAGGCTGCCAGATACTTCTTAGTCCATCACTTGTTGACCTTATAGTGAATTTTCACCTTTTAACACTATGTTGTTTTTAGGTCGATTATTATATGTTGCTTTATTTTATTTAATATAGTGGTCAAATCTCCATTTTACTGAAATAAAGCTTTAAATCTCCTGCATAGATACAGAGTTTGTCTGCCTATAGCCACCACTCAGAGGAGCTTAGGGGCTTGCTGTGGACTCTTTTTTATTATTAAATTCAATGTATAAGTCATATGAAGTAAACGTCACAGTTCCACCTACGCAGGGACTGCCTTAGGGGTGTGCAACCTGTGCCTTCAAACAGGGCGCATCACGCCAGCAGGTGGAAGGGGGCACTGCACTGGCTCCCTTCCCCTGCTTGTTTCAGAAGCGCTCGGGCCTGGCGACTCAGCAGTTGCCTTTCCGCCTGGGCGCTTCTTTACTTAGTGGCTGTCGCTATCGCTGCAACAGCCATAGCGGCTGCTAGCGGCGACACCGGGCATGTGGGCGTTGGTGCCGCTAGCAGCCCCTGTGGCTGTTACAGCGTTAACGACGGCACTCTATCAGAGCAGGTATCTCCCTGCTCTGCTAACTACTAGCGCCACTGTAGCTCCCTGAGGTAGCGGAATCCCCGTGTGGCCGGGGATTCCACTCCTGGAGCGCTCCGCTTGATGTCTCTGTCCATATATGGACAGTGACATCAGGGGAAACTCCTGCAGCTGAATCCCCGTCCACAGCATTGCAGATGCTGTGACTGGGGATTCCACTCCAGGAGAAGCCAATGACGTCAATATCCATAAATGGACACAGGCGACAGGAGCTTATCCTGGAGTGGAATCCCTGGTCACAGCGTCGGCAACGCTGTGGACAGGGATTCCGGTTGAGGAGTTTCCCCTGATGTTACTGTCCATATATGGACAGAGACATTAAGCGGAGCGCTCCAGGAGCAGAATCCCCGGCCACACAGGGATTCTGCTACTTCAGGGAGCTGCAGTGGGGCTATCTACAAGGGGGCTGTGGGCTGTGTGGCACTACCTACAAGGGGGCTGTGTGCCACTATCTACAAGGGGGCTGTGTGCCACTATCTACAAGGGGGCTGTGAGCTGTGTGGCACTACCTACATGGGGGCTGTGTGCCACTATCTACAAGGGGGCTGGGTGCCACTACCTACAAAGGGGCTATGGGCTGTGTGGCACTACCAACAAGGGGGGTGTGGGCTGTGTGCCACTACCTACATGGGAGCTGTGGGCTGTGTGGCACTACCAATCAGGGGGCTGTGGGCTTTGTGGTACTACCAAGCAGGGGGCTGTGGGCTGTGTGGCACTACCAACCAGGGGGCTGTGGTCTGTGTGGCACTACCAACCAGGGGGCTGTGGGCTGTGTGGCACCACCAACCAGGGGTCTGTGGGCTGTGTGGCACTACCAACCAGGGGGCTGTGTGGCACTACCAACGAGGGGGTAGCTCATCTCCCCGTGTAAAAGGCATGTGCTGCCGACAAGATGCAAAATGTATGGGGACAAACAATAATATTAACTATTTTTCGCCCACTTATTCTTGCGATTTTTGTAAATGGAGCAAACAAGCGCCGCTTGACATGCTGTTATCGTAGATAGGCACTTGTTACTGGCCAAGAATTCTGACCATGTAAACTCACCCTATCAAAGCAATGAATTACTCCCAGTGACTTGTCCCTCTGTGCGGATTTGCTTGGTATTGCACCTCAGCCCCTTTCACTTGAATTGCCTTTGTGCTGCTGCATGGTGGGGGTCCCAGGGTTTTAACCTCCACTAATAACACATCAAGGCCTATCATATGTAAGGACTATCAAAAACCCTTTATAAACAGAACTGGAAAAACCAAGTTACAATTTTTGTATGTGTCTTGTCTGTAGATTACAAAGGTTTTATTCTCCCTGTATTTGCTATAATGTTATGGTCCACATGGCAGTTTTCATTGAAGCTGCTAGTGTCTATTATCACAATGAAACATTTTCACAGAAAAAAAAGTTACATTCTATCCTATCATATCTAATTCTGGTAATTCATATTTCTTCACATTTAGAATGTTATATGATATAGTCTTAGATTCGCCATAAGGTAAATGGATTAAACTAATTTTGCCAGGTTACAATTTATCGTTTAGAAATGTGTCCATTTTTTAACCCTTTCAAGACCGAGCTTATTTTGACCTTCATGACCACCCCCATTTTCTCAAATCAGACATCTGACATGTGTCAATTTATGTGTTAATAACTCTGGAATGCTTTTGCCTATCCAAGCGATTCTGAGATTGTTTTCTCGTGACATATTGTACTTTATGTTAGTGGAAAAATTTGGTCAATAAATTCATTGCTTATTTGTGAAAAACACCAAAATTTAGAGAAAATTTGCAAAAATTATGATTTTTCTCATTTTAAATGTATCTGCTTGTAAAACAGATAGTAATACCACACAAAATAGTTACTATTTTATATATTCCATATGTCTACTTTATATTTGCATAGTTTTTTGAACATTATTTTATTTTTCTAGGACGTTACAACGTTTAGAACTTTAGCAGCAATTTCTCACATTTTCAAGAAAATTTCAAAAGGCTATTTTTACAGGGACCAGTTCAGTTCTAAAGTGGCTTGGAGGGCCTTATGTACTAGATAGACCCCATAAATAAACCCATATTAAAAACTGCACCCCTCAAAGTATTCAAAATAGCATTCAGAAAGTTTCTTAACCCATTAGGCGCTTCACAGGAATTAAAGCAAAGTAGAGGTGAAATTTAGAAATTTTATTTTTTTTGCTGAAATTCATTTGTAATACATTTTTTTCTGTAACACAGAAGTTTTACCAGAGAAATGCAACTCAATATTTATTGCCCAGATTCTGCAGTTTTTAGAAATATCCCACACGTGGCTCTAGTGTGATAATGGACTGAAACACAGGCCTCAGAAGCAAAGTAGCACCTAGTAGATTTTGGGGCCTCCTTTTTTTAGAATATATTTTAGGCACCATGTCAGGTTTGAAGAGGTCTTGTGGTACCTAAACAGTGGAAATCCCCCAAAAGTGAGACGGTTTTGGAAACTACACACCTCAAGGAATTTATCTAGGGGTACAGTTAGCATCTTGACCCCACAGGTATTTTGCTATATTTATTGGAGTTTGTCTGTGAAAGTGAAAATCTACTTTTTTTCTGAAAAAATATAAAAAAAAAATAATATTTGCAAGGAATAAAGATTAAAAAGCACCCCAGAACTTGTAAAGCTACTTCTCCCGATTACACCAATACCCCATATGTGGTACTAAACTGCTGTTTGGACCCACGGCAGAGCTCAGAAGGGAAGGAGCGCCATTTGGATTTTGAAGCGCAGATTTTGCTGGATTGGTTTTCAGTGCCATGTCGCGTTTGCAATGCCCTGGAGTAAGCCAAACAGTGGAATCCCCCCAAAACTGACCCCATTTTGAAGACTACACCCCTCAAGGAATTGTTCTAGGGGTATAGTTAGCATTTTGACCCCACAGTTTTTTTGCTGAATTTAGTGGAATTAGGCCGTGAAAATGAAAATCTACTTTTTTCTGAAAAAACATAGAAATGTTTAATTTTTACAATGAATAAAGGAGAAAAATTACCCCAAAATTTGTAAAGCAATTTGTCCTGATTACAGCAATACGCCATATGTGGTAATAAACTGCTGTTTGGACCCACGGCAGGACTCAGGAGGGAAGGAACAATATTTGGCTTTTGGAGCTCAAATTTAGCTGGAATGGTTTTCGGGTGTCATAATAATAATAATAATAATCTTTATTTATATAGCGCCAACATATTACGCAGCACTTTACAATTTAGAGGGGACATGAAACAAACAATATCAGACATTACATAGTGACAAAGATCATTTACAGTTCAAACATGGAGAGTGAGGACCCTGCTCGCAAGAGCTTACAATCTATGAGGAAATAAAGGAGATGCAAAGTGTAACAGTGTTTGTTCTGTACAATGGTCCGGCCATTTTTATACACATGCGATGGTAACATAAAGCTGCATGAGCCGGTCACCAGCCAGTATCCGTGTATGGCGGACATGAAGAGAAGGAGTGTGAGGGAATCTTATTCTGATGACTAATCTAAAAGGAGGGCCATGGAAAGGAGTCAGATTAGGGAATGTTATAGGCCTGTCTAAATAGATGTGTTTTCAGGGCACGTTTAAAACTGTGGATATTGGGAATTAATCGGATTGTCTGGGGTAGCGCATTCCAGAGGACGGGTGCAGCATGAGAGAAATCTTGGAGACGGGAGTGGGAGGTTCGGATTATGGAGGATTTTAATCTAAGGTCGTTGGCAGAACGTAGAGCCCGAGTAGGGTGGTAGACAGAGATGAGGGAGGAGATGTAAGGAGGTGCAGCACTGTGGAAAGCTTTGTGGGTGAGAGTAATAAGTTTGAATTTTATTCGGAAGGTGATGGGCGTTGGTGTAGCGGTTGGTCATAAAGATGAGCCTGGCTGCTGCATTGAGGATAGATTGGAGAGGGGAGAGTTTAGTGAGGGGAAGACCGACTAGTAATGAGTTACAGTAGTCAAGAAGAGAGTGAATCAGAGCAACAATGAGAGTTTTGGCGGTTTCCTCCGTAAGAAAAGAGCGGATTCTGGAGATGTTTTTGAGTTGAAAATGACAGGAGCGTGAAAGTGATTGTATGTGAGGAGTAAAGGAAAGATCTGAGTCAAAAATAACCCTGAGACAGCGGGCGTGCTGCTTAGGAGTGATGGTAGTGCCACACACAGAGATGGAGACATCAGGTTTAGGGAGGTTAGTAGATGGTGGGAACACAAGGAGCTCAGTTTTAGAAAGATTCAGTTTCAGATAGAGAGAGGACATGATGTTAGACACAGCGGACAGACAATCACTGGTGTTCTGTATTAGAGCAGGGGTGATGTCACGGGAAGAGGTATATAATTGGGTGTCATCAGCGTAGAGATGGTACTGGAAGCCAAATCTACTGATGGTTTGTCCAATAGGAGCTGTGTAGAGAGAAAAGAGCAGCGGACCTAGGACAGATCCCTGAGGAACCCCGATAGCAAGGGGAAGAGGAGAAGAAGTGGAACCAGCAAATGACACACTGAACGAGCGGTCAGAGAGATAGGAGGAAAACCAAGAGAGAGCCGCGTCCTTGAGGCCAATAGAGTGGAGCATGTTAAGTAGGAGTTTGTGGTCTACAGTGTCAAAGGCTGCAGAGAGATCCAAAAGAATAAGGAGAGAGGATTTACCGTCCGATTTAGCCACTAAGAGATCATTTGAGACTTTAGTAAGGGCAGTTTCTGTGGAGTGTAGAGTGCGGAAACCAAATTGTAAGGGGTCAAGAATGGAGTTAGCAGAGAGATAGCCGATAAGGCGAGAGTAGACCAAGCGTTCCAGGAGTTTGGAGATGAAGGGCAGATTAGAGACTGGTCGGTAGTTAGCAGCGCTGGATGGGTCAAGAGTTGGTTTTTTCAGTAATGGGTTTATAATGGCATGTTTAAAAGCGGAGGGAAAGATACCAGAGGAAAGAGAGAGGTTAAATATTTTAGTCAGGTGACTAGTGACAGCTGGGGAGAGGGACTGGAGGAGGTGTGAGGGGACAGGATCACTAGGGCAGGTAGTAGGACGAGAAGAAGAGAGGAGCCTCGAGACTTCTTCTTCAGTTATTGGGTCAAATGCTGAGAGTGAGGAAGAGGGAGTGCGGGAGGGAAGGGGATCGATGTTACTAGGGGACTGGGAGAGAATATCATGCCGGATGTTGTCAATTTTAACTTTAAAATAATTGGCCAGGTCTTCAGCACAGAGATCTGTGATTGGCGTCTGCACTTTAGGACTAAGGATGGAGTGAAAAGTATCAAAGAGGCGTTTTGGATTATTAGATAGTGTGGAGATGAGAGAAGTGAAATAGACTTGTTTGGCTCGGTGAAGGGCAGAGTTGTAAGTTTTGAGCATAAATTTGTAATGGAGGAAATCTGCATCCAAATGCGATTTTCTCCACAGTCGTTCAGCACATCTCAAGCACCGCTGAAGAAAGCGGGATTGAGGCGTGTGCCAGGGTTGTCGTCGTCTTTGTCGTGTGGTTCGGAGTGTAGGGGGGGCTGCTTCATCCAATGCATTTTTGAGAGTGTTATTATAAAGTTTGGCAGCCAGATTGGGACAGGAGAGGGAAGAGATAGGGGTCAATGAGGACTGTAGACTGTCTATGAGTTTCACAGTGTTAATGGCATGTAGATTTCTGTATGTCTGATACGTAGGGATGACCTGAGGAGGCAGAGAATATTTGATAGTAAAGGAGAGAAGATTGTGGTCAGAAAGCGGGAGAGGAGAGTTAATAAAGTCAGAAACTGAGCAGAGCCGGAAGACCAGGTCAAGTGAATGCCCGTCCTCATGTGTAGGAGAGTTAGTAAGTTGTGACAAACCTAGGGACGAGGTTAAAAATAGAAACTGGGAGGCAGATGAGGAGATTGGGTTATCAATGGGGATGTTGAAGTCACCCATGATGAGAGTGGGTGTTTCAGAGGATAGAAACTGTGGAAGCCAGGCAGCAAAATGATGCAGGAATTGGCGGGGTGAGCCCGGTGGGCGGTAGACAACTGCCACTCGGAGGGAGAAAGGGTGAAAGAGTCTGAGGGTGTGGACTTCAAAAGAGGGAAATGTGAGTGAGGGGACCTGGGGAATGACCTGGAAAATGCAGTGTGGGGAAAGAAGTATACCTACTCCTCCACCCTGCCTGTTCTCAGGTCTAGGGGCATGAGAGAACTGGAGACCACCATAAGATAGAGCAGCAGGGGAAGCCGTGTCAGACAGGTGTAGCCATGTTTCTGTAAGAGCCAGAAGGTTGAGAGAGTTAGAAAGGAATGTCATGAATAAAGGTGAGTTTGTTGCACATGGACCGAGAGTTCCAGAGAGCACAGTTAAAAGAGACAGGAGAAGACACACAAGGAATGGCAAGAAGATTTGCAGGATTTCTATGTGTGACCAGTAAGTGGTTGAGCTTGGCAGAAGAAAAGGGAGGACCAGGGTTGGGAGAGATGTCCCCTGCAGCTAGTAGCAGGAGAATGGAGAGAGACATCAGATGGTTATGTGATTTATGAGAGTGATTTTTATGTTGGGCAGTGGGATGAGATGGGTTAAGTTGATTGAGGAAAGTGAATAGTGCATGGGAGCTGTACATGGGCGAGGCAAGGAGAGAGGGACTGATGTAGACTGTTTTTTGGCAAGGCTTAAATGGGCGATAGGATTGTAAACCAAGAGCAGCTATAATGCTGAGAGCGGTAGCAAGCATGTTTGTTTTTTTTAAACAGATAGTTTGAAATCTAATAATTAGAGCATGTGATAGTTTGTTTGGTTTTCTAATGCAGCTTACCTGTCACTGACCCTGTCCAACTGCCATGTATAACTGCCAGGACACTTTGACAGTATGACACTTAGACAGAGATGACTTCTACCTTTGTGCCCTCCTGCATGTCGCATATGCAAAGCCCCTGAGGTACCAAAACAGTGGAAACCTCCCAAAAGTCCCTTTAGGGCATGACCACACGTGGCGGATTTCCTCCGCAACTGTCCGCATCAATCCCGCACAGAATCTGCGTTGCAGATTCTGCTGCGGATCTGCACAAAATGTGCAGTAAATTGATGCGGACTAGCTGCTGCGGACTGCGGTAAAAGTACTTCCCTTCTCCCTATCAGTGCAGGACAGAGAGAAGGGACAGCACTTTCCCTTGTGAAAGTCAAAGAATTTCATACTTACCGGCCGTTGTCTTGGTGACGCGTCCCTCCTTCGGCATCCAGCCCGATCTCCCTGGATGACGCGGCAGTCCATGTGACCGCTGCAGCCTGTTATTAGCCTGTGATTGGCTGCAGCCGTCACTTAGACTGAAACGTCATCCTGGGAGGCCGGACTGGAGACAGAAGCAGGGAGTTCTCGGTAAGTATGAACTTCATTTTTTTTTACAGATACATGTATATTGGGATCGGTAGTCACTGTCCCGGGTGCAGAAACAGTTACTGACGATCGCTTAACTCTTTCAGCACCCTGGACAGTGACTATTTACAGACGTCTCCTAGCAACGCTCCCGTCATTACGGGAGCCCCATTGACTTCCTCAGTCTGGCTGTAGACCTAGAAATACATAGGTCCAGCCAGAATGAAGAAATGTCAAGTTAAAAAAGCAAGACGGATCCGCAGCACACATAACATGTGCATGACAGCTGCGGACTTCATTGCAGAAATTTGAATCTCCTTTGAAGTCAATGGAGAAATTCCGCCATGAGTCCGCAACTGCTCCGCAACAGACAGAGCATGCTGCAGACACCAAATTCCGCTCCGCAGCCTATGCTCCGCAGCGGAATTTTACGCCTCGTCTAAACGAACACTTCTAAATTAAAGTGTAAGTCAATGGACAAACGGCTCCGCTGCGGATTAACGCTGCGGAGTGTCCGCAGCGGAATTTAAGTGAAATTCCGCCACGTGTGAACCCAGCCTTAGGGGACTGGAACGAGCGATCATTAGGTCGCTGGTACAATACACTGCAATACTAATGTATTGCAGTATAATGTCATTTTACAGGCTCCTGTAACAGCGCGATCGCTGTTCCTGTCCGTTAGTCCCGGGTGTCAGCTGTAATACACAGCTGACAGCTGCAGAATATGGAGCGGGCGCAGCGCGTGAGCCCGCTCCATATATAACCCCTCGCACCACGACATGCTATTAAGTCGTGGTGCGCCAAGGCGTTAATGCGCAGCGGATGGTGCAAAGTGAAAATTAAAATTTTCCACTGATATGCCATTTTAATGCACAATATATTGTGCCCAGTTTGTGCCACTGAAGACAAATACCTCATACAATGTTGAGCGGGTTCTCCCGGATATAAAATGTCATATATGTGGACATAAGCTGGTGTTTGGGCACGCTGTGGGGCTCAGAAGGGAGGGAACACCATTTGGCTTTTGGAGCGCAGATTTTGCTTGGTAACTGTTCTGTTTGGGGTTTTGCTGGTATTTCAGTTTATGATGTGGGGGTATGTGTAAATTGGGCAGAGTACATCAGGGCATAATAAGAGGGTATAATAATGGGGTACACAAATAATAATTCGCAGATATGTGGCCGGTGTCACACTGATAAATGGCGCCCGATCTTATCCGCTTTTGTAACACTCTGCACATTTTGCATCGCCATATTCTGAGAGCCAGCACTTTTTTATTTTTTCTCCACCAGAGCTGTTTGAGGGCTTATTTGTTGTGGGACAATCTGTACTTTTCATTAGTACCATTTTAGGGTACATGTGATTTTTTTTTATCACTTTTTATTAGATAAAGAAACATAAATTCTGACAATGTTTTTTGTATTTTTTTTTTTACAGTATTCACCGTGCGGTATAAATGACATTTTACTTTATTCTGCGGGTCGGTACGATTACGGCGATACCATATGTATATAGGTTTTTTATGTTTTGTGGCGATTGCGCAATAAAATCACTTTGATTAAATTATTTATTTTTTGTGTCACCCTATTCTGAGAGTCATAATTTTATATTTTTCCGTCAAAAAAGCGGTGTAAGGGCTTGTTTTTTGTGGGACGGGTTGTAGTTTTTATTGGTACTATTTTGGGGTACATGCGACTTTTTGATCACTTTTTATTCTATATTTTGGGAGGGTTGATGACCAAAAAAAAGTGATTCTGACATTGTTTTTTAATTATTTTTTTTGCGGTGTTCACCGTGCGGGAAAAATAATATTATAGTTTTATAGTTTGGGTCGTTACGAACGCGGTGATACCAAATATGTGTACTTTTTTTAACATTTTCATTTTTTTCCTATAATAAAAGACTTATTATAGGAAAAAAAGCATTATTTTTTTTTGTAACTTTTATAACTTGTTTTTACACTTTTATAAAACTTTTTTCTTACTTTATTTTTTACTTTTTACTTGTTTTACTTGAAGCCTGGCAGCACTGATCGCTGCTATAATACATTACACTACCTAGATAGTGTAACGTATTATAAACTGTCAGTGTGACGCTGAGAGTCACACTGACAGGAAGCTTATGAGAACCAGCATCCGGCTGGTTCTCATAGGCTGCTGTGCATGGCAGACCCGGGGGCTGTTATATGGCCCCCGGTTCTGCCTTATAACCGACTGCAGCACCTGCAATCGCTCCCCGGGAAAGTTTGTTGTAGCAACAAACTTTCCAGTTTGTTATCGCAACAAACTTTCCAGTTCGTTGCTACAACACACTTTCCCTGCGATCACATGACCGGGACTTGAACTAATCAGGTCCCGATCACATCTCCGGGAACAGAGGTAGGTGATAACAGAGCGATCCGGGTGTCAGCGCTACTCTGAGACACCCAGATCGCGCTTTTAACACCCACCGTGAATTCACGTCGGCACTGCACAGAGCCCAGGAAGTGCCGACGTGAATATACAGTGGGCGGTCGGGAAGCGGTTAATGGCTGTTTATTTTTTATGTACTGAAAATTGGGCTATTTATTTGGAGTAAGTAAGACCTGCGAGGGAGGGACATCTCAGTCTCCAATGAGAACAGCTAGCACTCTGTATACTGTAGTCCACGAAACATTGTGTTATGCCCGTGGCCGCTGGCTGCCGGTATCCCCCTCTTACCAGTAGCCACAGGACTGTGCATCTTTGCCGGTGCCTCCCTTCCCAGTAATGCCGGCGTGCTCTGCCTCCTCCCCCGGACTGCGCGCTCGTCCCAGTTCTTAAAGGGCCAGTGTGCGCACCAGCAAAACTGTCCCCAGCCTATCCCTGCACACCCTGGCACTTATAATTGACCCTGCCCCTTTCCACAGTGCCTGAGCAAAGTTGGACAAACCTAGTGATATCCTGCGAAGGTTTCCGTATCTTGTATCCGGAGTCTGTTACCTGTAGGTATCTCGTGTCCTCTGGGTGCTTCCAGCAATCAGGCACCAACCTGCTTCCAGCAATCCGGCACCAACCTGTTTCCAGCAATCCGGCACCAACCTGCATCAAGCAATCCGGCACCAGCCTGCTTCCAGCATTCCGGCACCAGCCTACTTCCAGCAATCCGGCACCAGCCTGCTTCCAGCAATCCGACTTCTGTCTACTACCATCACAGTACCATCTGACTGTCTCTACTCTCTAGCTTCTGTTTGGCCAGCAGCTACTCCGCCAGGACGACCTCAAGAGGAAGTCACCAGGCACCCACCCTGCAGCAAAGACCAGATCCCTATAGATGGGTTAAAGTGTGAAGACCGAGGAGGATGCTTAGGCAATGCCCTTAGAGGTGACCCTACGCCAATCTGGCAAAGTAGCCCAGTGGGTCCACAAACCTGCTGGTCGTTACACATTGTAATTGCTGCTCTCACTAAATTCTGTAACGCACCATAAGTAGAGTGTACTTTTAAAAATTCTATTCTTGATTGATTCCACCAAATGTCTTGCTAATTTGCTGCAAATCTTAAACCTCCCCTAATACAGTGCTAAAGTTCAAATTCCCATGGAAGTACCATTATTATTGGGGAAAATATATTTTCAATGCCAGTATTTCATTTATCAAGGACATGTTAAAAAAATAAAAAATGGAACTGTCCATGGATCAAAGCTGGATGTTTTGTATGGTATCTGTTTCTCTGTGCAATATTTAGGAAAATGTTTCTTTTATTGACAATGAATAATGAACTCATCTGAGTCATTTGTGTCTAGAGATACTAGAAATATATGTTCCACTATATAGACAAGCATCAGGGATTGCTCATTCTACTGCTGTTATTACCCTCTTCTATCCTGCCACTGTAACATCCCTGATGGGTTAATGCATCTTTTACCCAACGTAAGTGTCCTTTTACACCGGAATATATAGGCAGTAAAAAGGAGCGCCAGTCAACGAAATAGCTCGTTGATTCGCGCTCGTCTAATCCTTTCACAAGAAGCTATAATCAGTAATGTATGGTGACCTGTGGTCATTACTACGATCACTTGTCTCCATGCATTTCCATCATGTCAACAGCACGTCTCCCTGTTTACACAGAGAGATGGAGAGATGTGCTGCCGACAATGATCATATTTTGTGCTGCATAAACTATACGACCAGTCGATAAACGAGCGTTTGCTTGTTCATCGACTGATTGTTGCCCTCTTTACACAGGGCAATGATTGGGAACAAGCGTTCATATGATTATGTTTACCCGAAAATTGGCCCCTGTAAAAGGGCCTTAAGTCTCCTGTGAATCCAACTACTGATAGCTCAGGACCACAGTTCCACAACTTATTTCCGGACCTTCAAGTCCTTACATGACTTCTACAGTCAGAGAAATCACTCTCCAAGGAATCACCCCTTCAACCCAAGAAGATCCGGTGTGGCTTAATCTCAGATTTCATATCCTTTCCTTTTTATAATTTTCCTTTATATTCATCAAGTAATTACATTAAAGCTGACAATTTTGTACTTACAACGCATAATAATTTGTTATAGGCAATGATTGATATAAAAGCATTTTCTTCCCCCACCCCTGTTAATTGCATTTTAGCACTTTGCCTCTGTTCTTTACTCATCAACCTGTTGAAGAGTCAGCCATCCGGGCTGAAAAATAAAGAATCATCTCTGGGATTTATGTTTCGACGTAACGTTAATTAATTAGAATTTATGCACTGCAGGATGGCGTTCCAAGTCTATCAGATATAAATCCTCAAGAAAATCCGTCCAGGGGCCTTGGATATGTGCAGTTAATGGAGGGAAAATGACAGATGAGTCATTTGGTGAGGGTTGCGTGGCAGACAGACAGCTGCACAAGAGATGGCACTTGGTTTATACTAAATAGCAGTGAATATGTCATGCTGAATTGACACGTACATACTATTGTTACCGTAGTGTTGACAGAGTGTCCAGAGTTCACTTTTTTATGCATAGCAATTTTCATACACAATGTGAATATGAGGCCGCTGGCCAGGAACATATGATTTTGCTTGCCTTTTCTGCTTCAATGTTAAGCTCATTATCTGGGTGGCAAAATCAATAAGCCTGTGGCATATGTGACAGATTTTGAAACTCATATGCCCCTATAATGCAGCCATATACACACTGTAGTGCATTTTTCCTAGAAAGAAGCATCACTATAAATATATATACAGATGCAACGTTTCACTTCCCCAATGGAAGCATTTTCAAGTTGCCATTGAGGAAGTGAAATGTTGCATCTGTTGGGTGATTAAATTCCTCACTTTGTTCTGAGTGCTGCTTCTGTGCTCTTTATTTTGTGGATATTCATCATATAGGGAGAAGTCACTCCTTATTTTTGAAGCATAGTACCGACCAACTTTGGTTTTTTGTCATGCTGTTGCTCCTGCCTTGGTTTATTTTTTGTATATTGTGAGGGATTTAGCATCAATGGAGCGAGGCAAGCGAGTTCACAGCAGTAAGAGACAGTGACACATAAAATATAGTCCAAACAGGGCTTGCCTGTGTTTTATTTTTATAGTTCAAAATGATACCTGCTCAGATGAGCACTAACTACATAAATGTAGTCCCTGACTATACCAGGTACCTTCCTACCAGGCACTGGAAACTCAGTAACACAGATTTTTATTCACAGACAGCAGACAATGTCCCAGACTCAGTAGTCAGATCTATAGGTGAGCCGGTCAACCCTGTGTCTGCACCTTCCTATGCATAGTCTACAGGTGCAGCTAAGTGACCAGCAGTCTAGCCCTAATGGACTAGAAATTTGAGAATCCACCCTACTCTTTCCCAGTCCAATTCCAGGTATTTTCAATCAGCCAGCTTTGAGAAGTCTGAGCTTTCCACTTTACTAAACATTCCCTGGAGACTAAGACACATACAACAGGACTCAATGGGAAATGTGCCTTCCCTCAATTACTTTACCTGTCACTGTCTCACAATATATATATATATATATATATATATATATATATATATATATACACACGCATACTCATATATCAATCGGCGATAACATTACAACCACTGACAGGTGAAGTGAATAACATTTATTATTTTGATACAATGGAGCCCGTCAAGGGGTGGGATAAATTAGTTGGCATGTGAACAGTCAGTACTTGAAGTTGATGTTGATGTTGGAAGCAGGAAAAATGAGCATGTGTACCGATTTTAGTGATTTTGAGGGCCAAATTATGACGGCTAGAAAACTGGGTCAGAGAATTTCCAAAACAGCAGGTCTTCTGGGCTATTCCTGGTATGCAGTGGTTAGTACCTATCAAAAATGGTCCAAGGAGCCCTCGTTGGGGCATTTGTTTAAGGTGATGTCACAGCAATTCAATATCTCCGATGGATCTCTGAATATGTTTTGCATCTATATATTTCAAACTCTCATTGTATAAACAATTTCAGATTTGACTTTTCAGACTCAAATCTGCTAAAATTCTTCATATAAACTGTTGGATGTATTTGTAATTGTATCTGCATATGGAGATCCTTGTAGATCTTTGTATTGTATTCATGGCTGTACTGTTTTTCACCATGGGAAGAAGGCAAGCTGATGGGGCAGTGTGATAATCTGGGCAATGTCCCGCTTGGAGAAATAGAGATAGAGCCTGCATTGTGGAAAACTGATGCAGAGTACACATCACATAATGACCAGAAATAGTGTTTCTCCTCATGTACACACATATGACAGCTTATTCTGAAAATTCACCTGAAACTACAGGTACGCTTTAAAGGATTTGATAAAGCTTAAATGCCAGAAACCACATGACACCTTCAGAGGTCTTGTGGAGTCCATGCCTCGACGGTTCAGAGCTGTTTTTACCAGAAGAAGGGAGACTTACACAATATTAGGCAGATAGCTTAATGTTATGGCTGATAGGTATATATATTAGAAGAAAGCGAATCGATTCTACATAAATTAAATTCGTCCAAATTTCTCAAAAGTTTTAAATTCGGGGAATTTCAAAACTTTTAGGGTTTGTGGTGCACAAATTGTGCCAAAATGGTGTCCGCGGCAAACATGGACGCTATTTTATAAATTAGAAAAACTATTTCATGAACTCAGAAGGACTACCCCAGAATGCACTTCCCCAGAATCCCTTCTTCTACCCATATATGTTGCTGTTACTTTGACATTGCATTCTGTATTGTCGCTAAATAGCTTGAAAGGGGTTGGATTTAACTTAGATACAGTCCTAGAAGACATCAGGGAGTCAGACACAAATTTTCAGACCAATTGGGGTGCTTTTCATCTCCAATAAATTTATTCGGACCTAATCAAACGGAATGTCAATTCAACTGAATCGGACCCGAAGCGAATTTTGGAAAATTTGCTTATCTTGGTATAAATCTCAAGGCTACAGAGTTGCTCATGGGGACATATCTACAGCTTGAGAGCCTCTTTCCTGCTACTCATCACTCTCCTACCCCATGACAAACAATTGTCTAATATTTATTGAGACTGTTAAGGTTTCCTATCCTGCCCATACCATACTTCTGGCTTCATAAATGACATCAATCATGCATATTACTTAGTGTTTGTTGGACTTCTCTAATCTCTGACTGAACATATTGGCACAGGGAGCAATAGCTACATAAGAGGGGCTGCTGACCGACTGCTTAAAGGTAAGTTCCTGTTAGCAGAGTAGAGAGCAGTGAAGAACCATGCAAACCTATCTTTCGGTTTTTGTTAGCTAAATCACTTAAAACATAGGACTAATATTCATAATATAATATATTTTTTAAAATATTATCTAAGATGCTTCACAAATATGCAATGAGAGTTATTATTTTGAACACATGAAAAATGGACAGTCTTTGAAGAAAAAACATTTCTACCCCACCTCTAATCTAGCAGACTCACAGTCAGTGTAGACAAGTGAAGTGAATAAATAAAAGATAGTACAATTAAAAACTCTCCATTTATATCTAATTGGAGCCGTTACATTATTACACCATCGGAGGCCGGTTCTCTTCTTCCTCTTTCCCTTATATAGTGATTTAGGAAGATGGGTTCTTGTGATGGATGTAGCTCTTAACGATTGAACGGAAATCCTGCAACTTCAATGTCATGCTCTACAAGGGAGAACCTCCAGCTGGCTTTGAAAAAAACCCTGTGGATGATTTAGTGATATCTTTAAGCTGTGCAAACCTTTATTGTGTAATTCATTTATGTTTAAAATTTGACCTACTTCTTACTGGTTCTGCAGTGCTCCGGTTGTGGGAGCGATTTTACCATACAGTCTTGCTATCTTTATGGAATCAGTTCCATTCATCTGAATGGGTTTGTTTGTGCAGCAAGCACATGGATTTCTGCTACTTCCATTCTGATGGATGGAACTTATTTTCAGTCGTTGACATTTCTGCAACAAGATCTGCCATGTGTAAATCCACCCTAATTGAGATTGTGGAAATGATGAGCTTTTAAAAATTATTTTTTACGTATTTATTATGAGTTGAATAGTTCTTGGGTTTGGGCCATTTTCATTTTGGTGGACTATCCCATTTTAGTTAGTTATTTGTTTGTTTAATTCCGAAAATACATATATGTTGTAAAGGATCTGCCAGGCACAACTTCTGTGTATACGCCCATAGGTAATCAGTCTGCACCTGAGTCTATGTCTCTGAGAATGACTCCATCTTCCAACACTCAGGATGGCAGGCTTAGGAGTGGGAGAGCCTATCGCAGTCTGGCCAGACGGAGCTAGCTCCCGCCCTCTGTCTATTTATACCTGCCTTTCCTGTTCCTCCTTTGCTTGTGATTCTTCTCGTGTGGTTTCCTGGCCCTGCTAAAGCTCCTAACTATTTAACCCTGCTTCATACTGACCCTGGCTTACTGACTACTCTCCTGCTCTGCGTTTGGTACCTCGTACACTCCTGGTTTGACTCTGCTCGTTCACCTCCCTTGTTGCTCACGGTGTTGCTGTGGGCAACTGCCCCATTTCCCTTAGCTTTGTGTACCCTTGTCTGTTTGTCTCGTGCACTTACTGAGCGTAGGGACCGTCGCCCAGTTGTACCCCGTCGCCTAGGGCGGGTCGTTGCAAGTAGGCAGGGACAGAGTGGCGGGTAGATTAGGGCTCACTGGTCTGTTTCCCTACCCCCTTCATTACATATGTTTTTTTTTTGCAAGTTATAATGGGTTTTCATCCGTTAAATGCTGTCATGATTTGAGGACACAGTTTGGGATTCAGACAACCAGTTCTGGGCACCCAATGCTGCCTATGCTCTAGGAAGAGCTTTGACCCCATAACCCCCCTTTGTGTACACCCTGCATTGTTTTGTATTATGGACCATAAGCATATAATATAACTGTAAATTATAAGTCACAGCCTTTGATGGAGAAATAAACCACTTTCGATAGAAGATTTTCTACTTTCTCTTCTCAATTCTTGCCATGAATTATGGCAGCAACAGATAAGATGCATACTATTATAAAACCCCCATTTGTCACTTTATATTTATAAAACAGGATTTTTACATACCGCTTACGCATTCATGACAAAAGAGGAATAAACCCATTCCAAATCCCAGTGTTTTATGCAGAGACAACATTAGAATACGTGACTTTACCATATGGCACAATAAATACTTAACGAGAGGTTCAGCTTTAACAACAGGGTTCTTGAGAGATATGTGCTGCTTCTGACACTCATTTAATTCTGTGAGTGCATTCTATTATAATCTATGATGCGCTACATGCTACCAATAGCTCTTCCCACACATGTGATATAATAGAGAACAATAAACCATGCTCTTCAACATAATTAGTGTCAACATCCAATACCTGTTTCATAAATGAAAAAAAAAAAAAAAAGATAAAGCACCAAACTAGCCAGAAATGATTACTATGTACCCAACAGAATGGCTTGTTACCTAATACATATACAGACATCAGAATGTAATCCATATGAGAAAAGATAGATAAATAGATAGAGATAGATAGATAGATAGATAGATAGATAGATAGATAGATAGATAGATAGATAGATAGATAGATAGATAGATAGATAGATAGATAGATAGATAGATAGATAGATATATAGATGATAGATAAAAAAAAAAATTAACCGCACAGTCAGTTCATAAAGTCACCCAAAATGTATATTCCAAGAATCAGGCAGCACTCCAGAGATGTACTAAAAATAGAAAAATGTGCTTTATTCCATCAGTCAAAACAGCAAAGTTTCAGCTCTACCATAGAGCCTTTCTCGAGCTTGGTAGAGCTGAAACATTGCTGTTTTGACTGATGGAATAAAGCACATTTTTCTATTTTTGCTACATCTCTGGAGTGCTGCCCGATTCTTGGAATAGATAGATAGATAGATAGATAGATAGATGATAGATAGATAGATAGATAGATAGATAGATAGATAGATAGATAGATAGATAGATAGATAGATAGATAGATAGATAGATAGATAGATAGATAGATAGATAGATCGATAACAAAAAACATAAAGAAGAGCAGCACAAGAAAAGTGGAAAAATATTTAAATGTGTGTGCACAAGCCTCTGGACCTCAGCCTTCAGTCCCACATTTGTATCTCAAAGAAGAATAGGCAGCACTCACCAAAATTTCAAAAGTGAATTAAGTTTTATTCACCCATATGTGAATGCAATGTTTCAGCCCCCATGGGCCTTTCTCAAGCATAGAGGCCGTGAGGAGGAGGGCCAAGTTTGGCCAAGAGGTGGGTTGGGACGGCACAAAGGGGGCACAAAAGGAGGCCGCAAGTGGGACGGGACCCTTTTTTTTAGCTATGTGGACGGAACCCTGACGGCAGTACCAGAAGTACTGCCCTGATGGCGGCCCTGGCAGCACGCATCATCCTACTAAAAGAAGCCACTGCTATTAGAGAATGCTGTTGCCATGAAAGGGTGTTCTTGTTCTGCAACATTGTTTAGCTAAGTAGTAAGTGTCAGTCAGTAGGGTTAAGTAGACCATAGGCCCCGGGCTGTTGCCAAAACTTGGGCCTTCCTTCTCCACCTATGCCATGCCATGCCGTAGTCAATATCACCTTTCTGTTTCGAGCATTGACAAAGGAGTGTTACGATTCCCCTTGTCAAAGGGATGTGTACCCACTTACTACTGGTATCCAACCATCGCTGACAGCATCAAACTGTGAAAGGACACATCCTCCTGACAATGGGTATGGTAACACCCATTTGTCTAATAGAAAAAAAAATCAGAGCAGCACCAAATATTAATAGTCAATGGTGGGTGTAGGGCCAATGACTTGTAGCCTGCAAGCTTTAGGCATACAATAATAAGAAAATAGGCAGCACTACAAAAAATAAATGAAAAAAAGTTTGGACTTTATTACCCAAAAGGTCTTGAACACAAGGACTGAAACGCTGCACGTGGGCTAATAAAGTCCAAAAGTTTTTCACTTTTTAGAGTGCTGCCTATTTTCTTATTTTTTCAGATAGATGATAGATAAATGGATAGATAGATAGATAGATAGATAGATAGATAGATAGATATACTACATGAAGTACAGGCCTGCTATCAATGTTTACCTCTTCAAATCCCTATAGCAATGCCATTGACATATCAAGTGGTTCCTTTAAAAGTTATTCTGATTTTATAAAGTGATGGCATATTGCTAGGATATGCGATCACTTTATGATTAGTGGGGGTCCAACCTCTAGCACCCCCACTCTAACCTCTAGCATCTTTTTCTAGGTTTTCCCTGCACAGACGTGCCCGGGCCATCCAGCTGTGTAGGGAACTGCCAATGGTCCTATTCACTTGAATGGAACCGTGCTGCAGATTCCTGCACAGTGGGTTGCCGGGGCGCCGCTTTGCAGGAACAACCAGTGAAGGGGTCACAGTGCTAAACTAGTGCTGCTGCTGCCGCCCTTTTATTCTGAGTCCCAAGTTGGGAACTCGCATCTCTGACACTCATATGCCCTAACAGGGCATATGCCCAGGGATTGCCATTGAAGACAACCCCTTTAATGATATTGGAGTCCAGTGGCTTGTCGTTATACAATGTAAAAATTCCTGGCAGTGTGTTTGATAAGATCCACGTATGAGCAGGTTTTGTTTGATCAATCTCAAATAACTGTGAGGTTCCTCAGAAGAAACATATTAAAAACTTCATAAGCAATAAAATAAGGAATATGAACAGGAGGGCAATAAGACCCAAATACTTCCAAAACATTTTTGTATTTTCTCTGAAGTCTAAGTTATCATATTTTATCAGATACTAAAAGCCACATAATAATATCTGCTTGTACTCGGCAATAAACCAAACAGAATGTCATTTTGCTGAGAGACACTGTCTTCCCCCACCTCAGCCCACCTCCAGTTAATGGGACCAGAAAATGTATGGCTTTCCCTCTCTCAGTGCTGCTATCAGCAATGCTTTATGGCTATCGTTCTGCACATTTAATGCAGTTTAAAGGTTTTAAGTAGAATGGCAAGTCACAACCAAATCCTCAGTGAGATTTATTACCAGCCCTGATGCTAAAGCTGAGCAGAGATTTGTGTATTCTTCATAAACTTATCACAGAGCCTCCTATCTTCAGGGATGTGTCCTTAGCTTTTGTTATTTCCCGCATTATATTAACTGCAGCAACACAGGATTATTCCGCCTGGTCAACAAGGCAGGTTAAAAAAAAAAGTTAAAGAGGCTCTGTCACCAGATTTTGCAACCCCTATCTGCTATTGCAGCAGATAGGCGCTGCAATGTAGATTACAGTAACGTTTTTATTTTAAAAAAACGAGCATTTTTGGCCAAGTTATGACCATTTTTGTAGTTATGCAAATGAGGCTTGCAAAAGTCCAAGTGGGTGTGTTTAAAAGTAAAAGTCCAAGTGGGTGTGTATTATGTGCGTACATCGGGCGTTTTTAATACTTTTACTAGCTGGGCGCTCTGATGAGAAGTAACATCCTCTTCTCTTCAGAACGCCCAGCTTGTGACAGTGCAGATCTGTGACGTCACTCACAGGTCCTGCATCGTGACGGCCACATCGGCACCAGAGGCTACAGTTGATTCTGCAGCAGCATCAGCGTTTGCAGGTAAGTCGATCTTACCTGCAAACGCTGATGCTGCTGCAGAATCAACTGTAGCCTCTGCTGCCGATGTGGCCATCACGATGCAGGACCTGTGAGTGACGTCACAGGTCTGCACTGTCAGAAGCTGGGCGTTGTGAAGAGAAGAGGATGTTACTTCTCTTCACAGCGCCCAGCTAGTAAAAGTATTAAAAACGCCCCGATGTACGCACCTAATACACACCCACTTGGACTTTTACTTTTAAACACACCCACTTGGACTTTTGCAAGCCTCATTTGCATAATTACAAAAATGGTCATAACTTGGGCAAAAATGCTCGTTTTTTTAAAATAAAAACGTTACTGTAATCTACATTGCAGCGCCTATCTGCTGCAATAGCAGATAGGGGTTGCAAAATCTGGTGACAGAGCCTCTTTAAATGCTATCCCTATCTACAAAACTAATATTCTAAAGTGAATTTGCAGAACTACAGCATATAACCCAAAATTTTCCTCTCTGCCCTGCAGCTCCACCAATTTATCTTGCTTTTATTTTATTCTAAAGCTGCTTGATTCTTCGTGCAACCTTTTCGTGCATTCACCTGTTTAAAGGAAGTCTGACACCAGATTTTTATTTCATTTTACACCGCTGGTATGATATTGCGAAAAGCACTGCTACTTCTTTCAAAACACTAAAACTGAACATTAATGCCTTAATGCGTCATATGTTACTAAGTCATAAAAAGTCCTCTGTACCAGGAAGTGTCCTGCACTTTCCTCCTAACACGTTGCCTCCCCTCTCAACTTCACTAACGGATCCTGACTGCATGGCACAGGTGCGGGATCTGGATCAAGCTGTGCCTGACGAAGTAGCTTGCCAGAAAGGTAGAGATGGGAGGAAACGGGAAGGCGTTAGGAGGAAAAGTGCAGGACGCTTTCTGCTACAGATTACTTTTTATGACTTATTAACATACAATGCGTGTAGGTATTAAAGTTAATTTTTAGCGTTTTCATAGAACCAAGACATCTGATAAAGTTATGTAGACAATGCTTTTCACAGTATTATACCAGTGGTGTAAGCAGCTTGGGAGTGAAATATCTGGCGACAGATCCTTTTAATTACCTAAAACAAGCCTGTTGTAACGTCCGTGGCCGTTGACCACGAACTCCTTCCATCCAGTCGACGCCCTTCTCTCCAGTGATGTCTGCACATAAGGCCGCCCTGTTCCACAGTGACCACCAGGGTGCGCTCACTAGCTCAGCCCAGACTTAAGAAGCCATAGCGCACGCAGGTGGGAGATTGAGCTGATTACTCCCAGAGCACCCTGGGCTATAAGAAGGGCTATGCCGCTTCTTCCCATGCCTGAGCATTGTTGTCGTACCCAAAGTTTGTGTAAAGGATCTGCGAGACACAACTTCTGTGTCGACGCCCGTGGTTAATCAGTCTGCATCTGCTCCTAGGTCTGATAGAGTGACTCGATCTGATACCACTCAGGCTGGTAGGCTGAGGAGTGGGAGAACCTATCACAGCCTGGCCAGACGGAGCTAGCTCCCGCCCTCGGTCTATTTATACCTTCATTTCCTGCTCTTCCTTTGCCTGTGATTCTGTCTGGTTTCCTGGCTCTGCTGTTCCTGCTAGTACTATTGACCTCTGTTTCAAATTGACCCTGGCTTTACTGACTACTCTCCTGCTCTGCGTTTGGTACCTCGTACACTCCTGGTTTGACTCGGCTCGTTCACTACTCTTGTTGCTCACAGTGTTGCCGTGGGCAACTGCCCCATTTCCCTTAGCTTCTGTATACCCTTGTCTGTTTGTCTGTCGTGCACTTATTGAGCATAGGGACCGTCGCCCAGTTGTACGCCGTCGCCTAGAACTGGCCGTGCAAGTAGGCAGGGACTGAGTGGCGGGTAGATTAGGGCTCACCTGTCTGTCTCCCTACCCCAACATTACATAATCACAGGCCCATTTACCTTTTCTACCCTGGTTCCTACACAACTTTGAACCCCCTTGAGACCCTGGCTCAGCAAATGCAGGGTCTCTCCCTACAGGTCCAAGCCCTGGCTCAGAGGTGCAACCAGCGTGATGCTAACCAGGTAGTGGCCTTCACTTCACCTCTTGAACCCCACCTCAAGTTGCCTGACCGGTTCTCAGGGGACCGGAAGACTTTTTTCTCCTTTCGGTAGAGTTGTAGGCTCTATTTCCGATTAAGACCCCACTCCTCAGGTTCTGAGAGCCAGTGAGTGGGTATAATTATGTCCCGGCTCCAGGACGCCCCCCAAGAATGGGCCTTCTCCTTGGCTCCTGACGCCCCTGAACTTTCCTCTGTTGACCTTTTTTTCTGCTATCGGGCTCATCTTTGACGAGACTGACAAGACTGCCTTTGCCGAGAGTCAGCTGGTGACCTTATGTCAGGGTAAGAAACCCATTGAGGAGTACTGTTCTAAGTTTAGGAAGTGGTGCGTAGCTTCTCGGTGGAATGACCCTGCTTTGAGGTGCCAGTTTAGATTGGGTCTGTCAAACGCCCTAAAAGACCTATTAGTTAGCTATCCCTCTTCTGACTCTCTAGATCAGGTTATGGCTTTAGCGGTACGTCTTGACCGACGTCTCAGGGAACGACGACTTGAACATTCTTGTGCCTTCTCCTCTGGCTCCCCCATGATGGCTCGTGAGGTTCCATTGCCTTGTTCTTCCACGGGAAACTCGGATGAACCAATGCAACTCGTGGCCTCCGTGTCTCCCCAACAACGTAGAGAGCTCCGCAGGAAGAATGGTCTCTGCTTCTACTGTGGGGATGACAAGCATCAAGTGAACAACTGTCCAAGGCGTAAGAATAAGCAGCCGGAAAACTTCCGCGCCTAAGTGACCATCGAGGAGGTCTCTTCGGCGCACAGGTATTTCCCGTAAATATGAAACCTAATAATATCTTGCTTCCCTTTCAGGTTTCTTTTGAGGGTATGTCTGCCACCGGCAGTGCCTTCGTGGATTCAGGGTCTTCTGCTAATATTATGTCTGTGAAATTTGCTATGTCTCTAGCTATGCCATTGATTGATTTGCCTAAACCTGTCTCGGTAGTGGGTATCGACTCCACTCCACTTGCTAATGGTTATTTTACGCAGCATAACCCTGTTTTTGAACTCATTGTTGGCTCCATTCATTTGGAGCAGTGCTCTGTACTGGTGATGCAGGGATTATCGTCTGATTTGGTTCTAGGCCTTCCCTGGTTGCAGATATATCATCCCACGTTTAACTGGAATACTGGGGATCTTACCAAATGGGGTAATGAATGCATGACGTCCTGTTTTTCTGTTAATTTTATTTCTCTCCCTGAGGAGGTGAACACTCTACCTGAGTTTATTCAGGACTTCACTGATATTTTTGTCTAAAAAGGCCTCCAAAGTGTTACCTCCTCATAGAGAATACGATTGCGCAATCGATTTGGTACCAGGAGCTAAGCTCCCTAAGGGTAGGATTTTTAATCTCTCTTGTCCCGAACGTGAGACCATGAGAGAATATATCCAGGAAAGCCTGGCCAAGGGTTACATTCGCCCCTCTACTTCTCCGGTAGGTTCTGGCTTCTACTTCATAGGGAAGAAGTATGGTGGTCTTAGGCCGTGCATCGATTACCGAAACTTGAATAAGGTCACTGTCACTGTAAGGAACCAGTATCCCCTTCCTTTAATTCCTGATCTCTTCAATCAGATTCAGGGGGCCCAATGGTTCTCTAAGTTTGATCTTCGGGGGCTTATAACCTTATCCGAATCAGAGAAGGGGATGAGTGGAAGACTGCGTTTAACATGCCTGAAGGTCATTTAGAATACCTCGTCATGCCCTTTGGGTTGTGTAATGCTCCCGCGGTCTTCCAGAATTTCATAAATTAGATTTTAAGAAACTACCTGGGGGTATTTTTTGTAGTGTACCTTGATGACATACTTGTGTTTTCCAAGGACTGGTCCTCCCACATTGAGCATGTCAGGAAGGTGCTACAGGCCCTTCGGGAAAACAAACTCTTTGCTAAATCCGAAAAATGTGTGTTTGGGGTGCAGGAGATACCATTTTTTGGTCTAATTCTCACTCCTAATGAATTCCGCATGGACCCTGCCAAGGTTCAGGCTGGTGCTGAATGATTCCAACCTGCCTCCCTGAAGGTGTTACAGTGCTTCCTGGGGTTTGCTAATTATTACAGGAGATTTATTGCTAACTTCTCGGTCATCGCTAAGCCTCTTACGGATCTTACTTGCAAAGGTGCTGATCTCATCCACTGGCCTCCGGAGGCGGTCCAGGCTTTTGAGATCCTTAAGAAGTGCTTTATCTCTGCCCCAGTGCTGATTCACCCTAACCAAACGGAGCCATTCATCGTGGAGGTTGACGCCTCCGAGGTGGGAGTGGGTGCTATTTTGTCCCAGGGTACCAGGTCCCTCACCCATCTCCGTCCTTGTGCCTACTTCTCCAGGAAGTTCTCGCCCACTGAGAGTAACTATGACGTGGGCAACTGCAAACTCTTTGTCATTAAATGGGCATTTGAAGAGTGGCGCAACTTCTTGGAGGGGGCTAGGCACCAGCTAACTGTCCTTACCGACCACAAGAATCTGGTTTTCCTAGCATCTGCCCGGAAGCTAAACCCTAGACAAGCTCGATGGGTGTTGTTTTTTACTAGAGTCAACTTTGTGGTCACCTATAGGGCTGGGTCTATAAATATTAAAGCTGATGCACTGTCGCGTAACTTCATGGCCAGCCCTCCTTCGGAGGAAGATCCTGCTTGTGTTTTGCCCCCAGGTATAATCATATCCTCTGTTGATTCTGATTTAGTCTCCGAAATTGCGGCTGATCAAGGTTCATCTCCTGGGAACCTTCCTGAGAACAAGCTGTTTGTTCCCCTGCAATTCTGGCTAAGGGTACTCAGGGAAAATCATGACTCTGCACTATCTGGCCACCCAGGCATCCTGGGTACCAAGCATCTCATTGCTACAAACTATTGGTGGTCTGGGTTGCCTAAAGACTTTAAGGCCTACGTCGCCGCTTGTGAAATTCGCCCCTCTACTTCTCCGGTAGGTGCTGGCTTCTTCTTCATAGGGAAGAAGGATGGTGGTCTTAGGTTGTGCATCGATAACTGAAACTTGAATAAGGTCACTATCACTGTAAGGAACCAGTATCCCCTTCCTTTAATTCCTGATGTCTTCAATCAGGTTCAGGGGGCCCAATGGTTCTCTAAGTTTGATCTTCGGGGGGCTTATAACCTTATCCGAATCAGAGAAGGGGATGAGTGGAAGACTGCGCTTAACATGCCCGAAGGTCATTTTGAATACCTCGTCATGCCCTTTGGGTTGTGTAATGCTCCCGCGGTCTTCCAGAATTTCATAAATGAGATTTTAAGAAACTACCTGGGGGTATTTTTTGTAGTGTACCTTGATGACATACCTGTGTTTTCCAAGGACTGGTCCTCCCACATTGAGCATGTCAGGAAGGTGCTCCTGGCCTTTCGGGAAAACAAACTCTTTGCTAAATCCGAAAAATGTGTGTTTGGGGTGCAGGAGATACCATTTTTGGGTCAAATCCTCACTCCTAATGAATTCCGCATGGACCCTGCCAAGGTTCAGGCTGGTGCTGACTGATTCCAACCTGCCTCCCTGAAGGTGTTACAGTGCTTCCTGGGGTTTGATAATTATTACAGGAGATTTATTGCTAACTTTGCGGTCATCACTAAGCCGCTAAGGCCTACGTCGCCGCTTGTGAAATTTGTGCTAGGTCCAAGACTCCCAGGTCCCGACCAGGGGGCTTACTATGTTCTTTGCCCATTCCCCAGAGACCTTGGACCCATATCTCCATGGATTTTATCAACGATCTGCCTCCATCTCAAGGCAAGTCAGTGGTGTGGGTTGTAGTAGACCGCTTCAGTAAGATGTGCCACTTTGTGCTCCTCAAGAAACTACCCAATGCCAAGACGTTAGCTACCTTGTTTGTCAAACACATCCTGCGTCTCCATGGGGTTCCTGTCAATATTGTTTGTGACAGAGGGGTACAATTTGTTTAATTGTTTTGGAGAGCTTTCTGTAAAAAGTTGGAGATTGATCTGTCCTTCTCCTCGGCCTTCCATCCTGAAACTAATGGCCAAACTGAGAGGACTAATCAGTCTCTAGAACAATATTTAAGGTGTTTTATCTCTGACTGACAATATGATTGGGTCTCCTTCATTCCCCTCGCCGAATTTTCCCTTAATAACCGGGTCAGTAACTTGTCAGTGGTCTCCCCCTTTTTCTGTAATTTTGGGTTTAATCCACGGTTCTCCTCCGTTTCACCTGCTGGTTTCAACAATCCCGAGGTAGATGTAGTTCATCGGGAACTGTGCACAGTCTGGGCCCAGGTTCAGAAGAACCTAGAGGCGTCCCAGAGCATACAGAAGACTCAGGCAGATAGAAGACGTTCTGCTAACCTCTTGTTTGTGATCGGGGATCTGGTGTGGCTATCTTCAAAAAATTTGCGTCTTAAAGTCCCGTCCCAAAAATTTTCTCCCCGGTATATAGGGCCGTACAAGGTCACTGAGGTCCTTAACCCTGTCTCCTTCCGGCTGGAGTTACCCCCGTCTTTTCAAATACACGACGTGTTTCATGCCTGCCTCCTGAAACGCTACTCCCCGTCCTTGGCTACCTCGAGGAAACCTCCGGTCCCTGTTCTCACCCCTGAGGGGGTAGAATTCGAGGTGGCCAAGATTGTGGATAGCAGGATGGTCCAAGGCTCCCTCCAGTACCTGGTCCATTGGAGAGGATACGGGCCTGAGGAGAGGACTTGGGTACCCGCCCGGGAGGGATGTTCACGCTGGAGTATTGCTCAGGAGGTTCCATCTTCGGTTCCCCAATAAGCCAGGTCCACCTAGGAAGGGTCCAGTGGCGCCTCATAAAAGAGGGGGTACTGTAAAGGATCTGCCAGACACAGCTTCTATGTCGACGCCCGTGGTTGATCAGTCTGCATCTGCTCCTAGGTCTGATAGAGTGACTCGATCTTATACCACTCAGGCTGGTAGGCCTGGCCAGACGGAGCTAGCTCCCGCCCTCGGTCTATTTATACCTTCATTTCCTGCTCTTCCTTTGCCTGTGATTCTGTCTGGTTTCCTGGCTCTGCTGTTCCTGCTAGTACTATTCACCTCTGCTTCAAATTGACCCTGGCTTTACTGATTACTCTCCTGCTCTGCGTTTGGTACCTCGTACACTCCTGGTTTGACTCGGCTCGTTCACGACTCTTGTTGCTCACGGTGTTGCCGAGGGCAACTGCCCCATTTCCCTTAGCTTCTGAGTACCCTTGTCTGCTTGTCTGTCATGCACTTATTGAGCGTAGGGACCGTCGCCCAGTTGTACACCGTCGGCTAGGACGGGCCGTGCAAGTAGGCAGGGACTGAGTGGCGGGTAGATTAGGGCTCACCTCTCTGTCTCCCTACCCCGACATTACAGTTTGTCTATGCAAATGGTCTCCTAGTGTTTTCCAGTTCCTAGTGTTCCTCGTACCTGTATCCTGTATCCCGTGCTATCCTGGTCAAGTGCCGTGCTGAGCTGTAGTCGTGCTGTGCTGTGTTCCATGCCTGTCCTGCTACTCCACGCCTGACGTCTACCTTCTGCCTAGTCCCAGCCGAGCCTGCCTTGCTACTGTCCGAGCTGCCACAGCCACACTATACAAACTATAGACTGTGACCTGCGCCCTGTTGGCCAGCTGCCATACCGTCAAGGCGGTACGGCCCAGTGGGTCCACGAACCCAACGTGACATCTTTGTAGCACGGAGAGGGAGTAAACAGTTTAGTGAAAAGAACTTCCTGTTATAGAGTTGTTAAACTGATAAAACTGCTTACAGAATACACTAGGCAGAAGCTCAGTGGTTACAACTGTTGCCTTGACAGCACAGTCAAGGACAACATCTGCCTTGACAGCACAGTCAAGGACAACATCTGCATAGAGTTCTCCCTGTCTTTGAATGGGTTTCCTCCAAGCCCGACGGTTTACTCCTACACGCCAAAATCTTACTAATAGGTTAAAAAGTGTCCTATTAAATTTTTCATAGTGTTTATTTGTGTGTTTAAATTATAAGGCCCATTATTGGGCAAAGACTGATGTAAATGGAAATAATCTCTGTATAGACATAAATTATTTTTGATATGAAAACATATGAATGATACACAATTTATTCTGTAAATATAAGTTTGAAGATCATGCATACGTTTTTAGAAAGTGCATATACTTGTCCTTGTCAATGAACTAGATTGTCATCAAAAAGTTAATTTATTTCAGTAATTCAATTAAAAAAGTGAAACTCATATTATATAGATTCATTACACACAGAGTGATCTATTTACAGCATTTCTTTCTTCTAATGTTGAGGGTTATGGCTAACAGTTAATGAAAACCCACAATTTAGTGTCTCAGAAAATGTGAATATTATATAAGCCCAATTTCAAAAATCATTTTTAATACCAAAATTTTGGCCTACTGAAAAGCATGTCCAGTATATGCACGCAATACTGGGTCGGGGGAACCTTTTGCATGAATTACTGCATCAATGCGGCGTGGCATGGAGGCGATCAGCCTGTGGCACTGCTGAGGTGTTATGGAAGAACAGGTTGCTTTGATAGCAACACTGTTGCTCAGTGGTCCAAAGTCCTGTTTTCAGATGAAAGTAAATTTTGCATTTCATTTGGAAATCAAGGTCTGGAGGAAGAGGGGAGGAAACCTGTTAACCTGTTCGTGTAATGTGTAGGTGTCCCAATATGTTTGACCATATAGTATATATCTATATATTACAGTTATGTAATATACATTTATATAAAAAAAATATTTTTGTGCTACAGGTTTAATGTATCCACTGTAAATAGAAGCTGCATAAGGCTGCTGTAAGCCAAATCTGTCAGTCAGCTGGGCTAAAGGCTAGTCTTACAGTGGCTCTTGTGTGTTCTGACACACAATATAACTAATACTGATCAAATCCAGTGGAAGATCATGATTAGGATGGACCGCACATAAACGCATGGACCCCCTCATGCCTGGTGCCATCGCTAGCATCGGAGAGGGCCCCAGTTTTAGCAACAGCCACATTCACTTGTATCTGCGTCCTTAGGACACAGGTATAAATTAACGTTATAGGCTGCAGGCCACTTTTAGGCCTGCAGCCTATTAGGCGTTGAGAAGGCTCCCTGCACAGGTCGGTGTGATAATGTCACTGCATCACGCTGGTCTGCGCATGCGTCCTGACCGGAGCCTGTGCAGCGCTCAAGTCCATCGCGGGAATAGGGCAAGGTGTCACGTAGCGGGTTAGTGGACCCACTAGGCCGCACCGCTGTAGCGGGGAGGCAGCTGGCAAATCAACAGGAAACCCCAGAAATACAATGTCCCGCACAAGGGTACCTGGATAGTTCAGACAGTGGCCACAGCTCTGGCACAGATGGAGATGGGTGCAGCAGATAACGCCAAACGTGACGGTTGACACAGGTGCCGCAGGTTGCGCCAGACGTGGTGGATTCCTCCGGGCGAGGCAGATGACACAGGACGTGGTGGACTCCTCCGGACGTGGCAGATGTCACAGGACGTAGCAGATTCCTCTGTACATGGCAGATGACACAGGACGTGGCGGATTCCTCTGGACGTGGCAGATGACACAGGACGTGGCACGACTAGATACTAAAGGCACAGCACGGGAAACAGGAAAAGGGAACAAGGCACAGGTAACAACTGGAACGGGAAACACTAAGGGACCATTTGCAAGACAGACTGGGAAAACTAACAACGCTCAGGCAAGGATTAGAAGGCCTGGGGCCTTCTTATAGACCAGGAAATCGTGGCAGTTGATGATGATGATGACTTCCTATTTGCGGGACACAGCAGAACGGAGAGGAAGTGAGCGCTGGCGTCTCCTAGGAAGGAGTAAACCCGACGGCCCGCGGCCATGGACGCTACAGTATCCCCCCTCTTATGCGCCCTCTTCTTGGGGCCAGAGCGAGAGAGGAATTTTTTAATAAGAGCAGGGGCACTGAGGTTCTCTTCTGGCTCCCAGGACCTCTCCTCAGGACCAAACCCTCTCCAGTCCACCAAATAGAAAGTCCTTCCTCCTACCCTTTTGCAGTCCAGGATCTCTTTCACCTCGAATACATCAGAAGGACCGCTGGGAGCAACTGTGGAACTAGAAGTCTTGCTGTAGCGATTGAGGACCACTGGTTTCAGGTGGGACACATGAAAGGAGTTGGGGATTCTGAGGGTAGGAGGCAGCCACAGCTTAGAGGAGACAGGGTTGATTTGTTGCAGGATCTCGAAACTTGTATGAAGGCACCCTCAAGCGAATGTTCAGAGAGGACAGCCAGACTTTAGTCCCCGGAAGATGCTGAGGCGGCTCTCTTCTCCTAGTATCTGCCTTTTGCTTCATGTGATCTACTGCCAGCAAAATAGAGGACCGGCTCTGTTGCCAGATTTGCAGGTAGTCCCCATATGCAGAGTCAGCAGCGGGTACCTGAGATGAAGTCGACACAGGAAGAGGGACTCTAGGATGTTGACTGTATACAATGTGAAACGGATTGGAAGTGGTGGACTCACTTGTGTGGTTGTTGTATGAAAACTCGGCCCATGGAAGAAGCTGTACCCAGTTATCGTGCTGTGAAGAGATGAAGAGAGATAATTCTCCATGATCTGGTTGATCCTTTCAACTTGCCCATTGGACTGGGGGTGATAGGCTGAGGAAAAGTCCAAACTCACATCCAGGAGTTTACAAAGGGCTCTCCAGAACCTTGAGGTAAACTGAACACCCCGATCTGACACGATGTGAAGAGGCAAGCCATGCAAGTGAAAGATGTGTAGAATGAAGAGACTCGCCAGACGAGGAGCAGAAGGTAGGCCGGTCAGTGGGATAAAATGTGCCTTCTTAGAGAACCGGTCCACCACCACCCAGACAGTATTGCATCCTGCTGAGGGAGGAAGGTCTGTGACAAAGTCCATCGCAATGTGCTGCCAGGGGGCATTGGGTACAGGCAGAGGTTGAAGCAGGCCGGCAGGCTTGGAGTGAGTCACTTTGTTAGAGGCACACACCGTGCAACAAGAGACAAAGTCCAGAACATCTTTAGGTAGCGTGGGCCACCAGAAGTGACGAGCAATCAGGTCTCAGGTTTTACGGACACCAGCGTGCCCAGCCAGTTTAGAACTGTGTCCCCAGCGGAGAATTCTTCTCCTGTCTGCCAACCGAACAAAAGTCCTCCCAGGAGGGATGTCTCTAACCTGCAGAGGATTAGCAGTGACAATGCAGGACGGGTCTATGATAGTCTGAAGGGACTCCACCGTGTTTTCCGTCTCAAGCGATCTGGACAGGGCAACAGCCCTCACATTCTTGTCCGTGGGACGGTAGTGGAGCACAAACTGAAAACGGGTGAAGAACAGCGACCACCTGGCTTGACGGGGATTCAGTCGTTGTGCAGACTGAAGGTAGGTAAGGTTTTTGTGGGCGGTGAAGATCAGGATGGGGTGAGCAGCGCCCTCTAGAAGATGTCTCCACTCCTCCAGGGCCAATTTGATGGCCAGTAGCTCCCGATCTCCAATGGAGTAATTGCGCTCAGCAGAAGAAAAAAGTCTTGAGTAGTAGCCACATACAGAAGTGCACCTGCACCAACAGAGGAAGTGTCTACTTCCAGTGAGAACTGCCGAGATACGTCTGGATGATGGAGGATCAAAGCTGAAGTGAAGGCTCTCTTGAGGCTAATAAATGCGGACTCTGCCTCTGGAGTCCACACTTTGGCGTTCACAGCCTTCTTGGTAAGGGTCGAGATGGGGGCCATCAGAGAAGAGAAGTTAGGAATAAACTGCCAGTAGAAATTCCCTACACAGTACTCAAACGAGACATTACCATACTCCATGCCCACCTCTACAGTAAGCCCTGCACCTATTAGCAATATATATACATATACCTCCTGCTGTCTCAAGTGGACTGTGCATGCCCCGTCCCCTCATCTCCTCCTGTTTCCTCGTCATCCTCTTAAGGATGATCGGCTCCAAAACACCCTGGGCTTACTCCAGTAACGGCCGACCCAATGTGTGTATGGAAAGGGTGGGTATGAAAATGCTTAGGCAGGGGGCCCACTTTGAAATCTTCGTGCTGGGCCAAACTACTGTGTATGTTTAAATGGCCCTAGTGGCAGTGAACACCATTAGTGTTGGCGAGCATTGTATTTAATTTAAAGTCCAAGCAGGGTTGCCAACCGTCCGTAAATTTACGGACAGTTCTCAAAAATGGGTTGTTCTTTTCTGCCGTCCGTAGCGTCCGGTAGGAAAAAGCACCGTTCAGGGTTTTTTGGCAGTCTCCAGGAACTTTGCAGTGAGCATGTGCCTAAAGGTACATGCGCAGTGCAAAGGAATAGTAGGCCGCGGCCGGGCATATTTTCAGATTCTGAATAAAAGCAGGCCGGCCGCTGCCAAGGGAGGTCGGTGCCGGGAGTGGACCAATCCAGTCCCCTGTCATGAGGTCAGGTGACTCAGGTCAGGCGACTGCACTGGTCCAGTCCTGTGCCATCACCGACCCCATTCAAAAGTGATCCTCTGCCCGCTTCGCCACATGACCACCTCCTCCTCCTGACGGTGAGTGGTGTCAGGCAGAGCGGAGAGTGGTAGCGGTAGGCTACCGCTCTCCGCTCTGTTTGCACTAAGTACAAGGAAAGGGGGTGCCCTGTGTGTGGCTATCTACAAGAGGGGCTGTGTGGCTATCTACAAGGGGGGCTGTGTGGCTATCTACAAGGGGGGCTGTGTGGCTATCTACAATGGGGGGCTGTGTGGCTATCTACCAGGGGGGCTGTTTGACTATCTACAATGCGGCTGTGTGGCTAACTACAAGGGGGACTGTGTGGCTATCTACAAGTGGAGCTATGTGGCTATCTACAAAGGGGCTATGTGTGGCTATCTATAAAGGGAGCTGTGTGGCGATCTACAACGGGGGCTGTGTGTGGCTATCTACAAGGGGAGCTGTGTGGCTATCTACAAGCGGGGCTGTGTGTCTATCTACAAGGGGGGCTGTGTGGCTATCTACAAGGAGAGCTGTGTGGCTATCTACAAAGGGGCTGTGTGTGGCTATCTATAAGGGGGAGTTGTGTGTGGCTATCTGCAAGGGGGGCTGTGTGTTGCTATCTACAAGGGGAGCTGTGTGGCTATATACAAGGGGTCGCTGTGTGTGGCTATCTACAAGGGGGGGCTATGTGTGGCTATCTAGAAGGGGGGTCTGTGTCTGGTGTTATCTTCAGGGGGCACGGTTACTGAGGGGGCACTTTTATTGTGTCAGCACTGAGGGATCATTATTACCATCTGGATCACTGGATTACGAGTTTGTTTAGAGCGGGGGTCTCAAACTCGGCCAGGTAAGTGGGCCACATATAGAAAAAATGTGAAGTTGACGGGCCACATTACTTTCAAATTTGATACAATACAAAATTATTGTTAATCAATTAGTTATTTGAACTACTATAACAATACTACATTACTATAACAATATTACATTATTATAATAATAATACATTACTATAACAATACTACATTACTACAACAATACTGCATTAATATAATAATACTACATTATTATAACAATACTACACTTTTATAACAATACTACATTACTATACTACATTACTATAATAATACTACATTACTATAACAATACTACACTACTATAACAATACTACATTACTATAATACTACATTACTATAATAATACTACATTACTATAACAATACTACATTACTATAATATTACTATTTAGTATAAGAATACTACATTACTATAAGAATACTACATTACTATAATAATAGCGCTAGGTTTAAACTTAACGGAAATTTGCGAGTTTTCTCCACGTGCTTATTTCAACATTCCAGTTTTACAGTTTAAGTGTTTCGCTAAATTCAGTTCGGCGACTCAGTTGGTAGCGTTTGGCAGACACACAAATGTCAAGATTAGGCAGCCCCTTTTTAGATAGTGCCACAGAACCCTGTGTAGATACTGCCACAGTGCCCTCTGTAGATACTGCCACAGTGCCCTCTGTAGATACTGCCACATTGCTCTCTGTAGATAATGCAACCATACCCTCTGTAGATAATGTCACCATACCCTCTGTAGATAATGCCACACAGCCCTAGATAATGACATAGTGTCCTCTGTAGATACAGCCACACACCCACCCGTAGATAATGCCACAGTGCCATCTGTAGATAATTCCACAGTGGCCTCTGTAAATAATTCACAGTGCCCTCTGCAGATACTGCCACAGTGCCCTCTGTAGATGCTGCCACAGTGCCCTCTGTATATAATGCCACATACACCCCTTGTAGATAGTGCCACCCCCCCCCCCCCAGTAGATAGCTCCATTGGGACCTCCTTTAGGAGTGAAATCCTCAGCCAGAGCGTTGCATACGCTTTGGCCAGAGATTCCTCTGCTGGAGGAGCCCCTGACATCACTGTCCATACACAGTGATGTCAGGGGATCCTCCTGGACTGGAATGTGATGTCAGGGGCAACCCCAGAGCCGGTGTCCCAGAGCAGAGCACTAGTATAAGCTCTGCTCCGGAACTATGGGGAAGCTACTGACATCAGCTGCTTCTAGCACTCTGCCTGGGATTACAGCTCTGCTCCTGACATCACTGTTCATATATGGACAGAGATGTCAGGAGCAACCCCAGAGTTGCAGTCCCAGGCAGAGCGCTGCAAGCACTCCTACTGGGATTCCAGCTGTGCACCTGACATCACTGTCCAGCTCTGGGGAAGCCCTAGACATCACTGTCCATACTAGTGCTCTGCACGGGACTCTGCTCTGGGGAAGACCCTGACAACACCGTCCATATATGGACCGCCATGTCAGTGGATTCCACAGAGTCCTGAGGCAGAGCCTATACTAGAGCTCTGCCCGGGACTCTGCTCTGGAGAAGACCCTGACAACACTGTCCATATATGGACAGCGATGTCAGGGAGTTCCACAGAGTCCCGGAGCAGAGCCTGTACTAGCACTCTGCCCGGGACGACGGCTTTGGGGAAGCCCCAGACATTGAGTGTCCATATGTGGACAGCGATGTCAGGAGATTCCACAGAGTCCTGGAGCAGAGCCTATACTAGTGCTGACCATATATGGACAGTGTTGTCAGAGTCTTCCCCAGAGTGGAGTCCCGGGCAGAGCGCTAGTACAGGCTCTGCTCCAGGGCTCTGAGGAATACCCTGACAACACTGTCCATATATGGACAGCTATGTCAGAGAATTCCACAGAGTCCTGGAGCAGAGCCTGTACTAGCGCTCTGCCCGGGACTCCACTCTGGGGAAGACTCTGACAACACTGTCCATATATGGTCAGCGATGTCAGGGAATTCCACAGAATCCCGGAGCAAAGCCTATACTAGCGGCTATACTAGTTCGACACTATAACTCCTGCCTTATTTCATCTTTCTCTGCACAATCCCTGTGAGGTAGAAGATAGCCTGGTCTGCTAAATCTTTTATGTGAATTGCGATGTACGTGGAAGAGATGGCACCAGGATGACTTATGGGAAGAAGGCAAGCCAGTGTGATGCCCTGTATAATGTTCTTTTAAAAACTTTGGGTCATGTGATGTTATGTTACTGACATCAGTGGCGGATCATCATAGGGATGTTTAGGATGGCAGCCCAGGGCCCGAGACTCCCGGGGGTCCATGGCTGCCCAAAGTACATTGCAGTTTTGTTTCGTTTCTTTGGCGCAGATCGCGGCATAAAAGGCAGCACAACTGCATTGTGTATGTCCTGCAAAAGGATCTGCAGACATAAGGTCAGATGACCTTATGTTTGCAGTTCTTGATACTGTTAAAGACCTGCAAGTCACATGAGCATGTAGGCAAATCCTAGTACAGCAGCAAGACTCCATAGAGAAGACTGTAAGCTGTTATGTAAGTATAAGGGGGATAGCTTTGTTTAAGAAGTTTGGGGTCTGGCCTGGGGTCTGTTTTAGTTTAGGGATCTGTACTTACAGGGTCTGGTCTAAGATCTGTAATTATGGGTCTGGTCTAGGGTCTGCATTTATTTAGGGTGCTTGTTTTGGGTTCTGTATTTGTGTGGTGGATCTAGTCTGGGGATTAAAATAGAAGGTGTGGGGTGTGTATGTAATCTATGGTCTGGTCTAGGGTCCAAATTTATTAGTCTGAGTTAATGTATAGGCCTGGGGTCTAAATTTGCTTAGGGGTAAATTTTTGTCTTTCTATAGAGGCGGAAAATTGCAGTTTTAGGCTGGGGCTACACGGCTTTGGCCGCGACACTGGTCACATGCACAAAGATCGCTATGGAATCAGCTTTGGAAAATTTGCTCTCAAAAAGCCACCATTCATTGTAAGCTCTGCCAAGTATCATGCACCAGTTGTCAGAAAAGGCCATCAGAATTCACATATTTGTAAACAAAAAGCCAGTTTACATTTTTTCCATCAAAGTCAATTAATTTTCTGGAAAAAAATATAACAATTTTTAGCCCTCTATGTCACTAAACAAATACCTTGGGGGGGCGGGGGTCTAATTTCCTAAAAAGTGTCACTTTTGGGGTGTTGACAGTGTTTTAGCACTTTACAACATCTGTAATTGTCGTATGGTGTCAGCAAACCAGCTTCGGAAAATGTGCTCCCTAAAAACCAGTTTACGCACCATTCATTGTAAACTCCAACTTGCAGCCAGCGTATAAGAAATGTGCACACTTTTAGTATCGCTAAAGTCGGCATAAGTTGCAAAATATGTATTCAGGTGTCATGCAGCGGATGCAGTGGCCTGCAGCGGATATAAAAAAACATCACCTAAAATTAAATATTCACATTTCTTTTTTTATTATTATTTCCCGTTTTTCCTTTTATATTTTTTAAAAAGTAAAATATATCACTCTTTTTTTAAACAATATGGAAGCCCAACATGTTCTGAGAAAGGCAAGACCAAATACATGTAGGTTGAGAGTGTAATAGAAGAATAATTTGCTTTTAAATTGGCACATGGATAAAACTCTCCTATTTTCGGTGTGGATTGCACACTGAAAATTCACTATAAATTACAATATTACTCACGTGAATGGTGTTGACCTTTTTTTGAAGGACGGAATAGCATGGTAGACTATGCTATTCCATCCTGAAAGATCCCGCAAAAAAACTCATACCGCTCCTGACAACACTAAATGGACAGTAATGTCAGGAGCTTCCCAATGTCGGTGTCCCCAGGCAGAGCATCGCAATCACTCTGCCATTGGACTTTGGCCCTGGGGAATCTCCTGACATCACTCTCCAAATATGGACATCAGGGACAGCGCCGTAGTCCCTGGGCGGAGGACTATTAGAAGCTCTGCCCGGGGACTCCAGCCCTGGGAAAGCTGCTAACCTCACTGTCCATTTATACGTTGTGGCTGAATAGAGCAAAACCAGTGCATTAGCGGTTCGTAAATCCAGGGCATTAACCGGTAATTGTCTGACCCATGGTTTTGTTCACTGTAATTGACATCAGTACCAAAATCTATACAAACGTGAGCGCACCACTTTACATTTCCCAACCCTCAGTAATGGAGACGGGCCCAGATTCCTTGGTTGTATGTGGCCGAGAAATTCCTGATGGCTACCCTATGCACTGCTACACTGCAAAACTAGTTCAGAAATGGTTTGAAAACATGACAATGTGGTTCAAGGTGTTGACTCCAAATTCCCCAGATCTTTATCCGATCAAGCATCTGTGGGATGTACTAGAATAAGAAGTCTGATAAATGAATCTCCCATCTAGCAAATTATAGGCCTTAAAAATCTGCTGCTAATGTCTTGGTGCTAGACACAACCGGACACCTTCAGAGGTTTCGTGGGTTCATGCCTCAACAGGTCAGTGCAGTTTTTGCGGCACAAGGGGGACCTACACAATATTAGGCAGGTGGTTTTAATGTTATAGGTGATCAGTGTATACATACAGTGAATCCTTTCCAAAAGCCCACCTCTTTGAGAAGATCACCCCCTTAGCCACATAAGATTTCTTGTGACATATTTTTAATAAGATAGGTGGGGGTCCTAGAACAGCATTTCTGATCATCCGACGGGCATAGGAAACACTCTCTTAAAGAGAACCTTTCACCTCCACATACATGTGCAGCTGAGTGCAGCATGAAGTGGGGAGGGCTGAACAAACCCTGGGGCACTTTACGTTTTTTTCTACCTCCCTCTGTTATTTAGATATCGGTGCCGTTATATTTGGCACCCGATATTGAAATAACCCCCTGAACAGTCAACGGGGCATGTACTGGCAAGGGGGCGTATTACTATGGTTGTGGCACTGTCCAATCAGATATGGACAGTGTTACAGCAAGAGCACACGCTCTCTCACTTTTCAGCTTTCAAGATGAGTTTTCTTCCGAATTGGCAAGGGGGCGTGTCACTACTACGGACAGTGTCAGAGCTGTGGAGAGGAGAGCGCGCTCTCATCTCTTCAGCTCTTGCGAGAGATCAGTCTTGTATTGTCTGCCGAACTGGCAAGTGGGCTTGTCTCTGCTACGGACAGTGTAAGCGCTTCCCAGCTCTTACAAGGTCCATAGCAGTGACACGCCCCCTTGCAAGTTCGGCAGACATAGTACAAGACTGATCTTTCAATCGCACACTCTCCTCGCTTTTGCTGTGGTACTGTCCATATCTGATTGGATAGTGTCACAGCCATAGTAACACACCCCCTTGCAAGTACACGACCCGTTGACTGTTCAGGGGGTTATTTAAATATCGGGTGCGAAATATAAGGGCACCAATATCTAAATAGCGGAGGGAGGTAGAAAAAAATGTCAAGTGCCCCAGTTTTTGTACAGCCCTCCCCATTACATGATGCACTCAGCTGCACATGTATGGGGAATTGAAAGGTTCTCTTTAAAGAGGTTCTGTCACCACATTATAAGTGCCCTATCTTGTACATAATGAGATCGGCACTGTAATGTAGGTGACAGCAGTAGTTTTTATTTAGAAAAACTATCTATTTTCACCAAGTAATGACATATTTTAGCTTTATGCTAATGACTTTCTTAATAGACAACTGGGCGTGTTTCTACTTTTGACCAAGTGGGCGTTGTGGAGAGAAGTGTATGATGCTGACCAATCAGCCTCATGCACTTCTCTCCATTCATTTACTCTGCACATAGTGATCCTGCATTCTTCACTATGTACAGTCACATACACACACATTAACGTTACTTATGTGTCTTGACAGTTAATAGACATCGTGTCCAACCAGGACGCGATGCCTATTCACAAACACGACACTTCGGTAACGTTTGTGTGTGACTTACTCACACAGCACATCGAGATCACGCTGTGCTGTCATTTGCAGCGAGATCTCACGAAATTACACTTGCTGTGCTGTAAGTCCCACACAAACGTTACCGAAGTGTCGGTAAAATAGATCATAACTTGGTGAAAATAGATCTACATTACAGCACCGATCACATTATGTACAGGATAGGGCACTTATAATGGGGTGACAGAGCCTCTTTAAAGAGGCTCTGTCACCCCATTATAAGTGCCTTATCTCCTACATAATGTGATTGGCACTGTAATGTAGATAATAACAGTGTTTTTTATTTTGAAAACGGTGATTTTTGAAGAAGTTATGAGCAATTTTAGATTTATGCTAATTACTTTCTTAATGCCCATCTAGGCGTTTTTTAACTTTTGACCAAGTGGGCGTTGTGAAGAGAAGTGTATGACGCTGACCAATCAGCGTCATATACTTCTCTCCATTCATACTCAGCACAGCGTGATCTAGTGAGATCACGATGTATTGTCACTTACTCACACATTAACTTTACTGAAGTGTCTTGACAGTGAATAGACATTGCTTCCAGCCAGGACGCGATGCCTATTCACAATTCCGACACTTCGGTAAAGTTTGTGTGGGACTTAATCGCTGCACAGCTTGATCTTGCGAGATCACGCTATGAATGACAGCAGTAGCGCAATCTCGTGATTGGTCAGCGTCATACACTCTGCTTTACAATGCCCACTTGGTCAAAAATTAAAAAAAACGCCCAGTTGGGCATTAAGAAACTAATTAGCATGAATCTAAAATTGCTCATATCTTCCTCAAAGATGATAGTTTTTCAAAATAAAAAACAGTGTTGTTATCTATATTACAGAGCCGATCACATTATATGGTGTGACAGAGCCTCTTTAATCCATGTCATTAATGGATTTCAAGAGTGCAGTGAGAGCCAGGACTGTACGGCAGAGATTACGCATCTGTACTAGCTGATCCGTGTATAACGCAATAAAATGTACTGTGCCATATGAGGCGTTGGGTGGATACCAGCTACTATTTTATGACTGTCTATAGAGAGCATTGTCATACTGACTTTAGTGTCTTGTCGCCTTTATTGCTTTATAAATCCACCTCCTTCACTTTTTGACTGTGTCTCAGCCATGATTCGCCCCCAGGAGATTTACTGCTGGGATTAGTCCGCCTTGCTGGGGATACAGAGGGAGCTTTTTCTCCTAATGCATTCACCTTGATTTAATGCTGGGATCTGGAAGTTATTATTTTTTTTACAATAAGGGAGAGTTCTGCCAAAGAAAACAGTTGTGACTGTCAGAGCAGGTCACTGACTGGGGGATCTGAGAGATCCGTCCTCTGCCTGCATTCTATGGGAGGTTTTGTATTTTAATTGCAGTTTTAGGGATGATCTGACAAGAGAATCCTAACAGCTTACAGCACCCACATTTTTATGTCACTAATAGGAAGACTAATTATTCAAGACCTTACCTGGACCGACTGTGGGAATAAATCCAGTGAGTGACATCACTGCTAATAGGACAGTGTCTGCTAATGACTGATACTAACTGCATATGTCAGTGGCTGCTCTCCAATGGCAAGATTCACTGTTTAAAATCTGGCTATTCTGAGTTATAATCACCACTGATGACATTTCTTCTAGAGAATGAAAGACCACGTCAATGCATATATTTTCCTTGCAGACTTAGAACAGATGGCATATACTGCTTCTTACACAGTGATACCTGCTGCAATAACCTGTACCGTATTTTCCGGATTATAAGGCGCACCGGATTATAAGGCGCACTTTCTATGAGCGCCTTATAAGCAATCTTGTTTCATATATAAGGCGCACTGGATTATAAGGCGCAGCACATTACCGTTAAATAAACCATTGCTCAGACTGCAAGTCAAAATTTATTACACTTTTTAACAATAACTTGCAACTGGTTCAGCTGTAATTGCAAATCAAAACGTTTACCGTACTTTTTCAGTTCATTCCTCCACCAGAAATCCATCAAATCCGTCATCTTCAGTGTCGGAGTTGAACAGTTGGGCGATTTCGGCATCAAGCATGGGGTCCTCCTCTTCATTATCCGAGTCGGTCTCGTTGCTGCTGCTAGGCTCTTCAGTGGTGATTCCAGCCTTCCTGAAAGCTCGGATGACACTGGAGACTGATACATTCTTCCAGGCATCCACGATCCACTGGCACATAGTGGCATAACTCGCACGGCGTTGCCTCCCTGTGTTGGTGAATGTGTGGTCACCTTCTGTCATCCAATGCTCCCATGCAGCTCGCAATTTAACTTTAAATGACCTGTTGATGCTGATATCTAGCGGCTGGAGCTCTTTGGTTAATCCACCAGGGATGACAGCAAGCTCCGAATTAGTTTTCTTCACTTGGGCTTTGACAGTATCGGTCACGTGGGCGCGCATCGAGTCACAGACCAATAGGGATGGGGATTTGTGAAAAAAGCCACCCGGTCTCTTGACGTAGACCTCCCTCAGCCACTCACTCATCTTCTCCTCATCCATCCAGCCCTTTGGGTTAGCCTTAATGATGACACCAGCAGGAAAATTTTCTTTAGGCAAAGTCTTCCTCTTGAAAATTACCATGGGTGGTAGTTTCTGGCCATTAGCCTGACAAGCGAGAACTACAGTGAAAGATGACTTCTCATTTCCTGTGGTACGTATAGATATCGTACTGGTCCCTGTTTTCTCAACAGTACGGTTTACGGGGATATCGAAAGTGAGGGGAACCTCATCCATGTTAATAATGTGTTCTGGCTGGATATTCTTTTCATTTATCTTGGTTATGCAGTAGGTGCGGAAAATGGCCAGCTTCTCTTCATAATCCTTTGGTAATTGCTGGCACACAGTAGTTCTGGTGCGAATGGAGAGATGACGCCTTTTCATGAAACGAAAGCACCATGAAGGACCTCCTCGAAAGTCCTTGATCTCCATGTCACGTGCTAAAGCAGTGGCTTTGAGTCGAATAGAGACAGTGGAGACGCTTCTACCTGCGTTTCTCTGTTCCATAACCCACTGTTCTATTTTGTCCTCCAACTGTGGCCACCTTGCTTTGTTTCCTCGGAAACTCAGTTTGGTCTTCTTTACTTGGCGGAGGGCATCTTCTTGTTTTCTCCACTTACGCACCATGGATTCATTAATGTTGAATTCTCTTGCAGCTGCCCTATTTCCATGCTCTACTGCATAACTTATAGCTTTAAGCTTGAAACCTGCATCATAAGCATGTCTCTTAACAGGAGGCATTTTTTGGGGTAGTGGGTATAGTTAACGCTAAAGCACAGATATATTGCAAGGATCCTGCGCACAGAGCTGTAAGTATCACTCAGTGTGGCTCCTGACTACGGTGGCCGTAATGCTCAATCCATTTATGGATACTGTAAAAACCCAAGTGAAGAATAAATTCATAGGCGCACGGGGGGGAGGAGCATGGTGTGTGCTGTGGTATGCCGCCGCCGACCCCTGCCGCCCACGATAGAGGTAAAGGATCTTGTATGAACCCCTCTCTTTACTGTCGGGTTCATATATAAGGCGCACCGGATTATAAGGCGCACTTTCTATTTCTGAGAAATTCTCAGCATTTTATGTGCGCCTTATAGTCCGGAAAATACGGTACTTAAATTATTGAAAAATGGTGCTCTTGACTAAAACTCATATATTTTACTTATAAAATAACCTCATGTTTCATAGTGCTATACAATATACAAGGGCAATAAGTGCTAATGACGCTTAGGAAGATTCCACACTGGCAGGTGTTAATGCAGGCAATATCATTGATGTTATAGTTGAACGATCTCCCTTGTGATGGCAGATTGATATAAAAGCGTTTCATGAAATATCTACATAGTATAATTGATCACATAGATAGGAGCTATCTGCCTGCAACTTTAACTGTCAACATAGGGGCTACTTTATGCTTTGAATAATAACACTTTTTGGCTGGAAAAGTACTGGCCTCAAGGTAACACTGTTAATTACGATACACTGGAGGCATATCAAGGTCCGGGAACTAGACCTCCACAGGAGTTCCCACCGTGCCGTTTGTGTCAAAGAAAACTGTAGGCGCATGGCTTCCGCCTTCTATAGTGCCGCCATGGGTCATAGAGCCGACACCCTCTAACACGAAGATTTTTCCCGATCTCTTTAGTCACCTATATCACCAGGTTGCACCAGATTCCTTTGTGGTGGACGCCCTACTACCACTGCTACACTTACGCGGGTCGTTGTGGAGACACCGTTACCTTTCGCCCAGACACCCTCGGTCCGAGTAACCTAGGCACAACTGTTTAAGGCGTATTGTAAAGTACGTAGATAGTCCAAAGTCCATAAAATTCAGTCCCTTGAATAAGATGATTACTGCCCCTTTAAGACTGCTTTGCACTGGCTATAACATCAACATAACTTTCTTGTAAGTCATACATTTATAACAAGGAAATATTTCTTCAAAGATGACTATTCACTCAAATTACCACAATCACTTGATAATTATATTCTGGATATAATTTATTCAGTTAATATTCAGACCTTATACGTAGGTTCCTCTAACGATGACATGGTGTTAGATTCCCAGACACTCTTGGCAAGACACTCTTATTCTCAGTGTATTTTTACCTATTCTCACTGTAACTCCCTCACCTCACCTCACACTTTTCCGCCTGTCATCACCTCACACTTTCCCGCCTTTCCCTAACTCCGCTCCCTTCTCTCTCTAACCTTTTTCTATACAGGGGCCGCACCAATCACCTTGACCAGTGCGGTCACCTGATCTTTGCACAGATACAGGGCTTAACGGAAACTCCCCCTTAGTTCAGGGCTACTGTATTATCTTGGCTGCTAGGGAAAACCAATCTAACCACCGCTCGGAAGACACAGAAACAGGAGGATACAAACAACAAAGACAAACACCGGGAGCAACAATAAGGGTGAGATAGCAAAACATGCAACTATTTACAATATCTGGAGGGTGACCAGGAAACACCTCACAGAATGTTCAATGAAATCATATATATATTTGGCAAGGACATGGTGTCTGAGGCACAGTTAACTCCGTCCACAGCCCGACCTGCAAGAAGCCTGTGAGGAAGGAGATGAGAGTGCTCATTCTGTCTGTTGTTTGTGCCTCTATTTGTCTGTGTGTCTCTGTGTTTGTGTGTATAAGTTCCAGTATCTGTGTATGTGTGTCCTTGTGTGTGTGTAAGTGCCTATATATGTATCTATATAGTGGCATAGCTATAGGGGTCGCAATCAAGGGCGGATTAAGGGTACCATGGGCACTTTTTCAAGTCTACCCCCTCCCCCGCCCCCGAACTCTAAAGACAGAACTTTGAAGACGCTGTACCGTATATATTTGCAGATTTCTGTTTAGGAGGCCACAGACATGGAACGGTTTTGAATTAGCTGTAAAAGCAGAATGAGTCATACAGAAGAGAAAAAGCAGAATATTTTGAGACACTAAAGTAGTCAGGAGCTTTATAACTTTTTTATTTTTACGTCAATGGAGTGGTGTGTGAAGGATTATTTTTTAGCGGGAGGTGTTGTAGTTTTTATTTGGCACCATTTAAAGTACCATATAATGGGTGAATTGGAAAAAAACTGAGATTCCATGTTTTTTTGGGTTTAGTTTTTACTGTATATATTTACCTTCTCTTAAGGTATAAGTAGATTTTTAACATCTACTTTTACCTTAAGATAGGGTAAATATATACAAACCCCAGAATCAAGCTCAGTACAAATATACAGACCCAGAACCAAGCTCAGTACATATATGCAGCAACAGAACCAAGCTCAGTACATATATACAACACCAGAACCATGTTAAGTACATATATATAGCCCCAGAACCAAGCTCAATACATATATACAGAACCAGAACAAAGCTCAGTACATAAATACAGAACCAGAACAAAGCTCAGTACATAAATACAGAACAAGAACAAATACAGTTCAGTACAGAGATCATTTGCAAATTCAGTTTAACCCCCTGCTGTATAAATTTGTAGGACATAAAACAACAGCTCCCAGTATAGCCTGAACAATGGTTAGGACATGCTGGGAGTCGCTATTTAACACAAAAAGAATGCTACCACCCATCACCTCACTGCAGATCATACAGTGACTACAGTACTGATGAGTTACAGGGACAATAAATATTTACATTGAGTGACTCACAGGTGTTTTTCGTTCTTTTTCTCTTTTTTTCTCCATGCGGTCCAGACTTCTTCCGGCACGCCCCATTTCTGCAGTTTGCAGCTCAGATTTCTTCAGCTCCTCACTTTTCCAACATTTCCGCACCTATAAATGAAGATAAAATTTCTCATGATGCCACACTCTATGCCTCTAAATATAATAGTATCATAAACTGTGCCCCTGAATATAATAGTACTAAACACTGCACTCCTGAACATAATAGTACTATACATTGTGCTCCTGTATATAATAGTACTATACACTGTACTGCTAAATATAATAGTACTATACACTGCACTCCTGAATATAATAGTACTATACACTGTGCTCCTGAATATAATAGTACTATACACTGTACTCCTGAATATAATAGTACTGTACACTCTACTCCTTAATATAATAGTACTATACACTGTGCTCCTGAATATACTAGTACTATACACTGTGCTCCTGAATATAATAGTACTATACTTTGTGCTCCTGAATATAATAGTACTATACACTGTACTCCTGAATATATTCGTACTATACATTGTACTCCTGAATAGAATTATACTATACACTGTGCCCATGAATATAATAGTACTATACACTGTGCTCCTGAATATAATAGTACTATACACTGTGCTCCTGAATATAATAGTACTATACACTGTACTCCTGAATATAATAGTACCATACACTGTACTCCTGAATATAATAGTACTATACACTGTGCCCATGAATATAATAGTACTATATACTGTACACCTGAATATATAGTCACAGGTTAGTCATGGAGAAGTTCAGGGGACTTTCAGTCCCCCGTTCTCCCTATCGCTGCCAGCGATGTATCCCTTATCCTGTGGAGATCCTGTGGAGAGGGGATACATGTCTTTTGTAGGACACACTGTAGGTCGCATTTTTGTTGGGAGGGGGGACGCTGTATGGCGTTCCCTACAGGGGGGGGTGGCTGTATGGCGTTCTCTACAGGGGGGGGCTGTATGGCGTTCCCTACAGGGGGGCTGTATGGCGTTCTCTACAAGGGGGGCTGTATGGCGTTCTCTGCAGGGGGGCTGTATGGCGTACTCTACAGGGGGATGTATGGCGCTATCTACAGAGGGGGGGCTGTATGGCGTTATCTACAGGGGGGCTGTAAAAAGGCACTATCTACAAGGGGGGGGGGGGGTTGTGTGACACCCAGGGGAGGGGGGCCCCAGTCAAAAGTTTGCTATGGGGCCCAGTCTTTCCTACTTACGCCCCTGGTACTATACACTGTGCTCCTGAATATAATAGTACTATACACTGTGCTCCTGAATATAATAGTACTATACACTGTGCTCCTGAATATAATAGTGCTATACACTGTGCCCCTGAATATAATAGTACTATACACTGTACTCCTGAATATAATAGTACTATACACTGTGCTCCTGAATATAATATTACTATACACTGTGCTCCTGAATATAATATTACTATACACTGTGCCCCTGAATATAATAGTACTATACACTGTACTCCTGAATATAATAGTACTATACACTGTGCTCCTGAATATAATAGTACTATACACTGCGCTCCTGAATATAATAGTACTATACACTGTGCCCATGAATATAATAGTACTATATACTGTACACCTGAATATAATAGTACTGTACACTCTACTACTGAATATAATAGTACTATACACTGTGCTCCTGAATATAATAGTACTATACACTGTGCTCCTGAATATAATAGTACTATACACTGTGCTCCTGAATATAATAGTATTATAAACTGTACTTCTGAATATAATAGTACTATACACTGTACTCCTGAATATAATAGTACTATACACTGCGCTCCTGAATATAATAGTACTATACACTGTGCTCCTGAATATAATAGTACTATACACTGTGCTCCTGAATATAATAGTATTATAAACTGTACTTCTGAATATAATAGTACTATACACTGTACTCCTGAATATAATAGTACTATACACTGTGCCCATGAATATAATAGTACTATATACTGTACACCTGAATATAATAGTACTGTACACTCTACTACTGAATATAATAGTACTATACACTGTGCTCCTGAATATAATAGTACTATACACTGTGCTCCTGAATATAATAGTACTATACACTGTGCTCCTGAATATAATAGTATTATAAACTGTACTTCTGAATATAATAGTACTATACACTGTACTCCTGAATATAATAGTACTATACACTGTGCTCCTGAATATAATAGTACTATACACTGTGCTCCTGAATATAATAGTACTATACACTGTACTCCTGAATATAATAGTACTATACACTGCGCTCCTGAATATAATAGTACTATACACTGTGCCCATGAATATAATAGTACTATATACTGTACACCTGAATATAATAGTACTGTACACTCTACTACTGAATATAATAGTACTATACACTGTGCTCCTGAATATGATAGTACTATATACTGTGCTCCTGAATATAATAGTATTATACACTGTGCTCCTGAATATAATAGTACTATACACTGTGCTCCTGAATATAATAGTACTATACACTGTGCTCCTGAATATAATAGTACTATACACTGTGCCCATGAATATAATAGTACTATACACTGTGCTCCTGAATATAATAGTACTATACACTGTGTTCCTGAATATAATAGTACTATACACTGTGCTCCTGAATATAATAGTACTATACAGTATGCTCCTGAGTCCTGAATATAATAGTACTATACACTGCTCCCCTGAATATAATAGTACTATACAATGTGCCCATGAATATAATAGTACTATACACTGTGCTCCTGAATATGATAGTACTATACACTGTGCTCCTGAATATAATAGTACTATACACTGTGCTCCTGAATATAATATTACTATACACTGTGCCCATGAATATAATAGTACTATACACTGTGCCCCTGAATATAATAGTACAATACACTGTACTCCTGAATATAATAGTACTATACACTGTGCCCTGAATATAATAGTACTATACACTGTACTACTGAATATAATAGTACTATACACTGCGCCCCTGTATAATAGTATTATACACTGTGCCCATGAAATTGTGTCAAACGCTGTAAAGTAAAACACCACACACTAACATTGCCCCCTGTAGATAGCGCCAGTTACAATGCCCACTGTAGATAATGCCCCCTGTAGTTAGTGCCAGTTACAATGCCATCTGTAGATAATGCCCCCTGTAGATAGCACCAGTCACAATGCCCCCTGTAGATAGCGCCAGTTACAATTCCCACTGTAGATAATGTCCCCTGTATATAGCGCCAGTTACAATGCCCTCTGTAGATAATGTCCCCTGTATATAGCGCCAGTTACAATGCCCAATCTATATAATGTTCCTTGTAGAAAGCGCCAGTTACAATGCCCACTGTAGATAATGTCCCCTGTAGATAGTGCCAGTTAGCTATTGCTCCCAACGCTGCCGAGAAAAAAACGAAACATTCTCACCTGTCCCCGTTCCCGTGTCTTCCTCCAGCGCCGAAGGAGTGGTCAGAGACCAGATGGCATCATCCATCGTAACGACGCAGTCGGCGTGATGACATCATTGCGCCAACTGTGTCATTAGTAAAGCGCCGAATGGGAGGAAGGGAACAGATAGTTCCCTTTCTCGCCAGCGCTAATGTAAGTAATTGTATTTGCATCCTAAGGATGCGAATACACCGCGTTCCAAATTATTATGCAAATGTTATTTTTCGCTGATTTTCCTAAATAGTCGATGCAAATGACAGTCAGTATAATCTTCAAGCTATCAACCATTGGAGTATAATGCGAATTTTATTGAACAAATCTCCTAATGATAACAGATTTTTTTTTAGAAGTAAAAAACTCAAAATGCACTGCTCCAAATTATTATGCACAACAGAGATCAAAACATTTTAAAGGTTGTAAAGAGAACTAAAATGGTAATTTGTTGAATTTGCAGCATCAGGAGGTCATATTTACAGAAATCAAAAGCTCTTTCAATCAAAAAAAACATAACAGGCCAAGTTACATGTTAACATAGGACCCCTTCTTTGATATCACCTTCACAATTCTTGCATCCATTGAATTTGTGAGTATTTGGACAGTTTCTGCTTGAATATCTTTGCAGGATGTCAGAATAGCCTCCCAGAGCTTCTGTTTTGATGCAAACTGCCTCCCACCCTCATAGATATTTTGCTTGAGGATGCTCCCAAGGTTCTAAATAGGGTTGAGGTCAGGGGAACATGGGGGCCACACCTTGAGTTTCTCTCCTTTTATGCCCATAGCAGCCAATGACATAGAGGTATTCTTTGCAGCATGAGATGGTGCATTGTCATGCATGAAGATAATTTTGCTACGGAAGGCACGATTCTTCTTTTTGTACCACGGAAGAAAGTGGTCAGTCATAAACTCTACGTACTTTGCAGAGGTCATTTTCACACCGTCAGGGACCCTAAAGGGGCCTACCAGCTTTCTCCCCATGATTCCAGCCCAAAACATGACTCCGCCACCTCCTTGCTGACGTCGCAGCCTTGTTGGGACATGGTGGCCATTCACCAACCATCCACTACTCCATCCATCTGGACCATCCAGGGTTGCACGTCACTCATCAGTAAACAACACGGTTTGAAAATTAGTCTTCATGTATTTCTGAGCCCACTGTAACCGTTTCTGCTTGTGAGCATTGTTTAGGGGTGGCCGAATAATAACTTTATGCACACTTGCAAACCTCTGGAGGATCCTACACCTTGAATTTAGCGGGACTCCAGAGGCACCAGTGGCTTCAAATACCTGTTTGCTTCTTTGCAATGGCATTTTAGCAGCTGCTCTCCTAATCCTATTAATTTGTCTGGCAGAAACCTTCCTCATTATGCCTTTATCTGAACGAACCCGTCTGTGCTGTGAATCAGCCACAAATCTTTTCACAGTACAATGATCACGCTTAAGTTTTCTTGAAATATCCAATGTTCTCATACCTTGTCCAAGGTATTGCACAATTTCCCGCTTTTCGGCAGGAGAGAGATCCCTTTTCTTTCCCATATTGCTTGAAACCTGTGGCCTGCTTAATAATGTGGAACATCCTTCTTAAGTAGTTTTCCTTTGATTGGGCACACCTGGAAAACTAATTATCACAGGTGTCTGAGATTGATTACAATGATGCAAAGAGCCCTAAGACACAATACCATCCATGAGTTTAATTGAAAAACTAATAATTCAATGTTTATGACACTTAAATCCAATGTGCATAATAATTTGGAACACGGTGTACAATTGAGTGAGAGGTCCTGCTTCACTCCGGTTCTCTGAACCGGCTGTAATTTTAACAGCTCGTATGGGAGAACCGGGGCGAACTGGGCCCCCTTCCAGCCTCGGGTCCCGGGCACTTGCCAAGATTGCCCTTATTATAATCCGCCCCTGGTCGCAACGGTCACAGCCTTGCTCCAGCATTCACTGAGCCGCGAGCGGCTCGGCGCAGGCAGGCGCGATGTAGTGACATCATCGCGCCTGTCTGCACCGAGTCACCCACAGCACAGACCGGAGAAGAAGGATACTCCACCCGTCATGGGAACGGGGATAGGTAAGGAATTCTGTTATTCATTTTCTATTAGGTACGTACATATGGGGGCATTATACTGGTTATGGGAGGGGGGCTCATATGGTAGCTGCTGCAGGGGCATTATACTATATCGGGGACATTATACTGTATAAGACAGCTAAGGGGGCATTATACTGTAAGGGACAGTTATGGGGAGCATTATACTGTATGGGGCAGCTATAGGGGGCATTATACTGTATGGGGGCATTATACTGTTTGTGGCAGCTATGGAGGACATTATACTCTATGGGGGGCATTATATTGTATGGGACAGCTTTGGGGGCATTATACTGTATGGGGGCAATATACGGTATGTGGCAGCAATGAGGGGCATTAAACTGTATGGGGGCATTATATTGTATGAAGTGCAGGTAACAGCTACTACATTATCTGTACTCAGAGAGTTGTCACTGTGTTATCTGTGGTGTTACATAGGACTGTAGATAACATCCACTACATTATCTGTACTCAGAGTTATTACTCTGTGTTATCTGTGGTGTTACATAGGACTGCAGGTAATATCTACATTATCTGTACTTAGACAGTTATCACTGTGTTATCTGTGGCGTTACATAGGACTGCAGGTAACATCTACTACATTATATGTACTCAGAGAATTATCACTGTTTATTATCTGTGGTGTTACATAGGACTGCAGGTAACACCTACTACATTATCTGTACTCAGAGAGTTTTCACTGTGTTATCTGTAGTATTACATAGGACTGCAGGTAACAGCTACTACATTATCTCTACTCAGAGAGTTATCAGTGTGTATTATCTGTGGTATTACATAGGACTGTAGGTAACATAACTACATTATTTGTACTCAGAGAGTTGTCACTGTGTTATCTGTGGTGTTACATAGGACTGGATGTAACATCTACTACATTATCTGTACTCAGAGTTACCACTGTGTGTAGGGCTGGACGATTTTGAAAAAAAATAAAATCTAGATTTTGTCAAGCCTATGGATGATTTTAGAGTTGATTCGCGATTTTCTTATTTTTAGGAGTAATTAATTAATTATTGTGCATGCAATTTCCTTTTCTCAAAAAATACCAAGACACAATTCTTTTACATAAGAGAATTGCAGGCATAGTTATCCAATAATATATATATTGATTATCAGGTTTGTCCCGCTTATAAAAGGGACAATGCTGATAATAATCATATATATATATATATATATATATATATATATATATATATATATATATTTGGCTCAGAGAATAAGAAGAGCAACTATGAGCGCAGAGGAACGCCAGGAACAACGAGTAACCAATTACTACCGCCACGTCTGGCGCAACCTGCTGCACCTACTACCATCCGTGCTAGAGCCCCTGCCACAATCTGGACTATTTCAGGTACCCTTGGGCTATGAACTTGTATAGACTCTTGCATAGACTGTCATTTGGCCAGCTGCCTCTCCGCTATGGCGGAGCAGCCTAGTGGGTCTATGTACCCCGTGATCGTGACACTTGCATACACAAAGAAATTCACAAGCAACAATGAAAGAACTGGCCAGACTTAAATACTCCACCCTAGAATCTGGTAGGAAAGCTGAGAAATGAGATTGGCTCTGCAACTCAAACCAAAGCCACCCAGAACCTAGGCAAGTTGTCAAGACAATCTTAAAGAGACAGATATTTCCTAACAGATAGTTTAGCATCATAACATGAGATGAGCAGTAGAAACTTATAGCCAAACATCTTATTTGTTATAGCCAGGGGCGGACATATCATTTGTGCAATCTGTGCAGTTGTCTATAAGATTGCATGTGGATGCCTGAGATAAATATTTTATGGCTAAAAATTACTGGTTCTATGATGGTATATTTGAGAGTAAGGGGCCCATATACTGTTTTTACACAAGGGCCCTCAGCTGTCAGTGTCCGCCCCTGGTGATAGCCTTTACCATGAGATACCATTGAAATATTTTGCATGTGAGCCATCAGTGGGTTATAGTAATATTTTTAAATTTACAACGCCCGTAACTTTTAGGACCCTGTACAAATGAAATACAGAGGCATTTAAATACATAACACTAACAAATAATAATAACAAGCAAGTACATATTGTCACGCTGCGGGGTGTGGATGTCACGATGCGGGGTGTGGACCCACTGGGCCATACCGCGTAGCGGGGATGGCAGCTGGCCAAACCGGGAGGTACACAGTTCAATGGTTCAGCGAGAGTACCTGAGGCAATCGTAGGCAGTGGCGAGGCGGACACGTCCAGAACCAGGCGGTGGGAAGTCGTTAGGTGAGGCGTAGCAGGGTAGCGTAGACTGTAGCACAGCACGGCAGGTAGCACAGCACGGCAATAGCACTAGGTAGCACGGAAACAGGATACGGGATACGGAATACAGGAGCAAGGTACACTGGGAGGCTGGTAGACACTGGGAGACCATAAGCAAGACGAACAACGGGAAAACTAACAACACTCTGGCAAAGGGCAAGAGGGCAGAGCCCTTTTTATAGCCCAGGGCATCCTGGGCCAGATTACAGTTTTTTTCAAAAACGCGCGCACTGGCCCTTTAAGGCCGTGCACGCGCGGGCGCGCGCACCCGCCGGAGACACTCGGGATCCGGAAGAGAGTGCCGGCGCCTGACTGGGGGACGACGCTGTAGGCAGGTAAGCTGTCCATGGCCACGGCCGTCGGGGTTAACGACCGATCGACGGGCCGTGGCCATAGACGTTACACATATACATGAGGTTACTGAGTTGCAGACTGGTACGGAAGGAGAGAGGGCCCCGCCTGCAAAGGCTTCCATCCATTTAATGTCCAGTGAACATAGGTAATATTAGACTTTGAAGGGGGTTCTAGGATTTTACATTGATGGCCTATCATTAGAAACCCAGCCCTCGGGATCCCTTCTATAAGCAATATAAAGTTTTGACCCAGTGACGCACTTTTCCATACAGCTATGGCTTGTACAGCAGCTTAGCCCCATTAATTTGAATGGGGCCCATCTGCATTACCAGACACAGCAGCATATACATTGACATCAGTATGCTGTGTATTGTGATTTAGGGACCGCAGCACTCCAGGGAGAATCGGTTATCAATGTAAAGTCCTTAAATCTATCTTCTTGCTTATTATATCCTGAACAGTATGGGGATTATAATTCTCTCTTGTTTAACGTTCACATGAAGTACTCAAGTACCAAAACTGTCAACCTGCCCCTATAGTGTGAAGCTACAGATAATCTGTAAGCATATATATCTGAGCAATCCCCTTAAGTTGCCCTTTCATTGAAACATCCAAATCTCAAAAACAATGACCTGTGTCATTATTGAGTTTTGTCTTTTATTTCTGCATTGATTTACCACAACGCTTTTTTCGAAACCAATATTATTTATGCAATTAAATGAGAAGACATGCCCATTGATGTAGCGTCTTTTCTACTTTGAATGAGTCTTTTGTAGGAACGACATGAAGTAAAATGAAGGTTCCCTGCTTTTATCACTGTTTTGTTCTAATAGTGTTGGATAAAGGGCAATAAACGTGGATAATTGATCTGTATAAGGCAAATGCAGGAGGAGAATTCAGGATACATCATCCACATAGAGAAATAATGCACCATGCATTGTTTGTATTCTCTATGCGATATCCTAAATTGTCACTACCACCTGCCTCTAGAGTCTCTGGGTTCTTCATAGAGATTAACTATTCCTTTTCAAGATCTCTCTGATGGATTCTGGGCAGCATAGATAATTGGAATTGTGCTCAGATAGACAGATGATACAGCCTTTCTAATGGTGGATTGTGAGTAAGGTACTCAATGTGCTTTATTGGCTTTAGTGAAGTTATATCCAATATTAATCTTTATGAGCTACCATGTAGACAACTCACATTGGGATCACATGTAAACCAGAGTAAGGCTGGGTTCACACGTGGCGGAATTTCACTTAAATTCCGCTGCGGACACTCCGCAGCGTTAATCCGCAGCGGAGCCGTTTGTCCATTGACTTACACTTTAATTTAGCAGTGTTCGTTTAGACGAGGCGTAAAATTCCGCTGCGGAGCATAGGCTGCGGAGCGGAATTTGGTGTCCGCAGCATGCTCTGTCTGTTGCGGAGCAGTGGCGGACTCATGGCGGAATTTCTCCATTGACTTCAATGGAGATTCTAATTTCCGCAATGAAGTCCGCAGCTGTCATGCACATGTTATGTGTGCTGCGGATCCGTCTTGCTTTTTTAACTTGACATTTCTTCATTCTGGCTGGACCTATGTATTTCTAGGTGTACAGCCAGACTGAGGAAGTCAATGGGGCTCCCGTAATGACGGGAGCGTTGCTAGGAGACGTCAGTAAATAGTCACTGTCCAGGGTGCTGAAGGAGTTAAGCGATCGGCAGTAACTGTTTCTGCACCCGGGACAGTGACTACCGATCCCAATATACATGTATCTGTAAAAAAAAATGAAGTTCATACTTACCGAGAACTCCCTGCTTCTGTCTCCAGTCCGGCCTCCCAGGATGACGTTTCAGTCTAAGTGACGGCTACAGCCAATCACAGGCTAATAACAGGCTGCAGCGGTCACATGGACTGCCGCGTCATGCAGGGAGATCGGGCTGGATGCCGAAGGAGGGACGCGTCACCAAGACAACGGGCGGTAAGTATGAATTTCTTTGACTTTCACAAGGGAAAGTGCTGTCCCTTCTCTCTATCCTGCACTGAATAGGGAGAAGGGAAGTACTTTTCCCGCAGTCCGCAGCAGCTAGTCCGCATCAATTTACTGCACATTTTGTGCAGATCCGCAGCAGAATCTGCAACGCAGATTCTGTGCGGCATTGATGCGGACAGTTGCGGAGGAAATCCACCACGTGTGGTCATGCCCTAAAGGTAAATTTGTAGTGCAGATTTTATTGTGAAAATGTGGCTTTTCCTGTCATAGACAAATGTACAGAACAGTAATCTGCATTATCACATTAGAGGTGCAATCTACAATTATGACAAAACACCATACACCAACTATAACACAACTCTGAAATTGCAGTTTAATCGATGTGAATGCCGTGATTGTAGGAGAGTGACTGACTGACAGTGTTCTCTTTCTCAAGCTATGGTTGCACACTTCCATACTCTGTTTTTTGGGATGTCTGATTCTTTGAACGTCTGGAAGATAAGATCTTCCAGTAGTGACAGTGGCTAAGCTGTCCCGCCCTATGAAAATAAACATGCATGCCACTCGGCGATTCAAGCATGCATGTTTATGAGAGTCAGGAGAGACATCTATCACCTATGGATGGCCTTCATAGGTGCATTTTTAGCAAAAAGCAGAAGTGAGGCCTACAGGCAGAATGTAAAGTTTTATACGTCTCAACTTTTCTAACAAACGAATAGTCCAAAGAAGCACTGTGTATAAAGTGCAAGGTTCGGTGAATGCCTCAGGATCCAGGCTATAGATCCTCCATGTATAAAGTAAAAACCTGGCAGCACTCTAGGGTGTCAAGTTGAAAATCAAGTGTAGAAATTCTATTCCATAGAAGGCAATGTTTCGGTTCAAGACAAGCGAACATTTCTCAAGCAAACAATAAGTGTACATACAAAGTTTGTGAAGATTGTGAACACCCATGTGTGGGGACGCTAATCATTAACTGTCGGCCTGCTGTAGAGAGGAGAACCAATAATACATTAGCACTACACTCGTTAAATAGCAGACCACCGTGGCCATCTGATAAAGCGCAGACCATGGGTAGTGAGTGAGAACATGGTCATAGAACCAAAAGTATACACCACTATGGGGAATAACTCCTTTATAAGGGGAATTGCCCCCTAAGGTGGTTGTGGATGCACTATGATGCCTGTCATTATATAAATGGCAGGGAACATATTAGTGCACCACCAAAATAGTCAAAGAGTATAGAAACCCCTTAGTCCAATGATAGACCACCTAAAAACGAATAAATTCTAAAGGCCACCGTGTAGTTATATGTGCCTCCGATTGGATTGGATTGGATCCTGGTATTGGCCAGAAATGTGTCTCAGCTACTCCCATACATAAATACAGAAAAAGAAACAACATTAAAAATTACTCTAAACAGATAATTTATTAGAAAAATGAATAATAAATATCCATCAATAGCATTTTAGTACTAAACAGAGAGGTGGATTCCTAAGGCTGTGTTGTCTGATCCATGAGTGTCCTCTCAGGTATTCTAGAAGAAGAAAAAATATATACCGTATATAGTTACCATTTAGGTTATTGCATCCTATTTACATATATACAAGTACACCAATCCTATCTCATCTTTTCTAGTTACATTTCAATTTACAGATGCGCTCATGGACTTGCATATACACACATGGACTCAAATTTGCTAGCTACAATCAGCCAGTGACAACATGACATTTCCAACCATAGTCAGTTCCCCTGTAAGTAACAGTTTCCCATAAAGGTGTCAGAAACAGTTCACCCCTTACACGGTTGCTCAAATAAAAGAACCAGCCACAGTGCCTCCATAACAATATTGGTCAGTTTCCTAATAAAGTCAGTGGGTGCCCAAATAATAATGCAAGTCTTAGTTCCCCCATTTAAATCGGTCAATGCCCCCATATTAGTAACTTCACCATTACCTTATTTGAATGTTAACCATAATGCCCCCATATGAATTTTGCTAATCTGATCCCCTATATCAGAGTTAACCACATTTCTCCTCCATGCTTCTATGGTTCTCGTTATAGGGCTAGTATTTAGTGTGGTTCACTGGCTAGTGCCAACCACTTTAACTACCTCCTTTTATTAGGGTCACTAGGGTTATGCCTAGCTCCCCTACCTTTTCCCTTGTATTATGCTCTTTTATTTGCCTTAGTACTAAGTGTGTGTCCGCCGTGAAAGGTTTATTACCAACACAAAATCACACTAGCTATAAAACACAGAATACACAAAATATATATAATCAGAGTATAGTATCAGTATACTTCAATACATATAATAACTGTCAATATGTATATTAAGTATACTAAAACTACACATGGTTGTACAAACCTATCCTACTACCCATTCACATACCTACATACACATATAAAATACAATACACTCACGCTTACTTCTGTGACCCCCCCTTGGGCTCTAACTGTCCCTCTAACTAAGGGGTTAATACAATACGGGCTGTAGGGAAAGAGAAAGGGCAAGGGGGTTGGAATAGGATAATGTTTGTAGGATATGGATGTGGGCTGACGGCTATAGGGTTATAGGATGGCAATAGTGCAGGGTTATGGTAGGATAGGGTTAAATGCAGTGGGAAGGAGCTGCAGGGGTTAAGCTTTTGCTGGAGAGGGATGCAGCAGCTTGAGTAATAATATTTAGACTGCTGGTCTTGTCCAGGGCCTGTAGAGTGCACTCAGCAGGCCTGCTTTGGTGGAATCCAGCTTCTCTTCTGATGGGAGCTGATGTGCAGGCCATCTTAGGTCGGGAGTGGAATGCAGGTCTTGGGAAGTGCACTCGCACTGGATTATTTAGGTAGGTCAATGCACACCTGTATGACATCACTGTGCCAAACTCATATACATGCAGGGGGAGGGCCTCCGGTAAACGTGGGAATGCATCATAGTATGTGTCCACTGTCTATGGCTTCCCGTCATAGACAGTGGACACATAGGTAGGAGAAAAGAGGATCAAAAGAAATCTCCTCCTCCCAGATTGTAAACAAGATGATGCAGTTGGCTGGAGCCAACTGTCCTATCTCATTGCCTGGGACACTTTCCCATGGGCGTATGTGTGAATAAGCACCTATGGCTGGCGGGACAATAGATACATATATACACACATATATACATACAGATGTAGCTGTCTCTACCTTGATTTTTAACGCATTAAATAAACAGTGACTAGATCTCTTATCCTGACTTTTTAATGACTTTTCAATGGCTTTTTTTGGGTGATATCACACTGCAGCAAGTTATCAGAATCAAGTTAAAGATGGCTACATCTGTAGTTACTGTCACGGTCACAGGGTATGTGGACCCACTAGGCCGCTCCGCCGTAGCGGGGAGGCAGCTGACAAGGTCACAGTCTACACGAAAGTCAATAGCAGATAGCAACGCTTGGGTACCTGAACTAGTCCAGACGGTGGCTGTGGCCTCTGCACGGATGGAGGCCGGTGCGGCAGGTAGCGCCAGACGTTGCGGGCAGTATCCGATGTGGCAGAAGACACTGGACGTGGCAGAAGTCACTGGACGTGGCAGAAGACACTGGACGTGGCAAACGACACTGGACGTGGCAAATGACAGCAGGTGCAGTAGACACGACTCCAACACTGGTAGGCACAGGAACAAGAACAATACGGGATACAGGAACGGGTAACATGGCACGGGTAAAAACTGGAACGGGGAAACACTAAGGGACCATTTGCAAGACAGACTGGGATAGACTAACAACGCTCAGGCAAGGGTCAGAAGGGCTGGGCCCTTCTTATAGACCAGAAATTCATGGCAGTTGATGATGATGACGATTTCCTTTGTGCGCGCGCACCCTACGGGACAGAGCAGAACGGAGCGGAAGTGAGCGCTGGTGTCTCCTAGGAAGGGGATGGGAACCAGCGCTCACGGATCCATGGCTGCGGGCGTCGGGAAGTGAGTAAACCCGACGGCCCGCAAACATGGACGCTACAGTTACATAGGTTGAAAAAAGACATAAGTCCATCAAGTTCAACCTTTCTTAATAAATGACCCGTCATTCATTGATTAATTATAACCCTCAATTTCATTCATCAATAAATAAGCATGTAGCCTTTTTTTAAATGCTGACATAGTGCCTGCCATTACTACCTCTTAGGGTAGGGCATTTCATAGCTTGACCACGCTAAGTTTAAAGAACCCTTTTCTATATTGATGTCTGAAATGTCTTTCTTCCACACGCAATGGATGTCCCCTGGCCCTTTGTAGAGTCCTTGGAAGGAACAGATCATGTGCTAGTTCTCTGTATTGACCATACATATACTTATACATGTTAATAAGATCAACTCTTTGACGTTTTTTTTCCAAGCTGAACAAGCCCAATTTTTCTAGCCTTTCATTGTAAGCGACACCTCCCATCCCATTTAATAATCTAGTCGCCCGCCTTTGATCCTTCTCCAATTCTCCTATTTCATTTTTACAATGTGGAGCCCAAAACTGAATTCCATATTCAAGATGTGGCCTTAAAAGGGATTTATAGAGGGGTAATAGTACATTTGAATCACATGTATTTATCTATCTTTTTATACACCCTAAAATTCTATTTGCTTTTGCAGTTGCGCTTGACATTGAGTGCTGCTGCTCATCTTATTTGTTACCAGAATACCCAGGTCCTTCTCTTGTTCCGTTATCCCCAGTTTTATTCCATTAAATGTATATGCATTCATATAATTATTTTGTGTATTACTTTATCTCTATCAACATTAAATTTCATCTGCCATGTTTTTACCCATGCTACCAGCTTACCTAGGTCTTTCTGTAATATTTTTTAGTCAAGTTGAGTTTTAAGTATCCTACAAAATTTTGTATTGTCAGGAAAAACTGACACCTTGCTATCAATCCCATCCACAAGGTCATAAATGAGGAGATTAAAAAGAATTGGGCCTAACACCAATCCTTGTGGTACCCTGACCCTGACTTCAGCCCATTTTGAGTAAATTCCATTTATAACAACTCTTCGTTTTCTTTTTAACCAATTCTTTAACCAACTTGCATACATAGTCCCCCAGTCCCTGTAGCATCAGCACAAGACTGTTGTGTGGAACAGTATCAAATGCTTTTACAAAATCTAAATAAATCACATCAGCCGCATGACCATCATCCAGATTTGCATTTAAAGAGGCTCTGTCACCACATTATAAGTGTGCTGTAATGTAGATAACAGTAGTGTTTTTTATTTTGGAAAATGCTAAATTTTGAGCAAGTTATGCACAATTTTAGATTTATGCTAATTACTTTCTTAAAAGACAACTGGGCGTGTTTTAACTTTTTTACCAACTGGGCGTTGTAAAGAGAAGTGTATGACGCTGACCAATTAGCGTAATACACTTCTCTCCATTCATTTTTAGCAGTACTTGCAACACAGAGTGATCTCGCGAGATCCCGCTGTACTGTCACATACTCACACATTAACTTTAACGAGGTGTCTTGAGAGTGAATAGACATCGCCTCCAGCCAGGACGCAATGTCTATTCACACTCCCGACACGTCGGTAAAGTTTCTGTGAATGACAGCACTTGCCAAAAATGTATCGTTTTCAAAATAAAAACACTGTTGTTATCTACATTACAACGCCGATCACATTATGTAGGAGATAGGGCACCTATAATGTGGTGACAGAGCCTCTTTAACCCCTTAAGGACACAGCCTATTTTGGCCTTCAGGACACAGCCAATTTTTTCAAATCTGACATGTTTCACTTTATGTGGTAATAACTTCGGAATGCTTTTACCTATCCAAGCGATTCTGAGATCGTTTTCTCGTGACACATTGGACTTTATGTTACTGGCAAAATTTGCTCCATACATTAAGTATTTAATTGTGAAAAACACCAAAATTTAGCGAAAAATTGCAAAAATTAGCACTTTTCTAAATTTATATGTATCTGCTTGTAAGACAGATAGTAATACCACACAAAAGTGTTGCTAATTAACATCACCAATCTGTCTACTTTAGATTGGCATTGTTTTTAGAACATCCTTTTATTTTTCTATGACATCACAAGGCTTAGAACTTTAGCAGCAATTTCTCACATTTTCAATAAAATTTCAAAAAGCTATTTTTACAGGGACCAGTTCAGTTGTGAAGTGGATTTTAGAGCCTTATATATTAGAAACCATCGATAAGTCACCCCATTTTAAAAACGTCACCCCTCAAAGTATTCAAAACAGCATTTAGAACGTTTTTTTTAACCCTTTAGATGTTTCACAGGAATTAAGGCAAAGTAGATGTGAAATTTTCTAATTTCTTTTTTTTTTTGCAGAAATTCATATTTCATCTATTTTTTTTGTAAAACAGAAAGTTTTACGAGAGAAACGCAACTCAATATCTATTGCCCAGATTCTACAGCTTTTAGAAATACCCCACATGTGGCCCTAGTGCACTTATTGACTGAAGCACAGGCCTCAGAATCAAAGGAACACCTAGAGGATTTTGGGGCCTCCTTTTTATTAGAAAATATTTTAGGCACCATGTCGGGTCTGAAAGGCTCTTGCGGCACCAAAACAGTGGAAATCCCCCAAAAGTGACCCAATTTTGGAAACTACACCCCTTGAGGAAATGACCCCTTGAGCATTTTGACCCCTTGAGAAATTATTGGAAGTAGGCCGTGAAAATGAAAATCTGCATTCTTTCAAAGAAAATGTAGGTTTAGCTAATTTTTTCTAATTTCCACAAGGACTAAAAGGAGAAAATGCACCACTACTTTTGTAAAGCAATTTCTCCCGAGTAAAACAATACCCCACATGTGGTCATAAAAGGCTGTTTGGACACACGGCAGGGCTTAGAAGGGAAAGAGCGCCATTTGGCTTTTGGAGCTGAAAATTTAGCAGCAATGGTTTGCGGAGACCACGTCGCATTTGCAAAGCCCCTAATGGACCAAAACAGTAAAAACACCAAAAAAGTGACTCCATTTAGGAAACTACACCCCTTGAAGAATCCATCTAGAGGTGTAGTGAGCATTTTGAACCCACAGGGGTTTCATAGATTTTATTAGAATTGGGCAGTGAAGATAAAAAAAATCCTTTTTTTCCAATAAGACGTAGCTTTAGCTCAAAATTTTTCATTTTCTCAACAAATAAAGGAATAAAAGAACCCCAATATTTGTAAAGCAAATTCTCTGGAGTACGGCAATACCCCATTTGTGGTCATAAACTTGTGTTTGGGCACACGGCAAGGATCAGAATAGAAGATGCGCCATTTGGCTTTTGGAGCACAGATTTTGCTGGATTGGTTTCTTGACACCATGTCACTTTTGCAAAGCTCCTAAGGTACCAGTACAGCGGAAACTCCCCAAAAGTGACTTGATTCACGAAACTACACCCCTTGAGGAATTCATCTAGGGGTGTAGTGAGCATTTTGACCCCACAGATGTTTCATAGATTTTATTAGAATTGGGCAGTGAAAATAAAAAAAAATCCTTTTTCTTCAATAAGACGTAGTTTTAGCTGAAAATGTTTTATTTTTTCAACAAATAAATGAAAAAAAGCACACCAGCACTTGTAAAGCAACTTCTCCTGTGTACGGCAATACCACATATGTGGTCATAAATGGCTGTTTGGGCACAGAGTAGGGCTCAGAAGGGAAGGAGCGCCATTTGGCTTTTGGAGTACAGATTTTGCTGGATTGGTTTCTGGGCGCTATGTCGCATTTGCAAAGTCCCTGTGGGACCAAAACAGTGGATCCACCCCAGAAGTGACCCCATTTTGGAAACTACACCCCTCAAGGTATTCACCTAGGGGTGTAGTGTGCATATTAACCCCACAGGTGATTGGCAGAAATTGGTGAGCACTCGATGTTGCAGAGTGAAATTGGGATTTTTTCCATAGATATGCCAATATGTGGCGCCCAGCTTGTGCCACTGGAGACACACACCCCAAAAATTGTTAAAAGGGTTCTCCCGGGTATGGCGATGCCATATATGTGGAAGTAAACTGATGTTTGGGCACGCTGTAGGGTTCAGAAGGGAGGCAGCACCATTTGGCTTTTGGAGCGTGGATTTTGCTTGTAGTAGTTTTGTTTGGAGTCTTACTGGTGTTTCCGTTTATGCTGTGGGGGTACATGTAAGCCGGGCGGAGTATATAAGGGGCATAGTCAGGTGGTATAATAATGGGGTAAAAAAAAACAATAAAATAATCCATAGATGTGTGTTACGCTGTGACACAGTCCTTTCTGCACAGGCCGGTGTCACACTAATAAATGGTCTTTACTTATTCTCCTTTTGGTCCACTCGGGATCTTTGCAGTTTGAGGAATTTTGCTGGGAAGTGTTGTCCTGGTATAATATGGGCACCCTTCCAGCAGATATGTTTGGGCCCTCCCCTCCCTGGTTCCCTAATTTTAGGGGCCTTGATAATTCGCCACTTGAAACAGAAGAAACGTTCCCCTCGGGCCAGCACAACTGCATATATTTATTTCCTGGCTTATTGGAGCCTTAACTAATTTTATTTTTTCATAGACGTAGTGGTATGAGGGCTGTATTTTTTTGCGGGACGAGCTGTCGTTTTTATTTGTACCATTTTGGGGTACATGTGACTTTTTGATCACTTGTTATCCTTTTTTTTTTGGGAGGCAAGGTGACCAAAAAACAGCAATTCCGGCAAATTTTTTTAATTCTTTTTATACAGCGTTCACCATGCGTTATAAATTACATGTTACCTTTATTCTGCAGGTCAGTCCGATTTCCCGGTGATACCTAATTTATAGCACTCTTTATGTTTTACAACTTTTTGCACAATAAAATAACTTTTGTAAAGAGAATGGATTTTTTCTGTCGCCAAGTTGCGAGAGCCATAACGGTTTTAATTTTTTCGTCGACGGAGCTGTATGAGGGCTTGTTTTTAGCGAGACGATTTATAGTTTTTATACGTACCATTTTTGGGTACATGCGACTTTTTGATCACTTTTTATTTCAATTTTTGGAAGACAAAGTGACCAAAAAATAGCAATTATGTCAGTATTTTTTAGTTTTTTTTTACGCCGTTCACTGTGTGGAATAAATAACATAATATTTTTTATAATTCAGGTCGTTACGGTCGCAGCGATACCAAATATGTATGGCTTTATTATTTTTTTCAATAATAAATGACTTGATAAGGGAAAAAGGGCGATCGTGTTTTTTGTTATTATTTGAAATGTTAAATACTTTTGTGTCAAAAAAGACAAAAGTATAATAGGTATGATACCTTTATTGGCTAACCATAAAAGTTATATATGCAAGCTTTCAGAGCGCAGAGGCCCCTTCTTCAGGCCGTTTACAAATGAATGACTTAGAAAAAAGCACAACATTTAGATGTTACACAAAGACAATTAGTACATGAGGTGATACATCATTAAGATAAGCCGGGGCAATAAAACTGAGGTTATAGGGGTGATGACTTAGGAGTTAAGGCATCTGGAGTCAGTCTGATGGGGGACGTGACGTGTGTCCATGTAGTGGCTCATAAATCCTGGTGTCAGATTGAGGCCTTGTGTCAATGACTGGAATTTTATCATCATCTTGAATTCCCAAATTTTTCTTTCTCTGTTGTTTTTAAAATGACCCTTCAGAATGAGTACCTTTAAATCTGCCAAACTGTGATCAGGTCCAGAGAAGTGTTTTCCCACGGGTGTATCCACCTCCTGTTTTATTGTATGTCTGTGAAGATTCATCCTGGTTTGTAGTTTTTGTATTGTTTCTCCAATGTAGATTCCTTTATTGATGCACCTTGTACACAGGATCATGTACACTACATTGGAGGATGTACAGGAGAACGTGCCAGTGATTTTATAGTCCTGCTGCGTGTTTGGTATCTGGATGGTGTTTGATGACCAGATGTTGGTACAGGTCTTGCATTTTCTACTGTTGCAAGGAAAAGTGCCAGTCTCTGATGGTGGTGAGAGGGCACTTCTGACCAGGAGATTCCTTAGGTTTGGTGGCTGTTTGTAGGCAAGGAGTGGTAAATCTGGGAATATTTCCTTCAGTTTATTGTCTTTGTTAAATATGGGTTGGAGATCAGCAGCAATTTTCCTCAAGATGTTCATTTGGGGGTTGTATATGACCACTAGGGGAACCCTGCTGTTGTCTTCCTTCTTTTTGTACTCCAGAAGATTGCTCCTTGGAATTCTTGTTGCTCTGTAGATCTGATCATCTATAATCCTTGGATGGTATCCCTGTTGTAAGAATGTATTCCTCAGTGATAGCAGGTGTTGTTTTGTGTCTTCACAGTCTGAACAGATCCGTATGTATCGCAGAGCCTGGCTGTAGATGATGGATTTCTTTATGTGTCTCGGATGGAAGCTGTTCCATCTCAGATATGCTGGACGGCCTGTAGGTTTAATGGTAGATTGTTGTTTGTATGGTATTGTCTCTCATGTATATGGTCATGTCCAGAAAATGTATTTGAGATGTAGAGTAGTTGAGAGTGAGTTTGATGGTAGGATGGAACTTGTTGAAGTTTTTGTGGAAAGAAAGCAGTTCATGTTCAGAGCCTGTCCAGATTATCAGCAGGTCATCAAAGTACCGGAAATATGCTAGAGGTTTAGTTGCGCAGGTTGATAAGAACTCTTCCTCTAGTTTGGCCATGAACAGGTTAGCATATTGTGGTGACATTTTGCTACCCATAGCGCTTCCCATACATTGCAGATATATGTCTTTGTCATATAAAAAATAATTGTGATGGAGTACGAACCTGATGAGTTGTAGGGCTGGCTCTGTCGCTAGATTGTTCTTTTGAAGAAAGTGTTGGCATGCGGCTATGCCATCCTCATGGGGGATGTTAGAATACAGAGACTCCACATCCATAGTTGCCAATATTGTTCCCTCTGGTAGTGGACCTAGGGCTGAGAGTTTGCAGAGGACGTCTGTGGTGTCCTGAACATAACTGGGTGTGCACCTCACCAAGGGCTTTAGAAGATTTTCCACCCAGCCAGAAATATTCTCAGTTAAAGTCCCAACACCTGAAATGATTGGTCTCCCTGGATTGCCTTCTTTATGTATTTTAGGTAACATGTAGAATGTTCCCATTCTGGGATTGTCCAGTATAAGGTCCATTAAACTGTCTGATACAGCGTTGACATTATTGATGATACGGACAAGTTCTACTGTGTATTGTTTGGTGGGGTCTTCATTAAGCAGGGTGTAGTATTTTCTGTCTGAGAGTTGTCTGTGTGCCTCCTGGATATAATCGGATGTATTCAGAATCACTACAGCGCCTCCTTTATCTGCTGGTTTGATGATGATGTCTCTGTTGGATTTTAGTGATTTTGTTGCATTCCTTTCCTCCATGCTGAGATTGTGTGTTACTTTGTGTTGTTGGTCCAAGATCTCAGATTTAACTTTTTTTCTGAAGCAGTCTATGTAGTAATCCAGAGTTTGATTGTATCCAGGTTGTGGGGTCCAGTTTGTCGTCTTCTTCTTTCTTGATGTTTCTTTTCCCATCCCGGCTTGTGATGTCATATCTGTTTTGTCAGAAAAGAATTCTTTCAGCCGCAATCTGCGGAAGTATTCCTCCACGTCACTGCAAAACTGGGCTCTGTCAAGTGGTTTAGTGGGACAAAATGTAAGTCCTTTAGATAGAACATTCATTTCCATTTTGCTTGGTTCATACTGAGAGAGGTTTACAACAGAGGATGGTATATCCAAATGGTTATGTGGATTTTGCTTTCCTTCTTGTATTTTGAGACCCGATTTCTTCCTTAGTCTGTGGAGTTTCTTTTGTTTGCAGATGATAAGTTGATTTTGTAATTTATTGTTACTTTTTTGACCCTTTTTTTTTACACTTTTCTTTAGTCCCACTAGGGGACTTGAAGGTCCAACTGTTTGTTTGATGTTCTAATACATTGCACTACCTATGTTGTGCAATGTATTAGAACTGTCAGTTGTTCACTGACAGCAAGCCGATCAGGCTCCGACCTCCGGGCAGGGCCTAATCGGCTTCCGTAATGGCAGATAGGAAGCCATTGTTAGGCATCCTGTTGCCATAGTAACAGTCGCCAGCCTTGCCATCGCATGGCAGGGCTGCCGATTTCATACAAACCACTTTGATGCAGCGATTGCATTGAATCGCTGCATTGAAGGGGTTAATGGAAGGAATTGGAGCTAGCTCCGCTTCCTGCCGATAGATCGGGGTGTCCGCTGTAACATACAGCAGACACCCACTGCTGATGACGCCGGCTCAGCTTCTGAGCCGGAAGCTGAGCCGGTGCCATCTTGCCGATGGTACCGGAAGCCTCCTGGACCCCGCCGACGATGGGGCATAGGAGGATTCCGTTACTAGCAGACCGGGACGTAAGTATTAGCCCTCCGATCGCCTTTGCAGCCACCGGCAACCCAGCAATCACGTTGCTGGGGTGCAGGTGGCTATAAACTCCTTACATGCTGCGATCTCTATTGAACGCATCATGTGAGGGGTTAATCAGTTGGATCGGAGGCTAGCTCCGGTCCTGGCCGATACCGCAGGGTGCCAGCTGTAACATACAGCTGTCACCCGGCAGTGATGTCGCTGGCTCAGCTCCTGAGCCAGCTCCATCTGTTTCACGTACAGTTACGTGGAATTGCGGGAAAACACCATCTCCCATCACGTAACTGTACGTGAAATTGCGGGAAGCGGTTGACTCCTCATAGCAACTGAGCATGTTAGTTAGGCACGACCTGTTTTTCATGAATCAATGCTGGTTATCAGTTATTAGACTATTCTCCCCTATATATTTTTGCAGTTCATCTCTTAGAATACCCTCAAATACTTTACATACCCCAGATGTCAAACTTACTGGATGGTAGTTAATCGATTCCACCTTTTTACCCTTCTTAAATATTGGTACAACGTCCTCCAATCCTGTGGCACTGATCCTGTTACAAGAGAGTCTAAAATGATGAGATACAATGGTCTGTCCATTACAGAGCTCAATTCCCCTAATACTCGTGGATGAATGCCGTTTGTGGCAGGGAATTTTATCAATATTTAATTTGCTCAGACACAGCTGTACTCCCCCCTGTGTTAAGTAGGTAATATTGGGTAGGGAACCTTTATTACTGTCCCCCTGAATATCTGCCACTGGGAGCTTATCAGTAAACACCGAGCAAAAGTACATGTTTAGTATCTCAGCCCTCTCTTTGTACTTTACAATTATATTCCCATGCTCATCTTTAAGAGGGCCAATATTATCAGATTTTTTCTTTTTGGCATATAATATATTTATACATTTCTTTGGGATTCATTTTAATGTCGTTAGCGATTTGTTTTTCTGCAGATAACTTTGCTAACTTGATTTATTTTTTACATTTTATATTGAGATCTTTGTAAGTCTGGAATGCTTTTGTTGAGCCCTAGGCTTCAATGTATTGAATGCTTTTTGTTTTTGACTTACTATATTCAGTAAATCTCTATTCATCCATATTGGTCTCATTTTATTCCTAGACATTTTGTTACCAGTGGGTATAAACTTTCTACACGATTCATGTAATAGATCTTTAACCCCTTCCCGACATTTGCTGTATGGATACGTTATGGAAAGCTAGTGCTTCCCGCTGTAACATCCGCAGCAGCAGACCGCAGACTCCTCTCATCCTGCCAAAGACTTCCTTACCAGAGATGCCAGCACATGCGGCCGTCCTGGCCTGCAGTGACAACTAGGATTCCCGCGCGAGCTCAGTCCCGGCCTTAAAGTCCAGCGCGCACATATGTTTAGAATTGTCTAATCACCCTGGACTATAAGTAGGACCCTGCCCCTTCACTCATTGCCTGAGCGTTGTTGTGTTTACCCATGTTAGTCTTGCAATTGGTCCTTTAGTGTTTTCCAGTTCCCAGTGTTCCCGTTCCTGCTACCGGTATCCTGTATCCCATGCTACCTTGTTCCTGTTCCTTAGAGAGTTGGTGTCGCGTTGTGATACCGATCACGTCTGCTGTGGTAAACCGCGCCTGGTGTCTGCTGCCAAGGTCCAATCCGAGCCTAACCATCGCTACTGTCTGAAGTATCACACGTACCCTGACTCAGACTATGGACTTTACTTGCTATAGTGTGTGGCCAGCTGCTATCCCGCTACGACAGTACGGCCCAGTGGGTCCACATACCCACAGATCGTGACAGTATGCTTAGGCCATGGATCCCGCTAGTCAAGCCAAGACCATGACAACGTCACACGTGATGCGGGCGGATATGCTAGACCTCCAGTCTCGACAAGACCAACTCCTCCAGGTGTTGAACATTATTGCACATCGGCTGGATACGCAAGCTGCAGTTCCCCCGGCACCTGCTCCTATTGCCTCTGCTGTTCCTCATACTACACCGCCTGGCAGTATTGACCCCCGACTACACCTCCTGGCAGAGCTGACCCCCGATTTTCTCTGCCACTACCTTATCGCTATGATGGAGACACGAGGACCTGCAGGGGATTTTTGAACCAGTGTCAGATCCAGCCTGCAGGAGCATTCTCTACTGACGGCACAAGGGTCACATTTATCGTCTCTCTCCTTACTAGCAAAGCCCTAGAATGGGCAAATCCCATCTGGGAGCTGTAATGATAGGGGTAGGGAAACCGACAAGTGAGCCCTAATCTACCCGCCACTCTGTCCCTGCCTACTTGCAACGACCCGCCCTAGGCGACGGGGTACAACTGGGCGGCGGTCCCTACACTCAGTAAGTGCACGAGTCAAACAGACAAGGGTACACAAAGCTAAGGGAAATGGGGCAGTTGCCCACGGCAACACCGTGAGCAACAAGAGAGGTGAACGAGCCGTGTCAAATCAGGAGTATACGAGGTACCAAACGCAGAGCAGGAGAGTAGTCAGTAAGCCAGGGTCAGTATGGAGCAGGATCAAATAGTCAGAAGCTGTAGCAAGGCCAGGAAACCACACGAGAAGAATCACAAGCAAAGGAGGAACAGGAAAGGCAGGTATTAATAGTCTCAGTCTCAGAGACATAGACTCAGGTGCCGACTGATTACCTATGGGAGTTAACCCCGTAGCTGTGCCTGGCAGATCCTTTACAGTACCCCCCCTTTAATGAGCTGCCACCGGACCCTTTCTAAGTGGACCTGGTTTATTGGGGAAACGAAGGTGGAACTTCCTGACCAATACCCCAGCGTGAACATCCCGGGCGGGTACCCTCTCCAATGGACCAGGTACTGGAGGGAGCCTTGGACCATCTTGCTGTCCACAATCTTGGCCACCTCGAATTCCACCCCCTCAGGGGTGAGAATGGGAACAGGAGGTCTCCTCGAGGGAGCCAAGGACGGGGAGCAGCGTTTAAGGAGGCAGGCATGAAACACGTCGTGTATTCGAAAAGATGGGGGCAACTCCAGTTGGAAGGAGACAGGATTGAGGACTTCAATGACCTTATACGGCCCAATAAACCGGGGAGCAAATTTCTTGGACGGGACCTTAAGGCGCAAGTTCCTAGACGATAACCACACCAGATCCCCGACCATAAAAAAGGGGTTAGCAGAACGTCTTCTATCAGCCTGAGTTTTTTGTACGCTCTGGGACGCCTCTAGGTTCTTCTGAACCTGGGCCCAGACTGTGCACAGTTCCCGATGAACGACCTCTACCTCGGGATTGTTGGAACTACCAGGTGAAACGGAGGAGAATCGTGGATTAAACCCAAAATGACAGAAAAAGGGGGAGACCCCTGACGAGTTACTGACCCGGTTATTAAGGGAAAATTCGGCGAGGGGAATGAATGAGACCCAATCAAATTGACAGTCAGAGATAAAACACCTTAAATATTGTTCTAGAGATTGATTAGTCCTCTCGGTTTGGCCATTAGTTTCAGGATGGAAGGCAGAGGAGAAGGACAGATCAATCTCCAACTTTTTACAGAAGGCTCTCCAAAACAATGAAACAAATTGTACCCCTCTGTCCGAAACAATATTGACAGGGACCCCATGGAGACGCAGGATATGTTTGACAAACAAGGTAGCTAACGTCTTTGCATTGGGTAGTTTCTTGAGGGGCACAAAGTGGCACATCTTACTGAAGCGGTCTACTACAACCCACACCACCGACTTGCCTTGAGATGGAGGCAAATCGGTGATAAAATCCATGGAGATATGGGTCCAAGGTCTCTGGGGAATGGGCAAAGAACATAGTAAGCCCGCTGGTCGGGACCTGGGAGTCTTGGACCTAGCACAAACCTCACAAGCGGCGACGTAGACCTTAACGTCTTTAGGCAACCCAGGTCACCAATAGTTTCTGGCAATGAGGTGTTTGGTACCCAGGACGCCTGGATGACCAGATAGTGCAGAGTCATGATTTTCCCTAAGTACTCTTAGCCGGAATTGCAGGGGAACAAACAGCTTGTCCTCAGGAAGGTTCCCGGGAGCTGAAACTTGATCAGCCGCAATCTCTGAGACTAAATCAGAATCAATAGAAGAAATGATTATACCAGGAGGCAGAATACAAGCAGGATCTTCCTCCGAAGGGGGGCTGGCCATGAAGCTACGCGACAGTGCATCGGCCTTAATATTTTTAGACCCAGCCCTATAGGTAACGAAAAAGTTGAATCTGGTAAAAAATTGCAGTTTTTTGATCACCTGGTCTCCCAAAAAATAGTATAAGAAGTGATCAAAAAGTCCCATGTACCACAAAATAGTATGAATAAAAACTACGGCTTGTCCCGCAAAAAAACAGTCCTCATACCACTACGTCTATCAAACAATAAAATTAGTTAAGGCTCCAATAAGACAGGAAAGAAATAATATGCAACTGTGCAGGCCCGAGGGGAACATTTCTTCTGTTTCAAGAGGCGTATTATCAAGGCCCTAAAATTAGGGAACCAGGAACGGTAGGGCCCAAACATATCTTCTGGAAGCGAGCGTGCCCGTATTATACCAGGACAACACTTTCCCAGCAAAATTCCCCAAACTGCAAAGGTGCGAAGTGTGGACCAAAAGGGGGATAAGAAATGACACCATTTATCAGTGCAACACTGGCCTCTGCATAAAAGATTGCATCACAGCAAAATATCTATGGATTATTTAATTGTTTTTTTTTTACCCCATTATTATACCACTTGACTATGCCCCTGATGTACTTAGCCCAGTTTACATATGCCCCCACATTATAAATTGAAATACCAGTAATACTTAAAAAAAAACTACTACCAAGCAACATCCACGCTCCAAAAGCCAAATGGCGATCCCTCCGCTCTGAACCCTACAGTGTCCCCAAACAGCAGTTTACTTCCACATATATGGCATCACCATACCCGGGAGGAGTATTTTTTTTTTTTTTAGGGTGTGTGTCTCCAGTATCACAAGCTAGGCACGACATATTTGCCACTGAAATGGCATGTCTAGGGAGAAAAAAAAATTGATTTTTTTCTTTGTACCATCCGCAACGCAAACATTTATGGAAAAGACCTGTGCGGTGAAAATGCTCACTACACCCCTTAATAAATGCCTTGATGGGTGTAGTTTCCAAAATGGTGTCATTTCTCTGGGGATTATTTTATTATTTCACATCAGAGCCTCTGAAATTGTCACGTTGCGGGTTTGTGGATCCACAAGGCTGTACTGCCGTAGCGGGGAGGCAGCTGGCCAAACAACAGGGAACCCCAGCAATACAATGTCCCGCACAAGGGTACCTGGATAGCCCAGACAGTGGCCGCAGCTCTGGCACTGATGGAGATGGGTGCAGCAAGTAATGTCAAACGTCGCAGATGACACAGGTGCAGCAGGTTGCGCCAGACGTGGCGAATTCCTCTGGATGTGGCAGATGACACAGGACGTGGCAGATGACACAGATGCCGCAGGTTACGCCAGATGTGGCAAACTCCTCTGGACGTGGCAGAAGACACGGGACGTGACAGGACTCCGACACTAGTAGGCTCGGGAACAAGAACAGCACGGGATACAGGAACAGGTAACAGGGTATGGGTAACAACTGGAACGGGAAACACTAAGGGACCATTTGCAAGACAGACTAGGGATAACTAACAACGCTCAGGCAAGTATCAGAAGGGCTTGGGCCTTCTTATAGACCAGGAAATCATGGGCAGTTGATGATGAAGATTTCCTCTTGTGCGCCCTTTAAGGCCGGGCAGAAGTGTGCGCGCGCACCCTACGGGACACAGCAGACCGGAGCGAAAGTGTACGCTGGTGTCTCCTAGGAAGGAGATGGGGACCAGCGCTCACAGATCCATGGCTGCGGGTGTCGGGAGGTGAGTAAGCCCGACTGCCCGTGGCCATGAACGCTACATAAATTGTGAACCAATACTTTGTAAATTAGGCCTCAATTTCGTATGGTATACTTTCACTCCTGAGCCTGGTCCAATGTCCAGGCAAAATATTACACTGTAAGAAAAAGAGAATACAAAGCACACATAGTGCATGAATCAGTAATATCAAGGGTAGAAAAAATGGTGGTCAAATATGCTGACCTGGTGCTGTTATGCTAGGAGCATAACATCCAATGGAGCGTGTCCAAGTAATCACTTTGGTAAACGGTTGCTGCCCAAATTCCGGTCCGAAGGTTTGACATAACTTTGCTGTGTAAATCCAGGAAATTACATAGTATTACATAGTATTACATAGTTTGTACGGTTGAAAAAAGACACATGTCCATCAAGTTCAACCAAGGGATGGGAAAGGGGAAGTAAAAAATTTCTACACATAGGAGCTAATATTTTTTTGTTCTAGGAAATTATCTAAGCCTTTTTTAAAGCCATCTACTGTCCCTGCTGTGACCAGCTCCTGCGGTAGGCTATTCCATAAATTCACCGTTCTCACAGTAAAGAAGGCTTGTCGCCTCTGCAGGTTGAACCTTTCTTTTTCCAGATGGAGGGAGTGCCCCCTTGTTTTTTGAGGGGGTTTTACATGGAACAGGATTTCACCATATTTTTTGTATGTGCCATTCATATATTTATATAAGTTAATCATGTCCCCCCTTAGTCGTCTTTTCTCAAGGCTAAATAGGTTTAGTTCTTTTAATCTTTCCTCATAACTTTGATTCTCCATGCCCCTTATTAGCTTCGTTGCTCTTCTTTGTATTTTTTCAAACTCCAGGGCATCCTTTCTATGAACTGGAGCCCAGAACTGGACTGCATATTCTATATGAGGCCTCACTAATGCTTTGTAAAGTGGTAATATTACATCACTGTCCCGCGAGTCCATGCCTCTTTTGATACACGACAATATTTTGCTGGCCTTTGAAGCAGCTGATTGACACTGCATGGTGTTATTTAGTTTATGATTTACAATTACACCCAGATCCTTCTCATCAAGTGACTCCCCCAGTGTAGCTCCCCCTAGGACATATGATGCATGCAGATTGTTCATACCCAGGTGCATAACTTTACATTTATCTACATTAAACTTCATTTGCCAAGTGGACGCCCAAACACTTAGTTTGTTTAAATCTGCCTGCAATTCACAAACAACTTCCATAGTGTAATGGCAGGAAGGAGGTGAAGGGAAAGTGAGCCCTAATCTACCCACCGCCCTGTCCCTGCCTACTTGCAACGACCCGCCCTAGGCGACGGGGTACAACTGGGCGGCGGTCCCTACGCTGTCTAAGTGCACGGGAGAACAAACAGGGAACACGCAAGGGAAGGGGCAGTAGCCACGGAACGCCACGAGGAAACGGAGCGGTGAATGAGTAGTCAGGACCAGGATGAAGTGGAGTATACCAAAGTGAGCACGGAGAAGGAAGCAAGCCAGGGGCAAAGCAAAGCAGGTTAAGCGGAACTGCAGCAAGGCAGAAGCACGGCAGGAGCAGGCTGGAGCAAGCAGCAGTGAGGCCAGGAATCCAGAAGAATTACAAGCACTGAGGAAGAGAACACGGCAGGTAATAAAGGACAGGGGTCGGAGCTAACTCCGACTGACCAGGCCGCGATAGGCTCTCCCACTCCTGAGCCTGCCACCCTGGTTGGTGGGAGATGGTGTCAGTCGAACAGGTCTGGCCTCAGGTGTGGATTGATTAATCCCAGGAGTATACCTAGACGTAGTACCTGGCAGATCCCTAACAGTACTCCCCCTTTTATGAGGGGCCACCGGACCCTTACTAAGAGGACCCGGTTTAGTAGGGAAGAGAAGGTGGAACCTCCTGATCAATACCCCAGCGTGAACATCACGGGCAGGTACCCAAGTCCTCTCCTCCGGCCCGTATCCTCTCCAATGGACCAGGTACTGGAGGGAGCCCTGGACCATCCTACTGTCCATAATCTTGGCCACCTCGAATTCCACCCCCTCAGGGGTGAGAACGGGAAAAGGAGGTTTCCTCGAGGGGGACCAGGACGGGGAGCAGCGTTTAAGGAGGGAGGCATGGAAGACGTCATGTATGTGAAAGGATGGGGGCAGCTCCAGACGGAAGGATACAGGGTTGAGGACTTCAATGATCTTATAAGGTCCAATAAATCGGGGAGCAAACTTCCTGGACGGGACCTTAAGGCACAAGTTCCTGGACGATAACCAGACCAAATCCCCGACGACAAACCGGGGGTTAGCAGAACGTCTACTATCCGCCTGAATCTTTTGTGCGCTCTGGGACGCCTCTAGGTGAACCTGGGCCCAGGCAGTGCACAGTTCCTGATGAACATCCTCTACCTCAGGATTATTGGGACAACCAGGGGAAACGGAGGAGAACCTTGGGTTAAACCCGAAATTACAGAAAAACGGGGAGACCCCTGACGAGTTACTGACCCAGTTATTCAGGGAAAATTCAGCAAGGGGAAGGAATGAGACCCAATCGAATTGACAGTCAGAGATGAAACACCTTAAATATTGTTCCAGGGATTGGTTAGTCCTTTCCGTTTGGCCATTAGTTTCGGGATGGAAGGCGGAGGAGAAGGACAGATCAATCTCCAACTTTTTACAAAAAGCTCTCCAAAATAAGGAAACAAATTGTACCCCTCTGTCAGAAACGATATTGACTGGGGCCCCATGGAGACGCAGGATGTGTTTCACAAACAAAGAAGCTAACGTCTTGGCGTTAGGTAGCTTCTTAAGGGGCACAAAGTGGCACATCTTGCTGAAGCGGTCTACTACCACCCACACCACCGACTTGCCCTGAGATGGAGGCAAATCGGTGATAAAATCCATGGAGATATGGGTCCAAGGTCTCTGGGGAATGGGCAAGGAACGTAGTAGGCCCACAGGTCGGGACCTAGGGGTTTTGGACCTAGCGCAAACCTCACAAGCGGCGACGTAAGCCCTAACGTCTTTAGGCAACCCAGGCCACCAATAGTTTCTGGTAATGAGGTGTTTGGTGCCCAAGATGCCAGGATGACCAGATAGAGCGGAGTCATGGTTTTCCCTGAGTACCCTTAGCCGGTATTGCAGGGGAACAAACAGTTTGTCCCCAGGGACGTTCCCGGGAGCTGCACCCTGATCAGCCGCGATATCAGAAGCTAAATCAGAATCCGTGGCAGAAACTATTATACCAGGGGGTAAAATACAAGCAGGATCCTTCTCGGAAGGAGGATTGGCCATGAAACTATGTGACAGAGCATCAGCCTTAATATTCTTGGACCCAGCCCTATAGGTAACCAAGAAATTTAATCTGGTAAAGAATAGTGCCCACCGAGCTTGTCTAGGATTAAGCCTCCGGGCCGATTCTAGGAAAACCAGATTCTTGTGATCCGTAAGGACCGTTACCTGGTGTCTGGCCCCCTCCAGGAAGTGCCGCCACTCTTCAAAAGCCCATTTAATGGCTAGAAGTTTGCGGTTGCCAATATCATAGTTACTCTCCGTGGGCGAAAACTTCCTAGAGAAGTAAGCACAGGGGCGGAGATGGGTGAGGGTGCTGGTACCCTGGGACAAGACGGCCCCCACTCCCACCTCGGATGCGTCAACCTCCACAATAAATGGCTCCTCTTGGTTGGGCTGAATCAGCACGGGGGCCGAGATAAAGCACTTCTTGAGGGTCTCAAAGGCCTGGACGGCCTCAGGGGGCCAATGGAGGACATCAGCACCCTTGCGAGTAAGGTCCGTAAGAGGCTTAGCGACGACCGAGATGTTGGCAATAAATCTCCTGTAATAGTTGGCGAACCCTAAAAAACACTGTAACGCCTTAAGGGAGGCAGGTTGGACCCATTCCGCCACAGCCTGAACCTTGGCAGGGTCCATGCGGAATTCATGAGGAGTGAGGATTTGCCCTAAAAATGGTATCTCCTGTACCCCAAAGACACATTTTTCAGTCTTAGCAAACAGATTATTCTCCCGAAGGACCTGGAGCTCCTGACATGCTCCACGTGGGAGGACCAGTCCTTGGAAAACACCAGTATGTCATCAAGGTACACAACAAGAAAATTACCCAGGTAATCTCTCAGGATTTCATTAATAAAATTCTGGAAGACAGCAGGGGCATTACACAACCCAAAGGGCATGACGAGGTATTCGAAATGACCCTCGGGTGTGTTGAACGCAGTTTTCCACTCATCCCCCTCTTTGATGCGGATAAGGTTATATGTCCCCCGTAGATCGAACTTAGAAAACCATTGGGCTACCTGAACCTGATTGAAAAGATCCGGAATCAAAGGAAGTGGGTACTGGTTCCTTACGGTGACCTTATTCAGGTTACGATAATCAATGCACGGCCTAAGACCACCATCCTTCTTCCCCACGAAGAAGAAGCCAGCACCTACAGGAGAAGTCGAGGGGCGAATGAAACCCTTGGCCAGGCATTCTTGGATATACACCCTCATAGCTTCACGTTCAGGACATGAAAGATTAAATATCCTACCCTTAGGAAGCTTGGCACCAGGCACCAAATCGATGGCGCAATCGTAATCTCTATGGGGGGGCAACACCTCGGAGGCCTCCTTAGAAAACACATCGGCGAAGTCCTGAACAAACTCAGGAAGCGTGTTTACCTCCTCCCGGGGAGAAATAGAGTTAACAGAAAGACATGACATAAGACATTCACTAGCCCATTTGGTGAGATCCCCAGTATTCCAATCAAACATGGGATTATGCAACTGCAACCAGGGAAGACCTAATACCAGATCAGACGATAATCCCTGCATCACCAGTACAGAGCACTGCTCCAAATGCATGGAGCCAACCAGGAGTTCAAAAACAGGAGTATGCTGAGTAAAATAACCATTAGCAAGGGGAGTTGAGTCGATACCTACTACAGGGATAGGATAAGGTAAATCAATAAAAGGCATCTTTAGAGACATAGCAAATTCCACAGACATGATATTAGCAGATGAGCCAGAATCCACGAAAGCACTGCCCGTGGCAGACCGGCCAGCAAACGAGACCTGAAAGGGAAGCAAAATTTTATTGCGTTTCACATTAACGGGAAATACCTGTGCGCCCAAGTGACCTCCCCGATGATCACTTAGGCGCGGAAGTTTTCCAGCTTCTTATTCTTGCGCCTGGGACAGGTGTTCAGTAGATGCTTGTCGTCCCCACAGTAGAAGCAGAGACCATTCATTCTGCGAAACTCCCTACGTTGTCGAGGGGACATGGAGGCCCCGAGTTGCATAGGTACCTCCGAGTCCTCTGTGGAGGGGCGAGGAGACGGGACCTCGGGGGGAATCGCAGAAAAGTCAGAGGGGAGCACATTGAAGCGTTCAAGCTGACATTCCCTGAGACGTCGGTCAAGTCGTAGTGCTAGGGCCATAACCTGGTCAAGGGAGTCAGAAGAGGGGTAGCTAACCAGCAGATCCTTCAGGGCGTCAGATAATCCTAACCTAAACTGGCACCTTAGGGCCGGATCGTTCCACCGAGAAGCTACGCACCACTTTCTAAAATAAGAACAGTATTCCTCAACCGGTCTCCTACCCTGACGTAAGGTCACCAGCTGACTCTCGGCTAAAGCAGTCCTGTCAGTCTCGTCGTAAATGAGTCCGAGGGCAGAGAAAAAACGATCAACAGAGGAAAGTTCAGGGGCGTCAGGAGCCAAGGAGAAGGCCCACTCTTGGGGCCCTTCCTGGAGTCGGGATATGATGATACCCACCCGCTGGTTCTCGGAACCTGAGGAGTGGGGTTTTAGGCGGAAATACAGTCTGCAACTCTCCCGGAAGGAGAGAAACGTCTTACGGTCCCCTGAGAACCGGTCAGGTAACTTGAGGTCGGGTTCTAGAGGTGAGGTGAGGGGTACTACTAAGGCAGCGTCACCCTGGTTGACCCTCTGGGCCAGCGCCTGGACCTGTAGGGAGAGGCCCTGCATCTGCTGGGTCAGGGTCTCAAGGGGGTCCATGATAGCGTCAGCGTAGGAGAGATGGTAGACTAGGTAAGGGCTTGTAATTATGTAATGGCAGGAAGGAGGTGAAGGGAAAGTGAGCCCTAATCTACCCACCGCCCTGTCCCTGCCTACTTGCAACGACCCGCCCTAGGCGACGGGGTACAACTGGGCGGCGGTCCCTACGCTGTCTAAGTGCACGGGAGAACAAACAGGGAACACGCAAGGGAAGGGGCAGTAGCCACGGAACGCCGCGAGGAAACGGAGCGGTGAATGAGTAGTCAGGACCAGGATGAAGTGGAGTATACCAAAGTGAGCACGGAGAAGGAAGCAAGCCAGGGGCAAAGCAAAGCAGGTTAAGCGGAACTGCAGCAAGGCAGAAGCACGGCAGGAGCAGGCTGGAGCAAGCAGCAGTGAGGCCAGGAATCCAGAAGAATTACAAGCACTGAGGAAGAGAACACGGCAGGTAATAAAAGACAGGGGGCGGAGCTAACTCCGACTGACCAGGCCGCGATAGGCTCTCCCACTCCTGAGCCTGCCACCCTGGTTGGTGGGAGATGGTGTCAGTCGAACAGGTCTGGCCTCAGGTGTGGATTGATTAATCCCAGGAGTATACCTAGACGTAGTACCTGGCAGATCCCTAACACATAGTCTGAAGTATATTGCTTAGCTTGGTGTCATCTGCAAAACTAGAAATAGTGCTATTAATCCCATCCTCTATATCATTAATAAATAAGTTGAATAATAGTGGTCCCAGCACTGAACCCTGGGGTACACCACTTATAACTGGGGACCATTCAGAGTAGGAATCATTGACCACAACTCTCTGGATACGGTCCTTGAGCCAATTCTCAATCCAATTACAAACTATACTTTCTAAACCTATAGTCCTTAATTTACCCATTAGACGTCTATGGGGGACATTGTCAAATGCCTTTGCAAAGTCCAAAAACACTATATCCACAGCGGCTCCTCTGTCTAGGCTTCTGCTTACCTCTTCATAAAAACAAATCAGGTTGGTTTGACAGCTTCTGTCCTTTGTAAAACCGTGCTGGCTGTCACTTATAATACTATTTTTTGTCACATAATTGATGTTAAGCTTACTGGTCTATAATTACCCGGCGAAGACCTAGAGCCCTTTTTGAAAATAGGCACCACATTTGCCCTGCACCAGTCCCTTGGCACTATACCAGTCATGAGAGACTCTCTAAATATTATGAAGAGGGGGACAGAAATAACTGAACTAAGCTCCTTAAGAACTCTAGGGTGTAACCCATCTGGTCCCGGGGCCTTGTGTACATTTATTTTATTTAATTTAGCTTGCACCATATCTACATTCATCCAATTCAGTATATCAACTGATATATTAACAGCACTGGCAGCGGCTACATCAGCTGCTCCTTCTTCTGTTGTATATACAGAGCGGAAGAACCCATTTAGTAACTCTGCCTTCTCTTGATCCTCTGTGACCAACTCCCCATTACCACTATCTAAGGGTCCTACATGTTCAGACCTTGGCTTTTTTGCATTTATATGCTTGAAGAATTTTTTAGGATTTGTTTTACTATCCTTGGCCACCTGCCTTTCATTTTGTATTTTTGCTGATTTTATTATCTTTTTACAGATTTTATTAAGCTCTTTATATTTTACAAAGGCTACAGCTGTACCCTCAGATATGTATTTTTTAAATGCCCTTTTTTTGTCACGTATTGCCCTTTTTTACAGAAGGTGTAAGCCATGTGGGGTTTAATTTTAGTCGTTTATACTTGTTACCTGCAGGAATAAATTTTGCACTATAATTACCCAAAGTAGATTTGAAAATCTCCCATTTATCATTTGTCCCATTATTTAACATTAGTTCTTCCCAGCCTGTATCCTGAATTGCAGCCCTCATCCTGGGGAAATTGGCCTTCTTAAAATTAAGTGTTTTTGCCCTCTCAGCCTGTGTTTGTTTTTTACAGTATAGGTAAAATATTACTATATTATGATCACTGTTACCAAGGTTTTCACGAACATTGACATTCCCAACAAGCTCTGCATTATTAGAAATGACCAGATCCAACAGAGCTTCACCTCTAGTCGGGTCTTCCACAAACTGGCCCATAAAAATTTCCTGCCACAGGTTGAGGAAATGTCTCCCCTTTGCAGTTGAAGCCGAACCATGACACCAATTAATATCCCGGTAATTAAAATCTCCCATTATCACAACAGTACCCGCCTGTGCAGCCCGCTCCATCTGTTTATATATTTGACCTTCTATCTCTTCAGTTATATTGGGGGGTCTATAGATTACACCAAAAGTAATTTTTTCAGTGTTTACCTCCCTTTGTAATTCCACCCACAAGGTTTCAACCTCCTCACAATTTTCACCCTCTAATGTCTCATTCACACTCACCTTCATATCGCTTCTCACATACAGACATACACCACCACCTTTCCTATTTGCCCTGTCTATCTGAAACAGTGTAAAACCCTGTAGATTTACAGCCCAATCATGTGAAGAGTCCAGCCATGTCTCAGCAACACCAACTATATCTATATCTTCTTCCAGTATCAAGGCCTCCAGCTCCCCCATTTTGCTTGCTAGACTTCTTGCATTTGTGAACATACACTTTAACTTGCCTTTAAATGTTTCACTTTGAGTATCAGAAATGTGATTATTTGACATTTGGGCCTTTTTATTTTCACTGCTGTTTTGTAACGAAAGGATCTCCTTATCTTGTTGCCTAGTCCTCTCCCCACCGTCTGTTTCTCCCCCCACCAATATAGTCTGACCCCTCTCTAACCTAACTACCCCTTTATTTTCTACATTGGCCTCCTTCCTCAGCCCTAGTTTAAACACTCCGCCACCCCAGCTAGAATTCTCTCCCCCAGCACAGCGGACCCCCTTCCATTTAGGTGCAAATCATCTGCAGAATACAGTTTGTACCCCAATGAAAAGTCAGCCCAGTGCTCTAGGAACCCAAAGCCTTCTCCTCTACACCAAGACTTCAGCCATGCATTTAACTCCCTGAGCTCCCGCTGTCTTTCCTGTGATGCGCATGGCACAGGCAGTATTCCTGAGAATACAACCTTGGAGGTCCTTCCCTTCAGCTTATAGCCTAGTTCTTTAAAATTATTCTTAAGGCTCCTCCACCTACCATTTATTCTGTCGTTTGTACCGACATGGACCACAACAGCTTGATCATCACCAGCCCCTCCCTGCAATTTGTCCACCCGTTCCACCACATGCCGAACCCTGGCACCAGGGAGACAGCAAACCATTCGGTTGAGGCGGTCTTGGGACAAATTATTCTATCCGTCTTCCTGATTATAGAATCCCCTACAACTATCAATTGTCTTGGCTTACCTGCATTACCATCCCGCCGACTACTAGCTAGGCTGTTCTCCCGGCTGTTAGGGAGATCAGTATCCACTAGGGCTGCCATTTCTGAGACCGACACCCTCGTATCATCACCCAACTTGGCAATTTTGCTTGAAATGTCAGAAACTGGATCGGCCTTCCTTTTCTTTGACCCCTTTCTACTGCCCCTAACTACATTAACCCAGCTACTTACCTGATCCTGCTCACCCATGTCTTCACCCTCCAGTTCTAACCCACTAACTGTATGCTCCGTGAGCAGCAAGCTCAGCTCAAGATTGTCTATCCTCCTCAGTGTTGCATTCTGCTCCTCCAGATCTCTAATGCGAGCTTCCAGGTGACCAACATGCTCACATCTGCCACAGAGATATTGACCCTGGAACTCCGGCTCCAGTCGTGTATACATATGGCGCACTGTGCACCGAAGAAAACCTCCAATCTTGCTATCCATTATCCAAGTTACAACAAAACAGTGAACAATTGTCAAAGTAAAAAAAAAGAAGAGTACTTACTGGGGCTTCAACTCCTCTTTTCAACTCCGGTTTTAGAACTCCACTTAGATCACAAGCCACTTAAACCACCAAGCTCAGAAAGAGAATAGGAGGGTAAAAACGGAATATCCGAGGGCGAAGCCGTAATGGAAATTACTTTTTATTTTTGTACAATTAAAACGACAATAGTGTGTTTCAAGGCCGTACCGGCCCCTTCGTCAGGTTGTGTAATACATTTATACAAGTGACTGTTTCATCTACACCTTGACCCGGTAGTCTTTTCGACTACCGATCTATAAGCCTGCTATATAACCACATGTATTAGGAAATGTTAGATCACTTGTACTTAACCTGACGAAGGGGCCGGTACGGCCTTGAAACACATTGTAGTCGTTTTAATTGTACAAAAATAAAAAGTAATTTCCATTACGGCTGCTCCCTCGAATATTCAGTTTTTACTCCTCTATTTCCAGGCAAAAGATTAGGGCCACACGTACAGTGATTCCAAAACCAGGAAGCACAGCATAATAAGTAGAGAGCTGTCTTGTTATGGTGGCACAAGCTGGGCATATCTATGCAAAAAAAATAATTTTCACTTTGCAACATCAAGTGCACACTAATGTATTTAAAACACCTGCGGGGTTAACATATGCACTGCACTCCTAGGTGAACACCTTGAGGGGTGTAGTTTCCAAAATGAGGTCACTTCTGGGGATTTCCACTGTTTTGTTCCCACAGGGGCTTTGCAAATGCTACATTGCGCCCAGAAACCAATCCAGCAAAATCTACACTCCAAAAGCCAAATGCCGCTCCTTCTGTTCTGAGCCCTACTGTGTGCCCAAACAGCAGTTTATGACCACGTATGGGGTGTTGCCATACTTGGGAGAAATTGCTTTACAAATGTTGGGGTTCTTTTTTTCCCTTATTTGTTAAGAAAATGAAAATTTTTAAACTAAAGCTACGTCTTATTGAAGAAAAGAGATTGTTTTTATTTTCACTGCCCAATTCTAATTAATTCTATGAAACACCTGTGGGGTAAAAATGCTCACTACACCACTAGATTAATTCCTCAAGGGGTGTAGTTTTCTAAATGGCATCAGTTTTTGGGCGTTTTCACTGTTTTGGTCCCTCAGGGGTTTTGCAAATGGGACATAGCTTCCGCAAACTACTCCTGCTAAATTTGAGCTCCAAAAGCTCTTTTCCTTTGAAGCCCTGCTGTGTGTCGAAACAGCCATTTATGACCACATGTGAGAAATTCCTTTACAAATTCTGCAGTGCTTTTTCTCCTTTAGTCCTTGTGGAAATGAGAAAAAATTAGCTAAACCTACATTTTCTTTGAAAAAATGTAGAATTTCATTTTCACGGCCTACTTCCAATAATTTCTGCAAAGAACCTGTGCGGTCAAAATGCTTACTATGCACCTAGATAATTTCCACAGTGGGTGTAGTTTGCAAAATGGGGTCACTTGTGGGGGTTCCACTGTTTTGTACCCTCAGGGGCTTTGCAACATGGCCACCGCAAACCATTCCTGCTAAATTTGAGCTCCAAAAGCCAAATGGCACTCTTTCCCTTTTAATCCCTGCCGTGTATCCAAACAGACATTTATGACCACATGTGGGGTATTGTTTTACTCTGGAGAAATTGCTTTACAAATGTTGCTGTGCTTTTTCCCCTTTAGTCCTCGTGGAAATTAGAAATATTAGCTAAACCAACATCTTCTTTGAAAAAATTTAGATTTTAATATTCACAGCCTAATTCCAATAATTTCTGCAATAAATCTGTGGGGTCAAGATGCTCAATATACCTCTAGATAATTTCCTTGAGTGGTGTAGTTTCCCAAATGGGGTCATTTTTGGGGGATTTCCACTATTTTGGCACTGCAAGAGCCCTTAAAACCTGACATGGTGCCATCTAGGTGCTCCTTTGCTTCTGAGGCCGATGCTTCAGTCCATTTGCACGCTAGGGCCACATGTGGCATATTTCCTAAAGCTGCAGAATCAGTGCAATAAATATTAAGTTGCATTTCTCTTGTAAAACTTTCTGTGTTACAAAAAAAAATCGATTAAAAATGAATTTATGCAAAAAAACACATTTCAATTTGTACATTTTACCTCTACTTTGCTTTAATTCCTGTGAAACGTCTAAAGGGTTAAAAAACTTTCTAAATGCTGTTTGGAATACTTTGAGGGGTGAAGTTTTTAAAATGGGGTGACTTGGGGGTTTCTAATATATAAGGCCCTCAATGCCTCTTCACAACTGAACTGCCCCCTATAAAAATAGCCTTTTGAAATTTTTTTGAAAATGCGAGAAATTGCTGCTAAAGTTCTAAGCCTTGTAACTTCCTAGGAAAATAAAAGGATGGTCAAAAAAATTATGCCAATCTAAAGTAGACATATGGTGGATGTTAATTGGCAACAATTTTGTGTGGTATTACTATTTGTCTTACAAGCAGTTACATTTACATTTAGAAAAATGCTAATTTTTGCAATTTTTCGCAAAATTTTGGTGTTTTTTTACAACTAAATACTGAATGTATCGAGCAAATTTTACCAGTAACATAAAGTCCAATTTGTCTCGAGAAAACTATCTCAGAATCGCTTGAAAAGGTTAAAGCATTCCGAAGTTATTACCACATAAAGTGAAACATGTCAGATTTGAAAAATGAGGCTCTGTCAGGAAGGTCAAAAGTGGCCAAAGCGGGAAGGGATTAAAAACTCCCCATTTAGCATCATTATTCCTATTTACCATCACATTATACCAGTCAACAAGAATAAGTGCTTCAATCAGTTGACTGAATTTTGCTTTCCTAAAATATATATCCATATACACGTATATACATATAAGTACATAAAACACTTCCCTTTACAGTTCTCTATTCTGCAATGCTAGGAAGTAATGTGTGATTGGCTAATCTGCTGCTACCCACACCAATTTCAGCTTTAAATAAATGATTTCTGACAGATCTCTTTTGCTCCTGATGGCATGATTAAAGGCTTATTCACATCTTTATAAATGTAGCTATTAAGCTCAACCTGTTAAAGTTATTCATTTTTGTAAATACCTTTCTTTATCCAAACAATGTCGTTTTCTTGATATCGCTGTCAGTCACTCTTTGCTTATTGCTCGTTGTCTAGGGATCCGGCCCCCCCCCCCCCCACTGTTTTCCTATAGCGGTGGCCGCGCTTGCGCGATGAAATGTTCTCCATCCTTAGACGAGAAGGTCATTGTTATCAACAACGCGCATATCAGCGCATGAGCATTAGATGCTGGCTCGGTCACCTCTCGTGTGAATACATCAGTGGTCGGCTTCAGGTACTGCATGGTGGAAGTTTTGCTGCTTATCGCGAGGGAGGGAAGTGGGTTACAGAGAAGGGTGGTGGGGGGTTGCAGTGAGGAGTGGCGTGGGTGCCTTGAAATTCAAAGTGTTAGTATAAAACTATCTAGGGAATTGGGGGGTTTTGTCTCAACCACGCTTACCATGTCTGGTTGAGACGATCGTTCTCCCGATGCTGCTAGAGCTACATTATCTAGCAACGTCGGGAGCACCCGCAGTGCAGAGTGGCCTGATTGACATCGAGCCGCTCACGCCCTCTTTTATAAATAATAACCAGCACGAGCGGAGTTATCAAGTTTCAAAAGAAGGTAGTCAGGGAAGGAATTTTTTAAAAATTTTAACGACAATGGATTTCTAATTACATTTCGGGTTAGGGTGCATTTTTAAAAAAAAATATGACTCAATTTGGCGATAACCCTTTAAGTAATTATTTTTCCCTAGGTAGTCAAGAAAGGATGCCTCCAGGTGGCCCTACTATAACCTTGTAACTTTGTAGGCCACTGGTGACAGACAACTTTTTGGTATACACTGCACAGATTAAAACTAACTGGAAAAAAATTGAAAACAAAAGCAAAGTTAATGAAGTTTTATTATAAAGATTGTACATATGCTGACTATGTAAGTCTTTCTTTTCAAATTAGAAATGTACTTTACTTATTATGGTTGCAAATGCTTCACCATTGTACATATTTCTCTTATTAGTGGCAAATCTGTCATTACTACATGTCTGCCAATCACAAGACTCTCGACACTTGATAATTCGACAAAATTATATAGTTCATAGAAATATATGGATATACACTACCGTTCAAAAGTTTAGGGTCACTTAGAAATTTCCTTATTTTTGAAAGAAAAGCACAGGTTTTTTCAAATGAAGATAACATGAAATAAATAAAAAATATACTCTATACATTGTTAATGTGCTAAATGACTATTCTAGCTGCAAACGTCTGGTTTTTAATGCAATATCTAGATAGGTGTATAGAGGCCCATTTCCAGCAACCATCACTCCAGTGTTCTAATGGTACATTGTGTTTGCTGACTGTGTTAGAAGGCTAATGGATGATTAGAAAACACTTGAAAACCCTTGTGCAATTATGTTAGCACCGCTGTAAACAGTTTTGCTGTTTAGAGGAGCTATAAAACTGACCTTCCTTTGAGCTAGTTGAGAATCTGGAGCATTACATTTGTGGGTACGATTAAACTCTCAAAATGGCTAGAAAAAGAGAGCTTTCATGTGAAACTCGACAGTCTATTCTTGTTCTTAGAAATGAAGGCTATTCCATGAGAGAAATTGCCAAGAAACTGAAGATTTTCTACAACGGTGTGTACTACTCCCTTCAGAGGACAGCACAAACAGGCTCTAACCAGAGTAGAAAGAGAAGTGGGAGGCCCCGCTGCACAACTGAGCAACAAGACAAGTACATTAGAGTCTCTAGTTTGAGAAAGAGATGCCTCACAGGTCCTCAACTGGCAGCTTCATTAAATAGTACCCACAAAACGCCAGTGTCAACGTCTACAGTGAAGAGGTGACTCCGGGATGCTGGCCTTCAGGGCAGAGTGGCAAAGAAAAAGCCATATCTGAGACTGGCTAAAAAATGGAAAAGATTAATATGGGCAAAAGCACACAGACATTGGACAGAGGAAGATTGGAAAAAAGTGTTATGAACAGACGAATCGAAGTTTGAGGTGTTTGGATCACACAGAAGAACATTTGTGAGACGCAAAACAACTGAAAAGATGCTGGAAGAGAGCCTGACGCCATCTGTCAAGCATGGTGGAGGTAATGTGATGGTCTGGGGTTGCTTTGGTGCTGGTAAAGTGGGAGATTTGTACAAGGCAAAAGGGATTTTGAATAAGGAAGGCTATCACTCCATTTTGCAACGCCATGCCATACCCTGTGGACAGCGCTTGATTGGAGCCAATTTCATCCTACAACAGGACAATGACCCAAAGCACACCTCCAAATTATGCAAGAACTATTTAGGGAAGAAGCAGGCAGCTGGTATTCTATCTGTAATGTAGTGGCCAGTGCAGTCACCAGATCTCAACCCCATAGAGCTGTTGTGGGAGCAGCTTGACCGTATGGTACGCAAGAAGTGCCCATCAAGCCAATCCAACTTGTGAGAGGGGCTTCTGGAAGCATGGGGTGAAATTTCTCCCGATTACCTCAGCAAATTAACAGCTAGAATGCCAAAGGTCTGCAATGCTGTAATTGCTGCAAATGGAGCATTTTTGACGAAAGCAAAGTTTGAAGGAGAAAATTATTATTTCAAATAAAAATCATTATTTCTAACCTTGTCAATGTCTTGACTATATTTTCTAGTCATTTTGCAACTCATTTGATAAATATAAGTATGAGCTTTCATGGAAAACACAAAATTGTCTGGGTGACCCCAAACTTTTGAACGGTAGTGTACATTAGTTAAAAAGTAACTAAACTTTTAAAAAACTTTTGACATGTCATAATGAAACGTCAGAAGTTTTGATCAGTGGGGATCCCCCACGATCGCTAAAACTAAGCGTCAGAAGTGCTCGCGTGAGCGCTGTACCGCTTCATTAACCCCTTCAGGACTGAGCCTGTGTTGGTCTTGAGGACGAAGCTCATTTTTTCAAATCTGACGTGCTAATTTATGTGCTAATAACTTGGGAATGCTTTTACCTATCCAAGTGATTCTGAGACTGGGTTTTTTCGTGACATATTGTACTTTATGATAGTGAAAAAATGTGGTCGATAAAGTTAATATTAATTTGTGTAAAGCACCAAATATTTTTAGTAAAATGTACAAAAATTTGCATTTTTCTACATTTAAATGTATCTGCTTGTAAAACAGATAGTAATACCACACAAAATAATTACTATTTCATATATCCCATATGTCTACTTCGTATGTTTGCATAATTTTTTGAGCGTCCTTTTATTTTTCTATGGCGTTACAAAACTTAGAATTTTCGCAGCAATTTCTCACATTTTCAAGAAAATTTCAAAAGGCTATTTTTTCAGGGACCAGTTCAGTTCTGAAGTGTATTTGAGGGCCTTAAATATTAGAAAGTCCCTATAAATCACCCCGTTTTGAAAACTGCACCCTCAAAGTATTCAAACCAGCATTTAGAAAGTGTTTTAACCCTTTAGACGTTTCACAGGAATTAAAGCAAAGTAGAGGTGAAATTTAAAATGTTGTTTGGACCCACAGCAGGGCACATAAGAGAAGGAGCGTCATTTGCATTTTGGAGCGCGTATTTTGCTGGAGTAGTTTTCAGTGCCATGTCGCGTTTGCAATGCACTGGAGGGACCAAAACTGTGGAAACCCCCCCCCCCCAAAAAAAAAGTGTCCCCATTTCGGAGACTACAAGGAATTTTACTAGGGGTGTGATCACTTTTTTAACGGCACAGTTTTATGGCAGAATCTTGTGGAAATCTGGCGTGGAATAAACTATTTTTATTTTTTTTTACAAATGTTTAAGTTATTGGACAGATTTTTCAGATACAGAGCATGCAAGTGAAGAAAAGCACCTCAACATTTATCAGGCCATTTCTTCTGAGTTTAGAAATACCCCCAAATTAACCCTAATCTGCTGCTGCTGGACATATGGCAAGGCCAGAAAGTATTGGAGCACCACAAGGATTTTGAGTCCTTATTTTACTTGGATGATTTTTGGGCAAATGTCATGTTTGCATAGGCCTAAAAAATTGTGCAGCTACTACACATTATTACAAATCCTAGGTATTCAAAAAGGTGTATATTGAGTATTTTTAGTTTTGTTATGGGGAATATTCAATTTTTAAATGGTGAATTGGTTATGGTAAATGAAAGGGACAGTAATTGTAAATGAAAGGGACGATAATTATAATAAAAGGGGCAGATAAAAATTAAATTTAGAACTCCAGAGAGGTGTGATATATCTGGAAGCACTCCTTTATTCACAGTCAGGGGTGGGAGGGACAGGTGTTGCTCTGGTTTGTCGTGTCTCTTCTTATGCCTCTTTTGGCACAGACACGACACCTTTTCTGGGGGGCTCCTTTTTATTTCTGTGGAAAGTGCTGCTCTGGAACTATCCTGGGGACATCACTACTTGCAGAGGTAGAACTTTCTCTTACCTATAATGACAAGGACAATGGTACAAGAAGCTGCAGCAGGGCCAGGAAACCAAACGAGAAGAATCACAAGCAAAGGAGGAACAGGAAAGGCAGGTATAAATAGACGGAGGGCGGGAGCTAGCTCCGTCTGGCCAGGCTGTGATAGGTTCTCCCACTCCTAAGCCTGCCACCCTGAGTGGTGGAAGATGGAGTCAGTCTCACAGACATAGAAGCAGGTGCAGACTGATTATCTATGGGCGTTAACCCCGAAGCTGTGCCTGGCAGATCCTTTACATTACCTCTGCCACATCACCAAAGAGAAGGGATTTGATCACCTTCTCGTGGTATTCCAAATATGTCCCCTCCTGACCAGTGCTCCTGTATATTACAAGCGAGTTGTACAATGCCATTTGGACAAAGTACACTGCCATTTTTTATACCAAATTTTGGATTTCCGCATGGCATTGTACAGCTTGAGCATGGCATTGTACAGGTCAGAAAGTTTAGCTCCCCCCATAAATTTATTGTATGCCTAGATGCAGACAGGCCGTGACGTGGTGGTGGATGTTGCACCACGCACAGGGACAAGGGTTCGGGTGGCATCATGAATGGATGTTAACATCTATACATCCTTCTTGTCCCTGAATTTTAGAAAAAGGACCCCTTCATTATAGAGTGGCCTGTCTCACACGCCACAGTTTTTTGCTCTGCCAGGCATTTGAACAGGGGTACACTCATGTGCCAGTTGTCTATATACAAGTGGTACCCATGATTAAACAGTGGGTGCTGGAGGTCCCAGACAATCTTCCCAGTTGTGGGTCAGGACGGGTGGACAGTTTGCGGGCTCAATGTAAGTGTCCCTTCTCTCGTAAATTTAAAATTTTTATGCCATACCTGGCACGCTTGACTATATTTTCTAGTCATTTTGCAACTCATTTGATAAATATAAGTATGAGCTTTCATGGAAAACACAAAATTGTCTGGGTGACCCCAAACTTTTGAACGGTAGTGTACATTAGTTAAAAAGTAACTAAACTTTTAAAAAACTTTTGACATGTCATAATGAAACGTCAGAAGTTTTGATCAGTGGGGATCCCCCACGATCGCTAAAACTAAGCGTCAGAAGTGCTCGCGTGAGCGCTGTACCGCTTCATTAACCCCTTCAGGACTGAGCCTGTGTTGGTCTTGAGGACGAAGCTCATTTTTTCAAATCTGACGTGCTAATTTATGTGCTAATAACTTGGGAATGCTTTTACCTATCCAAGTGATTCTGAGACTGGGTTTTTTCGTGACATATTGTACTTTATGATAGTGAAAAAATGTGGTCGATAAAGTTAATATTAATTTGTGTAAAGCACCAAATATTTTTAGTAAAATGTACAAAAATTTGCATTTTTCTACATTTAAATGTATCTGCTTGTAAAACAGATAGTAATACCACACAAAATAATTACTATTTCATATATCCCATATGTCTACTTCGTATGTTTGCATAATTTTTTGAGCGTCCTTTTATTTTTCTATGGCGTTACAAAACTTAGAATTTTCGCAGCAATTTCTCACATTTTCAAGAAAATTTCAAAAGGCTATTTTTTCAGGGACCAGTTCAGTTCTGAAGTGTATTTGAGGGCCTTAAATATTAGAAAGTCCCTATAAATCACCCCGTTTTGAAAACTGCACCCTCAAAGTATTCAAACCAGCATTTAGAAAGTGTTTTAACCCTTTAGACGTTTCACAGGAATTAAAGCAAAGTAGAGGTGAAATTTAAAATGTTGTTTGGACCCACAGCAGGGCACATAAGAGAAGGAGCGTCATTTGCATTTTGGAGCGCGTATTTTGCTGGAGTAGTTTTCAGTGCCATGTCGCGTTTGCAATGCACTGGAGGGACCAAAACTGTGGAAACCCCCCCCCCCCCAAAAAAAAAGTGTCCCCATTTCGGAGACTACAAGGAATTTTACTAGGGGTGTGATCACTTTTTTAACGGCACAGTTTTATGGCAGAATCTTGTGGAAATCTGGCGTGGAATAAACTATTTTTATTTTTTTTTACAAATGTTTAAGTTATTGGACAGATTTTTCAGATACAGAGCATGCAAGTGAAGAAAAGCACCTCAACATTTATCAGGCCATTTCTTCTGAGTTTAGAAATACCCCCAAATTAACCCTAATCTGCTGCTGCTGGACATATGGCAAGGCCAGAAAGTATTGGAGCACCACAAGGATTTTGAGTCCTTATTTTACTTGGATGATTTTTGGGCAAATGTCATGTTTGCATAGGCCTAAAAAATTGTGCAGCTACTACACATTATTACAAATCCTAGGTATTCAAAAAGGTGTATATTGAGTATTTTTAGTTTTGTTATGGGGAATATTCAATTTTTAAATGGTGAATTGGTTATGGTAAATGAAAGGGACAGTAATTGTAAATGAAAGGGACGATAATTATAATAAAAGGGGCAGATAAAAATTAAATTTAGAACTCCAGAGAGGTGTGATATATCTGGAAGCACTCCTTTATTCACAGTCAGGGGTGGGAGGGACAGGTGTTGCTCTGGTTTGTCGTGTCTCTTCTTATGCCTCTTTTGGCACAGACACGACACCTTTTCTGGGGGGCTCCTTTTTATTTCTGTGGAAAGTGCTGCTCTGGAACTATCCTGGGGACATCACTACTTGCAGAGGTAGAACTTTCTCTTACCTATAATGACAAGGACAATGGTACAAGAAGCTGCAGCAGGGCCAGGAAACCAAACGAGAAGAATCACAAGCAAAGGAGGAACAGGAAAGGCAGGTATAAATAGACGGAGGGCGGGAGCTAGCTCCGTCTGGCCAGGCTGTGATAGGTTCTCCCACTCCTAAGCCTGCCACCCTGAGTGGTGGAAGATGGAGTCAGTCTCACAGACATAGAAGCAGGTGCAGACTGATTATCTATGGGCGTTAACCCCGAAGCTGTGCCTGGCAGATCCTTTACATTACCTCTGCCACATCACCAAAGAGAAGGGATTTGATCACCTTCTCGTGGTATTCCAAATATGTCCCCTCCTGACCAGTGCTCCTGTATATTACAAGCGAGTTGTACAATGCCATTTGGACAAAGTACACTGCCATTTTTTATACCAAATTTTGGATTTCCGCATGGCATTGTACAGCTTGAGCATGGCATTGTACAGGTCAGAAAGTTTAGCTCCCCCCATAAATTTATTGTATGCCTAGATGCAGACAGGCCGTGACGTGGTGGTGGATGTTGCACCACGCACAGGGACAAGGGTTCGGGTGGCATCATGAATGGATGTTAACATCTATACATCCTTCTTGTCCCTGAATTTTAGAAAAAGGACCCCTTCATTATAGAGTGGCCTGTCTCACACGCCACAGTTTTTTGCTCTGCCAGGCATTTGAACAGGGGTACACTCATGTGCCAGTTGTCTATATACAAGTGGTACCCATGATTAAACAGTGGGTGCTGGAGGTCCCAGACAATCTTCCCAGTTGTGGGTCAGGACGGGTGGACAGTTTGCGGGCTCAATGTAAGTGTCCCTTCTCTCGTAAATTTAAAATTTTTATGCCATACCTGGCACGCTTGACTATATTTTCTAGTCATTTTGCAACTCATTTGATAAATATAAGTATGAGCTTTCATGGAAAACACAAAATTGTCTGGGTGACCCCAAACTTTTGAACGGTAGTGTACATTAGTTAAAAAGTAACTAAACTTTTAAAAAACTTTTGACATGTCATAATGAAACGTCAGAAGTTTTGATCAGTGGGGATCCCCCACGATCGCTAAAACTAAGCGTCAGAAGTGCTCGCGTGAGCGCTGTACCGCTTCATTAACCCCTTCAGGACTGAGCCTGTGTTGGTCTTGAGGACGAAGCTCATTTTTTCAAATCTGACGTGCTAATTTATGTGCTAATAACTTGGGAATGCTTTTACCTATCCAAGTGATTCTGAGACTGGGTTTTTTCGTGACATATTGTACTTTATGATAGTGAAAAAATGTGGTCGATAAAGTTAATATTAATTTGTGTAAAGCACCAAATATTTTTAGTAAAATGTACAAAAATTTGCATTTTTCTACATTTAAATGTATCTGCTTGTAAAACAGATAGTAATACCACACAAAATAATTACTATTTCATATATCCCATATGTCTACTTCGTATGTTTGCATAATTTTTTGAGCGTCCTTTTATTTTTCTATGGCGTTACAAAACTTAGAATTTTCGCAGCAATTTCTCACATTTTCAAGAAAATTTCAAAAGGCTATTTTTTCAGGGACCAGTTCAGTTCTGAAGTGTATTTGAGGGCCTTAAATATTAGAAAGTCCCTATAAATCACCCCGTTTTGAAAACTGCACCCTCAAAGTATTCAAACCAGCATTTAGAAAGTGTTTTAACCCTTTAGACGTTTCACAGGAATTAAAGCAAAGTAGAGGTGAAATTTAAAATGTTGTTTGGACCCACAGCAGGGCACATAAGAGAAGGAGCGTCATTTGCATTTTGGAGCGCGTATTTTGCTGGAGTAGTTTTCAGTGCCATGTCGCGTTTGCAATGCACTGGAGGGACCAAAACTGTGGAAACCCCCCCCCCCCCCCAAAAAAAAGTGTCCCCATTTCGGAGACTACAAGGAATTTTACTAGGGGTGTGATCACTTTTTTAACGGCACAGTTTTATGGCAGAATCTTGTGGAAATCTGGCGTGGAATAAACTATTTTTATTTTTTTTTACAAATGTTTAAGTTATTGGACAGATTTTTCAGATACAGAGCATGCAAGTGAAGAAAAGCACCTCAACATTTATCAGGCCATTTCTTCTGAGTTTAGAAATACCCCCAAATTAACCCTAATCTGCTGCTGCTGGACATATGGCAAGGCCAGAAAGTATTGGAGCACCACAAGGATTTTGAGTCCTTATTTTACTTGGATGATTTTTGGGCAAATGTCATGTTTGCATAGGCCTAAAAAATTGTGCAGCTACTACACATTATTACAAATCCTAGGTATTCAAAAAGGTGTATATTGAGTATTTTTAGTTTTGTTATGGGGAATATTCAATTTTTAAATGGTGAATTGGTTATGGTAAATGAAAGGGACAGTAATTGTAAATGAAAGGGACGATAATTATAATAAAAGGGGCAGATAAAAATTAAATTTAGAACTCCAGAGAGGTGTGATATATCTGGAAGCACTCCTTTATTCACAGTCAGGGGTGGGAGGGACAGGTGTTGCTCTGGTTTGTCGTGTCTCTTCTTATGCCTCTTTTGGCACAGACACGACACCTTTTCTGGGGGGCTCCTTTTTATTTCTGTGGAAAGTGCTGCTCTGGAACTATCCTGGGGACATCACTACTTGCAGAGGTAGAACTTTCTCTTACCTATAATGACAAGGACAATGGTACAAGAAGCTGCAGCAGGGCCAGGAAACCAAACGAGAAGAATCACAAGCAAAGGAGGAACAGGAAAGGCAGGTATAAATAGACGGAGGGCGGGAGCTAGCTCCGTCTGGCCAGGCTGTGATAGGTTCTCCCACTCCTAAGCCTGCCACCCTGAGTGGTGGAAGATGGAGTCAGTCTCACAGACATAGAAGCAGGTGCAGACTGATTATCTATGGGCGTTAACCCCGAAGCTGTGCCTGGCAGATCCTTTACATTACCTCTGCCACATCACCAAAGAGAAGGGATTTGATCACCTTCTCGTGGTATTCCAAATATGTCCCCTCCTGACCAGTGCTCCTGTATATTACAAGCGAGTTGTACAATGCCATTTGGACAAAGTACACTGCCATTTTTTATACCAAATTTTGGATTTCCGCATGGCATTGTACAGCTTGAGCATGGCATTGTACAGGTCAGAAAGTTTAGCTCCCCCCATAAATTTATTGTATGCCTAGATGCAGACAGGCCGTGACGTGGTGGTGGATGTTGCACCACGCACAGGGACAAGGGTTCGGGTGGCATCATGAATGGATGTTAACATCTATACATCCTTCTTGTCCCTGAATTTTAGAAAAAGGACCCCTTCATTATAGAGTGGCCTGTCTCACACGCCACAGTTTTTTGCTCTGCCAGGCATTTGAACAGGGGTACACTCATGTGCCAGTTGTCTATATACAAGTGGTACCCATGATTAAACAGTGGGTGCTGGAGGTCCCAGACAATCTTCCCAGTTGTGGGTCAGGACGGGTGGACAGTTTGCGGGCTCAATGTAAGTGTCCCTTCTCTCGTAAATTTAAAATTTTTATGCCATACCTGGCACGCTTGTTAGGCAAATACTGCCTGAACTTCACCCTTCCCTTGAAATGCACCAGGGACTCGTCAATGGTAGTTTCTCTTCATGGGGTATAGGTAGATGAAAATTTTGGGGCAAAATGTGAAATAAGGGTCTAATTTTGTAGAGGCGGTCGAAATTGGGGTCATCCTGCTGGGGGGGGGGGGACTCTAGGAATTATCAATGTAGTGAATGAACTTTTGTATTGCCTCAAAATGAGCCCTGGGAATTGTGGTGCAGTATAAGGGGCAGTGGTACAGAATATCTGTGGGCCAATAGGCCCTCAGCGATGGCTTCTTTGTTAGGCCCATATTCAACCGATCCCCAGAACTGTATCATTTCTGTTGTGTTGTTGGGATGCCACCTGTATGGCCTGGCTTGAAAACTACTGATGTTCGCATCAATAAATTGTTGAGCACAGAGGTTTGTCTGCGCAATTTTTTTTTACACAATGCTGTCCAAAAAAAAAGAGCTTGAAAAACCCTATTTTGGGCAGTCCTGCTGTCTGAACTTGGACCCCTGTGGCAGCAGTAATGTCCGGTACTTGCGGGGTATAGTAGGTTGGGGAGCAACCAACTGGATTCAGTTGCAATGGTAACCTGAACGCTAACCCTCCTGCGACTGTCAGGAGGTTCCTCTGTGTCACTTGAGGAGGAGGGGGACAGAACAAAAGCGGACCCAGCATCACTCACAGTATCTGTGTATGATGCGAGTATCTTATACGCCTCCTCTGCGGTAAATGTTTTGCGGGCTATTTTTATTATTTATGTGAAGTAAATGTATATGTATACTGTAGAGAGTTGTTTACAAAAAATTGTATAATAGAACTTTTTTTTTTTACATACGACACTAAATACTAACACTAACATACACTAATATATCTTTTTCATTTTTTTATTTTATGACGCTAGAACTGACTAACACTGACTCAACTACACTGACAAAAAGACGATGACTAACTGATGCTGACTGATTCACAATCACACACTGACTGACGCTAACTGACTGACACTGACACTGATTGACTGATACACTGACCTAGCGCTTACGTACACTAATATATATTTAATAATTTTTTATATTATGTCACTAAAACTGACTAACACTGACTAAACTACACTGAAAAAAAGACGATGACTAACTAACGCTGACTGATTGACAAACAGAAGTCTGACATGGTCTGACGCTGACTAACAGTTGGTCTGACGCTGACTGAGACTGACTAAACTGACGCTGACTAACACTAACTAAACTGATGCTGACTAACACTGACTAAATTGACGCTGACTAACACTGACTAAATTGACGCTGACTAACACTGACGAAATTGACGCTGACTAACACTAACTAAACTGACGCTGACTAACACTGACTAAATTGACGCTGACTAACACTGACAAAATTGATGGTGACTAACTGACTAAATTGATGCAGACTAACACTGACTAAACTGACGCTGATTACATCTGACTAATAGACACTATCACTGACTAACACTGACTAAACTAACACTGACTAAACTTTTTTTTAGAGTTTTATGAATTAAAAAAAAAAATAAAGAACAAAAAAAGCTCCCTTATAGACTAGGAGGGGAAGAGGGGGGTGATCACAGTTACAGACTGTGATCAAGGGGTTAATGGGGATATTAAGGTGTTTTTCTTTTACTTTTTATGCAAAGGACTGCTACAGGCTCTAATCTCCTCGACTTCCTGACTCCAACAGAGAAGATCAGAGCCTGTGATATATCTTTTCTTCAGTTCCAAGCTCCGAATGGTAAGTCTGTATAGACTAACCAATCGGAGCAGTCTCCAACAAGGGACCGCTTTGATTGGTCCCTTGTAGTCTGCCCGGAGACCAGGATAGACAGACTGTAAAGCTAACAACTCTGCAGTGTAGCGCCGTGCGGCGGTTAACTTTTAAAGTGCAGATGTCGCTGCATGTCATGTTGTGCAAACTTACTGCACACCTTGACGTGCATTAATGTCAAGGTGCGCTTAGGGGTTAATGATTACTTTCCTCAGCATTCCTTGGAGCGGTATATGGGCTCAATAGAAAGTCTATGAGTCCACACATCGCTCGCTCGGCTTTCCGAGGAAAGCGGATAAGAAACTAAGAAACACAGCGACCATACAAGCGCTTCTGCCGCTTTGTTTAATTAATGGGGGGGGGGTCCCCAACCGATCAAAACTTATGAGATGTCACTATGACATGTAAAAAGTTTTTTAAAATTAAGTTAACCTTTAATTGATTTGTAACATTTCTGTCTGGAACAACCACTGTATATGGCCAAACCCCACCAAACTAATGTCGATTTTTTTTCCATAAGAATGGAAACTACAGCGGTGCTTGCGATCATTTTTACAGCATTTTTTTGTGATAACTTAGTGTGGGATATTGCAATTTATTGCTATTTTTATTTTTTCAAAACTGTGCATTTTTAATAGGCAAGCAATAACAACTTTATATGTAGTGATAGCATGCCCCAGCTATACCATCTGTGATTGCAATAGGGCACCTAATCCATTCTTAATATTGCATGATTTCGTTTGTCCAAAATCTGAATCTTTAAAAGGCAAAAGTAATTGTATAACATCACAACCGGGGCCAATTCTAGCTTTTCTGCTGCCTGAGGTGAAAATTTAAATTGCACCCCTCCCCCCCAGATCTTAATTGGCATCCCCCAGGCTGTTCTACATCACTAGCAGCCTCCCCCAACTCTTTTGGATGTAGCAATGAAGCCAGGCAGAAAACACCTTGCTGCATGGAGCCTGCCCATTCAATGGCGCATCCGAGAAAATTGAAGGAGATTGGTAGTGATGAAGTACAGCAAAGGGGATTTTAATCAAGCATGGCAAGGTGGGTTTGTAGTCAGGACTGTGTGGCTTATCAGAACAGGCATTGCCAAATTCCCCTTTATAGAATAATTAGCATACAGCTGTAGATAGTGCCCCCTGTAGATATTGCCCCCATAGAGCTGCTTGTATATAAAGCCCTCTGTGGATAATGCCACACACACTGTTAACTAAAAGAAAAACTTTACATGCCTTATTTTGTTCCCGCACTGTCCTCTAGCAACGCAAGCCTGATCTTTTCTGAGCAGGTCTGCTGGAGCTGAAAGTCACAAGTGGTGCAGCATAATTGAAAAGTGATGAGCAGCAGGGCAAGGAACTAATGTTCCTTGCCTTGCCATTCAGCTCCTTTCAGTGATGCAAGCGGTGGCAATGACGTCATCACACCACCTGCACGATTATAAGGCACTCAATGGCAGGGCAAGGAACTAATGTTCACCTCACCTCATGGACGGTACAGCCCTGAGTAAATACATATATTACACATACAGTACATACATTACACATAGGTGTATAGAGGCCCATTTCCAGCAACCTTCACTCCAGTGCTCTAATGGTACATTGTGTTTGCTAACTGTGTTAGAAGGCTAATGGATGATTAGAAAACACTTGAAAACCCTTGTGCAATTATGTTAGCACCGCTGTAAACAGTTTTGCTGTTTAGAGGAGCTATAAAACTGACCTTCCTTTGAGTTAGTTGAGAATCTGGAGCATTACATTTGTGGGTTCGATTAAACTCTCAAAATGGCTAGAAAAAGAGAGCTTTCATGTGAAACTCGACAGTCTATTCTTGTTCTTAGAAATGAAGGCTATTCCATGCGAGAAATTGCCAAGAAACTGAAGATTTCCTACAACAGTGTGTTCTACTCCCTTCAGAGCACAGCACAAACAGGCTCTAACCAGAGTAGAAAGAGAAGTGGGAGGCCCCGCTGCACAACTCAGCAACAAGGCAAGTACATTAGAGTCTCTAGTTTGAGAAATAGATGCCTCACAGGTCCCCGACTGGCAGCTTCATTAAATAGTACCCGCAAAACGCCAGTGTCAACGTCTACAGTGAAGAGGCGACTCCGGGATGCTGGCCTTCAGGGCAGAGTGGCAAAGAAAAAGCCATATCTGAGACTGGCTAATAAAAGGAAAAGATTAATATGGGCAAAAGCACACAGACATTGGACAGAGGAAGATTGGAAAAAAGTGTTATGGACAGACGAATCGAAGTTTGAGGTGTTTGGATCACACAGAAGAACATTTGTGAGACGCTGGTATTCTATCTGTAATGGAGTGGCCAGCGTAGTCACCAGATCTCAACCCCATAGAGCTGTTGTGGGAGCAGCTTGACCGTATGGTACGCAAGAAGTGCCCACCAAGCAAATCCAACTTGTGGGAGGGCCTTCTGGAAGCATGGGGTGAAATTTCTCCCACTTACCTCAGCAAATTAACAGCTAGAATGCCAAAGGTCTGCAATGCTATAATTGCTGCAAATGGACCATTCTTTGACAAAAGCAAAGTTTGAAGGAGAAAATTATTATTTGAAATAAAAATCATTATTTCTAACCTTGTCAATGTCTTGACTATATTTTCTAGTTATTTTGCAACTCATTTGATAAATATAAGTGTGAGTTTTCATGGAAAACACAAAATTATCTGGGTGACGCCAAACTTTTGAACGGTAGTGTTCATTACACATACAGTACATACATACATACATACATACATTCATTACACATACAGTACATATATACATTATACATACAGTACACATACATTACACATACAGTACATACATAACACATACAGTACATACATACATTACACATACAGTACATACATGTGTTACACATATAGTACATACATTACACATACATTACACATACATACATACATACATTACACATTACACACTACACATAAACATTACATTTACCTTTTGTGCAGGCTGCTCCCTATATGGATCTTTCTCTTGCTCTTGCAGTGCAGGGAGACTCCAGAGAAAATCACTAGAAGAGGTGGTGAGTCCATGGCAGGATTTCCCCTCAGCCTCTTCATGCCAGCAGCAGTGCAGTGCAGATACTCTGCTCGCCTCCCTCTACGTCCCGACACTGAGCAGGAAGAGTAGGATCGTATTACAATAGCTCTGCTATTGTAATGACAGGAGATTGGGGGGCAGAGGGTGTTATTAAGGAAGCACAGAAGAGATGTTCTTAAGGAAGCAGCACATCTTGCAGCTGCTAAGTGGAGGAAACCTCGGTCAGCAGCTCTGTAATGCCGCCCCCTCCGAGACTCTGCAGGGTGCCGCCTGAGACCAACTTGCGTCATGGCCCTGATCACAACACAACACATTATAATTTCAGGTTCTAAGTATAACAAGGTGTCTATACTTGTAAGGCTATGTTCCCACTGAGTATTTTGCCAAGTTTTCTGACGCGGAAAATGCGTTGCAAAACTCGGCAAAAATGGCCCGAAAATGCCTCCCATTGATTTTAATGGGAGGCAGAGAAAGCGTATTTCGCTGTGTTTTATGCCAGCGGCGCTCAATGGCCGCGGGCGAAAAACGCAGCGAAAAACTCTGCGAAAATCGGCGTGCAGGGAGAGGAAAATCTGCCTCAAACTTCCAAACTGAATTTTGAGGCAGATATTCCTCCTGCAAAATACTCAGTGTGAACATAGCCTTAGAGTTAATGCTTGATTTATGTATATTACTGCCAGATCTTAAGCTCAATAAATGTCACAATATTTGGATGTATATTTGTAATGGAGCCTCTCTAGGAATCCAGATTTCCTTCCAAACAGTGAAACTTTACAGACTGATATTTATGATGGAAAAAGCATGATATTATGTACCACATATGGAGCTTTGACTGATTGCTCTCACTCTGGGCTTGTAATCTGAACACCCAGCACACAAAGAACAGTTGGAAAAATAATAACCTAACCTTTCTCATACCTGCATAGAGTGAAGTTGTGTGGAGGACTGGGATGCGGGAGCAAAAAATTCTGGGGGTGGCTGAGAATACATCAGTACATATAGAGTTCCAGACGAAACATTCCTCCATCTGTTAAACAGCTACCATGGATACAGGCTAGTCTCATATGTACAATGTCAAGAAGAGTGACCTGGGAAAGCAGCTTAGCCTAGATCTCATACAGCCTGTGTCTAATACTGTTATTATACTGTCTAATACTGTTATTATATCTGTTACTATTTGAAAAGTATTATTTGCTAACGATAGCCTGAGTATGGATAGGGTTCTATGAAGAGGATGTGTCAGCCAGTGATATATCGATTACAGCGTCCAGTAATTGATTACATGTGTAGACTATGATCCATCTCGGCACGTGGAATAAATTACAGGCCTATGGATATGTCTCTTAATATGTGTAAGAAATCTTTACTTAGGGAGAACACTGATATGAACCTGCGTCACAATTTCCATTGGCGTATGATAAAGTCATAGAAAAATGATAAATTCTGCTGAAAGCTTCAACAGATGTTATTGCCGATTTCTTAAAGAATGAAAATATCAAACCTATTTGTATCCATTCTTGTTGACTACACAAAATCCCAAGATAGAAGTCAAAATAGGACCTGTTGAGTTTGTTTGTGATACATGTCCAATTAACCAATGCAAAAATATGTTTATACATCTTGTCCAAAATACCATTTGAAATTCTCCATTAGAGGGTTGACTATGTATTTCTAACTCTGAACTAGATACAAGATAACTGAGAAGAGGAGACTGGTCTTCTTTACGTATTAAAATATATAATGGACACCCCAGATGATGCCAAATACAGTAATAAGTGACTTTGGACTACTGAACAGTTTTATCAGGAATAAAGCCATACAATCCATAAACAGGAACATTAACAGCCTTCTGATTATTTTAAGGCCTTATATCATTACAGATGCACATGAATAATGTTACAATGCATTTTGGGGACCTCCTAAACCATAGTTACACTTTCTTTCCCTCTACACTAGATGCAAAGATGTGCTATGGACACAGTATATCCATCTTCAGATAGAAGTCTTTTATCCTCCTTGAACCCTGACTCCATTGTGATGTGAAACAACCATAGTCAGATTGGGAGCAGGACACACTAACTGGGAATATTTACTAATACTCTCTTAAATTCAGACAGCCTAGAATTAGACTAGATGTACCCAATGTATCACAGTGGCTCACGCTGGGTGATAAATCTTTAGACACTTCTGCCTAACCTTGGTGCTGGTTTAGTTTGATAAAAATATCTGCGCCAGTAAAAAATTGACAAAACGTGTTAAAAACTAGGACAAGACAAAATCACAACCATTTTCAAAAAATACAAACTACTGTATCAAGCATGGAGCAAATTTAAGTTCTTTCTGGTGCACGCAAATAAGAAATCACATGCATGTAACGTGCGCCACAATAGCAGGCGCAAGATTAGACAAAACCAGGCACAACAAGCATAATAAATCTGCCCCATTATCTAATAAAATGTTTCAGTCTTGAGAGCTGCCTGTGGATTACCTAAATTACAGTATTGACTCCTTAATTTACATCATTGGTGGTAGATAGTTCACTCTTCCATTGGAAGCAATGAGACAGCTGAGCACACTCACTCGGCTGTTCCTGTGTCTTCCATTGACTTTAATGGAGAGTGGCCACACATTAATAGCCACATCTCTGCAGCAAACAAGGGACACAGGAAGTTTGATGCAATGTGTGGACCTGCATCAAAGGTCCCCATAATATAGTAGGATGACCATCAGTGATCTAAAGAATAGTGATATAACAGTATGTTATTGTTAATAAAATACTAGAAGTTTAACAAAAATGTAAAATTCAAAAACACAATTTTATAAAATAACATTGCAAATTAAAAAATACAATAAGCACAGTTAAAAAAATCTTTATTAAATAAATGTCACCGAATAATGCATAATAATCACTGAATAATAGTGCTGCACCTCCTTACATCTCCTCCCTCATCTCTGTCTACCACCCTACTCGGGCTCCACGTTCTGCCAACGACCTTAGATTAAAATCCTCCATAATCCGAACCTCCCACTCCCGTCTCCAAGATTTCTCTCGTGCTGCACCAGTCCTCTGGAATGTGCTACCCCAGACAATCAGATTAAATCCCAATATCCACAGTTTTAAACGTGCCTTGAAAACACATCTATTTAGAAAGGCCTATAACATTCCCTAATCGGACTCCTTTCCATGGCCCCCCTTTTAGATTAGTCATCAGAATAAGATTCCCTCACACTCCTTCTCTTCATGTCAGTCATACACGGATACTGGCTGGTGACCGGCACATGCAGCTTTATGTTACCACCGCATGTGTATAAAAATGGCCGGACCATTGTACAGAACAAACACTGTTACACTTTGTGTCTCCCTTATTTCCTCATAGATTGTAAACTCTTGAGAGCAGGGTCCTCACTCCACTGGTTTGAATTGTAAATTCTCTTTGTCACTATGTAATGTCTGATATTGTTAGTTTCATGTTCCCTCTAAATTGTAAAGTGCTGCGTAATATGTTGGCACTATATAAATAAAGATTATTATTATATTTGTAGCATAACTATACAATAAATATAAAACTGTAACAACCCATTCAATAAAGCTAACATACTATTTATAGCGATCAGTGTAAAAAGAAATAAATGAATTAATAAAAACAATGACAGAATTACTTTAATGGACTCTGCCCATCATAACAATTAATTCATGTAATGCTAAATTATGTATACCCCAATATAATGTGTAAACAAAATCTCCTAACCTAGAGTAAAGAAGGTTTTACCATCATTGCAGAAAAAGGGTCTGGATGTCTGTTTTAAAAGTAGTACTATTATAATTATGGTTAGCGTGTTGATTCATTGATCCAGAGTTTGTGTGATTGCCAATTTTGTCTCATAATGTTTTTTTGCCTTCTTCTAGATCAACACTACATGACAACACTGCTATGTTACTATCATTTTAGAATGAAATTTCAGCATAATATTTAGTAAACATGAACATACAGACATATAGAAATAAAACCTACTAATGTATGGTTGTTTCAGGTAGTGGGGGTGGCAGGATACTGCAGGAAATGCACCCATTTTATCCAATCTAACTTGCCGGTCACTACAGTATATTCAGGGCTGGCCAGCTGTCCCTGCTGAATGGGCCACCGTCAATGCCCTTGCACCAGAGTTTTGTGACAGTTACATATATTAATAATAATTACATAGTAACCTTATTTATACATTATATGGCACTGTTATTTTCTTGTTTATGTATGGATCGGTTATTTGGTTACTGTATGTATGTAGGTATTATTCGAGCATGGTATGATGGTTATTACTTATAGAAGTGTTATTTACCAACGTATGGAACTGATATATGGGCACCACTCTGTATAATGCTGATAAGCACTATGTGGTATAGTTATTTACACATCGTATGTACCACATGTGACACCATCCAACATAAACTTAACACTGACTAAATTCCGTCTTTGCTGGTCTTGGAATGTAAAAAGCAATCAATCAATCAATCAATCAATCAATCCATCCATCCATCCATCAATCAATCAATCAATCAATCAATCAATCAATCAATCAATCAATCAATCAATCAATCAATCAATCATATACATTCAAACTGAACTGTACTACCAAGTTTAACATGCCCCTGTGACAGGTGATATATGTGTGTGTTTCTACAGTGAAGAATGCTCTTTTATTGTATGTCAGGGTCTGAAAGAATGAGAACAATAAAATTAACTATTTAATTACATTAATACTGTCCATGGCAGAGAGCTATAACAATGCTTCCTCCACATTTCACATGCAGAATTCAGAATTCCTGCAAAATATGTTAGAGGTGTGGGGAATGTTTATGTGCCCTACCTGTGCTGTGTATCTGAAGATTTAAGGATTCCGTTTCCAGACCTCTCAGTCTGGCACTTTTCACCTGCATAAAATTCCATTTTATAACACAAAGGAAAAAGAAAATAAAACCTGTGATAAAAAGGAACAGTGCTAGGAGATTTCACAGGGCTTTTAGGCTCCTTTTATTGTTCGGTTTATAGGAATGTTCATTTTTAACCTAAAACTCATGACGACCAGAGAAATACAGAAGGAAAGTTCTTTCTGTACATGCACTCAACATATGCAATACCAGCTAGTGAAATCTCTTCCATGCCTACAGTTCTCCCAGACCACTGGAAATGTTTAGAGAAAGTTTTTCAAATATGGCTTACAGAAATGAGTGCAGGCACCAAAAACATTCCACCATTTATTCTAGGACCATACCTAAACACTGCTAATTAAAGTCTTAACATGGAGCCTGGGCCCCAAAGCAAAATCTGCCATGTGTCCTCTTATGTAGAAAAAGGGTCTTGGGCACGCTCAGGCTCAAGTGCTTGGGCATGACTGTTACCTCTGCACCCCCTGTAGCTATGCCACTGTTCATCTCTTCTGTGGATTTTTTACGAAAAATAGGAAGATATTGACTAAGACATACAGATGTAGCAATCCTTATCTTGCTGCAGCGTAATAACTTAGCACTTAAAGAGGCTCTGTCACCAGATTATAAATGCCCTATCTCCTACATAATCTGATCGGCGCTGTAATGTAGATAACAGCAGTGGTTTTTATTTAGTAAAACTATCATTTTTGAGCAAGTTGTGAGCTAGTTTAGATTTATGTAATGAGTTTCTCAATGGACAACTGGGCGTGTTTTTACTTTTTACCAACTGGGTGTTGTACAGAGGAGTGTATGAGGCTGACCAATCAGTGACCAATCAGCCCCATACACTTCTCATTGTTCCAGCCCAGCTTCTTTCACTGCATAATCACACTGGGCTGTGGATCATGCTGGGCTGGAACAATGAGAAGTGTAGGACACTGATTGGGGGTCACTGATTGGTCAGCCACATACACTCCTCTGTACAACACCCAGTTGGTAAAAAGTAAAAACACGCCCAGTTGTCCAATGAGAAACTCATTAGCATAAATCTAAACTAGCTCATAACTTGCTAAAAAATGATCGTTTTTCAAAATAAAAACCACTGCTGTTATCTACATTACAGCGCCAATCAGATTATGTAGGAGATAGGGCACTTATAATCTGGTGACAGAGCCTCTTTAAGCCATTGAAAACCACTGTGTAGTTAATGTGTTAAAATCAAGTAAAAGATAGCTACAGCCATAGCAGTGGATAGTGGATTTTGGCTATAAAATTTTTCTTTTTCAACCTGTTATTTTGTAGGTGCCCAATCTGCTGAAGTTTTACTTTAGCACAGCAGCTTATGAATACTTTAGGCTTTGTCCATACTAACGTTTGACTTTTATCCTAAACACATTGACTTCATTGATAAAAAGAATGGAATGACAGGTTTCAGTTCCTTTTATTAGATAAAGTAGTGATGCAGGCTATGCTATTCTGCCCAACAATTTTTTTTTCCTGATGAAATAGAAGATAACTGATGCCATCAGACAAATCCCACTTAAGTCAATTAGAGCAATAGGAATTTACAGATGTAGCCAAGTTTATATTGGTTCTGATAACTTACATATGTACATTTTATGGTGAAACCAACAGAACAGAGTAATGTAGGATACATGCCCTAGTGACATAAAATGACAACCTCTACACAAATGTGATGCTGTAGGAGGGTCTGTACCCTCTCGTGAATCCATGCAATAAAACTAGAACAATTTCTCTAAATGCAAGCAACAAGTCCATGGAATCTTAGTGGTCCAGTGTAATATCTCAGTTGGTGTAAAGGATCTGCCAGGCACAGCTTCGGGGTTAACTCCCAGAATTAATCAGTCAGCACCTGAGGCTACATCCCTGAGACTGACTCCTGCTTCCACCACTGTGGCTGGCAGGCTTAGGAGTGGGAGAGCCTATCGTAACCTGGCCAGACTCAGCTAGCTCCCGCCCTCGGTCTATTTAAGCCTGCCCTTCCTGTCCCTCTGTGCTGGTTATTCTTTTCTTGTGGTTTCCTGGCCCAGCTACAGCTCCTGCTATTTTTGATCCTGCTCCATACAGACCCTGGCTTACCGACTACTCTTCTGCTCTTCGTTTTGTACCTCGCACACTCCTGGCTTGACTCGGCTCGTTCACCACTCTGGTTGCTCACGGTGTTGCCGTGGGCAACTGCCCCTTTTCCTTGCTTGTGTTCCTTTGTATGTTTGTCGTGTTTGTCGTGCACTTACTGAGCGCAGGGACCGCCGCCCAGTTGTACCCCGTCGCCTAGGGCGGGTCGTTGCAAGTAGGCAGGGACAGAGTGGCGGGTAGATTAGGGCTCACTTGTCCGTCTCCCTACCCCCCGCCATTACAGTTGGCTTAATAGATAATGCATCCCCTTTAGTAGTGTCGCTAGCACTGGGCATGCACGAGCGACTGCCACGGATGCAATTGAGCACTTTGGCAGAGCAGGGAGCTATCAGCTCCTTGCTCCACCATTCACTAGTCTACAGGTCACATTAAGCCTGCTGCCTATAAGATGCTGGGACAGAATCCCTGCACAGGCCTGCGTGATAACATTGCTGCATCATGCCAGCCCATGCAAGGGTCCCGTCTCTACATCTTATAGGTCTGAGTAGGACTGTTGTACATCTCCCTTCGTTGTGGAAATAGAGCTAGATAAGTACAAGTTTGTTTTATTTGTTGGGGGGGCACTATCTACAAGGGGGTGTGTGTCACTATCTACAGCGGGCACTGTGGCACTATCTATAAGGGGAGGGGGGTGTGGCACTATCTATAGCGGGCACTGTGGCACTATCTATAAGGGGAGGGGGTGTGTGGCACTATCTAGAGAATTGTGTGGCACTCTCTACAGGGGGAACTGTGTGGGGCACTCTCTATAGGTGTTTTTGATTGGGGCCATCAGACATAACTTTGCTTGGGGCCTCGGAAATGCCAAATCTACTCCTGAGGATATGTACAAGAATACTGACTGCACCCTTGGCTTCTGAACCTATCAAGTGTGATACTGTCCGCTAAGACGATGTATCTAAGCCTATCATGAATGATACTGTATGCTGCACTGATGTTTCTAGGGCTATCATGTGTGTTACATACTGTCACTGATGTATCTAGGCCTATCATGTGTGATACTGTCTGCTAAGCCGCTGTATCTAAGCATATTGTGTGATACTGTCTGCTGAGCTGCTGTATTTAGTCTTATATTATTTGATACTGTCTGCTGAGACAATGTATCTTATTTGTTCCAGTGGTGTAGCTATAGGGGTCGTAGTCTTATACTAGTAGATATGATGTCTCTGAGATGTAGAAGTAGGTGATGTTGGACATATATAGTAATACTAATAAAGGCATAACAGGTAAACCCAGAATACAATTATATTTTATAAAACATCATTGATTAAAATATAATATAAATTAATATACACGTTAACCTTAATCCGAATATCCATAGGCAGTACTACTCGTGCCGTCAACCCGCGTGTTTAGTCAGAGTGGTGATATTAGGGCTCATGTAACTATACAATCCCATATTCAATCTTGGATATGCCCCGGTCTATGAGAATATAATAGAACCATAAATCCCAGCAATCCCTTCTCCAAAAAATAAATAAAAATATCCAGCAAATTACAGGGATTATTGGATATACAAGTTATGTGGACTGCAAAGGAAAGTCCACCTAATTTAGCGCATGCACTGTATGCACATAGAGACACAAATACCTGAATGGCTTTACATTCCAGTATGCGATTTGTAGGCTATGTAGACTTTCATTGCATTGAGCGGACTGTACCTGTATCTCTGGTCCTATGATGGTTTTATGCTTTTTATACTTCTTTGTTGTGTTTTATAATGTTTTATAAGGTTTACATGCAAAAAGAAGGTGGGGTTGTATTAACTCCTCCCTCTTTTCCTTTGCACTAATTAATAGACCACCCTTTCAACTTGTAGTCAGACTCCTGAGGAAGCAATCGGTGTATTGTGAAACGTCGAGCTCTTTTATATATTTTTTAAATTTCACTAAAAATTTAAAAACTTTTTCATTCACTATGGAGAAACTTTGGATTTATTTCTGGTAATCTCCACCACACTCAGAGGAGAAGGTGAAACAGTGAGGTCCAAGAGAACCAGACTAGCTGTTATTCCCTTATGGGATTGTGTAAGTACTAAGTGCTGATTTTTTATTTGGCTAATTGCATAAAACTACTATACTATCAGGCGCAGGTCTTTCCCCCTTTTTTGTTTTTTCTTAATAAAGGCATGACAGGTAAACCCAGAATACATTTATATTTTATAAAACACCATTGATTAAAATATAATATAAATTAATCATTGTAATATACTGTACATAATAACTTGCTGGCCTGAGGCATGTTGGTTATTATTAGTTAGTTGTAGTGTAAGGTGAAGCAACTTACTATTGACTCTCTGATCACATCTCAATACATAATAACCCATGGTTCATTGGTCAGGCAGCAGTTAAATGTATCTGCTTAAAATGCTATTTCCACAATGTATTGTGAATTGGTCACATGGTGCACACATCTAAACCCGGAGAGACCTCCTTAGCCAGGAGCATGTCACTTCTCTCATCATCACAATATGAAGTCCAAAGAAGCATATTTAATACTTATAAAAAAATATATCTAGAATTTGGACATTTATTAGACATTTTATTGTTTAAAAAAAAAATGATAATCTTTTAGTAAAAATTACAGTTAAATATATTACTGTAATTTCTACATTAAAAAAAAGCTTGAAAAATTGCAGTAAGACTGAGATGCTCAAAAAGAGCTGCTCTCACTCTGGCATTCTAGTATTAGATGGCCTAACATTCTTTAGAATAAAAAACAGACTTTCCATTTATTGAATGACTGCCATGTATTACGACTAGAGAGGAGCGAATTTCCAAACATAAAATATGCCATAAATGTCTGTTAGATGCAGGTCCCAGTTTTGGTGTTATGCTGTTTCCGTAAGTCCCATTCACTTCTATGGGAGTTACGGAAAAGAACGTAGCTCGGTGAGCTTGGCTAGTTACGGAAACCCGTCCTGCTGTGCACTATTCTTTTGTGAATTTACTGGTTGAAGCCATGTGTTTTACCTATGTATTAATGGGCAAACATTAGTCTTTTCCCGATGTTCTCTCTGGAAAGCAAATGTTTCCTCGTAGCCCACCTCCAATGTAGATCTAATGTGTGCAGGCTCTTTGTAATGGTAGACTAATGTACTTTGCCATCAGTAGTGTCGAGAGCTACTGGTAGGTCTCATGGTTAAATTCGGAGGTTTTTATAGACTCCTTTTAGGATCTTGTGTTATGCTCTCAGGCTGGACTTGCCAGGACGGCAGTAGAAGGATTGATGTCCAATTGTCTGGAAATATATCTAAAAAATCCTTTCCAGTCTCATAGGTATCTATGGGAGGTTAATAGCATAGCCTGGAATTTTATATTAAATAAATATAAAGTCAATTTGTTAGAGTTTTTGTTCAATTTGTTTCCTTTATTTTTACATATTGTCTGAATAAATATCATCTATTGCTGTGTCCACATACACTATATTGGCAAAAGTATTGGGACACTTACACATTATACCTACAGGAAATGTTATGACATCTCATTCTAAATCCATAGGCATTATTATGAAGCTGCCCCCCCCCCCTTTGCAGTTAAAACAGCTTCCACTTACACTTTCTACAAAATGTTGGAGTGTGAATTTTTGCCCATTTATCCAAAAGAGCATTTGTGAGGTCAGACACCGATGTTGGACATGAGGACTTGGCTCGCAATCTGCGTTCTAGTTCATCCCAAAGGTGTTCGATGGGGTTGAGGTCTGGGCTCTGTGTGGGCCAGTCAAGATCTCCTACACCAAACTCACCCAACCTTGCCTTTATGGACCTTGCTTTGTGCACTAGTTACAGTCATGCTGGAACAGAAAAGGTCCTTCCCCAAACTGTTCCCATAAAGTTGGAAGAATACAATTGTCCAAAATGTCTTGGTATCATGTAGCCTTAAGCTTTCCCTTCACTGAAACGAAGGGATCTGGGCTAACCCCTGAAAAACAAAGCCATAGCATTATCCCTCCTCCACCAAACTTTAGAGTTGACACAATTCAGTCAGGCAGGTAACGTTCTCCTGGCCGTCTCCAAACACAGATTCGTCCATCAGCCTGCCAGATAGAGAAGGGTGATTTGTCACTCCACATAAGTCGTTTTCACAGCTGCAGAGTCCAGTGGCAGCGTGCTTTACACCACTCCAACCGACAGTTGTCATTATGCTTGGGGATGTAAGGCTTGCGTGCAGCTGCTCAGCCATGAAAACCCATTCATGAAGCTCCTGGCGCACAGTTTTTGTGCAGATTTTAATGCCAGAGGAGGTTTGGAACTCTGTAGTTATTAAGTCAGCAGAGCGTTGATGACTTTTATGCACCTCAGCACTCAGAGACCCCTTTCTGTAACTTTGCATTGTCTGCCACTTCGTGGCTTAGTTGCTGGTCATTTTTACGCTTCCACTTTTGATCATGGAATATCTAGGAGAGAAAAAATTTCACAAACTGAGGCCTCATGCACACGACCGTAATAACGGGCTCATAGACTTCTATTGGCGACGGGTGCCTTCCCGTTTTCTCACGGGAAGGTGCCCGTGCTGTTGAAAAAGATAGAACATGTCCTATTTCATGCCGTAATAACGGCACGGACAGTCCATAGAAGTCTATGGAGCTCTCGTAATGACGGGTGGCTACATGTGTGCACCCGTCATTACGGCAGCGTTGCTAAGCGACGTCAGTAAATAGTCACTGTCCAGGGGGCTGAAAGAGTTAACTGATCGGCAGTAACTCTTTCAGCACCCTGGACAGTGACTACCGATCAGAATAAACCTGTAAAAAATAAAAGACGTTCATACTTACCGAGAACTTCCTGCTTCCTCCAGTCCGGTCTCCCGCCCGTTGCCTTGGTGACGCGTCCCTCTCGACATCCGGCCCGACGTCCTGGATGATGTTTCAGGCCATGTGACCGCTGCAGCCAATCACAGGTCAATCACAGGCTGCAGCGGTCACATGGACTGCCGCGTCATCCAGGGATGTCGGGCTGGATGTGAAGAGAGGGACGCGTCACCAAGACAACGGCCGGGTAAGTATGAATTTCTTTAACTTTTATTACAGAAAGGGCTGTCCCTTCTCTCTATCCTGCACTGATAGAGAGAAGGGGCTGCCGATTAGTGCAGTGCTATTTTGCCGCCAAAAACGTGCCTGTAAATACGGGTGGAATACGGGTGACACCGGACCCATATTTACGGGCACGGGTTCGTAAATACTGGTGCAAAACGGGTCGAATACGTGTGACACCGGACCCGTATTTACGCCAGTATTTACGGGTGGGAAAAAATACGGTCGTGTGCATGAGGCCTGACTTGTTACAACGCATCCTATTACAGTACCACACTGGAACTCAGTGAGTTATTTAGAGTGACCCATTCTTCCACAAATGTTTGTAGAGGCAGACTGCATGACTAGGGGCTTGATTTTATACACCTGTGGCAATGGGACTGAATGAAACACCTGAATTCAATGATTAAGAGGTGTGTCCCATATAGTGTGTTCATCTAGTATACGGATGACACCATCTTTATCTTGACAACTAGCTGCAGCGTGATATCACACAACAAAAGCCAAGGAAAAGTCATTGAAAAAGCCAAGATAAAGGATCTTTCCACTGTGTATTTAATGCGTTAAAAGTCAAGATAAAGATGGCTACATCTGTATGTCAATAAATTAAAGAGGCTCTATCACCACATTTTAAGTGCCCTATCTCCTACATAATGTGATTGGCACTGTAATGTAAATAACAACAGTGGTTTTTATTTAGAAAAACGATAAATTTTGACCAAGTTATGATCTATTTTAGATTTATGCTTATGACTTTCTTAATGCCCAACTGGACATTTTTTTAGCTTTTGACCAAGTGGGCGCTGTAAAGAGAAGTGTATAACAATGACCAATCAGCGTCATACACTTCTCTCCATTCATGTACTCAGCACATAGTGATCTTGTGAGATCACGATGTGCTGTCACTTACTCACACATTAACTTTACTGAAATATCTTGAGAGTGAATAGACATCGCTTCCAGTCAGGACGCGATGTCTATTCACAATCCCGACACTTCGGTAACGTTTGTGTGGGACTTAATGACAGCAAGCGTGATCTCGATGTGCTGTGTGAGTAAGTGACACACAAACGTTATCGAAGTGTCGGGATTGTGAATAGACATCGCGTCCTGGCTGTAAGCGATGTCTATTCACTCTCAAAACACTTCAGTAAAGTTAATGTGTGAGTAAGCGACAGCACATCGTGATCTCACAAGATGACTAGGTGCTGAGTACATGAATGGAGAGAAGTGTATGATGCTGATTGGTCAGCGTCATACACTTCTCTTTACAACGCCCACTTGGTCAAAAGCTAAAAAATGCCAAGTGGGGCATTAAGAAAGTAATTAGCATAAATCTAAAATAGGTCATAACTTGGTCAAAAATGATTGTTTTTCTAAATAAAAATCACAGCTGTAATCTACATTACAGCGCCGATCACATTATGTAGAAGATAGGGCACTTATAATGTGGTGACAGAGCCTCTTTAAGGTTTACATGGGGACAGGGGGCCTTTACATTTTCATATGACTAGAGATACCATGTTGTCAAGTGTCGTTTGTTTTGTGCTATATTGATACGATAATTATAATGATGAATGTAAATAATTTTGTAGATATTTTTCTTCAAATTAAAAAGAGTATTTGAATTTCATCAGTGTTAAGAAGCCTAATTCAATCAGCCGTGATTCAAAACTGTTATACATATAAAGTTCACGACGTAAAAAAAGGAAATTGCACAAAATTGTAAAAAGAACATTTTACTAAATCTTAGATTTGGATTTAAGTATGCAACATTTATCCCCAGAAAATAAAACACTATAACTATAACACTGAAGATTTCTACTCTTGTAGGACAGCAAACCTCTTTGAACATTGTGGACAAATATATTACTTCTCCCTCAGACATATTTCTATAGGTGCAGAAAATGAGATTTAGATAATCCAAAAATCTTCAAGAGCTGTTGGATTAAAAGTTTGGGGATGCCATGTAATGTGGTTTAGTATTGGCTGCGGAACCATTTCCTTAAGATTTTGGTAATAAATTTTAGGCTAGTGCTTTAAGAAAAGGTGCTGTCATCCTATGATAAGCCTTGTATATTGTGTGAAATTGGATTGTCACTTGCTGAACTTTCTATGAGACCTTTTTTCACACTTAAGGAGTTAAGTTACTATTTCATAATTTTTTTCTCTATTTAAATGAAATTTAAAACCTTGTTAAACCAACCTCTGGCTGAAGACCCAGGTGATCAGCTGTTGTCCTGGCAGGAAATATGTGCCACACACTCATAAAACACATCATAGGAGGAACATTTCTGAGATTTCCTACATTTTCACAGGTTTAATGTGCTGAAATTCAAGCTGTTTTATTAAAGAGCCACAGCCGCACAGAGGGATTTGGTGGAACAAGAGAAAGGAACAAATGAACAATCCCATTATTTTGTGATGAGTGAGCGTTATACCCCTCCAGGACACTAGTTTTGTAGTAAAGGTGCACTAGGGCTTTCATGCTGTATATTGGAATATGCTCCATGAAAAGCTCAGATTGCAGAATGATTGAGCTAAGTAGGTGTAACAATTGTTGTGCTCCCTAACACTGTCTCGTATCATGAGCAGCTGCCTAGCATTACCAGGGTGGGAAAAGTTAAGTTTTTTGGCTCTTCCTAGACTCAGAATACCAGCCTGCGTCCGCCCCAGGGCTTGACCATCACAACAGATGGTCGTGTTCTGGATCGTACCCGGCTCTTCCCGATACCCCTGGTGGCGGTGGGTATCGGGGTAATAATGGGAGTTAGTGCGAGTCTTTTTACTGACTAACACTAAGTCCCACCATAGCAATGGACGTTGTCAAACAGACAACTGCCATTATCCAGGCGCTAATAACGTATTAAAAAAACACAAACACATAATAAAATATTTTTATTGAAATAAAAATTCCCCCACACAATCCTCGCTAACCACTTTATTTTCTTTTTTTTAAAAAACACGTAGATTATCCCAGTAGTCCATCGAATCTATGACGTAGTCCAATAGGTCCAGCGGGACCTGCAAAAAAAATATAGTTAGGTGAAATGCTTCAGTGTGCTATCCATTTTTTTAACGGAGAGCACACTGACCCACAATTCCTTATTATTTTCAAGGTTTTTTTTTGCAGTTTTTGTGTGCACTTTTTGTAAGTTTTTGGGCGCTTAGTTAGGACTCCCACTGACTCTGGAAACATTTGGCGCATTTTATGCACGAAAAAATGGATCCAACGCTTCTTTTTTACGCAACACATTTTTTAAAAACGCTTGCGTGAAAAAATAATGGCTTGCTTTCTCATTGATGTAAATGGGAAGCTTAATCAAGTGTTTGATGCTTTTTTGGTGTGTTGACGCATTTTGTGTGGGCATTTTTCAAGTTTTTCGGCGCCTAATTAGGATGCACATTGACAATGGGAACATTTGCCACGTTTTACATACAAGGGAATTGACTCGACACTTTTTTATTTACACAACGCGTTTTTTTAAAAACGCGTGTGTAAAAAAGTGCATTGTATGTACTAACAGCGCGCTTGACCAATTATGTAAATGAAATCAAGCTTTTTTTAATGCGTTTTTTGGCACGTAAAATGCGCCAAAAAAACGCATCAAATACACACCATATAAGCCTGTCAATTGAAAAGTCATTCACCACATAGTCTCCCTCTTGACTTTTATCATTCTTAGGGTATGTTCACACGTAGAGTCAAAAACGTCTCAAAATATGGAGCTGTTTTCAAGGGAAAACAGCCCCTGATTTTCAGACGTTTTTTGAGCAACTCGCGTTTTTCGCTGCGTTTTCGCAGTGTTTTTTACGGCCGTTTTTTTAGCTGTTTTCATTGGGGTCTATGAGAAAACGGCTCCAAAAATGTCCCAAGAAGTGTCCTGCACATCTTTTGACGAGGCTGTAATTTTACGAGCCGTCTTTTGACAGCGACGAATAAAATGACAGGTCGTCAGCACAGTACATCATAAGACCCATTGAAAGTAATGGACAGATGTTTGCCGACATATTGGAGGCATTTTTTCAGACGTAATTCGAGGCGTAAAACGCCTCCAATACGTCTGAAAATAGGTCGTGTGACCCAAGCCTTAGCCTTTTGGTGTGTTCTAGAGCTTCTACCAGCCTCATTGTAAAAGCTCTCCCAAAATGGGAGCCGGACAATGCTTAGCAATTTGAAGACACCTTTTCCTGGTTGTAGCCAAAAATAAGGAGGGGGTGAGTCTCCCTCCCACATTTACAGCAGCTGTATGTAAGGGTGCTTTCCATTATCACCTTGCTGTAATTCTGGGAAGTGCTCTCTATGGTGACCAACAAAGGAAAAAATGTCATATTATTATATCATTTTTAATACTTCCCACCATGTGGAAGAGAAACAAAATACAGAAAAAAAGGTAAAACATATAATAAAAATAAGTAACTTACTTAAAAAAAAATTTGAATTCGCAACACATTCCCTTTAAATGCCTCTTGTAATAAATCAAAGTACATAAACTTGCAAGAACAGAAATTATTTCATGTTATTTACCTACCAGAAGATTCAGATATCACTCAACATTGGAGAACACAAATTGTTCAGTCTCTTAAGCGCACAACTGAGAAGAGGTGAATTAAGTTTTACTTTAAAAATAAATCAAGTATATAAGCCCTCCTTTTGCCAGCCATTTGTGAATTATCTTGGTCCCCTAAACAAAAAACAGATGCTGGATGACCGCCAGTAAATGGAAGCCATTACAATGCCATGAGGGGACATTAAGGTAGGGTCAAGTTCTCTAGGTGCCCAAGGCATGCCTCTCGTTCTCTTGGTCGCTGAAGTTGAGCATGAAAGCTGTTGGATAAACAGTGATTCATTTATTGCCCCTCGTCCCCCTCTTCCCCACCAATCCCTTAGAATCTTATTTATAATATATATATATACCTCCTATTATCCTCCACTTCCACCCCTACATGTGCAGTTCTTTAAACAAGGCCAACTTACTATGTATCTGTAAATTGCTTTCCCCTTTCAATATCATCCTAGGCGGCGCATACTTTGCTTACCCCTCACCCTGACTCTGGTTGTTCACCCTTATCCAAATCCATGTTGTTCGGCATTGACTCCTTGTTGTTCCCTTTGTTCTACCTTTGTATGCCAGTTGTCTCCTTGTTGTTCCCTTTGTTCTACCTTTGTATGCCATTACTTCTTTATCATCAAGTCATCTATTCACGAACTAGAAAGATCAGAATTAACAGTGGTATAGGAAAGAGCTGAAACTGTACTGCAATGCATAGAATTGTGGGGGAACAGCTAAAAAAAAAAAATTAAATGAAGAGTAAATTTCTTTACCAATCATCAATAAGCAATGCAGCATTGGTGGCAGCAATTTATGGGGCCTCCTGGAATAGCTCTTTAATTATTCCCCTAAAGGAGCAGCCAATCGCACTAATTTATTCAGAATATTTATAGATAGTTTTCTTTTCTGGCCTGGATTTGGAAGAGATGAAAAAGCTGAAAAATGGGAAAAATATACAAGAAAAATGAAAATAATGTGTTCATAAGAGAGAGAGCCTGATATGTGAGCCTGATGTATGCAAAATGCAAAAATGATTTTCTGACTGTGCAGTAAAGAACTCTGCTGTAGGTAGTTTTCTGTACCAACAATTTATTCACCCATGAGTAGTAGCATTTTATCTTCGACCAGTGGCATCCTATAACTACAGCCCCTTGCTTCATCATCCTCTTCTGTCAACTTCCCAGAGAGCATTTTTTATTGCAGGCTTGGCTACAAGAATGTAAGCAGTTCTCTTTTAATACCTGCTGTACTTCCAAGTCGTTGCTACATTTCCAGTCTATACGTTTGGCTTAACCCATTATACGATCTCCCAGCATGCTTTTCTATATAACATCTGCCATTGCATTATACAAATGCATCCTGGAAAAACTTTAAGATAAATGAGTTGGCGGGTCCTCTGCGCCAAGAACTACACCCTTGATGCTGCTCAAAAACACATTGTTATATAATATGCGTCCAGGTCTGTTAATAATTTCCTTAGAAGTAACAGTAACATTAAGGTTTTCTGATTCAGCTTAATCGACATATACTAATGTATATTGTTTTAGGAATGGGCACATATTTTTACGTGGTGCTATGCACTCCCATACAGTTTCACATAATGACCCCTACAAATTACAGACTCGCTGTGTAGTCAGTACTGACGGCAGCTTAGAATGTTTTATAAGTACGTGTTCTATTGCCATCTGCGTAACTTCAAAATGCTTCCCTTCTCCTTGTTGGCCAATGATACATAAAGATATATATTTTATGTTATCATTTATTTTTACAACTCTGTTATATTTAAAATCTAAATTCCCATGTGTTAAGTCTTACGTTGAAATGATATAATTATGTACAAAGCCATGGAAAAGGAAGCTATTTATCAGCTTTGTTCTCCTATACCCTAACTAGACTCATGTTTTTCTAATGTTCCCTAACATAATGCTTCATGAAAATGACAATGCATATTGACACGGCGGGGCTGAGCCTTTAATTAACAATTATTATTGTCCTGCTGTTATTCAAAAAATGACAACATGCCGAGGAAAAAATAGCAACGGCGGTTTGTATAGTGTCCCATTCAGATGTGAGGCTTTATCAGCTCCATTTATTAAATGACTCAAATTCTTTTGTGGTTGATATTTTTTTTATTATTATTTTATCACCATGTCGGAACACCCGCTTTTTAATGTTCAGGGTAAAACACAACAAAGAGGTTTTGATGCTAATTAATAATCACAGAAGGAACCTGGACTACGGCCAGCCAAGTCTTTCAGCGTAGTGATTTTCTATGAAATCTGGGCCCGAGCTGAAATCTATGCTGTGAGATCCCATGCTGCATATCACAATGCAGTTCCCATCTGGATCAGCTTCCATCAGTCAGCCCATTCAGTTCTTTTCTTTCCCATTACTGAGATCTAACCTCAGACTTTTTAGCCAGTCAATTTCACATTTCATTCGAGCATGCTGGGGGGACGATCAGGTAAAGTTGTTCTCAGAAATTCTTATTTTCTACACAAACCAAGGCACTTACTGTATGTCTGAATATTGGGAAGTTTTTGCCCAAAATGATTACAATAAATTAAAAAGGAGCTAATGAGATCATGCTAAGAAGGCTGTAAGGAGATCGTGCCAGGACACACAGGGATACAGCCAGTCTAGTTCCCGGTTTAAGCTCTTTGACTCATTACAGATGTACTTGATGATAATTCATACCAAATTGTCTTCTTAGTTTAACTTGAGTAAAACCATGAGACAGATCAAAATGTGGCTGGAAGGTAATGATGGGAGTCATGAGACAATGTCTCCATTGTGTGGACAGTTCTAATGGGACAGGTACCTCTTAATAATAATGCTTTAAACCATTATGTTGGGACAAGCAATTCTTAAGAGGAAGGGTCAACTTTTGAGAACCAAGACAAATATATTTGGTAACTGTTTAACCCTTTCAGGACCAAGCAATTTTATGGCTTTAGTGCCCTACAAATTTTTTTTATTTTTTTTTATTGGTATTCTAGAAATAAAATCATTGTTATTTTAATTGTTGTTTGTTTTTTTTTCATTTTTTGTTGCTGATCTAAAATAAGTGTATATATTTATAATACATATTTGTAGAGTTATAGGGATACTAAATATGTGTGAGTTATTTTTACATTTTGTGGGTTCTATTCAATAAAATATATTCTATTTTATGAAATAGTGTTTTGTGTAATTTTTTCAACTTTTTTTTTACAATACTTAATTATTTTGGTTTCATAAGAGGACTTTAAGTTCACTTTGATTTTTTTACTTACAGCATACCTATGCATGCCAGTCTATTTTGCCAGTATATTATATGTAACTACTGCTTACTTAGGCACCTTTTAAAACATACTATTTTGCAAAAACTGCCCTGGGGACCTTTGTTAGATCTCAGGCTGTCCCCTTAGTGAAGTTAACCCAAGGGAGCATGTCTCTCTCTCTTGTACAGTGCTGGGATCAGGTTTGATTATGGCACCTGACCTGTAATAGAAGAGCCGACATGGGGGGCTTGGTTTAAATGTTTACTTTAGCAGTAATACATTAACAGAGTCCATTTAACTGGAAGCAGGCAGTCAAACTGAGGTTGGCAAAATTGATCCCGCTGGAGTTCTGCTAAGAAAGGTTGCGCCATGTTATCCGGATGATTTCGGCTACGGGAAAGGCCTCTGCCAGTCATTGTGGGAGCTACCCACTATTTTGCAGAATATACAAGAGTTAAGCTCTTGGCCCATGTTGCACCGTGAGTGTTAGCTGAATTAACCAGACTTTCATGCGACAACACAGGTCCTTGTGGTGCTAATTGCTACCTTTCAAGGCAATACTCTTCCTTAACTGGATAGGCATGCGTTCGAATGCAACCAGTCCACAGGTAGCAGAATCACATGCAACAATATGTTAGTTGTCCATCAGATCAGTCCTAATAAGGTTTCCATCACTCTGCCTCTTTAAGACTGTTTGCTACAATGCAACTATTACATAGTTACATAGTTCGTACGGTTGAAAAAAGACACATGTCCATCAAGTTCAACCAAGGGATGGGAAAAGGGAAGGGAAACATTTCTACACATAGGAGCTAATATGTTTTTGTTCTAGGAAATTATCTAAGCCTTTTTTTAAAGCCATGTACTGTCCCTGCTGTGACCAGCTCCTGCGGTAGGCTATTCCATAGATTCACAGTTCTCACAGTAAGGAAGGTTTGTCGTCTCTGCAGATTGAACCTTTTTTTTTTCCAGATGGAGGGAGTGCCCCCTTGTTTTTTGAGGGGGTCTTACATGGAACAGGATTTCACCATATTTTTCTTATGTGTCATTAATATATTTATATAAGTTAATCATGTCCCCCCTTAGTCGTCTCTTTTCAAGGCTAAATAGGTTTAGTTCTTTTAATCTTTCCTCATAACTTAGATTCTCCATGCCCCTTATTAGCTTTGTTGCTCTTCTTTGCATAATTTCTTACTCCAGGGCATCCTTTCTATGAACTGGAGCCCAGAACTGAACTGATTATTCTAGATGAGGCCTCACTAATGCTTTGTAAAGTGGTAATATTACATCCCTGTCCCGCGAGTCCATGCATCTTTTAATACTCGACAATATCTTACTTGCCTTTGAAGCAGCTGATTGACATTGCATGCTGTTATTTAGTTTATGATTTACAAGTACACCCAGATCCTTCTCAACAAGTGAATCTCCCAGTATAGCTCCCCTAGGACATATGATGCTTGCAGGTTGTTGGTACCCAGATGCATAACTTTACATTTATCTACATTAAACCTCATTTGCCAAGTGGATGTGCAAACACTTTGTTTAAATTCGCTTGCAATTCACAAACATCTTCCATAGACTGAACATTACTACATAGCTTGGTGTCATCTGCAAAAATAGAAATATTAATCCCATCCTCTATGTCATTAACATAAGCTGAATAATAGTGGTCCCAGCACGGAACCCAGGGGTACACCACTTATACCGGGGACCATTCAGAGTAGGAATCATTGACCAGAACTCTCTAGATACGGTCCTTGAGCCAATTCTCAATCCAATTACAAACGATATATTCTAAACCTATAGTCCTTAATTTACCCATCAGACGTCTATGAGGGACAGTGTCAAATACCTTTGCAAAGTCCAAAAACACTGAATCCACAACAGCCCCTCTGTCTGGGCTTCTTCATAAAAACAAATCAGGTTGGTTTGACAGCTTCTGTTCTTAGTAAAACCGTGCTGGCTGTCACTTATAATACTATTTATTGTTACATAATCCTGTATATAGTCCCTCAATAGCCCCTCAAACATTTTCCCCACAATGGATGTTAACCTTACTGGTCTTTAATTACCCGGGCAAGATCTAGAGCCCTTTTTGAAAATAGGCACCACATTTGCCCTGCGCCACAACAGGAGATATCAGTCATTAATTATTTTATCTTTATTCTTGGTGCCCAGGAATATGGGTTGTTGGCAAGCACAATAATAAGGCTTCCACTGTCTTCCACTGATCACTGCTTCCTATATGTTACATACAGCTGAATGGTTCACCACTACTGCTACCTAGTGGTAAGGGTACTGCTTAAATCCTCTGACAGAGGTGGGAATCACTTCTTCTGGCTAGTTGTACTGTTTCCCTATAACAGGCTTTCTCTCTATGTCGGCTTCGTGCCCACCACCAGCTCATTCCTCCCACTCACTAGATCACGCCGATGCAGGCTGCACTCCGTCGTCCTGTGTAAGAGCATCCACGTCATGACACATGGCACACAGAGTGCGCCGACGCTCCCTTGGCTAGGGAGCCTATACTTCCTCACCAATTCCCCGGCGCTGCCAATTTTCGTGCCCCTGCGCCACCACTGATGCCAAGGGAGAAAGGAGCAAAATTTGGTGGTACACAGAGTGTTTTCAGATCTGTAATACAGATCCCTACAGACAGTGTGCTGTACAGTACGCTGTGTTTATTGCTGTGTGCATGAACCCTAAATTCTAAATATAAACAAAAATAGAAACACAAAGTATATTAAAAAGTTGCTTATATTGTTAAAAACATTATTATTGCTTATATAAATATAAGAAAAGATGAAATAAGTTTTGACAACTTGAAATACTATTGTGTGCTTCATTTTTAGTCCAGATATCAGGCACTTTTCTTCTTACATCACCCTATAATATAATTTCACAGCCCTTATTAGTATATTCTTAGTTCTAATAAGTATAGGTTCTAGTCTATTGTGAAATTCCATAGTGTAATGCCATTATGGAAATCTATCCCTTTAGAGGTGGGTTGCTCTAGTAACACAGTAGTTTCATATTTACCTATTAAAACATGTATAGTGTAATAAAAGCTGAAGGTAATATTAGCTGAGGAAATGTTCTTTAGGAATTTTACATATCTTGTCTTCAATGTATTTATACGTTTCCAAGAGGAACAACAGAGGGCCTTTACAACACAGAATTCCAAAAATGATGCTTCAACATTTTTATTTTATGGGGAATACAAGTATTTACTGAACATACATGTCGGAAGAGTGGACGGGTCCTCTTTCAGTTGCAAACTCTCCAAGTATCACATCAGAGTAACAATTACAATGATCAGAATTTAAAACTGCCCTATCATACTACATCAGGAAATATCACAATATATGTGTCTTCCTTTAAAAACATATCATTATCTATGGATCATGTAACATGTAAAATGTTCTCATGCTCATAGCATTTAGAGTTACCTGTTGTTATCTGTTATATCCAGAATCCATCACAGAGATCAAGCATGGTTAATAGTCCACACTATGAATGTAGTTAGAGAAATGAAAAATACTGTATTGCAAAACAAAATTTGGTAGACTATGCCAACAGTGATTTCGGACAACAACCATACTAGGTGCCAAAGAACTAGAAGACATTGGCAGCACAGGTCCTTAGCATTGGTTGGAAGAGTGCCCTATACTCAGTCATTCATGATCATTTACATAGCAAAAGGAAGAAAAATAGGTTAAGTAAATATATTATTTTATTAAACAAGGCGCTAACAGAAAGCAGTAATATAAATAAATTGAAGTAAAGCCATAAAATAAACCGCCATCCATTCTGCTCCCCAAAAACACATTTCTCCTTCTAATCTTAGCTCTCTAACACACAACTATACGCCCCTTAACTTACTTTGTTAAATCTGCTATGGAAAAGATGTGCTGTCTCATTATATCCATTTACAGTGTTGCAGAACTCCAGCTACAAGCGCTTCATTGTATCTCTGAACACCCATATTCATTCATTATTTCCTAAAAGTGAATTGACAGATCCTGCTCTAGAGACTACTGTGGGGCAATTAAATCCATATAAGAAGCCTTCATGTGGCAAATTGGCTTCCTTTTCCTTTTTTAGGACAGTTATATAACATATATAACTAAATGCGTGCACAAGAAAAATGCAGATGGAGTAGAGCTGAGTTTGGCATTTGTTGTTTCAACTGTATTACACTTACATATAAAAAAAATCACAGCAGAAAAACAACAGCGTAAAAAAACATTAACCCCTTAAGGACGCAGCCTTGTTTTGGCCTTAAGGCTCAGAGCCCATTTTTGAAATCGGACATATTTCAATTTATGTGGTAATAACTTCGGAATGCTTAAACTTATCCAAGCGATTCTGAGACTGTTTTCTCATGACACATTGGGCTTTATGTTAGTGGTAAAATTTGTTCGTTATATTCAGTGAAAAATTTAGAAAAAATTGAATTTTTCTGAATTTAAATGCATGTGCTTGTAAAACAGATGGTTATACCACCCAAAATAGTTACTATTTCACATTTCGCATATGTCTACTTTAGATTGCCATCGTTTTTTGAACATTATTTAATTTTTTTTGACGTTACAAGGCTTAGAACATAAACAGCAATTTCTCATATTTTTAAGAAAATTTCAAAAGCCTTTTTTTTAAGGTACCTGTTCAGTTCTGAAGTGGCTTTGAGGGGCCTATGTATTAGAAACCCCCATAAAACACCCCATTTTAGAAACTAGACCCCTCAAAGTATTCAAAACAGCATTTAGAAAGTTTTTTAACCCTTTAGGCATTTCATAGGAACTAAAGCAATGTGGAAGTGAAATGTGCAAATTTAATTTTTCTTGCTGAATTTCAATTTTATTCAATTTTTTTCTGTAACACAGAAGGTTTTACCAGAGAAACACTACTAAATATGTATTGTCCAGATTCTGCAGATTTTAGAAATGTCCCACATGTGGCTCTAGTGTCCTCGTGGCCTCAGAAGCAACGGAGCACCTAGTGCATTTTGAGTCCTTTTTTTTAATTAGAATATATTTTAAGCAGCATGCCAGGTTTGAAGAGGTGTTAAGGTGCCAAAACAGTATGAATCCCCCAAAATTGACCCTATTTTGGAAACTACACCCTCAAGGAATTAATTTATGGTTGTTTTTACCATTTTGACCCCACAGGTTTTACACAGCACGTATTTGAATTGGGCTGTGAAATTAAAAAAATCAAATTTTTTCCAATAAGATGTAGTTTTGGCTCAAAATTTCTTATTTTCACAAGAAATAAAATACCCCATTTTGTTTCCAAATTTGTCCTGAGTGCGGCAATACCTCATTTGTGGTGATAAACTGCCGTTTGCGCCCATGGGAGGGCTCAGAAGGAAAGGACCACCATTTGGCCTACTGGGGATTTTCTGGTGCAGAGTCATGTATGCAAAAGCCCCTGAGGTACCAGTACAGTTAAAACCCCCGAGAAGTGACCCAGTTTCAAAAACTACACCCCTTACAGCATCTAGAGGTGTAGTGAGCATTTTGATCGGAGACATACACCCCATAAACTGTAATGTGGGTTCTCCCGGGTATGGCAATACCCTCAATGTGGCTGTTAACAGCTGCCTGGGCATGCATCAGGGTTCAGAAGGGAAAGACGAGGGGGGATAAACTGTGCTCATCTCGTGGTGGGCACTGCTCATTATCAGTATAATGTAAGAAGCAAAGTATTGCCTAATTTATTTATTTTTTAGGTTCCAGTTCAGTTCTGAAGTTGCTTTGAGGGGCCTATATATTAGAAACCCCTATCAAACACCCCATTTTAGAAACTAGACCCTTCAAAGTATTCACAACAGCATTTAGAAAGTTTATTAACCCTTTAGGTGTTTCACAGGAATTTAGAGCAAAGTAGAGGTGAAATTTACATATTTATTTTTTTTGTCAGAAAATCCTTTTTATTCAATTTTTTTCTGTAAAACAGAAGGTTTTACCAAAGAAACACAACTCAATACTTATTGCCCAGGTTCTCCAGTTTTTAGAAATATCCCACATGTGGCCCTAGTGCACTAATGGACTGAAGCACCGGCCTCCGAAGCAAAGGAGCACCTAGAGTATTTTGATGCCTCCTTTTTATTAGGCCCCATGTCCGGTTTGAAGAGGTCTTGTGGTGCCAAAACAGTGGAAACCCCCTCCAAAGTGACCCTATTTTGGAAACTAGACCCTTTGTGGACTTCATTGTAGTTTTCATGGGGTGCACGCTAAATTTTGATCAGTTTTTATTATATTTTTAAGAGGTGTGGTGACTATGCGAAGTGCAGTGTATTAGAGCTGTCAGCTACACACTGACAGCAAGCATAGTGGATCTTGACTTTGTCAGGACCCACTAGGCTTCCGAAGATGGCTTAGCCGGACGCCATTGTTAGGCGTTCGGTTGCCATAGCCACCATCGCCTCCCGCTATCATGTATCGGGCCGTCGATGGTGGTTTAACCCCTAAGAAGCCGCGATCGCTATTGAACGTGGCTTTTAAGGGGTTAATCAGCGGGGACACAGCGATCGGTCCCCGCTATAGGAGCTGCGGCTACCGCTGTACAAGACAGCAGCTGTCACAGCTCCTGTATGTGGCGGGAAGACGGCCGAAATGGTTACTCCTGTGACGTACTATTAGGTCATAGAGCGCGAGCGATACAGCTACCATGACCTAATAGTACATCAAGGAGCGGGAAGGGGTTAACCATGTTAAATAAAATGTTAACAAAGCAAGTATAATATTTATTTATTCTATCTATCTTTATTTTAAAAAAAAATAGGGATGCCTGATTATTGTAATTTTACTGGCCCGGAATTAATTAGAAGCTTTCCAAAATCGACTGGACCCCAACTAAATGCTAGAGAGAGGGAAAACCCCCCCATCCTCACTAGGACTGTAGCAGTGGCGAGAAGTTGCTTGGAGTGGTGGTCAACCATGGTAAGTTACAATTCGAGACCAATTATTCTTGGATAATAGTCATTTGGGTTATGTGATTTGTTTTAAAAAAAATATTAAAATGTGGCCAAATTGCAGCAGATTTTCTATGCGGATTCGACACTAAAAATCTACCGCAATTTACAGTACTATACATGAGGATGGGGTTTTAAAAACCCCATCTAGACGTAGTAGAAAACAATCTTTTAGGAAATCATGCCACACTGCGGATATACAATGGAGTAAAATCAGTGGCGAATTTACAGCAAAATCCACATGTAACACAAACGCAAATTTTGTCATGGATTCGCCATGGAAAAAGTTAGCTATGTATGGACTTACCCAAACTGTTTGTGAATATTTAACACATCTATACATACGCTGTAGATGGTTCTGATGCAATACAGAATTTAAGGCCCCTTTAGTAATAGTAATTTGTCCAGGTTCTGAGACCGCATTATGTGGCCAGCCCCACCATATATGTGTCTTAGGATGCTGTTATGCTATTCTGAATAATATCAGACATATTGGGACCTGTGTTGCCCGTCATTCAATGATGAGCTTTCTTTTTGTCCTTTTTCTAGCCTTACAGGAAAACATCGAAATTTTTCCTATGACTACATGTTCATCCAGAATGTCCTGTAATCTGACACTTTTTAGGTTTTGTTATTGCTGGATTAAATAAATTTTGCTGTATTTACATATAGAGAAACATGAACATCACTAGCAAGCTTTATGCCTTCCACCATCTGTTATTACAATATCAACTCATTAACTGAAGCACGCGCTGGCAATTACGCCAAGTACGATTCGATACCACTTTGTGATTACATACAGGATTTGAGTTAGTTGACCCAGTTTTGAGATGGTTTATTTGTGCCCTATAAAAGTCTGAACTGGAGCACTCATAACAGTTCTCACATTACATGCCCTAATGATACTAGTCTGCGTAAGACATGAAAACCGCCACAGGTCTCGCAGGATGCCTTTATTTATCTATTTCAACTAGTTCTGGTGTCATTTTTTTTATCTTTTTCCTGTAATAGCCTTATATTTGCTGTGGATGTTCAATTTCAGCTTACACAGCTCTAAGCAATATATTGGAGACTGACAATTTCAGCTATGTGAAGCGCTTTTATTATTCCCAGTATTTGTTTCTACTTTTGAGAAAATTTATAACAGGCTTAATGATGAGTTAGTAGGAATTCTAACATATAGAACATGTTTATTGCTTTTGAAAAGTGAGGCCTCTGATGTTGAGCTCAGCACATTACAACAGTATCATGCAAAGCACAGCACATGTTGTTTTAGTTAACGTGAGCAAGATCACAAAACACATCTCGGAAAATATCAACCGTGTTGATTTTGTAGGGGCTTGCTAATAAATCACTCTGTGTCAATATCAATAGGAAATCACTGACACATTTACAATACATTACAGTGCCCTCTTGATGCATGTAAATGATATCTGTACAAAACTGTGCTGTGTACATGTAAATCTATGTATCTGGGGAGGTAATCATCTTAATAATGTCTAGATTATCCAGGAGCGCTAGGTCATTGGGAAATAAGGACAAGGAAGGTACCAAATTCTATTTATTTTATATGTAAACTTTTTTTTAGACAATTACTACCAGTTTTTGTAAAGGTCCCAACCTTGCTGTTGTTCTCTGTTATCAGCCATTATCACATAATCACGATACAATACTATAAAAGTGAATACAGACATTCGCTTTTATAGTAAAGATGTTTTTATCTGGCATTAGCAGGTAGTGCACTTTACAAGATAACGCCATTCAAACGCCTAAACCATTTGACCCCACATTTGGCATATAGGTACATGGGTGTCCGGGAAGGTTTTCTTAAAAGGTCCCAACCTTGCCGTTGTTCTCTTATCAGCCATTATCACAGGATCACGATCCAATGCTATAAAAGCAAAAGCGAATGTCTGTTTGTCTGTCCTCTACAGACAACCAAACGCCTGAACCATTTGACCCCAAATTTGGCACATAGGTACATCAGGTGTTCGGAAAGGTTTTTGTAAAGGTGCCGATCTTGTTATTGTTCTCTATCAGCCATTATCACATGAACACTATACAATGCTATAAAAGTGAATACAGACATTCACTTTTATGGTATAGATGTTTTTATCTGACAGCAACAGGTAGTGCACTTTACTAGATAATCCTAAATGGGAAGGTACAGCAGCGCGGTTACCAATAGCAACCAAATCAGATTACTACTTTCATTTTCAACGGGGCCTTGGAAAGATGTGAGCTGGAATCTGATGGGCTGCTATGGTCAACTTCCTCATTTTTATTTTACACTAGTTTAGATAAATCATCCCCAATTGCATCTTATTCTCTTTGGGCATATATTAAAGTTTTCTGTCAGAAATCTTGAAGAGGGGCGGCAACTGCCAGTTGATCTTCCTGACTTTAGTGGAATCCTTTGGACCCACTAAGAAGTCTTGAAAAATAAAACCAAGTTCAACAGAGGCTTAAAGCCACTCTGGCCATGAGATTTTGATTTCACGTTTCTAAAGTGTATTACACATGGCTTCTAAGTCAGCCACTACACCTTCAGGATCTAAACTCAGCGAATTTGAAGTCAACTAACCGTTAACTTCAATTTGCAAAATGCCGCCAAAGAGAACTCCTGCAATTGTCAGAAAGTCTCCAATGGCCAGGAGGAAAGCTGCTTCACGAGCTGCAGAGACTCCTCAGCAAACTCTTGCCTGACTGCAAGCTGATCAAATGTGTCATACTGCTGCTTGGGCTGCTGAAACTCCTCAGCAAATTCGGCCCGACTTTCTCAGCAACAGATCAGACAGGTAGCTCTCAGAAGCGCAGACACTCCTGTCCAAACCTAGACCAGAAAGCAAGATGATAGAGCTCATCATGCTGAGTGGGCAAAATGGAAATTCCATTCACTTTCTGTGGTGCCTTAAAGGATGCACCAGGTATGTGCTGCTCTGGAGGACAGATACCACACTTGACAATTCCCCTGTAGCCACTCAAGTCATTACTTACAACAGAAATGTAGCTAGTGGGGGGGCAGGGGGCAGTGGCCCTGGGCCCACTGAGATAGTGGGGCCCAGGGGTGGGCTGGACCGCGATGGCATGTTCCGGTTTTAACACAATCTGTGTTCTTAGTACGCAGATACAGTGTAATCCAATGCTGGAGCAGGGTGTTGTCAGCTAACTATTTAAATTTTCAAGGAAAAAGGCAGCACATCCAAAAATAGGAGTTTATTTACCCACAAATGCAACGTTTCAGTCCAGCAGGCCCTTTCTCAAGCATTGCTTGCTTGAGAAAGGTCCTGCTGGACTGAAATGTCACATTTGTGGGTAAATAAAATTTCTATTTTTGGATGTGCTGCCTTGTTCCTTGAAAATATTTTTTTCCATTTGTGGAACCTTGGATCAGGCAACTGTAAAGGCTTGCACCCATCATATTACATCAAATATTCTCTCCGGTGCTGTGATCATCTTCCTTTCTTCAGCTCCCTGCTTCAGCATTCACTGTGTAATGCCGGGCTTGAAAGGCTTGGCGCAGATAGGTCAATGAAGTGACATAATCATGCCTGTCTGCACCGAGACACACAGAGCACAGACCAGAAGAGCAAAGGAATCCACTCGTCATGGCAACGGGGTTAGGTGAGTATTTATTTTAATATTTATTTTTATTTAGGCATTATAGGGGCATTATACTGGTTATAGGAAGCAGTTATGAGGGCATTATACTGTGTTGGGGCCAACTATGGGGGCATTATGATATGGGGGCATTATATTGTATGGGGCAGCTGTAGGGGCAGAATACTGTATGGGGCAGCTATGGGCCATTAAGCTATATTAGGTAGCTATGGGGCATTATACTTTATAAGGGCAGCTATCAGGGCATTATATGGTATGGGGCAGCTATAGGGGCATTATAATGTATAAGGGCAGCTGAGGGAGCATTATATTGTATGAGAGCACCAATGGGGCATTATACTATGTAGGGGTACTATGTGGGCAGCTTCGGGGGCATTATCCCATATGGGGCAGCTATGGGGGCATTATACTGTATGGGGCAGCTATGGAGGCATAATACTGTATGGGTTAGCTTTGGCCATTATACTGTGTGGGGGCAGCTATAGAGGCATTATTCTGTGTGGGGACAGCTATAGAGGCATTATACTGTGTGGGGGCACTTTAGGGGTATTATACTTTATAGGGGCAGCTATCGGGGCATTATACTGTATGGGACAGCTATGGGGCATTATAATGTATAAGGGCAGCTGAGGGAGCATTATACTGTATAGGAGCAGCAATGGGGAAATATACTGTGTGGGGGCCACTAAGCGAGCATTATACAACGTGGGGGCCACTATGGGGGCATTATACTGTGTGCATGGCACTATAGGGGCACTATTCTCTGTGAGGGCACTATGGGTGCATTATACTGTGTGGGGAGGCACTATACTGTGAATGGAAGTTATGTAAACTGTGTAGCAGTTACGAAACAACATAGCTCACTATGCTACGCTTTTTTCGTAACACCCATTCACTTCTATGGAAGTTTACAGAAACAGAGTACCACAGCAAACTACACTGTTAACGTAAGCCTGACCCCGCCGGATGTGCTTCTGCAGTTGAAAACATGCGTTGGGGAGCCCACTGAGTTGGGGCCTACTCAGATGTGTTTTGCCTCCACCTGTGCTAAACCCCTTTACTACATCTCTGGCTTATAGGCAATAGCCTTAAATAAAGAGATTTTTTTTTAGCAATATCCAAAGTTATAACAACTGCATTCCTAGGAATTCATTTTGAGCAACTAAAGTCAAAGAGAGTGGTTTCATGTCCAAATTGAAGATACAAAGCTAATTCCCACCATGGAAATTTCCCAGCTACCAAGCAGGAAATAATACTTAAATTACGGGAGATGCTACATCAGCATAATCAATATGTTAATCTGTTTAAGGCAGCAATGCAAAAAATGCACTCAGACAATTATAAGGTTGTTATCGGGGCAGATAAACCACCTCTTGGCCAATGGTCCAACCATTAAAGGGGCTATGTGGGGACCGAAAAGTATTAGCAGTGTACTCACTGCAGTGTGTGAGTACACTCGCTAATATACATTCCGGTCCCTCATCGTACTGATTAAGAGATTTGAATAGATCTTTACAGCGCTGGCGGGAGACCAGAAGACTAGTGGCACAGTCTTCCTTCATGACGACACGACTCATCGTCATGTGACCCACCCCACTGTACTCTATGTAATCACTGTAGCAGTAGTACACACACACACAACAACTTTAATGAAGTTGCCATTGTTTCTTGCATGGAAAATTGTATGTTGTCTGCTGTCTGAGTTGGATCAGGTAAAAGTCTTTATCTCTATACACCTGGCAATAAAGCTGCCAATGTTGTTTATCATAGAGAATCTAAGTTATGAGGGACGATTAACCCTTTCAGGACTGAGCACATTTTGGCCTTCAGGACCAGCCCCATTTTTTTAAATCTGACATGTGTCATATGTGGTAATAACTCTGGAATGCTTTTACCTATCCAAGTGATTCTGGGATTGTTTTCTCTCGTGACATATTGTACTTTATGTTAGTGGAAAAATGTTGTCAATAAATTCATTGCTTATTTGTGAAAAACACCAAAATGTAAATAATATTTGCAAAAATTATAATTTTTCTAATTTTAAATGTATCTGCTTGTAAAACAGATAGTAATACCACACAAAATAGTCACTATTTTACATATTCCATATGTCTACTTTATGTTTGATTGTTTTTTGAACATTCTTTTATTTTTCAAGGACGTTACACGGCATAGATCTTTAGCAGCAATTTCAAGGACCAGTCCAGATCTGAAGTGGCTTTGAGGGCCTTATATACTAGCTAGACTCCATAAATCACCCCATTTTAAACACTACACCTCTCAAAGTATTCAAAACAGCATTTAGAAAGTTTCTTAACCCTTTAGGAATTTCACAGGAATTAAAGCAAAGTAGAGGGGAAATTGACCAATTAATTTATTTTTTTTGCCAAAATTAATTTGTAATACATTTTTTACTGTAACACAGAAAGTGTTAGCAGAGAAACGCAACTTAATATTTATTGCCCAGATTCTGCCGTTTTTTGAAATATCTGACATGTGGCCCCAGTGTGCTAATGGACTGAAACACAGGCCTCAGAAGCAAAGGAGCACCTAGAGGATTTTGGAGCGTCCTTTTTTTAGAATATATTTTAGGCACCATGTCAGGTTTGAAGAGGTCTTGTGGTGCCAAAACAGTGGAAACTCACCAAAAGTGACACTGTTTTGGAAACAACACACCTCAATGAGTTTATCTAGAGGTATAGTTAGCATCTTGACTCCACAGGTCTTTTGCTAAATTTATTGGAGTTAGTCTGTGAAACTGAAAGTTTGTAATTTTTACAAGGAATAAAGAATAAAAAGCACCCATAAAACTTGTAAAGCTATTTCTCCCGATTACGGAAATACCCCATATATAGTAATAAACTGCAGTTTGGACCCATGGCAGGACTCAGTAGGAAAGGAGCGCCATTTGGATTTTGGAGCGCAGATTTTGCTGGATTTGTTTTCGGTGCCATGTCGTGTTTGCAATGCCCTGGAGGGACCAAACAGTGGAAACCCCCCAAATGTGACCCCATTTTGGAAACTACACTCCAAGGAATTTTTCTAGTGGTATAGTTAGCGTTTTGACCCCACAGGTTTTTTGCTGAATTTAGTGGAATTAGACCGTGAAAATGAAAATCTACTTTTTTTCTAAAAAAATATAGAAATGTTTAATTTTTACTAAAGGAGAAAAAGCCACAAAATTTGTAAATCAATTTCTCCTGATTACGACAATACCCCGTATGTGGTAATAAACTGCTATTTGCAGAATAGAAGCAGCGCTATTTGGAGCTCAAATTTAGCTGGAATAGTTTTCGGGTGCCATGTCACATTTGCAAAGCCCCTGAGTTACCAAAACAGTGGAAACACCCCAAAAAAACTGACCCCATTTGGGAAACGAAACCCCTTGAGGAATCTATCTAGGGGTATGGTGAGCATTTAGACCCCACAGGTCTTTTGCAGAATTTATTACAATTAGGTTGTGACAATGAATATCAACATTATTTCCACTAAAATGTTGTGTTTTTTTCATTTTCGTTTTTCCCTCCCCACTTCCTAAGAACCATCAAGTTTTTTTTATTTTCCATCAATAGAGTGGTGTGAGGGCTTATCTTTTGCAGGAGGAGTTGTAGTTTCTAGTGACACCATTTAAAGTGCCATTTAATGTACTGGGAAACTGAAAACAAAATTCTTTGCAGGCTGAAATTGTAAACAGCTGTGATTCCGCCATTGTTTTTTGGGTTTAGTTTTTTCGGCTTTCACCGTGCGGTAAAAACGACAACTGTTTTTTTCTGAGACTTAATACGATTAAGGTGATACCAAATATATACAGGTTTTTTTAAAATATTTTACTACTTTTACAAAGTGAAAACTATTTGTTAAAAAAACCAAACGTTTTGTTTCACCACAATCCGAGAGCCGGAACTTTTTTTGTTTTTGGTCGAGTGGTGTGAGGGCTTATTTTTTGCGGGACGAGCTGTAGTTTTTACTGGTACAATTTTTTCGTACATACAACTTTTTGATCAAAAAACAGTGATTTGGGCATTTCTTTACATCTCTTTACATCTTTATATTTCATCTTTTCAATTCTTTATCTTTTACGGCGTTCACCGTGCGAGTTAAGTAATGGTATATTGTAATTTTTTACATTACTTTAGGGGAAAAATGGGAAAGTTTTTTTTTGGGGACTTTAAATATATTATATATTTTTTTCACTAATAACTTTATTTACTTTTATTTTTTTACACATTTTATTAGTCCCCCTAGGGGACTTAACCCAGCGATCATTAGATCGCTGGTACAATACACTGCAATACTAATTTATTGCAGTATAATGTCATTTTTACAGGCTCCTGTAACAACGCGATCGTTAGTCCCGTGTGTCAGCTGTAATACACAGCTGACACCTGCAGCATATGGAGCGGGCTCAGCACGTGAGCCCGCTCCATATATAACCCCCGCACCACAACATGCCATTAAGTCATGGTGCGCGAAGGGGTTAATGCGCAGCGGATGGTGCAAAGTGAAAATTAAAAAATTTCCACTGATATGCCATTTTAGTGCACAATATGTTGTGCCCAGTTTGTGCCACTGAAGACAAGTGCCTCATTCAATGTTGAGCGGGTCCTTCCAGATATAAAATATCATATATGTGGACGTAAGCTGGTGTTTGGCTACACTGTAGGGCTCAGAAGGGAGGGAGTGCCATTTGGCTTTTGTAGCGCAGATTTGCTTGGTAGTAGTTTTGCTTGGAGTACATCAGGGTATACATAAGCTGTGCGGAGTACATCAGGGTATACGTAAACTGTGCGGAGTACATCAGGATATATATAAGCTGTGCGGCGTACATCCAAGAATATGTAAGTTGTGCGGAGTACATCCGGGTATATGTAAGTTGTGTGGAGTACATCAGGGTATATGTAATATGTGAGGAGTACATCAGGGTATATGTAATGTGTGAGGCGTACATCAGGGTATATGTAAGCTGTGCGGAGTACATCAGGGTATATGTAAGCTGTGCGGAGTACATCAGGGTATATGTAAGCTGTGCGGAGTACATCAGGGTATATGTAAGCTGTGCAGAGTACATCAGGGCATAATAAGAGGGTATAATAATGTAGTAAATAAATAATAATTCATAGATATGTGGCCAGTGTCGCACTGATAAATGGTGCCCGATCTTATCCGCTTTTGGACACTGCACAATTTCTGTCGCTATATTCTGAGAGCCAGAACTTTTCTATTTTTTCTCCACCGGAGCTGTGTAAGGGTTTATTTGTTGCGGGATAATCTTTTGTTTTCATTGGTACAATTTTGGGGTACATGCGATTTTTTGATCACTTTTTATTAAATTATTTGGCAAGCAAGGTGACAAAAAAACGAATTCTGCCAATGTTTTTTCTCCTTTTTTTCTTTCACGTCGATCACTGTGCGCTATAAATAACATTGAACTTTTTTCTGCGGGTCTATACTACTACGGCGATACCATACGTATATAGTGTTTTTTATGTTTTGCGGCGTTTGCGCAATAAAATCACTTTTCTATAAAATAATTTATTTTCTGTCCCCATATTCTTAGAGCCATAACTTTTTTATTTTTCTGTCAAAAAAGCTGGACTTGTTTTTTGTGGAACAGGTTGTAGTTTTATTGGTTCTGTTTTGGGGTACATGCGACTTTTTGATCATTTTTTATTCTATAGTTTGGGAGGGGTGGTGACCAAAAAATAGTGACTCTGGCATTGTTTTTTTTTTTTTGCAGTGTTCACCTTGCGGGAAATATAATATTAGAGTTTTATAGTTTGGGTTGTTACGAATGCGGTGATACCAAATATGTGTACTTTTTTAACGGTTTAATTTTTTTCCTATAATAAAAGGCTTATTATAGGAAATAAAGCATTTTATGTTTCTGTAACTTATTTTTACACTTTTATAGAAAATTTTTATTACTTTTCACTTGAAGACTTGCAGCACTGATGGCTGCTATAATACATTACACTACCTAGGTAGTGTAACGTATTATAAACTGTCAGTGTGTCGCCGAGAGTCACACTGACAGAAAGCCTATGAGGATCGGCCTCCGGCTGGTCCTCATAGTCTTCCGTGCATGGCAGACCCGGCGGTAGTTGTATGGCCTTCGGTTTTGCCATGACACCAATGTCAGCACCCGCAATCGGTCCCTGGGAAAGTTTGCTGCAGCAACAAACTTTCCCAGCGATCACATGATCGGGAACTGAACTAATCAGGTTCCGATCATGTCTCCGGGACCAGTGGCCGGTGTTAACAGCGCGATCCGGGTGTGAGCACTACTCTGAGAGACCAGATCGCGTTGCTAACACTCTCTCTGCCTTTTCTCTCCTCCGAACTCACACTGACAGGAGGCAGGGGGAGAGAGAAAGTTATAACCATCAAGTGCCGGGAAAGTTTGTTACTACAACAAACTTTCCCTGTGGTCGCTATGATTGGCTATCATAGCGATCGCATGATTGGGACCTCAACCAATCAGGCCCTGATGAGAGCACACGGACCAGAGGCTGATAGCAACAGCCCGTTCCGGGTGTTTGACGCACTCTGGGGGACCCGATCGCCGACTTTAAGAGGAACATAAATTAACGTCGGCGCTGCACAAAGCCCAGCAAGCGTTAATGTTAATTTACCGTCGGCGGTCGGGAAGCGGTTAAAATAATTAAACCTATTTAGCCCTGAAAAGAGACGATTCAGGGGAGACATGATTAACTTATATAAATATATGAATGACACATACAAAAAATATAGTAAAAACCTGTTCCATGTAAAGACCCCCTGGAGAAAAAAAGCAGGGGCGTAGCTAGAGGGGGCAGGCGGGGCTTTCCCCCGGGCGCAACTACAAGGGAAGGAAGGCGGGGCGCCGACCAGGGAAGTGGAGGCATGTGCCCTCCGGACCTGTACCTCCATAGACATTTAGTGCCATGGGCAGCGCATGGGACAGGAGCGGGAGCTGTGTAATGTAATGCACGATGTTCTCCTGCACAGGCAGAGCGTGTGTGCTACGGGCGGCTGCATGTGACATCATATAATGCAGCCGGCCATACACTCTGCCTGTGGGGTGAACACCATTGAAGTGTTCAGCCCCAGCTAGCAGACAGGCAGGGAGGATGGAGGAAGAGAGGGCTGGGGAGGAACGGTCTTACACACAGCTCTCCTCCTGTCTGTAACATGAAGATCCCTCCATGGAGCTCCGGACTGATGAGTACAAGTGTGTGTGTGTGTGTGTGTGTGTTTATAAATCGTTTTTGTGTGGGAGGGGGGATTTAACTGTAAATATTGTGTGTGGGGTGAGGGGATTCTGTATAAATTGTTTTAAGTGGGGAGGAAGGATTTGACTGTATGCCTTATGCACACTTCCGTCGGCCGTTGTACTGCCGCTAATGACCGTTCCGTGAGTCACAGACCTCACACGGATGGCTTTCGTGTGCAGTCCGTTGTTTCATAGACCAAATCAAAGCAAAGGTCAAAACGGGCAGGAGTAGGACCTGCCCTATTTTTGAGGGAACGGCGGCAAGCTTCCGTTAAAACAACGGAAGTGTGCATGGACCCATTGAAATGAATGTGTCTGGGTGCTATCCGTTCAAACAACGGATAGCACCCTGATGAAAAAAATTTAAGTGGGCATGAGGCCTAAGGCCTCAAGCACACATCCGTTGCCATTTATACGGCTGCATATCACGGATCCGCATAACAAGGACCGCACATAGAACTATACTGCTTGTAAAATGTACAAATGGCTTTATGCTTCAGTTACATTAAAATAAAAGTGAAAAAAAAAGTTACACCTCATTGATTGTTTGAGAAAGCAAACACGGTGAGTGGGAAGGAGATGTTGGGAAAGAGTTGGGGGGGGGGGCGCCAAGCTGAATCTTTGCCCCGTGTGCAGGAGAGCCTAGCTGCGCCTCTGAAAAAAGGTTCGATATCCAGAGGCGACAAGCCTTCTTTATTGCGAGAACTGTGAATCTGTGGAACAGTCTACCGCAGGAGCTGGTCACAGCAGGGACAGTAGATGGCTTTAAAAAGACGCTAATTTCCTAGAATGAAAAAATATCAGCCCCTATTCCAATGTGCAGAATTTTAGTTTCATCCATTCCCTTTTTCCCATCCCTTGGTTGAACGTGATGGACATGTGTCTTTCTTCAACCGTACTAACTATGTAACTATGTAACAGGCTCTGTCATAGAATCATTTGCCTCCATCTCCTTCTAGTTTAGCTGTTAGGTATTTAGGAGGTTAAAAATTAAATAAACAATGTGTAACTGCTGGGGTATGTAGGGCTACTAGCAATTTCCCAGTAAACAAAATCTAGGGCATTGATTGGCCTCCTGGGCACCCTTGAAACAAATACAATGAACACACAGACAGACTGATGCTTTATTCCCGGACTGCGCCGGGTACTTTTTCTAGTATTAGATATTTATGGCATATACTGTGGATATGTCATAAATGTCTCTAACCCTTTTAAATATGTTCACCATTGACTTATTTTCTCCATTTAAATATTTTTTGGACAGAAACCAGTATTTTATCCAGTTCAAATATGTCATATATTCATTCAGAAAAATAAAAAGGGGTTTAACACTGCAAGAAATCCATTCCAAAGATCAGAATCCCAATTTCAGGAGCATTTAGATAGAGACATATAATTGCCCTTCTTATCCATGTACCCTGTTTAGTAGATAAACAGATCAGTAAAATATCCTTCATGGTGCAATTTTTCTCTATAGACGACAGTACAATAAGTATTAATTGTGACATAATTTTTAATGCTCACTGTCCATAATCGAAAAGTGATTGTGTGGGCTGATAAATCTTTAGAAATAATTTCCAGTAGAGCATTCTATTCTTTTTGCCATTCTTCTTCCACATCTAATTAATGTGTTGAGTGTGCGCCAGAGCACGTCTTCTTCAGGTCTACTGATGGACCAAACCCTTCCTGCCTGCTGTTCCAGAATAAAGTTTAATTAGATCACATTTACACTTACAAAAGTCACACATTAGAAATGAATTACACAGTGGTGAGTACTGTGCAGCATATCAATGTAGCAACTGTTTTGGACATAGTGGTATGTTGGCATAGTTGGCATAGCTGTATGCATGTGCCTCTTAAAAAGATCATATTTTGCTTTAACAATGATTAATCTGTAAGGGTGATTGACCCCTAAATATTACTGTTCCTGCCAGGGAACAATGCAGGGACATTGGCCGGTACTTAGCTCGGGAGTTCGGCTCCCGAGCGGAGGAGCGTCGCAACGGCTACTAATGCCAGGTGCCATGAATTGTACGTACCTGCGCCGGGAGACAAATGAAGTCCCGGGGATGCCGATACGTGTGCCGGAAGATGAGAACCGGAAGTGACGCAGAGGGGGCGGAGAAAAGCAACGCGGGAAGAGAGAGAACCGGAAGAGAAGAGTGGGAGAAGCAGCAGCGTGATGAATGTGAGAAGTGAGCGGCAAGAGGGGGAAGAGACCGGTGTCCTAGGACCGACAAAGAAAGGGTCCACGGCTCAGGACGATCTGAGGACCGCAAGGAGACAAGGTGCAGTACTGGAGGACCGGACAGGAGCAGAAGGTGTCACCCGCAGCAGCTACAGGTACCGGACATTGCCAGTAAACACCCTGACAGAGAATCCTAGGTCCACAGAGCCAGTACTGTAGACAGTGACCCTCTGAATAAAGTGACGTCCCTTGCCATCCTGTTCACAGTACCCATAGTATACCAGTCCTGGAAGAAATAGATGGTATAGTCTAGATATAGGCCCAAGTGTAGTCTCACTACCTCACCACTAGTGCCGGTGTCCCTGCGTTTACCCAAGAGTCTATGCCTTCTGTAATCACAGCCCTGTAAGAAATGCTTTGAACTGTTATTTGTGAATATTGTTGGACCTAGGAGCAAACAGAAGGAATGGTTGGGTTGATGGAAGCTTATTGGACTATTAACCAGACTTTGTATGAGCATTAGTCGTCAACCTTATCTGTTCAGCTGCGTCCTAGGCGTGTCCAACAATTGGGCTGCCGTCTGAGGCAAGAGAGGGCTTGTCATGAAAGGTAGCGGATAGCCCCGCAAGGATCCGTGGTGGTGCCAGTGGGTAGTCCACTGATTACCACGACGCGACCCCTGGGCCAAGAGTGTGACTCTTACCTGAGGTTATGCTGACAGTAGGGGGTAGCTCCCACCGTGACTGACAGCGGCGTGCTCGCTACCAAGCTTGGCAATGTGGGGTTCAGGCACGACCTCACTCAGGGGGATTTCCAGCGGGTTCAAAGTCCCCAATATCAGAATTCCTGTCTGCTCCGCAGGAGAGAATATCCTGTTATGTATTCATTACAGTAAAAAGTTGAACCAAGAAGTTATGTCTCATCCTTTGTGCCACGGACAGCGGTAGTCCATCCTACAAGTCACTATGTCATTTAACAATGCCCTCATTCCTCAATCACTTGAAATACTCACTGTGTCCAACCCAACTTGTTAAGAACCCAGATTTCTCTGTAAGTATCACATAGAAAGGCATGCACAGAGCATTTATCTTTGCCAACCCAAATATGAGTTAAAATGTGTTTTTGTATAATGACGTGTCATGAATTTCTAGACTATAAACTGCTGCCTATGATCTTGACTTTGCAATTACTTAAATTCTATGTTAAAATTGTTGATGAGCAGAGGTGTAATACAAAATCTGTAACTGGGCCCCATACCTACCATGTGTCATTTATAATACTGATGCCTCCTTATGTGGCAGAGGTGCCCTTGTGCCCTTGCCAAGATACTACTACTACATCTACGGCCCTTTAGTTAGGTCCCTGATGATGAGTATCTAGCAGACTCTCCTTCAGGGTCCCCCGGAATCCCCTCAGGTTGCCACATCAGGTCCTGACACACAAGGTCTGTGCTGCTGCGCATAGAAGGTCCTCATATCAGGCGTTGTACTGTATATGACGCAGCAAACAATGTCCATAAAGTGTACGGAATCGCATATAACGTCTTGACGCACCCTGGCATAAGGACTGTCTATGTACTGCAGCAGAGAACTTGGGTGTCAGGGCTTGATGTCCAGGATATTGTGTGCTGCATCATTTATATTGTCCTGAAGCTGTTTAGCGTCAGGACCTTATATATGTGGCGGCACAGACCTTGTGGGCTGGGGCCTGATGTGGCAGCCTGGGGGGATCTGGGGCGGCAAGAAAAGAAGAGAGATGAGTAAATGTTTTTTCCTTTTTTTTTGTCCAGTCTGAGGAGGTCCAATGGGGGGAAGGGAGCATGGGGCCCTCCATGGGGCATAGTACAGGTCCAGGCTCTATCTAGTTATGCCCTGAGTTTTTCCTGGTCCTATTTTGAGCACTTCCACTGCAATTTAGTAAATTGTGTTAGCAAATTGGTATGTGGCGCGGTTAGCAGTGTTAAGGGGGCAATTGTCATTGTTCTAAATGTTGGACTATTTAAAGAGGACTGGTCAGATACTACCTCCCAGACTTCTGGAGCTTCTCTGTTTTGTTGTTGTGGGCCTCAGGAGTAATCTTTCTTTTTACAACATGTTACATTTAATACAACTTTATATGATGTTGAATGTGTCAAATAGTCTACATATCATAAAGGCAGCAAAAGCAGCTTCTTTGAAACCCATGGAGTGTGGATTCCTAAAAGGTATCCCATCCTTATTAACCTGAAAAGGGCTCACTTTCTGCTTAATAGAAAATAGGGTTAATAAAATGCAGCCTGAAAGTCGAAAGAGCTTTCTCCCATACAAGTTTTTGGGTTGGAGGGTGAACAAGCACCGGAATATGATTAGCAGCATAATATTGTGAACCAACAACAGGATGGGGCTTCATATTGCTCTTGCAATAAGAATTATTCTATTCTATGACCCCCCCTCCTTTACGGAACCTCTTTAAGCATGAAAATATACCACCCTTGTCTGTTTATTGGTTCATATTGCTACTTGTATATAGTATGTGACTTTAGGGACACCTGGTCTTGATACACATTATTTTTAATATCGCTGAGCAATGCATTTCAGAATGTTTACTTTATTTGAACGATGTAAAAAGTGATGGTTATTTAATGATCAGTGAAGATTCATGTACAGTATATAAGACTGGAAGCAGCTGCATGCATGGAGCAGTCCTTGTTACAGGCTGTGCTCTGTTGCCCTCCATGGTGTTACTGAGTTTAGAATAACAATGATATATCACAGCAGACGTGCAGTACGATGGTGCTGTCAGTCTCATTTAGTTACGTTCCTGCACCGGTTAGTTTTGCATAGTAAGGTCAGAAGATATTAAACCTAATTGAGGCATTCAACTGCCTCCTCATTCCTCCAAGGAGCTTGTTGAAAATGCTTCGTTACCTGCCTGATGAGGCTCCTGTGCTAGGAGCAATATGCCAATGGCACTAAGAAGTAATAGTTATCTCATTCACCCAAGCCAGAGCCGTGGCAGGAGAGATAATAGGGTTTGCAGCTAATTGAAGAAGATGAAGGGCTATGTCCCAGCAGAGCTAAAGATGAAAGAGGACAGGACGGTCTTAATAAAGATGTTTATATAGGGCGACCGATTTCATACAAGGCCAGCGAATTTCAGGAACTAAGAAAGCATCTTTTATAGTTAAATGAGAAAGTAAAGCATGATTGCTGGTGAGAAAATGATTGTAAGAATTAGTTTTGCCGTTCATTCAATATAAAACAAGGTAACGGTATCTTTAGACATAATTCATTCAAATCAATTTCTTGGAAATACTAAGAAAAATGACAGCATTCCTATGAAAATGTTAACACAAGCAGCTTAGATTTATTTCCACTTTTCCACATTTCCTGGGATTAAAAAACATGAATCATAAACTATAGTACATGGATATTGTCTTTAATATATTGGATAATGGACCCCTACAGTATATTAGAAACCACCAGAAAGTTTTATAGCCTTATAGTAGTCAATTATAAGGGTCACTGACCTCTGAGGTGACTTCTAATAGTTGGGGAACATTATTTCTTATAATACATGCTACAGAATGTCTTTCTCAAGAGTAAGGGGGAAATTCTTTTCACCATTGATTGATCAAAAACTCCTTTATACTTTCAAAAAGAAAGTCTATATTATCTGAGTTTTGTCTTATGTCGTTTTGCAGTAGCTGAGACACCCAATGGCGGATCATCATTGGGCATTTTGGGCAGCCGCCCAGGTCCCAAGGCTCCCGGGGGGCCCTTGGCGCCCCAAGCACTATGCGTTTTTGCCACGATTTTGCTGCGAATCTCGGCAAAACCGCAACAAAACGGCATTGTGTATGTCCTGTAAAGGGCCTACAGACATAATGGTCACATGACCTTATATCTGCAGCTCATGTTACTGATTAGAGACCTGCTGGTCACATGACTGCAGATCCTAGAAAGGCACAAGAAAGAAGACAGTGAGGTTAGCTGCGAGGTAAGTATAAGGGGATAATGGATTTGTTTAAGGGGTCTGGGGTCTATGTTTAGGGGGTCTGTATTTAGGGGTCTGCATTTAGGTGGTCTGGGGTCTGTATTTAGGTGGTCTGGGGTCTGTATTTAGGGGGTCTGGTCTGGGGTCTGTATTAGTTTAAGGGGTCTGTATTTAGGGGGTCTGTATTAGTCTAAGGCATCTGTATTTAGGGGGTCTGGGGTCTGTATTTAGAAGGTCTGTGGTCTGTATTTAGGGGGTATATATTTGGATGGTCTGTATTAGTTTAGTGGGTCTGGTCTGGGGTCTGTATTTAGGAGGTCTGGGGTCTGTATTAGTTTAAGGGGTCTGTATTTATGGGGTCTGGGTTCTGCGTTAGTTTAGAGAGTCAGGTATGGGGTCTGTATTAGTTTATCTGGTCTGGTCTGGTTTAATGTGTCTGGGGTCTGTATTTAGGGGGTCTGGGGTTCTGTATTAGTTTAAAAGAAGGGTGTCGCGAAAAAAACAAAATTTAGATAAATTTGCTTTTAGTGTTTCATTAAAAAAAAAATTTTTATTTGTGTGTTTGTGTTTTACTTTTTTTTTTTTTTTTTTAACTTTTTCTTCGCTATGGGGGCTGCCATTTTTTTTCATCTCTGTATGTGTCGAATAACGACACACACAGAGATGGAATACGGCACATACATCCCCATAGAGAATGCGAACAGGAGACGTTCCATTCACTATGGTGTACGCTGTCTGTGTGGGAACGGCGCATGCGCCGCTCCCACACAGTCTAAATGGAAGGTCTTCGGCCGAGCGACATCCGGCGCCATTTTCTTGTGGACCGGAAGCTGCGGCCGGACAGGGAGCAGGAGCGGAGGGAGCAGATGGAGCGTACGGAGCGGAGGGAGCGGCGGCGGCAGGAGCAGGTAAGTTATGTCTATGTATGTTCGTGTTTTTGTAACGACGGGGGTAGGGAAACGAACAAGTGAGCCCTAATCTACCCGCCACTCTGTCCCTGCCTACTTGCAACGACCCGCCCTAGGCGACGGGGTACAACTGGGCGGCGGTCCCTACGCTCAGTAAGTGCACGAGACAAACATACAAGGGAATACAAAGCAAAGGGAAAGGGGCAGTTGCCCACGGCAACACCGTGAGCAACAGAGTGGTGAACGAGCCAAGTCAAACCAGGAGAGCACGAGGTACCAAACGCAGAGCAGAAGAGTAGTCAGCAAGCCAGGGTCAGTATGGAGCAGGATTAAATAGTTAGGAGCTGTAGCTGGGCCAGGAAACCACACGGAAAGAATCACAAGCAAGGAGGAACAGGAAAGGCAGGTATAAATAGACAGAGGGCGGGAGCTAGCTCCGTCTGGCCAGGCTGCGATAGGCTCTCCCACTCCTAAGCCTGCCATCCTGAGTGGTGGAAGACGGAGTCAGTCTCAGAGACGAAGATTCAGGTGTAGACTGATTACCTATGGGAGTTAACCCCGAAGCTGTGCCAGGCAGATCCTTTACAGTACCCCCCCTTTTATGAGGGGCCACCGGACCCTTTCTAAGTGGACCTGGTTTACTGGGGAAACGAAGGTGGAACTTCCTGTCCAATACCCCAGCGTGAACATCCCGGGCGGGCACCCAAGTCCTCTCCTCAAGCCCGTATCCTCTCCAATGGACCAGGAACTGGAGGGAGCCTTGGACCATCTTGCTGTCCACACTCTTGGCCACCTCGAATTCCACCCCCTCAGGGGTGAGAACGGGAACAGGAGGTTTCCTCAAGGGAGCCAAGGACGGGGAGCAGAGTTTAAGGAGGGAGGCATGAAACACGTCGTGTATACGAAAAGATGGGGGTAACTCCAGCCGGAAGGAGACAGGATTGAGGACCTCAATGACCTTATACGGCCCAATAAACCGGGGAGCAAACTTCTTGGACGGGACCTTAAGACGCAAGTTCCTAGATGATAACCACACCAGATCCCCGACCATAAACAAGGGGTTAGCAGAACGTTTTCTATCAGCCTGAGTTTTTTGTACGCTCTGGGACGCCTCTAGGTTCTTCTGAACCTGGGCCCAGACTGTGCACAGTTCCCGATGAACGACCTCTACCTCAGGATTGTTGGAACTACCAGGTGAAACGGAGGAGAACCGTGGATTAAACCCAAAATTAGAGAAAAAGGGGGAGACCCCTGACGAGTTGCTGACCCGGTTATTAAGGGAAAATTCAGCGAGGGGAATGAATGAGACCCAATCATATTGACAGTCAGAGATAAAACACCTTAAATATTGTTCTAGAGATTGATTAGTCCTCTCAGTTTGGCCATTGGTTTCAGGATGGAAGGCAGAGGAGAAGGACAGATCAATCTCCAACTTCTTACAGAAGGCTCTCCAAAACAAAGAAACAAATTGTACCCCTCTGTCCGAAACAATATTGACAGGGTCCCCATGGAGATGCAGGATGTGTTTGACAAACAAGGTAGCTAACGTCTTGGCGTTGGGTAGTTTCTTGAGGGGCACAAAGTGGCACATCTTACTGAAGCGGTCTACTACCACCCACACCACCGACTTGCCTTGGGATGGAGGCAAATCGGTGATAAAATCCATGGAGATATGTGTCCAAGGTCTCTGGGGAATGGGCAACGAACGTAGTAAGCCCGCTGGTCGGGACCTGGGAGTCGTGGACCTAGCACAAACCTCACAAGAGGCGACGTAGGCCTTAACGTCTTTAGGCAACCCAGGCCACCAATAGTTTCTGGCAATGAGGTGTTTGGTACCCAGGATGCCTGGATGACCAGATAGTGCGGAGTCATGATTTTCCCTAAGTACCCTTAGCCGGTATTGCAGGGGGACAAACAGCTTGTCCTCAGGAAGGTTCCCGGGAGCTGAACCTTGATCAGCCGCAATTTCAGAGACTAAATCAGAATCAATAGAAGAAATGATTATACCGGGAGGCAAAATACAAGCAGGATCTTCCTCCGAAGGAGGGCTGACCATGAAGCTACGCGACAGTGCATCGGCCTTAATATTTTTAGACCCAGCCCTATAGGTAACCAAAAAGTTGAATCTGGTAAAAAATAGCGCCCATCGAGCTTGTCTCGGGTTTAGCCTCCGGGCAGATTCTAGGAAAACCAGATTCTTGTGGTCGGTAAGGACCGTTACCTGGTACATAGCCCCCTCCAGGAAGTGGCGCCACTCTTCAAATGCCCATTTAATGGCTAAGAGTTTGCGGTTGCCAATATCATAGTTACCCTCAGTGGGCGAAAACTTCCTGGAGAAGTAGGCACAGGGGCGGAGATGGGTGAGGGACCTGGTACCCTGGGACAAGACAGCCCCCACTCCCACCTCGGATGCGTCAACTTCCACGATAAATGGCTCCATTTGGTTGGGCTGAACCAGCACCGGGGCCGAGATAAAGCACTTCTTAAGGACCTCAAAAGCCTGGACAGCCTCAGGAGGCCAGTGGAGGAGATCAGCACCTTTGCAAGTGAGGTCCGTAAGAGGCTTAGCGATGACCGAGAAGTTAGCAATAAATCTCCTGTAATAATTAGCGAACCCCAAAAAACTGTGTAACGCCTTCAGGGAGGCAGGTTGGACCCATTCCGCCACAGCCTGAACCTTGGTGGGGACCATGCGGAATTTATGAGGAGTGAGGATTTGACCCAAAAATGGTATCTCCTGTACCCCAAACACACATTTTTCGGTTTTTGCAAACGGTTTGTTTTCCCGAAGGACCTGGAGCACCTTCCTGACATGCTCAATGTGGGAGGACCAGTCCTTGGAAAACACCAGTATGTCATCAAAGTACACTACAAGAAATATCCCCAGGTAATCTCTCAAAATCTCATTTATGAAATTCAGGAAGACCGCCGGAGCATTACACAACCCAAAAAGGCATGACGAGGTATTCGAAATGACCTTCGGGCGTGTTAAACGCAGTCTTCCACTCATCCCCCTCTTTGATGCGGATAAGGTTATACGCCCCCCGTAGATCAAACTTAGAGAACCATTGGGCCCCCTGAACCTGATTAAAGAGATCAGGAATCAAAGGAAGGGGATACTGGTTCCTTACAGTGACCTTATTCAGGTTACGGTAGTCAATGCATGGCCTAAGACCACCATCCTTCTTCCCTATGAAGAAGAAGCCATCACCTACCGGAGAAGTAGAGGGGCGAATGTAACCCTTGGCCAGGCATTCCTGGATATACTCTCTCATGGCTTCACTTTCGGGACAAGAAAGTTAAATATCCTACCCTTAGGAAGCTTAGCTCCTGGTACCAATTCGATAGCGCAATCGTATTCTCTATGAGGAGGTAACACTTCGGAGGCCTCCTTAGAGAAAACATCAGTGAAGTCCTGAACAAACGCAGGTAGCGTGTTCACCTCCTCAGGGGGAGAAATAGAATTAACAGAAAAACATGACTTCATTACCCCATTTGGTAAGCTCCCCAGTATTCCAGTCAAACGTGGGATTATGCAACTGCAACCAGGTAAGGCCTAAAACCAAATTGGACGATAATCCCTGCATCAACAGTACAGAGCACTGCTCCAAATGCATGGAGCCAACAAGGAGTTCAAAAACAGGGGTATGCTGTGTAAAATAACCATTAGCAAGAGGAGTGGAGTCGATACCCACTACCGGGACAGGTTTAGGCAAATCAATCAAAGGCATAGCAAGAGACATTCCACAGACATGATATTAACAGAGGACCCTGAATCCACGAAGGCACTGCCGGTAGCAGACCTACCACCAAAAGAGACCTGAAAGGGAAGCAAGATCTTATTACATTTCATATTTACGGGAAATACCTGTGCGCCCAAGTGACCTCCCCGATGATCACTTAGGCGCGGAAGTTCTCCGGCTGCATTCTTACGCTTAGGACAGTTGTTCACTTGATGCTTGTCATCCCCACAGTAGAAGCAGAGACCATTCTTCCTGCGGAAATCTCTACGTTGTTGGGGGGACACGAAGGCCCCGAGTTGCATAGGTACCTCTGAGTCTTCCGGGGAGGAACGAAGCAACGGAACCTCGGGAGGCATCATGGGGGAGTCGGAGGAGAAAACACATAAACGTTCACGTTGTCGTTCCCTGAGACGTCGGTCAAGTCGTACCGCTAAAGCCATAACCTGGTCTAGGGAGTCAGAAGAGGGATAGCTAACTAGCAGGTCTTTCAGGGCATTCGACAGACCCAACCTAAACTGGCACCTTAAGGCAGGGTCATTCCACCGAGAAGCTACGCACCACTTCCTAAAGTCAGAACAATACTCCTCAACAGGTCTCTTACCCTGACGTAAGGTCACCAGCTGACTCTCGGCAAAGGCAGTCCTGTCAGTTTCGTCATAAATGAGTCCGAGAGCAGAAAAGAAACGATCAACGGAGGAAAGTTCAGGGGCGTCAGGAGCCAAGGAGAAGGCCCACTCTTGGGGCCCTTCCTGGAGCGGGGACATAATTATACCCACCCGCTGGTTCTCAGAACCTGAGGAATGAGGCTTTAAGCGAAAGTAAAGCCTACAACTCTCCCGAAAGGAGAAAAAAAGCCCTCCGGTCCCCTGAGAACCGGTCGGGCAACTTGAGGTGGGGTTCAGGAGGTGAGGTGAGGGGAACTACCAAGGTAGCATCAGGCTGGTTGACCCTCTGAGCCAGGGCCTGGACCTGTAGGGAGAGACCCTGCATTTGCTGAGCCAGGGTCTCAAGGGGGTCCATAGTGGTGTCAGGGACCAGGGTAGACTAGGTATGGGCTTGTGATTATGTAACGACGGGGGTAGGGAAACGAACAAGTGAGCCCTAATCTACCCGCCACTCTGTCCCTGCCTACTTGCAACGACCCGCCCTAGGCGACGGGGTACAACTGGGCGGCGGTCCCTACGCTCAGTAAGTGCACGAGACAAACATACAAGGGAATACAAAGCAAAGGGAAAGGGGCAGTTGCCCACGGCAACACCTTGAGCAACAGAGTGGTGAACGAGCCAAGTCAAACAAGGAGAGCACGAGGTACCAAACGCAGAGCAGAAGAATAGTCAGCAAGCCAGGGTCAGTATGGAGCAGGATTAAATAGTTAGGAGCTGTAGCTGGGCCAGGAAACCACACGGAAAGAATCACAAGCAAGGAGGAACAGGAAAGGCAGGTATAAATAGACAGAGGGCGGGAGCTAGCTCCGTCTGGCCAGGCTGCGATAGGCTCTCCCACTCCTAAGCCTGCCATCCTGAGTGGTGGAAGATGGAGTCAGTCTCAGAGACGTAGATTCAGGTGTAGACTGATTACCTATGGGAGTTAACCCCGAAGCTGTGCCTGGCAGATCCTTTACAGTTTTAGTGTATGATTACCACTGTATGTAAGCCTACTACCTGTGTATTCACTCACAAAATGGCGGCACACAGTGTAGGAGGCTTGAACATTCAATCCCCTCCTTTCTCCTGGCACTAGCCAGGATAAGGGAGGGGGGAATCTGTGAACATTCAATCCCCTCCTTTCTCCTGGCACTAGTCAGAATAAGGGAGGGGGGATTCTGTGAGCTCACTAGAGCGTGTGTGTTTACACCAAATTTGCAGCATAAAGCAATGTGGTTGCTTTACCACATGCCAATGCTGCAATTTTGGGAATTGCTCCCTCTAGTGACCAGCACAGGGAAATGTTATAAATTAGATTAAAATTTATAATATTTTCTGACTTGTGAAACAAGTAAAAAAAAATTATAACTATGTCTAATCATGTATACACTAACTGTTTAACAAAAAAAAAAAAAAATGTCTAGCGACACATTCCCTTTAAGGAGCATGGGGTCTGTATTTAGGGGGTCTGGTCTGGGGGTCTGTTATTTTAAGGGGTCTGTATTTAGGGGATCTGGGGTTCTGTATTAGTTTAAGGGGGCCTGGGGTCTGTATTTAGTGGGTCTGATCTGGGGGTCTGTATTTAGGGGTCTGGTATGGGGTCTGTATTTAGGGGTCTTGTCTGGGTTCTGTATTCAGGAGGGCTGGGGGTGTATATTTAGGGGGTTTGTTCTGGGGTCTGTATATAGGGGTCTGGTCTGAGGTCTGTATATTTAGGGGGTCTGGTCTCGGGTCTGTATTTAGGGGTCTGGTCTGGGGTCTGTATTTAGGAGGTCTGGGGGTTTGTATATTTAGGGTTTCTGGTCTGGGATCTGTATATTTAGGGGCTCTGATCTGGGCTCTTTATTAGTTTATGGGGGTCTGTATTTAGGGGCTCTGGGTTCTGCGTTAGTTTAGAGAGTCAGGTATGGGGTCTGTATTAGTTTATCTGGTCTGGTCTGGGGTTTGTATTAGTTTAGGGAGTCAGGTTTGGGGTCATTAGTTTAGGGAGTCAGGTCTGGGGTCTGTATTTAGGCATCTGGTCTGGGGTCTGTATTATTTTATAGTGTCTGTATTTAGGGGGCCTGGTCTGGGGGTCTGTATTTGTTTAGGGAGTCAGGTCTAGGGTCATTATTAGTTTAGGGGTCAGGTCTGGGGTCTGTATTTAGGGGTCTGGTCCGAGGTCTGTATTTAGTGTGCTTGTTTAGGGGTCTGTATTTGTATAGGGTGCTTGTTCAGGGGTCTGTATTTGTTTAGGGTGCTTGTTCTGGAGTCTGTATTTGCTTAGGGGGGTCTGGTTTGGGGACAGCAATAGCTTAGAAGGTCTGGGGTCTGTATGCATTCTAATTTATTAGACTGAGTAAAAGGGATTGTCCGGGCACATCGATAGGTCATCAGTATGAAAAAACGATCTGTGCCTGGACAACCCCTTCAATGTATGGTCCTGGGCCTTGGTGTCTGAATTTTTGTGTTTCTATAGAGGCTGACAATGGCTGCAGAAGCGAGGAGCAAAGATGTCTCATCAGGAGAAGTCGCCATACTGGTCTGTGTCAGATGGAGAAGGAAAGAGAACGATTCCCATCAGAGAAGACGTCACTTGTGAGTGACTGGATCTATCGAGGTATTCAGGAAAACAGCAGCACAGCCACAAAAAATTCTTCAGTGTGAAAGGACAACTCCCCAAACATGGGTGGTGCACGCAGTAAAGAATCCCAGGTCCAAGGGAGACAATCAATATGCAATCGAAGAAAGGAACTTCAGCACTCAAGATAATCCAAAGAAGTATATTTGATTTATTCACCAAGCATAATCATTCAAAAAAGATTTGTCTTCATGAGAACACCACTAAAAGGTCGGCCACTAAATCTTAAATCCAATCTCTGCGATAATGTGACCAGAACTATATACGGGAAACATGTCTGGACTATGCCTGTAGTCCTAAACGCTCGATTTAACCCTTTAGGTTCAAGAGTATCCAACTCATATATCCATTTTAACTCAAGCATCCTCAAAGCCCTTTCTCTGTTTCCCCCTCTGCTAATCGGACAGACTCCATCAATTATTTTAAATCTTAGTTGTGAGGCATTATGTTTGAGACCAATAAACTGTTCTGGAACAGGTAACTCAATCTTTTTACTCCTGATTGTATATTTATGTTGATTGATACGTGACCGACATTCTTGAGTTGTCTCCCCAACGTACAGATATCCACAGGGACACTGTATCACATAAATAACAAAGCTTGACTGGCAAGTAAAGAATTGCTTAATTTTATATATTTTCCCTGTCCTAGGGTGTACAAAGGTATTCCCTCGCAAAATATTATTACAGTTACAACATCCCAAGCATGGAAAACATCCTTTTTTATTAATATTCATCTTATGTTGGGAGCCAATATCGGCATGTACTAAACGATCCTTCAGGTTAGGTGGTCTCCTAAATGCCATCATTGGGGGATCCTGAAATTCAGATCTCCCTGGGAATGTTTCACTTAGTATTGGCCAATAATCTTTTAAGATCTTTGAGATTTTTCCCCTAATAGGAGAGAACCTACTAGACCTACTAGAGGTATTTTTCTTGCCTTTCTTATGCTTGGTGAATAAATCAAATACACTTCTTTGGATTATCTTGAATGCTGCAGTTCCTTTCTTCAATTGGATCTATAGAGGATCTGTCCCATCTCCTGACATGTCTGTTGTAGGAAATCCTTGTATTCCACATAAAGTCTTTGTGTACCCAGGACTAATAGACAAATGCGTGTTACCATTCCCATTGTCTGGAGGATGTGTCCCTACACAGTGTTATACTGTCAGCGATGGTTTGAGACTGTCAGTATGTAGGGACACAACCCTTTGACAAGAAGAATCTTAAAACCCATTTGTCAATGCTCGCACTATAGACACAGCACGGCAGAGCGGCGGTGGGGAAGGGACCCCAAGTTTGTGGAACAGCCGAGGGCCTATGGTCTACTGTATCCACCACTGGAGACACAGTACTGTATACACACTGAAGATGCTGAAGAACCTTTTGAAAAAAGATTCCGCAGAAGGGATAAGTGTCGTCCAATCATCAAACGTATCAGTTTTTTATGTGTATTTTGTTTTAGCCACAACCAGAGGTAGATCCTTTAGGGCTTATTCAGACAAGCGTTTTTCACGTCCGTGTGCTGTCCATTAAAAAAACGGACAGCATACGGACCCATGCAATTCAATGGGTCTATTCACACATCCGTGGTTTTCACGCAGCATGTGTACGTTGTGTGAAACTCACTGCATGTCCCATTTTGGTCCGTTTTTGCGGACCACATCGCCCATTGAAGTCAATTGGTGCATGAAAAACAAGGACAGCACACGGACGACATCTGTGTGCTGTCTGTGCTTTTCATGCACCAGTTGCTAAAGAAATAATGAGAAAAAAAAAACAGGAACACTGATGCCACACGGAAAGCACACTGATACAACACGTAACGGAAATGCATGACATACAGTTCTTTTTTTTTTTTTTTTGCGGATGCAAAACAGACATGCTCGTCTGAATAAGACCTTATACTTATCATTTTAGGGTCCAATCATGGCTAAAAAAAAAAACTATGAAAAACTGCATTAAACTGCACTGCATGAACCTGGCCTAAACATCACCCCTCAATAAGTTAGGTGTTAAAGTTAATTTTTGCAAAAACTCTCTCCATAACATCAATAAATTGGTTTCTAGGCCAACTCCTGTCTCAGTGAGCAGCCTCTGTGCTGCAGATATTAGGATGTGCACAAACGCTTTCTGTATTTTATATTTTGGCTGCTCTCCCACTGCCAAGACTTTTAATCTTTCAGCTCATACTGCAGTTGTGCATATGGTAAGCAAACTACTTCAGGTTGTGCTCTTTTAACAGGTCTGGCTAATAAGGCCCTGGTGTCCCCTGTGCAGTGTAAGCCTAATTCACAGAGACAGGCAAGCGCTCAGCGAGGATGTGTGAAGGTGGAGGAAGTATCGTCAGTGCCCTTCATGCAAACTCACTGCCAGAAACTTCTAGTAAGATGGGGAAGTGGGAGCCCCTGGCTTGTCAAAGAAGGAGAAATAATTTTCCATGAGTGGTCATTAATTGCTCCAGTCTGTGGCTGCAATATGTATCTTGACATTTCCATATAAACTGAGCAGGGGCAACGCTCACTCTGCACCCTTACTTCACTTCAGCGCACAGGATAAACACCCGCTCTTTCACATCTCAGACTCGCGCTGCTATTAACGCTTTCTGTACATCTCTTTACTTTAAACAAGTGGATTTGCATTACAGCTCATTCCTAGGGAATGCTGGCTAAGGATTAGCTATTATAAATGTCTGTCATCACGACAATTTGAAATTTGAGTATGTAAAGATTTATTACCAATATTTGAGCCAGAAGATATTTATGCCCCATATAATGAATGTAATTTCCATACTAACGTTATTTGTTATGATAGTTTTCCTACGCAGCGGAACAGTCCTACTACCTCACCATAGTCTGTCTGTAATTTCTATGTACTGGTCTCTCCCATCGGAAGCAAAAGATACTTGTGGTACTTATGATATACTAATTTGCTGAATTATGCAAAATAAACAAAATACTGTTCTAGTATGGATATATGCTGTATACCAAATGGATCAAATAGTGCAATTAAAGCAAATGCTACTGTAATGACAAAGATAGGGAAACAGACAAGTGAGCCCTAATCTACCCGCCACTCAGTCCCTGCCTACTTGCAACGACCCGCCCTAGGCGACGGGGTACAACTGGGCGACGGTCCCTACACTCAGTAAGTGCACGACAGACAACCAGACAAGGAAACACAGAACAAAGGGAAACGGGGCAGTTGCCCACGGCAACACCGTGAGCAACAAGAGAAGTAAACGAGCCGAGTCAAACCAGGAGTGTACGACGTACCAAATGCAGAGCAGAAGAGTAGTCAGTAAGCCAGGGTCATATGAAGCAGGGTCAAATAGTACAGAAGCTGCAGCAGGGCCAGGAAACCAACAGAGAAGAATCACAAGCAAGGAGGAACAGGAAAGGCAGGTATAAATAGACAGAGGGCGGGAGCTAGCTCCGTCTGGCCAGACTGTGATAGGCTCTCCCACTCCTAAGCCTGCCATCCTGAGTGGTGGAAGATGGAGTCAGTCTCACAGACATAGAAGCAGGTGCAGACTGATTACCTATGGGCGTGGATACAGAAGCTGTGCCTGGCAGATCCTTAACAGCTACATTTAACTATAAAACGCTCATACAGTCCCTGCAGCAATATTTAATCAGGTTCATGTTAGGATTTCTTGCATTTAGTCCTAGGCTAAACATAACTTTTTCAAATCAGTAACATCTTGTCATTTTTAGGTCCCAAATTTTGTGCTGGTTAAATTCTTAATATAGCTTTTTTCTCTGACACAGACCTCTAAATCTCCTGCAAAGACCTAGAGTTAAAATATATCACATTGGCTGCCTATTGCCACCACTAGAGGGCGCACAGGAGCTTACTGCCTACTGTCTATAAATTGATCTCCATAATAACTCAGTATGCAGCAAGCTCCTATTCTCCCTCTAGTGGCAGCCAAAATTGTATATTTTAACTTTAGGTCCATGCCAATGATTTATAGCTCTGTATTAGAACAACACCCCCCCCCCCTCCCCTTTCACTATTAAGATATATTAGGAATTTAATAACATATTTTTTTACCTATTCAGATTTTTTAAGAAAATGCAGTTTATAAATGGTCATTCATTTGAGTGGCCTCATAGAAAGACCACCTCCTGGTTGACATCTCCTGGCGAAGGTTGCGAAACGCGCGTCGAGGTGCTCTGTTTCCAGTTGTCAAATACACCAACCATCATATCCTCTACAGGTATGTTGATCTATATATGTATGTACTCATAGGGACTTTGATACTTTGTACCACATTAACGTAGTGATACCCACATCCTATTATACCATTTAAGTGCCCTGCATGCTGGTGTACTACGAGCATAATGGATATCTAATTGCACCCTGAGCAATGTATATTGCTATCTGTGAGGAATTGTTACTACTAGCTATGGTTAATGACTAAATATGGTATGACACCTGGTTGATTTTATTGTTTTATATGTCTGTAGTATATACTTGGAAGGGGGTTATTTTTGTACAAATGTGTAATAAGTAAAATAAAATAAATTCTATTTGAGAAATTGAATTTGTGTGATATCAAGATGTTTCTATTTGGTTAAATATATATGTATATTGTAATATCTTGTGAATAACAAATTTGTTGAAAATATATATAGGTTATCATAGAAAGACCAAGTCTGCTTAGGATGGCTTGTTGTTTCTCGTTCCAAGTCCAGTAGTCAAAGGTGTACGCAATCCCTCCGTAGGTGCAAAAATAAAGGTACACAATGTAGCAGCCCAGCACTCTGTGTTGTAGGAACATATAAAATAATATATATTCCTACAACTCAGAGTTGTGGACTGCTACTTTGTGGACTTTGAATGGCGTGATACAATGGTAATGACTTATTTAATGAGCCATATTCCTATAGATGTTACAGGAAAGTAGACACCAAGGCACCAGGGCTGTCACATGTGTGTGGGCTTTAAGAAGATTTTTGTCAAAGGATTGAAAGGATATGAATTAAAGGAACAGTGTCACCCCAAAAAAATTTTTTATATCAGTTTGATGTTAGTGTTTTATTAAAAACTTTTGTATTTATTTGTGTGTTTGTGTGTTACTTTTTTTTATTTTTTAACTTTTTCTTCCCTATGGGGAATGCCATTTTTTTTCCCATTTCTGTATGTATCGATTAACGACACATACAGACATGGAATACGGCAGCTACAGTCCCATAGTGAATGCGAACGGGGCCCGTTCCATCCACTATGGTGTACGCCGTCTGTGTGGGAACGGTGCATGCGCCGCTCCCACACAGTCCAAGTTGAACTGAGTGCCGTCCGGCGCCATTTTCCTGTAGACCGGAAGTCGCGGCCGGACAGTAAGATTACTACTTCCGGTCGCGGCTTCTGGACTTGTGCACTTGGAGCAGCGGCAGCAGACGGAGCGGACGGACCGGATGGAGCGGCGGCGGCGGCAGGAGCAGGTAAGTGATTTCTATGTATGTTCGTGTTTCAGTGTGTGTTTACTAGTGTATGTAAACCTTCTACACTGTGTGTTAGCTCAAAAAATGGCAACACACAGTGTAGGAGGTTAGACCGTTCAATCCCCTCGTTTCTCCCGGCACTAGCCAGGATAAAGGAGGGGGTGATTCTGAGAGCTCACTAGAGCGAGGGATTTTTTTCCAATTTTGCAGCATAAAGCAATGTGGTTGCTTTACCACATGCAATGCTGCAATTTTGGGAATTGCTCCATCTAGTGACCAGTGCTGGGAAATATTATAAATTAGAATCTAATTTATAATATTTCCTGACTCGTGAAAAAAATAAAAAAAAATAGAACAATGTTTAATCACCTACACACTAATTGTTTAACTAAAAAAAAAAAAAATTTTTTGCTAGCAACACATTCCCTTTAACCTCTAAAGATCTTGATGTTCTTATTTCTAATGTAAGTAATGTATGTATTGTGCCAGGTAAGTGCCTGTTCGCATCAGCGTTGCCCTTCTGTTGAAGGGTTCCGTCTGAGGTTTCCGTCGGGTTAACCCCTCCACGGAAAAGCAAACGGAAACCTAAGTTTCCGTTTGCATCACAATTGATCTCAATGGTGACGGAAACTTTGCTAATGGTTTCCGTTTGACACAGTTGTGAACGGGTGCCGTTGTTTTGACGGAATCAATAGCGCAGTCTTCCTTACTTTTTTGCATGTAATAAAAACCAGCTTTGTAGGTATTTTATGTGGGTCCTTGGGCGACACAGACTTAGTAGGCCCCTTTGCAAGGGAACTTACCGAGGCTGTAAACTGGTAGAAAACGTCACTTTGTGCCCCATATAGACGTTAGGCCCTGTTTATGCCCCCATATCAATTTAGTGCCCTCTGTAGGTAGTGCCACACAGCCCCCCTCCCAGGTAGTGCCACACAGCCCCCCTCCCATGTAGTGCCACACAGCCCCCACCTCCCCGGTAGTGCCACACAGCCCCCACCTCCCAGGTAGTGCCACACAGCCCCCACCTCCCAGGTAGTATCACACAGCCCTTCTCCCTGGTAGTGTCATACAGCCTCCCTCCCTTTAGGTAGCGCTTTGGTGTTCCCTCTAGGAGTGGAATCCCCAGCCAGAGCATTGCTGATGATCTGGCTGGGGATTCTGCTTCAGGAGAAACCCCCGACGTGACTGTCCATATACGGCTAGTGATGTCGGGGGTAACCCCAGAGCCAAAGTCCTGGGCAGAGAGCTACTAGCACTCTGCCTGGGACACTGTTCTGCTCCTGACAACACTGTCCATATATGGACAGTGATGTATGGGGCTTCCCCAGAGTCTGAGTGCCGGAGCAGAGCCACTTCTAGCGCTCTGCCTGGGACTCCTTCTCTCCTCCTGACATCACTGTCCATATATGGACAGTGATGTCAGGGGCTTCCCCAGAAACTGAGTCCCAGAGCAGAGCCGCTATCGCTAGGCCTGGGACTCTTTCTCTCCCTCTGACATCACTGTCCATATAGAAAGGGAAAGGGATATTTTTCCTATTATTATTTTTTTAAATTAGTGTCATGTAAGTAAACCTTAGAGAGGAGCGAACTGTTTGTACACTAATCAAATTCAGTCCGATTTTCTTATTCGGTGAAATCCAAAACTTTTGGGGTTTGCGGCGCAGAAATCACTGCAAAATGACAGCCTCTGGTGATCACTGCTCCCCATTTTACTCTGTAAAGAGCAGCTGTATTGTTCGCTATGACCTGAATCTGTCGGTCCTGCGGACCTGACGGGTTCAGTGTCAGCGGGTCCTGCGTGTCTCTGACATGCAGGATCCACCTGTAATCTATCACATCTAATTTATGAACTTAGATGTGATAGATCACAGGTGGATCCTGTGTGTCAGAGAAACGCAGGACCCGCTTTCACTGAACCCGTCAGTCACGCGAACCTGACGGGAAAAGGATTAAGCCCTAGATACAGCTAGAGAATACAGAGCAGCTGTATCTCAAAAAGTAATTATTTTTTTTAAATAAAAAAACTATTTATAAAGTTGCACCAATCACACTATTTGACCTTTTTATTAAAAAAAAATGCCTTTTTAAAGGTTTACATAGCCTTTAAGTGGATGACTCATATCCACTATAAAAAGCCCATCCAGGAAATGCTACTGGTTAGATACAGTCCTAAGAGACATCAGAAAGTCAGACACAGTTTTTAGAGCAATCGTGGGCACTTTTATTTGCGATGAGTTTATTCGGACCAAATTGAATTAGACGGCTGATTAGATGGAATTTAATACAAAATTAATTTCAGGAAATTCACTCATCTCTACTAAACATATAGCTACCAATGCAATCGTTCTTTAGTCACCATTCTTCCTATAAAGTCTTATTTTAAATTGTCCTGGATTATTTAACACATTTATTTATGTAGTAGGAAATAGCTAGTAACTACTGTAAGTGATTCTCTACTTTGGTGTTTAAATTACTTGTGGTGAATTGTCATAACCTGCAAGAAAATAAAATATTCATCTAGTTTCATGATGCTTGGACTACATACAGACTCTTTATAAAGCTATCACTGACATGTTACATTTTTTTTTATAGTAAACACATATTCTGTACCATTAGCACTAAAATGATGTAAACCAAATACTGTTGTTAATTTTTAAGTTCTGTTTGGATTAAATTGTGAACTAATGTCAATATTCAGGACCTCGAATGTAGATAGATGCGTACTTTCTTAGGATCTGTTGACATCTGCGATTTGGCTTTCATTTATAACGGAAGCTAACAACACTTTGCTGCATCAACATACGAGGGATCCAAACAGTGACTGACAGACTCCATTGACTTGCATGCTATGCTATTCTTGTTGTCAAAAGTAAGGGAAACCCTTATAGAATGTTATAACTTAGATGTGGATAGACCCTTTGGCCCCATGCATATGACACTGTGAAGACTGCACTACGGATCTGTTGTATGGTGACTCTGTGTGCATTTATTTCCTAGAAGCTTAGTTATGCAGCAAGAGTTGAAGCATGCCACGGAGGCACGGTATGGGCATATGGCAGAAAATTGGCAATATATTCAGTGTATGGCTCTATAGATAAGGATTCAAAGGGATTTTCCTGGACATTTAAAAACCTGGCTGCAGACAAAGGATGTGCTAAAATAACAAAATAAGCAATGCTCACCTGGTAAATCCCCCGCCACTCCAACACCGCTGCTTTGGTGGTCTCCGCTGGTCTGCTAACTTATACAAGAAGTGATGACACCCCCTTCCATTCATGTGACTGCTGTAGCTAATCACTGACCTCAGCAGTAATACTAGCAGGAATGGCATGTCATCGCCAGTGGCGGATTAAGTGTACCATGGGCCCGGGACTGTTGACACAACTTGGGCCCCCTACTTCCCCCTCACACACAATTCAACCCCCCCAACCCGCTGACACTGTACCCGTCAGTGCCACTGACTTGACGGATACAGGTTTTAGTACTATATACAGCTGCTCTGTATACAGGATATAAGGCAGCTGTATCTCAAAAAGTAAAAATCTTTTTAAATAAAAAGAATTTGGAAAGTTGCACCAAACACTCTGATACACTGTTTTATTGAATAAAAATAAAAAAATAAAAATTGTAACACCTCTCTTTAAAGTGTAACCAAACTTTAAAAAAAAACATTTGACATGTCACAGTGATATGTGGGAACTTAATCGGTGCAGCTCCAAGAGCTGGGTCCCCCACCGATCACTAAAATGAATCGGCAGAAGCGCTAGGTTGAATGCTGAGCCCAATGGCGTAACTATAGGGGTCGCAGCGGTCGCAAATGCGACTGGGCCCCGGAGCCAGGGGGGCCCGTGGCCACCCGCACCACATCAAAAAAAAGTGACTATAGTAACTGAGGCCTATGTAATAAACTAAACGGGCCCCCATTACTATAGTAACTGACAGTACTTACCTTCCTCGTTCTGGAGCGTAGCGCAGCGCACAACATCCCGAACCTGGATGGAGTCAGGACCTCCATCTTTGTATTTTTTTTTTCAACTTTATTACTACCGCCTTACACCGTGTTCCAAATTATTATGCACATTGGATTTAAGTGACATAAACGTTTAATTATTAGTTTTTCAATGAAACTCATGGATGATATTATGTCTTAGGGCTCTTTAGATCATTGTAATCAATTTCAGACACCTGTGATAATTAGTTTGCCAGGTGTGCCCAATCAAAGGAAAACTACTTAAGAAGGACGTTCCACATTATTAAGCAGGCCACGGGTTTCAAGCAATATGGGAAAGAAAAAGGATCTCTCCGCTGCCGAAAAGCGTGAAATAGTGCAATACCTTGGACATGGTATGAAAACATTGGATATTTCAAGAAAACTTAGGCGTGATCATCGTACTGTGAAAAGATTTGTGGCTGATTCAGAGCACAGACTGGTTAGTTCAGATAAAGGCATAATGAGGAAGGTTTCTGCCAGACAAATTAATAGGATTAGGAAAGCAGCTGCTAAAATGCCATTGCAAAGCAGCAAACAGGTATTTGAAGTCGCTGGTGCCTCTGGAGTCCTGTGAACCTCGAACCTCAAGGTGTAGGATCCTCCAGAGGTTTGCAAGTGTGCATAAAGCTATTATTCCGCCACCCCTAAACAATGTTCACAAGCAGAAACGGTTGCAGTGGCCTCAGAAATACATGAAGACTAATTTTCAAACCGTGTTGTTTACTGATGAGTGACGTGCAACCCTGGATGGTCCAGATGGATGGAGTAGTGGATGGTTGGTGAATGGCCATCATGTCCAAACAAGGCTGCGACGTCAGCATGGAGGTGGCGGAGTCATGTTTTGGACTGGAATCATGGGGAGAGAGCTGGTAGGCCCTTTTAGGGTCCCTGACGGTGTGAAAATGACCTCTGCAAAGTACGTAGAGTTTATGACTGACCACTTTCTTCCGTGGTACAAAAAGAAGAACCGTGCCTTCCGTAGCAAAATTATCTTCATGCATGACAATGCACCATCTCATGCTGCAAAGAATACCTCTGTGTCATTGGCTGCTATGGGCATAAAAGGAGAGAAACTCATGGTGTGGCCCCCATATTCCCCTGACCTCAACCCTATTGAGAACCTTTGGAGCATCCTCAAGCAAAATATCTATGAGGGTGGGGGGCAGTTCACGTCAAAACAGAAGCTCTGGGAGGCTATTCTGACATCCTGCAAAGATATTCAAGCAGAAACTGTCCAAATACTCACAAATTCAATGGATGCAAGAATTGTGAAGATGATATCAAAGAAGGGGTCCTATGTTAACATGTAACTTGGCCTGTTAAGTTTTTTTTGATTGAAAGAGCTTTTGATTTCTGTAGATATTTACTCCTGATGCTGCAAATTCAACAAATGACCATTTTAGTTCTCTTTACAACCTTTAAAATGTTTTGATCTCTGTTGTGCATAATAATTTGAAACAGTGCATTTTGAGTTTTTTACTTCTAAAAAAAACTGTTATCATTAGGAGATTTGTTCAATAAAATTTGCATAATACTCCAACGGTTGATGGCTTGAAGATTATACTGACTATCATTTGCATCGACTATTTAGGAAAATCAGCGAAAAATAACATTTGCATAATAATTTGGAAAGCAGTGTAGCAATGGCCGCTGACTGATTGACAGCATCCATTACTAAGGCGGGGCTTAGTGTTAGCCGGTGAAAAGGCTAACATTAACCCCCATTATCACCCCAACAGCCACTGCCACCAAGGGTACCGGGAAGAGTCGGGTACGATCCAGTAGTGATGGTCGGGCACTGGGGCGCCCGCAGGCTGGTATTATTAGTCTGGGAAAGGCCAAACACAGTGGCCCTTCCCACCCTGGTAATGCTAGGCTGCTGTTATGTTGTATCTGGCTGGTTATGAAAAATGGGGGGCCCCACGTCATATTTAAAAAAAAAATAATAATTGTTAAGAACGATGTGGGGTTCCCCCATTTTTATAACCAGCCAAATACAACATAGCAGCAGCAGGCTAGCATTACCAGGGGTAATAATGGGGGTTAGTGTTAGCCTCTTCATGTCTAACATTACGCCCCGCCTTAGTAATGGACATTGTCAATCAGCCAGCGGCCATTTGCTAAGGTAGTAGTAATAATGTTTATAAAAATACAAAGACATAGAAAAAAATATTTTATTGAAATAAAAATCCCCCACAACCCTAATTAACCATTTTATTCAGAAGAAAAAAAGCCGTCATGGAAGTAGTCCTCGAATCCAAAGTAGTACAAAAACCGAACACAAACACACAAAAAAAAATTAGTTAGGGTATGTTCACACGCAAACAAAAAATAAGTCTGAAATTATGGAGCTGTTTTCAGGCGAAAACAGCTCCTGAATTTCAGAAGTTTTTGCATTCACTCACGTTTTTCGAGGCGTTCATTACGGACGTAATTGGAGCTGTTTTTCAATGGAGTCAATGAAAAACGGCTCCAAAAACGTCCAAAGAAGTGACATGCACTTCTTTGACGCGGGCGTCTTTTTACAGCGACGCGTAAAATTACACCTCGTCTGAACAGAACATCGGAAAAACCCATTGAAAGCAATGGGCAGATGTTTGTAGGCGTAATGGAGCCGTCTTTTCAGGCATAATTCGAGGCGTAAAACACCCGAATTACGTCTGAAAGTAGGCCATGTGAACCAACCCTAACACATAAAAAAGCAAAACAATTATTTGACTTACCTTTCCTAGGTCCAGCGCTAGAGCCGCAATGTCAGCGATTTGGGCCCTTTATCTAAGTCCATTATATGTGATACTGTCTGCTGAGCCACTGTCAAATACAATCATCTGTGATACAGTCTGCTAAACCACTGTATCTGATCCTATCCATAGCTATAGGGTCGTAGTACTATAGATATGCTGTCTCCTATATACACATATACATACACGCGCACACATTTTTTTGGGGGGACATATGGGGCTATTTCCCCTGACATTTCAAGACCTTAGTGACGCCCCTGGCTGCTAGTGCTGCATCGTTGGGTCACTTAGGAGACCCAGTGATGCAGCTGAAAGCTGCGGTGCCGTCAGCCATGAGAAGTTTATCGGGGGGCCCAAGTAGGACCTTTGCATCGGGGCCCATGGACCTTTAGCTACATCCCTGGCTGCACCATTTCGTTTTTGATCGGCATTCCTTGGAGTGGTGTATGTCCGTACACCGCTTGCTCGGCTTTCCGAGAAAAGCAGATCAGAAATGAAGTGGCACAGCGGTAGCCTGAGCACTTCTGCCACTTTGTTTTAGCGATCAGTGGGGGTCTCAGTGCTCGGACCCCACCGATCAAAACTTCTGACATTTCACTGTGACATGTCAGAAGTTTTTTAGAAGTTTAGTTACACTTTAAAGGGGTTTTCCCACGAGGGACATTTATGACATATCCACAGGATTTTTAAAACGTGTTTTTCCTAAAGGAACACTCTGGGCAAAACTATGCTGTGTTTTGTCAAGTCTAAAGGGGCGGGGGAGGCATGACACAGGGATTCTCTCATCAATGTTCTTTAAATCCCTGAAAAATGCACTGACCCCTCAAACCCAGCAATAGGCATAACACAGTGAATCCATTTTTGGAGTGTTGTGTTAACGTTGCAAATGGAATCATAGTCTAAGGCCTAATTCACACGTACATATTTCTAGTCTTCTGTCCGTTTTAACAATGGACAGCCCACTGAACTATGCAATTCAATGGGGATACTCATATATGCGTTTTTTTTTCACAGAGCATTCCAAACTCACAGAATGCCCCATTTTGATCAATTTTTTGTAGAGCAGACTCGCCCATTGAAGTATATGGGACCGTGAAATAGTCGACAGCACACAGATGACATCTGTGTGATGTTTGTTTTTCATAGATCTGATGCTAAAGGAACGCAGAAAAAAAGAAAAGCGAAAACAGGCAATATTTACTGAGGAGAAAAATGGATAAGAAAAATGGATGACACACGTAACCACACAGACGCAACACGGACAATCATATGAATGAAAAACGGTCCATTTTTTTGTAGACTAAAATCGGACACGCTCATGTGAATAAGCCCTAAAGCAAAGACCAAAAAGTTTGCCACAAATGATCAGTGTGCAATATGTCAACCTGAAATTGCGTCTGCTTAGCTAACAGAGCATTAGAGTAGACTTGCATCCAGCTCTCAGATGAAAGCAGGAGTCTTGTATTTTTACCCTCAAGATGTAAACAAGAATGTTTCTGTCACGTTGGGTTCATGAACCCACTGGGACGTATCGCCTTGGCGGTATGGCAGCTGGCCAACAGGGCGCAGGTCACAGTCCACAGTTCATATAAGGTACCTGTGGCAGCTCGGACAGTAGCAAGGCAGGCTCGGCTGGGACTAGGCAGCGGGTAGACGTCAGGCAAGGAGCAGCAGGACAGGCGTAGATACAGTACAGCACGACTACAGCTCAGCACGTCACTTGACCAGGATAGCACGGGATACAGGATACAGAATACAGGAACAGGGAACACTCTGGAAAACACTAGGAGACCATTAGCTTAGACAAACTAGGATATGACAAACAATGCTCAGGCAAGGATGAAAAAGACAGAGGCCTTCTTATAGTCCAGGAAATCATGTGAGTTGATGGTGATAATTGTTTTCATGTGCACGCACTGGCCCTTTACGGGACACAGCGGGCCGGAGCGGAAGTCAGCGCTGGCATCTCCTAGGAAGGAGATGGGGACCAGCGCTCACAGATCCATGGCTGCGGGCGTCGGGAGGTAAGTAAACCGGACGGCCCGCGGCCATGAACGCTACAGTTTCATTCACTAAAAGCAAACAGAGATCCTTTAAAAGGTTAGGGATTAAAATATTATATGAAAATACATATGAAATATATTAGAAAGTAGAATACATTTTTATTCTACATTTACAAAAATGGAAAACCCTTTAAAATATTGGTTTTTTTATGCTATACAACCCATGTTTGATGATAGTGTCTATATTCTTGATCTCCTCTCACTACTAGTACTAATAGACCAATAATAACAGCATTGTCTTGTACTACATCACTACCTTTCATTTATATGCGTATATGAACAAGGGTTATTTATGTTACTGTGACTACACTTGCATAAATCCACATTTGATGTTTAATCAATAAAACCTGTATTTGTGAGACTGAGAGAAAGTGACAGGCTTCCCTCACTCTCCCCCCAGTAGGAGAAGCTGGGGACCAAGGTTATACTGGCACAGACTTGAGGAAATCATTAGCGTCTGTCTTGCTTTTCCACACTTCTTAGCGACTCACTGCTGTGGAGCAGCATGTCAAGCAGCACTAGCTGGGCTCAGTCTATGCTGTCTGGCAACCTCATTGGAGAAAACTTAAAAAAGCGAGGTCAAAACCATGCCGTGCAGAAATTGATCAATGTTTAATACGCTGATAAAGGGCCACGATTCCAGCCGACAATCATTGTGCTTCTCAAGGAGACATTAAAAAACTTCAATACATTTGAATTTTAGCTCTCTTTGCTGACCATTAACATTGGCATAAAAGAGAAGAACTTGGCACTTGCAACTACACATTTTAAAAAGTCCTGCTGTTTAAAGGACAACGGAAAATTAGTTGACATTTTCTTACATTAAATATTGTAAAAACATTTCTTCAGCTATTTCTTTGTTATATCTTTGTGAAAATCAATATGCCTGTCACCCATCTTTCCCAGACACTGCGGGACACCAAGGATACATATTACCCATATTGCCTCCTAAGTAGGCAGGTTTGCAATTCTGGAGTTAAGTAAAAAGACCATAAAGAAAGTAGCTGTCCTATCCTAATAAATGTTTGTGTTATGCATCTAGATTGGTAACAGTCCCAATAATATTCTGCTTAGCCAAATTGCATGTTAAGCTTTCTGCATTAACCTCTCCCTGCACTGCGACGCAACTTTACATCCTGGCGAGTGGTTACTTCCTGCACCAGCACCAGGGCATACAGTTACTGCACGGTTCCAGGTGCACACTGTCCTAACAAACAGTGTCCGGGAACCGGGAGGTCAGCTGTCCGGGACAGCTGACATTCCACTCTTGCCAGCCAGCGGTCCATTGCCGCTGATTTCGTCAATTAACCCCTTAACCCTTTCCCTCTTTGCCCACTTTTGACATTCCTGGCAGAGCCTCATTTTTCAAATCTGACACGTTTTACTTTATGTGGTAATAACTCTGGAATGCTTTCACCTATCCAAGTGATTCTGAGACTGTTTTCTCGGGACACATTGGACTTTAAGTTACTGGCAAAATTTGCTCGATATGTTCAGTATTTCATTGTGAAAAACACCAAAATGTAGCAAAAAATTTAAAAAATTAGCATTTTTCTCAATTTAAATGTATCTGCTTGTAAGACAGGCAGTTATAACACGCAAAATTGTTCCTAATTAACATTCCCCATATGTCTACTTTAGATTGGAATCGTTTTTTGAACATCCTTTTATTTTTGTAGGACGTGACAAGGCTTTGAACTTTAGCAGCAATTTCTCACATTTTCAAGAAAATTTCAAAAGGCTATTTTTACAGGGGCCAGTTCAGTTGTGAAGTGGCTTTAAGGGCCTTACATATTAGAAACCCAAAAAAAGTCACCCCATTTTAAAAACTTCACCCCTCAAAGTATTCAAAACAGCATTTAGAAAATGTCTTAACCCTTTAGACATTTCACAGGAATTAAAGCAAAGTAGTGGTTACATTTACAAATGTCATATTTTTTTGCAGAAATAAATTTTGAATACAATTTTCTTTATAACACAGAAAGTTTTACCAGAGAAATGCAACTCAATATTTATTGCCCAGGTTCTGCAGTTTTTGGAAATATCCCACATGTTGCCGTAGCTTGCTACTGGAATGAAGCACTGGCCTCAGAAGCAAAGGAGCACCTAGAGGATTTTGGGGCCTTATTTTTATTAGAATAAATTTTAGGCACTATGTCAGGTTTGAAGGGCTCATGCAGTGCTAAAACAGTGAAAATCCTCCAAAAGTGACCCCATCTGGGAAACTACACACCTCAAGGAAATTATCTATGGGTATAGTGAGCATTTTGACCGCACATGTTTTTTACAGAAATTATTGGAAGTAGGTCGTGAAAATTAAAATCAACATTTTTTTCAAAATCTGTAAAGAAATTTCTCCCTAGTAAAACAATACCCCACATGTGGTAATAAACGCCTGTTTGGACACAAGGCAGGGCTTAGAAATAAAGAGCGCTATTTGGCTTTTGGAACTCAAATATAGCTGGAATGGTTTGCGGAGGCCATGTTTACAAAGCCCCTGAGGGGACAAAACAGTGGAAACCCCCCACAAGTGACCCCATTTTGGAAACTACACCCATTGAGGAAATTATCTAGGGGTATAGTGAGTGTTTTGAACCCACGTGTTTTTTTGCAGAAATTATTGGAAGTAGGCCCTGAAAATGACAATCTACATTTTTTCAAAGAAAATGTAGGTTTAGCTAATTTTTTCTCATTTACACAAGGACTGAAGGATAAAAAGCACAGTAACATTTGTAAAGCAATTTCTCCCGAGGAAAACAATACCCCACATGTGGTAATAAATGGCTGTTTGGACACACGGCAGGGCTTAGAAGGGAAAGACCGCTATTTGGCTTTTGGAGATCACATTTAGCAGGAATGGTTTGCGGGGGCCAGGTTGCATTTGCAGAGTCCCTGAGGGGACAAAACAATGAAAACGCCCAAAAAGTGACTCCATTTAAGAAATTACATCTCTTGAGGAATTCATCTAGGGGTGTAGTGAGCATTTTGACCCCACAGATGTTTCATAGAATTTATTAGAATTGGACAGTGAAAATAAAAACAATCCTTTTTCTTCAATAGGATGTAGCTTTAGCGCAAAATTTTTCATTTTCTCAACAAATAACGGAAAAAAAGAACCCAACATTTGTAAAGCAATTTCTCCCGAGTACGGCAATACCCCATGTGTGGTCATAAACTGCTGTTTGGGCACACGGCAGGGCTCAGAAGGGAAGGAGCGCCATTTGGAGTGCAGATGTTGCTGGATTGGTTTCTGGGCGACTGTGGGCCCAAAACAGTGGAAACCCCCCAGAAGTGAACCCATTTGGAAACTACACCCCTCAAGGCATTTATTAAGGGGTGTAGAGAGCATTTTCACCCCACAGGTCTTTTCCATAAATGATTGCACTGCGGATGGTGGAAATTAAACATTTATATTTTTCCCTAGATATGCCATTTCAGTGACAAATATGTCATGCCCAGCTTATGCCACTGGAGACACACACCCCAAAAATTGTTAAAAGGGTTCTCCCGGGTATGATGATGCCATATATGTGAAAGGAAACTGCTGTTTGGGCACATTGTAGGGTTCAGAGCGGAGGGAGCGCCATTTGGCTTTTGGAGAGCGGATTTTGCTTGGTAGTAGATTTGTTTGAGTATTGCTGGTGTTTCCATTTATAATGTGGGGATACATGTAAGCTGGGCAGAGTACATCAGGGGCATAGTCAGGTGGCATAATAATGGGGTAAAAAAACTATAAAATGATCCATAGATGTGTGTTACGCTTATCCTTTCTGCACAGGCCGGTGTCGCACTGATATATGGCATCCTTTCTTATCCCCCTTTTGATCCACACTCCGCACCTTTGCAGTTTGGGGAATTTTGCTGGAAAAGTGTTGTCCTGGCATAATATGGACACCCTCGCTTCCAGCAGATATGTTTGGGCCCTCCCCTTCCTGGTTCCCTAATTTTAGGTCCTTGATAAATCGCCTCTTGAAATAGAAGAAATTTTCCCCTCGGGCCGGCACAACTGCATATTTTTTATTTCCTGACTTATTGGAGCCTTAACTAATTTTATTTTTTCATAGACGTAGTGGTATGAGGGTTTTTTTTTGTGGGACGATCTGTAGTTATTATTGGTACCATTTTGGAGTACATGCAACTTTTTGATCACCTTTTATCCTATTTTTTGGGAGGGCAGGTAAACAAAAAACCGCAATTCTGCCATAGTTTTTTTTATTTTATTTTTATACAGCGTTCACCAAGCGTTAAAAATTAAATGTTAACTTTATTCTACGCGTCCGTACGATTCCGGCGATACCTAATTTATAGCACTTTTTTATGTCTTACAACTTTTTGCACAATAAAATTACTTTTGTAAAAATGATGTATTTTTTCTGTCGCCAAGTTGTGAGAACCATAACTTTTTAATTTTTTTGTCGACGGAGCTGTATGAGGGCTTGTTTTTTGCGAGACGAGCTATAGTTTTTATAGGTACCATTTTTGGATACGTGTGACTTTTTGATCACTTTTTATTCCAATATCTGTAGGTCAAAGTGACCAAAAAACAGAAAGTTTTTTAAGTTTTTTTTTTTATGCTGTTCACCGCGTGCAATACATAATATAATATTTTGATACCTCAGGTAGTTACGGTCGAGGCGATACCAAATACGTATGGTTTATTATTATTTTTCAATAATAAAGGACTTGATAAGTGAAAAAGGGCGATTGTGTTTTATTTTATTACTTGAAACTTTTATTGTTTTCAAACTTTAATTTTTTTCACTTTTTTTTTACACTTTGTCATACTTTTTTTTACACTTTTTCTCAAGTCCCACTAGGGGACTTGACGGTCCAACTGTCAGATTTCTTTTTTCTAATACATTGCACTACATACGTGTATTAGATCTGTCAGTTATTCACTGACAGCAAGCCGATTAGGCTTCGCCTCCTGGCGGGGCCTAATTGGCTTCCGTAATGGCAGAGCAGGAGGCCATTGTGTCTCCTGTTTCCATAGCAGCAGTCGCCAGTCCTGATTGCCTGTCAGGGCTGGTGATCTGCTAGTAACCGCTACAAAGCAGCAATCGCTTTTGATTGCTGCATCGAAGGGGTTAATGGCAGGGATCGGAGCTAGCTCCGGTTCCTGCCATTACAGGTGGATGTCAGTTGTAACATACAGCTGACTTCCACCGCTGATGACGCCGCCGGGCGGATCTTGATCGGCTTCCATGCTAGGCAGACCGGGAGGCCAGTATTAGGCCTCCGGTTGCCATTGCAGCTGCCGGAACCCCAGCAATTTCATTGCTGGCTTTCCAATGAGCTGCAAACAGCTTAAATGTTGCGATCACATTTGAACGCTGCATTGACGGGGTTAATGGCGGGGATCGAAGCTAATTTCGGTCCCCGCCATTACAGCCGGATGTCAGCTGTAAGATACAGCTGAGATCCGGCGATGATTGCAGTGGCTCAGCTTCTGAGCCGGTGCCAAACATTTGGAGTAAGTATACAACATTTTGCGGGAAGCACTGGCTTTCCATGTCGTATACTTACGACAAATGTCTGGAAGGGGTTAAATGCAGCGATCGATTGCCGCATTTAAGGGGTTTGTAGCACATCGGCAACCCCCACAATGCGATCGCGGGGACTGCCGAAGGTTGGCATGGCAACCGGAGGCCAATCAATGGCCTCCGGTTCTGCCAGGTACGGAAGCCTATGAGGATCAGCCTCCAGCTAGTCCTGATAGACTTCCTGTCACGTCACACTGACAGTTGTAATACTTTTAACTACGTAGGTAGTGTAATGTATTATAGCAGCGACCGTTGCTGCAGGTCTTCAAGTCCCCGATTTGGACAAAAAAAGTTTAAAAAAGGTAATTAAACGGTTTTAGAAAAGTGAAAATAAAAGTTATAACTTAAAAAAACAAGAACTGCTTTTTTTCCCTATAATAAGTGTTTTAATATAGGAAAAAAAAAAAGAAAACGTTATAAAAAGTACACATATTTGGTATCACTGCATTCGTAAGCGACCCAATCTATGAAACTATAATGTTATTTTTCCTGCACGGTGAACACTGCAAAAAAAACAAAAAACAATGCCGGAATAGCTAATTTTTGGTCACCACCCCTCCCAAAATATAGAATAAAAAGTGATTAAAAAGTTGCATGTACCCCAAAACAGTACCAATAAAAACTAAAGCGTGTCCCGCAAAAAAAAAAAAGCCCTTGCACAGCTTATTTGACTGAAAAATGAAAGAGTTATTGCTCTCAGAATATGGCAACACAAACAATTATTATTATTTATTTTTTTTAAAGTGATTTTTTTGTGCAAACGCTCCAAAACATAAAAAAAAAATTATATACATATGGTATTGCTGTAATCGTATAGACCCGCATAATAAAGTAAAATGTCATTTATAGCGCACAGTGAACACTGTAAAAAAAACAATTAAAAACATTGTCAGAATTGCTTTTTGGTCACCTTTCTTTCCAAAAATGTAAATACAAAGTGATCAAAAATAGCATCTACCCCAAAATGATACCAATGAAAACGACAGATTGTTCCGCAACAAATAAGCACTCACACAGCTCCATTGGAGAACAAATGTAAAAGTTATGGCTCTCAGAATATGACGACACAAAATGTGCAGAGCGTTCCAAAAGCGGATAAGATTGGGCGCCATTTATCAGTGCGACACCGGCCACACATCTATGAATTATTATGTATTTACTGCATTATTATACCCTCTTATTATGCCCTGATATACTCCGCACAGCTTACATATGTCCCCACATTATAAACTGAAATACCAGTAAAACCCACACATAACTCCTACCAAGCAAAATCTGCGCTCTAAAAGCCAAATGGTGCTCCCTCCATTCTGAGCCCTACAGCGTGCCCAAACAGCGATTTACGTCCGGGAGAACTCGCTTAACATTTTATGAGGTATTTGTCTTCAGTGGCACAAACTGGGCACAACATATTGTGCACTAAAATGGCATATCAGTGGAAAATTTACATTTTCACTTTGCACCATACGCTGCGTATTAACCCCTTTTCGCACTATGACTTAATAGCACGTTTCGGTGCGGGGTTTGATGTATGGAGCTGGCTTACGTGCTGAGCCCACTCTATATGCTGCGGGTGACAGCTGTGTATTACAGTTGACACCTGGGGCTACCGGACAGGAACAGCGACTGCGCTGTTACAGAAGCCTGTAAAAATGACATTATACTGCAAGACATTAGTATTGCAGTGTAATGTGACAGCAATCCAATGATTGCTGCTTCAAATCCCCTAGGGGGACTAACAAAATGTGTAAAAAAAAAAGAAGTTAAAGTTAAATAAAGTTAGTAGTAGCGAAAAAAAAACGTTTCCAATTTTTCTTCTAAAGTAATGTAAAAATTTTTGAAATAAGCAAAATTGGTATCGCTAAAAGTCCGAACTATTACAATATACCATTATTTAACTCTCACAGTGAAGAATTTAAAACTCCAAAATCGCTGTTTTTTGGTCACCTTAGCTCTAAAAAAAATGTTAAAAGTGATCAAAAAGTTGTATGTACCAAAAACTACAGCTCATCCTGCAAAATATAAATGTAATAAGCTCTCACACTGCTCAATCGACCAAAAAATAAAAAGTTATGGCTCTCGCAATGTAGTGAAACAAAACGATTTTTTTTTTAACAAAATGATTTTTCTTTGTAAAAGTAGTAAAATATAAAAGAAAACGTTAGAAATTTGGTATCACCTTAATCGTATTGAGCCGCAGAATAAAGTTACGTTGTTGTTTTTAATGCACGGTGAAAGCCGTTAAAACAAAACCCAAAAAACAATGGAGTAATCACAGTTTTTTTTTTCAATTTAAGGTGCAGTTTCCCAGTACAGTATATGGTACTTTAAAAGGTGTCATTAGAAACTACAAGTCCTCCTGCAAAAAATAAGTCCTCACACCACTCTATTGGTAGAAAAAATAATAATTGGGTCTTGGAAGGCGGGGAGTGAAAAACAAAAATGAAAAAGCAAAAAATGGATTAGTCCTGAAAGGGTTAATTCATTTCTAATGAAAAAAAAAACATTTATGACCATATGTCGGGTATTTCCGTACTCGGGAGAAATTGCTTTACAAATGTTGGAGTGCTTTTTCTCCTTTATCCCTTGTGAAAATTAAAAAAATGTCAATTTTAGTGGAAAAAATTTTGATATTCATTTTCCAGGCCTAATTCTAATAAATTCTGTGGGGCATAAATGCTCACTATACCCCTAGATAGATTTCTTAAGGGGTGTATTTTCCCAAATGGGGTCACTTTTTGGGGTTTTGTCTGTTTTGGTCCCTCCAGGGTGTTGCAAACATGACATGGCACCAAAAACCATTCCAGCAAAATCTGTGCTCCAAAATCCACATGGCGCTCCTTCCCTTCAGAAACCCTGCCATGGGTCCAAACAGCAGTGTATTACCACATATGGTGTATTGCTGTAATTGAGAGGAGTTGCTTTACAAATGTTGGGGTGCAATTTCTCCTTTATTCCATATAAAAATGAAATATCTCTAATTTCAGGAAAAAAGTAGATTTTCATTTTTACAGCTTAATGCCAATAAAATGAACAAAAAACCTGTGGGGTCAAAATTATAACTATACCCCTAGATACATTTCTTGAGGGTGTAGTTTCCAAAATGGGGTCACTTTTGGGGGGGTTCCACTGTTTTGATACCACAAGACCTCTTGAAACCTGACATGGTGCCTAAAATATATTTTTTTTAAATAAGGAGGCCACAAAATCCTCTAAGTGCTACTGAGGCCAGTGCTTCAGTCCACTAGCACACTAGGGCCACATGTGGGATATTTCTAAAACCTGCAGAATCTGGGCAATAAATATTGAATTGCATTTCTGGTGTAAAACCGTCTATGGTACGAAAAAAATGTATTACAAATTAATTTCAGAAAAAATATGAAACTTGTAAATTTCACCTCTATTTTGCTTTAATTCCTGTGAAACGCCTAAGGGGTTAAATAACTTTCTGAATGGCGTTTTGCATACTTTCAAGGGTGCATTTTTTTTAAATGAGGTGATTTATGGGGGTTTCTAATATAATAGGCCCTCAAATAGCCTTTTGACATTTTCTTGAAATTGGGAAATCGCTGCTAAAGTTCTAAGCCTTGTAAACTCCTAGAAAAATAAAAGGATGTTCAAAAAAACAACGCAAACATAAAGTAAACATATGGGAAATGTGAACTTGTGACTATTTTGTGTGCTATTACTATCTGTCTTACAAACATATAAATATAAATTTAGAAAAATGCACATTTTTGCAAATATTCTCTAAATTTTGATGTTTTTCACAAATAAATACTGAATTTATCAACCAATTTTTTTCACTAACATAAATTGACAGTTTCTGTGACAGCGGGTCCTGTGTGTCTCTAACACGCAAGATCCAGCTGTTGTCAATCACATCTAAGTTATGAACTTAGATGTGATAGGTAAAAGCTCAAACCTGCATGTCAGAGACACGCAAGACCCACTGTAACAGAACCCGTCATTGCCGCTGACCTGACGGATACTGCTTTCAGTGCTAGATACAGCTGCTCTGTATACAGAATACAAAAAAGCTGTATCTCAAAAAGTAAAGATAATTTTTAATAAAAACGAATTAGAAAGTTGCACCAAACACACATTTTTATAAAAATAAAAAAAAGAAAAGAAAACCTTGTCATATGTGTACATAGACTTTAGTTCTAGTTAATCCGTTCTACAATTTTTGGAAGGGTCTAAGCAATAAAAATTGTAGAGGTTGTTATCACAGAAAGTCACTTGGCGTGGTGGGTCCTCAGGTTCTTCTACAACAGCATCTACAAGAGAGGTTGGCGATGAGGACCTATGACACAACTTACTAGATGAATATTGATATATTCATGGCAGATGGACTGATCTTTGTACATCATTTTACTGCATATATACTATAGATCCTAGAGAGAATGACATCATGATTATATGGTGGTATGTGTTATAATTGGAGTTATCTGATGTTTTTGGCAGATAGGCAGAACAACTATAGCACTAGGGCACAGGAGCCTCAGACTACGCCTCTGGATGTATATTAAGCACTTCATTCTTCTGTCTATATGCGGAGTATATAAAAAAGTTTATTGACACATAGAGATAATGAAACCATGTTTTTTAAATTGATTACTATAGACTGTTCCATAATTGATTATTATATACTTGACTGTTGTACACTGCAGATTGTTGTACATTTTAAACTGGCTATACAAATAAGATAAAAATTGTCCAAACCCACTGATATCAACTGGATCGGTTGACAATCTCATGTTTATGGAGGCCTGCTGACTGTGCCCTGTTGGCAGATGTCTGGGGAAAGAGTGATTGGGCATGTTGGATTCTAACATGCCCGAACCTTTGTCTTCAATGGAAGATAAGTATCTGCCAGCATCTTAGGAGGTGTCTGGCAGCGGCTTGTTATGCCTATTTATGATAGAGTCGGAAGAAAAATTGCTTGGCTGACAACTATTGCATATGTTTTGGCAGCTGTAAACGACATTAGTCTTTTTTATTTTAGTTAGTACTTTTCCTTTAATTGTACTACTGTATGTGCAGCTGGGTAATAGGCAAAATGAATGAGAGGAACACAGAGAAATAGGGTGTGGATGCCATATGCTTTAATTCCTGTATCTTCACACTTCTTTCTAAACTCATGGGATTAATAAATATGACCTAAACAATCCAACATACCAATGAATTGAGAATACTTTTTTTTTATAGGGAAAAAATGATAATAATTTAATGTGCTATGAATCCAAACCAGATTCCTACTGATTTAGCGTGCATTCAGAATAGATTTAAACCATGTTTACTCTGTGATAGTCGGATAGAGAAAGAAATAACTGGAAGTGTTAGGCCAGAAATGAGGATAAATATAGACTAAGGCCTCATTTACATGAGCGTGTGCGTTTTGCGCACGCAAAAAACACGGCGTTTTGTGTGCGCAAAAGGCACTTAAAAGCTGAGTGTGTCATCAGTGTATGATGCGCGGCTGCGAGATTTTCTCGCAGCCGCCATTATTATGACACTCCGTATGGATGTTTGTAAACAGAAAAGCACGTGGTGCTTTTCTGTTTACATTCAGAGTCTGACAGCTGTTGCGTGAACCACGCAGATCGCACAGAAGTGCTTCCATGCGGCATGCGTGGTTTTCACGCACCCATTGACTTCTATGGGTGCGTGATGCGCGAACAGCGCACAAAGAAAGGGCATGTCGTGAGTTTTACGCAACGCACTCGCGCTGCGCAAAACTCACGCACTGTCTGCACTGCCCCATAGCCTAATATAGGTGCGTACGACACGCGTGAAAAGCACGCGCGTCGCACGCGCGTATATTACGCTCGTGTAAATGATGCCTAATAGTTAAGAATTTCTCAGTTTGGCAAAGAGTAAAAGAGGAGCAGTGACAAAGTGATTTCAAATTGTTGGACAATTCTTGGTACAGACCTTAGGGGAACATGTCGTCGTATGTAAAATAGAGCATGAGGGAGGCGGTGCATGATAAGTTGCGTGGATGCACGCCACTAGAAAAAATGTATTATAATTTACGCCAGAAAACTGGCATAAAGATTGTTGCACCTTTTTTTTACATAGATATTGCAGGTTTCTTTTTTTTTAATCATTTTTATACACATCCTTTGTCCTATTTTAGAACTTTTTGGCTTATAGTTTGAAAATAATTGTAAATAAGCTAATTTTTTCCTGCTAATAATATAGTTTTACCATAAAATAGACCTTTTACTTGTGATCATCATTGTCTACTGTCAATTTTCATATATTACATGTATATTTTAGGCTCATTGGGTCAGAAATAGAGTTATGATAATGATTGGTGTGGGAAACCTTTTTTTTTTTTGGTGGGTATTTTATGTGTATTTATTATTTAATTTCTTTTTAAAAGACATTTAGGAGACTTTTTTTTTTTCTTCTCTATTACACCATGTTTTTCCACTGTAACTGGGGCTGCACAGCAGGGAAATCAGCACTCTAAGGGCTTGCCCAGACGTGGCGGAGTTCTTCCGCCACTGTCCGCATCAATGCTGCACAGAATCTGCGTTGCAGATTCTGTTGCGGCTTTGCCTAAAATGGGCATTAAATTGATGCGGACTAGCCGTTGCGTATTGATCGGAAGAGGGCTTCCCTTCTCTCTATCAGTGAAGGATAGAGAGAAGTGACAGCCCTTTCCCTAGTAAAAGTAAAACGAAATTCATACTTACCCGGCCGTTGTCTTGGTGATGCGTCCCTCTTTCGCCATCCAGCCCGACCTCCCTGGATGACGCGGCAGTCCATGTGACCGCTGCAGCCTGTGATTGGCCTGTGATTGGCTGCAGCCGTCACTTGGACTGAAACGTCATCCTGGGAGGCCGGACTGGAGGAAGAAGCAGGGAGTTCTCGGTAAGTATGAACTTCTATTTTTTTTTACAGGTTGATGTATATTGTGATCGGAAGTCACTGTCCAGGGTGCAGAAACAGTTACTGCCGATCGCTTAACTCTTTCAGCACCCTGGACAGTGACTATTCACTGACATCACCTAGCAACGCTCCCGTAATTACGGGTGCACACACGTAGTCACCCGTAGTTACGGGAGCCCCATTGACTTCCTCAGTCTGGCTGTAGACCTAGAAATACATAGGTCCAGCCAGAATGAAGAAATGTCATGTTAGTAAAACCAATACGCTCCGCAGCACACATAACATCTGCGGACTTCATTGCGGAATTTTGATGGAGAAATTCCGCAATGAGTCCGCAACAAGTCCGCTACACGTCCGCAACAACCATTGTATGCTGTAGACACCAAATTCCGCACCGCAGCCTATGCTATGCAGCGGAATTGTCCGCAACGTGTAAACAAACCCAACCACAAAGCTGTGGAAAGCAATGGAGAAACGTGTACGCTGCGGATTTCCGCTGCGGATTTCCGCTGCGGCCTGTCCGCAGCGGAATTCCAGAGCAATTCCGCCACGTGTGGTCATGCCCTTATAGTGACTCTTGTCACTTTTAGGGTTGTCCTGGATCTAGTGAAACCCAGCAGCAGCTTGCCACTAACAGCATCCTGGCGATCATGTGACCATTGAGCGCTGCGTACAAGAGATCAGAGAAAACAGAAGCGGTAAAAAATGTTTCTATCTTCTCTCCAGGGTGCCCGACAGTTACTGCTTGCCAGGCACACGACATATAGCTGCTTGATTACTCGGGCAGCCAGCTGAAGCCTGCTTTGCACATTCAGGGCACGTTCACGCGTGGCGGAATTGCTGTGGAATTCCGCTGCGAACAGTCCGCACTGGAAATTCGCAGCAGACAGTCTGTCCATTGGTTTCCACACCTTTTTAGTTATCTTCGTGCAGATGTTGCGGACAACTCCGCTGCGGACCATATGCTGCGGTGCGGAATTTGGTGTCCGCAGCATACACTGGCTGTTGCGGACTTGATGTGTACTTGTGGCGGAATTTCTCCATTGGCTTCAATGGAGTTGCAAAATTCTGCAATGAAATCTGCAGATGTTATGTGTATTGCATTGCGGATTGCTTTTGCGAACAGGATATTTCTTCATTCTGGCTGGACCTATGTGTTTCGAGGTCTATAGCCAGACTGAGATGGAATGTTTTAAAAGACAGCAGGATGTACTCCTCACCTGAATCCGCAATGACTAATCCGCAGCATTTTACTTCACATTTTAGGCAAAGGCGCAACGGAATCTGCAACGCAGATTATGTGCGGCATTGATCTGGACAGTGTCTGCAGAATTCCGACACGTCTGAACATGCCCTCAATATAGCCCAGGTTTTAAGTTTTAAGGACCTAGACCACCCGCCGTATAAATACTATGGTTGGTCAGGAACTAGTTAAAGTGCCGTGAGCTATGGAAATGGACCAAATGTTGCATTTTTCCCCGCCAATTGCTACTCTTGTGCCGTTTGCGACTTTTCTACACCAGAAAATTGGCGTAGAAAGTGATTTAATTCCAACCATTGTGTGCAGTTATACAAGAATAAGAAAGAATATTTGTGTGGGCAAATCTTTTGGCTAAATACAAATATATACCTTCAATCTTAGGAAACATTGCATATAGATTAGTAGAATAAAGATTCTGATATGTTGCATTGCGAGCTTGGAACAAAGAAAGAAATCTGCTGGAAAATGAAGCATATTTATCATATTTATTTGTAAAACTAATTTTTTTCCACATGAAGTAAGACGCATCAGTCTGGCCAGATTTGTAGTAACTCAGAGACAGCAACTCTTCCAATATATGAGAGAGTTTGTATCAATTAATTGCTGTTAGTGTTTGCAAGGAATTATGGGTAAAGCTGGTAAGTGATGATGACGAAAAGCTGTCTGCTAGATCATCCGGTTACCTTTCCTTTATTATTGGTATTATAAGGTACAAAAAAGCCATTTGCCTTCTTCCCTGTGCCTTTTTCTCTATTATCCTTCCACAAATATTTCTGAACAAGACTGCTGAGGTGGTAACGGAAAAGCTGTAACCCTGGAGGGGTTCACTTAGTTTGCACACGGCTGAGGTGTGTGACTCAGGAGAACATCTGGCTCTGTTCTAGTCTGTCTGTCTCTCTGTCTTTTGTTTCACAGAGTGAGACAAGCAGCTGTCTGCGGAAGTTTCCCTTGGCTCTGCTCGTCCATTCTTAGGGTCAGATAGTGACATCTGAAGAAGGGCCCATGTGTTATAGAAATATCTACAGGGTATTGTACCACAGCCCTGACTTGGGGCACAATCCTTCAAAATGAGTTATGTACAATTCATTAACATTCTGATATCTATTGCTCACAAGATTCAAGACAGATGAAGACATTGCAGACACTCAGAGTGCTATGGAAAAGCCAGACAGCTGCAAAGCAAATTGTCCTTATCATATGGTATGAATACATAAATATACAAAGAATGAAATGGGTGAACTAAATAGAAAGGTAATATTGCCATCAAGAATGTAAAAGCATCATATTCTAGTAGTAGCCTTGGTGGTAGAGGTGAAAACTGACAGTTTAAACTCTGATAGGACTATGAACTGCATACCCTCTAGTTATGTCTTCTATTGTCCTTATATTCCAGTCAATAACATTTACATGTTAAATCAGTGGGGATTCAGTTATTGGGACCCCCCACTGATCGCTAGTACAGGAAATCTCAGTTTCCGTTTTTACCCACCAGCACATCTGTCGTGAGGAGCAGTTGTATGGGGCAGCGGTCCAGTGTGTGCCCTGCCACTTTATTCTACTCTATGGGGGGTATGAAAACAGTCGAGCGTGCTCACTTGGGCTTGCTCTTGGAGGGCTTGGTGTTCCAGTGGTCAAACCCCTACAGAACTAACATTTGTCACCTATTTATTTATCACCTATTCCATGAAAAATCCCAATTATTTGACAGTAGGAAAAAAGTGTGGTTTAAGTACTGTGATGCATCTCCCGCATTATTAATCTGATTTTTCTAGATTTAAGTGTAGAAATATTTTAATAAATAATTGTAGATTCCTCCTATTGTCTGAAATGTGACTCTCAGGGCACTGATTGATTACTAGTGTCTGACATAAAATAGTTCAGACCTATCTACAGAAATAATAAATCTTAAGATATTGGGAGCGTCTGACAGAGTATTCATAGCTTTAGAATAAATATTGGGATGCACTCCTCTTGGTGTGGCATGCTGCTAGTAGGGTTGGGAAGAAATCCCAAAATATGTCATCATAGAACCCCAGCACACACTGAAGAAACAAGTAGATTTAATGCAAATCTTTTTTATTGTAGCACGAATAGCTGCATATCACATATTTGAATATAAATGGTGACTTGATTGACCTTTTGACCAATCCACGGCCTTTGTCGCTGTCGCTGTAAAGGGGAAGGGGTTTCAACCTTAATACAGTATAAAAGTAGTCAATAATGAAATTATCATTATTCTATGAAAAATACATTAAAAATTGATTAAACAAATAGATGAAAAAAGTAGATGACGTCTCTGATCTGAGCGCTAGAGAGACAAGATTACATACACTTTAGTGTAGGTTATACACTTAGTTACATATGTAACAATTACAATGAGGCTACGAAAATATAGAATGACTGAGATTACATAATAGCACAGTACCTGAAATCAGCAGAACAGGCAAAACATAATGTCACGGACACTGGGTTTGTGGACCCACTAGGCCCCTCCGCCGTAGCGGGGAGGCAGCTGACCAGGTCACAGTCTATGTGAAAGTAAGATGGCAGACAGTAATCCTTAGGTACCTGAAATAGTCCGGGCGGTAGCTGTGGCTTCAGCACGGATGGAGGCAGGTGCTGAAAGTGGTGCCAGACGTGTCGGGCAGTATCCGATGAGCAGATGGCACTTGACGTGGCAGAAGACACTTGACGTGGCAGTTGGCACTTGACGTGGCAGATGGCACTTGACGTGGCAGATGGCACTTGACGTGGCAGATGACACTTGACGTGGCAGATGGCACTTGAACACGGGTAGGCACGGGAACAATGCGGAATACAGGAACGGTAACAGGGCACGGGTAACAGCTGGAACGGGAGACACTAAGGGACCATTTGCGAGACAGACTGGGAAAGACTAACAACGCTCAGGCAAGGATCAGAAGGGCTGGGGCATTCTTATAGGGCAGGAAATCATGTGGGTTAATGAACATTGTTTTCATGTGCGCGCGCTGGCCCTTTAAGAGCGGGCCCGAGCGTGCGCGCGCACCCTACGGGACCCAGCCGGACGGAGCGGAAGTGAGCGCTGGCATCTCCTAGGAGGGAGACGGAGGCCAGCGGTCACAGATCCATGGCTGCGGGCGTCGGGAGGTGAGTGAACCCGACGGCCCGCGGCCATGGGCACTTCAGTATCCCCCCTCTTCTAGGGACCAGAGTGAGAGAGGAACTTTTTAATAAGAGTAGGGGCGCTGAGGTTCTCTTCTGGCTCCCAGGACCTCTCCTCAGGACCAAACCCTCTCCAGTCCACCAGATAGAAAGTCCTTCCTCCAACCCTCTTGCGGTCCAGGATCTCCTTTACCTCGAATACATCAGAAGGACCGCTGGAAGCAACTGTGGAACTAGAGGTCTTGCTGTAGCGGTTCAGGACCACTGGTTTCAGGAGGGACACATGGAAGGCGTTAGGGATTCTGAGGGTAGGGGGCAGCCGCAGCTTATAGGAAACAAGGTTAATTTGTTGCAGGATCTCGAAGGGACCAAGGAACCTGGGAGCAAACTTGTATGAAGGCACCCTCAAGCGAATGTTTCGCGAGGACAGCCAGACTTTAGTCCCAGGAAGATACTGAGGCGGCTCTCTTCTTTTGGTATCTGACTTACGCTTCATGCGATCTACCGCCTGCAAAATAGAGGACCGGGTCTGTTGCCAGATTTGCAGGAAGTCCCCATATGCAGAGTCAGCAGCGGGTACCTGAGATGAAGTCGACACTGGAAGAGGAACTCTGGGATGTTGACTGTGCACGATGTGAAACGGAGTGGAGGTGGTGGACTCACTTGTGTGGTTATTATAAGAAAACTCCGCCCATGGTAGAAGCTGTACCCAGTTATCGTGCTGTGAAGAGATGAAGTGGCGGAGATAATTTTCCATGATCTGGTTGATCCTCTCAACTTGCCCATTGGACTGGGGGTGATAGGCAGAGGAAAAGTCCAAACTCACATCCAGGAGGGCTCTCCAGAACTTGGAGGTAAACTGAACCCCCCGGTCGGACACAATGTGAAGAGGCAAGCCATGCAAGAGGAAGATGTGCTGAATGAAGAAGCTTGCCAGTCGAGGAGCAGAGGGTAGGCCGGTCAGCGGGATAAAATGTGCCATCTTAGAGAACCGGTCCACCACCACCCAGATGGTGTTGCATCCTGCTGAGAGAGGAAGGTCCGTGACGAAGTCCATAGCGATGTGCTGCCAGGGGGCACTGGGTACAGGCAGGGGTTGAAGCAGGGCGGCAGGTTTGCTGTGACCCACCTTGTTAGAGGCACACACCGTGCAAGCAGAGACAAAGTCCAGAACATCCTTAGGTAACGTGGGCCACCAGAAGTGACGAGCGATCAGGTCTTGGGTCTTACGGACACCGGCGTGCCCAGCTAGTTTAGAACTGTGTCCCCAGCGGAGAATTCTTTTTCTGTCTGCCAATCGAACAAAAGTTCTCCCTGGAGGGATATTTCTAAGCTGCAGAGGATTGGCGGTGACAACTCAGGATGGGTCTGTGATCGTCTGAAGGGACTCCACCGTGTCTTCCGTTTCGAATGATCTGGACAGGGCATCGGCCCTCACGTTCTTGTCAGCGGGACGGTAGTGGAGTAGAAATTGGAAACGGGTGAAGAACAGTGACCACCTGGCTTGACGAGGATTCAGTCTTTGAGCGGACTGAAGGTAAGTGAGATTCTTGTGGTCGGTGAAGATCAGAATGGGGTGAGCAGCGCCCTCCAGAAGATGTCTCCACTCCTCCAGGGCCAATTTGATAGCCAGTAGCTCCCGATCTCCAATGGAATAATTGCGCTCAGCCGAGGAAAACAGTCTTGAGTAGTAGCCACACACTACTGCCTTTCCTTTGGAGCTCCTCTGGAACAAAAGTGCGCCTGCACCAACAGAGGAAGCGTCCACTTCCAGTGAGAACTGCCGAGATATGTCAGGGTGATGGAGGATCGAAGCTGAAGTGAAGGCTTTCTTGAGGCTAATGAATGCGGACTCTGCCTCCGGAGTCCACACCTTGGCGTTCACACCCGTCTTGGTAAGGGTAGAGATGGGGGCCGTCAGAGAAGAAAAGTTCGGAATAAACTGCCGGTAGAAATTGGCGAAACCCAGGAACCGCTGTATGGCCCTTAGGCCTTGAGGACGTGGCCATTCCAGGACAGACTTTAACTTCTCAGGGTCCATCTTAAGGCCTTGATCCGAGATGACATAGCCCAGGAAGGGCAGGGACCTCTTTTCAAAGGTGCATTTCTCTAACTTGGCATACAAGCGATTCTCTCTTAGTCGCAGAAGAACTTGACGAACGTGCCTCCGATGGGTCATCAGATCTGGGGAGAAGATTAGAATATCATCAAGATAAACTACAACACATGTATAGAGGAGATCTCGGAAGATGTCATTGACGAACTCCTGAAATACTGCGGGAGCGTTACACAGTCCGAAGGGCATCACTAGGTATTCGTAGTGCCCATCGCGGGTGTTAAATGCCGTCTTCCATTCGTCACCCCGGCGAATCTGGATTAGATTATAGGCCCCTCGCAGATCTAGCTTGGAAAATTTTTTGGCTCCTCGTATGCGATCAAACAGCTCGGAAATGAGTGGCAACGGGTACTTGTTCTTGACCGTGATCTGATTGAGACCACGGTAATCAATGCAGGGTCGGAGAGATCCATCTTTCTTTTTAACGAAGAAGAATCCTGCCCCGGCCGGGGAGGAAGATTTTCGAATAAAACCCCTCTCCAAGTTCTCCTTGATATAGGCTGACATCGATAAAGTCTCTGGCAAGGAGAGAGGATATACTCGTCCACGGGGAAGAGAAGCATTGGGTACCAAGTCAATGGGACAGTCATAATTCCGATGTGGAGGCAACGTCTCAACCTCTCGTTTGCAGAAGACATCCGCAAAAATGGCATACTGAGAAGGTAGATCGGAGAGTGACTGAGGCAGAGGGGGCACAACAGGACGGACTTGTGACAGGCAATGGCTATGGCATCTGGAGCCCCATTGAAGAACCTCTGCAGAACTCCAGTCGAGTGTCGGGGCGTGTAGACGGAGCCCCGCAAGATAGGATTGATAGCCTTGGGTAGTACCAGGAAGGAGATCTGTTCTGAGAGAAGAGCTCCTACCCGTAATGTCACCGGCTCAGTGATGAGCATGATTGGATCAGGCAGCGGTAGACCATTCACAGAGGCAACTGCCAGGGGTCTCTCCAGACGGACTGTGGGTAGTTGAAACCGATCCACTAGATCTTGGTGGATAAAATTAGCAGCCGCTCCAGAATCAAGATAGGCGGAGGAAGGATGTGAAGTCTGTCCGGTGACGATGGTCACAGGTATCGATAATTTGGAAGAGGTTTTAACGTTTGGAGACGTTCCACCTAGAGTTGCCTCTCCAACCAACCCTAGGTACTGGAGTTTCCCGGTTTCTGTGGGCATTGACGCACAAAATGACCCTTGAGGCCGCAATACATGCAAAGTCCAGAGGAGCGTCTGCGCTGCTTCTCCTGTTCAGATAACCGGACTCTGTCTACCTGCATGGGTTCCTCAGGTAGCGCACTAGGAGTGGGCAATAGTGGTCTAGGGCAGGGGGTGCTGGTCTGTGGGCCCGGCTCTCCTGACGAACCTCTTGAGAGCGCTCCCGGATTCTCATATCAACCCGGGTGGCTAACAGGATGAGTGCATCCAAGGTAGAAGGAAGGTCGCGGGCTGCCAGTTCGTCCTTGATGTGAGAGGACAGTCCCTGCCAGAAGGTCGCCACCAGTGCCTCATTGTTCCATGCCAGCTCGGCTGCTAGGGTACGGAAGGAGATCGCATACTGCTCTTAAAGGGCCAGCACTCTTAAAGGGCCAGCGCGCGCACATGAAAACAATGTTCATTAACCCACATGATTTCCTGCCCTATAAGAATGCCCCAGCCCTTCTGATCCTTGCCTGAGCGTTGTTATTCTTTACCAGTCTGTCTCGCAAATGGTCCCTTAGTGTCTCCTGTTCCAGCTGTTACCCATGCCCTGTTACCGTTCCTGTATTCCGCATTGTTCCCGTGCCTACCCGTGTTCAAGTGCCATCTGCCACGTCAAGTGTCATCTGCCACGTCAAGTGCCATCTGCCACGTCAAGTGCCAACTGCCACGTCAAGTGTCTTCTGCCATGTCAAGTGCCATCTGCTCATCGGATACTGCCCGCCACGTCTGGCACCACTTTCCGCACCTGCCTCCATCCGTGCTGAAGCCACAGCCACCGCCCGGACTATTTGAGGTACCTAAGCATTACTGTCTGCCATCTTACTTTCACATAGACTGTGACCTAGTCAGCTGCCTCCCCGCTATGGCGGAGCGACCTAGTGGGTCCACAAACCCTGTGTCCGTGACAGTACGCTCAGGCCATGGAACCCGCTGGCCAGCCCAAGACCCCAGTACAGAAGATTCAGACAGAGATGCATGACCTACGCACTCGTCAGGATCAACTCCTTGAGGCGGTGAATTCTATCCTGGTCCGCCTGGATCTACTCGCTGTTCCACCTCCGGTTCTTCCTCCAGAGGCTGTTGCCGTGCCACTGCCTGTTACTCCCCCTGTTTGTTCCGGATCCTCAGTTCCTCTGCCTCTTCTTCCTCGCTACGACGGTGACCCCAGAGCATGCAGAGGACGAGGTGTAGCTTTTGTTTGTACTATTTTGGGGTAAATGCGACTTTTTGATCACTTGTTATTAATTTTTTTCGGGCGCAAAGTTGACCAAAAAACAGCAATTTGTATTTTTTCACGGTGTTCACCGAGATGTTAAAATGACGTTATATTGTAATAGTTCAGACTTTTACAAACATGGTGATACCAGTTATGTTAACTTTTATTTTTTTAAATCTAACTTTAGGGAAAAACATGGAAAAATTAACTTTTAAGTTTTTTTTGTCTTTTTGGAACTCTAACAAAAAATTTTATTTAACTGTTTTTTTTACTTTTTTTATTGGTCCCCCTAGTGGACTTGAACCAGCGATTGTTGGATCGTTTACATGATATACTGCAATACTAATGTGTTGAAGTAGATCATGTTTCTTAGGGTATTAGCAGACGTGGCGGAGTTCTGCATACACTGTCCGCATCAATGCCGCACAGAATCTGCGTTGCAGATTCTGTTGCGGCTTTACCTAAAATGGGCATTAAATTGATGCGGACCAGTCATTGCATATTGAGGGGAAGAGGGCTGACCTTCTCTCTATCAGTGCAGGATAGAGAGAAGGGACAGCCATTTTCATAGTGAAAGTAACAGAAATTCATACTTACCCGGCCGTTGTCTTGGTGACGCGTCCCTCTTTCGACATCCAGCCCGACCTCCCTGGATGACGCGGCAGTCCATGTGACTGCTGCAGCCTGTGATTGGCTGCAGCCGTCACTTGGACTGAAACGTCATCCCGGGAGGCCAGACTGGAGGAAGAAGCAGGGAGTTCTCGGTAAGTAGGAACTTCTATTTTTTTTACAGGTTGATGTATATTGTGATCGGAAGTCACTGTCCAGGGTGCTGAAACAGTTACTGCCGATCGTTTAACTCTTTCAGCACCCTGGACAGTGACTATTTACGGACGTCGCCTAGCAACGCTCCTGTAATTACGGGTGCACACACGTAGTCACCTGTAATTACGGGAGCCCCATTGACTTCCTCAGTCTGGCTGTAGACCTAGAAATACATAGGTCCAGCCAGAATGAAGAACTATCATGTTAGTAAAACCAATAAGCTCCGCAGCACACATAACATCTGCGGATTTCATTGCGGAATTTTGACTCTCCTTTGAAGTCAATGGAGAAATTCCGCAATGAGTCTGCAACAAGTCCGCTACACGTCCGCAACAGTCAGTGTATGCTGCGGACACCAAATTCCGCACCGCAGCCTATGTTCCGGAGCGGAATTGTCCGCAATGTGTAAACGAACCCAACTAAAAAGCTGTGGAAAGCAATGGAGAAACGTGTACGCTGCGGATTTCCGCTGCGGACTGTCCGCAGCGGAATTACAGAGCAATTCCGCCACATCTGGTCGTGCCCTTACAGTCTCACATGAAGCCCTGGCAGGACTTCATAGGAGTACAAATATGGCAAACCCTCATTATCAATGATGGGGGGACAATAGCCTCTCACTCGAACGCTTTAGATGCCTCAGTTGCGATTTACATTGGCATCTAAGGTGTTAAACAGGTGGAATCAAAGTGATCTTTGATTCCACCTATTTCAGTGAGGTGTCAGCTGTATTACACAGACGCCACCCGCTAAGTATGGAGCGAGCTCAGCCCGTGAGCCATCTCCATACTTCCCATTAACGGCTGCCACGCACATGTACGTTGCATTTCGTTAAGGGGTTAATGTAATAGTGGGGCCAAGGAAAGTAGTCAGATTAGGGAACGTTATAGGCCTGTCTAAAGAGATGTGTTTTCAGGACACTCTTAGGGCTTATTCAGACGAACGTGATATACGTCCGTGCAACGCGCGTGATTTTCACGGGCCTCGCACGGACCTATATTGGTCTATGGGGCCGTGCAGACAGTCCGTGATTTTTACGCAGCGGGTGTCCGCTGCGTAAAACTCACGACATGTCCTATATTTCTGCATTGTTTGCGCATCACGCACCCATTGAAGTCAATGGGTGCGTGAAAATCACGCGCACCACACGGAAGCACTTTTCTGTTTACTAACATACAAACAGAGTGTCATAATGATGTCGGCTGCGCGAAAAGCACGCAGCCACGCATGATATGCTGCTGACACACGGAGCTGTTAAGTGCCTTTTGCGCACGCAGCGTTTTTTGCGTGCAAAAAATGCACACGCTCGTGTGAATCCGGCCTTAGGCTGAGTTCACATAGAGTTGGAAAATTCTGCCTCAAAATTCCATTTGGGATTTTGAGGCAGATTTTGACTTGCCTGCACGCCGTTTGCCGCGATTTTCGTGGCGTTTTTTTCTGCGTTTTTTTTCTCGCGCCCATTGAATTCTACAGGCTAAAAAACGCTGCAAAATACCCTTTCTCTGCCTCCCATTGATGTTAATGGGAGGTCAGAGGCGTAAACGCCCAAAGATAGGGCATGACACTTCTTTTTACCGCAAGACGGTTTTTCCGCTCGCGGTAAAAAAACGCCTCAGCCCCTTATTGAAATCAATGGGAGGCATTTTCGGACGTTTTTTGGCGCGGTTTCCGATGCGGTTTCTGCGTAAAAAAATGTGTAAAAAAACTCAGTGTGAACAGGGCCTTAAAAGCTGTGAATGTTGGGAACTAATTTGATTGTCTGGGGTAGAGCATTCCAGAGGACTTGTGTAGCACAAAAAAAAAAGTTGGAGTGGGAGGTTCGGATTATAGAGGATGTTAATCTAAGGTTGTTGGCGGAATGTAGAGAACGGTTAGGGTGGTAAAAAGAGATGAGGGAGTAAATGTAATGAGATGCAGCACAGTGGAGAGCTTTGTGGGTGAGAGTAAGTTTAAATTGTATTCTGAATGATCAACCAGTGCAGTGACTGGCACATGGTAGAGGCATTAGTGTAGAAGTTGGTCGGAAAAATTAGCCTGGCTGTTGCCAGAGCAACAATTAGAGTTTGGGTGGTTTCCACAGGAAGAAAAGGGTGGATTTTGAAAATCTTTTTGAGGTGCAGGTGACTAAATATAAGGAGTAATGGAAATATCGGAGTCCAATATAAACCAAAGACAGCGGGCATGCTAAGAACTATGGATTTCAGCAAGGTTTTAATCTTGCTGTTATCAGTTTTTATATAGCTGTGATGTTAAAATTAGTCTCCTAGTGCCAGTCCTTCAATTTATTGAAGGGGATAAGATACCATAGGACTGGATATTTTGTAAGCGGCAGCATTTTATTAATGTGAGTTTGGAGATCATATTGCTTACATACTATCTTCCAAACTGCTAACGTCTCCTTGAAAAGAAACATGGTATAAACTTTTGACGACAGATCTGATCGTTTACCATGAATCTGTCACCAAGGCGTCAATGGTTGAATCATAGAAGATTGCAAAGAAATATTAGTGAATTTAATATAACCCTTGCCCAATCACATACATATCGCCATATACACGTTAGGTTATATAATTTTATTTTTGGAAAATCTATTTCCCTTTGCGTTCTCTCTCCCAATAAGTGCTTTAAATATACAAGATCGTCTATTTCTCCATATGAATTTAGAAAATGCACTTTCTAAAGCTTTTGCATCTTCATGTCTCAAGAAAAAAGGTAGATTTTGCATTGGATAAAATAAGCAAACAAAATTGATCATCTTAATTAAGTAATAACAGCCTAGTAAGGACAAGCGGAGATCTACCCATTTAGAGGGTTCATCTTGTATTCTATGGATCACAGTAGCATAAATAAACATATTCATTTGAGTAACTTATTCATTTGAGTAGTATAAGCTTATATATTTCCGAATAAATTTGAGCTATATGGATCCCCAAATAAATAATAAACATTCTGAACCAAAACGCAGATTTCCCACTCACGTTAGAATATTTAGATGCAACCAAGAGAGACACATCATATTTAGATGTATTCATTTTATATCCTGACAATTCCCCCAAATCCTTTAAATTGTGCAAAGCTACAGGTAGATGTACCTCAGGTGATGCTAAAAACCAAATCATCAGCAAATAACTCCAGGCAAAACTCTTTCTGTCCCACCAAAACCTCCAATAAACTAGATGTCTATAATAAATATGTAGCTAGGGGCTCAATAGCCAGATTAAATTGCAGTGGTTATAAGTGGACATCCCTGTCTTGTGCCCTTTCTTAACATTATCGGTTCTGACAAAGCCCCTGGAATATTTGTTTGTGCTTTAGGGGGAAAGCACATATCCTATAAATATGACAGGAAAGGACCTCTAAAGGATGTATGGTCAAGGACTTGGAACAGCCATGACCAGGACAAATTGTCAAATGCCTTCTTGGCATTGAATGTAATACTAGCCGCCTTCAACTTTTGTGTCCCAGCCGCAGCTCCCACATCCAAGACTGACAATATTTTCCTAATGTTCTTAATAACAGATCCACACCGCGTTCCAAATTATTATGCAAATGTTATTTTTCGCTGGTTTTCCTAAATAGTCGATGCAAATGACAGTCAGTATAATCTTCAAGCCATCAAGCGTTGGAGTATAATGTGAATTTTATTGAACAAATCTCCGTCCTAATGATTTTTTAGAAGTAAAAAACTCAATATGCACTGTTTCAAATTATTATGCACAACAGAGATCAAAACATTTTAAAAGTTGTAAAGAGAACTAAAATGGTAATTTGTTGAATTTGCAGCATCAGGAGGTCATATTTACAGAAATCAAAAGCTCTTTCAATCAAAAAAGACTTAACAGGCCAAGTTACATGTTAACATAGGACCCCTTCTTTGATATCACCTTCACAATTCTTGCATCCATTGAATTTGTGAGTATTTGGACAGTTATGGGGGCTCACAGGCATATAGCCGCTGAGCCAGAGACTGTTGCAGGGAAGGAATTAAGTGAGGCTGAGGAGTTGGCTCCCCTCCCCCTCTCTGTTACAGGGGTGAGTCATTTAGGCAGGGGGGGAGTTAGAGGAGGAGAGGGGGCGGTTTTAGTGTATGGGAAGGGGTTATATAAGGGGCTGCTTACCTGTAGTGGGCCTCTGTCAGAAATTTTTCCTCCCTCCCTCCCTTAGGTATGTTGGAACGTGTATGTAATTTAAAAAAAAAAAAAAAAGGAAAATAAATGCAGAATGCCTAAAAAAAAAGAAAAAAAGGAGAAGGAGGAAACAATGTGTTTCACATGGTTCTCAATGTGGTGGTTATTGGTTTGTTTTGGACAATGATGTATGGGTGAGATATGTGGTATTACGGTGTTATGTCACAGCAGGCGGTAGTAGAAGGGGATTTACCTACATGTCCTTGGTTAGGCAGGCATACAGGTTGTTATTGACCTATGTTAAGGTCATTGCATTTTATAGTTGGTAAATTTGTTATTTACATTTATTGTGTTAATAAAGCTGTGGCCGACCCCCGGGTCAACCCCACTTTAAAAGAGAGTTATGTGTTGGTGTGATGTTAATTTTAGCATGGGGAGGGGAGACTTATGGGTGAAATGTTGCTATATGCATAAAGTCTCTGCTTGAATATCTTTGCAGGATGTCAGAATAGCCTCCCAGAGCTTCTGTTTTGATGTGAACTGCCTCCCACCCTCATAGATATTTTGCTTGAGGATGCTCCAAAGGTTCTCAATAGGGTTGAGGTTAGGGGAGCATGGGGGCCATACCATGAGTTTCTCTCCTTTTATGCCCATAGCAGCCAATGACACAGAGGTATTCTTTGCAGCATGAGATGGTGCATTGTCATGCATGAATATAATTTTGCTACGGAAGGCACGGTTCTTCTTTTTGTACCACAGAAGAAAGTGGTCAGTCATAAACTCTACGTACTTTGCAGAGGTCATTTTCACACCTTCAGGGACCCTAAAGGGGCCTACCAGCTCTCTCCCCATGATTCCAGCCCAAAACATGACTCTGCCACCTCCTTGCTGACATCGCAGCCTTGTTGGGACATGGTGGCCATTCACCAACCATCCACTACTTCCATCTGGACCTTCCAGGGTTGCACGGCACTCATCAGTAAACAACACGGTTTGAAAATTAGTCTTCATGTATTTCTGAGCCCACTGCAACCGTTTCTGCTTGTGAGCATTGTTTAGGGGTGGCCGAATAATAGCTTTATGCACACTTGCAAACCTCTGGAGGATCCTACACCTTGAGGTTTGCGTGACTCCAGAGGCACCAGCGGCTTCAAATACCTGTTTGCTGCTCTGCAATGGCATTTTAGCAGCTGCTCTCCTAATCCTATTAATTTGTCTGGCAGAAACCTTCCTCATTATGCCTTTATCTGAACGAACCCATCTGTGCTCTGAATCAGCCACAAATCTTTTCACAGTACGATGATCACGCTTAAGTTTTTGCACTATTTCACGCTTTTCAGCAGCAGAGAGATCCTTTTTCTTTCCCATATTGCTTGAAACCTGTGGCCTGCTTAATAATGTGGAACGTCCTTCTTAAGTAATTTTCCTTTGAGTGGGCACACCTGGCAAACTAATTATCACAGGTGTCTGAGAATGATTACAATGATCCAAAGAGCCCTAAGACATAATACCATCCATGAGTTTAATTGAAAAACGAATAATTAAATGTTTATGACACTAAAATCCAATGTGCATAATAATTTGGAACACGGTGTATTTTGAACAAAGCTCATTTGATGCTGCTAAACAAGGGCTGTAAAGGATCTGCCAGGCACAACTTCTGTGTATACTCCCATAGGTAATCAGTCTGCACCTGAGTCTATGTCTCTGAGACTGACTCCATCTTCCACTACTCAGGATGGCAGGCTTAGGAGTGGGAGAGCATATCGCAGCCTGGTCATGCGGAGCTAGCTCCCGCCCTCTGTCTATTTATACCTGCCTTTCCTGTTCCTCCTTTGCTTGTGATTCTTCTCGTGTGGTTTCCTGGCCCAGCTACAGCTTCTACTATTTGATCCTGCTCCATACTGACCCTGGCTTACTAACTACTCTCTTGCTCTGCGTTTGGTACCTCGTGCACTCCTGGTTTGACTCGGCTCGTTCACCACTCTTGTTGCTCACGGTGTTGCCGTGGGCAACTGCCCTTTTCCCTTTGCTTTGTGTTCCCTTGTCTGTTTGTCTCGTGCACTTACTGAGCGTAGGGACCGCCGCCCAGTTGTACGCCGTCGCCTAGGGCGGGTCGTTGCAAGTAGGCAGGGACAGAGTGGCGGGTAGATTAGGTCTCACTTGTCCGTTTCCCTACACCCGTCATTACATAATCACAAGCCCATATACCTAGTCTACCCTGCTCCCTGACACTACTATGGACCCCCTTGAGACCCTGGCCCAGCAAATGCAGGGTCTCTCCCTACAGGTCCAGGCCCTGGCTCAGAGGGTCAACCAGCCTGACGCTACCATGGTAGTGCCCCTCACCTCACCTCTTGAACCCCACCTCAATTTGCCTGACCGGTTCCAGGGGACCGGAGGACTTTTCTCTCCTTTCGGGAGAGTTGTAGGCTCTGCTTTCGCTTAAAGCCTCATTCCTCAGGTTCTGAGAGCCAGCGGGTGGGTATAATTATGTCCCGGCTCCAGGAAGGGCCCCAAGAGTGGGCCTTCTCCTTGGCTCCAGACGCCCCTGAACTTTCCTCCGTTGATCGTTTCTTTTCTGCTCTCGGACTCATTTATGACGAGACTGACAGGACTGCCTTTGCCGAGAGTCAGCTGGTGACCTTACGTCAGGGTAAGAGACCTGTTGAGGAGTATTGTTCTGACTTGAGGAAGTGGTGCGTAGCTTCTCGGTGGAATGACCCTGCCTTAAGGTGCCAGTTTAGGTTGGGTCTGTCGAACGCCCTGAAAGACCTGCTAGTTAGCTGTCCCTCTTCTGACTCCCTAGACCAGGTTATGGCTTTAGCGGTACGACTTGACCGACGTCTCAGGGAACGACAGCTTGAACGTTTTTGTGTTTTCCCCTCTGACTCCCCCATGATGCCTCCCGAGGTCCCGTTGCTTCGCTCTTCCACGGAAGACTCGGAGGTACCTATGCAACTCGGGGCCTCCGTGTCCCCCCCGACAACGTAGAGAGTTCCGCAGGAAGAATGGTCTCTGCTTCTATTGTGGGGATGACAAGCATCAAGTGAACACCTGTCCTAGGCATAAGAATAAGCAGCCGGAAAACTTCCGCGCCTAGGTGATCATCGGGGAGGTCAGTTGGGCGCACATGTATTTCCCGTAAATATGAAACGTAATACAATCTTGCTTCCCTTTCAGGTCTCTTTTGGTGGTATGTCTGCTACCGGCAGTGCCTTCGTGGATTCAGGGTCTTCTGCTAATATCATGTCTGTGGAATTTGCTATGTCTCTAGCTATGCCTTTGATTGATTTGCCTAAACCTGTCCCGGTAGTGGGTATCGACTCCACTCCTCTTGCTAATGGTTATTTTACACAGCATACCCCTGTTTTCGAACTCCTTGTTGGCTCCATGCATTTGGAGCAGTGCTCTGTACTGTTGATGCAGGGATTATCGTCCGATTTGGTTTTAGGCCTTCCCTGGTTGCAGTTGCATAATCCAACGTTTGACTGGAATACTGGAGAGCTTACCAAATGGGGTAATGAATGCTTGACGTCATGTTTTTCTGTTAATTCTATTTCTCCCCCTGAGGAGGTAAACACACTACCTGAGTTTGTTCAGGACTTCGCTGATGTTTTCTCTAAGGAGGCCTCCGAAGTGTTACCTCCTCATAGAGAATACGATTGCGCTGTCGAATTGGTACCAGGAGCTAAGCTTCCTAAGGGTAGGATATTTAATCTTTCTTGTCCCGAACGTGAAGCCATGAGAGAGTATATCCAGGAATGCCTGGCCAAGGGTTACATTCGCCCCTCTACTTCTCCGGTAGGTGCTGGCTTCTTCTTCGTAGGGAAGAAGGATGGTGGTCTTAGGCCATGCATTGACTACCGTAACCTGAATAAGGTCACGTAAGGAACCAGTATCCCCTTCCTTTGATTCCTGATCTCTTTAATCAGGTTCAGGGGGCCCAATGGTTCTCTAAGTTTGATCTACGGGGGCGTATAACCTTATCCGCATCAAAGAGGGGGATGAGTGGAAGACTGCGTTTAACACGCCCGAAGGTCATTTCGAATACCTCGTCATGCCCTTTGGGTTGTGTAATGCTCCTGCGGTCTTCCAGAATTTCATAAATGAGATTTTGAGAGATTACCTGGGGGTATTTCTTGCAGTGTACCTTGATGACATACTGGTGTTTTCCAAGGACTGGTCCTCCCACATTGAGCATGTCAGGAAGGTGCTCCAGGTCCTTCGGGAAAACAAACTGTTTGCGAAAACCGAAAAATGTGTGTTTGGGGTACAGGAGATACCATTTTTGGGTCAAATCCTCACTCCTCATGAATTCCGCATGGACCCTGCCAAGGTCCAGGCTGTGCCGGAATGCGTCCAACCTGCCTCCCTGAAGGCGTTACAGTGTTTTTTGGGGTTCGCTAATTATTACAGGAGATTTATTGCTAACTTCTCGGTCATCGCTAAGCCTCTTACGGACCTCACTCGCAAAGGTGCTGATCTGCTCCACTGGCCTCCTGAGGCTGTCCAGGCTTTTGAGGTCCTTAAGAAGTGCTTTATCTCGGCCCCGGTGCTGGTTCAGCCCAACCAAATGGAGCCATTTATCGTGGAAGTTGACGCATCCGAGGTGGGAGTGGGGGCTGTCTTGTCCCAGGGTACCAGGTCCCTCACCCATCTCCGCCCCTGTGCCTACTTCTCCAGGAAGTTTTCGCCCACTGAGAGTAACTATGATATTGGCAACCGTGAACTCTTAGCCATTAAATGGGCATTTGAAGAGTGGCGCCACTTCCTGGAGGGGTCTAGGCACCAGGTAACGGTCCTTACCAACCACAAGAATCTGGTTTTCCTAGAATCTGCCCGGAGGCTAAACCCGAGACAAGCTCGATGGGCGCTATTTTTTACCAGATTCAACTTTTTGGTTACCTATAGGGCTGGGTCTAAAAATATTAAGGCCGATGCACTGTCGCGTAGCTTCATGGCCAGCCCTCCTTCGGAGGAAGAACCTGCTTGTATTTTGCCTCCTGGTATAATCATTTCTTCTATTGATTCTGATTTAGTCTCTGAAATTGCGGCTGATCAAGGTTCAGCTCCCGGGAACATTCCTGAGGACAAGCTGTTTGTTTCCCTGCAATACCGGCTAAGGGTACTTAGGGAAAATCATCACTCCGCACTATCTGGTCATCCAGGCATCCTGGGTACCAAACACCTCATTGCCAGAAACTATTGGTGGCCTTGGTTGCCTAAAGACGTTAAGGCCTACTTCGCCGCTTGTGAGGTTTGTGCTAGGTCCAAGACTCCCAGGTCCCGACCAGCGGGCTTACTACATTCTTTGCCCATTCCCCAGAGACCTTGGACCCATATCTCCATGGATTTTATCACCGATTTGCCTCCATCTCAAGGCAAGTCGGTGGTGTGGGTGGTAGTAGACCGCTTCAGTAAAATGTGCCACTTTGTGCCCCTCAAGAAACTACCCAACGCCAAGACGTTAGCTACCTTGTTTGTCAAACACATCCTGCGTCTCCATGGGGTCCCTGTCAATATTGTTTCGGACAGAGGGGTACAATTTGTTTCATTGTTTTGGAGAGCCTTCTGTAAAAAGTTGGAGATTGATCTGTACTTCTCCTCTGCCTTCCATCCTGAAACTAATGGCCAAACTGAGAGGACTAATCAATCTCTAGAACAATATTTAAGGTGTTTTATCTCTGACTGTCAATATGATTGGGTCTCATTCATTTTCCCTTAATAACCGGGTCAGTAACTCGTCAGGGGTCTCCCCCTTTTTCTGTAATTTTGGGTTTAATCCACGGCTCTCCTCCGTTTCACCTGGTAGTTCCAACAATCCCGAGGTAGATGTCGTTCATCGGGAACTGTGCACAGTCTGGGCCCAGGTACAGAAGAACCTAGAGGCGTCCCAGAGCGTACAAAAAACTCAGGCTGATAGAAGACGTTCTGCTAACCCCTTGTTTATGGTCGGGGATCTGGTGTGGTTATCGTCTACTAACTTGCGCCTTAAGGTCCCGTCCAAGAAGTTTGCTCCCCGGTTTATTGGGCCGTATAAGGTCATTGAAGTCCTCAATCCTGTCTCCTTCCGACTAGAGTTGCCCCCATCTTTTCGAATACACGACGTCCTTGTCCTTGGCTCCCTCGAGGAAACCTCCTGTTCCCGTTCTCACCACTGAGGGGGTGGAATTCGAGGTGGCCAAGATTGTGGACAGCAAGATGGTCCAAGGCTCCTTCCAGTACCTGGTCCATTGGAGAGGATACGGGCCTGAGGAGAGGACTTGGGTACCCGCCCGGGATTTTCACGCTGGGGTATTGGTCAGGAAGTTCCACCTTCGTTTCCCCAATAAACCAGGTCCACTTAGAAAGGGTCCGGTGGCCCCTCATAAAAGGGGGGGTACTGTAAAGGATCTGCCAGGCACAACTTCTGTGTATACTCCCATAGGTAATCAGTCGGCACCTGAGTCTATGTCTCTGAGACTAACTCCATCTTCCACCACTCAGGATGGCAGGCTTAGGAGTGGGAGAGCCTATCACAGCCTGTCCAGACGGAGCTAGCTCCCGCCCTCTGTCTATTTATACCTGCCTTTCCTGTTCCTCCTTTGCTTGTGATTCTTCTCGTGTGGTTTCCTGGCCCAGCTACAGCTTCTACTATTTGATCCTGCTCCATACTGACCCTGGCTTACTGACTACTCTCTTGCTCTGCGTTTGGTACCTCGTGCACTCCTGGTTTGACTCGTCTCGTTCACCACTCTTGTTGCTCTCGGTGTTGCCGTGGGCAACTGCCCCTTTCTCTTTGCTTTGTGTTCCCTTGTCTGTTTGTCCCGTGCACTTACTGAGCGTAGGGACCGTCGCCAAGTTGTACCCCATCGCCTAGGGCGGGTCGTTGCAAGTAGGCAGGGACAGAGTGGCGGGTAGATTAGGGCTCACTTGTCCGTTTCCCTACCCCCGTCATTACAAGGGCTTTTAAGAAGGACTTGAACTGAAATATTTTCACTAGAAAATATTAGTTTTACTTTTATTCTTTAATCCAGTTTATATCTGCTCGTTTATCTACCCAATTAGAGCTGTGTACCTTTAGTGAGGGTTAAGAGAATTCAGAGCCATTTCTTGGGGTCCAAAAGTCGCATATTCACTTTCCCTGTGATTTACAGAGAGAACAGAAAATAAGATCCTATTTAGTGGAACTTTCTAATACAAATTAAGATTTAGAACAGTAATATATCTAACAAATAAAACTTCCATTGTCACATAAAATACGGTATTTTAGACATTTGGGATGTGTCTGACACATAGACTGAAGGACAGGATGTGAATGGCACGCTGTGTGCTGTTAATTTAGTCAGCTGAGAACATGAGCCCCCTGCTGTCCTTGACTCCTCTCATGTTTCAGTTGGTAAAACTCCACCAAAGACTTCAGTGTGGAACTTCCGCTCACTACTCCCTGCGGTGCCTTCCAGGACCTGCTCTAAGTGACTATCTTACTTTCATCTGTCCAGCTTATGTCATTCGTCTTTTTAATGTATATATATCCCCTGCCCCAGAATCTTCCCAAATTATTTCTGTATGTTTTGTCGTCTTTATTTCTATTCACAGTTAAGAATGTCATAGACACGCTTTGTAGGTATGAATTCTTTAGAGTCTCACTTCTATTAGATTTACTATATAAAGAACATGTTACCAGTCAATCTTAAGATGATCACAATATCAAACTTGTCTGCATCATTTGAAAGCTAGTAGCCATTTAATAGAAAACATCATATATTTTCCCTATACATGTGGTGATAAATACACTTTTATGTCATTACTCATTTGTATATATTTTAGGGAACATTATGAGATAATGATAAATCATACAATTGTCAATTATATGACCTTAATGTAAATCTGTAATAGGTTGTTAAATTTACTTGGCTGTAAGTTCTAACAGTTCTAATAGTGTCTAACTTATCAGTTACAATGGTACATATCCCTAATAAAAAAAAAAAGTTTCATATTGATAGTAGTCCTTATAGCACCAGTATACAGTAAAAGAGTGCATACAGCCATGCCTGGATAATGCAAATGGTTAATAGGCCTGAACATTTTCCTCTTGTTGCTTGAGTATGCTTAAAAGGGAATGTATGATCAGAAAACTACGTATTATTTTTTTGGTATATTTTTTTACTAATTGCTAGAGCAGACACAATAGGCTGATGATTCCTGTTTCCTGTACCTTGTCGGCTTGTAAACTGGTACAGGATGAGTGGAACCACGCTGCGATACCTTGCACATCAGCTATGAAAGTAACAACATGTGCAAGTATGAACAGAAAGTAAAATTATGTAAACAATGGAAAAGATGCAGCACCGCGGACCCTTACAATATTTGATCGGGAGGGGTGCTGAGAGTCGGACTCCCACCCATCTAATATTGATGGCCTATCCTAAGGATAGACTATCAATTTTAAAATCCCAGACAACCCCATTTAAATACATGAAATATTCCTTTTAACACAATTTTCTGTGATGGCCCTTCTTTATTCTAAAAGGGGCTGGTTCCCTGGGGTGACATAAGAGATAAGGTAATATTTCATCTTACTTTTCTTCACTTGGACCTCCAGCATTCTTTGTATGTTTTCCAAAGCAGATTGGTAATGCGGTCTTACAGTAGATGGGTGAACTGAAAAGAGTTAAAACCTGGGGGTTCAGGCGTAATTTATGGTATAAAGGCCTCAGTATTAAACAGTTTGTAAAAATGTCTTTCTGGATATTGCTAAGTATCCATGTTCTAAAGCCTCCTTCTCCTCAGCTGCCCAAAGACTTTCTGTATCAGTGACCACATTGTCTGTACAGAACATGTAACAGGCACAATAAATGTGGTCATCGGTAGTAGCAGTTGGAGTATTTCCTAAACAAACTCCTAGGTTGTTTATTGCAGCGCTGCTCAATTGCCACGACCAGAAGAAGCTTCAGTTGGGGCACGGTAGATGACAGTGAATAAATCTCTAGAAAAAGAAGTGCTACATTTCTCTGGCCAAGAGGTAAAGTTTAAGTTTTTTGTTTTTTTTGGGGGGGGATGGGGTTAGATTTTAACATTGTTTTTACACGATAATAAAAATTATTGATTGTTGGTTGTAACCAGGGTTTTAGGGGAGGCAAAATTGTGATTACTGTAGAGGTGAATGGCTAATATTAGTTACTGGACCATGAACCTGTATGACAAAGATGTTAAAGGGCTGTGCAAAACTTTGAGTTGGCATTAATTTATTATTATGGCACAATATTATTACATAATTATGCCCAAATTTTCTTACCACAAGACCGTGACCATGACCTGATTGGTTAGTGGTGTATTATTCTGCTGGAAATTATGATAGTTTAGTCCATTTTCGAGTGCTTATCTTTAAGCTGCGTAATGCATCTTAACTTTCTATAGTTTTCCTGAGTCTCTGTATATTCCAAGGTCCAACTGTGATTCTGTTTTGCATTCAGTTTTCTTGCATTGCAACATCAACAGCCAGACAACCAGAAGGTTTTAATTTAACCGTGTTATACGTTGCAGCTGTACTTTGAGGAATCCTGGTCTTTTAGTCAGTAGCATGAAGAATGCTTCCAACTTAAGTGGCCCATACTTAGGCACTGTATTGCTATTTATCCTGTGGAAACTATCTGTATTTATATTCAACCAGTCCAATCCATGATGCTTTGAAGTTTCTAGTTGATAGATATGTAAGGCTGATCAATGCTCTAATCAGGAAAGAGAGACAAAATAGATAATGACTTGTTAAATTGTTATATGAATGTGATCTTAAACAAAACATTTACAAATCAATTGTGATGGACTTTTCTGTGGATTGTTTCAATCATTTCCTGTTAGAAACAATGAAGTATCCTGTAAGGACATCTTTAAATGGCTCACTTTAAGATTTATAGACACAGGCCGTAAACGCTAATTTTTAGAATTATTAAATATTTAAAATTATTATTGGCAGCTAGAGAGGAATGAAAATGTTAACTGGGTCTGTAGTGAAATTAAAGTGGTTTTCCAATACCATATACATTTTTTTACTATACCGATGCGGAGAACAACCAAAATTCCCCACCACATCATAGAGATAATCTCATAGAAATAGAATATATCATATACGGGGGGGGGGGGGGGGGAGGGCATCTGGGCCCAATATAAACATGATATCAACTGTGGAAAAATTCACTGACGAGAATAACAACCTAGAAATTGGAGTCTATGATACACCAAAGTAGTATAAAAATAAATAAGTTTATTGATAACAAAAACATAAAAAATGCCTTAAAATTCAGAGATGGTTACCACAGTGTGAAAAGATGGATGCCAGACAGTGACAGACTAGATGGACATAAGTGCTAGATCAAAATATCATAGCATGTAAATATATACACCGATATGAAAGGCTCAGTAGAAACAGGAATTAGAACATTCCCCAGGATCCGTACAACATCACAATTTAGAGGTAAAGGTGAAGACCAACGCAATTCATGCAAACAATAGTTGTCCAATAGTATAAGTCAGAAATATCTGTGTATACATTGCATGGTGCATTGTAACAACTTACCCATCAAATAACAGTCACTGTCTGGCGTCACATCCCAGACATATTCTTAAACGTGAGTAAATGATAAAGTAGTTTCAATTTTTCAAACAGTCTAATTACAATTTTGTGAGTCAATTTTTAATGAAGAACGACAAGGAGGTAGCATTATTAGAAAAATAACTTGGTCCGATGAAACAGGGACTGGTTGGCAAATTTTAGCCTGGGGGGCAAACATAGTACACTGGCCCATAAGTAGCGGTCTATCCTTAACCTGTTTACTTTCACCTGCTGCATAAAAGTGACAGAGGTAACTGGGCTTTCAATACAACCGTCATCAAAAGACGGTGGCTGGCGGAGATCGAAAATTTTTAGATTTTTTTTTAAAGCTCATATTAACAGAACTTGAAAACATATGAAACATTGAAAGTCATGCACTTATGTTGTTGATTCTTGGCTGTTCCACCATTGATGGATTTCTGGCTCCCCTGATGCTATTTTTTTTACAAGCTAGTGCCATTAACCTCTTAGTGACCACCAATACACCTTTTCGCGGCAGTCACTAAGGGGCTTTAGGCTAAGGCGCCGCCTTTTCACGGCATCGCTTTAGCCTAATGTAGTGCCAAAATAAATGTTTAAAGCTCCATGGTTCAGAGCAACAACCACCACAAAATGCCGCACACATGCGCTGCGCATAAGCTGCCTGTGTCAGCAGCTGGCACAGCAACCATCAGGGACCCTTGTGACTGGTCCCTGATCAGGTGATCTCTGTGATAAAACCTATAACAGAGATCACAGACAGTTACTTTCATAACACAGGACATGGGCTGTGTTTCTCTCTCCTCTCATTGTAGTTGTTCTGTGAGAGGAGAGAGAGATCAGTCTGTGCTGTAAAAAAAAAAAGTGAAAGAACACCCCAAATCACCGCTTTCTAATATATATATATATATATACATATATATAAAATATAAAATCTAGTTTAGCGTTAATAATAGATTAGCGTTAGTGCTAGTTTAGCATTAATGCTACTTTAGCGGAAGTGCTAGTTTAGCGGAAGTGCTAGTTTAGCGTTAGTGCTAGTTTAGAGTAAAGGTATGTGCACACGAGAAGTGCCTTTTACGTCTGAAAAGACAGACTGTTTTCAGGAGAAAACAGCTGCGTCGTTTCAGACGTAAAAGTTCCTCCTCGCATTATGCGAGGCGTCTTTGACGCTCGTAAGTCTTGAGCTGCTCTTCATTGACTTCAATGAAGAACGGCTCAAAATACGTTGCAAAGAAGTGTCCTGCACTTCTTTGCCGAGGCAGTCAATTTACGCGTCGTCGTTTGACAGCTGTCAAACGACGACGCGTAAATGACAGGTCGTCTGCATACTACGTCGGCAAACCCATTCAAATGAATGGGCAGATGTTTGCCGACGTATTGGAGCCCTATTTTCAGACGTAAAACGAGGCATAATACGCCTCGTTTACATCTGAAAATAGGTCGTGTGAACCCAGCCTTAGTGTTTAGGGTCGTAATAGCCGTAAGCAGTGGCGGATTAAGTGTACCATGGGCTGTTGACACAATTTGGGCGCCCTCCTTCCCCCTCACACGCAATTCAACATTCCCAACCCGCTGACACTGTACCCGTCAGTGCCACTGACCTGACGGATACAGGTTTTAGCACTAGATACAGGTGCTCTGTATTCAGGATGTAAAGCAGCTGTATCTCAAAAAGTTACAATATTTTTTAATAAGTATTTAGAAAGGTTGCACCAAACACCATACACTATTTTAATTAAAAAAAACAAAAAACTGTTTGAAAGGTTTACATAGACTTTAACACATCAAATAAAAACAAATTGTAACACCTCTTTTTAAAGTGTAAGTAAATGTTCAACAAACTTCTGACATGACATAGTGACATGTCAGAACTTTTGATGGGTGGGGGTCCGGGTGCTGAGACCCTCACCGATCGATAAAACTAAGAGGCAGAAGCGCTCATGTGAGCGCTGAGCCACTTTGTTTCTGTTCGGCTTTTGCCAGAAAGTCAAAGTAGCGGTGTACGGGCTCATTGACTTTCTATGAGCCCATACACAAACTGCTTGGCTTTCCGGAAACAGAAACCAAGTGGCTCAGCGCTCACACGAGTGCTTCTGCCGCCTAGTTTTAATGATCGGTGGAAGTCTGCGAGCAACGCTGCTTCCGTAACTTTCATTCAGTTTTATGGGACTTACGGAAACAGCGTAGCTCAGCAAGCTACGCTGTTTTCGTAACTCCCGACCATGTAATCAGGATGTGGCCAGTAGGCAGGGAGAGCAAAAACAGGTGGATATGTCATACATTTCCCTTATGGGAAAACTGAGGGCTGTATGGGGGGATTATATTGCAAGGGCAGGTGATGTTGTCTCACTGACTGCTGGGGGCTCTATAGGGAGGTCTGAGTGTCTGATCCTGACATCTCTGTGGGGGGGGATAGCCCCCTCCATAGAGCCCGCCACTTAGACCTCCCTATTGAGCCCCCAGAAGTTAGTCACTCAGACCCCCTATAGAGCCCCCAGCAGTCAGACAATTTGACTTCCCCTTGCAATATATTAGTAACTAGTGAGGGCTCTATGGGAAGGGGGGGATTATACTGAATGGGGGGGGTCTAACCGTCTAAGTGACTCCAGAGGACTCTATGAAGGGGGAATAATCCCCCCCATCCCCCATAGAGCCCTCAGTATTTCAGTATTTATAGGGGGTCAAAGCTTTCTGAGCTTGGTGGTTTAAGTGGCTTGTGATATAAGTGGAGTTATAAAACCGGAGTTTTAAAGAGGAGTAAAGGCCCCAGTAAGTACTCTTCTTTTCTTTTACTTTGACAACTGTTCGCTGTTTTGTTGTAACTGGGATAATGGACAGAAAGATTGGAGGTTTTCTTCAGTGCACAGTTTGCCATATGTATGCACGACTGGAGCCGGAGTTCCAGGGTGAATACCTCTGTGGCAGATGTGAGCATGTTGATCACCTGGAAGCTCGCATTAGAGATCTGGAGGAGCAGAATGCAACACTGAGGAAGATAGACAATCTTGAGTGGAGCATGCTGCTCACGGAGCGTGCAGTTAGTGGGGTAGAACTGGAGGGTGAAGACATGGGTGAGCAGGATCAGGTAAGTAGCTGGGTTAATGAAGTTAGGGGCAGTAGAAAGGGGTCAAAGAAAAGGAAGGCCAATCCTGTTTCTGATATTCCAAGCAAAATTGCCAAGTTGGGTGAGGATGCAAGGGTGTCTGTCTCAGAAATGGCAGCCCTAGTGGATACTGATCTCCCTAACAGCTGGGAGAACAGCCCAGCTAGTAGTCGGCGGGATGGTAATGCAGGTAAGCCAAGACAATTGATAGTTGTAGGTTATTCTATAATCAGGAAGACGGATAGAATAATTTGTCGCCAAGACCACCTCAACCGAATGGTTTGCTATCTCCCTCGTGCCAGGGTTCGGCATGTGGTGGAACGGGTGGACAAATTGATGGGAGGGGCTGGTGATGATCCAGCTGTCGTGGTCCATGTGGGTACCAACGACAGAATAAATGGTAGGTGGAGGAGCCTTAAGAATAATTTTAAAGAACTAGGCTACAAGCTGAAGGGAAAGACCTCCAAGGTTGTATACTCAGGAATACTGCCTGTGCCATGCGCATCACAGGAAAGACAGCGGGAGCTCAGGGAGTTAAATGCATGGCTGAAGTCTTGGTGTAGAGGAGAAGGCTTTGGGTTCCTAGAGCACTGGGCTGACTTTTTATTGGGGTACAAACTGTATTCTGCAGATGATTTGCACCTAAATGGAAGGGGGTCTGCTGTACTGGGGGAGAGAATTCTAGCTGGGTTGCGGAGTATTTAAACTAGGGCTGAGGAGGGAGGCCAAAGTAGAAAATAAAGGGGTAGTCAGGTTAGAGAGGGGTCAGACTATATTGGTGGGGGGGAGAAACAGACTGTGGGGAGAGGACTAGGCAACAAGATAAGGAGATCCTTTCGTTACAAAACAGCAGTGAAAATAAAATAGCCCAAATGTTGTCAAATAATCACATTTCTGATACTGAAAGTGAAACATTTAAAGGCAAGTTAAAGTGTATGTTCACAAATGCCAAAAGTCTAGCAAGCAAAATGGGGGAGCTGGAGGCCTTGGTACTGGAAGAAAATATTGATATAGTTGGTGTTGCTGAAGCATGGCTGGACTCCTCTCATGACTGGGCTGTAAATCTACAGGGTTTTACACTTTTTCGGAAAGACAGGACAAATAGGAAAGGTGGTGGTGTATGTCTGTATGTGAGAAGCGATATGAAGGCGAGTGTGAATGAGAAATTATAGGGTGAAGATTGTGAGGTGGTTGAAACCTTGTGGTTGGAATTACAAAGGGAGGTAAACACTGAAAAAAATTACTTTTGGTATAATCTATAGACCCCCCAATATAACTGAGGAGATGGAAGTTCAGCTATATAAACAGATGGAGCGAGCTGCACAGGCTGGTACTGTAGTGATAATGGGAGATTTTAATTACCGGACTATTAATTGGTGTCATGGTTCGGCTTCAACTGCAAAGGGGAGACATTTCCTCAACCTGTTGCAGGAAAATTTTATGGGCCAGTTTGTGGAAGACCCGACTAGAGGTGAAGCTCTGTTGGATCTGGTCATTTCTAATAATGCAGAGCTTGTTGGGAATGTCAATGTTCATGAAAACCTTGGTAACAGTGATCACAATATACAGGGTGGGCCATTTATATGGATACACCTAAATAAAATGGGAATGGTTGGTGATATTAACTTCCTGTTTGTGGCACATTAGTATATGGGAGGGGGGAAACTTTTCAAGCTGGGTGTTGACCATGGCGACCATTTTGAAGTCGGACATTTTGTATTCAACTTTAGTTTTTTCAATGGGAAGAGGGTCATGTGACACATCAAAATTATCGAGAATTTCACAAGAAAAACAATGGTGTGCTTGGTTTTAACGTTACTTTATTCTTTCATGAGTTATTTACAAGTTTCTGACCACTTATAAAATGTGTTCAAAGTGCTGCCCATTGTGTTGGATTGTCAATGCAACCCTCTTCTCCCACTCTTCACACACACTGATAGCAACACCGCAGAAGAAATGCTAGCACAGGCTTCCAGTATCCGTAGTTTCAGTTGCTGCACATCTTGTATCCTCACAGTATGTGTCAGGGTGTCAGGTCCGAGCATTCCTAGATGAACAGTTTCCTGGAAAGTGGATTGGTCATCGTGGGCAATTTGAATGGCCCCCTAGGTCTCCCGATCAGACCCCCTTAGACTTTTATCTTTGGGGTCATCTGAAGGCAATTGTCTATGCTGTGAAGATACGAGATGTGCAGCAACTGAAACTACGGATACTGGAAGCCTGTGCTAGCATTTCTTCTGCGGTGTTGCTATCAGTGTGTCAAGAGTGGGAGAAGAGGGTTGCATTGACAATCCAACACAATGGGCAGCACTTTGAACACATTTTAGAAGTGGTCAGAAACTTGTAAATAACTCATGAAAGAATAAAGTAACGTTAAAACCAAGCACACCATTGTTTTTCTTGTGAAATTCTCGATAAGTTTGATGTGTCACATGACCCTCTTCCCATTGAAAAAACTAAAGTTGGATACAAAATGGCCGACTTCAAAATGGCTGCCATGGTCAACACCCAGCTTGAAAAGTTTCCCCCCTTCCATATACTAATGTGCCACAAACAGGAAGTTAATATCACCAACCATAGTATAGTATAGTGCCAAGGGACTGGCGCAGGGCAAATGTGGTGCCTATTTTCAAAAAGGGCTCTAGGTCTTCGCCGGGTAATTATAGACCAGTAAGCTTAACATCCATTGTGGGGAAAATGTTTGAGGGGCTATTGAGGGACTATATACAGAATTATGTGACAATAAATAGTATTATAAGTGACAGCCAGCATGGTTTTACTAAGGACAGAAGCTGTCAAACCAACCTGATTTGTTTTTATGAAGAGGTGAGCAGAAGCCTAGAAAGAGGGGCTGCTGGGGATATAGTGTTTTTGGACTTTGCAAAGGCATTTGACACTGTCCCCCATAGACGTCTAATGTGTAAATTAAGGACTATAGGTTTGGAAAGTATAGTTTGTAATTGGATTGAGAATTGGCTCAAGGACCGTGTCCAGAGAGTTGTGGTCAATGATTCCTACTCTGAATGGTCCCAGGTTATAAGTGGTGTACCCCAGGGTTCAGTGCTGGGACCACTATTATTCAACTTATTTATTAATGATATAGAGGATGGGATTAATAGCACTATTTCTATTTTTTCAGATGCCACCAAGCTATGTAATATAGTTCAGACTATGGAAGATATTTGTGAATTGCAAGCGGATTTAAATAAACTGAGTGTTTTGGCGTCCACTTGGCAGATTAAGTTTAATGTAGATAAATGTAAAGTTATGCACCTGGGTACCAACAACCTGCAGGCATCATATGTCCTAGGGGGAGCTACACTCGGGGAGTCACTTTTTGAGATGGATCTGGGTGTACTTGTAAATCATAAACTAAATAACAGCATGCAATGTCAATCAGCTGCTTCAAAGGCCAGCAAGATATTGTCGTGTATTAAAAGAGGCATGGACTCGCGGGACAGGGATGTCATATTACCACTTTAAAAAGCATTAGTGAGGCCTCATCTAGAATATGCAGTTCGGGCGTGGCTTGGCAGCTGAACCTGATGGCCGCTTGATACTTCGGCTCCGGCATGAAGCACTAAAAAATAGCTGTTTAAGCACCGAGGAACGAGAGAGGACGCTAAATAAACATACAAGCACAGAAGGGAGATGCCGAGGAAAAGAAAACCGGTGACGAAACCTGTAAAATTGACGGACTTTTACTATCCAAGGCGACCAGAGGAAGACAGGGAGGAAATGGCCTCCGACACACAGGCTAGCTCACTCACCTCTGAATCGTACCAACAAACCCCGAGGAGAGAAAGGGAAAAGCAGCTGCCGAGAAGAAGCAGATCAGTGTCAGCATCGGAGATTTGTCTGCTTGCAGAGGGGAGGAATGTGCACACAAGAGCATTCAGAGATGCAATCTCTATGAAAGAACGCGCCTCTCCACATAGCCCTGCTTCACCACGTGGGCTGCTCTTCTCGGCGCCATCTTCCCCGACACACAGAAGCCCTGAGACACCAAGGGGGACAGTACAGGACCCGGAAGATACACAGGACACGGTAGGAGCTAATATATCTGTTACCTCTATCCCTGGGCAAGTCCTTGATCAGTTGCCCTCATCTTCCAACCCTGTAACAGAAGCTATGCTCAAGACCATGTTGCAGGCTTTACATCACTCACTTCATGCAGGCATGGCTGAGCTCATTAACCCCGGCTACCGCTGTTGCAGCAGTGGAACATAGAGTACAGCATGTAGAAACGAAAATGAGTGAAATCACCTCATCCCATAACTCTCTTATTGATGCCCACTATGACCTAGAAAATGACCTATCCCAAGTAAAAGCGAAAATAGCAGATTTGGAAGATAGATCCAGACGTAATAATCTCAAATTCAGAGGCATCCCGGAGAATATTGCACCAAAAGATCTAAATCAATATGTTCAGGACTTTATTCAAGCTCTGCTCCCAACTTGTTCTTCGCAAGACCTGATCATAGATCGAGTACATAGAATACCTAAGCCTAAACATCTAGCGGAACCCATACCCCGAGACGTACTGGCCAGAGTGCATTTTTTCACATCAAAGAGAAATTCTTATATGCCTCTAGGAAAGAATCTGCTATCCCAGCAAAGTTTAAAGAGATATCAGTATACTCAGATCTATCTGCGATGACCCTGCAATTACGCAGACAACTACACCCGATCACTTTGGCATTAAGAGATCATAACATCCCTTATCGGTGGGGTTTTCCAGTTCGCCTCATGGTCTCATACGAAAATTCATCTCACATAATTAAATCGGTATCGGAAGGCGTTACCCTTCTGAAGAAATGGAATATTGTCGTTCCTCCTCCTAAACCACCATTTCTGGGCGCTCCACAACATATCAGAGAGGAATGGAGAACAACTGGCCAACGTGAGAGATTACCCCGCTGAATGCTGGGACTGAGGCCTGGATGGCTGTAATAAGGAACTCAGCGTTATGTCCTTGGACCCTCTCTTGTTCTTACGGGCTTTATTAGCCATTAGAGATGCCGGCGGGCGGCAATTGGAGTTCGGTTTCGGATGGACTGCTCTACCCCAGACATAAGGGATAACGAGATACTTCGTCCATCCCTGAAATGTGGTTCGATGTTACTTTGTGTTGTTGTTTCTATCTTGTTCTTTTTCTCTGTGCACCAGTTGTTTACGATCAGATTCCTAACCAGTGCTTACATGATTGCTTTACATATGTCTTGCTATATGAAACTCTGGGAACCCTACACTAGGCAAGGAAAGGGGCAAATCCTGTTACATATGTATGTGCGGAGATTAGGTATGATGCTAGCATATAAACATACGGTATAATGGTTATCTCAATTTTGTCCTTGAATGTGAACGGCCTGAATAGCCCTCAGAAACTAGCTCATATGTGGAGAGAGGCAAAATCTAAGATGTGCGATGTTTTGTGTATACAGGAGACACACCTCTTGAAGAAAGATTCTGATCGCATAAAACATAGATTATTTCCTGACATATATCAGTCACATTATCCCACTAAATCTAGAGGCGTCTTGATAGCAGTCAAAAATACTGTAGCCTTTCAAATGCTTCAAACACATATAGACCCGGAAGGAAGATATGTAGTGATTATATGTCTGCTTAATAACGTTAAATACACATTGGTGAATCTGTACGCTCCTAACAGACACCAAATTAGATTTTTTCATAAAATTTTTAGAATTCTAGATAAATGTAAAGAAGGGAAATTACTTATATGTGGAGATTTTAACACAGTGATGGATGCCTCAATTGACTCTACTTCCAAAACTAGACTATCTCAGACACATCTGAAAGATCTCTGCTGGAACAGAGAACTGTATGATGTATGGCGCCTACAACATGGCTCTGAGATGGATTTCTCTTTTTATTCACAGCCTCATAACAGCTACTCACGCATCGATATGTTTATCGTAGATAAAGAGGTATTACTCCTGTCAAAAGAGACGCAGATTCAAGATATCACGTGGTCTGATCATGCGACCTTGTTGTTAAAACTTGACGAAAAACATAGCGTCAATCAGACTTACTTGTGGCGTTGTAGCTCTTTCCTTTTGTCCCATGGTAAATACAGGGGAGAACTTGAAAGAGATCTTAAGGAATACTTCCAGACTAATGACACCCCTGATATTAATATAGACACCCTTTGGAATGCTCATAAAGCATTTATACGAGGCTCCTTGATCCGCCTTGGACATATCGCTAAGAAGCAAAGATTAGCAAAATTGACGTCACTGACGGAAGACATACATAAAATAGGGGCTTTGAATAAATCAGCTCCGTCTCAGAGTTATTCGACTCAGCTTTTCCGACTTAGACAAGAAATGCGAAAATGTTTACTAACGGAATATGAAAAATCTCTTAGGAAAACGAAAGCCACATACTACTCACAAAATAACAAAGCAAGTAAACTATTGGCCGCTAGACTCAAAATTCAAAATAGGAAATCCAGAATTCCCTTTTTGATCGACCCCCACACTAAACACAAAATTATGCATCCTAAAGATATAGCTGATCAGTTTAAAAAATATTATTCGTCACTATATAACTTGAATGAGGACCCATTCACGGCTCATCCGACTCCATTAGACATTGAAAATTTTTTAAGACATATCACACTTCCTCACTTGTCACCTCTTCAACTCTCCACTCTAAATGCCCCAATCTCGGAATCAGAAGTAAAAGATATCATCCGTGGATCTCCTTCTGGTAAATCCCCTAGCCCAGATGGGTTGACTAACGATTATTATAAAACGTTCAGAGATATTTGAACACCTGTTCTGAACAAATTTTTTCAGAAAGCTATGTCCTCGGAATCGCTCCCTCGAGAAAATCAGATGGCATTGATTGTAACGATACCTAAGCCAGGGAAGTCTCCGGATGTCCCACAGAATTTCAGACCCATATCTCTGTTAAATACAGATATTAAGATGTATGCAAAACTTTTGGCAAACAGGCTAGCCTCCCTACTCCCTTCCTTAATTCAAGAAGATCAGGTCGGATTTGTCAAAGGCCGACAGGCTTCGGATAACACCAGGAGGATAGTGAGCCTTTTACATCATATTGATAAACACAAAATTCCATCTGTTTTACTAGCATTAGACGCAGAGAAGGCTTTTGACCGGATTCATTGGACATATGCATTTAAAGTACTGGATAATATGGGGTTCAAGGGAGGGATTTATACTGCAATCCAAGCCCTTTATTCCCACCCGTCTGCAAAGGTATTTACAAACGGGGTATTATCAGAAGATTTTAAAATCACAAACGGTACGAGACAAGGTTGTCCGCTATCCCCCCTCATATTTATATTGGCTATGGAACCCTTGGCTCAGATGCTTAGAATGCATGAACAAATCCATGGAATACAAGTAGGCCCGCTAACGCATACTATCTCACTATTTGCAGATGACATACTTTTGTCTTTGTCGCATCCGGAGACCTCCCTGGCGGCAGTCCTAGAATGTATACAATTATTTGGAAACATCTCCCTTTATAAACTCAACACCCAAAAATCACAAATCCTCCCTTTGTGTTTATCCCAATCCAAGTTACATTTCTTACAAAACAAGCATCGGTTAGATTGGAGGATGGTAGAAATATCATATTTGGGACTTCATTTGACTCCCAAACATGAGTCTTTGTATGTAAATAATTACACACCGCTCCTCAATGACATAAAAAATGAAACTAATAGACTGCAAAAAAGTGAGATCTCCTGGATCGGAAGGATCGCTTCTTTTAAAATGCTTTTACTCCCGAAACTCTTATATCTATTCCGGACCCTGCCCATATACCTTCCCAAGACATTTTTTCAACAAATCCAGAAAATATTATCACAATTTGTGTGAATTGCATTTCACATATTGACCAGAGATAGGAAACTAGGGGGAATGGGAATCCCGAATATTCATAGATATTACATAGCCACGGTAGTAGCTCAAATTTCCGCGTGGTGGAAAACGGAAAACGCAAAACCTTGGGTTCATATCGAGGCTTCTTATATTTCCCCGGCTTCACTAAAGGCACTTTTATTTCTTCAATACTGGGACTTACCTTGCCATTTAGACCTATCCCCGCTCACTATAGTTGCTCTACATTTCTGGAAATATCTGCATACATATTCTAAAGAGAATCTTCCTATGCCCAAATCAATCATACCCATAGACTTATTGGAGTTGGCTATTTCAGACTTGAACATTTCTATATGGAAAAAAGGAGGTATTACGGATATAGCACAACTCTTCCAAAATAATCAGCTAGTAGACTTTTCGTACCTGAGATTCAAATACTCAATCCCTGCACGAGACCTATATAAATACTTCCAAATTAGACACTTTCTGAAGAGTCATGGTAATCTGGAATCTGTATACAATCATACAATATTTGGGGGTTTCAATAGAAATCTCAAGGGTCTTAAATATATATATGATTCAATCGATACTCAAGCTATATTTGTCAAAACCTACCCTATTAAAATGTGGGAAAGAGACTTGGGAACAGGTTTCACAGATAAAGAATGGTTGAAGGCCTTTAAACTCGCACATACATCCTTAACATGTGCGTCTCATGCAGAAGCAGCGATTAAAACCACCTTACGGTGGTATTATACACCTGATCGACTCCAACAGATGTTTCCCCAAACCCAAGCCCTATGTTGGAGAAATTGCAAGCATAAGGGTACACTGATTCATATACTATGGGAATGCCCGGTCATTGGAGAATATTGGGAAAAAGTATTTGCCCTCTTGAGAGAGTTGCTGGGGAATGGGGTACATATGTCACCACAGAAAGCTCTACTATTCCTCCAGATGGATGAAATTCCTCCACATGCTAGGGTCTTAGTATGTAAAATTTTAACTATGGCTTAGCTGGTCATAACTCGTTATTGGAAGACTAATACATCCCCTCTCTTATCAGAACTAGTGGAACTGATTAATACATCTCATGCATACGAGAAAATTATTGCATATGGTAATTGTACGAATGATACATTTGATACGAGATGGGAGTTGTGGAACCATAGTTCTTATTACAAACTTAACTGAGAAGGGAGTAAATTATGTAGGAAAAGCAATAGATACTGAAAGTATATAAGTTAATGAAAAAAACTGGTGTAGTTCTAATTCTGTTTGTTTACTGTTTTGGTTAATTTTATACTGGAACTCATGTGATTTATTTACATTTACTGAAATACAAACGAGAGTTGACATTATATATGCAGAGGTTTTGTACAAATGATAAAAGTAATTTCAACCGGTCTAAATGTAATTTGAGCTAAGAAAATGTAATGTTCAAAATCTGTACATTTCTTTGCAAAAAATGTCAATAAAAATCATTGGAACGTAGAATATGCAGTTCAGTTCTGGGCTCCAGTTCATTGAAAGGATGCCCTGGAGTTGGAAAAAATACAAAGAAGAGCAACGAAGCTAATAAGGGGCATGGAGAATCTAAGATATGTGGAAAGATTAAAAGAATTAAACCTATTTAGCCTTGAAAAAAGACGACTAAGGGGGGACATGATTAACTTATATAAATATATGAATGGCACATACAAAAAAATTGTGAAATCCTGTTCCATGTAAAACCCCCTCAAAAAACAAGGGGGCACTCCCTCCGTCTGGAGAAAAAAGGTTCAACCTGCAGAGGCGACAAGCCTTCTTTACTGTGAGAATAGTGAATCTATGGAATAGCCTACCGCAGGAGCTGGTCACAGCAGGGACAGTAGATGGCTTTAAAAAAGGCTTAGATAATTTCCTAGAACAAAAAAATATTAGCTCCTATGTGTAGAAATTTTTTACTTCCCCTTTCCCATCTCTCGGTTGAACTTGATGGACATGTGTCTTTTTTGAATCGTACAAATTATGTAACTATGTAACTATGATATGGTTCTAGAATTGATAGTCCAGCAGACTAATCTTTATGCTAAGCAGTTTGTTCTGCAAAAGCCTATATACTCAAGAATGTGGAACCCCACAAGTGTCGCAGAAATTAAAAATTTTTAGGCATTACCCTCAATATGGGTTTGGTTAAAAAACCATCTGTCCGGTTCTACAGTGCTTCTAGTACTGTCCACGCTACCCCTATTTTTCCAGCAGTGCTGTCCAGAATCCGCTATGAGGCCCGAATACGGTTCATGCATTTTTACCGTCAATTCCCAAGTCCCCCCAAGAAGTGACCCATCCTATGATCGGCTTAATAAGAACAGAGTGGGATTCCCACAACAGTTGGTGTCCAGGTGTTTGGGAACAGGAACAGGAACATCCATGGCCCTTGCAAGTGAGGTATTACTTGCAGTGAAGTGGACCGACAGGAAGGATGTCTGCATGCTGTCCACTGTACATGCGGACACCACTGTGACAATTAGAGAGAGGGGGGCTACCTCTGCAAAGCAGAAACCTGTCTGTGTAACAGACTACAAGAAATTTATGGCGGGTGTAGAACATTCCGACCAGGTGCTTCAACCTTACCTGGTGAAGCGCAAAAATACTGCCTGGTACAAAAAGGTAGCAATCTACCTTATTTTCAAAAAGGACCAAGGAATGCTCACTTTCTTCAATTTCAGGAAAGGTCATTGAGCATCTCCTTTTTGAGTCCACTATACCTGCACAATCCTGCAAATCTGAGGACGTGCGCAGGCTCTCATAGCGCCACTTTTTACACCCTGTTCCTTCCACTGAGACCCAAAAACATTGGGTATTTAGCAAGCATGGCAGGAGGAGGGATACCTGCTTTTTGTTGCCCCATGTGTCCATCAAAACCAGGTCTTTGCAACTACCACTGCTTCGAAATCTTTCACACGGTTTCAACTTACTAGCATTTAACACCCAAAAAAACATGGGGGGGAGGTCTTTTTAGGGAGTCAATTTCTTTATATTTTCTTTTTCGTTTGTGGGCTTTTGAAGTAGTGATTATTTACTTTTGTAGAGGTTGTAGAGCACATTTTTTTCAGACCGTGAAACTAATTTTACCCCTTATGATTTTTTTTATTTATTTGTGGGTGATCAAATCCTGGAATTAACTGTTCAGTACAAAATCCCACATACACAATTTTTTTATTTTGACTGTTCTTATGACTATGTCCTGCCACATACAGCTGTTACATTCCTATTTTTGTACCGTGATACGGGCATGATCTTTTTTTATTTGGAGGATCTCTAATAATCTAGTTCCTTATCAATACACCATGGGCATTATTATAGTTTTGATCGGGTTTTTGATGGATCTCTTACACCCGACAATACTGCTAGAAATACTGACATAATTTGGGGATTAGTGATCCTTAAGACTGGGTTCACACGACCTATTTTCAGGCGTAAACGAGGCGTATTATGCCTCGATTTATGCCTGAAAATACGGCTCAAATACGTCGGCAAACATCTGCCCATTACTTTCTATGGGTATGACGCTGTACTGTTCCCACGAGGCGTAATTTTACGCATCGTTCGGCAATTACGATGCGTAAAATTACGCCTCGTAAAAAGAAGTGCAGGGCAATTCTTCAGCCGTAATTAACGGAGCATAAGTCCATTGAAGTCAATGTAATGTTCAAAAAACAGTGTCCAGGCGTTTGGAGGGTATTTTGGAGCGTATTTTGAGGCGTTTACGCCTCAAAATATGCCTCGAATCACGCCAGAAACCTGGGAAACACTCCCCCAAGGGGTGTTGCCTAACCGGCCATTTTGAAAGGCCAGTTTAGGGGTAAAGTAAGGAATTTGAAAAAGCAATTACCAGGAGGTTCATCATGGCACCCCGACCCTACAAGAGGATGCACATTGATGTGGATGCCCTAATAAGCGAGGTAAGGACCAGATTGAACCATCAATTATCAATGTTTTGGAGTTTCCATGTTTTTAGGGCTAAAATGTTATGGTTAAAGCTGCAGACAGTATGCCAGAGCAAACATGTGTCTAGACAGTTTTGTTAATGTGAGGTAATGTGTTCCTTACATGTGCGTCTATTCCTATACGTTATTGCAATTTACCTGCCACTATGCACTGTATCCTATGTTTGCAACGCTTTGGAAGCATGTATGTTGTTTGCAAGATGTACAGGTGACATTTTACACCCTCACGGCGTATGTGCAGCAGTTATTAACTTGACACTGTGTCTTTTAATGTGGTGATTCTATGTATTGAAACACTCTATACCTGTCTTTGCTTTTGTTAAGTGTGTATGTAACTTGTAAGTGGACTTTTGCCTGCATATTTGGGACTACTTCATGGTGTACAACCCTCACGGATACCATTACGCACTTTACAACACGAAGTAACCTTAGTAGCCACATGTTCTTAAAGTGTTTGTGGTGTAAGGATTTCAAATCAGGAGCTTAGCATGTTTGTGTTTCTGGTTTCTGTAAGTACACTGCAGAAAACCTGCGAAGGCAAAACGGGCCTTTGTCTACACTCGTTTGTGATGACTAAATTTGTGTGCTAAGCTAAGAGTTCTGCTAATTTATCTGTGTTTTTTTCTTTAAGGTGCAGGCGCGACCCAATATCTGGGATAAGAGCAATTCTGGATATAGCAACCGAGGCCTCCGCCAGGATGCGTGGGAGGAAATCTGTAAAGAGCTGTACCCCGATTGGATGGCTCGATCAAACAACGTGTTTCAAGCACAATTGTGTTTCTAAACAAACAACCAAATCAAGTGCCACTTCCATAAAGGTATACCATCATGTTTCGGTATTGACTATTTGTTTTTGTATTATTTCTCAGAAAAAGATCTGCAGAATCACTTGAAAAGCGTGAGGGACCGCTTCCAGAGGGAGATTCGTAAGGCTGAGAGGAGTGGGTCCTCTCCCTCACAAGCCTCGCAGTGTCCTTTCCATCAGGAGCTGCTGTTCCTTCTGCCCAACAGGGCACTACGCCAGTAAGTTTGTGTACATTTTCTTCGGAAGGGCTGACAATTCTCAACAACACATGCTGGTCATTTGTAGGCATCCCTTTACTGAATACATCTTGTTGTCATTTTGGTCATGTTAATTCCTCCCAGACCATTTTCCAATGTGGACTTTGTCATCCCAAACACAACTGTTGCTTGTCATTTTATGGTTTCTTAATGATGGCGATGTTGGAACTGCGTCTTGCTAACTTTCAATGTGGGTGTGTGTGGAGATGTCGAGATAACTTGCGACATTATAAAGAGCATGCATGTTCATGTGAGCCCCTAAATGGCCTGCTCACTGGAACCGACGCATTGTCCTGATTCCCAAAAACAATGGTTCCCCCTGTTTACTGTGTACCACAACACTGGCAGTGTCATGAAGGAGCGTAGGATTTGGGGTTGCTAAGCATTGCAAGCAATATTTCGAGGACCACTCCATGCGTCATGCAACTTGTCAGGCTAGCAAAGGAAAATTAACAGCTAATTCTGCCCGAGGTGCTTGTTTAAGGAATGTGTTTCATGTCCTATTAGTGCATGTGGAATATGTTGTTGTTGACAAATAGTTGCGACACAAATACACATGTTAGTTGCGGTCACAACAGGCATTATACCTTTTTTCTTTTACTTTACCCTAGATCCACTGGAAACGTAGGACGACGAATGGAAGGGCACCCTGTTGATCAGGAGGAACAGCAGCAGAGGGAGAGGGAAGCCACTCCATCTACCTCCCATCAAGCAACACCCGAAGCGGAGGGCCACTCCGAGGATGAGGCTGGTCCTTCATGGGGGGCCCCAGCAGCAGAGGGGTTCGACGACAACATGGAAGCACCTGCTGCTGCTGCCCCTTTGCCAAGGGCATCCCCAACAGGTCCGGCTCCCCCCACCCGGACACCTTCCACCCGACAGCGTACTCGAAGAACCCTCCGGACAATGGACAGGCAACTCGAGGTCGAGTCAGAAGCCATGTCCTTTATCCGGAGGGTCCACGGCGACGATGAGTTTGATTATTTTGGCTATGGCATAGCCTCTCGTTGCCATCGGCTGCCACCGGAACTCGCCCAGGATGTCATCACCTACTTTCAGGCGGCGGTGGCAGTCTTCGAGTTCGCTGTCCACATGCCCCCTGTTGAGGAGTTAATTGCCAACCTCAATAGGGCCGCGGGCCGTAGGGAGGGGCGTTACCAGATGCCCCACAGCCCAAGATGGCAAAATGCCTCCACCCAGACGGAGCCCACAAACCCCCCGCCCTCCCAATCTAATCCCTCTGCTGGTTCCCATTTTGCCCAATCCTTCTACCCTTACCCACCCTCCCAATACAGCACAAGTGGTTATCAGCCAAGTTACCCTCCAAATTGGCCCAATACCTGCTAAAGTACACATTAAAACGAGAGGAAATATCACTAAGGTACGTTAGCATAAAGCATCCAGACAATAACTCACCGTCTTAATTCCTCATAAAGGTGGCCAATGTGACCCTTTTCATTCCGCAGGACATTTATGGGGTGCACCCAATACCTGCGTCCACGTTCGTGCTCCTGTGAAATATAAAGTGTGACCAAATGTCCATTATAAGGATCATGGCAACAAATACAAACAACATTGCCAACATACTCCATAAATGTAGCCACTTACCTCACAAATTTGTTTACGTCGAATGACATTGTGCACGATTTGCATGAGGGCCGCCATGTGGCGCCGCTGAACTTTTATGGGCCTTTACAGCACATGTTGTCCCTGCTGGGATGGCCCTGCTGGACTGACGGAACTCATAGCAAAGGAATAATTGCCTCAGTCAGTACTGCTCTATCCAAAAGGGAAATTGCAGGGTTCGCCCAGGCTTTTTGTACGCCTGGGCCAGAAGTACAGCCCCTAGTGGGCTGGTTCTTTAAACGCCTCTTTACGCCCCAAATTACACCTGTTAACGCCTCTAAAAACGCCTGGAAATACGTCTGTAAAACGCCTTGAATACCAACTCATTTACGTGTGAACAAACGCTCCAAAATACGCCTCAACATGAAAACGCTACAAAATACGCCTCGAAAACGCCTCAAATTCAGAGGCCGTTTTTCACAAAACAGCTCCGTTATTTACAGACGTATTTGCGGTTATCGTGTGCACATACCCTTACTGTTCCTATAGATGGTTTTGGACACTGCCCCTTTATATATTCTGTAGGTCATTGGTTGTTTTGTGCACATAGCGGTTCCTACCTTGCCGGGCAGGGGCCTGTTATGGTGTACCACATCACTCGGCACGTTCATCCCTTATATAGGGATTGATGGGGCTAAAGAGACGTTGTACAACCAGTCACTGAAAAAAAAAAGCTTATCATGACAGCTCTGCAGGTGTTCTATCATGTGAACAGACTCGAGTTTGCCATATAGTTGGATACATTTTCCTCCATTTGTATATATTGCCCTTCACTCCAGTACAGATGTAAAAAGACCCAAGAGAAATACATTAGTTAAAGAGGTTTCTGTGTTTATTTTTTGATAAATCTTTTATGTGCATAAAATGCATATGATACACTAACGTTGCTGTTTCTTGACTGTTCCACCACTGATGGTTTTCTGGGTCCCCTGATGCTTTTTTATTTATAATCTGGGTTCATGACTGTCGTCTATAACAATGTCACATGATGCTGTCGTAATGTGGGATTGTTATAGACGATATTTAACCCCTTAGTGACCAGGCCTGCAATCACTGTGTTATATTAAGTCCATAGTCAACGCAGCCGTCTACCAGGAAATTTTAGAGCACTTCATGCTTCCCCCTGCTGGCAAGCTTTATGGAGATGATGATTTAATTTTCCAGCAGGACTTGGCAACTGCCCCCACTGCCAAAATTACCAATACCTGGTGTAATAACCACAGTATCACTGTGCTGGATTGGCCAGCAAACACACCTGACCAAAACCCCATAGAGAATTTATGGTATATTGTCAAGAGGAAGATGAGACACCAGACCCAACAATGCAGACGAGCTGAAGGCCACTATCAAAGCAACCTGGGTTTCCATAACACCTCAGGAGTGCCACAGGCTGATCACCTCTATGCCACGCTGCATTGATGCAGTATTTCATGCAAAAGGAGCCCCGACCAAGTATTGAGTGCAAAAACTGTACATGCTTTTCAGTAGGCCAACATTTCGGTACTAAAAATTATTTTTGAAATTGGGCTTATATAATATTCTAATTTTCGGAGAGACTACATTTTTGGTTTTCATTAACTCTTAGCAATAATAATCAACATTAAAAGAAAAAATTCTGGAAATAGACACTCTATGTGTAATTAATCTATATAATATAGGAGCTTCACTTTTTGAATTGAATTACTGAAGTAAATTAACTTTTTGATGAAATTCTAATTCATTGAGAAGGATTAGTATGTATACGGAATACATAGAATCTGTATCTGAAAAATAATTTTTTAATAAAAAACAATTAAAAAGTTGCTTAAAATGAAATAAAATATTGATTTATTTTTTTAATTTTTTTTACATAGCCTTTAATCCGTTAGTGACCGCCAATATGCCTTTTCACGGCGGCCACTAACGGGCTTTATTCTGATGCATATACCTTTTTACGGCACTGCATCAGTGTAAAGTAAACAGAACAGGGAGCCGTCAAATCTCCCTGCTCTCAGCTGCCAGAGGCAGCTGAGGGCTGGGGGCGTCCCTGCTCTGCCGTGTGAGATCGATATTAGTATCGATCTCACCCGTTTAGCCCCTCAGATGCGATGCACAATAGTGTGCACCGCATCTGAGTGCTTTTGGAGAGAGGAAGGGAGCTCCCTCTCTCTCCCACCGACACCCGGCGATACGATCGCCGAGTGTGTGTGTCTCCAATGGCAGCCTGGGGGCCTAATAAAGGCCCCCAGGTCTGCCTGGAGCGAATACCTGCTAGATCATGCCGGAGGCATGACCTATCAGATGCCTGTCGGTTTTAAACGGACAGGCAGTAATATACAGAAGTATTGCAGTGTATTATAATAGCGATCGGAGAATCGCATATTAAAGTCCACTAGTGGGACTAGTAAAAAAGTAAAAAAAAAGTTGAATAACGTTAATAAAAAGAAAATGTGAAAAAAAATTAAAAACCCACCTTTTCCCCTTACAAACTGCTTTACTATTAAAAAAGCAAAATAAAGTAAAAAAGTTACACATATTTGGTATCGCCGTGTCCGTAACGACCCCCACTATAAATCTATTACATTATTTAACCCGCACGGTGAACGCCGTAAAAAATGTAATAAAAAACTATGGAAAAATTGCTGTTTTCTGTGAATCCTGACAAAAAAAATGTGATAAAAAGTGATCAAAAAGTCGCATCTACTCCAAAATGGTACCAATAAAAACTACATGTCTTGCCGCAAAAAAAATACCCCATACAACCGCATCGGTGAAAAAATAAAAACGTTACGGCTCTTCAAATATGGAGACACAAAAACAAATAATTTTGAAATAAAAGCGTTTTTACTGTGTAAAAGTAGTAAAACATACAAAAACGATACAAATTTGGTATAGTTGCAATCGTAACAACCCGATGAATAAAGTTATTGTGTTAATTATATCACACGGTAAACGGCGTAGATTTAAGACGTGAAAAAGAGTGGCGAAATTCCAGGTTTTTTTCTATTCCCACCCAAAAAAAAGTTAATAAAAGTTAATAAATAAATAATATGTCCCCCAAAATGGTGCTATTAAAAAATACAACTTGTCCCGCAAAAAACAAGACCATATACAGCTATTTCGACGCAAAAATAAAAAGGTTATAGCTCTTGGAATGCGACGATGGAAAAACTTAAAAAATGGCTTGGTCATTAAGGTTTAAAATAGGCTGGTCATTAAGGAGTTAAAGTCTGTAGTAAAATATAAAATGCACTACATACTACTGTGTTTTTGTTTGTAGAGTTTTTTAGCCTTTTTGTTGACATTGTTTTTTTTCTCCCAAACGCAGCATGCTCTGGGTGTTGCTTTTTTTTTGTATTTTTTTTTTCCGTAGGCTTCTTTATAGGACTTTAAAAAAAGCATGTACAAAATGACACAAAATAAAAAACGTCACCAAAAACACCACAAAAAAAAACCCCACTGAAATATTTTAACAAATGCTGGTATTTTAAATTTCATTTTTTTTATGCAGTTTAAAATTCCAGAAAAAATATATGTGTGAAGGAAGCCTTAGGGTATATTCAAGTGTTCAAAAGATGGGGTGGCCTCCTCCGACATCTCATCTGCACCCCACAGTGTCGCCAACAGTATGCACCGGGAACGACTCAGTGACTATACGTCCTCGTGCGGGAAGTAACCTTCCATGACGACGTATAGATACAGACTTGTGCAGGTAGGGGTTAAATGGTGCCAGAAACTACAACTCCTCCCGCAAACAATAAGGCCTCACACCACTCTATTAATGGAAAAATTACTATTTTAATATAATAGTAATAGTTATGGCTCTTGGAACGCGGGGAGTGGAAAATGAAAACAAAAAAACTAAAAATGGCTCGGTCCTTAAGGGGTTAAAGGCTACATACACCTTTGATAACTTTTTTGTTTTATATATATATATATATATATATATATATATATATATGTATATATATATATATATATATATATATATATGTATGTGTATCAGTGTGTTTGGTGTAAATTTGTAATTACTTTTTATTAGAAAATATTTTAACTTTTTGAGATACAGTTGCTATGTATGCTGTATACAGAACATTTCAGTGGCGTAACTACCGCCGTAGCAGCCATAGCGGCTGCTATGGGGCCCGCGGCATGAGGGAGGCTCTGCTAGCAGCCGCTATGGCTGCTACAGCGCGACGCCACTGAACACAACCGCAGAGCAGGGAGGTATCTACCCGCTCTGCCATTAAACAAAAGACATATATCCCCTATCCACAGGATAGGGGATACATGTGTGATCGCTGGCATTGATAGAGAGAACGGGGGACTGAAAGTCCCCTGAAGTTCTCCATCACAAACCTCGGACTTCCGGGGGCCGTGTCGGCAGCTCCGTAGAAATGAATGGAGCGCCGGTCGCGCTTGTGCGCATGCGTGACCAGCGCTCCTTTCATTATTATTGAGCTGCACAGACGCCGGAAGTCAGAGGTTAGTCGTGGAGAACTTCGGGGGACTTTCGGTCCCCCGTTCTCCCTACCGCTGCCTTTCTACATGGGGGCTGTATGGCATTATCTACAGGGGGGAGCTGTATGGCGTTATCTACAGGGGGATGTATGGCGCTATCTACAGAGGGGTCTGTATGGCGTTATCTACAGGCGGCTGTATGGCGTTATCTACAGGGGGGGGCTGTAAAAAAGGCACTATCTACAAGGGAGGGTTGTGTAACACCCAGGGGAGGGGGGGCCCCAGTCAAAAGTTTGCTATGGGGCCCAGTCTTTCCTAGTTACGCCCCTGGAACATTTGTATCGTGCGCTGAGACCTGCATCCGTCAGGTTAGCGGCACTGATGGGTTCAGTGACATTGGATCCTGCGTGGATCCACCTGTAATTTGACCGCTGTCCAGACTTTACTCCAATGGACTTTTTCTTTTGGGGATTTATCAAAGATAAGGTATATTCAAGAAACCCACACACATTTGATAACATAATTCAGTTCATAAAAGTAACATGCCAAGAAATTAATGCCCAAAAAAACGTTGTGCCAAAGTGTGAGTGTAAAAACTAGATTACAGCAATGTGTAAATAGTGAGGGCCGCCAATTTGAGTTTAAGAGATTGTACTTAATTGTTTTGTTATTCTATAAAATACTATTTAAACTGTATACCCATTATTATTATTATTATATTTACCTATTTTTTAAACTGTATACCTACATATATATATATATATATATATATATATATATATATACACAGCATATATTCCCAATGTTCTATTTAAATCTAAAACATACATATGAAACGTGATATTGGTACTCTTTTGGCAGGGCTTATTTGCCATTGGACACAGTTTTGGCAGGACTTTTTTTTGCCAAATTCTTTGTATAGAGAGGGCAGCAGTATCTTTGTTGTTGAATGTGTGAGAAAGTTCCATGTCAGTAAACAGGTGTTCTCCGCCCCATGACCTTTGAAAAGACTGGATCTAGTGCAAAGACTCCCTACTGCAAGAACTTAATGACTATTCAAGTATTCAACCCCATCACAAAAAAAATAAAGAAAACCCTTTAACAACTTTTGTACACTATTTAGTACTTAAAAGGTGAGGCGAACCATGAAATCTCAGAGCAGAATACTAGAGTGTTCATGACATCAAACCATTGCCCTTTCAGTGTGTTTTTTTAATCTGTGAAGCATAGTTTAATGTATAGTGTTAAGATTTTTTTAAAAAAAAGTACGAACTCAAGACTGTGTTAGGATTATAGGGCTCAGTTTCAATAAATTAGAATATGAATAGGGAAAGGCCTCTGAAGGAACTCATATTACAAGTGTGTCTCACCCTCTTCTACATTTCTAATGCTTATTATTTCAATGGTGAGATTTAAAAAGAAATGTTAAAGCATTAACCCTGTTATGAGAGAACTTGAGTGAGATTGACACTATTCCTATGTTTTTCAGATGTGTTATATGCATTTGCTTTCAAAAAGACACAACAAAATCCATACTGTCATGTGACCAACACCACGGCAAGTTAGGTTATTTTCAAATCAAGTTCTACCTCTACATTTAATGTATATGCTGGAAAATTATTCTGACAAATATGTATAATGTGCCCATAAACTATCATTAGACAGAAGTATGCTAGAAAAATTTCATTTTGGCATATGTATACTGGTGGTTTTTGTTTTTTTTACAATCAGAATTAATGGCAGATGTATGCAATTGCATAGGCACACAGTTGCAAACGTTTGGTGAATACCTTCGACAGAGTGGTTCAAACGGTCATTTGCATTGACATTTACTGAATTAAGGGGCTGACTAAATTTTGCTGACCAATCACATTCGCCTAATTAGTCAAGAAGTAAGATTAATATGTAAAATTACATTTATTAAAACTGGTAAGCAGATGAATTGTAATATGCAGGTGGAGTTAGGACTGGAGTGGCAGGTGCATAACTAGCTTAGGGCCGCAATGACAAAGGGTGTAGGAGGGAGGCAGGGTTAGGGCTAGTGAAGGAAGCTTGGCAAAGGAGAGGAGGCATTGCTAAGAAGAGAGCAGGGGGTATTTTGGAGGAGGAGGAGGAATCTTTCTGGCTCCATCTCCCAGAGCAGCAACAGCTCACCTGCCTTTGCTAGTTATTTGGTCCCTGGGTATGGTATAGGGAATTCCCCATGGGCTGGTGTACCAGGAAACTGGAATTAGTGTCATATATTGTGCTGACATATTTGTCACCCAGAGTGAGGCCGGGGAATCTCAAATAGACTGTTTAATAAATGCCCTTAAAAAAGTACCCCTCTAGTGCTTTAGTTGGCTGGAATTAGTTATATGCATGTTTGCTGCTTTATAATGTTTAAACTATGCATATGTTTCTAATAAAATAATATTTTGCATATATATTTAAGATAATAAAAGAGTCTGTGCCATGTTGATTAATAAAGTTCATCCTGCATAGAAAATGAAAAGTGTGGTGCACCAGTATTAGTAAATATGTGCTATAGTTGTAAATTTTAATTAATTTCTATCAGTATTCTAAGGACAGATATCCAATGTGTGAAATTACATAGTTATATAGTTAGTACAGTTGAAAAAAGACACATGTCCATTCAGTTCAACCAAGGGATGGGGAAAGGTAAAAATTTCTACACATAGGAGATAATATTTTTTTGTTCTAGGAAATTATCTAAGCTTTTTTTAAAGCCATCTACTGTCCCTGCTGTGACCAGCTCCTGCGGTAGGCTATTCCATAGATCCACAGTTCTCACAGTAAAGAATGCGTGTCGCTTCTGGAGATTGAACCTTTTATTCTCCAGACGGAAGGAGTGCCCCCTTGTTTTTTGCGGAGGGAGTGCCCCCTTGTTTTTTGAGAGGGTTTTACATGGAACAGGATTTCACAAAATTTCTTGTATGGGCCATTCATTTATTTATATAGGTTAATCATGTCCTCCTTAGCCGTCTCTTTTCAAGGCTAAATAGGTTTAATTGTTTTAATCTTTCCTCATAACGTAGATTCTCCATGCCCCTTATTAGTTTAGTTGCTCTTCTTTGTATTTTTTCTAACTCCAGGGCATCCTTTCTATGAACTGGAGCCCAGAACTGAACTGCATATTCTAGATGAGGTCACACTAATGCTTTGTAAAGTTGTAATATTATATCCCTGTCCCGCGAGTCCATGCCTCTTTTAATACACGACAATATCTTGCTGGCCTTAGAAGCAGCTGATTGACATTGCATGCTGTTATTCAGTTTATGATCTACAAGTACACCCAGATCCTTATCAAAAAGTGACTCCCCAGTATAGCTCCCCCTAGGACTTATGATGCATGCAGGTTGTTGGTACCCAGATACATAACTTTACATTTATCTGCATTAAACCTCATTTGCCAAGTGGATGCCCAAACACTCAGTGTGTCCAAATCAGCTTGCAATTTATGAACATCTTCCATAGACTGAACATTACTACATAGCTTGGTGTCATCTGCAAATATAGAAATAGTGCTATTAATCCCATCTTCTATATCATTAATAAATAAGTTGAATAATAGTGGTCCCAGCACTGAACCCTGGTGTACACCACTTATAACCGGGGACCATTCAGAGTAGGAATCATTGACCACAACTCTCTGGATACGGTCCTTGAGCCAATTCTCAATCCAATTACAAACTATACTTTCTAAACCCATAGTCCTTAATTTACCCATTAGACGTCTATGAGGGACAGTGTCAAATGCCTTTGCAAAGTCCAAAGACACTATATCCACAGCGTGTGTCTGCATAAATTTATATTATTAGCAGCAGTTACAGAGTAGAAAAGCCGTTGATCTATAAGTAAAATGAAATCAGAGAAAAAAAATAATATTTTTTTAGCAACTGAAATAGCTGGCATTTTTTCCAGGATTCTTCCAGTATTCTGCAGATTGGAATCATGTGTTGGACAGTCTTTGCTTGAGATTAAGCCCAATCTGTTTAGTACATTTTCTATGCAAATAAAATCTCTGCTGATTAAGAAATCAAATAGAATGATTGGTAATCCTGCTTTGGAGGACTCTAAAAGAATTGAGAAAATCTCTTGAATCATATCACAGCTGTGACGCTTTAGAGAGGCCAAGGTTTGGCGCAGGCTCTGAGGAATGCCAGCGTAAATTACTATGGGCAAGAGTCTGTAAATAAAAGACAACGACAAAGCAGTTTACATGCTAAATTTGCAAAGTGGCCTACATTGTACATGATGTGATCGGCGCTGTAATGTAGATTACAGCAGTGTTTTTTATTTAGAAAAACGATCATTTTTGACGGAGTTATGAGCTATATTAGCTTTATGCTAATGAGTTTCTCAATGGACAACTGGGCGTGTTTTACTATATGACCAAGTGGGCGTTGTGGAGAGAAGTGTTTGACGCTGACCAATCAGTGACCAATCAGCGTCATACACTTCTCTCCATTCATTTACACTGCACATAGCGATATAGCTATATCGCTATGTGCAGCCACATGGACACACTATAACGTTACTGCAGTGTCCTGACAATAAATATACATTACCTCCAGCCAGGATGTGATGTGTATTCAGAATCCTGACCACTTCTGTAGCGTCTCTGGGATTTACAGCATAGCAGCCGTAGTCTCGCGTGATTACGCTGTAAGCTGTCATTCACAGCAAGATTTTGCTGCGCTGTGCGCCGAGCACATCATGTACAATATAGGCCACTTATAATTTGGTGACAGATCCTCTTTAAGTGCATGATTCTGGACCAGCCTCTGTTACAGATCACTGCATTGTGTAAAGTGAACCTGCCTAGGAGAAAACACAATGCCCATATGCCAATGCAGTTTGTCGCAATGGAAAAAACAACAGCATTATATAATTGTAGCAATGGAAAAAACAACAGCATTATATATTACACATAAAAATACACATATATTATATACAGGGGTTCAAGTGGCACAATCTCTTCACCAGAAAAAAAACGAAAACAAGACACGGGCTTCACGGCTTTAAGTGAAACTCCTTTAAAGGTTTCTCATATGAATCATTTATTATTAACTTCTACAGACTCCCAAATAAATAACAATCTAGAATATGCAGAAAAAAAAAGACGCAGGTGACAATGCAAGGACGTTTTTCTGCTATGTGACTGACATCATCATCCATCTGGCTGAAAAGCACTTGTTTGCAGGGAAGATGGTTGTCAGCATCCAGACAGTGGCGTAACTATAGAGATCGCAGTGGTCGCAATTGCAACCGGGCCCTAAAGACAGGGGCGCTCTTGCCCCCCCCCCCCGCACCACATCTATAAAAAGTTACTATAGTAACTTGGGCCTATATTTTAAACTACACAGACCCCTGTTACTATAGTAGCTGACAGTATACTTACCCTCGTATTCCAGAGCGCAGTGGAGGTCCTGACGTCTCTCCGCGTCATGACGTCCCAACGCTGTGCGCCGCGCATGATGTCACGACGCTGGATGGAGTCAGGAGGCAGGATAGGCCATCAAAAACTGATGGGTTGGGGTCCGACTGAGTGTGAGCAAGTGACCGGAATGAAGGGGAAACAGCGCTCATACGCGCGCTGCACTCCGTCCAAAACTGCTGATTGTCGGGGGTCCCGGCAGTCGGACCACAACCCATCAGCTATTGATGGCCTATCCTGAGGATAGGCCATTAATTTTTAGGGACTGGATGACCATTTGTATTTTTATTGAAATAAAAAAAAACACACAACCCTCAACCATTATAATGAGATTTAAAAAAACGCTGTCATCGAAGTAATCCTCAAATCCGAAGTAGTCCAACAACCGAACCTGTAAAAGAAACTTAAACAAACACATAAAAAACGAAAGCAATTATTATACTTAGCTGTCCTGGGTCCAGCGCTGGAGCCACAATGTCAGCAAGCTGGGCCCTATATCTAAGCCTATCATATGTAATAAAGTCTGCTGAGCCACTGTATCTAATCCTATCCATAGCTATAGGGTCGTAGTGCTACAGATATGCTATATATATATATATATATATATATATATATATATATACACACATACACACACACGCATATACATACACACACACAGATTTTTTTGTGCAGGGACATATATATTGGGGCTATTGTCCCTTACGTTTTAAGACCTTAGCGATGCGCTTGGCTACTAGTGCTGCATCGTTGGGTCACTTAGGAGACCCAGTGATGCAGCTGAAAGCTGCGTGTCGTGGGCCATTAGAAGAAGTTTGGGGGGACTAAGAAGAACTTTTTCCTTGGGGCCCATGAGCCTTTAGCAACGCCCCTGCATCCAGTAATGGAGTCAAGAATAAAAGGTCATTTTTGCAAGCTAGATAAATAAAGCAGATCTCAATTTATTGTTATAATTCACCTGGATAAGCCCCTGAAGATACTTTATGGATTTATTGTAAAAAGATGAATGTGTTTCCTCAGTTGTCTAACTTTGCGTGAATAGATCAAGCACAGCAGGGAATTTATTACAAAGCCGCAACAAAAGCCACAGATAGAGGAAAAGTGGGGAGAGACCAGGGACCATGCTGTTTTGTAAAGCCAGGGTGACTCTGTGACAAAATTAAAGCTCCATAGTAACATAGTATGTGAGGCTGAAAAATACATGTCTATGCAGTTCAGCATATCATGCTGTAATGTTGATCCACAGGAAGGCAGAAACTCCCATGAGGCAAGAGCCCTTTTTTTTCTCATCTTAGGGAAGAAAGCGCTTTCCAAGTCCAAGCTATGTAATATAGTTCAGACTATGGAAGATGTTCATGAATTACAGGCAGATTTAAACAAACTAAGTGTTTGGGCGTCCACTTGGCAAATGAAGTTTAATGTAGATAAATGTAAAGTTATGCATCTTGGTACCAACAACCTGCATGCATCATATGTCCTAGGGGGCGCTACACTGGCGGATTCACTTGTTGAGAAGGATCTGGGTGTACTTGTAAATCATAAACTCAATAACAGCATGCAGTGTCAATCAGCTGCTTCAAAGGCCAGCAGGATATTGTCGTGTATTAAAAGAGGCATGGACTCGCGGGACAGGGATGTAATAATGCCACTTTACAAAGCATTAGTGAGGCCTCATCTAGAATATGCAGTCCAGTTCTGGGCTCCAGTTCATAGAAAGGATGCCCTGGAGTTGGAAAAAATACAAAGAAGAGCAACGAAGCTAATAAGGGGCATGGAGAATTTAAGTTATGAGGAAAGATTGAAAGAATTAAACCTATTTAGCCTTGAAAAAAGATGACTAAGGGGGGACATGATTAACTTGTATAAATATATTAATGGCACATACAAAAAATATGGTGAAATCCTGTTCCTTGTAAAACCCCCTCAAAAAACAAGGGGGCACTCCCTCCGTCTGGAGAAAAAAAGGTTCAAGCTGCAGAGGCGACAAGGCTTCTTTACAGTGAGAACTGTGAATTTATGGAATAGCCTACCGCAGGAGCTGGTCACAGCAGGGACAGTAGATGGCTTTAAAAAAGGGTTAGATAATTTTCTAGAACAAAAAAATATTAGCTCCTATGTGTAGAAATTTTTCCTTCCCTTTTCCCTTCCCTTGGTTGAACTTGATGGACATGTGTCTTTTTTCAGCCGTACTAACTATGTAACTATGTAACTATGTAACTATATCAGAATAAATCACTGGATTAATGACCCATCTACAGAAATCTAGTACCCATAACTTGTAATATTATTACACTCAGGAAACTTATTCTTGTCACTTTTGGAATCTTTTAGTGAATTCACCATAAAAACTTCCTCTGGCGGAGAGTTCCGTTGTCTCACTGCTCTTATAGTAAAGAATCCCCTTCTATGTCGGTTAAGAAACTTTCTTTCCTCTAGACGTAGGACACTGGACAGGGTTTTCTAGGAATATTGATGGCCTATTTTTAGAATAGGTCATGATTATTTGATGAGTAGGGGTCCCACATCGGGCCCCCCAATGATCAGCAGAATGAAGGGGCAGCTGAGCTGCAGTATCAGCCACATGCATATGGATGTCACTGTGTCCGGAACTGCAATGAAGGGGCCATGACTCTTGCTTCTTTGTTTTGTAGATCGGTGGGGACCTGAGGGATGGGACCCCCATCTGGTCACATATTGATTAATGTAAAATCCAAGAAAACTCCTATTACTACTTCCTGGATTCAGCAACCCAGACACAAGGGGGTTAAGACTCAATAGCAAAAATGGCTGACAATGGAAGAGTACACAGCAATAAAATAACAAAAGGTGGTAGGTAGCACGCTAAGTTTTCATGTTCTAGAGGGAACGTGATTTACGGTACAGTAAAATGTACATTTTTCTCTAAATCTTCCCTTTTGCCAATTGCCTTTTTTCTTTGTAATAATAATAGTTGTTTGTGTATCAGGTTGGAGTTATTTGTTCAGCTTGTGTACAGAATAGGATATATGCGCACACAATAATTAGAGTAGCACCAACCAACCAACCCACAGGGCATAATATTTAGGAGACCTATCTGGTTTACACACTATGGGCCTTATGTGTAATAACTGGGGCAGACAAACAGTTGCCCGCAGCTGCAAGATCTTATGTCAATTTTCAGTAAGGTTAGAAAATGAAATTGTTGTCTGTTGCTATAGGCGACTGCCTTTCTTGTCTGCATGCCCAAAGTATCTCACAAGTATTAATGTGGATTTAATGTTTCTGGTGCCAGAGTTTTATATTTTCCAGAAAATAAATTTCAGAAAATATAATAGAACATAATAATTGTGTAAATGGTTCTAATTACAGTCCACACTCATCAAAGGAATAACAGTGTAGCTATGAGCTGGCCAAGTGGGAATAGATGTAGGAAAAAAAAAACAGAACAGTTTAAAGCAAACACCAGTTGTGCACACAATGAAACAATGGGACAGATTTTTTAATACTTTCTGAAATTCAGACTGCTTAAAACTAGACCAGGCAGGCAGTAGATGCGCCATATTCATTTCAGTGACGCATGCTGTGTTATAGATTCATGCTAGAATTGTAATACACTTTCCTTTTCTGTACACAACCATTTGGATGGCTTAGTTTACTCCAGTATTTTGCGCCAAAATTGTGGCACACGACATTAATAAATCTTGCGCTTTTTAGGCTAAAAAAGCATCTAAACACCTAATAAATCGAAGGCATGGCTTGTGTGCCACATTTCTGGCGCAATTTCAACCATACTTCTGCCGCTTTTGACTTACTAAATCTGGCCCAATGTCCATTGATACACGGGGAAAAGAATGGAAGCTGAGCATTATATTTGCTGGATGACATATACAATATATAGTATTAGAGGTTTTGTATTAAAGGCTATGTACACCTTTCAAAATGGGTTTTTTTCTTAATAAAAATGTGTATTAGTGTGTTTGGTGCAACTTTCGCATTTTTATTAAAAATAATTTTTACTTTTTGAGATACAGCTGCTTTGTATCCTGTATTCAGAGCAGCTGTATCTATCGACTGAAACCTGTATCCGTTAGGTCTGTGGGACTGATGGGTTCAGTGACAGCGCGTCCTGCATGTCCACACAGGATAGAGCTGTTACCGATCGCATCTACGTTTTTGGACGGAATCAATAGCGCAGTCGAGTGCGCTATTGTTTCCGACAAAAAAACAGAAACCTTACGGAATCGAGACAAATGGAAACCATTTGCAACGGAAACATTACCATTGAAATCAATGGTAATGCAAACGGAACCTATGGTTTCCGTTTGGTTTGCGTTCATGAGTTCCCCTGACGGAAGCCATCAATGGAACCCCGATGCAGATGTGAGGGGGCCCTAATTCAGCATTTGGGGCCTCACTTTCAACCTTGCTCAGGGTCATACTTTGTCTAAAACCGGCCCTAGTGCTAGTTCAGCAAATTTTGCAAAGGCATATCATAGCCGGAAGAAGCCTTCATGCTAGTCTGGGCCAAATGGAAAATATCTGAAAATAGAACTACTATAAGAGTAGACATCAAATGTGAGTAATTACGTTCAGAGGGGCTTGTCCAGGATTTAAAATAAAAAAACTAAAAAAAGTCTGCTTTTTTTTTTGTTTTTTGTTTTTTTTAGACCAGTGCCATGTCAGCCTATAGACTGTGTCTGGTATTGTAGTCCCATTCACTTAAATGGTGATGAGCCATTGTATCAGACACAGTCCATGGACAGGAGCGGCCGCACTGCCGACTGCAGGACATAAGGGGAGGCCGCCATGACAGGATAGGAGGTAGGGGGAAGTAAGGGGTTAATAGGTATAACAGTAGTTAAGGGAGGGATGCATAAGGTAGTTAGGGGAGGGGCTCGGAAGGAGGGGGTGAGAGTAACGGCTTCCCGCTGTTTTCCTCAGTGCGAGGGAGACAGCGAGAAGAACAACAGCAGAAGCAGTGTGCTGTTCATCTGTGCAAAGCGGATTTTACTTACCTGGGCGGTTGATGGCGTCGTTCGATGGTCTGGTGGAGCGGCTCCGGGTGGCAGCGGAGTCACATGAGGACGGCTGGTTGGAGACACAGGTGACAAGGCTGGTGGGGCTGGCGGCGCCCCAGGCAGCAGGGCCCCGGCGCTCGCAGCGCGCGGTGTCCAGAGAGGGGGGAGGGACGGATCCCCTGCACTCGTCTCCCTCGTTGTCTGCTGCTGCAGTGCTGGACTTAGACGTGGGCAGCCCGCTGCTGTTCGCGACTCCTGTTAGTGGGGGAAGTGATCCGGTCTCTACAGGGGGGGTGACTGCTCGCAGGTCTAGGCGTACCCGCCCGCCGGCGAGACTTAGCCCTGAGGAAATCCCGCGGGCACGGCGCCGCCGGGGAAGCCCCTCCAGGGTCGCTGCAGTCCGGTCTCCAGGGAGAGCGGCATCCCCTAGGAGGTCCCGGCCTGGCAGAAATCCCCAGCCGCGGCGGTGCTTGGCGTTGTGGGGGGGGACTGCCCCCAGTTTTCCAAATACCCCCCCTCCGTCGGGGGTGATGCAGGAGATGGGCACGTCGGCAGCCCCGCATGATGAAGAGCCAATCAGGGGGCTGGCTGCCGCGAGGTTGTCTGCAGGGAGGATGGAGAGGCCTGTGGGAGGTGGAGTGCGGTCAGAGGTCTGGGTTCCGCGGACCGGGCAACAGGCGGTTGGCCCTCTCAGCATCAGGGCTCCAATGGAGGTCGGCCCGGCAGGAGAATCGGGAAGAGGATCTCCGTGCCCTCACTGTGTGTGTGGGCAGCGGTCGCAGTTGACAAGGGATTTGGAAGAGGGAGAAGTCAGAGAGCATCAGCGCGGTCAAGTTAGTCCGGCTGGCGGGATCACAGCGCCTGAGCAGCCAGGTGGGTGTTCATCTTCTATCTCTGTTCATAATGCTGGTTTGTCGGGGGGTGCAAGGGTTTTGTCGAGCAGCGCGGCCGATGGCGGGTCTTCTGGGGGGAATGTTAGTGGTTTCGCGGACTTGGTAGGTTGTTTGCGCGAGCTGGTGAATAAGTTGGATAAGTCACAGGCGTCGGTATCGGCGGGAGTGGCTCCGGTGGCGGTTTGGGGGACGGCAGCGCTGGGGGCAGGGCAGCCATTGGTGGGGTTGCAAGCTGGGGGCTCCGGGGGGGCCGTAGCGGTGTCGGTACAGACGGAGGGGGCGCAAGAAGGCGAGAGAGTACGGTTGGATGATAGAGCGCGGGGTGAAGTCTATGTGTGTTTCGAGGGTCCGTTGGGAGCGCATTTAAAACAGGAGGTTCGCGAGCGCATTTGGAAGGACGAATATGTGGAAATATTTTCTCTCCTTCCTTTGGCGAAATTTAATTTGGATAAAGGGAAAAGGGACGAGAGTAAAAAGGAGGAGGAGGAACGGCAGCGTTATCGTCTTATTCCATAAACATTTGTGAACTGGCTGCAGGCGTTTGCGATATTGGCTAGTGTGGTGGGGGAAAAAACTCCAGAACATTGCTCTGCCCTTTTCTGTTACATGGACGCTATTGGGGAGGCGCATCGGGTTTATGGCGGTATGGCATGGTTGCGTTACGACGAGCAGTTTCGGCAGCGGAAGGCGGTGCGACCCAGCATTGGATGGGATCAGAAAGACATCGCGTTGTGGTTGCGGGTGACTGCTCCGGTTAAGCCAGTACAGTCCTTTCCAGGGAGCGGGGGATCTGCAGGGCAGGTCGGACAGTCTGGTCAGAGTTCCGGTTCGAAACTTGGTTTCTGTTGGCAGTTTAACGACGGCCAATGTAAATTTGGGGCCACGTGCAAGTTCAAGCACGTGTGTTCCCATTGCAGCGGAGCGTCTCATGGTGCGTCAAAATGCTTACGAAAAGGTAAAAGGGGTGGGGTTTCGGGGGGGGGCAGCTGGTCAAGGGAGTGACACCGGTGAGTTTACCAAGGATGGCCCCCTTTCTAAGTAATTATCCGGATAGGGCTGGGGCAAAGTTGCTTGAGGACAGTTTTAGTTGTGGTTTTGTGATTCCTGCCCCCCCGTATGATATTCCGGTTACTCGTAGGAATCTTAGGTCCGCGTATCAACACGCAGGGGTGGTTAACGAGAAATTGCGAAAAGAGGTTAGTTTGGGCCGCATGGCGGGTCCTTTTGTAGAACCCCCAGTGGATGACTTGGTGGTGTCTCCTTTGGGGGTTGTGCCTAAGCGTGAGCCTAACAAGTTTCGTTTGATACACCATTTGTCTTTTCCCCGGGGTGCATCGGTGAACGATGGAATTGATCCAGAGTTGTGTTCAGTGGTGTACGCGTCTTTTGATAAGGCGGTGGTTTTGGTTAGGGAAGCGGGGGAAGGTGCCTTGATGGCAAAAACGGATATTGAAGCGGCGTTTCGGTTACTGCCGGTTCATCCAATGAGCCAACGGTTGTTGGGTTGTTTTTGGGAAGGGGAATTTTTTGTGGATCGTTGTTTGCCGATGGGTTGTTCTTTGTCGTACGCGTATTTTGAGGCATTTAGTTCGTTTTTGGAATGGGTAATACGGGAGGTCGCAGGTGTGAAGTCTGTCATTCATTACCTGGATGATTTTTTGTGTGTTGGCCCGGGTGGTTCAACAGTGTGCGCAAATATTTTGTATGCCTTACAGGGGGTCATGAGGGACTTTGGAGTCCCGTTGACTCCTGACAAGACGGAGGGTCCGGTTACTGTTATTCGTTTTCTAGGTATAGAAATTGATTCGGTCTTGATGGAATGTAGACTACCCGAAGACAAATTGACAGGGCTTCGGTCGGAAGTTCAGGCATTGACTCGGCTTAAAAAGGTTACGTTGCGTAGTTTGCAATCAGTATTGGGGAAGTTAAACTTCGCGTGTCGGATCATGCCCATGGGCAGAGTGTTCAGTAGGCGTCTGGCGGCGGCGACAGCCGGGGTGTTGGCACCGCATCATTTTGTGAGATTGAGTGGTGAGCACCGGGCGGATTTGGGCGTGTGGCATCAGTTTTTGGGCCAATATAACGGGCGGTCACTTTGGATGGACGGGGCTATGGATTCAGTGGATTTAGATTTGTTTACGGATGCGGCTGGAGGGGGCGGATTTGGAGCTTATTGTGGTGGCCAGTGGTGTGCCGGAGGGTGGCCAGATACCTGGGTTGACAACGGTTTGACGAAAAACTTGGCCTTACTCGAGCTGTTCCCTATAGTGGTCGCGGTGACCATTTGGGGGGACAGGCTCAGGAACAAGAAGATTTGTTTTCACTGTGATAACTTAGGGGTGGTATTGGCTATCAATAATATCTCGGCGTCATCGCCTCCAGTAGTGCAACTGTTACGGCACTTGGTGCTGGTATGTTTGTCCTTAAATGCTTGGGTGGTGGCGGTGCATGTTCCAGGGATTGAAAATTGTGTTGCTGATGCCCTTTCTCACTCGCAGTGGGACCGTTTTCGTCAGCTGGCGCCGGGAGCGGATCGGATCGGCATGGTTTGTCCGGATCATCTCTGGGAGTTGGTTTCGCTGCGGCAAAAGCATTGATCGAGCGATCTCTGGCGAGCTCTACGTGGGCATCATACAGGGCTAGCTGGGCTCAATGGGAGCTTTGGCTGTGATCCCTAGGTGACGTCCGGTCGGACCGGGACAGACTGGTGGCTTTGTTGTATTGGTTGGGGGACGCGTATGAGTCCGGGGTGTCTGTATCCAAAGTGAACAAGTTTGTGTCCGCAGTGGCGTTTGGTTTGAAACTGCATGGTTTGGTGGATGTGACTAAAGAGTTTTTAGCGGTTCAAGCTTTAAAAGGGGTTCGCAGGGGAAGAGTGTCGGTGGATCGGCGGCGGCCGGTTTCTTTTCAGATTCTTTGCATGTTGGGATCGGCGGTGGAAGGGGTTTGTAGTTCGGGTTTTGAAGTCCGATTGTTCCGCCTGGCTTTTTCGTTAGCCTTTTTCGGGGCGTTCAGAATTGGCGAACTGGTGTCGCCAAGTGTTTCTCGGGCAGGCGGTATAGCTTTGGATGATGTGGAATTGTTCGGTGACAGGGTGGAGATTGTGCTGCGTAGATCAAAAACTGACGTAACGGGCAAGGGTAGGCGGATAGTGTTGTTCGCATTAGAGGGTTCGGTGATGTGCCCGGTACAGTGTGTGGCTGCGTTTGGGGGGAAAAGGGAGTTAACGGGGGTTCCGTTATTACGACATGAGGACGGGTCATTTCTATCTAGATTCCAGTTTAGTGCTGTGTTCAAGCGCTGTTTGATTACAATCGGGGTTTAGGAGGCTGAGTATTCCTCACATTCATTCCGAATTGGCGCGGCGACAGAGGCGGTGAGATGGGGGTTGGACGAGGCGGGGGTGAGGCGCATCGGGAGGTGGGAGTCTAACCGTTTTCGTACCTACGTTCGTCCTCATCTGCTTTAACGGGGCGCAATTATTACTGGAGTGGAGGTGTGAGTTAGAAAATGGAGTGCGGATGGGATTGTAAGATGTGTGTTTTCTCTTTTTTCAGGTTTACGCCCTTGTCTGGTCTGGATCTTGGGGCATTCTTTTGTTTACTGGGGCGCTCTGAGGGCGGATGTTCGTCCTGATGGCCGCCAACTGAGGATTCCGCGGGAAGAGGCTGTCCTGCACTGGTTGGGGTTTAAGGGAATGGTCTGGGCTAGGGTGGTACAAGAAGTACAAATATATACCCAGTTAGACCGGGTTCCCGACATTTTAGTGTTGCATGTGGGGGGGAATGATTTAGGGGTGCGCCCTTTTCGGGATCTGATTAGGGACATTAAGCATGATTTGTTGTGCTTATGGGCATTGCACCCGAGATTATTGATAGTCTGGTCGGACATTGTGCCGAGAAAGTCGTGGCGTTTGGCTCGATCGGTTGAAAGGTTGAATAAGGCCAGAATAAAAGTTAATAGGGCGGTTTCAGCTTTTGTGGCAAAGCATGGTGGAGTCGTGGTCAGGCACAGGGACCTGGAAGCCGGTGTGGGGTGTTACTGGAGACATGATGGGGTGCACCTGAATGAGGTTGGGATGGATATATGGAGTTTGGCCCTGGCAGAAGGAATCGAAAGAGGGGTGTTGGTGTGGAGGAGCTCATGGGCTTGAGGTGGTCAAGGCGCATTTCGCAGTGGCGTGGGGAGTCCTTGAGGTTGGTCAGTAAAACTGGTGGGGGAGGTCGCATCAGGGGTATGCGTCCCCCAAAATATGTGGAAGGCTTCTTAGGGTGTTACCCCTTTGAAGTGCTTTATGGAAAAAGCCATCTGCAAGTGAGCGGTGCTTTCGAGCCGGGTTACGGCTGGAGGTAAAAACAAGTGGTGGTGGCAGATGGCTAGTTGGTTTCGATTTGGCGGTAACCTCAAGGGCTTCCCTGGTCATGTTGTTATTTATGTTGACCCTGTTAAGGGTTTTTTGTGATGTGTTTTTTGGAAGAATTCCAATTCTGGGGAATTCTTGGGTGTTTTATAATATTTGGGTTATAAAATTTTATTTGCATAAAATTTATAATAAACGGCTGCTGTGGCCATTAAAATCCAACCTCGGTGTCATGTGTGTTATTCTGGAGGCTAAAGAAGGTACGGTTCACTCTACTCTACTTATCCAAGTCAAGGAGCGGCCGCACTGCCGACTGCAGGACATAAGGGGAGGCCGCCATGACAGGATAGGAGGTAGGGGGAAGTAAGGGGTTAATAGGTATAACGGTAGTTAAGGGAGGGATGCATAAGGTAGTTAGGGGAGGGGCTCGGAAGGAGGGGGTGAGAGTAACGGCTTCCCGCTGTTTTCCTCAGTGCGAGGGAGACAGCGAGAAGAACAACAGCAGAAGCAGTCCCACCCACCCGCCCTTTATTTTCGGTTGTGCATGAAGATGTGGGATCAGGAGGGTGTATGGTGAATGATATGGGGTGAATATGTTGTCACGGTGGCTGGCGTGGGGAGTCCTTGAGGTTGGTCAGTAAAACTGGTGGGGGAGGTCGCATCAGGGGTATGCGTCCCCCAAAATATGTGGAAGGCTTCTTAGGGTGTTACCCCTTTGAAGTGCTTTATGGAAAAAGCCATCTGCAAGTGAGCGGTGCTTTCGAGCCGGGTTACGGCTGGAGGTAAAAACAAGTGGTGGTGGCAGATGGCTAGTTGGTTTCCATTTGGCGGTAACCTCAAGGGCTTCCCTGGTCATGTTGTTATTTATGTTGACCCTGTTAAGGGTTTTTTGTGATGTGTTTTTTGGAAGAATTCCAATTCTGGGGAATTCTTGGGTGTTTTATAATATTTGGGTTATAAAATTTTATTTGCATAAAATTTATAATAAACGGCTGCTGTGGCCATTAAAATCCAACCTCGGTGTCATGTGTGTTATTCTGGAGGCTAAAGAAGGTACGGTTCACTCTACTCTACTTATCCAAGTCAAGATGTGGCGCTGTTTTGGGGACAAAATAAAGAAAAAAGCAGACACTTTATTTCTAATCCTGTAAAATCCCATTGTTGTTTATTCTCCCTTTTACTGCACCCATAAGTACTGTATTTATTTGTTCAGTTTATATATAGAGGTCAGCATTCAACAGGCCATTGATAGCTTTTAATTTGACTTTGTCATAGAGTTATACTCCAGACTACAAAACTGGCTGACAACCCCTATTGTAACTGTAATGGCAGCCATTTGTAAATGTCACCAAGCATCCGTTAACCATGTAGGAGACCAAGAAATAACTGAATATAACATACATTCAAGACTTCACATAAGAGGACAACTCAGGGATTTACATTTCCTGGTCATGTCTGGGTTTTCGGGCTAAATGGTCTGGCCATCACATATTATTATGTTGCACTGGTATTTTCTTGATGTGTAGAGTGGTTGCTGTGCTGCAGTGTATATGTGGTTTATGGTATATGTATAGAGTACATATGTAAGCTAAGGAACAAATATGACAGCTACTACTTATTGTAATTAATATGTAGACAGATTAAGATTGATGTGTTAAATACGGCTTTCTGTATCGAATAAAATTTGAAATAACCCGGACTACTACATACAATGATATATATGTATGTAAAGCAGTAGAGAATGACTCCTCTGTCCTCCTCATCCTCCAACATAGATCAGATCAGTGCTCCTGACCCATGCCCTTTTCAGGGAAGTTTATTTTACAATTATGGATGACAAATAAACCAGAATTAAACTAAGGCCGATGTCCAAGCTTTGCTCCCAATTGTACATTGTATTCTGCTGTTCCAGAATGTTTCCCCTGACGCTGAGTTCATTAATCTCAAGATATCAGATGTTTCCAACTTTTCCAAATCACAGAGACATCACACAAACGTAAACCAAACTTATGCAAACCAGAAAACTCTCAAAATGTGCTCATTAACCTATTAGTGTTAATTTTACAGATTAGCTTTGAAAGAAGAAATGTATAAAAGGAAAATAATCAGTAGAAAAAAAAATACAGTAATACAGTAATATATTTAGCATGTTCCCCATTCAAACGTAAGTGACGGGAGAATATTGCAAATATGGCGGTTAAAGGACTTTTCGCGGGATATAATAAAATACTTAAATGTGCTTAAATATGTCAGAAGAAACCATAATGTAATGAATTTACCTTGATGTTTCTTTGCTGTCCCTGCTCCAACGAATCAGTCCCTAGTCCGTGATGGTTATTCAACAAAGACAAATTGTCACCACTGTGGGCCTTTATTGGCAGTTGTAGTCACGTGATATAAAAATGGATTCCAAGTTGTTTATGGCGTACTACCATAAACAAAAGAGACCAGCAGGGCTTTGTGGAGCATGTCAGGAAGAGAGAAAATGGATAAGAAGTTCCAAAGATGACTGCCGATCCATAAAATCAAGAACTAGCGGTAATAGTGACAGCTTGAATCATTAAAAAAAAAACATGCAATTGTTAGTTTGCACTACCAGTTTAGGATTTATTTAGCTGGGGGAAAAAAAAAATCGCTGGAGTGCTTCTTTAAGTTTAATTTAATATGTCTGGAAACCTTTTTTACTGCCACAGTGTAGACCTCTTACGGCAGTCTGTATGCCCTTGGGCTACCCTTGGGAACAGATAGCAGGGTAGGTGCCCCAGCATTAAAAAACACACCCCAACCTTTACATACAGGGCCGCCATCAGGGGGGTATTAGGGGTAGTAGTGTAGGGGGCCCGGCCAAACTTAATTGAAAGGGGGGCGCGGCAACTGCCGCGACTTGCCTTTGGTAGAAAAAAACAGGCCCCTGCAATGGGGCCTGTTTTTTTCACCAAAACAATGTCGTGAGCTGCGGGCCCCCCTCTCGTTTAACACCGCCGTGAGCTGCGGGCCCCCCTCTTATCACCGCCGTGAAACACCGCCCGCTTGCGCGCGTACGAGCGAGCGCGCGAACGACCGCAAGCGCGCGCGTCCAGGCGCGCCGCCGAGAGGGAGGCGGTGCGCCCGCAACACAAGATCCAGAGGGAAGGACAGGACAGCACAGCCACACTGGACAGCGGCACAGTCTACTTACCTGCTGGCCCGCCTCTGACTCGTCCTCCTCGTCCTCCTCCTCGTCCGACTCCGCCTCCTCGTCCGACTCCGCCTCCTTCTCCAGAGCGTGGCTGCGTAAGGAGAGGGGGAGGAGTCTAGTTGTTGCGCGGCGGCAGTTCTACGATCCCCGCCATTTTCTGGAGCCTGGAGGTGAAGGTGAAGGATGACATCTGGACCGAAGACATCGCCTGAAGAGGACTGGAGTGGGAGCAGCTCTTCTGACACGGTGAGTAAAGTGTCTCAAAGTGCTGTTTATGTATGGCCCTGTTCACACAGAGTATTTTGCAGGCCGAAAAAATCTGCCTCAAAATTCCTTAAAGAATTTTGAGCCAGATTTTGACCTGCCCACACTATCTTGCTGCGTTTTTTGCTGCGTTTTTTGCCCGCTGCGATTGAGGACAGCAGACAAACGCAGCAAAAAATGCATTTTCTGCCTCCCATTGATTTCGATGGGAGGTCAGAGGCGGAACCGCGGCAAGAAAGGACGTGCTGCTTTTTCTTTTTTCCGCGACTGGCTCCCATTGATTTCAGATTAAATCAATGGGAGGCAGTTTTGGAAGTTTTTTGGTGCTGATTCTGACGCAGTGTCCGAGTCAATTTCAAGGCCCAAAAACTGTGTGAACTGGGCCTTATTGTTAGGGCTTATTCAGACGAACGTGTAATACATCCGTGCAACGCGCGTGATTTTCACGCGCCTCGCACGGACCTGTGTTACTCTATGGGGTCGTGCAGACGGTCAGTGATTTTCACGCAGCGTGTGTCTGTGTGTCCGCTGCGTAAAACTCACGACATGTCCGATATTTGTGCATTGTTCGCCCAGCACTTCCACAGCAGTATAAACTATGAATGAAAACAGAAAAGCACCACGTGCTACAAACATACAAACAGTGTCATAATGATGGCGGCTGCGCGAAAATCACGCAGCCGCGCATCATACGCTGCTGACACTCGGAGCGGTTATGAACTTTTGCATGCACAAAACGCCACGTTTTTGCGCACACAAAAAGCACACGCTCGTGTAAATCCGGCCTTAGGGTAGGAACACACTAGGCATGAACACTGCGGATTTTATGCAACACATTTTATTGTGGAAAATCCGCAGAGTATTACAGTCGCAGCAGAGTGGATGAGATTTAAACAAATCTCATTCACACGCTGCAAAAAAAATGGACCTGCAGTGTGGCTTTTGGCTTTTTAAGCCGCAGCATGTCAATTTATTCTGTGGAATCGCCGCTGCTCTGTTGCGAAAATGCTGCGGTTCTGCCGCAAAAATCACACATGAGGAAAAAATAGGTACTTTTTTACATTTATAAAAAAGTTTAGACTTACCCCGGCCGTAGTCCTGGTGACGCGATCCTCTATTCTTAGCGCAGCCCCGCCTCCTGTCATGACGTTTCATCCCATGTGACTGCTGCAGCGGTCACATGGTCTACAACGTCATCCCAGGAGGCGGGGCTACGTTCAGAAGAGAGAGATGCGTCATCTAAACTACGGCCGGGGCAAGTCTAAACTTTTTTTCCCTGCAGGATTCCCGCAGCGGACACGCCTCACGAAACCTGCGCCACTATTTGGTGCGGTTTTGCTGGCGGAATTCCCTGCGGCTACCGGGGCGGATAAGCTGTGTAGTTTTACTCAGCATATCCGCCTAGTGTGTCCTTTATGATGTCGCTCCTGGAGCTGCTGCCGGTCTCTAAATAGGCAGTTGGTCCAGTAGAATTTGGAATTATTTTTTTTTGTGAACCAGCTTAAAAAAACACAAAACTTTTGTGTTAGGGCCTGTTCACATCACTGTTCGCTTCCGCTCCGGGGTTCCGTCTGAGGTTTCTGTCGGGTGAACCCCGCAACGGAAAGTGAAAGTGACAGCACAGCTTCCGTTTCAGTCACCATTGATCTCAATGGTGACGGAAACATTGCTAATGGTTTCCGTTCGTCACCGTTCCGGCAGGTTTTCGGACGGAATCAATAGCGTAGTCGACTGCGCTAATGGTGACGGAAACGGAAGCTTTCACTTTCCGTTGCGGGGTTCACCCGACGGAAACCTCAGACGGAACAGAAGCGAACGGTGATGTGAACAGGCCCTAACAAAAAAGTTTTGTATTTTTTTAAGCTGGTTCACAAAAAAAAATAATTCCAAATTCCACTGGACCAACTGCCTATTTAGAGACCGGCAGCAGCTCCAGGAGCGACATCATAAGGGACACACTAGGCGGATATGCTGAGTAAAACTACACAGCTTATCCGCCCCAGTAGCCGCAGGGAATTCCGCCAGCAAAACCGCACCAAATAGTGGCGCAGGTTTCGTGAGGCGTGTCCGCTGCGGGAATCCTGCAGGGAAATAAAAGTTTCGACTTGCCCCGGCCGTAGTTTAGGTGACGCATCTCTCTCTTCTGAACGTAGCCCCGCCTCCTGGGACGACGCTGTAGACCATGTGACCTGCAGCAGTCACATGGGATGAAACGTCATGACAGGAGGCGGGGCTGCGCTAAGAATAGAGGATCGCGTCACCAGGACTACGGCCGGGGCAAGTCTAAAATTTGTATAAATTTCAAAAAGTGCCTTTTTTATTTTTTCTCATTTGTGATTTTTGCGGCAGAAACGCAGCATTTCCGCAACAGAGGAGCAGCGATTCCACAGAATACATTGACATGCTGCGGCTTAAAAAGTCACACTGCAGGTCCATTTTTTTTGCAGCGTGTGGATGAGATTTGTTTAAACCTCATCCACTCTGCTGCGACTGTGATACGCTGTGGATTTTCCACAATAAAACGTGTTGCATAAAAACTGCAGCGTTAATGCCTAGTGTGTTCCTACCCTAAGGCCGGATTCACACAAGCGTGTGCTTTTTGTGTGCGCAAAAACGTGGCGTTTTGTGCATGCAAAAGGTCATAACCGCTCCGTGTGTCAGCAGCGTATGATGCGCGGCTGCGTGATTTTCGCGCAGCCGCCATCATTATGACACTCTGTTTGTATGTTTGTAGCACGTGGTGCTTTTCTGTTTTCATTCATAGTTTATACTGCTGCGGAAGTGCTGGGCGTGATTTTCACGCACCCATTGACTTCAATGGGTGCGTGATGCGCGAACAATGCACAAATATCGGACATGTCGTGAGTTTTACGCAGCGGACACACGGACACACGCTGCATGAAAATCACTGACCATCTGAACGACCCGATAAAGTAACATAGGTCCGTGCGAGCCACGTGAAAATCACGCGCGTTGCACGGATGTATTACACGTTCGTCTGAATAAGCCCTAACAATAAGGCCCAGTTCACAGAGTTTTTGGCCCTTGATATTGACTCGGACACTGCGTCAGAATCAGCACCAAAAAACTTCCAAAACCGCCTCCCATTGATTTAGTCTGAAATCAATGGGAGCCAGTCGCGGAAAAAAGAAAAAGCAGCACGTCCTTTCTTGCCGCGGTTCTGCCTCTGACCTGCCATCGAAATCAATGGGAGGCAGAAAATGCATTTTTCCCTGCGTTTTTTGTCTGCTGTCCTCAAACGCCGCGGGCAAAAAACGCGGCAAGATAGTGTGGGCAGGTCAAAATCTGCCTCAAAATTCGGTGCGCGGTTCCAGGCGGTCGCGGGTGCGCATGCGCGGGAGTTTGCGGGTGCGCGCGATCGGTCTCACGGGCGGCAGTGTTTGACGGCCCCCATGACGACCCCCATGCTACCCAGGGCCGCCATCAGGGGGGGTATTATGGGTACTGATGTGAGAGGCCCGGCCAAACCTAATTGAAAGGGGGGCCCGCAGCTCACGACATTCTTTTGGTGAAAAAAACGGGCCCCATTGCAGGGGCCTGTTTTTTTTCTACCAAAGGCAAGTCGCGGCAGTTGCCGGGCCCCCCTTTCAATTAGGTTTGGCCGGGCCTCTCACATCAGTACCCATAATACCCCCCCTCATGGCGGCCCTGGGTACCATGATATAGTGCTGGACGGAGTACCGTTAACAGGCGGTGCCACGGTAGGGGGGCCCAGAAAATTTAGCTGTAGGGGGCCCTGAAATTCCTGATGGCGGCCCTGTTTACATATGCCCACATTTAAAAATATATTAATATTTAAATGTATATGAATGTAAGAAAATATATGAATAAAAGCACTGCACGAAGTTTTGATGTAACAGACATTATGCACATATGATTTACACGGATGTTACATACACCATTCAAATGTCCCTCTCTTACATGCCTGCTACTCACACAATAGGTGCCACTCTTACACTGCACATGTGTAGACACTACAGGCTGCCAATAACGCACTGCACTGTGGTATACATTATAGATAAATACTTCATGTATATAAGCTATTCTACACAGTAAAATATGAATTTAATGTGAATGTCTATGGCAGGAGTGTAGCTAAAGGTTCATGGGCCCCAATGCAAAAAGGACTTTTGTCCCCCCCATAAGTTCTCCTTATGGCTGACAGCCCGTAGCTTTCAGTTGCATCACTGGGTCTCGTAAGTGACCTATCAATGGATCAGTATCAGCCGGGAGCGTTGCTAATGTCTTAAAACTTCAGTGGCGTTGTGCCCTGCCCCAAAATTTTTATATCATATACAGTGTGCATATGTATATATATATATATATATATATATATATATATATATATATATATATATATCGGAGGGAGAATATTTATAAGACTACAATTTCTATAGATACGCCACATAGGATTAGATACAGCAGTCAAACAGACAGTATAAGACGTGATAAGCTTAGATACAGTAATTATTGACTAATCCCCCTAAGGCAAATGAGGCCTTAACTTGCCAGCTATCTATAAAAGTGAAAATAAGAAAATACTTTCTTGGTGTTATTATAAGCAAAATTGACGAACCACAAGTACTAAAGTAGTCAGTGCACGCGGCTAGAAGTGAAACTCCTGGGCACAATGCCTGTAAGATAGCTCTAAATGGTGTGATTGTATCTAGTCCATACATAGCAATTGCAGTCAGCGGCTGCAGAACGCTAAATCTCCCTTATCTAGTGGATAAGATTATATCTACCAGTATTAAAAAGTCCCTGTCCCCCCCCCGTCCCCCCCCCCAACATGTTTTGCTACACATGTAGCGTCTTCAGGGGTTTCCGGGGCTAATGATGGCGTGCTGCGAATTTCGCTGTGTTTTATGAACTTAGAATGACGTACTACAAGGTGCGTCCATGTATTGGCCAATCACAGTGGATAACAACAAACGAGACCCTCACTAACGTAGAATACCGGCCAGGTGGTATCCTTAATAGGTTTAGATTCATGTAACTAATACTTTATAAATGTATATTGAAAAGCTGAGATACTTTTTAATATACTTCTAGGCAACTGTCTGTGCTATTGACATCACCTACACAAATTTCATACAATTTCAAAAAACCCAAAGCTGTGAGATGTATTAGAGCTTTAGGTTTTTCAGCCTCTGGGGTTGAATAGCAAATGTTTCCTTCCAGTAAGCAGGCCTTGCACTTAAGACAGTGTCTCAGTTTTACCCAGAGTGTTCCTTTAAATTTTACTGGAGAATGTTTTCAAACATGATGAGAGAATTTTTATTTTTATGCCATGACGTTTGATATCTCACAAGGTTTTTGGCAGTTGTTCTAAGAACAGGAGGCATTGAAACTGTGCGGACAAAATTGTGAGGCACTGAAAGGTTGTGTATAGCCCCTATCTCAGCATAGCTGTCATGTCTGCTTGTTATTGTGTATCATTGCCAGAAACAATATCTACTGTTCTTCAAGAACAATTCAGCGGCTTCAATCCAAATTTAGAACCCATTTTCCTTCTGGGAAATGTTTCTTTCTGTGATCTTCAAGTGTCAGTGGTCTGTAGCATGCAACTGAAAAATTCACATGAGGACAGTGCGACATCATACAGCTGACACATCAGATCCTATCAATGTGTAAATAGTATATAGCATTCTACTAAATGTTTGAGGTGATAGTTCCCTAGCTATTTCCAAACAGTATTTACGTAATGAAGTCCCATTTATCAAATAAATCCAACTGCTTTTTTTTTGTTTGTTTTTTAGAAACAGACATCTACAGTTGCACGAACAAGTAAGTGAACCCTGTGGAATTAACTAGATTTTTGCATGGATTAATAATAAAATGTGATCTGATTTTTATCTGAGTCACAATGACTTAAAGAGGCTCTGTCACCAGATTATCAAATCCCTTTTTCCTATTGCATGTGATTGGCGCTGCAATGTAGATAACAGTAACGTTTTTTTTTCTTGAAAAACGATCATTTTTGGCTAAGTTATGAGCAATTTTATATTTATGCAAATTAGCCTTTCTAATGGACAACTGGGCGTGTTTTCTCTTATTTACAACTGGGCGTGTATTGTGTTTTTAGCAACTGGGCGTGTTTACTTCTTTCACTGCATAATCTCACTGTGCTGTGGATCATGCTGGGCTAGAACAGTGAGAAGTGTATGTCACTGATTAGTCACTGATTGGTCAGCGTCATACACTCCTCTGTACAACACCCAGTTGGTAAAAAGTAAAAACACGCCCAGTTGTCCAATGAGAAACTCATTAGCATAAATCTAAACTAGCTCATAACTTGCTCAAAAATGATCGTGTTTCAAAATAAAAACCACTGCTGTTATCTACATGACTCAAATAAGTCGAGTCGCTTCTCCCCTTATGTAAATCTACCCTCTCAAAGCAGACACTGAAACAGAGTTGGATTTTAATGGCCACAGCAGCCGTTTATTATTTTAAATAACAATAACTTTAAATACCATAATTTTTGAATCCCCAAAAAAGGGGATACATCATAACAACAAATAACCCACTGCGACCCTATCAGGGTCATAACATTATAAACCAACCAGAATGACAGGGGCAAGTCCTTGAAGCCACCGATACTTAATTTTGGCCATCTGCCCACAAATACCTTACCCCCAGCCGTAACCCGGCCCAGGAGCACCAAATTACCTTTTTGCAGATGACCACCATATATATATAAATATATATAACCCAGCTTTCAAAAGGGGTAACACCCTAAGAAGCCGACAAATTGGGGGTGCATCCCGTGATGCATTCCCCCCCACCACTTTTTACGACCTACTTCAAGGACTCCCCCCCGCAGCTGCAATGACAAAATTTAACCTCCCCCAAAGACAAATGTCAATAAGCAAATAAACTTTGACGAGAAGAACCACCATCCGCAGCAACCTCTTGCCGCGGTCAACCGATCCACATCAGGGCGGGCGGGAACATGTTCCTGCTTCTGTGTCCTGGTGAAGAGAGGGAGAGCACAAACAGGAAACAGGTACATCCCCTTCAATCCCCACCCCTTCTCACCCAAGCCCTCCTGCTGTCCCCCCCCTCTTCCTCTCATAGGCCAGCCAACTCTGTGTCCCTCCCATCTATTTTAGTCATGGAGGCCTTCCCTTATTCCTCTTTTCTTCTTTCAGTACGGCCTCTTCTTTACAGCGCCAATCAGATTATGTAGGAGAAAGGCCATTTATAATCTGGTGACAGAGCCTCTTTAAGGCCTTTTTACACCAGACAATTTTGGCGGGTGCCGCGAGCGCCGATCAACGAGACAGCTCGTTGATTGCCGCTCGTTTGCCCCTGTTACAATGAGCTATGTATGGGGACTAGAGGTCGTTACTCCGATTGCTCGTCCCCATACATTATTATCATGTCGGCAGCGGGTCTCCCTGTTTACACAGGGAGATGTACTGCCAACAATGATAATATTTCAGTTTTTTAAAACGTTACGATCAGCAGATGATTGAGCGTTTGCTTGTTTATCTACTGATCGCTGTGCTGTTTACACAGGGCAATTATCGTCAACGAGCATTCTATGAATGCTTGTGTGCCCAATAACTTCCCATTGTAAAACCCCTTAACAAACACAATCTAACTAAAAAAATAAACAGCCAAACTGTTCATGTCTTTTATTGAGTAAAAATCCACAGTGCAGGAATAAAAAGTTAATTAACCTAATTAGCTAAAGGTGTTTCTACTAAGATTGGAAGTGTGGGTTTCACAGGTGCTTTGCCCATTAAATAAAGGCACATAAGCATGGTTACAGACAAATCTGTTCTTCTCAAGAAAAAGTCACCTCAGTAGACACGTTATGGAGAGCTGAAAAAGGCTATAAAATCATTGCCAAAGACTCGGGTATAGGTCAATCCACGGTTAGATAAATTATCTACAGATGGAGAAAATTCAGGCTGTTGCTGCTCTCCCTAAGAATGGGCGTTCTGTTAAGATTACTCCAAGAGCACAACTAGCAATCCTGAATAAGGTGAAAAGGAACCTAAAGGTAATAGCAAAATACCTACTGAGTAACTCCTCAAACCGCAAAAGCCTTTAGCTGTCCATAATTAGGAAAACACTAAACATACATGGTGATAATGGAAGGACACCATGAAGGAAGCTTCTGCTGTAAAAGAAAAAAACATTGTGGCCCGTTTCAAGTTTGCCCTAGACCACCTGGATGTGTACAATGCTTCTGGGAAAATGCTCAATGGACAGAAGAGACAAAATGTGAACTTTTTAGCACAAATGCACAACAGTGTTTGGAGAGCAAAAAAACACTGCACACCAACACCAAAACCTCATCCCAGCTGTGAAGCCTTGTGGAGAAATCATCATGGTTTGGGGCTGCTTTGCTGCCTCAAGACCTGAATGCCTTGTGATCATTGAGGAATCAATGAATTTGAAGTTGCATTTAAAATATTTTACAGGAGAATGTAAAGGCAGAAGTCCAAGACCTCAACATGAAGAGACGTTCAGTAATGCAACAAGAGAATGACCCAAAGCACACAAGTAAATCAGCTAAAGAATGATTGAAAAATAAGATTTGTGTTTTGGAATGCCAGAGACCTGAAGCTAAACCTACCGAGATATTTTGACATGACCTAAAAAGGGCTGTTCACGCAAGGCATCCGAGAGATATTAATCAAATGAAAGACATTTGCAGGGAGGAATGGTCCAAAATTCCTTCTTTAACATTGTGAAAATCTTATTTGCAGCTACAGAAAATGTTTGATAGAGGTGATTGTTGCTAACAGGGGCGTTGCTAGGGTCTTAAAAGATCAGGGGCACAAGCCCGAGACATATTCCCCCGGAAAATATTTGTTTTACATATGTATCGGAGATAGCATAACTATAAGACTAAGGCTCCCATAGCTACACCGCTGGATAGAATTGAATGCATTGTCACAGCAGACAGTATCACACATGATAGGCTTAGATACATGGCCCCAGCAGACAATATCATACATGATAGGCAGGGGCGTAACTAGGAAAGACTGGTCCCCATAGCAAACTTTTGACTGGGCCCCCCCCTCCGCTGGGTATTACACAACCCCCCCTTATAGATAGTGCCTCCCTATAGATTCTACCACATAGCGCCCCCACAGGCCCCTGTAGATAACGCCTTACAGCCCCCTGTAGATAACTCCTTACATCCCCCCTGTAGATAACGGCATACAGCCCCCTGTAGCTAACGCCATACAGCCCCCCTGTAGATAACGTCTTACAGCTCCAAATGCCCCCTGTAGATAACGCCATACAGCCCCCCTGTAGATAACGCCATACAGCCCCCCCTGTAGATAACGACATACAGACCCCCCTGTAGAATGCAATACAGACCCCCCCTATAGATAACGCCATACAGAACCCCCCTGTAGATAACGCCATACAGACCCCCCTGTAGTTAATGCCATACAGACCCCCCTGTAGTTAATGCCATACAGACCCCCTGTAGATAATGCCATACAGACCCCCCTGTAGATAACGGCATACAGACCCCCCTGTAGAACGCAATACAGACCCCCCCTATAGATAACGCCATACAGACCCTCTCCTGTAGATAACGCCATACAGACCCCCTGTAGATAACGCCATGCAGCCCCCGCTGTAGATAACACCATACAGACCCCCCCTGTAGATAACACCATACAGCCCCCCTGTAGATAACACCATACAGAACCCCCCTGTAGATAACGCCATACAGACCCCCTATAGATAATGCCATACAGACCCCACCCTGTAGATAACGCCATACAGACCCCCCCTGTAGATAACGCCATATAGCTCCTCCCCCCAAAAGAAACAAAAAACGGCCTATAGTTTGTCCTACAAAAGAGATGTATCCCCAATCCACAGGATTGGGGATACATGTGTGATCGCTGGTAGCGATAAGGAGGACCCAAAGTCCCCCGAAGTTCTCCATGACAAAACCTCGGACTTCCGGCGTCTGCACAGTTCAATAAAAATGAAAGGAGCGCTGGTCACGCATGCGCACAATCGCGACCGGTATGCAAGTCATTTCTATGGAGCTGCAGACAGACCCCTGGAAGTCCGAGGTCTGTCGTGGAGAACTTCAGGGGACTTTCGGTCCCCCGTTCTCCTTATCGATGCCAGCGATCACACATGTATCCCCTATCCTGTGGATAGGGGATCCATGTCTTTTGTAGGAACAACACCTTCAGTGGCATCGCGCTGTAGCAGCCATAGCAGCTGCTGGTGGAGCCTCCGGCCATGGGGGGAGGCCTGTGCCGGCGGGTGGCAAGGGCCCCCTCATGCTGCAGGCCCCCGTAGCAGCTGCTACGGCTGCTATAGCGGTAGTTACGCCACTGATGATAGGCTTAGCGACATAGCCCCAGCAGACAGTATAACACATGATAGACTTATGGCTCATTCAGACGAGTGTGAATTGATTTCAATGGGGCTATTCACAAATGCAGGAGTTTTCACGCAGCGAGTGTCCGTTGGGTGAAACTCACTGCATGTCCTATATTAGTGCGTTTTCACTTACCTAGTCGCCCATTGAAGTCAATGGGTGCGTGAAAACCATGGACAGTACACGGACGACATCTGTGTGCTGTCCGTGTTTAACGCATCAATTACATTGGGAAAAAAAAGTGCTTGCAAGTGCATAAAAAACACATGTCACATGCAAAGCACATTGATGTAAAAACGGAACGCACCGGACCAGATTTATGTGTGTTTGTTACACGCGTAAATCTATCACGCTCGTATGAATGTAGCCCTAGATACAGGGCCCCAGCAGTAAGTATCCTTGTACTAACCCTCAGGGGCAAATATGGCATTTCTGGGGCTACAAGCAAAATTATGTCTCGGGGCTCTAATCAAAGACACCAGTAGAGAGTGCCCTACAAAATGTCCCCTGTAAATAGTGTCACACCCCCTGTATGGTTCCACACACAGTCCCCCTGCCATACATCCCCCTTGTAGACAGTGCCATGCAGTCCCCTGTAGGTAGTCCCACCTTGTCTCAGCAGACAGTATCATACATAATAGACTTCGATACACGGCCCAGCAGATTGTATCATACATGATATGCTTAGATACAGTGCCCCAGCAGTCAATATCACACATGATAGACTTAGATACAGGGTTCCGGCAGTAAGTATCCTTATAGTAACATATGTCCACCCGGCAAAAAAAATGTGTGTGCGTGTATGTATATATGTGTATATGTACACTACCGTTCAAAAGTTTGGGGTCACCCAGACAATTTTGTGTTTTCCATGAAAACTCACACTTATTTTTATCAAATGAGTTGCAAAATGACTAGAAAATATAGTCAAGACATTGACAAGGTTAGAAATAATGATTTTTATTTGAAATAATAATTTTCTCCTTCAAACTTTGCTTTCGTCACAGAATGCTCCATTTGCAGCAATTACAGCATTGCAGACCTTTGGCATTCTAGCTGTTCTTTGATGAGGTAATCGGGAAAAATTTCACCCCATGCTTCCAGAAGGCCCTCCCACAAGTTGGATTGGCTTGATGGGCACTTCTTGCGTACCATACGGTCAAGCTGCTCCCACAACAGCTCTATGGGGTTGAGATCTGGTGACTGCGCTGGCCACTCCATTACAGATAGAATACCAGCTGCCTGCTTCTTCCCTAAATAGTTCCTGCATAATTTGGAGGTGTGCTTTGGGTCATTGTCCTGTTGTAGGATGAAATTGGCTCCAATCAAGCGCTGTCCACAGGGTATGGCATGGCGTTGCAAAATGGAGTGATAGCCTTCCTTATTCAAAATCCCTTTTACCTTGTACAAATCTCCCACTTTACCAGCACCAAAGCAACCCCAGACCATCACATTACCTCCACCATGCTTGACAGATGGCGTCAGGCACTCTTCCAGCATCTTTTCAGTTGTTCTGCGTTTCACAAATGTTCTTCTGTGTGATCCAAACACCTCAAACTTTGATGCGTCTGTCCATAACACTTTTTTCCAATCTTCCTCTGTCCAATGTCTGTGTGCTTTTGCCCATATTAATCTTTTCCTTTTATTAGACAGTCTCAGATATGGCTTTTTCTTTGCCACTCTGCCCTGAAGGCCAGCATCCCGGAGTCGCCTCTTCACTGTAGACGTTGACACTGGCGTTTTGCGGGTACTATTTAATGAAGCTGCCAGTTGAGGACCTGTGAGGGTTCTATTTCTCAAACTAGAGACTCTAATGTACTTGTCTTGTTGCTCAGTTGTGCAGCGGGGCCTCCCACTTCTCTTTCTACTCTGGTTAGAGCCTGTTTGTGCTGTCCTCTGAAGGGAGTAGTACACACCGTTGTAGGAAATCTTCAGTTTCTTGGCAATATCCACCGCCACCAGGGGTGCTAGAAGAGCTGGGTACGATCCAGTACCTGATCATCTGTAGTGATGATCAGGCACTAGGGCGGCCGCAGGCTGGTATTATTAAGATGGGAAAGGCCAAAAACAGTGGCCCTTCCCATTCTGGTAATGCTAGGCTGCTGCTATGTTGTATCTGGCTGGTTATCAAAAATGGGGGGCAGGGACAGGTCCTTTTTTCCAATTATTTATTTAAAGAATAAATATATAAAATAAAAAAATGACGTGGGTTCCCCCCCAATTTTCATAACCAGCCAGACACAACACAGCAGCAGCAGCCTAGCATTACCAGGGTGGGATGGACTACTGATTTTGGCCTTTTCCCAGCCTGATTATACCAGCCTGTGGCGCCCCAGTGCCCGGCCATCGTTACAGATGGTCAGGTACTGGATCGTACCCTGCTCTTCCCAGTACCCCTGGTAGGTACCAGGGTAATAATGGGGGTTAGTATTAGCCTCTGCACCATTACTATTATTAGTGTTAGCCTCAGCGGCCATTACTAAAGTGGTAGTAATAAAGTTTAAAACAAAAGACATAGATAAAATATTTTATTGAAATAAACCCCCCCACACACACAACCCCTATTGACCATTTTATTGAAAATAAAAAAAACTTACTTTTTCTCCCTGCAGGGTGGATGTTTACTCAATATGCCCAATAAAATACATAAACAGTATAATGTGTGTTATTAGTTTAGATAGATTGTGTTTGTCTGTAATTGTGACTTAGCTATAAATCAGACCACTTTTTATTAGTAATCAATCCAGCTAAATTCAAAGGGTTCACTCACTTTTTCTTGCAGCCGTCCGTATATGCTAAAGTTGTAATTACGGTGGGATAAACTACTGTACTTCCTTTTCATGGGACTGAGCAGCTTAAATGGAATGTGTCATCAGAAAATGACCTATTGTTTGAATCAAGTTTTTGTGTTAAACATATTTCTGACGTAAAGTATATCTCTAAATACTCTTAACAGCAGCTCAGGCAAGATGGCTGTCGTCATCCAGTAATCATGTAAAGAGAATAGAAAAAAAAATCTAGGATCAACAAATAAAGAGAGATAAGAATAAAAAACAGATAAAAAAAATACATTATATTTTACTATCTGGTTTTAATTATGAAAAAAATATAGGTGATACATTCCTTTTAAAGCGCACCCCCCCCCCCCATCAAACTCCACTCTACCCCAGCTATATTAATTGCCTTTGCCCATCTTTTAGATACCTCTCATTAAAGTGTCTCATGACAGTGGGGCTGTAAATTTTGTGACCACCTGCAATGAATTAAACATTAAAGGGGTATTTTGAGAATCCACCGGGTAGGTGATAAATGTCTGATTACTGTGAGCCTCACCGATTGCGATAATGGGGGTCCAGAAACCCCATTCCTCCTCATTGCTCGACCGCACTGAGAAGGACTTTGAATGGGGTAGCTGTAAAGCATCTGCGCTGCCGCTCCAATCAAAGTCTATGGGCTCGACTGTTTCCGTTAGTCCTATAGACACTAAATAGAGCATACTTCATTAAAGCTCCTCGATCAATGGGGTCCTAGAGGTGGAGAACCCTGTGATAAAATCCATATCACCTATCCTGTGGGGAAGGGCTGCAATAACATACTAGGGGCAAGAATGGTGCTGATTTTTCAATTCCTGGACAACCCATTCACGATGAACCCCCTGAATGAGCTGACTGCACCTCTAAGCCATACCAATATCTGTAGGAACACAAATCAACACAATTCATACATAGTAAATGAGCAGTATTTAAGATTTACCATACAGCCCAAAAATCTGTCTTTTAAAAGGCACAACTGCTAGGAAATGATGGTATTTTGAGTTGGATCATCTGAATTGGTATGATGATAATTTCAGCTTAGCTTTATTCTGGACTTATAATGCCAAATGGTGGAGAGTCTGTTGCTATGGCCAGACTTTATATTGATTGAGTAGTCCTGATGGGAACTTCATGTGGCGTTTAGCCTAAGCTGGTGCGGAAATCAGAATCGGTGGACTTCTGTCTATCAAAAATTTGGAATTGGGGGATCTTTGTATCAACATTGTATAAACATGCGATATTGAATCATTAGCTGTTGGTTGGCTTAGACATAGGTGTTTTATTTGATGGCCAGACACATGACCAGAGGACAGAGACAAGAGGGTACAAATATAAATGTTAATTCAGTGGTATACAATGACAAAGTCAAGACAATTCTCATCTCAATCTCATGGACTATCTAAAAGTTGAGTTAAAAGGAAACGCCACCTTGGAGCCAGTTTAAATTGCAGTCTATATTAGAGAATTGCTTTAGAAGTGAAAATAATTCAGATATCAGAGCAAGGCAGCAGTGAAGAAATCAAATTATTTGTGACTACCCTTGTGAGCACAGGCCTTCACTTACAGAAGCTGATTTCGGACATTGTGGCGCTTAGCATATTAAATGCCGTGTGTTAAGAAATAAAATATGTTGAATTTATTTTGCATGCAGTACTAGAGAAAAAAAACTTCTGAGGCATACAACTTCTAAAGCTCTCTTCACACTGGCATCATGGCATTTATATTTACAAAAGACATGATGGATATAACTGTTCTATTATTATGTGACTTGTAACGGATTCTGATGGATCCCATTGACTTACGATGCTACATTACTTTAAATGTCAAAAAGAAAGAGTAACCTGAAAGAATGAACAAAATTAGAAATTGGAATTCGTAGCAGCTAAACTGATAGTCAGCAGTACCTTGCGACATTTCATGCAGCTATATCCTATTCTAAACAAACAAATAGTTGAGTCAGGTATTGCAGTGAGAAATTGCATATGACTTAGCCCTGGAATGAATAATTGCTCACAGTAACCAAATATATGTAGAATTTAGGGATAGTGACATTAACCCCTCACTTTAAATAATGAACATATACATTTTATAGTAAATTGGAATAATGAGTGAAACCTATAATGAAAAGAACTGAAACCTCAGACACAAACCCTACAAGCTGCAGTGAATCAATAGGTAATATTAGTCCCTGTGGCAGGTAGAGTGTTAATTGTTGCCTCAATTAGAAAGCCTGGTGACAATGTGGCGGAATGGGCTGCACTTTTACAATAAGGCCAGTTCTGTTTCCCGTATAGTACACAGAGAGTTCCCATGGGCTTAATGCTGGCAGTGGGAGGTGTTTGGGGACATCTGCTGTGTATTTTTGTCCTTTCCTAACACAAGAGATCACCAATTAAAATAAAATCTGTAAGGCTGCCTCCTCCTTCCCGTGTATTTGATACTGATCTCCGTTGCCTAATTAGTTGATATATTATCCACCGTATTTATTTCTCCCTGTATTTCACTCCCATATCTCCCACTTCATCCTGTCTGTCTATATTCCCACGGGACTGAGCTTTGCTACTAGGATACAGCCAGGAGCTTGCAGACCCAGCTGGGAATCTGTTCATTTCACACTGTGTGTGTATATTCTTTCATTCAATAAAAAGTTACAGAAAATACATATCAGTCACGTTTTTGAGCTGCTCGGTTCTGTGATTTGAGCAGACACTAATGAAAGCAATACTTTCTTCATTTCGATCCTATTATGGTGTAGCCCAGCACCCTTTGCAGCCCCGTGTGCAGAAACACAAGCTAAGCAAAATCATTTCTCAACATATTTAATTAAATCAGCTTTTCAGACTATCAGGGCTGTAAATCTGTAAAGCTTTGTGAAACATGCCAAAAACGATATCCTATAATGAGACTATATGCTGCCTACCTAACAGAAGATTACAACAATCATTTTAGGCAACTCTACTGAAATTTAATATTGCATACCTTCCAAAATATATCATCTTTCCCAAAGGCACAATAAGGAAATATGTTTATTATAAACTCATTATTGTATATGTAGATTAAGTTACTCTCACACGCATGTTAAAGAAACTCCATACGCTTTGCCATGAGCAGGTGCAGGCCGTGCATTCTTACAGCAGGGATGCCAGCCTTTGGTATATTCACAGTCCTTGAAAATTGGGCCTTGGCACAGTGTTTGTAGCACCTGGTATAAATTAGATACAAGGAAGCTGGGTGTATGAGTAGCTAGTTTAGAGATAAGTGAATCGATACTGCACGAAAAAAAATTGTTACGACTGTCCCAAAAATTTGGGATTTTCGTGAATCTGACAGTTATCAGAATCGTTTTGCACAAATTCCTCAAAATGGAGGCCGCCATTTTACAGATCAGAAGAAGACAAGATAATGCCTTGCGGGCAGCCCCCCCTCTAGTACAGCCAATCATGAGGGGCATTTGTGTGAGTTACTGATAACTCAGTGGATGACAGTCATGGTTGGGCCGATTTATAGCCACTATAAACAGCCCAAATAGGAAATGCTGCTTTGTGGGGATATAGATATGAGAGGCATGACATCACACAGTGAGTGGGAGATAGTAAAACGCACAATACAGATAGATAGTGGATTGGTGTCAGTCAGTGTGTTTAATAGTGAGGAGAAGAGAATAGATAGATTTACAAGAGATAGTTTTGAGAGAGATAGGAGTCAGTCAATGTCAGTGTGATAGTTAGACATGCTCAGGCAGCCATTGCTGTGAGTTAGTGCTGCTGTAGCTATACAATTCTTACATTAATTTGTGAATCACTAATCTTCATCACATCATTTAAAAATCTTTTTCAATAATAATGCTGGTTTTGATAGCATGACAATGCTTTCTGAAACAGACATCACGTATGTGACGTCACTCATTGTTTTGCATATATCTAATAGTGCCACCAGAAATTGTCATATTGTTTTGTGTCAAACATTTATACAGTGCCATTATGGTTACATAGTTGATAAGGTTGAAAAATGACCATAAGTGTCCATCTAGTCCAACCTATGTTTATCCAGAGGAAGGCAAAAACCCCAATGAGGTTGATAACAATTTCCTTATAAGGGGAAAAATTACTCCCCGACTTCAATATGGCAATCAGAATTAATTTCTGGATCAACGTCCCATCTCCAGAATCTAGTACTCATAAGTTGTAATCATATATTTTTCAAGAAAGGCATCAGGGCCCTTCTTCACAACATCTTGTGGCAGAGAGTTCCATAGTCTCACTGCTCTCACTGTAAAGAATCCTTGTCTGTGATGATAATGAAACCTTTTTTCCTCTAGACGTAGAGGATGCCACCCTTGTCCTTGTTACAGGCCTAGGTGTAAAAAGATCATTAGAAAAATCTCTGTACTGTCAAATTATATATTTGGACATTGTAACTAGATCGCCCCTAAGCCGTCTTTTCTCTTAACTGAATAACCCCAAATTTGATAACCTTTCTTGGTACTGCAATCCATCCATTCCCTTACTTGCCTTGGTTACCCTTCTTTGCACCCCTTGGACTTCAGTCTGTGTCCAAGTGACAATTTTTTTTAAGTGAATAAAATGAAATTTAAATCCTGGTGCTGATAGCATGAACCTGCCTGTTGATATAGACTTCACAGATGTGACGTCACTCATTATTTTGTATGTATCTAATTGCTAATAACAGTGCCACCAAAATTGGCATTTTATTCTACTTCAGTTCGTGTCCAGGTGACTTTTTTTTTATTTTAAAAAGAATAAAAATTGTAACAGGCTGTTTGTTACCATTGGCTACCATCCGTCTACGCATAGCCATATATGTTGCTGTCCCATATGTGTTGCTAGAGATTACTAATGCTGTCTTAGCGTTAAAGAGCTTAAAAGGAGTTGGATATAGTCCTAGAAGACTTTAGAATGTCATACTCAACAATTTACGGCAACCGGGAGCTTTCGATTTGCAACTAATTGATTTGGACAGAATCAAATCAGATGGCCGGTTCGACCAAATCGGACCAGAAATGAATTTTGGGAAATTTGCTCAAGTTTAGTTGCTACACATGCCCTGTAAAAGTCCATGCAAATTGTACAGAGCTGCTTGCACTGCTTGGTGGGGAAGATCAAGTGATTTGCTGCAAGAGTTTAAACATCCACCTTTGTAACAATTTTTTTTTTTTTACTAACCCAATGCATTTAAGTGAACGGAAAATGAAGCAATTTTGCAAATATTATTAAAAAAAAAGTCCTACTGTTCGGTGTATGCAATTCCTATTCAGACCTATGTGTATCCATGGTTGCAGACTACACACTGCGCCGCACTGTCAATGAGGCAAGATGAGTTTCTTGCCTCAGGCGGCAGCCTGCTGCCTATCTGAAGGGGCGGCGGCGCCACTGAAATCAGCCGCCGCCACCCCCTCCTGCACTATAAATGTATCTACGTATATGACGCAGATAGAATTACATTCATACGCGCTGAATAGCAGGGCACGTTCCGTATGACATCATCGTGCCGCTTGCATTGTTAAATAGCAGGGTAAGGCACCCTGCCACTCAGCGCCTTTTACAGACGCTAGTGACAACTTGCATTCTTAAAAGGCACTGAGTGGCAGGGCAAGTAATTCTGCCAATCAGCGTCTTTCAACAACGCAAGCGGCGTGACAACGTCATCCTTCTGCTTGCAGTGTTCAAAACCAGCAGACCTGTTTAGAAGAGAGCAGGCCTGGATTGCAAGAGGATGGCGCGGGAAAGGGTTCAGATGAGTATGCTAATTTTTTTTCTCTCTTAAGAGTGTGAGTGGCATTATCTACAGGGGGGGTGGCTATATATGAGGCACTATTTAGGGGGGTTATATGTGGGGCCCTATCTACAATGGGGCTATATGTGGGGCACTACCACAGGGGGGTTATATGGGGGCATTATCTACAGGGGCCTATATGTGGGGCACTATCTACAGGGGGGCTATTTGTGAAGCACTATCTACAAGGGGGCTATATGTGGGGCACTACCTACAGTGGTGGCTATATGTGCGGCACAATCTATAGGGGGGCTATATGTAGGGCACTATCTATAGGGGACTATATGTGGTGCACTATCTACAGGGGGCTATATGTGGGTCACTATCTACAGGGGGCTCTATGGCGGTACTATCTACAGGGGGCACTATCTACAGGTGTTCTATGGTTAGAACTATCTACAGGGGCTCTATGGGGGCACTATCTACATGGGGCTCTATGGGGGGCAGTATCTACAGGAGGCTCTATAGGGGGCACTATATATGGGGGGCACTGTCTACAGAGGGCTCTATGTGGGGCACTGTCTACGGGGGCTCTATGTGGGCACTGTCTACAGGGGGCTCGATAAGGGGGGCTCTATGAGTGGGCACTATCTAAAAGAGGGCACTGTATGTGTGTGTGTGTGTGTGTGTGTGTGTGTGTTTGTGTGTGCGTGTGAGACACAGTGTATGGTGCTATTATAATCAGGGATAAGGTTAGAACAAAAAATTGATGGCTATAGATGAAAGCGCTACTGATAAAAGGAATAGATCCAGTATTTGTGATTTAAAGGATATTTAATGCATGGCTATGGCTAGAACCTGCATCTTCATCAGGCCAAAAACATATATTAAGAACATACAGCAAAACAAGTCTCATTTTTACACAAACGAGTTAGTTTGTCTGTGTATAAATAAGACTTTTTTTGCTGTATGTTCTTAATATATTTTCTTGGCCTGATGAAGACGGCAGGAGACATAGCTAGGGGGCAGGTGGGGCATGTCCCCAGGCGCAAATACAGTGTAGGGAAGAGGGGGCACCTATCAGCAGCGATCAGCTGTTTTGATATGGCTGCTCTGCTCCCATCCTTTTAGGGCCCTCGCCTCCTGGCAGATTACATTTATTGCCCGGTGCTAGCAACTGCCACATTCAATTATATCTGCGTCCTCAGTTTGCCATCACTAGGCTACAGGTCATATTAGGCCTGCAGCCTATAAGACAATGGGAGGGTGTCCCAGTGCAGGCTGTTGTGATGACGTCACGCTATCACACCGGCCTGCGCAATGGTCTCGGAGCACGGAACGGGGCTAGGTAAGTATATATTTTTTATTTCTTTCTACATGGGGGGGGGGGATGTTTAGCATCATCTACAAGGTGGGGGCTGTGTGGCATCATCTACAAGGGGGGGCTGCATGGCATCATCTGCAAGTGGGGCTGTATGGCATCATCTACAAGGAGGACTGTGTGGCATCCACTACAAGGGGGGCTGTGTGGCATAATCTGCAAGGGAGGGCTATGTGGCACCATCTGAAGGGGGACTATGTGGCACTATCTACAAGGGCTGTGTGGCATCGTCTACCATGGACGGCTGTGTGGCATCATCTGAATGGGGCTGTATGGCACTATCTACAAGGGGGGGCTGTGTGGCACTTTCTACAGGGGGCTGTGTGGCATTATCTGAAGGGGGGCTGTGTAGCACCATCTGAAGTGTGGACTGTGTGTCACTATCGACAAGGGGGAGCTGTGTGGCACTATCTACAGGGGGCTGTGTGGCCCCATCTACAAGAGGGGTCTGTGTGTGGAGCTATCTACAGGGGGCTGTGTGTGGAGATATCTACCAGGGTGCTTTTTGTGGCGCTATCTACAGGGGGCTGTGTTTGGCGCTATCTACAGGGGGCTGTGTGTGGAGCTATCTACAAGGGGGCTGTGAGTGGTGCTATGTGGCTGTGTGTGGAGCTATTTACAACAGGGCTGTGTGTGGCGCTATCTACAGGGGGCTGTGTGTGGAGCTATCTACAGGGGGCTGTGTGTGGCTCTATCTAGAGGGGGGCTGTGTGTGGCTCTATCTAGAGGTGGGCTGTGTGTGGCGCTATCTACATGGGGAATGTGTGTGGTGCTATCTACAGGGGGGGCTGTGTATGACGTCTTTAATTTATTTTCTTTTAATTTATTGATATGGTAACTCCCTTATATAAGTGTACTGCTTGTAAAATGTACAAATGGTTTTATGCTCAATTTAAATAAAAAAAGTTTTATAAAAATCACATCTCATTGATTGGTAGAGAAATCAACTATGGCGAGGGGGAGGTGATGTCGGGAAAGAAGTTGGGAGGGCAATCTGAATCTGGTGCAGGAGAACCTAGCTACACCTCTGCTATTATAAGTAAAGCTACAGAAAGTACTACAATAATATACTATATACTATACTGTAGGTATCTAAAGAGAGTTTGTATACAATTTTTGTTTTCTCTCCCATAGTTTTCATTGCCTCCTTATTACGGCAAAAAATAACATGCATTAGTCCAGGTCATTATTGTTATTTTCAGTGTAACTTGATACATTATTAGCCAGGGATTTTCACCTCTAATACACACGTGTCTGAATAAAGAGCAACGTATCCGTTAGATTAGCAACTAATTGCATGAAATGTTGTGATAGAGATGTGAAAGTGGATTAGCTCTACACATAGAGCACATTTTTCACCAGATGTTTTACTAATATGTATAGATTAGCGCTAGGATGTAGCTTCGATACCTAGCAATATATTCAAGGAGTAATAAAAGTAACTAAATAACATTCCTAAAAGCAAGAGTAAAAGTTTCCATACCCTGAATGAACATGAGGTGAACTGTTGTACTATGTTATCTAAAAAAAACGTTAATAAATTGACCTGCATTGCGGAATTTAAATCCGCAGCATGTCAATTTATTCTGCGTTTTTATTGATTTTCGGTTGCAGGTTTTCCCTATTGAATTTAATGGGGTTGCAAAACCCGCAACAGTAAGTGAAGTGAATCGCAGCAATTACGACGCAAAAATCGCAACTCCGGAAAAAACAAGAACATTCTTACCCAGAACGCCCTCCTTCTTCCTGCAGTCCGGCCTCCTGGGACGACGTTTCATCCCATGTGACCACTACAGCCAGTTACAGGCTGCAGAGTCACATGGCCTGCTACGTTATCCAGGGAGGCTGAACTATAAGCAGAGAAGAGGGAGGGGGTAAGTATGAATGCCTTTTTTTTTTTCACAATGCTGCTTTCCGCAGCGGAATTTCCGTTCAAAAAACCACACCAATCTGGGGTGATTTTTCAGACTGAATGTACTGCGGTTTCCAGGTCAGATACGCTGCATGATTTCTACGCAGCGTATCCGACCCGTGGGACAAAACTGGCACATGCAAGTCATAAAACTGGCACATTTCCCAACTCAAAAAATGTGTTGCCATAATCTAGGTTTGCGACCCAACACAGCTAGCATGTTGCAAAATAATGTCCTTGAAAACAGTTCCGTATTTTCAGATGTTTTTAGGCTGGCGTGTGAACATAATAGCCCAGTCCTGAACCGGTTAAAGAGGTCAAACAAATATAAAATGTTGTAATTTTTCTATAAAAGTTCCCTTAAATATATAATATATATCTGGCTCATCACGGTATACAGGGCCGACCCTAGGATAGATGGCGCCCTATGCGAAATGATCTTTCGGCGCCCCACCCCATCATTAAAAAAAAATGCCCCATAAAAAAATGATAATGCCCCTTTAGTGCCCCCATACAGTAGAATAATAATATTTAATAATATAATATATTACAACCCCTTCAAGGACACAGTATTTTGTCCTCTAATTGTGCCCACAGTATTATGCCATCTGTAGTGCCCCTACACAGTAAAATGTCCGCTTAGTGGCCCCCACACAGTATAGTGCCCCCCTGTAGATTTTTCCATACAGCCTCCCTGTAGACAGTGCCATATTTCCCCACCTCCTTTTTGTAGATCGTGCCATACAGCCCCCCACCTCCCCCTTGTAGACAGTGCCATACAGCCCCCACCTCCCCCTTGTAGACAGTGCCATACAGTCCCCCACCTTCCCCTTGTAGACAGTGCCATACAGTCCCCGCACCTCCCCCTTGTAGACAGTGCCCCCAAACAAAAACAAAAATTGTACTCACCTGGGCCCTGTTCCCATGACGAACTGAGCTGCTCCATGACGGGACCCTGTTGCCTAGTTCAGAATTTCCCAACCTTTTCGGACTCGAGGAAGCACTGGAAAAACAAAATTTCCTCAGAGCCCCCCTACCAAAAATTGTTTTGAGATAGACAGAAAACGGCTAAGAACAAGCACTACACTCGTAGGGTATGTTCACACACGTTTTTTGTAAGGCCAAAAAAATCTGCCTCAAAATTCCTTCAGCAACTGACAGCGTTGGGTGACCTTTTTTTTGTTTTTTCTTAAGCTGTTGAAGCAAATGCAGAAGACGCAGGAAAAAAAATCTCCAAACGGGAGCCACAGGTATTTTTTGCCTCCTGTTAATTTCAATTGGAGGTCAGAGGCGGAAACCACTTGAAGACCATCAGCCCCCCACTCACAGTAAAATGACCATTAGCCCACCACTCACAGTAAAATGACCATCAGCCCACCACTCACAGATTCCCCCTGTAGGTAGCGCCACACAGCCCGTTGTAGGTAGCGCCACACAGCCCCTTGGGGGTAGCGCCACACAGCCCCCTTGTGGGTAGCACCACACAGCCCCCTTGTGGGTAATGCCAGACAGCCCCCTTGTAGGTAGCGCCAGACAGCCCCCTTGTAGGTAGCGCCAGACAGCCCCCTTGTAGATAGCGCCACACAGCCCCCTGTAAAGAGAGCCACAGAGCCCCCTGTAGAGTGCGCCATTTATGGACAGTGACATCAGGGGAAACTCCTGAAGTGGAATCCCCATCTACAGTGTTGCCGACGCTGTGACCGGGGATTCCACTCCAGGAGAAGCTCCTGTCGTCTGTGTCCATGACGTGCATGACGTCATTGGTTACTCATGGAATGGAATCCCCGGTCACAGCGTCTGCAACGCTGTGACCGGGGATTCCGCTTCAGGTGTTTCCCCTGATGTCACTGTCCATATATGGACAGAGACATCAAGGAGCGCTCCAGGAGCGGAATCCCCGGCCACATGGGGATTCCGCTCCTTCAGGGAGCTACAGTGGTGCTAGTAGATAGCAGAGCAGGGAGATACCTCCATGCTCTGCTATAGTGCCGTCGCTACCGCTATAGCAGCCACAGTGGTGCCCGGTGTCGCCGCTAGCAGCCGCTATGGCTTTGACAGTGGTAGCGACGGCCACTAAGTGGAGTAGCGCCCGGGCGGAAAGGCGACTGGCTAATGCCGGCTCTGGGTGCAGTCAGCGAGTGGCACCTGACCCGCTGGTAGTTGCGACGGCGCAGGGATACACACACCTGCTTGCACCCCTCTTGCAGTGTGGCGGCTGGTGCCCTGTGCGACCGCACTGGTCGAACATATCTAAGGCCGGCCATGGTCCATCAAGTTCACCTTTCTCAATTATTTACATATCTTTTATTGCTAGATTAGTTATAGCCCTCAATGCTATTTTGTAAAAAAATAAACATCTAGCTTTTTTTTTAACCTAAAACCTTAAAGAAAAAGGCCTGAAAAGGCCTTAATGGCCAGCTAAATTTGACTGTTTTGCCTCTCTGCCTTTCAGCAGCCATAACTTTTTTATTTTGTTACTGATGTGGCTGTATAAGGCCTTGTATGCGGGAGAAATTATTTTTCTGAATGATTTGGGGATAGAAAAAATTTACTGTGTAAGTTATATCACTTATAGGAATATAGGAAAAATCTATTTTCTGAATTTTTTTGTTTATTTGTTTATACCTCTTACATCTTTTGCTAAATAACCTATTAAATTAATTCTTAAGGCTATTAAGGTTGTGTAGATACCTAATATGTGTAGGTTTTTTTTAATGTAATGTAGGGGCAATAAAATATATTTTATGCAAAATAATGACTTTGAAATTATTTTTTTGTTAACCCCTTCCCGACATCCTCTGTATATATACGGCGCACGCCGGGTGGGGGAATATGGAGCAGGCTCACGGGCTGAGTCCGCTCCATAGAGCGAGTGTGTCGGCTGTGTGTTACGGGTTACGTGCGGGATCCCGTTTTAGCGCAATCCCGCTTGTTTAACCTGTTAAATGACGCTTTCAATAGAGATAATTTAATAGCATTTAAATTACTACAAACAGGGGGGCAACCTCCTGTAACGTCCCAACGGCCCCCCCGCAGCGAGATCGGGGGGAGCCGTTCGTTGGCACGGCTGCCTGGGGGCCTGACGAAGGCCCCCAGGTCTGCCATCTTTGTGCTCCTATGAAGCTCTGCCTCCGGCAGGGCTTCATAGGAGACTGTCATAATCACGATATACTGCAATACATTAGTATTGCAGTATATCATGCAAGCGATCTAACGATCGCTGGTTGAAGTCCCCTAGGGGGACTAATAAAAAAAGAAAAAAAAGAAAAGTTAAAAAAACCCCCCTTTTCCCATTTTCCCCCTAGAGCATTAAATAATTAAACATAATTAGTATCGCCGCGTCCGTAAAAGTCTGAACTATCACAATATATCATTATTTAAGCCGCACGGTTAACGGCGTAAAAAAAAAATTGTAAACACCAGAATCTCTATTTTTTGTTCACCTAATCTCCCAAAAAAAATGAAATAAAAAGTGATCAAACCGTCGCATGTACACCAAAATGGTATTATTAAAAATTAAAGCTTATCCCGCAAAAAATAAGCCCTTATACCACTTAATCGACGGAAAAATAAAAAAAGTTACGGCTCTCTGAATTTGGCGAAACAAAATAAATTTTATTTTTTACACTTAGGTTTTTACTTGTAAAAGTAGTAAAATATAGAAAAAACTACATATATTTGGTATCAGCGTAATCATATTGACCCATAGAATAAAATTAACATTCTGTTTTAATTGCACAGTGAATTCCGTAAAAATGGCGCGCAAAAAACCATGGAGGAATTGGTGTTTTTTTCATTTTCTACTCCACAAATAATTTTTTTCCCGTTTCCTAGTACATTATATGGCAAAGTAAATGGTGCTACGAAAAACTACAACTCGTCCCGCAAAAATCAAGCCCTCATAGTACTATATCGACGGAAAAATAAAGAAGTTATGGCTTTTGGAAGGTGGGGAGGAAAAAACGAAAATGAAAATCTGAAAAAGGGCTGCGGCGTGAAAGGGTTAAGTATTTTTTTTAATCCCATGAAGAGATAACTTTATTTACAACTTTATTTTTATATATAATGTATTAGCATGCTCCTTTATGCTATTATTCCTCCCACAGGTCCTTCACCGGAGCGATGGAAGAGTCAACAGACATCGCCTCCAGCCGTGCCAGGACGTCTATCCGAATCTGCAGTGGCTGGAGGTGATGTCTGTTAGGTCTTCCATGGCTCCGATGAAGAACCTGTGGGAGGAAGTCCCGTCACAGCGTGATCTCACGAGATCATGCTGTGCAGTGAAACAAGTGGGCATGAATGAAGAGAAGTGTATTACGCTCATTGGTCAGCGTCATGCACTTCTCTTTACAACGCCCACTTGGTAAAAAGTTTAAAAAATGGCCAGTTGGTCATTAAGAACTAATTAGCATAAATCTAAAATTGCTCATAACTTGCTCAAAAACAATAGTTTTTCAAAATAAAAAACACTGTTGTTATCTACATTACAGCGCCGATCAGATTATGTAGGAGATAGGGCATTTATAAACTGGTGACAGAGCCTCTTTAAGCACACAGCTTTTTGTTGTATATTGCATCTTGTTTGAAATATTTTTTATATGAATTTTACCATTCCTACCATAAAGCATTAGGCCTTTGGCTGTCATGTCATGCAGAGTATTGCAGTATCACCACAGCTAGATAGAAACAGGCTGCAGACCACTGTATTTGATTATTTATGCTGCTCAATAAACAAGAATAAGGGTACGGCCAGACGTGGCGGAATTGCTGTGGAATTCCGCTATGGACAGTCCGCAGTGGAATTCTCCAGCGGCCGTTTTTTACATTTGTTTCAACACATTTTTAGGCAAGTTAGTTCAGACGTTGCGGAAAACTCCGCTGCGGACCATAGGCTGTGGTGCGGAATTTTCCCTCCGCAACATGCACTGACTGTTGCGTAGAAGAAGCGGAATTTCACTGCGGATTTCAGCCTTTACCATGCAAAAACTGAAATCTGTGGCATGTCCGCTGTCTTTTCTGCAACGTCTGAATTACCTGTCAAATATGCAAATGTTGGTGCAGATTCGTTGCGTAATTGCCCCAAATCTGCACCAACATTTGCAGCAGAAAAACTCTGCCACGTCTGGCCGTGCCCTTACTGTGATATCAATTGTGTCCCACAATGATAATTATTGCAAAGAAATTACACTTTGTATGTGATTAGATAAGATAAAATAAGGAACATTTAAAGAAACTTTAGGAGGAAATACTCAGGGAGAGTGATAGTTTGAATTCCCAAAGAGCCAAGAAAAACATTGGTATCCCACAGATGAATTGAAGAAAATGCAGCAAACAGAATGTCTCATAGTGTGCAATGTTTATTTATCGTACATGGAGGAGGAGGCAGTGATGCCTTAACCTCAGAGGTTTGCAGGAATGATGCTGACATAGCGGCTATTGCCGCTCAGTCACTTTCAATCTTGGACAAGAGTAAATGGAAGAAATATGGGCAAATCACAATCTAAAGCAAAATATTCCAAAGTCACAAAAAGTCACATCTAGCCTGTGACAGTGGCGTCACCTCTGCTAGAATCTACACCCGCCGGTATTTATACAGATGTTGATGGAAGTTTTTCTTAGAAATGCTATATAAATAAACCGTTTAGTGGATTTTATGTGCTTTGTGTTACTGAGGCTTTGCTTCATGCTGGGTTCTACTGGGATAATGTGTATATTTTTAGATAACATTTGAGCAATTAATAAGAAATATTATTGCAGCAGCTATTAACATTCGCAAATATACACTGTGACAGTCAAAATAACCAAGAAACAGATCTGTGACCACACAGGATTTATATATTTTGTAAATATGGATAAATTCCGGTGTTCTAAATGATTGCTTGTTTTATTCTCATTAATAAGGTCATCAATTTCTTCTAACTAAAAAAAAACTCCTTTAATGGCACTTTAAAAAATATATTAGGGATCTGCATAATTGGCAATCCCCAAAAAATTGTATTATTAGAAAACCTCCCTAAAAGTTATTGTCACACTTGATTATGAGCTGATCAAATCTATAATATATATTTATAGGGGTCAGAATTCAGTTTTTATGTTAAAGAGTTCCAAGTCAAACACAGAGCTAAATGAAAACTTGTCTTCCTGTAGCCACCACTAGAGGGAGCTTAAAAACATACTGCATACAACCTAAATATTGAACTCAATAATAAATCAGTGTAGTAAGCTTATAAGCTCCCTCTAGTGGTGGCTGCAGATAGGCAAAATTATATAATGGATCTCTGTCTATGTAGGTGATTTGAAGCTCTGTAACACTAAAAAAAAACATCTCGAACAGATAAAGAAATATGTAATAAAAATGTATCAGCAGAGAATGTTAACCACATGGTGTTAAAATGTGGACATTCCCTTAAGGTTCCAGGGAAACATTTTTTCAATTTCATACAAGAAAGTAGGGAATTTCAAATATCTGTTGTTTCTTACAACATTGTCTATTGGAGTTATATGGCATAGACGCCTAAGTTCTGCTCATAGGTCCACATGGTTAGAATATAAAAATTCAAATTCAGGTTAATATTGGAACAGTGCAGAGGCTAAAGGTGGTATTTCTAATATTAACCTTATATTAGGGAGTCCCTAAATAGAGTATTTTAAAGTGGCTCCAACGTTAAGCAAGGTATGCACTAATGTAATGTGGAGTGCTGCTTACAGTGCAATGAATGGCTATGTGTAGATAAATGTTATTGTCAAAATATGTGTTTAATTAAGAGATGTACAAATACGGTGACATGTAGTAATATGAGAAATGTATTGCCTGTCTCTTCCTAATATTATACATCTGTTTAGAATGTGCTATTGAATATGTTCTTGTTATATCAATTGGGTACATTATTACTATTTGTATCTGATAATACAGTACCAGTTATGTTCACTTATAACACAATCATTGAATTAATTTATTCTTACAAGAAGTAAAAACAAACTACAGTACTCACCAATCTTCTAAAATCGTTTTTATTCACAAAGATTGCCGCCACAAATTACAGAGGAATAGTGTTCAGGATGGCCTACTGACGTTTTTCGTATGAGCAGACTCTATCAAGACCTTGAGAAAATGACCTTAAAATTTGTAGATTTTAGGTGTAATTTTGAGAATGTAATTTGTATATCTTTTTTATTAATCATAAAAAAGAGCACAGATTATGTAGATAAGGGAAAGTGCAGAAGGAACAGCCAAATTTCTTGGTGAAGTTAGACCAAATTGGGGGTAGAAGCTAGCTTCATCTTATTATCTCTCATATAACGGAACCTATACATGCAGCTAGGGCAGTGATGCCATAGTGTCTACTACTCTTTCTATGTGCTGGCCATAAAAAGAGGCATTTCTCCCTGGATCAAGGAAGGTGGAATGATGGCAAAGGAAAGCCAAATAGTCCATGCCAATTTTCAGTATGTTATAAAGTTTATAATTACAAACATATATAATTGAGTATTTGGAGAGTCATACTTGATAACATCTTCTAATATAGCTGCTAACTAGCATATATAAATAGGAACAATTATAGACATTTAAAAAGAAAAAATATTTTGATACGTATATGATAAAATTCCTCTTGAAATACTTAAGAAGTGTTCATCATATGAAGTATGTGGCTTTGGATGTCTCCTGTGAATAGAGGCCAGGATTTTCCCCACCACTTGACCAGTGCCTACTACCAGACTAAAATATAAGGCACCAGTGCATATAATTATAGACGATGACAAAAAGAATATGCACAATGCCAGCGACAAACAGCTATACATATGTTACTCTGTACACTCTGTATCAAGAAATAATTTAAGAAAAAAAAACCTGAAATGCTTACTTCTTTTGAAAGAAAACAATAGCTTACTAAAGTGAAACCTTTATTAAATTGCATAAGATTTGATGGTACATGTTGGTATTGCAGTATTGAGAAAGTAGCAAGTGTGCCCTGGTATGACAATCGAAGAAGGTGCTCCCTATAAGTGTGAGATACATAAAGGAAGGTGTGAAGGAATAAATTCAAAATTCCATGTTTTTTATTTTGTGTCAGTATACACTGCACAGTATGATATTCATTTTTGTCTTTCAGTTTGCCTTGTAATAATCTGCAGATGCTCTGCAGATTACTTCGTTATTTCTACTTGGCAGTAAAACAGTTCATGCAAGTAACATTTAGTGATCACGTGCTTAGTACAAGGGAATTTACTCTCTTCTGTATTTATCAAGGTCAGAGGGAGGGATTCTCCATTTGCAGATTACACTCTATGCGTTATGCTCTTTGTTCTATGTGTCTTATAAATATGCCTGTATATGATAATAAATTGGAGTCTTTCCTTTTGAGAATTCGGCCCCAGAGTGATTTGACTCACCGAGCTCGTATATACCTTCTTCTAATTTGGAACATACAGAAATGAAGGCGTAGTGGTACCTGTTGCGACCGCCACTGGCGTAGCTATAGGGGTCGCAGCGGTCGCAATTGCGACCGGGCCCCGAAGCCAGGGGGCCCACAGCCCCCCGCACCACATCAATAAAAAGTTACTATAGTAACTCGGGCCGTGGGCCCCTGTTACTATAGTAACAGACTGTACTTACCTTCCTGGTTCCGGATCGCAGCGGGGGTCCTGACGTCAAGCGCAGTGTGCAGCGCATGACGTCACAGCGCTATGCGCCGCGCACAACATCGAGAGGACAGGACCTCCACCGCGGCTGAAGAGGAAGGTAAGATTAGTAGCCCTGACTGCTAAAGCTGACTGGCGGGGTCCGAATCCCGGGACCCGCCAATCAGCTGTTTCGAAGGGGCCGCAGCACTTGTACGAGAGCTGCTTCCCCTTCATTCCGGTCACTTCATTCTGGTCACACTGTGAATCGGTGTCGGCGATTCACAGCGTGAGCGAGTAAGTGAAATGAAGGGGAAGCATCTGTCGTACGAGTGCTGCGGCCCCTCAAAACAGCTGATTGGCGGGTCCCGGGAGTCGGACCCCAACACATCAGCTATTGATGGCCTATCCTGAGGATAGGCCATCAATGTTTAGGGACTGGACAACCCCTTTAAGCCTACGATGTGGCAGGCTTAGAGGGCCCATTAGACAGGATCACAGATTTTGTGATGCTGTCTGCTGGGCCCTGTATCTAAGCCAATCACATGGTAGGCTTAGATACATGGCCCATGTGTGATCCTGTCTGATGGGCCCTGTATCTAAGCCTACCACATGGTAGGTTTAGATACAGGGCCCCAGCACACAGTAATCTTATACTGTATAAGATTACTGTCTGCTGGACTCTGTATCTAAACCTAACGTGTGACAGGCTTAGATACAGGGTCCCACAGACAGTATCACACATGGGCCCTGTATCTAAGCCTAACACGTGTTACTAATCGTTTTTTTTTGTGTGTTTTCTTACAGGTTCGGTCGTTGGACTACGTCGGATTCCAGGACTACTTCGATGACGTTTTTTTTGTTTATTATCAATAAAATGGTTAATGAGGGTTGTGTGTTTTTTTTTTTATATTTCAATAAAATATTTTTTCTATGTCTTTGTGTCTTTTTTTAAACAATATAACTACCGCCTTAGTAATGGCCGCCGGCTGATTGACAGCGTCCATTGCTAAGGCGGGGCTTAGTGTTAGCCGGTGCAAAGGCCAACACTAAGCCCCTTTATTACCCCGGTACCCACCGCCACCAGGGGTGCTGGGAAGAGCCGGGTACCATCCAGTACTTGACCATCTGTAGTGATGGTCGGCCACTGGGGCAGCCGCAGTCTGGTATTATCAGGAGGGGAAAGGCCAAAAACAGTGGCCCTTCCCACCCTGGTGATGCTAGGCTGCTGCTGCTTTATTGTATCTGGCTGGTTATGAAAAATTAGGGGGACCCCACGTCATTTAAAAAAAATTAAATAAAAAATAATTGGAAAGAACGAAGTCGGGTCCCCCCCCCAATTTTCATAACCAGCCACATACAACACAGCAGCAGCAGGCAGCATTACCAGGGTGGGAAGGGCCACTGTTTTTGGCCTACCCCAGCCTAATACTACCAGCCTGCGGCCGCCCCGGTGCCTGCTCGTCACTACAGGTGGTCGGGTACTGGCTCATACCCAGCTTTTCCCAGTACCCCTGGTGGCAGTGGGTACCGGAGTAATAATGGGGGTTAGTGTTGGCCTTTGCACTGGCTAACATTAAGCCTCACCTTAGTAATGTTTGCCGACGCTTTTGAGCGGCTTTTTCGGACGTAATTCGGGGCTAAAACGCCCGAATTACGTCCGTAAATAGTGTGTGTGAACCCAGCCTTAGTGACGCCCCTGGCTGCTAGTGCTGCATTGTTGGGTCACTTAGGAGAGCTCAAAGCTGCGGACCGTCGGCCATGAGAAGTTTGCGGGGGGGGGCCCAATAAGAACTTTTGCATCGGGGCCCATGAGCCTTTAGCTACGCCCCTGGGGACCGCAAAGGTGTTGAGGTACTGGGATACAGGAGAAAGAAGACAGTCCCTTGGAGGAGGTTACTTCTATCTGCATGGGTGAGGCCACTTGACTACACCCAGCCAATAATATGTGGTTGCTGCCCCTTGTCAATTTGGCATCATCCATTCCAACTCCTTATAAATTCAGCTAAAAATATTAATCCACTATTTCTTTAACTTTCTATTGGTCTGGAGTATTGAAGTTCATTGCAAGACATTGTAGGGTTTTCACATATTGTTTCTGTTATATTTAAAGGCTGTTAAACATTTATGCTGATGGGCAGTCTACCTTATGTACACTTCTGGCAGAAAATAACCTCTTGCCAATGTTATAATGTTCAGATATACATCATCTACCTGTCGGGACTCCAATGTCTGGTAGGCTGTAAAATACTTATGCTTTTAAATTGCTGCTGGCATTTATGTGATATTTCTGACTAAAGGGATTTTGATATTCTGGATAAAACAATTTTAAATAATTATATAAAAAAAAAGGACAGACGCATGATTATATACACTTCAGTAAAAGTGGGCACTTCAAATATGCATCACTACCGAAAGATGTTCTCTGTGAACGTGACTGACCGAGTTCTCAACCGTGAAGTCCTTTCACAGGCTTCTTGACAGAAACAAAATAGTCACTGTCCTAGCTGGTAACCGAGACGTTTCAAATGTGTATTAATGAATAAACAAAAAGGCTCTTTGGTTGACATAGGATCCTGGCCCTAAAGCATTTTGCAAGACAAATAGTGACTACTGTAAATAAATATGTGGCCCCTGAAATGATTATGGAGATACACACTATATAATGGAGCCCAGTGAAAGAACTGTACTGCGAAGCAGGTTATTGAACAGGTTAACTATCAATAATATGCAAGCTTAACTTCTGCCTACGAAACATTATGTATCCTGGGACAGAGGTATTAGAAACCCAATAATGGTACAAACAGCCATTGTAAAGGATCATATACGCTAAGTTACTCTTTGTTTCAGTACTTACATGTTGTAAATAGAAATGCTTTGCACAATGTGCATATTGTTATACAGCTACTCACATTGGGAATCATGTCATGTTATTTTTGGATTAAAGGACCAGTGGTAATTGCTCCTCCAAATATGATCCTACACTATAATCATACAAGAATGTAATGAATAGTTACTTTAATCAGACACACACAAAACAGAAATGCAAAAAAACAAGTCCTTTACATAACTGGTTTACTTTATGACAAATACACAGCTATAGGGCATCTGCATTTACAGATGAAGAAATATTGTTTCCTTCATTCTGCAGAATAACAAAACAATTTCCTTGTTCTTGAGGTTGCATCATTGGATGGTCTAGCTGAGGGGTGTTGGCAGACTCTAAAGATACATGGGGTATCAAGGGGCACTGGTGGAGGGGAGGACACAAATACAATTGAATATGGTGATACCTGGCAACAAGAAACACAGGACATTGCGGAAATGAACCAGAGCACATACCCCTGGTGCGCGGTGCCAGCAATGCCACTGGTCTGGTTTTAGATGTTCAATCAGACTTAGGGCTCATGCACACAGAAGAGCTGTGTGGATGAAACCTGTACAGCTGAAGTCTCTATAGTTTTTTTCTACATGTGTGGCACCATATTATGGAGTTATTCTACTCTAGAAACAATACTTTTAGGAAAGAATATATACCTGATAGAGCATCTGATTTTTCCATATGGAATCTGACAGAAAAAATCTAGGAAATAAGAGACATACTGATTCTATTGAATTGACTGTCCAATTCGTTTTGGACCGAATAAATTAGCCGCAAATTACAGGTGCCCGATTGCCCTGTCTGATTCTCTGATGTCTTCTAGGACTGTATCCTATCCTAGTTGGATACGGTCCTAGAAGACAACACAGAGTCAAACAGTGCAATAGGGGGACTTGTGATTCTACACCTAAAATAAAATAAAAATACCATACTCTCTTACCCTGGTCTCCCTGCCGGCCTCCTAAAGATGAAGTTGCTTGGCCCCATGTGAATGCTGCTGCGATGCATCCCTGGCGGCTTCCTGAGATAACATCATTTTCGCCCATCTCAAAAGACCGACAGGGACACGTCGCTACATGACACCATGTGAGAATGGAATTTTTTTTTATATCCTCTTCTACCCTCTCTTTTTTTGAATATGTATAAATGGTGGCTGGTGGCTGCCATTTTGAGGATTCCTGCACTGAGAACCCTAAAAGTTTGAGATTTTGGCCAAATTCAGACCGAATTCAATTTGTTTAGAATCGATTCGCTCATCCCTTCTCCAAACCATTCCCTCACCAGCCTGAAAGAACCTTAGCCAGGTTATGCGATGGGCAAACGGAATTGGCTGCCATGCATTATAAGTAGTTAGCCGAAAACATCAGGAGAAGGAGGTTGCCATTTGACAGCTCAGTATTCCAAGCGTTATGTACTGTAGGTAATTTCATAATTGAGCTTCAAGTCCCCTATTGGGCCCGAAACAACAAGGAAAATAAAATTCAAGTTTAGTAAAATTAAAAAAATAAAAAGTTCCTGAAGAAAAAACGAAACCCCTGTTTTCCTTAAAAAATATTTTATTGTTTAAAAATTATAAACTATAAAAAAATACATATAGGGCATGGCCACAATCATGAAGGCCCATAGAATAAAGTTCACATAAAGTTTTTCATAAAACTTGCTTTTAGTGTGCAAACAAGCTAAAACATAAAAAAAAAAATAGAGACATTTGGTATCACTGTATTGGTAGTGACCCTTAGATTAAAGTTAAAACATTTTTTAAAAACTGCACGGTAAACAATGCAAAAAAAACGTGCAAAAAACAATTAGTATGCTGTACACTGTGCGCACTTTACCACATACAAATTCTTAATTTCCATTTTTTTTGCCCCAATTTTTTCTTAACAGTGTGTATCACCCACAGTTGCCCCATGCAGTGCATCATTCCTTAAATTCCACCATACAGTACCTCAGATGCCCCCCAGAGTGCCTGCCATAGGTCCCCTATCCAATTCCCCGAGTACCTGCTACAGATTTGAACCCTTGGGCGCATGGAATAGTGAGAACTCTGGTAGGGGTTATTACTGTGTGGCTGAGTTCACCCGAGGCAGATACGCTGCGTAAAAGCATGCAGCCTATCCGCCCTGTGCGTGCAGTTTTTTGCCCGCAATGTCCGCTGCGGAAAACTGCAGCACTTTGCAGGCCGGCCTCCTGGGATGATTTTTCTTCCCAGGAGACTGCTGCAGTCTGTGATTGGCTGCAGCGGCGGTCAAATGAGATGAAGCGTTATCCCAGGAGGCCGGCCATTTGACATCATCCAGGCCAGCCTCTTGGAATGACATTCATTCCATGTGTCCACCACTGCAGCCTGTGATTGTCTGTAGCGGTCACATAAGATGAAACATCATCCCAGGAGGCCGCGCTGGAGGATAAAAAAACATAGACTCCTGGGTAAGTATTAGATTTTTTTTTTCTGAGTTGCGGTTTTTGCGGTAGAATCGCTGAGAACCGGCCACAAAAACACGCGACAACTGTTATTTCTTGCCGGTTTTACCTTCTCATTGAATTCAATGAGGAAAATCTGCAACAAATAAGCAGTATTTCTGCAAATAAAATTGCCATGCTGCGGAATAAAATTCTGCACCGCAGGTCAATTTCCGAGCGTTTTTTCCGCTCAGTAGTTACGCAGTGTGTGGATGAGATTTGTTTTATCTTATCCACTTTGCTGCTATTGTGTTTGCTGCGGATTCTCTGCAACTAATTCTGTTGCGGAAAATCCGCAGTATTTACGCAACGTTTGAACTGACCCTGTATGGCATACCCAGAACTTGAAATACTATCGCTGCAGGGAAGCTTTGTGCAGCTGCACCATTTGCCCTAAGGATTAAACGATCCTGACTTCAAACTCTGTAAAATTTTTGCAAACATTTTTCGGACGCATATATATCTGCTAGTAACAATATTTATTTTCTTTGTGATATCTACAACATAGTGTTTACTGCTTCTATTAGCAGCAGCAACATTGTATCTATGCATAAAGATTAATACAGTATTTAAGGTGTGTCAAGCAAATAACTTATCTTTCTGGTGGACGATGTCCAAACTATCCATATATCTCTAGCATGTGACTCTCTGAGCCTGTATTAATGCGCTCTCCTTGCTGCTCTTTCTTCAACAGCTCTCCCTCAACCTGCCTGTGTTAATCCAACCTGTGCCCTGAGCAGCTTAGTGACAAAGCCTTCCTCTTGTCTGCTGATGCTACTGATTCCTCTACAAAGTCAGCAATGAATAAAAGAGGATAAAAGGAAATGAAGAAAGAAGCATTTCTCTGGCAGCAGAGGAGAAGCTGTCATCTGTGATTAAAGTGAGGGCAGGGAGGGCTGAGTTAGAAGACAAGAGAAAAATCTACCTGCTGAAAGACTTAAATCCACAGATTCCTGAGGCCGAAAACCGCTGCCAGTCTTAGACCAGCTGCAAGTCTCCGTTCTGCTTGTTTCTCCTTGGTTAAATAATGAAAACTTTATTGAAATATTAGAATTAGACTACATGAAGCATGGCAATATTCTTAAAATTTTATCCAAATGAAACTTAAAGTGGATGTCCACCATTGAACACTTAATAGATCCCAGATTCTGTGCTGATTTCTTAATATATATTTTTAACTTTGCAAAACTTTAAACGCCACACAAATGACCGTAGTTTTAGGCAACACAGCAATGGTTGCTCTCTAACTCAGTTTCTTTGGGTAGAGCTTGGGCTCCTCCCTAAAGGACCCATGCACACGACCGTAAAAATCGCCTGTAATTACGGACCGCAATCACGGTCCAAAATTACAGACCCATTCATTTCTATGGCCGACAGACACCTTCCCGTATGTCTATGGGAGGGTGTCCGTACCGTAGAAACCTGCGGAAAAAATAGGACATGTCCTATTTTTTTATTTTACGGACCGTGCTTCTATACTTTATAGTGGGAGCACGGCTTGTAAAAACGTCCGGCTGTCCGTGGCCATCCGCGGCCAGCCGTGCCTGTAATTACGCACGGTCGTGTGCATGAAGCCTAATGCAGCGGTACATCCTACTTATACCCAGGCTCCCTCTTGACCTACACCAGTCTTTGGGGAGGTCGCAGGCAACTTTCACCCACTGGCTCAGCAACTCAATCAAGGGGAAGGCCAAGACAACTTCCGTCATTAGTACTTGTGAGGAGGCTCTTGCACTCCACCCATCACATCCATGGGCCCTTGTTAACTTCAGGCCCTACTCTTGTCCACTGGCCAAACAGCACTCCCATTGCTCTCTGGGCCACAGCCTACACAATTAACCCGTTAGGTGGGAACAGACTCCTTTTACTAATTAAGTCTTCCCCATAGCATGAGGCACGCAGTGCATCTAAGCTGGTTGCGTCCTCATCCAAGCTGGTGCAGCAAGTTTCTACAAGAAAATATTGGTTTCTCCCCATGCCCAACTTAAAGCCAAAGTGAACCACTATTTCTGCCGGCAAATAAAATGTACATAACACAAAAAATATACATATTTCACATGGCAACATCTCTATCATCAGGGTCACACACCAGTGGAGAAAACAAGTTATTAACAAAAACTTTATATATTTAAAGGGACAGCACACACCATCATTTCCCAAAGACAAATGCTAGGTTAATTAACACCTGTTTGACTTCTTCGATAGTTCTTGATCAGTAACTAAGGGAAACCCGAGCTTTATTAATACATTTCTTTACAATTCACCTACCACAGGCACAGTCGTTCACTTTCCCCATAAAGAAGCCACTTTTCTCAACCCACTTTGAAGAGGGGCTGTTCTCCAGGCATGAAGAAGGAAAGGGATACCCCTTTCCACACCCGACAGGAGCTCAGTTTTTCTGTTACAGAGCTTTAAATATCCTGCCTAGACAGACTTAACCCCTTTCTCACATCCACTGTACGTGTATGGCGGAAGTTGGAGGGGAAAGTAAAGAAAGCAGGCTCATGAGCTGAGCCCGCCCCATATGCTGCTGGTGTCAGCTGTCTATTAAAGAGGCTCTGTCACCAGATTATAATTGATAAGTGGCCTATCTTGTACATAATGTGATCAGCGCTGTAATGTAGATTACAGCAGTGTTTTTTATTTAGAAAAACGATCATTTTTGACAGTTATAGCCTATATTAGCTTTATGCTAATGAGTGTCTTAATGGACAACTGGGCGTGTTTTACTTTTTGAGTAAGTGGACGTTGTGGAGAGAAGTGTATGACGCTGACCAATCAGCGTCATACACTTCTCCCTATTCATTTACACAGCACATAGTAATCTTACTAGATCACTATGTGCAGCCACATACACACACATTAACATTACTCAAGTGTACTGACAGTGAATATACATTACCTCCAGCCAGGACGTGATGTCTATTCAGAATCCTGACACTTCGCTAACTTTTGTGTGAGATTTACAGCAAGGCAAGCGTAATCTCGCGAGATTACGCTGTAAACTGTCATTTAATACGAGATTACGCTTGCCCTGACGTAAATCTGACACAAACGTTACCGAAGTGTCAGGATTGTGAATAGACATCACGTCCTGGCTGGAGGTAATGTATATTCATTATCAGGACACTTGAGTAGCGTTAATGTGTGTGTATGTGGCTGCACATAGTGATCTAGTAAGATTTCTATGCTCTGTGTAAATGAATGGGGAGAAGTGTATGACGCTGATTGGTCACTGATTGGTCAGTGTCATACACTTCTATCCACAACGCCCACTTGGTCAAAAAATTAAAACACGCCCAGTTGTCTATTAAGAAACCATTAGCATAAAGCTAATATAGGCCATAACTCTGTCAAAAATTATCGTTTTTCTAACTAAAAAACACTGCTGTAATCTACATTACAGTGCCGATCACATTATGTACAAGATAGACCACTTATAATGTGGTGACAGAGCCTCTTTAAAGCTTCTACCCTGCACTAACATCTGGGAATGGAAATAACTCAGATTCTGGCCATTTAACTGCTCAGATGTTACGGTCAATACTGACCGCGACATTTAAGCCTTTAGGAATAGTGCGCAGCCCCCTTTGTCACACATTGACACACGATCGCGGAATGCTGATGGTTGTCATGGCAGCCTCAATAATGAAGGCTCTATGGTCTGCCATCTTTGTCCCCCTATTAAGCCCTGCCTCTGGAACAAAAAAAGAATGATACACTACAATACATAAGTATATTAAGGCAAAAAAAAAGAGAATAGATCCGGAGTGTATATATATATATATATATATATATAAAATATAACTTTTACTCAATTTCGTTAAGACATTTGTGATTTGCGACATATGCGCATAAAAACTTTTCATATGCCAAAGTTGCATGCAATCTTTCATGTATTTTTCACGCTATGCATTTCCAACATAATTTTTAAGACAGCAAATAAGTCCACCTATATAAGGTTTCCTAATCTGTATTGTTTCAGTAGTTATTAACTTCAGAAGGTTCTCTCATAAATGCTTGTTTACTTTATTTGGCATGTAAGACATACAGAGGTGTTAGAAAGATTTTTAGGGCAGTTGCTCTCCTACCCCTTTTTTCGGATGGTAATATTCCTTTTAGCAGTTGTCTTCAATGTCCTGGTTTTTGTTGAACCTCTGGTATAAGATAAATTGTCTCCCAACGTGTTTCTTCCTGACCAAATAATTCCTCAGGGGCCACAGAATAAAGTTAACATATGATTTTTTTACCTCAGGATGAACGCCGTAAAAACGAAACACAAAAAACAATGGAGGAATGGGGATTTTTTTTTTCCATTTCACCTCAAAAATCGAAAATGAAAAAAATGAAAAATGGAAGGGGTTAAAAGATAACATCCTGGCTGCCTGCAGTCACCACTAGAAGGAGCTTAGGAGCTTACTGCATACTGTTTTTCTTTGATCACAATAATAACACAGTATACAATAAGCTCCTAAGCACCCTCTAATGGTAACAGAATTGTATCTCTGTAGGGGATTTTGAGCTCTATATCCCAAAAACACAATTTGAAAGATATATTTGGAAACTAATCAGCACAGAATTGTTGTCAAAGCTGCAATGGGTAGTAGGAATACGCGTGGGGACTACAACTTCAGTATAAAATGGATCACATATTATTCCAGTTATTTGTAAGGCTGTGTTCACACGGAGTTTTTGCAGGAGGAAAATTCCTCCTGCAAAAACTGCTCCAGTAGGTTTTTGCACAGTGGTTTGACAAAAACTCGTCAAAACACTCGTCGAGGGTTTTTTTTCCTCTTTCTGACTCATTGAAATGGGGTTTTGGAGGAGGAAACCGCCTCAAGATGGGTCATGTTGCTTCTTTTTACCACAACGAGTTTTTTTTACTCGTGGAAAAAAAACTCGTCTGCCTCCCATTGAAATCAATGGGAGGCATTTTCGGGCGGTTTTTGAGGAGTTTTTTGCTGTGGTTTCTGCCCCAAAAAACTCGTCAAAAAATTCAGTGTGAACAGGGCCTTATACTTTTTGCGATTGATGTTGTTTTTGTATTTACATTTGGATGTCACATTATTTATATATCTTATATGCGCAGGGCACTTTATAATTATCTTTAGTACATTTGAGCTATTCATATCTATTTGACAGGATGTAATACTTATATGGTATAAAAGGTTGATTCATTTTGCACATACATTATCTTTGACCCTTGTGTTTTGGTATACCTTATAAGGGGCATATACTGCAGTGGGACCATGTGTTATTTTCATAATGAATCACTCGTATGTATCTGACCTTAATTGATTTTTCAATAAAGAAATTATAATTATTTATATTTATTTAATGTGTTTTGTGGTTGTGGACCTAAAATTACACGGTGTTAAAAGGTGGAGTTAAACTTTAAGTTCAAATGCAAGAAGACAAGAAAAAGAGACATAATGTAACATTTATATTATAAGAATTCAGTGTATGTAAGATTTTATAATAAGGCTGGGTTCACACGAGCACATTAACGTCCGTAAGGGACGGACGTATTTTGACCGGAAGTTCCGGGACCGAACTCAGTGCAGGGAGCCGGGCTCCTAGCATCATAGTTATGTACGACGCTAGGAGTCCCTGCCTCTCTGCAGGACAACTGTCCCGTACTGTAATCATGTTTTCAGTACGGGACAGTAGTTCCACGGAGAGGCAGGGACTCCTAGCATCGTACATAACTATGATGCTAGGAGCCCAGCCCCCTGCAGTGTGTTCGGTCCGGGTCTTCTGGCCGAAATACGTTCCGTCCATTACGGACGTAACATGGTCGTGTGAACCCAGCCTAAGAAAAGTATCTTGCAGCACCAAATTTGTTAAAGTATCAATTACATTGGCTCATGGACTTACGCTGAGTCACCCTTGAAATGTTGACAGGATCTCTGTGACGTAATATCCTGAGCTTTCCATTTCCCAGCTAAGGGCCACTTTAGGCCATCCTACACAGAGCTGCTGAGTTTAGGAAAAGGCAGACAAGCAATTAGACACAAATATCTGAGTAATAGCAAATTAATTACAGTTACTGACATGTCTGCGAACTGTGAGCCAAAGAGTTGGCTTAGTGGCACATTTACCCAGATGCTCCCCTATGTTGTCACTCTCTGCCAAGCCAGGTTGCTGTGGAATTTAAATCCAAGACAGTTTGATGTTACGATAAATATTTGCACGGGCAGTGAGCTCTCTCTTGGTTCTTTTCCTAGAGCATTGGCCTGAAACCAAAAGTCAGTTCTTGCAGAAAATAACTCCTCAATCCCAGAGGGTCAAATCGTCTGTGCTCTCATACAACCCCCATTGACCTGCTCTTGGTTTCTTTCTCTGTGTAGCCATCCGCCTGCCAAATGTAAAGCCATGTACAATGATGTTAAAATAGAAAGACACTATTAGTCAAAGTATTCCTCAAGATTACTATAAAGTCTAATAAAGAGCAATGTCAGTATAATACAAACAATAATAATACAAATATAGTTTCTTTCTGAACGATTTGTTCAATTTACAATTATAGGAACAAACAATGGACTCAACACCTGAGCAGTTCCAGTGAGATAAAGGGGTTAGATGAAATGAGATTACAAAACAGGTTCTGTCTAGCGATATTAGACACAGCCCATAGACAAGAGTCATGCTGTTACTGGAAAGCAGAACATATTTTTTATTCTCATCTTATACAACCCCTTTAATATTTCCTATAAAACTAAAACAAACAATTGATGCAGCAAAATTAAAACAAATAAGTCCATTGATGTATCAAAAGTGCAAATTGGTGAAAATCAGGTGCAAGATAAAGGAGTTGTATTGTTTAGAAACCCTTTTTCATATGTCCTATTAGAGAATTCTGAGTTAATAGAGGGGAGCACCTTGTTCAAGATCCTTATCTGTTGACCAGAGTGGAGAACAGTTACAAAGAGCATTTCTGGAGGATCTCTCCTTTATTACGCAACCCTTTTAACCAGTTTCTGACTGCCCATAAATGTCCTGGTGGTCCACACCTATCTCTGCAAGGACATTTTAAAATGTTCTGCAGATATGAGATCTATTAGGTAGCAAGTGAACAGTCAGTTCTTGAAGTTAATGTTTCAGATGTAGGCAAAATCGGTAAGTGCATGCATTTGAGTGACATTGACAAAGGCCAAATTGTAATGACTAGACGACTGGGTAAGAGCATCTTCAAAACTGCAGGTCCTGTATAGTGTTCCGATATGCAGTGGTTAGTACATAACAAAAGTGGTCCAAGGAAGGATAACCGGTGAACCGGCGACAGGGTCATGGGCACCCAAGGCTCATTAATCAAAGTTGGAGTGAAGACTAGCCCATCTGGTATGATCCCACAGAAGAGCTAGTATAGTACAAATTGCTGAAACAGGAAATGCTTGCTGCTATGATAGAAAGGTGTCAAAACACAGTGATTACACTTTGCTTCATTTTGGGCTGCGTATCCACAGACCGATCAAAGTGCCCATGCTGACTCCTGTCCACTGCCAAGAGAACTTACATTGGGCATGTGAACATCAGAACTGGACCATGAAGCAATGGAAGAAAGGTCTGGTTTGATAAATCATATTTTATTTTACATTATGTGGACTGCCAGGTGTGTGTGTGTGTCGCCTACATGAGGAAGAGATGGCACCAAGATGCTCTAAGGAAGAACGCAAGTCAGCAGAGCTAGTGTGATATTCTTGGCTCCCTGGCATTCATGAACACGCTAGGATTGTAGGTTGGACTTGATAGACCTGTGTCTTTATTAACTATGTAAGTATGTTGATGTTACTTTGAAACTTACCACCTACCTAAACATCATTTCAGATTAAGTTCATACTTTATGGCAACGGTATTTCCTAATAGCAGTGGCCTTTTTCAGCGGGATAATGCTCCCTGCCACACTGCAAAAACTGTTCAGGAATTATTAGAGGAACATGACAAAGAGTTTGAGGTGTTGATTTGGCCTCCAAATTACCCCCATCTCAATTCAATCGGGCATTAGGGCGATATGCTGTAAAAAAGTCTGATCCATGGAGGACCCACCTCGCAATTTATAGGACATAAAGGAATTGTCCGGTTTCAGCAAATTAATGTTATTTTTGGTATAATCAAAAGTTGTACAATTTTCCAATATACTTTCTGTTTTAATTCCTGGGATTGTTAGAAGACACAGCTCTGATATACATACTATAACTGTGATGATCCAATCACCTATGTGTCCATCACATGACCATGGATAGAATCGTATCCACTGGAAGTAAACAATAAATGTTCCTACTGAATGACAAAAAAGCAGAGATCTTGAAACCCGTAAGGAATTAATACTGAAAGTATATTGGAAAATTGTATAACTTTTAATTATACAAAAATAACATAAATTTGCTGAAAGGGAATCATCACTTTAAAGGTTTTGCTGGTAACATATTGGTGCCAGATATCACAGAACACTATTAGAGGTCTTGTGGAGTCCAGGTCTCGAAGGGTCCCAGCTGTTTTAGCGTCATGAGGAAGCCTACACAATATTACGCAGGTGGTTTTAATGTTATGGCTGAATAATGTATATTGTAGTCCTATATTTTTATGTGTTGCAAAGACCTGGGAAGAAAATAAATCAATGGTAATAACCTTAATTATTAGGTCTGTGGATCTATAAATAATCAACTTGATACCTTGTTCAATGTACAAATTAGCAAGTTTGCCTTCTAAGCTCAACAGACTTTTTGCCTGTAAAGTGATATTTTATAGTTAAACTCCAGACAATAAACGAAAATTCAGCTTTTGGCTAGTCCTATGGAGCCAGCCAAAGTTATATATATCTTGCACTCCTCCCATTCTGCCCTGGGTGATTTAAGTTAGAGTAATGCTGGTTCCTACTGTCCCAAGTATATGTAGGCTTAGTCCCAGATCTGGGTGTATGTGCAGCATAGGTTCCCACCTCGTAGAGGACGCCTCGTCGTGGCAGGTGGGCTCACACAATTTGATCAAAATGTGTGCTAAGAATCTCACTATTGTAAGTAGATTTAGCACTAATGCATATTTTTTTTATATTTAGTGGCTTAGGTTTGCAGTGTGCTGTCACCATTTTCTTGTGTGATATATATATACAGTGAAGGAAATAAGTATTTGATCCCTTGCTGATTTTGTAAGTTTGCCCACTGTCAAAGTCATGAACAGTCTAGAATTTTTAGGCTAGGTTAATTTTACCAGTGAGAGATAGATTATATTTAAAAAAAAAACAGAAAATCACATTGTAATGATGGGGGTAAGGAAACAGACAAGTGAGCCCTAATCTACCCGCCACTCAGTCCCTGCCTACTTGCAACGACCCGCCCTAGGCGACGGGGTACAACTGGGCGACGGTCCCTACGCTCAATAAGTGCACGACAGACAAACAGACAAGGGTACACAGAAGCAAGGGAAAAGGGGCAGTTGCCCACGGCAACACCGTGAGCAACAAGAGTGGTGAACGAGCCGAGTCAAACCAGGAGTGTACGAGGTACGAAACGCAGAGCAGGAGACTAGTGAACAAGCCGAGTCAAACCATGAGTGTACGAGGTACCAAACGCAGAGCAGGAGAGTAGTCAGTAAGCCAGGGTCAATCTGAAGCAGGGTCAAATGGTTCAAGAAGCTGCAGCAGGGCCAGGAAACAAAACGAGAAGAATCACAAGCAAGGAGGAACAGGAAAGGCAGGTATAAATAGACAGAGGGCGGGAGCTAGCTCCGTCTGGCCAGGCTGTGATAGGCTCTCCCACTCCTAAGCCTGCCATCCTGAGTGGTGGAAGATGGAGTCAGTCTCACAGAGATAGAAGCAGGTGCAGACTGATTACCTATGGGTGTGGATACAGAAGCTGTGCCTGGCAGATCCTTAACAGTACCGCCCCTTTTATGAGGGGCCACCGGACCCTTTCTAGATGGACCTGGTTTATTGGGGAAACGAAGGTGGAACCTCCTGACCAATACCCCAGAGTGAACATCCCGGGCGGGTACCCAAGTCCTCTCCTCAGGCCCATATCCTCTCCAATGGACCAGGTACTGGAGGGAGCCTTGGACCATCTTGCTGTCCACAATCTTGGCCACCTCGAATTCTACCCCCTCAGGGGTGAGAACGGGGACAGGAGGTTTCCTCGAGGGAGCCAAGGACGGGGAGCAGCGTTTAAGGAGGGAGGCATGAAACACGTCGTGTAATCGAAGAGATGGGGGCAACTCCAGTCGGAAGGAGACAGGATTGAGGACTTCAATGACCTTGTACAGCCCTATAAACCGGGGAGCAAACTTCTTGGATGGGACTTTAAGGCGCAAGTTCTTTGACGATAGCCACACCAGATCCCCGACCATAAACAAGGGGTTAGCAGAATGTCTTCTATCTGCCTGAGTTTTTTGTATGCTCTGGGACGCCTCTAGGTTCTTCTGAACCTAGACCCAGACTGTGCACAGTTCCCGATGAATGACCTCTACCTCGGGATTGTTGGAACTACCAGGTGAAATGGAGGAGAACCGTGGATTAAACCCAAAATTACAGAAAAAGGGGGAGACCCCTGAAGAGTTACTGACCCGGTTATTAAGGGAAAATTCGGCGAGGGGAATGAATGAGACCCAATCATATTGACAGTCAGAGATAAAACACCTTAAATATTGTTCTAGAGACTGATTACTCCTCTCGGTTTGGCCATTAGTTTCAGGATGGAAGGCAGAGGAGCAGGACAGATCAATCTCCAACTTTTTACAGAAGGCTCTCCAAAACAAAGAAACAAATTGTACACCTCTGTCAGAAACAATATTGACAGGGACCCCATGGAGACGCAGGATGTATTTGACAAACAAGGTAGCTAACGTCTTAGCATTGGGTAGTTTTTGGAGGGGCACAAAGTGGCGCATCTTACTGAAGCGGTCTACTACAACCCACACCACCGACTTGCCTTGAGATGGAGGCAAATCGGTGATAAAATCCATGTAGATATGGGTCCAAGGTCTCTGGGGAATGGGCAAAGAACATAGTAAGCCCGCTGGTCGGGACCTGGGAGTCTTGGACCTAGCACAAACCTCACAAGCGGCGACGTAGGCCTTAACGTCTTTAGGCAACCCAGGCCACCAATAGTTTCTGGCAATGAGGTGCTTGGTACCCAGGATGCCTCGATGACCAGATAGTGCGGAGTCATGATTTTCCCTAAGTACCCTTAGCCGGAATTGCAGGGGAACAAACAGCTTGTTCTCAGGAATGTTCCTGGGAGCTGAACCTTGATCAGCAGCAATTTCAGAGACTAAATCAGAATCAATAGAGAAAATGATTATACCTGGAGGCAAAATACAAGCAGGATCTTCCTCCGAAGGAGGGCTGGCCATGAAGCTACGTGACAGTGCATCAGCCTTAATATTTTTAGACCCAGCCATATAGGTAGCCAAAAAATTGAATCTGGTAAAAAATAACGCCCATCGAGCTTGTATTGGGTTTAGCCTCCGGGCAGATTCTAGGAAAACCAGATTCTTGTGGTCGGTAAGGACCGTTACCTGTTGCCTAGCCCCCTCCAGGAAGTGGCGCCACTCTTCAAATGCCCATTTAATGGCTAAGAGTTCGCGGTTGCCAATATCATAGTTACTCTCAGTGGGCGAAAACTTCCTGGAGAAGTAGGCACAGGGACGGAGATGGGTGAGGGACCTGGTACCCTGGGACAAGACAGCCCCCACTCCCACCTCGGACGCGTCAACCTCCATGATAAATGGCTCCATTTGGTTGGGCTGAACCAACACCGGGGCCGAGATAAAGCACTTCTTAAGGACCTCAAAAGCCTGGACAGCCAAAGGAGGCCAGCGGAGGAGATCAGCACCCTTGCGAGTGAGGTCCGTAAGAGGCTTAGCGATGACCGAGAAGTTAGCAATAAATCTCCTGTAATAATTAGCGAACCCCAAGAAGCACTGTAACGCCTTCAGGGAGGCAGGTTGGACCCATTCCGCCACAGCCTGGACCTTGGCGGGGTGCATGCGGAATTCATGAGGAGTGAGGATTTGACACAAAAATGGTATCTCCTGCACCCCAAACACACATTTTTCGGTCTTCGCAAACAGTTTGTTTTCCCGAAGGACCTGGAGCACCTTCCTGACATGCTCAATGTGGGAGGACCAGTCCTTGGAAAACACAAGTATGTCATCAAGATACACTACAAGAAATACCCCCAGGTAATCTCTTAAAACCTAATTTATGAAATTCTGGAAGACCGCGGGAGCATTACACAACCCAAAGGGAATGACGAGGTATTCGAAATGACCTTCGGGCGTGTTAAACGCAGTCTTCCACTCATCCCCCTCTTTGATGCAGATAAGGTTATACACCCCCCGTAGATCAAACTTAGAGAACCATTGGGCCCCCTGAACCTGATTAAAGAGATCAGGAATCAAAGGAAGGGGATACTGGTTCCTTACAGTGACCTTATTCAAGTTACGGTAGTCAATGCATGGCCTAAGACCACCATCCTTCTTCCCTACGAAGAAGAAGCCAGCACCTACCGGAGAAGTAGAGGGGCGAATGTAACCCTTGGCCAGGCATTCCTGGATATACTCTCTCATGGCTTCATGTTCGGGACAAGAGAGATTAAATATCCTACCCTTAGGGAGCTTAGCTCCTGGTACCAAATCGATAGCGCAATCGTATTCTCTATGAGGAGGTAACACTTCGGAGGCCTCCTTAGAGAAAACATCAGCGAAGTCCTGAACAAACTCAGGTAAGCGTGTTCACCTCCTCAGGGGGAGAAATAGAATTAACAGAAAAACATGACGTCAAGCATTCATTACCCCATTTGGTTAGATCCCCAGTATTCCAGTCAAACGTGGGATTATGCAACTGCAACCAGGGAAGGCCTAAAACCAAATCGGACGATAATCCCTGCATCAACAGTACAGAGCACTGCTCCAAATGCATGGAGCCAACAAGGAGTTCAAAAACAGGGCTATGCTGTGTAAAATAACCATTAGCAAGAGGAGTGGAGTCGATACCCACTACCGGGACAGGTTTAGGCAAATCAATCTAAGGCATAGCTAGAGACATAGCAAATTCCACAGACATGATATTAGCAGACGACCCTGAATCCACGAAGGCACTGCCGGTAGCAGACCTACCACCAAAAGAGACCTGAAAGGGAAGCAAGATTTTATTACGTTTCATATTTACGGGAAATACCTGTGCGCCCAAGTTACCTCTCCGATGATCACTTAGGTGCGGAAGTTTTCCGGCTGCTTATTCTTACGCCTAGGACAGGTGTTCACTTGATGCTTGTCATCCCCACAATAGAAGCAGAGACCATTCTTCCTGCGGAACTCTCTACGTTCTTGGGGGGACACGGAGGCCCCGAGTTGCATAGGTACCTCCGAGTCTTCCGTGGAAGAGCGAAGCAACAGGACCTCGGGAGGCATCATGGGGGATTCAGAGGGGAAAACACAAAAACGTTCAAGTTGTCGTTCCCTGAGACGTCGGTCAAGTCGTACCGCTAAAGCCATAACCTGGTCTAGGGAGTCAGAAGAGGGATAGCTAACTAGCAGGTCTTTCAGGGTGTTCGACAGTCCCAACCTAAACTGGCACCTTAAGGCAGGGTCATTCCACCGAGAAGCTACGCACCACTTCCTAAAGTCAGAGCAATACTCCTCAACAGGTCTCTTACCCTGACGTAAGGTCACCAGCTGACTCTCGGCAAAGGCAGTCCTGTCAGTCTCGTTTTAAATGAGTCCGAGAGCAGAAAAGAAAAGCTCAACGGAGGAAAGTTCAGGGGCGTCAGGAGCCAAGGAGAAGGCCCATTCTTGGGGCCCTTCCTGGAGCCGGGACATATTTATACCCACCCGCTGGCTCTCAGAACCTGAGGAGTGGGGCTTTAAATGAAAATAGAGCCTACAACGCTCCCGAAAGGAGAGGAAAGTCTTCCGGTCCCCTGAGAACCGGTCAGGCAACTTGAGGTGGGGTTCAAGAGGTGAGGTGAGGGGCACTACCATGGTAGCATCAGGCTGGTTGACCCTCTGAGCCAGGGCCTGGACCTGTAGGGAGAGACCCTGCATTTGCTGAACCAGGGTCTCAAGGGGGTCCATAGTAGTGTGAGGGACCAGGGTAGAGTAGGTATATGGGCTTGTGATTATGTAATGATGGGGGTAAGGAAACAGACAAGTGAGCGACGGTCCCTACGCTCAATAAGTGCACAACAGACAAAGGTACACAGAAGCAAGGGAAAAGGGGCAGTTGCCCACGGCAACACCGTGAGCAACAAGAGTGGTGAACGAGCCGAGTCAAACCAGGAATGTACGAGGTACGAAACGCAGAGCAGGAGAGTAGTCAGTAAGCCAGGGTCAATCTGAAGCAGGGTCAAATGGTTCAAGAAGCTGCAGCAGGGCCAGGAAACAAAACGAGAAGAATCACAAGCAAGGAGGAACAGGAAAGGCAGGTATAAATAGACAGAGGGCGGGAGCTAGCTCCGTCTGGCCAGGCTGTGATAGGCTCTCCCACTCCTAAGCCTGCCATCCTGAGTGGTGGAAGATGGAGTCAGTCTCACAGACATAGAAGCAGGTGCAGACTGATTACCTATGGGCGTGGATACAGAAGCTGTGCCTGGCAGATTCTTAACACACATAGTCAAAATTATATATATTTATTTGCATTGTGCACAGAGAAATAAGTATTTGATCCCCTACCAACCATTAAGAGTTCAGCCTCCTCCAGACTAGTTACACGCTCCAAATCAACTTGGTGCCTGCATTAAAGACAGCTGTCTTAAATGGTCACCTGTATAAAAGACTCCTGTCCACAGGCTCAATTAATCAGTCTGACTCTAACCTCTACAACATTGGCAAGACCAAAGAGCTTTCTAAGGATGTCAGGGACAAGATCATAGACCTGCACAAGGCTGGAATGGGTTACAAAACCATAAGTAAGACGCTGGGTGAGAAGGAGACAACTGTTGGTGCAATAGTAAGAAAATGGAAGACATACAAAATGACTGTCAATCGACATCGATCTGGGGCTCCATGTAAAATCTCACCTCGTGGGGTATCCTTGATCCTGAGGAAGGTGAGAGCTCAGCCGAAAACTACACGGGGGGAACTTGTTAATGATCTCAAGGCAGCTGGGACCACAGTCACCAAGAAAACCATTGGTAACACATTACGCCGTAATGGATTAAAATTCTGCAGTGCCCGCAAGGTCCCCCTGCTCAAGAAGGCACATGTACAGGCCCGTCTGAAGTTTGCAAATGAACATGTGGATGATTCTGAGAGTGATTGGGAGAAGGTGCTGTGGTCAGATGAGACTAAAATTTAGTTCTTTGGCTTTAACTCAACTCGCCGTGTTTGGAGGAAGAGAAATGCTGCCTGTGACCCAAAGAAAACCGTCCCCACTGTCAAGCATGGAGGTGGAAACATTATGTTTTGGGGGTGTTTCTCTGCTAAGGGCACAGGACTACTTCACCGCATCAATGGGAGAATGGATGGAGCCATGAACCGTCAAATCCTGAGTGACAACCTCCTTCCCTCCACCGTGACATTAAAAATGGCTCGTGGCTGGGTCTTCAAGCACGACAATGACCCGAAACATACAGCCAAGGCAACAAAGGAGTGGCTCAAAAAGAAGCACATTAAGGTCTCCAGACCTTAATCCCATAAGAAACTTATGGAGGGAGCTGAAGATCCGAGTTGCCAAGCGACAGCCTCGAAATCTTAATGATTTACAGATGATCTGCAAAGAGGAGTGGGCCAAAATTCCATCTAACATGTGTGCAAACCTCATCATCAACTACAAAAAACGTCTGACTGCTGTGCTTGCCAACAAGGGTTTTGCCACCAAGTATTAAGTCTTGTTTGCCAAAGGGATCAAATACTTATTTCTCTGTGCACAATGCAAATAAATATATATAATTTAGATTTTCTGTTTTTTTTTTTTAGATAATCTATCTCTCACTGGTAAAATTAACCTAGCCTAAAATTCTAGACTGTTCATGTCTTTGACAGTGGGCAAACTTACAAAATCAGCAAGGGATCAAATACTTATTTCCTTCACTGTATATATATATATATATATATGTGTGAATTCTGCAATGCAGTGGTTGGTAGTGGTAACATCACACGGCACACATAGACAAGAAAATCTCTTTTCTATATGTGCTGTGTATAGGAGAAATTATAGCATTAAGGGCATGCCCAGACGTGGCGGATTTCTTCCGCCACTGTCCGCATCAATGCCGCAGAGAATCTGCGTTGCAGATTATGTTGCGGCTTTGCCTAAAATGGGCATTAAATTGATGCGGACTAGCCATTGCGTATTGAGGGGAAGAGGGCTTCCCTTCTCTCTATCAGTGCAGGATAGAGAGAAGGGACAGCCCTTTCCCTAGTAAAAGTAAAAAGAAATTCATACTTACCCGGCCGTTGCCTTGGTGACGTGTCCCTCTTTCGACATCCAGCCCGACCTCCCTGGATGACGTGGCAGTCCATGTGACCGCTGCAGCCTGTGATTGGCTGCAGCTGTCACTTGGACTGAAACGTCATCCCGGGAGGCCGGACTGGAGGAAGAAGCAGGGAGTTCTCGGTAAGTTCTCGGTAAGTAGGAACTTCTATTTTTTTTACAGGTTGATGTATCTTGTGATCGGAAGTCACTGTCCAGGGTGCTGAAACAGTTACTGCTGATCGCTTAACTCTTTCAGCACCCTGGACAGTGACTATTTACTGACGTCGCCTAGCAACGCTCCCGTAGTTAAGAGTGCACACACGTAGTCACCCGTAATTATGGGTGCACACACGTAGTCACCCGTACGGGAGCCCCATTGACTTCCTCAGTCTGGCTGTAGACCTAGAAATACATAGGCCAGCCAGAATGAAGAAATGTAATGTTAGTAAAACCAAAATGCTCCGCAGCACACATAACATCTACATAACATCTGCGGACTTCATTGCAGAATTTTGACTCTCCATTGAAGTCAATGGAGAAATTCCGCAATGAGTCCGCAACAAGTCCGCTACACGTCCGCAACAACCATTGTATGCTGCGGACACCAAATTCCGTGCCGCAGCCTATGCTACGCAGCGGAATTGTCCTCAACGTGTAAACGAACACAACTAAAAAGCTGTGGAAGGCGATGGAGAAACGTGTACGCTGCGGATTTCCGCTGCGGACTGTCCGCAGCGGAATTCCAGAGCAATTCCGCTATGTGTGGTCATGCCCTAAGGCTCCACCAACTAGCTCAGAGAAAACTTAGAATTAAAGTTAAAGACTACAGAGGGGAAAACTGCTAACTAATGCAGAATACAAGTCTCATAATAGCCAAAAATAGTGTTATTCTTCATGTATGCACATATGACAGCTTATTCTGAAAAGTCACTTTAAAAGGTTTAGTACTCTTTAACCCCTTGACGCATTATCACATACATGCTAGTGATAAGTGTCATGGGAAAGTATGGAGGGTGCTCACGGGCTGAGCGCCCTCCATACCCTGCGGGTGTCATCTGTGTTTTACAGCTGACAGCCCAGGCTAATGGCCGGGAACAGTGATCACTGGCCAGCATCTGAAGCATTGTAGATTGGGTGCGCCCCCCTCCGACAGCTCATCGGCGCCCCCACACCGTGATCGGGGTGTGCCGTTGGTTGTCATGGCAGCCCGGGGGCCTAATGAAGGTCTCAGGTCTGCCTTTTGTTTGCCTCTGTTAAAGAGGCTCTGTGACCACATTATAAGTACCCTATCTCCTACATTATGTCACGAGATCACGCTTGCTGTCATTCACAGAAACGTTACCAAAGTGTCGGGAGTGATGAACAGTCATCGCGTCCTGGCTGGAGGTGATGTCTATTCATTCCCAAGAAACTTCAGTAAAGTTAATATGGGAGTATGTGACTGCACAGCGTGATCATGCTGTGTTGCGAGTACTGCTAAAAATGAATGGAGAGAAGTGTATGACGCTGATTGGTCAGCATTATACACTTCTCTTTACAAGGCCCAGTTGGTAAAAAAGTAAAAAAACGCCCAGTTGTCTATTAAGAAAGTAATTAGCATAAATCTATAATTGTGCATAACTTGCTCAAAATTGATATTTTTTCAAAATAAAAACCACTATTGTACCAGAGATCTAATGATAGCTGGTTTAAGTCCCCTAGGGGGACTAGTAAATGATGTAAAAAAATGTTACAAAATCTCCCTTTTTCCCATTTTTCCTCTAAAGTAATGTAAAAACTAAAAAAAATAAACAAAATTGGTATTGCTGCATCCGTAAAAGTCTGAACTAATACAATATACCATTATTTAACTCGCGCAGTGAACGCAGTTAAAACCCCAAAATTTAAATCACCAAAGTCGTTGTTTTTTTGGTCACCTTAGAAAGGCAAAAAATATTGAATAAAAAGTGATCAAAAGTTACATACCAAAAAATGGTACCAATAAAATCTACAGCTCGTCCTGCAAGAAATAAGCCCTCACACCACTCAATCCATGGAATAATAAAAAAGTTATGGCTCTCAGAATGTGGTGAAACAAAAATATTTTTTTTTAACAAAAAGGTTTTTTCTTTTTAAAAGTAGTAATATATAAAAAAAACTGTAATCGTATTGAGCCGCAGAATAAAGTTAAGTTGTTGATTTTACCGCATGGTGAAAGCCGTAAAAACGAAAACCAAAAAACCTATGTAGGAATCACAGTTCTTTCCAATTTCAAATGGTGCCATTAGAAACTACAACGAAAAAATGAAAAATGGCTTGGTCGTTAAGGGGTTAAGGAACATTCATATACTCTGGACGTGGTGGCAGAGTGACTTAGTGCCTTCCAGTACTGTGGTCTTTGGTTATAAGTTGACCAGGAGCAACATGTGCAACCAGGAGCAACATCTGGGAAAAACGGATTTACTGTGTTATGCCTCATACAAGGCCTGAGGAGGCGCTGCATAACACAATGATTGTATCCTCAGTTTTCTTTGAATCCCTTTGTTAGAAAAAACCTCTACTTCAGCCGCCAATCTTGGCGTAACACAGTGTATAACATTTGCCAGGGAGTCTTCCTTTAATTGTTCCCAATTTCTGTCGTGAAACCCTGGTCCACATCTGCTTTTATGTGTAACCAAACTTTATCTGTACATGGCTGCTTTTCCCATATGTCCATATGCCATATGTGAACTATAGGAGAGACAAAAACTGAAACTAAAATGGCAAAAATATAAAAAAATCTACTTAATCTAATTTCATATAATTTTGTTCTGAACACAAAGAACAGAACCTCTGGGCATAAATGTCGCTACTTTCCACTTTTTTGCACTTTTAGCATGTGACACATAAATTTACACTAAAGGGTGTTTATTTGACAGCTTTACTGACATTGAATGTATTATTTTAGTATAAGCAATACAACTGTAGATGCTCTTTCTCACTTCTGACCCTTACAGTAAAATAAGCAATGTGTTTAGACAATAAACAAGGAGTCATTTGGGACAAATGTGTAGTCCTCTGGCATTAATCAAGAATTCTTATAGTGGTAAGTGTATGTGTCCCAAAGACTTGTATAAAGTTGTAACTAGAAAATCTTCAAATTATACATTATAAATAAATTAGAATACATTTTTCACTTTACTCATACAGACTGCAGGGTAAATATTTTTATGCTGATGCAACAGAATTCCAAAAACCAGTAACGGATTAAGGCCTCATTCAGACGAGCGTGAATCACGTCCGTGTGGTGCGCGTTGAAACAACGCACCGCACACGGACCCATTGATTTCAATGGGGCCGATCACACGTGTGAGTTTTCACGCAGCGAGAGTCCGTCGCGTGAAACCCACTGCATGTCCTATATTGGTGCGTTTTCACGGACCTATGCACCCATTGTAGTCAATGGGTGCGTGAAAATCACGCGGCGCACATGGATGCACATCCGTGTGCGGTGCATTATTTTGGCATCAATTCCATAAAAATAAAAAAAAGAAGTGCTTTGCGAGTGCGCGAAAAACGCATGCCACTCGCAAAGCACACTGATGCATAACACAACACACGAGCCATATTTACGTGCGTTTTTCACACAAGTGAATATGTCACGCTCATGTGAATGTAGCCTTACACTTACTAGCCTTGAAAATAGATATACAGAAACAAGCATGGATCTGCATTTCAAGGCATCCAAAGTAGGAATATGTCTACAGTCCTGGCCAAAAGTTTTGAGACTGACATAAATTTTGGTATTCACAATGTTTGCTGCTTCAGTTTTTATAGTGACAATTTGCATTAAGTCTAGATTGTTAGTAAGAGTGATCAGATGAATTACAATTAATTGCAAAGTCATTCCTTACCATGAAAATTAACTTAATCACAAAAAAAAACAATTTCCACTGAATTTCAGCCCTGCTACAAAATGACCTACTAATATCTTTTCAATGATCAGCTCTTTAGCTCAGGAGAAAGTGTTAACGAGGACAAGGCGGCTGATATCACTCTGTCATGCTGCTTGAATAATAAGAGCAGACTGGTTGCTTTAAAATTGGGATGGTGCTTGAAATCATTGTATTCTTCTGTTAACTATGTTTACCTCCAAGGAAACATGTGCAGTCATCATTGCTTTGCATCAAAAGGGCTTTACAGGCAAGGACAGTGCTGCTTGTAAGATTAGCCCTAAATCAACCATTTATCGGATCATCAAGTACTTTAAGGAGAGAGGTTCAATTGCTGTGAAGAAGGCTTCAGGGCGCCCTCGAAAGTCCTGCAAGTGCCAGGACCTTCTCCTAAAGAGGATTCAGCTACGGGATCAGTTCAACAGCAGTGAAGAGCTTGCTCAGGAATGGCAGCAGGCAGGTGTCAGTGCATCTGCACGCACAGTGAGACAAAGGCTTTTGGAGGCTGGCTTGGTGTCAAGAAGGGCAGAAATGTAGCCACTTCTCTACAAGAAAAACATCAAGGACACACTGACATTCTGCAGGAAGTACAGGGATTGGACTGCAGAGGACTGGAGTAAAGTTATTTTCTCCGATGAAGCCCCCTTCAGACTGTTTGGGACATCTGGAATAATGATTGCCCGGAGAGCAAAAGGTGAGCGCTACCATGAGTCCTGTGTCATGCAACTGTAAAGCATCATAAGACCATTCATCTGTGGGGTTGCTTTTCATCCAAGGGAGTGGGCTCACTCACAATTTTGCCTAAGAACACTTCCATGAATCAAGAATGGTATCTAAACATCGTCCAAGAGCAACTTCTCCTAACTATCCAGGAAGAATTTGGTGATGAACAATGCTTTTTCCAGCATGATGGAGCGCATGTCACAAGGCTAAAGTGATAACTAAGTGGCCCGGTGAACAAAACATTGACATTTTGTGTCCATGGCCAGGAAACTCCCCAGATTTCAATCTACCTGTGGTCAATCCTCAAAAAGCGGGTGGACAAACAAAAACACATAAATTGTGATAAACTCCAAGCACTGATTAGGCAAGAATGGGTTGCCATCAGTCAGGATTTGGCCTAGATGCTGATATCCAGCATGCCATGGCAACTTGCAGAAGTCTTGAAAAAGAAGGGTCAACACTGTCTGAGTCTTTGTCAGGGGCGTAGCTAAGGGCTCATGGGCTCTGGTGCAAGAATTCAGCTTGGGCCCCTCTACCCCTCCCCAAAACCACAAGACCCCTGCATGTGCCTATGCCAAGCTGCTTTGCCCAACAGCCCCTATGGGTGCCCACACACAGTATAATCCCTCCATATCTGTCCCCACACAGTATAATGGCCCCAAAAGATGCGCCCACACAGTGTAATGCCCCCATAGCTGCCGCCACACAGTATAATGCCCCCATAGCTGCCCCCATACAGTATAATGCCCCCATAGCTGCTCTCATACAGTATAATGCCCCACACACAGTATAATGCCCCCATAGCTGCCCTCATACAGTATAATGCCCTCATAGCTGCCTCCTAGACCGTAAAATGCTCCCCATAGCTTCCCCATACAGTATAATGCCCCTATACAGTTTAATGTCCCCATTAGCTGCCCTACGCTGTATAATGCATCCCCCGTAGCTGCCCCCATGCTGTATAATGCGTCCCCCGTAGCTTCCCCATGCAGTATAATGCCCCCCATGGCTGCCTACACAGTATAATGTCCCCCATGGCTGCAGCCACAGTATAATGCCTCCACTGTATAATGCCCCCCCATAGCTGCCCCCACATTATAATGCACCCCCATAGCTGATCCCACACTATAATGCACCCCCATAGCTACCCCCACACTATAATGCACCCCTTTAGCTGCCACCATATCAGACAGCCCCCTTCCATACCCAGTATAATGCCCCCATATATGCCAAATAGAGAAATACTTACCTATGCCCATTCCACCGACGGGTCGAGGAGATCCGTTTCATCCTCTGCACTGTGCTATGAGTAACTCGGTGCAGGCAGGCGTGATGACGTTACTACATCGCGCCTGCCTGTGCCAATCCGCTCACGGCATAGTGACAGCTGGAGCAAGGAGCCGTCAGCTCCATGCTCCAGCATTGAATTCAACTGTAAATGCCTCCTGACAACGTAGATACAGTTGGAACAGAACAGGAACCTCAATGAGTGGATCGCGACCCCCCAGAGGTCTTCACACGACCCCCGAGGGAGTCAACACTTATAGTTTGTAATGTATTGTATTGTGCTCTCCTCTCTCCACTGCACAGGCATCACAATACAATACATTACATTACATTACATTACCCCTCTGCGGCTCAGCATGTGTTGTTGTTTCTTGAAGAGTCGGATGATCGGCTCCAACTTCCAGGGTCTCTCACACCGTCCGCACCACATCCGCACCTCTTCTTGAATGACTGGAACGCCCATATTCCCTCAGCCCCGCCTAGTGCCGGCGTCAGTACACGTAAACCATTAATAAATGAATTGTACAGTAAGCGCCGTGTGGCAACGGGGGACCTATGGGCCCCCCAGGCTTAGGGGCCCGGTCGCAACTGCAAACGCTATGCCACTGGTCTTTGTATAAACTTGATGTATTTGTCAATAAAAGTTTAAAAACTTATGAAATGCTTATAATTGTACTTTAGTATACCATAGAAACATCTGACTGAAATATCTCAAAACACTGAAGCAGCAAACTTTGTGAAAACTAAAATTTGTGAATGTCTCAAAACTTTTGGCCAGGACTGCATGTTGTGATTTGTGATTATCAGATGTATTTGCATCTACAAGCTTGGAACACTGTGTACATACACTACCGTTCAAAAGTTTGGGGTCACCCAGACAATTTTGTGTTTTCCATGAAAACTCACACTTATATTTATCAAATGAGTTGCAAAATGACTAGAAAATATAGTCAAGACATTGACAAGGTTCGAAATAATGACTTTTATTTGAAATAATAATTTTATCCTTCAAACTTTGCTTTTGTCAAAGAATGCTCCATTTGCAGCAATTACAGCATTGCAGATCTTTGGCATTCTAGCTGTTAATTTGCTGAGGTAATCGGGAGAAATTTCACCCCATGCTTCCAGAAGCCCCTCCCACAAGTTGGATTGGCTTGATGGGCACTTCTTGCGTACCATACGGTCAAGCTGCTCCCACAACAGCTCTATGGGGTTGAGATCTTGTGACTGCGCTGGCCACTCCATTACAGATAGAATACCAGCTGCCTGCTTCTTTCCTAAATAGTTCTTGCATAATTTGGAGGTGTGCTTTGGGTCATTGTCCTGTTGTAGGATGAAATTGGCTCCAATCAAGCGCTGTCCACAGGGTATGGCATGGCGTTGCAAAATAGAGTGATAGCCTTCCTTATTCAAAATCCCTTTTACCTTGTACAAATCTCCCACTTTACCAGCACCAAAGCAACCCCAGACCATCACATTACCTCCACCATGCTTGACAGATGGCGTCAAGCACTATTCCAGCATCTTTTCAGTTGTTTTGTGTCTCACAAATGTTCTTCTGTGTGATCCAAACACCTCAAACTCCGATTCGTCTGTCCATAACACTTTTTTCCAATCTTCCTCTGTCCAATGTCTGTGTGCTTTGCCCATATTAATCTTTTCCTTTTTTTAGCCAGGCTCAGATATGGCTTTTTCTTTGCCACTCTGCCCTGAAGGCCAGCATCCCGGAGTCGCCTCTTCACTGTAGATGTTGACACTGGCGTTTTGCGGGTACTATTTAATGAAGCTGCCAGTTGAAGACCTGTGAGGCGTCTATTTCTCAAACTAGAGACTCTAATGTACTTGTCTTGTTGCTCAGTTGTGCAGCGGGGCCTCCCACTTCTCTTTCTACTCTGGTTAGAGCCTGTTTGTGCTGTCCTCTGAAGGGAGTAGTACACACCGTTGTAGGAAATCTTCAGTTCCTTGGCAATTTCTCGCATGGAATAGCCTTCATTTCTAAGAACAAGAATAGACTGTCGAGTTTCACATGAAAGCTCTCTTTTTCTAGCCATTTTGAGAGTTTAATCGAACCCACAAATGTAATGCTCCTGATTCTCAACTAGCTCAAAGGAAGGTCAGTTTTATAGCTCGACACCCCCTGAGGAAGCAGCTAACGGCGAAACGCGCGTTGGGGTCCCTGTGGTTGAGCCAACACAGATCTGCAAACATCTTCAGTACACATAATGGGTAAGATTGCATGCTTTACAGCCTACGATTGTTACTGTTTACTCCCTCTGCCTCCCCCCCCCACCTTCATTAGATGTTTACATATAGGGGCTTTGGAGGATATTAGGGTGTTTAAGTTTTTTGAACCCAGTGTGGCTAAAATAATCTACATACTCTTGATAGGCAGTCTGTGAGGTCTGCAGTCTATCCATTTCCGTTTTTACTAAGCATTTTCTGTGTTGTGCTCTTCAATACCGCAGTGTGTGTACTAGAGTCCCAATTTCTTTTAAATTTATGTTATACTTGTGTAATAAAACTATTATATTTTTGTATATATTCTGACTACGAGCTCTAATTCTTCGGTATGATTCAAAGGAAGGTCAGTTTTATAGCTCCTCTAAACAGCAAAACTGTTTACAGCGGTGCTAACATAATTGCACAAGGGTTTTCAAGTGTTTTCTAATCACCCATTAGCATTCTAACACAGTTAGCAAACACAATGTACCATTAGAACACTGGAGTGATGGTTGCTGGAAATGGGCCTCTATACACCTATGTAGATATTGCATCAAAAACCAGACGTTTGCAGCTAGAATAGTCATTAAGCACATTAACAATGTATAGAGTGTATTTCTGATTAATTTAATGTTATCTTCATGGAAAAAAACTGTGCTTTTCTTGCAAAATATGGAAATTTCTAAGTGACCCTAAACTTTTGAACGGTAGTGTACACATATGTCAAGTTCATTGGTCTTAATGTCTTGTCAGTGCTTTTTGGTCTGGAATTGGACCTAAAGAATTTGCAAATGAACACGATGTCAGAAAACCTGACCTTAACTTCTTTAGAACCACCCATATTAGTCTACAGGACTACAAAAAACATTTTTCATTCCTCTCAGTATACCGGAATATATAACCTTTTTTATTTTTTTGCATCGACTTATATGTATAAATCCTTGTTATTTGCAGGACATGTTGTACTTTCTAAATTATATGTTTAATTTGTTTGCCAATATTTTTTGTCTCATAAAGGAACTTTAATTTTCACTTTGATTTTAAAGTACTGCATATACTGCATACTCCAGTACCCCTTTACACCCTTCAATAGAAAGCTATGTGGGCAACCAATCACCAGGATCTCTCCTTCTGTTCTGATCAATTTGCAGGACTAGCGCTGCTCACAGGTAGATTTCTGAGTACAAAAGAATCCAAAAGACATTGCAAGTAAAGGTCTTATTAAATTGCCCGATATGGGCTATAAAAACGAGCGCTGATCAACGACACATCAGCTTTTTCTCGTTCGTTCACTGATCGTTGCCCTGTTTATACAGGGCAATGATCGGGAATGAGCATTCATATGAACGCTCATTTGCCCGATAATTGGCCCGGGTAAAATGGCCTTAAAGAGGCTCTGTCACCAGTTTATAAGTGGCCTATCTCCTACCTAATCTGACAGGACTTCCTCCCACAGGTTCTTCATCGGAGCCATGGAAGACTGAACAGACTGATTGGTCAGCGCAAAATTCAAAAGACAAGGCAGCACATCCAAAATAAATAGGAATTTATTAAAGAGGCTCTGTCATCACATTATAAGTGCCCTATCTCCTACAGAAGGAGATCGGCGCTATAATGTAGATAACAACAGTGGTTTTTATTAAAGATAATAATCTATTTTCACCACGTTATTAGCGATTTTAGCTTTATGCTAATTAGTTTCTTAATGGACAACTGGGCGTGTTTTACTATTGACCAAGTGGGCGTTGTAGAGGAGTGTATGACGCTGACCAATCAGGGTCATACACTTCTCTCCATTCATTTCCTTAGCACATAGGGATCCTTCTAGATCAGTATGTGCTGACTTATACGAACACATTAACGATACTGAAGTTTTTAGACAGTGAATAGACATTCCACGGGATGTCTATTCACAATCCCGGCACTTCGTTAACGTTTCTGAGGTAGTTACAGCAGAGCAAGTGTAATCTCGCGAGATTACACTGTAAATGACAGGTTACAACGAGATTATGCTTGCTCTGCTGTAACTACCACAGAAACGTTAACGAAGTGCCGGGATTGTGAATAGACATCCCGTGGAATGTCTATTCACTGCCTAAACACTTCAGTATCGTTAATGTGTTAGTATAAGACAGCACATACTGTAAATAGGTAGCGATGTCACTGTATTTGATTCAAAAACAACCTGCCTGTGTTAATAAACAATGCAGATCGTGATCATATTTTTACTTTTTTCTAGTGCTATTGCTCTTACATTACCACTATTGACTCTGTGACTTGGTGATTAGCCGAGGTATATATACAAGATAAACCTCTTGTTTATTTGTTGGATTTTTATATTTTTATATATATATATATATATATATATATATATATATATATATATATATTTTATAATAATTTTATAATTTTATTATTTTTAGATTTGTATTATTCCAAATAGTTCTATTATAATCCGGATATAGGCTCTCTTACCAGCAGGGGTAGTCGCCACATTGGTATATTGGTTTAGCCTCGTCCGTGCAGTCAGAGTTTGTTCCCTGACTACTGCATACGACTAAGGGCTTAACACCTATATTATCACGTCAGTCCGTGAGGATGCCGTGATTATAAACCTAACTGGCTGTGCTGTATTAGGATGTAAACCAGCATGTATTTTCTGGTTCAGCTGCCAGCTAATAAGCCCTTATAAGGGCTGATACCTCGTACCAGTCACTCACAGAATTTGCCCTACACGTTTCATTGCTGTCAATGGTATTTGCCGTAATTCCTCAGGGGCCTGCAGTTGTTAGATATTGTTTATTAATTTTTAGCTTACAATGCATTAAGAGACATCCTGTCATGTCTAACGTCGGTCCAGTTTGCTAGCCGCCTATTAACAGTCCATATCCCTAAAGATATGAATCAGTGAGTAATCTAATTATACTAGGGAAAACAAACAAGAAATTTAAATACACTGTGAATTTTAGTTGAAGACAGCACATACTGATCTAAAAGGATCCCTATGCGCTGAGAAAATGAATGGAGAGAAGTGTATGACGCTGATTGGTCAGCGTCATACACTCCTCTGTACAACGCCCACTTGGTCAATAGTAAAACACGCCTAGTTGTCCATTAAGAAACTAATTAGCATAAAGCTAAAATCGCTAATAACGTGGTGAAAATAGATCGTTTTTTTTCATAAAAAGCACTGCTGTCACCTATATTATAGCGCCGATCTCCTTATGTAGGAGATAGGACACTTATAATGTGGTGACAGAGCCTCTTTAACACACAAGTGCGAGGCTTTCACCCAATATATTGTACTTTACTCTGTCTCCCCTAGCTGTGATTACTCTTTTTCCCAGCTAATTGGTCAGCGTGATCAGTGGCGGATTAAGAAGACCATGGGCCCTGGGCTGTTACCCAAACTTGGGCCCCCCTTCTCCACTGCCACCCTGCCGCGCCGTAACTATTGCTAACACTACCTTTTTGCACAAGCATTAAATAAATGGGTGTTACAATTCCCCTTTCACAGGGCTGTGTCCCTACATACTGACAGTATCACACTGTGCAGGGACACATCCTCCTGACAAGGGGAATGGTAACACCAGTCCTGGACTGCACAAAGACGTTATGTGGAATACAAGGATCTCCTATAATAAACGTCAGGAGAGAGGATAAATTCTCTACAAATCCAGTGACTCACAGGTGTCGACGTCTCAGATGCTAGTAGTTTTTTTTCCTCTTTTCTTCTCCATCCGGTCCAAAGCTCATGGCGACTTCTCCTGGCCATGACCCATTTCTGCAGCCCTTAAATATAATATCACCATGCACTGCGCCCCTAAATATAATTGTGTCAAACACTGTAAAGTAAAGCACCACATACACAGTGCACCCTGTAGATAGCGCCAACCCCCCATGTAGACAGCGCCACACACACACCCCCTGTAGATAGCACCACACCGCCCCTGTAGATAGCGCAACACACACACACACACACACACCTGTAGATAGCGCTACCCCTCCCCCCCCCCCGGCAGCCTCCGGCAGGGCTTCATAGAAGGCTGTCAGAATCATGATATACTGCAATACATTATTATTGCAGTATATCGTGCAAGTGATCTAACGATCGCTGGTTAAAGTCCTCTAGGGGGACAAGTAAAAAAAAGTAAAAAACAGTAAAATAAAGTTTTTTTAACAAATAAATAAAAATTAAAAAACTAAAAGCTAAAAAAAAAACCTTTTCTCATTTTCCCTCAAGCACAATGTAAAAAAAAGAAAAGCTAACATAACTGGAATCGACGCGTCCGCAACAGTCTGAACTATGACAATATATAATTTTTTAGTCCGCACGGTGAACGCCGTAAAAAATAAAAAATTAAAAACATCACAATTGCTGTTTTTCGTCCCTTCTTCTCCCACAAAAAATAAAATAAAAAGTGACCAAAAAGTCTCATGTACCCCAAAATGGTACCAATATAAACTGCAGCTCGCCCCGCAAAAAATAAGCCTCACACGGCTAAATCGACAGAAAAATAAAAACGTTATGGCTCTCAGAATGTGGCATCAAAACTCTAATTTTATTTTTAACAATCAGTTTTTTCCTTGTAAAAGTAGTAAAACATAAAGAAAACTATATAAATTTGGTATCTCTGTAATCGTATTGACCCGCAGAATAAAGTTAACATGCCGTTTTTACCGTACGGTGAACGCCGTAAAAACAAAACCACCCAAAATGTTGAGGAATCACTGTTTTTTTCCTATTCCACCACACATATATTTTTTATCTCATTTCCCACTACATTATATGGTACAAAAGATGGTGCTGTGAAAATCTACAACTCGTCCTGCAAAAACAAGCCCTCATATGGCAATATTGATGGCAAAATAAAAGAGTTATGGCTTTTGGAAGGTGGGGAGTAAAAAACAAAAGTGAAAATAAAAAAAATGGCTGGGATTAATCAGGTCCCCTATTCACACTCACTGGTTTACTTTAGAGAAAAAAATTGGAAAAGGTTTTTTTTTTGTTTTTAAGTATTAATTTAATTTTTTTCACTAATAATAACTTTATTTATTTATTTTTTCACACATTTTATTAGTCCCCCTAGTTGACTTGAACCAGCAATCGTTAGATCGCTGCTACAATACACTGCAATACAAATTTGTAGCAGTATATTGTAATTTTTATAGGGTCATGTAACAGCGCGATCGATGTTCCTGGCCATGTCAGCTGTAATACACAGCTGACACCCGCAGCGTATGGCGCGGGCTCAGCACGTGAGCCTCTTCCATACATCACCCCCCGCACCACGACATGGTGCGCGAAGCGTTTAATGCACAGTGGATGGTGCAGAGTGAAAATAAAAATTTTCCACTGATATGCCATTTTAGTGTACAATATGTAGTGCCCAGTTTGTGCCACTGAAGAAAAATACCTCATAAAATGTTAATCGGGTTCTCCCGGATATGGCGATGCCATATCTGTGGACGTAAGCTGCTGTTTGGGCACGCTGTAGGGCTCAGAAGAAAGGGAGTGTTATTTGGCTTTTGCTTTGCAGTAGTTCTGTTTGGGGTTTCACTGGTATTACAGTTTATAATGTGGGAGCATATGTAAGCAGTGCAGAGTACATCAGGGCATAATAAGAGGGTATAATAATGCGGTAAATAAATAATATTTCACAGATGTGAAATGGTGCCAAATCTTAACCGATTTTGGAATACTGCACATTTTGCGTCGCCATATTCTGAGAGCCAGAACTTTTCTATTTTTTCTCCACCGGAGCTATGTTAGGGCTTATTTTTTGCGGGACAATCTGTAGTTTTCATTGGTACCATTTTGGTGTAGATGCGTTTTGTTTTTTTTTATCACTTTTTATCCCATTATATTGCAAGCGAGTTGACCAAATACCATCAATTCTGACAATGTTTTTTATTTTTTATTTTTTTACGACGTACACCCTGGACTATAAACAACAATTTTACTTTATTCTGCGGGTCGATATGATTACGGCGATACCATGTGTATATAGTTTTTTTTATGCTTTGCAGCGTTTGCACAATAAAATCACTGAGTCACCATATTACAAGAGCCATAACTTTTTATTTTTTTTATTTTTTGCGGTTTGGGTTGTTGTTTTTATTGGCATTATTTTGGGGTAATGCGACTTTTTGATCAAAAAGGTGGTGATCAAAAAAATAGTGATTCTGGCATTGTTTTTTACTTAGTTTTTTTGCGGAGTTCACCATGCGGGAAAATGTATATTATAGTTTTATAGTTTGGGTCGTTACGAACGCGGTGATACCAAATACGTGTACGTTTTCATTATTTTCCTATAATAAAAGACTTATTAAATGAAAAAAAGCAGTTCTTGTTTATGTAACTTAAAACTTTTATTTTTACACTTTTGTAAAACATTTTTATTTATTTTCATATATCAATACGTTAACGGCAGAGAGAAGAGGCTTGTCCCCTCTCTGACGTTAGAGCGAGGCTTTGGCTGTAAATTACCGCTGTTGCCCCGCCCCTGATCGCGCGCAGACATTGGCTGTCACACAGGACGAGAATGTCCATCTAATTCCAGAAGTACCCGCCGCTTAGCACGAGCATTCCCGTCCTGTGTCGGCAACCAGTTAAGGCTGTTTCTTTCTTCCTGTGAGCTTTACTATGGCCTAATGTTCAAGGCAGCCTGTCTATGGATCCTAGATGGATGGACCCAGGTACCACTCTAATCCTCTACCAAATCCTCTCCAACCAACTCTGACTCCAACTGCCACTGCAACCCTTACTCTTACTGAACCAGGACCCCCTCTATGTCCTAAGCTCCTCCCACCTCCTGGAAACGTCTTAGTCTAAGCCACTCCTGCACACACAGCGCATTGTAACATATATTTATTGGTGTCATGGTTTGGCTCCAACTGCAAAGGGGAGAAATTTCCTCAACCTGTTGCAGGAAAATTTTATGGGCCAGTTTGTGGAAGACCCCACTAGAGGTGACGCTCTGTTGGATCTGGTAATTTCTAATAATGCAGATCTTGTTGGGAATGTCAATGTTCGTGAAAACCTTGGTAACAGTGATCATAATATAGTTACATTTTACCTATACAGTAAAAAACAAGCACAGGCTGGGAAGGCAAAAAACACTTAATTTTAAGAAGGCTAATTTTTCCAGGCTGCAATTCAGGACGTATGCTGGGAAGAAATCATGTCAAATAATGGTACAAATGATAAATGGGAGATTCTCAAATCTACTTTGAGTAATTATAGTGCAAAATGTATTCCTATAGGTAACAAGTATAAACAACTAAAATTAAATCCCACATGGCTTACACCTTGTAAAAAGGGCAATATATGACAAAAATAAGGGCATTTCAAAAATACAAATCTTAGGGTACAGCTGTAGCCTTTGTAAATTATGAAGAGCTTAATAAAATCTGCAAAAAAGTAATGAAATCAGCAAAAATAGAAAATGAAAGGCAGGTGGCCAAGGATAGTAAAACAAATCCCCAAAAATTATTCAAGTATATAAATGCAAAAAAGCCAAGGTCTGAACATGTAGGACCCCTAAATAATGGTAATGGGGAGTTGGTCAAAGGGGATCGAGAGAAGGCAGAGTTACTAAATGGGTTCTTTAGCTCTGTATATACAACAGAAGAGCAGCTGATATAGCCGGTGCCAGTGCTATTAATATATCAGTTGATATACTGAATTGGCTAAATGTAGATATGGTCCAAACTAAGTTAAAGGGCTTGTCCCAAGTTGACTCAAATTTTTTTTTTTAGACATTCTAAGCAGGAAATTAATTGTAAAACATTTGCTGTTAAAAAAATTAAAAAATTCATTTCCTAAGTACCTTTTTTTTACACTTGATAACTCAGCAAGTGCTGGTTATCTTTTCTAAAAAGGGGCGTGAGTGGCTCGATGTCAATCAAGCCGCTCCCCTCTGCAGTGTGCGCGCTCCCGATGTTGCTAGATACTGTAGTTCTAGCAACATCGGGAGAATGTTCGTCTCAAGCGGGCATGGTAAGCCCGATTGAGACGAACTTACCATGAATGTACTGTACATTACACTACACTACACTACACTACATTCACCCCGTTTCGGCAAGCCACTTTTCCCTCACCCCCTCCCTGTCACTACATTTTTGTACCCGCCGCATCGGTGCTGCATCAGCACCCGGCGAACAAGTAAAAAAATATAAAAAAAAATAAACTCACCTAAGACGTTCCTACGGAGCTCTCGATCCCGTCACTTGCCATCTTCCTTCTTCTTGGTGCCGCTCGCATTCATAGTAACAATGCGTTGTGGCGCAGATGACGTAATCATATCAGGCCCACATGATGACGTCACCTGCGCCCACCGCTCTGTTATTGTGAATGGGAGAAGAAAAGTGACGGGACCGTTCAGCTCTTCGTGGGAACGTCTTAGGTGAGTTTATTTTTGTATGTATGTTGTCATGTATGTATGTATGTATGTTTGCATGTATGTATGTATGTTTGTATGTATGTATGTTTGTATGTATGTATGTTGTCATGTTTGTATGTGTATATGTGCATGTATGTTTCATGTATGTTTGCATGTATGTATGTTTGCATGTATGTTTGCTTGTATGTATGTATGTATGTATGTTTGCTTGTATGTATGTTTTCATGTATGTATGTTGTCATGTTTGTATGTGTATATGTGCATGTATGTTTGCATGTATGTATGTTTTCATGTATGTATGTTTGCATGTATGTATGTTGTCATGTTTGTATGTGTGTATGTTTTCATGTATGTGTTTTCATGTATGTATGTTGTCATGTTTGTATGTGTATATGTGCATGTATGTTTGCATGTATGTATGTATGTTTTCATATATGTATGTTTGCATGTATGTATGTTTTCTTGTATGTATGTTGTCATGTTTGTATGTGTGTATGTGTTTTCATGTAGGTATGTTTGCATGTATGTATGTTTGTATGTATGTTTTCATGCATGTATGTTGTCATGTTTGCATGTGTATATGTGCATGTATGTGTATATGTGCATGTATGTTTGCATGTATGTATGTTTTCATGTATGTATGTTTGCATGTATGTATGTTTGCATGTATGTTTGCATGTATGCATGCATGTATGTTTGCATTTATGTATGTTTGCATGTATGTATGTTTGCATGTATGTATGTTTGCATGTATGTATGTATGTTTGCTTGTATGTATGTTTGTTTGCTTGTATGTATGTTTGCTTGTATGTATGTGTTCATGTTTGTATGTGCATATGTGCATGTATGTGTATATGTGCATGTATGTTTGCATGTATGTATGCTTTCATGTATGTATGTATGTTTGCATGTATGTTTGCATGTATGTATGTTTGCATGTATGTATGTTTGCATGTATGTATGTATGTTTTCTTGTATGTATGTGTATATGTGCATGTATGTGTATATGTGCATGTATGTTTGCATGTATGTATGTTTGCATGTATGTATGTTTGCTTGTATGTATGTTTGCATGTTTGTATGTGTATATGTGCATGTATGTGTATATGTGCATGTATGTTTGCATGTATGTATGTTTGCATGTATGTATGTATGTATGTTTTCTTGTATGTATGTTTTCTTGTATGCATGTAATGTTTGTATGTGTATATGTGCATGTATGTTTGCATGTATGTATGTTTGCATGTATGTATGTTTGCTTGTTTGTATGTTTGCTTGTATGTATGTATGTATGTTTGCTTGTATGCATGTATGTTTGCTTGTATGCATGTTTGCTTGTATGTATGTTTGCTTGTATGTATGTTTGCTTGTATGTATGTTTGCTTGTATGTATGTTTGCTTGTATGTATGTATGTTTGCTTGTATGTATGTTTGCTTGTATGTATGTTTGCTTGTATGTATGTTTGCTTGTATGTATGTTTGCTTGTATGTATGTTGTCATGTTTGTATGTGTATATGTGCATGTATGTTTGCATGTATGTATGTATAAATGTCTGTATGGCCATGTATGATACTGTCTGCTGGCTCCCTGTATCTAAGCCAACTTTGCCGCAGGCTTCTATACATGGTATAACAGTTAGTATCACACATGAAAGTGAAACTAAGCCTACGACATGTTTTATTTCATTTTTTTTTTATATATTTTTGATTTTTTACAGGTTTGGTGTTTGGACTACGTCGGTTTCGAGGACTACTTAGATGACTCTTTTTTTTCATCAATAAAATGGTTAATGAGGGTTGTGTTGGGGGTGCTTTATTTCAATAAAATATTTTCTATCTATATCTTTTCTTTTCAAATTTTATTACTATCACTTTAATAATGGCCGCTGTCTGAGTGACAAGGTCCATTACTAAGGGGAGGCTTAGTGTTAGCTGGTACAGAGGCAAACACTAAACACCATTATTACCCCGGTACCCACCACCACCAGGGGTGCCGGGAAGAGCTTTGTACGATCCAGTACCCGACCATCTGTAGTGATGGTCGGGCTCTGGGGCAGCCGCAGGCTGGTATTATGAGGCTGGGAAGGGCCAAAAACAGTGGACCTTCCCACCCTTGTAATGCTAGGCTGCTGCTGCTGTGTTGTATCTGGCTGGTTATAAAAATGGGGGGGACCCCACGTCATTTTTTTAAATTATTTTTATTAAAAAGACATGGGGTTCCACCCAATTTATCATAACCAGCCACAAACAACACAGTGTTATTAGCCTGGGAATGTACTAAACCAGTGGCCCCTCCCACCCGTGTAATGCCAGGCTACTGCGGCCTTGTATATGGCTGGTTATTAAAAATGTGGGGGACCCAACGTCTATTGTTAAATTTAAAAAAAAAACGACGTGGGGGTCCCCCACATTTTTATAACCAGCCCGATACAACACAGCAGCAGCAGCCTAGCATTACAAGGGTGAGAAGGTCCACTGTTTTTGGCCCTTCCCAGCCTCATAATACCAGCCTACGGCCGCCCCAGTACCCGACCATCACAACAGATGGTCGGGTACTGGATCGTACCAAGCTCTTCCCGGCACCCCTGGTGGTGGTGGGTACCGGGGTAATAATGGGTGGCTAGTGCTAGCCTCTGCACCGGCTAACACTAAGTACCGCCTTAATAATGGACGCTGTCAATCAGCCAACTACCATTATCTAGGCACTAATAAAGTTTGAAAAAAAAACACAAAGACAATTCTTTTTTATTTAAATAAGAAATCCCCAACAAAACCCTCGTTAACCATTTTATTAAAATTTTCAAAAAACGTAGATCTACGCAGTAGTCCAACGAATCGAAGACGTAGTCCAATTGGTACATCAAAATCTGCAACAACATAAAAAAAAAAAAAAGTTAGCAATGTGAACAATACCGATACTTATACTCACCTACACACACACAAACAACCACACACAAACATATACACAAACACATATAAACACACACCCATATATTACACAAACACACACACATAAACACACAAACAAACATATAAACAAACACACACATATACACACAAACACACACATATACACACAAACACATGTACACAAACACCCATATATACACAAACACATACACAAACATATACACACAAACATATACACACAAACACACCCATATATACACAAACACACCCATATATACACAAACACACACACATATATACACAAACACACACACATATACACAAACACACACGTATACAAAAACACACACAAACATATACACACAAACCTATACACATATGCACAAACACACCAATATATACACAAACACACACATATACACACACACATATACAAAAACACACAAACATATACACACAAACATATACACATATGCACAAACATACCCATATATACACAAACACACACACATATACACACACACATATACACACAAACATATACACACAAACATATGTACACAAACACACCCATATATACACAAACACACATACACAAACATATACACAAACACACCCATATATACACAAACACACCCATATATACACAAACACACACACATATATACACAAACACACACATATACACAAACACACACGTATACAAAAACACACACAAACCTATACACATATGCACAAACACACCCATATATTCACAAACACACACATATACACACACACATATACATATACAAAAACACACAAACATATACACACAAACATATGCACAAACACACCCACATATACACAAACACACACACATAAACACACAAACACATACACAAACACACACATATACACACAAACATATACACAAACACATGTACACAAACAAACCCATATATACACAAACATAAACATATACAAACACACACACGCAAACATATACACAAACACATGTACACAAACAAACCCATATATGCACAAACATACACATATACAAACACACACACAAACACACCCATATATACACAAACACACACACATATACACCAACACACCCATATATACACAAACACACACACACATAAACACACCAAAAAAACACACACACATATACACAAACATATACACATATACACACAAACATATGTACACAAACACACCCATATATACACAAACACATACACAAACCCACACATATACAAAAACACACACACACAAACATATACACACAAACACACCCATATATACACACACACACACACACACACACAAACATATACACAAACACAAAAATATACACAAACATATACACACAAATACACCCATATATACACTCACACATATACACAAACACACCCATATATACACAAACACAGACACAGACCCAGACACACACACACACACACACTTACTTACCTTTAGCGGAGCGCAGACTTCCCGCGACGGGTGCCTTCCACTGCATCTCCTTGCATCTCCTGCGCATTCGCCGAGATGCGCGTTCATGAGTAAATGACATCCTCGGCTCGGGACGCAGAGGATGTCATTACGCATGCGCGGCCACCGCTAAAGGTAAATAGCGGTGGCCGGGAACCTAGGCAACGAGCAGGATACAAAGAGGGACCGACCGCAACTTCAATCAACGATATCAAGAAAACGACATCGCTGGACGACGGACAGGTAATTAGAATTCTTCTTATTTTTACATGGGGGAGCTTTATAGCTCCATTTATCAACTTGGGACAAACCCTTTAAATAAAATAAATGTGCACAAGGCTCCAGGACCAGATGGGTTACACCCTAGAGTTCTTAAAGAGCTTAGTTCAGTTATTTCTGTCCCCCTCTTGATTATATTTAGAGATTCTCTCGTGACTGGTATAGTGCCAAGGGACTAGCGCAGGTCTTCCCCGGGTAATTATAGACTAGTTAGCTTAACATCAATCTTGGACAAAATGTTTGAGGTGCTTTTGAGGGACTATATACAGGATTATGTGACAAAAAATTGTATTATAAGTGACAGCCAACACGGTTTTACTAAGGGCAGGAGTTGTCAAACCAACCTGATTTGTTTTTATGAAAAGATGAGCAGAAGCCTAGACAGAGGGGCCGCTGTGGATATAGTGTTTTTGGACTTTGCAAAGGCATTTGACACTGTCCCTCATAGAAGACTAATGGGTATAGTTTTACAAAGTATAGTTTGTAATTGGGTTGAGAATTTGCTCAAGGACTGTATCCAGAGAGTTGTGCTCAATGATTCCTACTCTGAATGGTCCCTGGTTATAAGTGGTGTAATGGCCCATACAGTATAATGCCCCTCATATAGTAAAATGTTCTTATATTTGCCACCATATCAGCCCCCCTTCCCTACCCAGTATAATCCCCTATAGTGCCTAATAGAAAAATAATAACATAATTATTTAACTATCCCTGTTCCCACGACGGGTGCTGCGACTGTGCTGTGGGTGACTCGGCGCAGACATGCGCGTTGACGTCACTACATCTCGCTTGACTGCGGTGAGCCTCTCACGGCAGAGTGAATGCTGGAACAAGGAGCCGTCAGCTCCTTGCTCCAGCATTCAGGAAGCGGGACCAGCGCTGTCAGCGCTGTGTGGCTATGGGGGCTATGTTGGCCTCCAGACTTAGGGGCCTGGTCGCAATTGCGACCATTGCGAACCCTTGAGCTACGTCACGGTTACAGTAGACTATGGCAGAGCAGGGAGATACCTCCCTGCTCTGTCATAGTGTTCAATAGCATCTGCTTCCCAAGGACGCAGATACTATTGAATGTGGCGCCCTACCGCGGGCCCCGATAGCAGCCGCTATGGCTGCTACAGCGGTAGTTACGCCACTGCCTTAGGAAGTTTAAGGTTTAATGATCTCAATGACTAATGTATACTTTTATGAGTTACTTTATTTTTAATTTGTATTGTCTATGGAGGATTCCATGGCATTATGCGTGCTGCACTGTATGCACTGTAGCGACGCTGTGTAGCACTATATACAAGGGGGAGTGCTGTGTGGCTCTATCTATAGGGGGCTGTGTGATGCTATCTATAGGGGACTGTGTGGCTCTATCTATAGGGGGCTGTGATGCTATCTATAGGGGGTTGTGTGACGCTTTCTACAAGTGCGATGCGCGTGCTTTTCAAGCGTGTCGTACGGACCTATGTAAGTCTATGGGGGCATGCAGACAGTCCGTGAGTTTTTCTCACGACATGTCCTATATTTGTGCGCTGTTCGCGCATCACGCACCCATTGAAGTCAATGGGTGCGTGAAAATCACGCGCACCACACGTAAGCACTTCCGTGCGAACAGCGTGATTCGCGCAACAGCTGTCAAACTCTGAATGTAAACAGACAAGCACCATGTGCTTTTCTGTTTACAAACATCCAAACGGAGTGTCATAATGATGGCGGCTGCACGAAAATCTCGCAGCCGGGCATCATACGCTGATGACACACGGAGCTGTTAAGTGCTTTTTGCGCACGCTCGTGTAAACCAGGCCTAAGTCCTAAGCAAATCCTGATTGCGTGATCATGGCCTAATACTGACATATAAATATTGCAAATTATACCATTATACAATGCCAAAATATCACCATACTGTAACTAAATAGTATGATTTATATTTTATATTCAGCCATATACAGACACACCCACATGCTGGACACATAACACACAGATGCAACACACAAACCGGACACATGCTGCATTTGTGCCACTCACACCTAGGACACATGCGCATGCACACCACTCACACCTAGGACAAATGCGCACGCACACCACTCAAACCTAGGACACATGCGCACGCACACCACTCACACTTTGGACACATGCGCACGCACACCACTCACACATGTGCACGCACACCACTCACACCTAGGACACATGCGCCCGCACACCACTCACACCTAGGACACATGCGCATGCACACCACTCACAGTTATGACTCATGCGCACACACACCACTCACACTTATGACACATGTGCATGCACACCACTCACACCTAGGACACATGCGCACGCGCACCACTCACACCTAGGACACATGCGCACTCACACCGCTCACACCTAGGACACATGCGCACGCATACCACTCACAGTTATGACTCATGCGCTCGCACACCACTCACACTTATGATTCATGCGCATGCACACCACGCACACCAAAGGACACGTGCACACACACCACTTACACCTAGAACACATCCCCCACTCAGGCCTAGGACATATGCCACACATGCACCACTCACACCTAGGACACATGCGCATGCACACCACTCACACCTAGGATATATCCTACACTCTCACCACTCACACCTAAGACATATGCATACATTTATTTATTTATTTAGTCATCAATTGTTAGTTATGTATCTTATACATTAATTCCATACATATATATTTATATATATTTTTAATCCCAAAAAAATAAAGAGGCAGCACTCCAAGGAAATTGGTGAAAAAAAGTGGTGTGTTTATTCACCCCAGGCAGGCAACGTTTCGATCCGTCTCTATGGGATCTTTGTCAAGCCTAGGCTGTCAGTTAGGCTTGACAAAGATCCCATAGAGACGGATCGAAACGTTGCCTGCCTGGGGTGAATAAAGACACTTTTTTTCACCAATTTCCTTGGAGTGCTGCCTCTTTATTTTTTTGGGGATTATATTTACAAGGGTTGCTAGCCTCAATCTAGGAGGCCTGCACCCACTGCTGTCGCTATGCTGCTTTACTCTTTTTCCTATATATATTTTCATATATACATGTGATTTTCATGAGCTTTTACCTTTTTATGTGTTTATGTGCATGTGCATGCACACGTGTATATGTGTGTGTATGTATATGCATTTATATATTTATATGTATTTATGTGTAGAAGAGTTGATATGTGTTATTTATTATTCATTCTTTTATGCATGTATTCATTGACATTTTATTCCTTTGTACATTTATTCAGTGACATTTATTCCCTACTGATATATTTGTTGACCATACACTTATTTACTGACACACTCTTACTGACGACATATTTATTTACTGACATCCCTTTTATTGATAATATATCTATTTATATCCCTTTACTGACAATACATTCACTTAATGATTTTCCTTTTACCTACGATATATCTATTTAATTTATTATTTGTTTTACCCCATTAGATCTTTAATACTTTGCAACTGTCTATGTATTACCTATATCCATACACAACCGTAGCCCCTATATTTAGTGAGTTATTTTCCCCCTCTTCTATATACTGAGTTTCCCCTTCCACTCCCCCCCTCCTCTCCCTGTATCTCTGCTAGAGATGAGCGAACCGGGACAACCGAACCCGGTTTCGGTCCGAACATCCGGAAAAGTTCGGTTCGCAGCGAATCCGAACTTCACCGGGTTCGGCCGAACCCGTTTTGACCGAACCCGGTCAAAAATATTATACAAATCGGCAGCCACTTGTCTCTATCAATCACTGATAGAGAAAAGAGGCTGCTGATTAAAAATAAAATAAAAAGCATTTCATACGTACCTGGTCGTTGTCTTGCGGACGAGTCTCTCTTCTTCCTCCAGTCCGACCTTCTTTTCTGACGCGGCAGCCTGTGATTGGCTGCAGAGGCCTCTGCAGCCCGTGATTGGCTGCAGAGGTCTCTGCAGCCCGTGATTGGCTGCAGAGGCCTCTGCAGCCCGTGATTGGCTGCAGCGCTCACATGGGCTGCATCGTCATCAAGGAATGTCGGGCCGGATGTCGCGAGGGACGCGTCACCAAGGCAACGGCCAGGAGACCGGACTGGAGGAAGCAGGGAGTTCCCGGTAAGTGTGAACGTCTTTTTTTTTTTTACAGGTACTCTATATTGTGATCGGTAGTCACTGTCCAGGGTGCTGAAACAGTTACTGCCGATCAGTTAACTCTTTCAGCACCCTGAAGAGTGACTATTTACTGACGTCGCCTAGCAACGCTGCCGTAATGACGGGTGCACACATGTAGCCACCCGTCATTACGGGGCCTCATGCACACGACCGTAAAAACACCCGTTATTAAGGGTCGTAATTACGACCCGAAATAGCGGGCCCATAGACTTCTGTTAGCCACGGTACCTTCCCGTTTTCTCACGGGAAGGTGCCCGTGCCGTTAAAAAGATAGAACATGTTCTATTTTTTTATTTTACGGGTCGTGCTCGTAATTACGACTCGTAATTACGAGCACGGCCGGCCGCTTTTACGAGCCGTGCTGTCATTATAAGGGTATGTTCACACGACAGCGTCCGTTACGGCTGAAATTACGGGGATGTTTCCGCCTGAAAACATCCCCGTAATTTCAGCCGTTATGGCATATGCAGGCGCTTGAACGCCGCGTCCATTACGGACGTAATTGGCGCTGCTATTCATTGGAGTCAATGAATAACGGCTCCAATTACGGCCAAAGAAGTGACAGGTCACTTCTTTGACGCGGGCGTCTATTTACGCGCCGTCATTTGACAGCGGCGCATAAATTACGCCTCGTGTGAACAGACAAACGTCTGCCCATTGCTTTCAATGGGCAGATGTTTGTCCGCGCTATCGAGGCGCTATTTTTGGACGTAATTCGGGGCAAAAACGCCCGAATTACGTCCGTAATTAGTGAGTGTGAACATACCCTGTGTTCACACGCACTAATTACGGATGTAATTCGGGATTTTTTGCCCCGAATTACGCCCGAAAATAGCGCCTCGATAGCGCTGACAAACATCTGCCCATTGAAAGCAATGGGCAGACGTTTGTCTGTTCACACGAGGCGTATATTTACGCGCCGCTGTCAAATGACGGCGCGTAAATAGACGCCCGCGTCAAAGAAGTGACCTGTCACTTCTTTGGCCGTAATTGGAGCCGTTATTCATTGACTCCAATGAATAGCAGCGCCAATTACGTCCGTAATGGACGCCGCGTTCAAGCGCCTGCACATGCCGTTACGGCTGAAATTACGGGGATGTTTTCAGACGGAAACATCCCCGTAATTTCAGCCGTTACGGACGCTGTCGTGTGAACATACCCTAAATTTTATAGCAGCACGGCCCGTAAAATAGAAAAATAGAACATGTTCTATTTTTTTAACGGCACGGGCACCTTCCCGTGAGAAAACGGGAAGGTACCCATGGGTAACAGAAGTCTATGAGCCCGTTATTGCGGGTCGTAATTACGACCCACAATAACGGGTGTTTTTACGGTCGTGTGCATAATGGGAGCACGGCTTGGAAAAACGACCGGCTGCCTGTGGCCGGCCGTGCTCCTCTCCTGAAATACTCTGTGCTGCCTTAAACTCTGTGGACAGGTCAGGATCCTGTTTCTTTTAAATGCTGCTAGGGAACCCGCTCGATCCACTATATAAGGCTGCGCTACAGTGCAGCATTTAAAAGAAACAGGATCCTGACCTGTCCACAGAGTTTAAGGCAGCACAGAGTATTTCAGGAGATGAGCGTGCAGATTCAGTGCTGCTGTGAACTCTGCTCTTACCATTACGTAGCTCTCAGTCTGTTACCTCTCCTCCACTACTGTCCTCAATAACACCTTCACATGATTGGCAAGTCACCACCCCGCACAAGATCCGCACGCTCATCTCCTGAAATACTCTGTGCTGCTGTGAACTCTACTCTTACCATTACGTGGTGACTTGCCAATCATGTGAAGGTGTTCTTGAGGACAGGAGTGGAGGAGAGGTAACAGACTGAGAGCTACGTAATGGTAAGAGCAGAGTTCACAGCAGCACTGAATCTGCACGCTCATCTCCTGAAATACTCTGTGCTGCCTTAAACTCTATGGACAGGTCAGGATCCTGTTTCTTTTAAATGCTGCACTATAGCGCAGCCTTATATAGTGGATCGAGCGGGTTCCCAAGCAGCATTTAAAAGAAACAGTGTGTGTGTTTGGGTATGTGTCTTTGTTTTTATATGTGTGTTTGTGTATATATGGGTGTGTTTGTGTATATGTGTTTGTGTATATATATGGGTGTATGTGTATATGTTTGTGTGTAGATGTTTGTGTGTGTGTGTTTTTGTATATGTGTGTGTTTGTGTATATGTGTGTATATGGGTGTGTTTGTGTATATATGGGTGTGTTTGTGTATATATATGGGTGTATTTGTATATATGTTTGTGTGTAGATGTGTGTTTGTGTATATGTGTGTGTTTGTGTATATGTGTGTGTTTGTGTATGGTTGTTTGTGTGTGCGTGCGTGTATATATGTGTGTAGGTGAGTAGAAGTATTGTTATTGTTCACATTGATAACTGTTTTCTTATGTTGTTGCAGATTTTGATGTACCGATTGGACTACATCTTCGATTCGTTGGACTACTGCGTAGATCTACGTTTTTTTAAAATTTAATAAAATGGTTAACGAGGGTTTTGTTGGGGATTTCTTATTTCAATAAAAAAGAATTGTCTTTGTGTTTTTTTTTAAACTTTATTAGTGCCTAGATAATGGCAGTTGGCTGATTGACAGCGTCCATTATTAAGGCGGTACTTAGTGTTAGCCGGTGCAGAGGCTAGCACTAACCACCCATTATTACCCCGGTACCCACCACCACCAGGGGTGCCGGGAAGAGCTTGGTACGATCCAGTACCCGACCATCTGTTGTGATGGTCGGGTACTGGGGCGGCCGTAGGCTGGTATTATGAGGCTGGGAAGGGCCAAAAACAGTGGACCTTCCCACCCTTGTAATGCTAGGTTGCTGCTGCTGTGTTGTATCGGGCTGGTTATAAAAATGGGGGGGACCCCACGTCATTTTTTTTGGGGAATTTAACAAATTTAACAATAGACGTTGGGTCCCCCACATTTTTAATAACCAGCCATATACAAGGCCGCAGCAGTCTGGCATTACATTGGTGGGAGGGGCCACTGGTTTTGTCCATTCCCAGGCTAATAACACTGTGTTGTATGTGGCTGGTTATGATAAATTGGGTGGAACCCCATGTCTTTTTTTTAAAAAAAATTAAAAAAAATAATAATTTCAAAACAATGACGGGGGGGGGGGGGGTCCCCCCCACTTTTATAACCAGCCAGATACAACACAGCAGCAGCAGCCTAGCATTACAAGGGTGGGAAGGTCCACTGTTTTTGGCCCTTCCCAGCCTCATAATACCAGCCTGCGGCCGCCCCAGAGCCCGACCATCACAACAGATGGTCGGGTACTGGATCGTACCTGGCTCTTCCCGGCACCCCTGGTGGTGGTGGGTACCGGGGTAATAATGGTGGTTAGTGTTAGCCTCTGCACCGGCTAACACTAAGCCTCGCCTTAGTAATGGATGTTGTCACTCAGACAGCGGCCATTACTAAAGTGGTAGTAATAAAATTTGAAAAGAAAAAGACAAAGATATAGATAAAATATTTTATTGAAATAAAGCACCCCCAACACAACCCTCATTAACCATTTTATTGTAGAAAAAAAAACCGTCATCGAAGTAGTCCTCGAAACCGACGTAGTCCAAACACCAAACCTGTAAAAAAAATAAAAATGAAATAAAACATGTCGTAGGCTTAGATTCAGTTTAATGTGTGATACTGACTGTTATACCATGTATAGAAGCCTGCCGCGAAGTTGACTTAGATACAGGGCGCCAGCAGACAGTATCATACATGGCCATACAGACATGTATACAAACAAACATACATACATGCAAACTATCATACATACATGCATACACACACACATGAAACCATACATACAAACATGCAAAGATACATACATATATACAAGCATGCACAAATATACATGCAAACATAAATACATGCAAACATAATTACATACATGCACATATATATAAACATACATGCAAAAATAAAAACATGCAAACATACATGACAACATACATACATACATGCAAACATACATACATACATACAAACATGTATACATACATGACAACATACATACATGACAACATACATACATGCAAATATACATTCATGCAAACATACATAAATGCAAACATACATACATGCAAATATATACATGCAAATATACATACAAACATGCACATATATACATACATGACAACATACATACATGACGACATACATACATACATACATACATACATAAAATGCAAACATACATACATACATTCATGCAAACATACATGCAAATATATACATGCAAATATACACATGCAAATATACACATGCAAATATACACATACATGCAAACATACACACATGCAAACATACATACATGCAAATATACATACAAACATACTTGCACATATATACATACATACATGACAACATACATGCATACATACATACATGCAAACATACATTCATGCAAACATACATACATACATGCAAACATACATTCATGCAAACATACATACATACATGCAAACATACATACATGCAAACATACATGCAAATATATACATGCAAATATACATACACACATGCACATATATACATACATGCCAACATACATGCACATATATACATACATACATGACAACATACATACATACATACATGCCAACATACATACATGCCAAAAAAAAATAATAATAGTTTCATACTTACTTTCCTCCTGTCCGGGCTCCAGCGATGACGTTTCATCCATGTCGCCGCTGCAGCCTGTGATTGGCTGCAGAGGCGGTCACGTGGGATGAAGCGTCATCCTGCCGTGCGCGACCGCCACTACAGCCTGTGATTGGCTGCAGCGGCGAAAGGGATGAAACGTCATCGCTGGAGGCCGGACAGGAGGAAAGTAAGTACGAACGTATAATTTTTATTTTTTTATTACATTTAAATTGTATTTTCCGCGCGCCGAGCATGTACTGTCAAGGTTGCTGAAAGAGTTAGTGCAGCCCATTAACTCTATCAGCACCCGAGACAGTAGCATGCTCGGCGCACGTAAGTGACAGGTTCGGTCCGAACTAGTTCGGTCCGAATCGAACTTTTTTGTGAAATTCGGCGAACTAGCCGAACCGAACTTTTGAAAAGTTCGCTCATCTCTAATCTCTGCTTATCTCTTTCCTTCTAGCATCTCTCACTAGTTTTTCTGTCCCCATGACTACTAGGGGATTGACCGAAGTGTTCTCTTTTGGTTGGCTGGTGTCCAGCCTATTAGGAGAGTGTCCCGATACTATGGAAATGGAAGGCTGGTCGAATGCTGAGCACTGATTGGCTGCCTTCCATTACACTGCCGCCAATGATTGATAGAAATGTCCGTCCTTACGGTTTACGGACCATTCCCACAATAAGGATATGTTTAATTGGGGATATGGTTTTATTGGGGATGTATTTTATTTCTACCTCCCTCACCCCTCCTGCCTCGGCTTACTTTTATCATGCCCTAACTTATAACCAGTTGCCTTGGATCGGTCAGCTCCTTTTTTCCGTTTCATCAGAACTGGATACAGCTATTATCTTTCTCTCCCCGCTGGATACATCTATCTTTTATTGGTTTCTGTTTTCCCAAATAAACAAAGTAATTAAGCACTACACAGATAAATATGCAAATCTATTGTACACTATGTTCTTTGTTTATAATAGTTTTGTGACTAATGATTTTATACGATATTTGGTATACTTTTGTTCACCTCTGATTTGTTGATTGGTTGTTTTAATTGTCACTCAGGGGGCATTCTGGCATTTCTTTTAATGTTTACAAACCACACTGTCTGTAGCTTTTTATGTATTAGGTCTGATGAAGGCACCAGTCCGGTGTTGAAACGCGTTACCTCATTAAAGACGTTATTATAACCTAACAACTTTTATTACCACTTTTCTGATGAAGTAGAGCTATTTGGCTTCCCAAATTATATATATATATATATATATATATATACACACACACACACACACACACATATATATATATATATATATATATATATATATATATATATATATGTATATATATATATATATATATATATATATATATACTTATTTTTTTCTCATACTAATGCAATGCGGCACATTGTCTACCCACACCAAGGACACATGTTGAGCACGCACTACTCACACCTGGCACCAATGCTGCACACACCGCTCACAAACTAGACACATACCACTCGCACACTAGACACCGGTGGCGTAACTACCGCCGTAGCAGCAGTAGCGGCTGCTACGGGGCCAGCGGCATGAGGGGGCCCGTGTCGCCCGCCGGCACGGGCCCCCACCATGGCTGGAGGCTCCGCTAGCAGCCACTACTGCTGCTACAGCGCGACGCCACTGAACAGTACGGCAGAGCAGGGAGGTATCTCCCCGCTCTGCCATTAAACAAAAGACACGTATCCCCTATCCACAGGGTATCCACAGGATAGGGGATACATGTGTGATCGCTGGCAGTGATAAGGAGAACGGGGGACTGAAAGTCCCCTGAAGTTCTCCATCACAAACCTCGGACTTCCGGGGTCTGTGTCGGCAGCTCCGTAGAAATGAATGGAGCGCGGGTCGCGCTTGTGCGCATGCGTGACCAGCGCTCCTTTCATTTTTAGTGAGCTGCGCAGACGCCGAAAGTCAGAGGTTAGTCATGGAGAACTTGGGGGGGACTTTCGGTCCCCCGTTCTCCCTATCGCTGCCAGCGATCACACATGTATCCCCTATCCTGTGGATAACCTGTGGATAGGGGATACGTGTCTTTTATTAGGACACACTGTAGGTCGCATTTTTTTGGGAGGGGAGACGCTGTATGGCGTTCCCTACAGGGGGAGGCTGTATGGCGTTACCTACATGGGGGGGGCTGTATGGCGTTCCCTACAGACCCCCCTGTAGGGAACGCCATACAGACTCCCTGTAGGTAACGCCATACAGCCCCCCCTGTAGGGAACGCCATACAGCCCCCCCCTGTAGGGAACGCCATACAGCCCCCCTGTAGGGAACGCCATACAGCCCCCCTGTAGGGAACGCCATACAGCGTCCCCCCCTGTAGGGAACGTCATACAGCCCCCCCCTGTAGGGAACGGCATACAGCGTCCCCCCTGTAGGTAACGCCATACAGTCCCCCCTGTAGATAACGCCATACAGCCCCCCGTAGATAAGGCCATACAGTCCCCCCTCTAGATAGCGCCATACAGCCCCCCCTGAAGATAGCGCCATACAGCCCCCCTGTAGATAGCGCCATACAGCCCCCCTGTAGATAGCGCCATACAGCCCCCCTGTAGATAGCGCCATACAGCCCCCCCCTGTAGATAGCGCCATACAGCCCCCCTGTAGATAGTGCCATACAGCCCCCCCTGTAGGGAACGCCATACAGCCCCCCCTGTAGGGAACGCCATACAGTCCCCCCTGTAGGGAACGCCATACAGTCCCCCCGTAGATAACGCCATACAGTCCCCCCGTAGATAACGCTATACAGCCCCCTCTGTAGATAGCGCCATACAGCCCCCTCTGTAGATATCTACAAAGGGGGCTGTATGGCGTTATTTACAGGGGGGCTGTATGGCGTTATCAAAAGGGGGGGTTTGTAAAAAAGGCACTATCTACAAGGGGGGGGGATTGTGTGACACCCAGGGGAGGGGGGGCCCAGTCAAAAGTTTGCTATGGGGCCCAGTCTTTCCTAGTTACGCCCTGCTAGACACGTACCACATACCGCAGACACTACCTACACCACACTCATACCGCACACACCACACAAATGCTAAACACATACTTCACATAACACTTACACACTAGACCTATACCACACATTCCACTCACACTCACATTGAAAACAACACGCACACAAATGCAACTAATACATTAGAAGAAGACACAAAACTCACACAAATTGCATATTTCACTCATACAATTGACATACACTATTAACACTACATCAACCAGTCACACTACAGAAATCAATCCACTTCACTCACATTGCTATATTAACCTGCTTTCTTTTGTAGTCTGCTGATTCTTAGGCACTGGCATGCAGGATGCTGGCAGTATATAGGCATCTATACCTAAGATGCCCCCTCCACCACTAAGCCCCGTCCATGTGCCCATGGAGCCACATCCCTTTTACAAAGCTACTCCCATCTGTGGCTCAAATTAACCATAACCTGATGCTCACCCTTTTAACCCTATAGCTCCTTCTATCTACAGTATCTGGACCCCCTCCCCCACACAAGCAGGTTGCTTGCAGATACTGTGTGCATCGTGGCCACTCTAAGATGGACCTCACATTCTCTGGATCAATGTTGAGTCCACGATCGGAGACAATGTAGCCCGGAAAGGGCAAAGAGTTTCTCTCGTACATGCACTTCTCAAGTTTTGCATTTTCCCCCGTAACTGCGACAGGACTTGGAGGACATGCTTCCAATGCGTCATCAGATCTCGTGAGTCGATCAAGATGTCGCCCAAATATACCACCACACAGACATACAGTGTAACGATCTAGGGATATGTGGACCCAATAGGCCGCTCCGCCTCTCAGCTGGCCAAATAACAGTCCATATAAAGTCTATGCAATGTCTTTAGGACAAGAGTACCTGTAAGAGTCCAGACAGTAGCAGAGGTATTGGCACGTATGGAGCTTGACGTGGCAGATTACGCCAGACATGGCGTATGATACCAGACATGGTAGATGACAGCAGACGTGGCAGATGTCTCCAGACGTGGCAGATGACACCAAACGTGCAGGAAGATACACACAACTCCAACTAAAAGGCTTAGGTACAGGAAACAACACACCAACAGGATACAGGATATGAGGAAGCAGGATATGGGAACATTGGGAGCAGGATACAACTAAGGGACCATTTGCAATACAAACATGGGTAGACAACAACGCTCAGGCAAGGAGTGGAAGGGCAGAGCCCTTTTTATAGTCCAGGGTAATCTGGGGATTGGTTAGGGAACTTTTAGTACACACGCACTGGCCCTTTAAGGCTGGGGATGAGCGCGTGGGCACCTAAGCACAAAGTCCAGGGCAGAGGGTGGGAAGCGGCGGCGGTCTGTGACTGCAGCTGTTACATACAGTAGATCCCAGAAGATGTCATTCACAAATTCCTGAAACAAAGCTGGAGCATTACACAGAACAAAGGGCATTACAAGATACTACTAATTGTCTCGGGTGTTGAATGCGGTCTTCCATTCGTCACCTTTATAGATCCGGATCAGGTTATAAGGCCAACGAAGATCCAACTTTGTAAAAGTCTTGGCCCCATAAATTAGATCGAAGAACTCTGAAATTATTGGTAAGAGGTCCTTGTTTTTGACGGTGATTTGGTTTAAACCTCGGTAATTGATACATGTTTGAAGTGACCCATCTTTTTTCTTGATGAAGAAGAATACGGCTCCAGCCGGAGAAAAAGACTTCCGGATGAACCCCCTCTCCAGGTTCTTCTTGACATAAGCCAACATGGCCTGGGTTTCTGGTAAGGAGAAAGGATAGACAGTCCATGAGGGGGTGAGACTTCAGGAAGCAGTTCAATAGGACAATCGTAGGAACGATGAGGAGGAAGAACCTCTGCCTCTTGCCTTTTGCTAAAGACGCCTGCAAAGCAGGCATAATGTGAGGGTAGTCCAGAGAGTGACTGAGGCAGTGGAGGCAGAATAGGACAAACCTCTTGTAGGCAGCGGTGAAGACACTTGGATTCCCATTGGAGGACCTCTCCGGAACTCCTGTCAAGAACCGGAGCATGTAGACAAAGCCAAGGCAGGTCCAGTAGAATAGGGTTGATAGCTTTAGGCAAGACGAAGAAGACTATCTGCTCCGATTGAGGGATTCCGACTCGTAGTCTCAGCGGTTTAGTGATGGACAGAATAGGATCGGGCAGTGGTTGCCCATTCAGGGGCGACTGCCAGAGGTCTCTCCAGAGGAACCGTGGCCAGATGGAGACAATCTACTAGGTCCTGCTGAATAAAATTTGCAGCAGCTCCGGAGTCCAGATAAGCAGAGACAGAGTGAGATTTTTCACTAGAGACAATGCTTACAGGAATGGATAATTTGGGAGTGGAATTGGCATTTGGCGTCGGTCCACCTAGGCATGTCTCTCCAATCATCCCTAGGTGCCGGAGTTTCCCAGCTTCTGTGGACATTGACGCACAGAATTACCTTTGTTACCACAATACAGTCATCGTCCTGCAGACGCTGTTTCTCCTGGATGGATCATTTGAGTCTGTCCACCTGCATGGGCACTTCAGGTGGAACAACTGAAGAAGGCAGTTGGGGGTCTCTGGAACTTGAGAGCCAGTCTATAAGCCCTTTTCTCCCGGCAGACCTCCTGGGCACATTTCTGGATCCTCATGTCGATCCGAGTGGATGGGCGGTCACAAGCTGCCACCTTATTCTTGATTTGGGCAAGACGGTTTTTGCTAGAAAGTAGCTACCAAAGCCTCATTCTTCCAGGCAAGTTCCGCTGCCAGGGTACGGAACTGGATAGCGTACTCTCCTACCGTCAATTCCGCTTGTTGGAGAGTCAGAAGAGAGGCAGCTGCGGAAGACATCCGACCCGGTTCCTCAAATACAGTTTGGAAATTCTCTAAAAATAACCGTAAGTCAGAGCATTCCGGACCCTCACGTTTCCATATGGGGTTAGCCCATGCCAGAGCTTTGCTATAAAGGAGAGAGACAATGAAAGCGATCTTGGTAATATCAGAGGGGAAAAGATGAGAGTGCAGTTTGAAATTAATCTGGCATTGGTTAATAAAACCTCTACAGGTCTTAGCATCTCCGACGTAGCGGGGTAACAGAGGCAGAGAGATTCTGGGCCCAGTACTGACAGGGGGAGTAGCATATGGTGGTGAAGAACAAGCAGCCGCACAAGGCAGATCCAAGCGATTAACAATAAAATTTACTGTCTGGAGGAGCTGATCCTGTCGAGCTCGGAGGTCATACATGTCTGCTTGCATCAATTGGATAGCTGTCTTGGGTTGACCAGTGGGATCCATGGCCTGAGCTTACTGTCACGGCTATTGGGTATGTGGACCCACTAGGCTGCTCCGCTGTAGTGGAGTAGCAGCTGGCCAAAGTATAGTCAATAACAGTCTCTGTCACGAACACCACTCCCGGCACACGTGACTTGGATGCTACTGTAAAGGGGAACTCCGCTTGTCCACTCTCACTATTACACACACCTATCGTAACAGGCTAATAACGAGTTAAAGCGCACCCCAAAACCAGTTCACACATCCACACAAAACGCTGCCACCACTTGCCGTATTAGGCCGACAAGAGCCTCCTCCTGGTAACGCACACGTTCACCCAGGCACACACTGAATCTAAATAGCATTCAACAGATTATGCTTTTCCTCTTCGAGGTTGTGGGTAGGTTTAGAGCAGCAAGGAACAAACTTATTAATTTTAAGGTTTAATATACGAAAGTACAGTGCTTACAAAAAAGGTTACAAAAATGATGTAAATAAAATGACATACATATAAGCAAAACAGTTACAAAATAAAAGGGAATAAAGCAAAAGAATAACAGACCTCTTACGTATTGGATAGGTTAGAGATCCCGCTGAGGAGAACAGCTTGAATGTGGACAGAACTGCAATGTGGTCGCATCTCCTGTGGTCTGACACTGTGTATTTCTTGGTATGCCACTATAAAGGGTCCAAACAAGACCCCTCACCCCTCCTCCTGGTCAGGTGGAAGGAGGATGGCTAATTACATGCAAAACAGGCAAAGTTGTCGGACAAACTTCTAATCGGTCACAACTCTTTATATGAATCTCGTAGCGAGATACCATGTCCGACAAGTTCCCGGGCATATTTTAACCAACCCTGGCATACCAAACATGACTATGAAATATTAATAATTGTAACCAACATTCAGTTCTGGGGTTTCTCATGGCCGAGAATCCCTGCGCTTGAGACCCAAGGAGCGTCTGAGGTCCTGGATCATATACACCTAGCTGGGTTATATACAATATGAATTATGACAGGGGGGGCTTTGAAGGATTATATTTCTTTTGTCCCCTACAGCCATTTCTGTAGACATGTGGGTACTGGAGTCTCTCTGTCTGGCTTCCAAAGTATTGATTAGATTAGCACCCAGGTGTGATGGGAGCCCCACAGAGACAAAGTTGGTCCTTGTGTTGTCATGCAAACTAATTTGATTATGTCTCTGGAAAAGGACATCCTGATTATCCCCCACAGTCAGGGACATTTACCTGATGCATGGGTTTTAAAACATAACTCATGACACCTCTCCCTTTTATAGATGGCATGGGAGATTTATTCACAACCTGAAAATAAGGAATATTACATCCCCCAAGGACTGGTTTATCACACCTCCCCCTTTATGATGTGCCCTGGGAAATTGACTTACAGGTCATTTCCCAAGCACATCCCCTTGGCGGGATAACCCATCTGCGTTCCCATGTTCACTTCCCTTCTTATGCTGGATCGTAAAGTCATACTGCTGTAGAGCTAGGCTCCACCGCAGTAATTTGCCATTATCACCCGCTACCCTGTGTAACCAGCTAAGAGGGTTGTGATCGGTCACTACCGTGAAATTACGCCCATAAAGGTAGGGTTGCAACTTCTGCAGGGCCCACACTATGGCTAAGCACTCTTTCTCTACGGTGGCGTATGCCACCTCCCTGGGCAGAAGCTTCCTGCTTAAATACATAACTGGATGTTCTTCTCCCCTTGAATTTATCTGGCTGAGAACCGCACCCAGGCCATAGGCACTGGCATCAGTCTGGACCACGAACCTTCGGGTGAAATCTGGGGCTTGCAACACTGGAGAACTGGCAAGGGCAGCTTTCAGCGTGGCAAGAGAGTTCTCACAGGTGGCGGTCCAATTCACTATCTGAGGCAGCTTCTTCTTGGTTAGTTCAGTCAGGGGCCTCGCTATGGCACTATAGTTAGGTACAAATTTGCGGTAGTACCCAGCGGTACCCAAAAAGGACATCACATGTTTTTTCGTTGTTGGGGTGGGCCAGGCTGTGATTGCCTCTACCTTCCCGGGCTCTGGTTTCAGAGTCCCCCCACCCACTCTGTGTCCTAGATATTGCACCTCCGTCATGCCTATCTGACACTTTCCGGGCTTGATAGTCAGGCCTGCGGTTTGGACCCGCCTGAGCACCTGCGACAGGTGCGACAGGTGTTCTTCCCATGTGGAGCTGAACACGGCAATGTCGTCCAGGTAAGCTACTGCAAACCCTTCAAGTCCCTCAAGCAGCTGATTCACCAAGCGCTGGAAAGTGGCAGGTGCGTTTTTCATGCCAAAGGGCATCACCCTGGATTCATACAATCCGAAAGGTGTAATGAAAGCAGACCGTTCCTGCGCTTCTATGGACATGGGAATCTGCCAATATCCTCGACTCAAATCCATAACGGTTAGGTATTGAGCGCTGGCTAACTGATCCAGTAACTCATCTATGCGGGGCATCGGATATGCATCAGAAACCGTGATGGCATTTAATCTCCTATAGTCTACACAGAACCGAGTTGTCCGGTCTTTTTTGGGGATAAGGACTACAGGGGAGGCCCATGAACTCTGCGATTTTCGGATTACGCCCAGATCCAACATTTCATCTATCTCCCGTTTAATATCTGCCCGCACCTCTAAGGAAACCCGGTAGGGGGGTTGTCTGATAGGAAGATGCTCCCCAGTGTCCACATGGTGGACTGCCAGCTGGGTTCTCCCCGGTTTCCCAGTGAAAGTGGCTAGAAAGGGATGTAATACCCCCCGCAGCTGGGACATCTGGTTCGCAGATAGCTTCGGGCTAATCTGGGCATCCTCAATGGCATTACATGGTTCCACATGGTCACATAGCACATTAACATCATTAGACAGTTCTACATGGCAGGGTTCAGAAAGATCAAGAGGGGAACATATTACCTTATCATCAACATCACACATTTCAACAGAGCTTGCGGGGTCATCAGCAACATCTGATGCAACATACTGAGATACTAACCGTCCCAGGTCAGTACCTAATAAGACATTCGTGGGAATATTTTCAGACACCCCCACTTCTTTTAACCCCCTCCCTGTACCCCAATCAAGGTACACCCGTGCCATGGGCAAAGCGGGGTGGACTCCCCCAATCCCTGTGACAGTCAGGGTTTTTCCAGGAATAATGTCCTCCATAGACACAAGTTCGGGACGGACCAGAGTCATCTCAGCGCCGGTGTCTCTCAGCCCCACAGTGACGGTATTGCCCACAGTAACCGACTGTAGATTGTCACTGGGTTTCCCCTGAATCCCACCCACACACAAAACAGCTGGAGAGGACCCAGGTGGCTTGGGCAGGGGGGCATTCTTCTTTTTCTCAGGGCAGGTAGTGCTGAGGTGGCCCAATTTGTTACACACAAAACACCTGCGGGAATCAAATGCAGGCCTGGTGGGGGGAACAGGGCCAGGACCCCCTGAGGGTCGGTTGGCAAAAGAAAATGTGTTTGTAGTTGGCTTACCCCCTTTCCAGTTGGCAATAGAAGGTTTCCGCACTGCTGGTTCCCGGTTGGCAAGATAGGCATCCGCAATGTGTGCTGCCTGGGCCGCATCCTTGGGCTCTCGGTCCAATACAAACTGTCGCACTTCCACAGGGCAAATGTGCAGCAATTGATCTTTAATAATCAGATCCTCCAGGCCCTCAAAGGTAGTGATGGAAAACCCTCGGATCCACTGCTGGAGGTTGATTCTCAGGCCATCTACCACATCCGAGTAGCTGTCATTAGGTCCACGTTGTAAAGTCCGGAATCTTTTGCGGTACGCCTCTGGGGTGAGGTTATATTTCCGGATCAAAGCTTGTTTGATGGCATCATAATCCCCATCCTGGTCTAGGGGAAGAGCTGCAAACACTTCCAAGGCTTTGCCTTTTAACCCTGGGGTTAGGTACCTGGCCCATTGCTCATTGGGTAACTGGTACTGTCTGCAAGCCTTTTCAAATGCTCTTAGGAAAGTGTCCAGGTCCCCATCCTTTTCCATAACAGGAAAGTGCTCCAGACGGGGTTTAAAGGTTGTTATGGTATCCCTGGACTCTCTGTTCGGTGGGGTAGAAGTGTGCAATTGGAGTCGTGCTAACTCCAGCTGGTACTCTCGCTCCGCCTGGCGCTCTGCCTGGCGCTCTGCCGCCTCTCGCTCTGCCTGGCGCTCCGCAAACTCTCGCTCTGCTTGGCGCTCTTGTAAAATAAGCTGCATACGCATTTGGGGGTCACATTCACTCATCTGTTGAAGAATTAGGGGCAAACAAGAGTCCATTCCACTCCGAGAACTGCTGCTGCTGGTACCCTCTGGGTCTGCCAGTTCCGGAGCCATATCCATTGCTTGATCCCCATGTGCTGTATAGGTCCCTGGCTCAGGTACCACATGGCGTTGGTGCTTGGCATCATCCTCTACCAACGCCCGGATCAGCATTTCTTTTGTTTTGTCAGTCCCATCCAGACCTCTCTGCTCACAAAGGCTGATCAAAACGGCTTTATCTTGCTTCTTGTAAGCAGCTGCCAAATACTTGCCAAATAAAAAAAAATAGAAAAGAATAACAAGGGAGGGAGGGAAACTGTATGCAAGTATGTCTTAATTAATAAAAAATAAATAAGCACTGAGTTTGTCCTTATAGACCGGTGAGCTCCTCGCAAGGATTCTGCCAGTCCTTAAGTGCAAGGGTTAATTACTTAATCCAGGCACTTAATGCTCTAATAAAAAAATAAAATTATCCCACCGCTGCCACCACTCTGTCACGAACACCACTCCCGGCACACGTGACTTGGATGCTACTGTAAAGGGGAACTCCGCTTGTCCACTCTCACTATTACACACACCTATCGTAACAGGCTAATAACGAGTTAAAGCGCACCCCAAAACCAGTTCACACATCCACACAAAACGCTGCCACCACTTGCCGTATTAGGCCGACAAGAGCCTCCTCCTGGTAACGCACACGTTCACCCAGGCACACACTGAATCTAAATAGCATTCAACAGATTATGCTTTTCCTCTTCGAGGTTGTGGGTAGGTTTAGAGCAGCAAGGAACAAACTTATTAATTTTAAGGTTTAATATACGAAAGTACAGTGCTTACAAAAAAGGTTACAAAAATGATGTAAATAAAATGACATACATATAAGCAAAACAGTTACAAAATAAAAGGGAATAAAGCAAAAGAATAACAGACCTCTTACGTATTGGATAGGTTAGAGATCCCGCTGAGGAGAACAGCTTGAATGTGGACAGAACTGCAATGTGGTCGCATCTCCTGTGGTCTGACACTGTGTATTTCTTGGTATGCCACTATAAAGGGTCCAAACAAGACCCCTCACCCCTCCTCCTGGTCAGGTGGAAGGAGGATGGCTAATTACATGCAAAACAGGCAAAGTTGTCGGACAAACTTCTAATCGGTCACAACTCTTTATATGAATCTCGTAGCGAGATACCATGTCCGACAAGTTCCCGGGCATATTTTAACCAACCCTGGCATACCAAACATGACTATGAAATATTAATAATTGTAACCAACATTCAGTTCTGGGGTTTCTCATGGCCGAGAATCCCTGCGCTTGAGACCCAAGGAGCGTCTGAGGTCCTGGATCATATACACCTAGCTGGGTTATATACAATATGAATTATGACAGGGGGGGCTTTGAAGGATTATATTTCTTTTGTCCCCTACAGCCATTTCTGTAGACATGTGGGTACTGGAGTCTCTCTGTCTGGCTTCCAAAGTATTGATTAGATTAGCACCCAGGTGTGATGGGAGCCCCACAGAGACAAAGTTGGTCCTTGTGTTGTCATGCAAACTAATTTGATTATGTCTCTGGAAAAGGACATCCTGATTATCCCCCACAGTCAGGGACATTTACCTGATGCATGGGTTTTAAAACATAACTCATGACACCTCTCCCTTTTATAGATGGCATGGGAGATTTATTCACAACCTGAAAATAAGGAATATTACATCCCCCAAGGACTGGTTTATCACAGTCTCTATGACAAGAGTACCTGGATAGATGATTTGTCAGACACTCGGCATAGCAGACATGTGGCGTAGCAGATACGAGGAGTAGCAGACACTTGGCACTGTTGACACTTGGCACAGATGACACTTGGCGGGTCAGATGACACTTGGCATGACAGATGACAAGTGGCACAGAGTATGAAATCGACTCCAACACTAGACTTCGCTCAGGAACAAACACAATTACTGGATACGTTATATGGGATACAGGATATGGGAACACAGGATACAACCAAGGGACCATTTGCAATAACAAATATGGGTAGACACAACAACGCTTAGGCACAGGAAGGAGGGCAGGACGGATTATGTGGGACAGGGAGCACAGGAATAGGGTAGGGAAGAATATAGTGCTGCACACGCTGGCCCTTCAAGAGGTAACCAGGGTGTGCGCGTGCGGGCACCCTATGGGACAGCGGTACAGATGGGAGCTGTACAAACCGGTGTCCCCAGAAAGGAGGAGGTCACCGCACGAAGGTAATAGATGCTGGCAACCGCTAGGAGAAACCGGATAGCCACGAACGGCGGCCGCCAGCACTACACATTATCTCTACATAGAACTGCAGGTAACATCTACTACATTATCTGTACTCAGAGATTTATCACTGTATTATCTATGGTGTTGGCCTTGTCAGCACTTTGCTGAGTCGTGGAAGTTTTGCACCTGGATGGTGTTATATTCTTACAGAGGATCCTTACCTGGTTTCCATTCTTTATACTGTATATCTACCTCTATATACTCCCCGGCGAGGTTGGCACATGACACCCTAGGGAAATCCTTCCTAATGCTATGCTGTGCAATAGCATTGTGCCTATGTATGAACAGATATTATACATGTCTATAAAAACGTATGAAATTCATTAAAACGCTGAAAAAATGCCATTAAAAATGCCACGAAAATGCAGTAAAACACTGTGTGTGAATCCAGCCTAAGACACATCTAGGTCTATCCCATTTTTTCTTAACATGAAGCAGTACATATTTCTTACATAAAGCAAAACATACATACATAATACATACAATATAGATTAAAACTTTGGTCCGAATTTAGAAAAAGGCTTCACACTGGCTAAAAGTACAACACTTTTTCCATGCCAGGATCTGTGTAAAGTAGAGATGCAACTTTTTTCCTATTTTTGAAATGTGGCATTTGATAAATGTGTCTAAATCCTGGCCAAGCAGTAAACAACATCTGCTTTCAGTCCACTTTAACAAAGTGACGCTCATGGCACAACTGGCTCTAAATTGTGGCGCAAATCATTAATAAATTTGTCACACAGCAGATAAGACAATATTTTGGATTGAAATGGACCAAAAAAAAAAAAGGCGCAAATACAATGATTAATGTGGGCCATAATGAACAAGAATCAATTTAAATATATTTGTCTCGAGGATGATAAATTACAATATATAACTGTCAGGGCATGTGCACACGATAACTGCATTTACGTCTGAAATTACGGAGCTGTTTTCAGGAGAAAACAGCTCCATAATTTCAGACGTAATTGCATGTACTCGCGTTTTGCGAGGCGTCAATTACGGCCGTAATTTGGAGCTGTTCTTCATTGGAATCAATGAAAAACGGCTCAAATTACGTCTCAAGAAGTGTCCTGCACTTCTTTTGATGAGACGTCTTTGCTACGCGTCGTCGCTTGACAGCGACGTGTAAATGACAGGTCGTCGGCACAGTACGTCGGCAAACCCATTCAAATGAATGGGCAGATGTTTGCCGACGTATTGGAGCTCTATTTTCAGACGTAAATCGAGGCTTAAAACGCCTCATTTACGTCTGAAAATAGGTCGCGTGAACCCAGCCTAATTGTCATTGTGTTCATTATGTTGTAGAAGTACTGTATATGTAAACTATATATGATTTCTATGCAGAAATTAACTTGTCCATTTATTCTAGAAGTCCTAGGAAATTATTCTATCCTTATATATAGTGCTGTGACAAAAAAAATGCTATTCACTGATTTTTCTAAAAGTATACAGCATTATGCTTCAGCTCTGGATAGAGCCAGGAACCAATCAGCTCATTACAGATTCCCACAGCCTCTTCATACTCATACATGTAGTGAAATGACCTCTCTATTCACTGCCTTCTCCAGCTCTGATCCCTGCTGTCATCCCTCCCACATGCCTATTGTGGTGCTGAACAGCCCAGCACTGTGCAAATAGCAATGCTGTTTGCAGTGAGGATCTGTGATGACTGGAGGTGCTGAGGTCAGTGGATATTAACCTGCCAGCGATGAGACTATTTAATCCTCCCAGGAGCCAGAGTTGCAGAGAGAGCTAAACAAGACACAGGCTGCCCACATAGAACGGCGTGTTATTCACATTTAAATAAACACGAGGTGTTGTTCATTGCTTAGAAATTCAGTTCATTTAGAAAAGTTTATGGCGGAGCAGATTTCTCCATCTGCATGTGCCCTGGCATTGCTCCTGTACTGTTTGTCTTAGGGCTGCCACCAATTTATCATCTTCTTAAAGTTAAACTCCGAAAAAAAAATCATAATTAGTAAAATGGAGCTACTATGGTTTTGTAACATACCAGTGCGGTTAATTGTTTCATTCTGGTCCCTCAAGTGCAATTTTCTAAGATGTTTTGTACACTACATCCGTGAAACCTCTGGCCAAAATAAAATAGCTGCATGTTTCTGGGCTGCACAGCCAAAACACCAGCCCATCTCTGTCATCACCTCCTATTCTGCAGCTATTGGCTAAGGCAGCACCCTACTGACTTCCTGGAGTGCCCACCCCTTGTATTCACTCTGCTCCATATTAGCCGCTTTCTCTTACATTTGGACCAGAAAGAAGGGTGAATTCTGTGAGGTACATATTCCGCCAAAAGCTGCAGAGCACTGAGTGAAGGCAGAGAGGGGAGGGGGTCAGTTTGGTTGCTTCCCCTGTGCAATCCAGTTGCTGTTTATTATTTGATATTGCCTGTAGTGTTAAGGGCCTATAGTGTACAGAGCACCTTAGAAACATTCATTGGGGACAAGAGTGAAATTATTAAGCATTAAATCTTATGTTAAATGACCCTAGTTGCTATTATGGAGATTTGCCTGGAGTTTCCCTTTAACCACTTGCGGACCACCCATTGGATATAAACGTCGGGGTGGTCTGGAATTAACTCTGCAGATATGCACTGTTTGCCGCTCTGTAGCGGCATTTAGCTCCGTGATACAGCTGCCTCTAGACAGCTAACATCAAGCAGCACTGCCGAGAGACCAATCGGTGAGGTCTCTGGGCATGTGATCATTGTGAAAACTGTCACAATGATCACTATACTTTCCCTGTCGACTGAGCTTTCCCATCCTTGCGGCACCCCCACAACCCTCGTGGCGATCCCCGCCCCCTCTCGCGACACCCAGCCCCCCTTAAAGAGAAGTGTATGACGCTGGCCAATCAGCGTCATACACTTCTCTCCATTCATGTACTCAGCACATTGTGATCTTGCGAGATCACGATGTGATGTCACTTACTCTCACATTAATGTTACTGAAGTGTCTTGAGAGTGAATAGACATCGCTTTCAGCTAGGACGCGATGTCTATTCACAATCCTGACACTTCGGTAACGTTTGTGTGGGACTTAATGACAGCAAGCATGATCTCGCGAGATCACGTTGTGCTGAGTACATGAATGGAGAGAAGTGTATTATGCTGATTGGTCAGCGTCATACACTTCTCTTTACAACTCCCACTTGGTCAAAAGCTAAAAAACGCCCAGTTGGGCATTAAGAAAGTCATTAGCATATATCTAAAATAGGTCATAACTTGGTCAAAATTGCACTGCTGTAATCTACATTACAGCGCCGATCACATTATGTAGAAGATTGGTCACTTATAATGTGGTGACAGAGGCTCTTTAAGCAACCACCTGAAAAGTAAAGTCTGGTGCAAAACAAGATATCATTTCAGGGGTCAAATGAGCTAGAAGATGGGGCAGAGAAAGGGATGATGCCTCAGGACTTCAACAACGTGACCATTTCAGATAATGAACCTCAGCAACTTCCAAACATTGTATTCATTAAGGAAAAAAATAAACTAGCATAGTACAAAAGCTAAATCAGGACAATGACAAAATAGAGAAACAGAAGTCATCAGCAAATTCAAACATTGTCTAAGTAAACACATTTCCTAGTCCTTTTAGGGTTGTTTAACTTATTCATATAACACATGATTGAGTCATCACCACAGCTGTTGAGCTTTGTTCCTTTGATTGTAATGTCATTAAGATTTTATCATTAGTCAAATAGATAATAAAAATGAGTAGACCTACCTTATTCCAGTCTCCAGAGAATATCACTTGTGAGGGGAAAGTTAGAACAGGTATAACTAGTATTTACAGACACACATGAATTCCTCACTTGTGATTATTAATGTTTCAAGTAGCCCTGGGTATATTTGATTGACATCTATATAGACAAAATTACAGGGGTCAAATGGGGAATCATAGGAGAACAAAGAGGTGGTCAGCAAGACATAGAAGCAAATGCCCATGCAATGAGAACCGTTAGATCTGTTCAGTAATGTCTGAACCAGAGGCTAACCTAGGACAATACAGTTTAAATCAGATCAAAGACATTGGTCCACATTTACAAAGAAGTATACCAAAGCAGTTTTTGCTATAACCTGTGTTACTAAAATGACGTAAATGGTAAAAAAAAGTGTGACTTTTCACATCGCTTGTCAAATTTAAAGAATGATAAGAAAAGTGGGTGTAATCTCCAAAAAACACGGGTTAGATCAGATTTATTAAATAGAACAGGTGGAAATGGCGCAAATTATGGCGCAAATTTACATCTCTTAATAGCAGACATATATGTCATCTTCTGAGTATCAGGCAGTTAAAAATGATTTGGTTAATTAATCCTTGGATTTTTTGTTTTCTGTTTTAGTAAAAAAATTTAGGGGACATAGATGGATTGTGGTTCCCTTAGCAAGTACAGAGTCTAGCCAATGGGCAAGTTCTTCTACTAAATTTAGCATCGCCACTTTTATATTGTGCACTGGACTTGCCACCTAAGGGTCTACCCATGAAAGGAGCTCAACCTGCTTTGTAATGCGTTATCTATATTACTATAATACTTTTTATATGTCTATGGGGAAACTCCCTTATCTTTATGATCATTACAACATCCTAAGAAGATTGAACGGCTGAATTACTCTGCAGGATCCATCTCTGATTTACTGTTACAGCTTTGTAAACCACACCTCTCCAGGCAAACTACAAGGAAACATGTTTATGACAAAGTTATTTCCCTGATTTAGAACACTGGGGAAGCGGGGAAAGTGGCCTGAATGCAGCATTCTGTACAGACAGCTTTGCCATTTATCACTATAGTCACTGGGGTTTTGTCTGGTTCACCTACATTTAATGTGAGCTATTTAATGGGCCTTTGCCTGTTTTCTTTATGTGTAATAAGCTTTGATGCATCCCTTCCACCTGTTGGAAGAAGTCCAGTGACGGTGCCTCACAAGTTAGCGTCCTGGGAGACTTATTCACTGTACTTGCCTCTATGGGTCAATGAATACAGCTATAATAATGAGACGAGGGTGGCAAGTTGTGGGAAGATGGAAAATTAAAACGTGTCGTGGATTTTGTTGGACCATAAAAGAAGGAGTCTCTGTTAATATGGAAAATAATGACTTTGACTAGCATCCTGGCAATGATTACATTACTCCTAGATCAAATATCAGGAACAAGAAAATTATAGATCACAGCAAAATGTCAAGAAGATCTGGGTTCTCAACAAAGAGCTTATACAACTGAACTAAAACCCATAAGTTGTTTTAAACCATAGCTACACCCATCCATTTGTCTACTATGAACCATAATCTACTGGATCAGCTCTTAAGCACCAATGAACCTCATGAACTCCAAGACTGATCTACAAAACATCTGAAGGACTCTCTCCTTTGGTTTATAAACATTATCGCATAGTTGGCAAATGCATTTTACTATGCCATAAAAAACTTCTAGATCACTTGAAAGGAATTATCCCACGTTTGAAAGTCAGAGAGTAAAAGGTGTCAGGTCATGCTCACCTGGTGATGTGATGTTAGGCACATCCCTGTAAACGGGGTTTGGAAATGCGGGAACCATGGGAACTGCAAGCCATGGGTATGTCTGGGGACAGAGCGTTTGTCCGGATTTGAAGTAGTGAGAGTATTGTAGTATCACACCTATGGCCAGGTGTAACAGCTAAAAAGCATCCCTTTGGTAGGCACTGTTCCCTCCTGGTTCAGTCCTTTTGTTTCTGTTCAGTGTTGTGCATTGGAGAACAACAACAAGTGATATAAGCGACGCGTTTCGGAGTCGATAGATACTTGTGATATTGCCTGAGGAAGGAGTCGGTTCGTCTCCGAAATGCAACGCTTGTGTCACTTCTATTAATCAATTAAAAAACGTTCTATACGGATGTTGTTGTTCTGCAATGCACAATACAGAACAGAAACAAAAGGACTGAACCAGGAGGGAACAGCGCCTACAAAAGGGCCACTATTTAGCTATTACACCTGGCCATAGGTGTGATACTACAATACTATCACTACTATAAAAAGCTTCTAAACTGAACTGATCTTTGCTTTGAAATACAAAGATCTCTGTCACAAGAAGAAGCATTTTATATAATGACTTGCGGAAAATTAGAGACCGGTCCATATTGGATAACAGTGACAATGCATTACCCCAAGTTCTACACAGATAATACGTTTATAGTTGTATAGGAACTGAAGAATATATACTGTATAAATATACATATAAAATGTATGGCTTAAAAGAAATAAAAAAACAAACACACTGCTTGTAACAGGGTATGCTCTATAAATATACACAACTGAAAAATGAGTAGTTAACAATGTGCATATACAGGATAAAAGATTTACAGTAAAATATAAAAGGCTTTTTATGGGCTATCAAAAGATAAAAACACTAAAAAAAACAAGAATCAATAGACTGACAATGGCCACTTAGTATACTTCATTGCATTAAGTCTAGGCATGCAGAAATGCAGATATAAAAGAAAGTTAAATTCTTACCACAGGTGTGGCCACCTTAAAACTGGGAGACACCTACTTTTTGGAACAGTCACTGCAAGGCAAAGGCTAAATTATTGTAAAAAGGTTCAGGAAATATAGGTGAGAACCTTCTGCCGCTATACTTCTTCCCTGAAATAGAGCAATATGTTGTAATCTGCACTTGTATAATTCAGACCTGCAATCTCCAATGATGTTGGTGTTTAAAACCTTAAAAGCGCTCTGCTCATCCAGACCTTTATTGTTCCCTTCTCCATTCTGGCTCTAAAGCTGAGATTTTTTGAAAGCTGGAAATTACGCCTAGAAATTGATTTATTTGAGAGCTCCCAACTGTAATCGAGAACTCCCAGCCTCACAATTTCTCATGCAGCAGATCACATCTCTTTTGCTTTTAAAAAATCCCATTTTACCTCTCCAAAACCTGTTATGACACAATATACAATTATACAGAATATCACATTTTTAGTAATAAGCCAAAATCATTTTCAGAATGATAAAAAAACAGAACATCCAAGCCCCTTCCATTTGTCATGTTATTTATGTTTTTCTTTTTTTTTCTTTTTTGGAAAACCTGGAAAAGACATTTCGGGTAAAAGTCAGTTTTGAGGCTGAAGATATTATAAAGCATGTAGTGAGGAAAGAATGTAGTGCACTTCTATGAGACACTTAGGGTATGTGCGCACGTAGTGTTTTCAGGCGTATTTCGGAGCATTTACGCCTCAAAAAACGCCTGAAAAAACAGAAGCACGTAAAAAGAAGTGCATGTTACTTCTTGGGACATTTTTGGATCCGTTTTTCATTGACTCTATATAAAAACAGCTTAAAAAACAGCTGTAAAAAAATGCAGGGAAAATCGCGAGTGGCTTAAAAAACCTCTGAAATTCAGGAGCTGTTTTCCCTTGAAAATAGCTCCGTATTTTCAGACGATTTTGATTTTGTGTGTGCACATACCCTGAAGGACTGACAAGACCTTTCAAAATAATTGCATCCTCTAAAGTATACCAGTTTTGATGCTGCTTGATGATAAAATTCAGCAATGTTTTCAGGAAATGTTAAAACTGACCTCTGCTCTAGTCTTGATAAGTGGTTTAACCTTTTTGACAGATGTTGTTGACGTAGATAAACATTCTATGAAGAAGTCTTAGTTGCTTTTTCTTTTATTCCTTTAGTGGAAGACAAACAACTGCACTATAAGGCTTTATTCACACGAACGTGTTATACGTCTGTGCTACACGCGTGATTTTCACGCGCATCACACGGACCTATGTTAATGAATGGGGCCGTTCAGACTGTCAGTGAATTTCACGCAGCGTTTGTGCGCTGCGTAAAACTCATGACATGTCCTATATTTGCCCATGTTTCACGCAGCACGCACACATTGAAGTCAATGGGTGCGTGCAAATCGCGCATGGCACACGGAAGCACTTCAGGGTACCGCGCGTGATGCGCGCTACAGTAGTAAAATAAATGAATGAAAACAGAAAATCATGCAGCCACGCACCATATGCTGATGCCACACGGAACTTTTGCGCGCGCAAAACGGACATGTCCGTGTGAATAAGGCCTAAACATCTTTCTGGTGAGCTGCTCTACAAATCTGCACCAACATCTGTGACTAAATTCACATTTGTTACACACAGATTTTGGTGAGGATACGGCAATAATACTGCATTGGTTGCAAGACTGTGGAACACTGCATGATGATATCATTTGGGTGTATAGGTTATATGCATTGTAACATTAATTGGGCATAGTATAATACTATGATGTGGGGGAAATGTATGGGACCATTATTTGGGCATTGTATGGTCTGGTTGTGTCACTTTAGATAAGGGAATATTAAAATAAAACACAACCATGCTGCTAGAGGAAACCTATACTGCGACTTAGCTGAAAACCTATTGCTGTTTATTCATATGGAACCATAAGTTAAAATATGATAAATTTGCAGCCATAGGGAACATCTTGGGCAATTCTATTTTTAGTATTTTTTTGCTTACATTAGTCAGTAACTACACCCTTATAAAATCACTCAAATGTTATTAAAGTCACTTGATAGCAGGGGATTCACCTTTGTTGAACCTGAAGTAAACTTATACATACAGTAAACTTTACAGAACTGCATATGCAGAAGGTCTCTTATCACAGTAGCTCCTTTATGGATAGTATTGATCCAGTGATAAAATCATAGAGAAATTAAAATAAGCTCCATAGGCAGGGCACCAGCATACTGCTGATAAGATTCCTTATTATTAGATTGCTCCTGCTCATGAAAGGAGTGATTTGGTTATCACAACTATATTAGAAAATTTGTTACACCTGTTCCAAGCTCCAAGAAATGTGATTTTAATCATTATATATTTCTAAAAGCTGCTGAAAAATATTAGCCAAAAAAGTGCTAGTGAACTTAAAACAGTAGTAATTTTGAGATGCATGAGCTTTTCAGGTTTTAAATGGTTAAATATGCAGTTTATACAGTACTGTAGGTTCACCTTATGCTAACTTTATAGTTCATACTCGTTATTACCAAATCCTTCAATCTTTCATAGCAACTCCCCCTCCCAACACAGGTTACCACAGGGATCAAGCTAATGAGGACCATTACTGGCCTGGCATGCCATTTCACCATGGCCGCAATCTGCAGGCGTTTGTGCTTGAGAAAACAGACCGTCTACCAAGCACTGCTCCAAAACATTTAGTTATTGGACTCATCAGACCTCTGGAATGCATGTGTCATTGGAGACCAGATGGAAATGAAACTCTATAGGTCGCTAATGACCAGTTCAGCTGCAACAGCCAATTTGGCTGATTGTACTAAATCCCCTCTCTTTGATTTGATGTCCCACGCTACCTCTGGGCTGGGCCGTCTTGTATTCTGAAGGAACATGGCTTTGGCGGAGGGACTGCTGGGATACACATCTCTATGTGTGATGGTTCTTAATCTTGAGCCTTTTGTTCACTGGGATGTAATGAATAATTATAAGGAGGTTGTCTCCTATGCTATGGGTGAATTTCTGGCTGTTGACCTGCACAGTTATTGGGAACATAAGGTTTTGTGGAGTCGGTGTCCCGTTGAAAGACTTTTTGTTCTTCACTCTGTTGTTTCCTGACAGGGTCCCAGCTGTGCTGCAGACTCTGTTTTCCAACCGACCATCTCAGGAACGCAGCCAGATCCCCCTAGAAAAAGCACAGAACTTTTGCTTAACTAGATACAGTTAACCCCTTTGTCCATAAAGAGCAGAAATGTTCACTGTTAAGAACTGGAGAAACCTTCAGTAGTTAGAGATTATAGCGGCTAATTTACTGTCTTGAAACTGTATGCTTCTAATTTACCAACGTACCGTTATTGCAGTGTTTCCATACTATATAGTTATACTAATACACATAGATACACAGCTATCTTACTAGGGAAAGTACATATTCTATCATTACAGTGTATGCATTTTTAAAAACTTGGCATAACATTAATTTTCTATTTGCAGCTCCTTTTACTAGGGTAGCTCCAGTTGTTCGCAAGTCATGCAACACTTTCATGGTCCTACAGATGTAAAAAGGAAAAAGTTGTACAACAGGTGTGCGAAAACTATTTCCCCATTCACTTCTATTAAAGGGATATTCCACTACCGGACAACTGATGACCTAGCCACTGGAAAGGTCATCAGTATAGGATCGGTGCGGGTCCGACACCCGTACTCTGCAACAATCAGCTGCTCCTGCTGCCTGAGGGAACCGGGTGTCATTGCACACTATGCAGTGTACAGAGCCGGAAACAGTTGGCTTTGTACATTGCATAGCGGCCGTGCTGCAGAACTGCAGCACTTCTCCTATTCACTTGAATAGGAGAAGAGCTGCAGTACTGCAGCTCGGCTGCTGTTCCGTGACTGGAGCCATTTGGTTCTGGCATGGATGTCATGTGCCCGGAGGCAGACTGAGCAGCTGATCGGTGTGGGGTCCAGGTGTCGAACACCCACGATCTTATACTGATGACCTATCCTGTGGATAGGTCATCAGTTGTCCGGTAGTGGAAAACCCCTTTCAGTGCATCAGTTGCACAATTATTGTGTGTTGTACCAAATGTGCATCAAGATGCCACTGTGCTCAACTCAATTCATTCCTAGAGATATGTCTGTTCCACAACAGTTGTACAATGCCAAATTCAAGCAACTGCTGTATAAGTAGGACTAGAGCTCCACGACAACATGGCAGCGCCTGAGAGTCAATGTAAAATTGCGGGATTACGCTAGGTGTACTGCAGTTAGGGGCGGATTTAGGAGAGGCATATTTTTTATTTAAAGAGGACCTGAGAGCAGTGGTTATTATAAAGAGGGATCCGGTCTGACATCTGAAAATAATTTAGCGTTTAGGGGTTTGATAATAATTTAGGATTCTGAACAAATTTAGTGGTCTGATCTTGGGTCTGGATTAATTTAAGGGTCTGGTAAGGGGTCTGAATTTATTTAGGGGTCTAGTCTGGGGTATGAATATGTTTAGGGGTCTGGTATGGGGTCTTTATAAATTTAGGGGCCTTGAGTCTGAATATAATTAGGGGTCTGCTCTTGGGTCAGAATTAATTTAGAGGTCTTGTCTGTGGTTGAAGGCCTCTTCTGTTTTCATCCTGCATTTTCTACTTGAAGCTATGTAGCTGATATTTTGTGTGGTCCCATTAATTGTGGAACTACAACTCCCATCATGCTCCGATAATTTTCTAGGTTATGCTAGGAGTTGCACTTTAACAGGAATTGTGTTTTAATTTATTGTGACTTGGCTGGCAAGTGTGCCCTCATCCTAACTTTCATGGAGTAAATGTAGAGCTCTCAAAAGGTTTCTGTGAGGCCCAGCATTTTCCATTTATGCCTCTGCTTTCAACTAGATCTGCGTCCTCAGGCACTATTATTTTAAAGTATTTGGAGGCATTGGAAAGCCCTATAAGAGGGCTGAGTATTAGTGGTATCAGCAGTATCGGTGGTTTGTGTTGCTAAATAGGGTGGGAATGGCCTGCAGAAGTGAGAGGCCAAAGATGTCCGGTAAGCAAACTCTGCATTCATCGGGAGAAGTTGCCATGGTGGTCTATGCTGCATGGAGGAAATTAGGAGAATGGCTCCGATCAGAGAAGATGTCACCTGTGAGTCACTGAATTTAAATGTTGTTGTGATGGCAGGAAGGAGGTGAAGGGAAAGTGAGCCCTAATCTACCCACCGCCCTGTCCCTGCCTACTTGCAACGACCCGCCCTAGGCGACGAGGTACAACTGGGCGGCGGTCCCTACGCTGTCTAAGTGCACAGGAAAACAAACAGGGAACACGCAAGGGAAGGGGCAGTAGCCACGGAACGCCACGAGGAAACGGAGCGGCGAACGAACAGTCAGGACCAGGACGAAGTGAGTAACCCGAGCGGGCACGGAGACAGAAGCAAGCCAGGGGCAAAGCAAAGCAAGACAAGGGGAACTGCAGCAAGGCAGAAGCACGGCAGAAGCAGGCTGGAGCAAGCAGCAGTGGGGCCAGGAATCCAAAAGAATAACAAGCAATGAGGAAGAGAAAACTGCAGGTATAAATGGACAGGGGGCGGAGCTAACTCTGACTGACCAGGCCGCGATAGGCTCTCCCACTCCTGAGCCTGCCACCCTGATTGGTGGGAGCCGGTGTCAGTCTAAGAGGTCTGGCCTCAGGTGTCGACTGATTAACCCTGGGAGTCTCCACAGACGTAGTGCCTGGCAGATCCATTACAGTACTCCCCCTTTTATGAGGGGCCACCGGACCCTTACTAAGAGGACCCGGTTTAGTGGGGAAGAGAAGGTGGAACCTCCTGACCAATACCCCAGCGTGAACATCTCGAGCAGGTACCCAAGTCCTCTCCTCCGGCCCGTATCCTCTCCAATGGACCAGGTACTGGAGGGAGCCCTGGATCATCCTACTGTCCACAATCTTGGCCACCTCGAATTCCACCCCCTCAGGGGTGAGAACGGGAACAGGAGGTTTCCTAGAGGGGGACCAGGACGGGGAGCAGCGTTTAAGGAGGGAGGCATGAAAGACGTCGTGTATGCGGAAGGATGGGGGCAGCTCCAGACGGAAGGATACAGGGTTGAGGACTTCAATGACCTTATAAGGCCCAATAAATCGGGGAGCAAACTTCCTGGACGAGACCTTAAGGCGCAAGTTCCTGGACGACAACCAGACCAAATCCCCGACGACAAACCGGGGGTTAGCAGAACGTCTACTATCTGCCTGAATCTTTTGTGCGCTCTGGGACGCCTCTAGGTTCTTCTGAACCTGGGCCCAGACAGTGCACAGTTCCCGATGAACATCCTCTACCTCAGGATTATTGGAACAACCAGGGGAGACGGAGGAGAACCTTGGGTTAAACCCGAAATTACAGAAAAACGGGGAGACCCCTGACGAGTTACTAACCCGGTTATTCAGGGAAAATTCAGCAAGGGGAAGGAATGAGACCCAATCGAATTGACAGTCAGAGATGAAACACCTTAAATATTGTTCCAGGGATTGGTTGGTCCTTTCCGTTTGGCCGTTAGTTTCGGGATGGAAGGCGGAGGAGAAGGACAGATCAATCTCCAACTTTTTACAAAAGGCTCTCCAAAATAAGGAAACAAATTGTACCCCTCTGTCCGAAACGATATTGACTGGGGCCCCATGGAGACGCAGGATGTGCTTCACAAACAAAGAAGCTAACGTCTTGGCGTTAGGTAGCTTCTTAAGGGGCACAAAGTGGCACATCTTGCTGAAGCGGTCGACTACCACCCACACCACCGACTTGCCCTGAGATGGAGGCAAATCGGTGATAAAATCCATGGAGATATGGGTCCAAGGTCTCTGGGGAATGGGCAAGGGACGTAGTAGGCCCGCAGGTCGGGACCTAGGGGTTTTGGACCTAGCGCAAACCTCACAAGCGGCGACGTAAGCCCTAACATCTTTAGGCAACCCAGGCCACCAATAGTTTCTGGTAATGAGGTGTTTGGTGCCCAAGATGCCAGGATGACCAGATAGAGCGGAGTCATGGTTTTCCCTGAGTACCCTCAGCCGGTATTGCAGGGGAACAAACAGTTTGTCCCCAGGGGCGTTCCCGGGAGCTGCACCCTGATCAGCCGCGATATCAGAAGCTAAATCAGAATCCGTGGCAGAGACGATTATACCAGGGGGTAAAATACAAGCGGGATCCTTCTCGGAAGGAGGATTGGCCATGAAACTACGTGACAGAGCATCAGCCTTAATATTCTTGGACCCAGCCCTATAGGTAACCAAGAAATTAAATCTGGTAAAGAATAGTGCCCACCGAGCTTGTCTAGGATTAAGCCTCCGGGCCGATTCTAGGAAAACCAGATTCTTGTGATCCGTAAGGACCGTTACCTGGTGTCTGGCCCCCTCCAGGAAGTGCCGCCACTCCTCAAAAGCCCATTTAATGGCTAGAAGTTCGCGGTTGCCAATATCATAGTTACTCTCCGTGGGCGAAAACTTCCTAGAGAAGTAAGCACAGGGGCGGAGATGGGTGAGGGAGCTGGTACCCTGGGACAAGACGGCCCCCACTCCCACCTCGGAAGCGTCAACCTCCACAATAAATGGCTCCTCTTGGTTGGGCTGAATCAGCACGGGGGCCGAGATAAAGCACTTCTTGAGAGTCTCAAAGGCCTGGACGGCCTCAGGGGGCCAATGGAGGACATCAGCACCCTTGCGGGTAAGGTCCGTAAGAGGCTTAGCGACGACCGAGAAGTTGGCAATAAATCTCCTGTAATAGTTGGCGAACCCTAAAAAACACTGTAACGCCTTAAGGGAGGCAGGTTGGACCCATTCCGCCACAGCTTGAACCTTGGCAGGGTCCATGCGGAATTCATGAGGAGTGAGGATTTGCCCTAAAAATGGTATCTCCTGTACCCCAAAGACACATTTTTCAGTCTTAGCAAACAGATTATTCTCCCGAAGGACCTGGAGCACCTTCCTGACATGCTCCACGTGAGAGGACCAGTCCTTGGAAAACACCAGTATGTCATCAAGGTACACAACAAGAAAATTACCCAGGTACTCTCTCAGGATTTCATTAATAAAATTCTGGAAGACAGCAGGGGCGTTACACAACCCAAAGGGCATGACCAGGTATTCGAAATGACCCTCGGGTGTGTTGAACGCAGTTTTCCACTCATCCCCCTCTTTGATGCGGATAAGGTTATATGCCCCCCGTAGATCGAACTTAGAAAACCATTGGGCTCCCTGAACCTGATTAAAAAGATCCGGAATCAAAGGAAGTGGGTACTGGTTCCTTACAGTGACCTTATTCAGGTTACGATAATCAATGCACGGCCTAAGACCACCATCCTTCTTCCCCACGAAGAAGAAGCCAGCACCTACAGGAGAAGTCGAGGGGCGAATGAAACCCTTGGCCAGGCATTCCTGGATATACACCCTCATGGCTTCACGTTCAGGACATGAAAGATTAAATATCCTACCCTTAGGAAGCTTGGCACCAGGCACCAAATCGATAGCGCAATCGTAATCTCTATGGGGGGGCAACACCTCGGAGGCCTCCTTAGAAAACACATCGGCGAAGTCCTGAACTAACTCAGGAAGCGTGTTTACCTCCTCCCGGGGAGAAATAGAGTTAACAGAGAGACATGACGTAAGACATTCATTACCCCATTTGGTGAGATCCCCAGTATTCCAATCAAACGTGGGATTATGCAACTGCAACCAGGGAAGACCTAATACCAGATCAGACGATAATCCCTGCATCACCAGTACAGAGCACTGCTCCAAATGCATGGAGCCAACAAGGAGTTCAAAAACAGGAGTATGCTGAGTAAAATAACCATTAGCAAGGGGAGTCGAGTCGATACCTACTACAGGGATAGGATAAGGTAAATCAATACAAGGCATCTTTAGAGACATAGCAAATTCCACAGACATGATATTAGCAGATGAACCAGAATCCACGAAAGCACTGCCCGTGGCAGACCGGCCAGCAAACGAGACCTGAAAGGGAAGCAAAATTTTATTGCGTTTCACATTAACGGGAAATACCTGTGCGCCCAAGTGACCTCCCCGATGATCACTTAGGCGCGGAAGGTTTTCCGGCTTCTTATTCTTGCGCCTGGGACAGGTGTTCAGTAGATGCTTGTCGTCCCCACAGTAGAAGCAGAGACCGTTCATTCTGCGAAACTCCCTACGTTGTCGAGGGGACATGGAGGCCCCGAGTTGCATGGGTACCTCCGAGTCCTCCGTGGAGGGGCGAGGAGGCGGGACCTCGGGGGGGATCGCAGAAAAGTCAGAGGGGAGCACACTGAAGCGTTCTAGCTGACGTTCCCTGAGACGTCGGTCAAGTCGTACTGCTAGGGCCATAACCTGGTCAAGGGAGTCAGACGAGGGGTAACTAACCAGCAGATCCTTCAGGGCGTCAGATAATCCTAACCTAAACTGGCACCTTAGGGCCGGATCGTTCCACTGAGAAGCTACGCACCACTTCCTAAAATCAGAACAGTATTCCTCAACCGGTCTCCTACCCTGACGTAAGGTCACCAGCTGACTCTCGGCTAAAGCAGTCCTGTCAGTCTCGTCGTAAATGAGTCCGAGGGCAGAGAAAAAACGATCAACAGAGGAAAGTTCAGGGGCGTCAGGAGCCAAGGAGAAGGCCCACTCTTGGGGCCCTTCCTGGAGTCGGGATATGATGATACCCACCCGCTGGTTCTCGGAACCTGAGGAGTGGGGCTTAAGTCGGAAATATAGTCTGCAACTCTCCCGGAAGGAGAGAAACGTCTTACGGTCCCCTGAAAACCGGTCAGGTAACTTGAGGTCGGGTTCTAGAGGTGAGGTGGTGCGCCCAACCCCTTGGGCCAGGGCCTGGACCTGTAGGGAGAGGCCCTGCATCTGCTGGGTCAGGGTCTCAAGGGGGTCCATGATAGCGACAGCGTAGGAGAAATGGTAGACTAGGTAAGGGCTTGTTATTCTGTGATGGCAGGAAGGAGGTGAAGGGAAAGTGAGCCCTAATCTACCCACCGCCCTGTCCCTGCCTACTTGCAACGACCCGCCCTAGGCGACGAGGTACAACTGGGCGGCGGTCCCTACGCTGTCTAAGTGCACAGGAAAACAAACAGGGAACACGCAAGGGAAGGGGCAGTAGCCACGGAACGCCACGAGGAAACGGAGCGGCGAACGAACAGTCAGGACCAGGACGAAGTGAGTAACCCGAGCGGGCACGGAGACAGAAGCAAGCCAGGGGCAAAGCAAAGCAAGACAAGGGGAACTGCAGCAAGGCAGAAGCACGGCAGAAGCAGGCTGGAGCAAGCAGCAGTGGGGCCAGGAATCCAAAAGAATAACAAGCAATGAGGAAGAGAAAACTGCAGGTATAAATGGACAGGGGGCGGAGCTAACTCTGACTGACCAGGCCGCGATAGGCTCTCCCACTCCTGAGCCTGCCACCCTGATTGGTGGGAGCCGGTGTCAGTCTAAGAGGTCTGGCCTCAGGTGTCGACTGATTAACCCTGGGAGTCTCCACAGACGTAGTGCCTGGCAGATCCATTACAGTTGTTATGTATTTTGCCTGTGACTGCATCTGATCAGAGAGGGAGCGTACACTTGCCCCTGACTAAAAGAGTAAGTGTAATCCTGTCCATTACTGTGTGATTAGGTGTTTCTATGTTCCACTTTTATTTTCTTTCTTGTTTTAATGGTGTGGCTTCCATATTTAAGGGAGTGATGAGGGGTGTGACCAAACATAAAAATTCCCGGCGGGACACGTTTCTTGCTGGTTTTGTTCCGCTCTCCCCACTAGATTTTGATCCCGGTTCCATCCTTAAGAGCAAATTATATGTTTGCCTATTGTAAAACACACAAAGCATGGCAATAGCCTGTGTAAGTGTTCTAATAACAATCTGAACTAGGATTTACAGGCGCTTGTATTTTTATTTTCTTACATTCCCATCGCTTTAACTATTTTACTGAGCAGCATATACATTTTCATGCAAAAGTTTTTAAGAAAATCTAGTTAGTTTATTCGAGTATTTATTTTATATTTTGTCCCAGCAATTATGATAATAACCTTACACGTCAAGTTGAGTATTCATGCATTATTGAAAAAACGCTTTCAGTTTCAACACAAAATAGTTATATGTTTATGTCTTTCATTATGTCTTCTACTGTAGAGGCAAAAAAAAAATCTATTAAGGTCTACTGGACAAAATATACACTAAATGATTTAAAAAAAACGGCAAATCTAGGCTTGCTGCAGTTTTGGAAAATGGCCACTGACCCAAAAAACAAATTTAAATAAAAAAAAAATACCTAAAATGTCCATGTTTGTAGGGGACGGGCGTTTTATATTTTCACAATGACTTCAAGCTAACCTCAGGCAGCAGCGATTTTTGGTGATAAAAGCGCTGCAAAAAGTGACAGGAAAAACGACACTAAAAGGGTATGTTCACATTGGGCGGATACGCTAGGTACACAGCGTATCCGCCCTTGGCGGCCACAGGGAATTCCGGCCGAAAAACGACACCAAATCGAGGTGCAGTTTTTCGGCCAGAATGTCCGCTGCAGAAAACAGAAGGGGAAAAAAATGCCCATATCTTACCCTCTGACGTTCTGCAAACCGGCCTCCTGGGATGACGTTTCAGCCCATGTGACTGCTGCAGCCTGTGATTGCAATTTTTGCGGTGGATTCGCTGCAAAAATCGCAATATCTGCTATTTCTTGCAGGTTTTACCTCTCCATTGAATTCTATAGGGAAAACCTGCATCAAAAAAAGCAGCGATTAGACAAATACAATTGAAATGTTGTGGATTAATAAAACGCACCGCAGGTCAACTTTTTAGCGTTTTTTCTGCTTATCATTACGCAGGGTGTGGATGACATTTGTTCAAATCTCATCCACTATGCGGCTACTGTATTATGCTGAAGATTTTTTTGTAACTAAATTAGTTGCGGAAAATCTGCAGTATTTATGATACGTGCAAACCCGGCCAAAAGGAGGTATTGTTCATAAAAACGCTGTGTGTGAATCCACTTTAACACAAGTATATTGGCGAAAAAACTGCGTTCAACATATTTTTGTATATGTCAGTAAAATTGCTTAACCACGTTACCTTTCGAAAAATATTTAGGCTGATGTTAATCGAAGTGAGACACGGGAAAAAAATTATGTTTCAGGATATTGCAGCACATGAAATGGCTGCCATATTTGTCATATTTACCCCATTATTTCTTACATACTGTAGTTTATACATGAGCCCTATTGTCTTTTTGGAAAATAAGTGAATGGAGCCAGCAGTACGCTTACATATTCATGTTTTTTTGGACATTGTCCCCTATGTTGTCTAAATTCCCTTGGAAATCCTCAGTATTTTTACAAAAGCTTCACCCTTCCTTTTTGAGGATAACTTCTATCAGTCACTTTGACCAGATGTAGTTGGATTCACACGATAACACATTTGAAATGCACCCATGCCCACTCACTACAATTTCCATGCTTATTCAACACTTGTCAGCTTAATTTGTGGTTGTCAATACACACAAAAGAATAGCTTGAATTCAGCATTATTATACAGCTGGAGCATGATGATGTCATAGAAATAGTGATAGGTAGTTTAGCTTTTATAGCGTTCGAGACCATGATTTTCCCCTCCAATATTGAACATTTGTACGGATCACTTGACAGTGGTAGAGGGATTATGTCCACATATAAGTCAAACATTCGTCCCATATGTTTGTGATATAAAGCAATCTATAGGTGTGTACTTTAATAATCTGGTAACATCAGACATGTTTTTACAATAAATGTTTATTCCTTGTATAAGGCATTATATGGCTTTTTATGTAAGATAAGGGAATCCCTCCACGATTGACGTTATTGTATTTGACTGAATAAACAATTATTTTTTGTCAGGCTACTGTCCTTTTAAGAGAATATGTCTTGGGCTGTCCTTGTGTGCTGTCTTACAGGGCTATGTTAAGAAGAGCAGCCTCTTTTTGTGGGAGCACTTAGAGGATGTGGGAGATTACAGAGGCATGAGGATGCTGCCTTTGAGAGGGACTTCAGAAATGTTTATAGGTAACAGGCTATTGGCGCCAAGAGGTTGGCCGTTTTGTTGAAGAGAGACTTCCCTGTCATTATTGAGTGGAAAAGTGGAAGAGCTGGGATGCTTGAGAAAATGGAAGGGTTTGGAGAGTCAGCAAGAGGCTGGTTTTATACTACAGGATATCCAGATTGCTGTAAATTGCAGTTAACCTAAGGAGTAGTGCTAAGTGAGATGTCGGGTGCCATTGGGACCAGTGGCCTTTGAGGTCTTAAGAGGAGAGAGACCAAGAGATCTGCAAGAAACACTAATAGGCTGGGCGAGGCAGAATCCACCTGATTGAGACTGCTGGAAGAACAGTTGTGCAAGAGGGGAAATAGCCACATTCAACCACTCCCTACTCTGTGAGAAGTCGCCTTCAGTAAAGTTTAAGTTTACCACATTAGCTGTGTCTGCAACCTGCTGAGAGGCCTTTCCTATCCACTCGTTAGGTGACTACCTATTCGTAAGCTGTACTTATCAACATTAGCTCAGATAGTACAAAAGGAGGCTTTTTCAACTACACCGTGTTCCAAATTATTATGCACATTGGATTTAAGTGTCATAAACATTTAATTATTAGTTTTTCAATTAAACTCATGGATGGTATTGTGTCTTAGGGCTCTTTGGATCATTGTAATCAATCTCAGACACCTGTGATAATTAGTTTGCCAGGTGTGCCCAATCAATGGAAAGCTACTTAAGAAGGACGTTCCACATTATTAAGCAGGCCACAGGTTTCAAGCAATATGGGAAAGAAAAAGGATCTCTCTGCTGCCGAAAAGCGTGAAATAGTGCAATACCTTGGACAAGGTATGAAAACATTGGATATTTCAAGAAAACGTAAGCCTGATCATCGTACTGTGAAAAGATTTGTGGCTGATTCAGAGCACAGACGGGTTCGTTCAGATAAAGGCATAACGAGGAAGGTTTCTGCCAGACAAATTAATAGGATTAGGAGAGCAGCTGCTAAAATGCCATTGCAAAGCAGCAAACAGGTATTTGAAGCCGCTGGTGCCTCTGGAGTCCCGCGAACCTCAAGGTGTAGGATCCTCCAGAGGTTTGCAAGTGTCCATAAAGCTAGGAAAACAGGGAAACGAAGGCAGGATCCAGCGCTGAGATGCGTTTAAAATGGAAATCGATTTTTCCAAGTTTAATGTTATAAATTAAAAGGAAGTCCAGTGGTATAGGTCCAGGGTGTGTATGAAGTGGAGGGAGGGTATCCTCTATGGCCTACGCGTTTCGGACGACGCTGCGTCCTTAAACTTGGCTGCGTCCTTAAACACAGCCAAGTTTAAGGACGCAGCGTCGTCCGAAACGCGTAGGCCATAGAGGATACCCTCCCTCCACTTCATACACACCCTGGACCTATACCACTGGACTTCCTTTTAATTTATAACATTAAACTTGGAAAAATCGATTTCCATTTTAAACGCATCTCAGCGCTGGATCCTGCCTTCGTTTCCCTGTTTTCCTACTTGTAACCCGTGTGCCGACACGAGGAACCGGGCGCTATCAACGACACACTGGAGTGTGTCAGGTGAGCTGGAGGATCTCTCCACATGTTTCTTTTGGTGTCCATAAAGCTATTATTCGGCCACCCCTAAACAATGCTCACAAGCAGAAACGGTTGCAGTGGGCTCAGAAATACATAAAGACTAATTTTCAAACCGTGTTGTTTACTGATGAGTGCCGTGCAACCCTGGATGGTCCAGATGGATGGAGTAGTGGATGGTTGGTGAATGGCCACCATACCATGTCCCAACAAGGCTGCGACGTCAGCAAGGAGGTGGCGGAGTCATGTTTTGGGCTGGAATCATGGGGAGAGAGCTGGTAGGCCCCTTTAGGGTCCCTGACGGTGTGAAAATGACCTCTGCAAAGTACGTAGAGTTTATGACTGACCATTTTCTTCCGTGGTACAAAAAGAAGAACCGTGCCTTCCGTAGCAAAATTATCTTCATGCTGCAAAGAATACCTCTGTGTCATTTGCTGCTATGGGCATAAAAGGAGAGAAACTCATGGTGTGGCCCCCATGTTCCCCTAACCTCAACCCTATTGAGAACCTTTGGAGCAACCTCAAGCAAAATATCTATGAGGGTGGGAGGCAGTTCACATCAAAACAGAAGCTCTGGGAGGCTATTCTGACATCCTGCAAAGATATTAAAGCAGAAACTGTCCAAATACTCACAAATTCAATGGATGCAAGAATTGTGAAGGTGTTATCAAAGAGCTTTTGATTTCTGTAACTATGACCTCCTGATGGTGCAAATTCAACAAATTACCATTTTAGTTCTCTTTACAACCTTTAAAATGTGTTGATCTCTGTTGTGCATAATAATTTGAAACAGTGAATTTTCAGTTTTTTACTTCTAAAAAAAAATCATTAGGAGATTTGTTCAATAAAATTTGCATTATACTCCAACGGTTGATGGCTTGAAGATTATATTGACTGTCATTTGCATCGACTATTTAGGAAAATCAGCGAAAAATAACATTTGCATAATAATTTGGAATGTGGTGTATATGCTCTCATTGTGTCATGGATCGGGGGTTCCACCGAGGGGCTGCTCAGGGACAGTTTCTAGGTTGCAGTTCCTACACTGTGCTTGGTCTGGAGGGGCACTGTTTGAGGCAAAAAACTGAAGGGGTCTCTGTGGCCACTTTTTTTCTAGGCATTGTGTGGGTTCTATGACATTGATTTTGCAAAAGAAAGCCAGTCATCTGCCCTCTATTTAGACATAAAAATACTTTTGTCTAATCAAAGGTTAATGCTAGAGTACATAAAAATAGCTGTCATGCTTTGATTTCCTATTGTGGTCCAATCTGCATATCCCAGAGCTGTGTCTACAGGGAAGTGGGTAATTTTTTATTTCTAAATGTCATGCCAAGTCAACCAGGATCTAAAGCATATCTGTTTTGCTATACCACAGACAGTAAAATAGAGGGCAGATGGAATGGAGTGACATAACTGCAGGGTCATACTACATACCCTGGTTTGTTTGCAGTCTGTTGTCAAAGAGGAACATAGGTCTCCTTTACCATTGAGTTCAATGGTGAGGGAAACGGAAGCTGAGGTTTCCGTTTGCCTTTCTGTTGAGCGGTTAACCCAACGGAACCTCCGACAGAACCCCTCAACAGAAGGGCAATGGTGATGTGAACAGGCCCTTAAACTAGCAGAACTTTAAAAAACAAGGACATTGTAAAACAAGTTTGCAAATTAAATAAGGAGTCAGACACCTTTAGTTATGGGAAGTGGGGGTCGTCATTAGTTTTCTTAATGTACAGGGAAAGTTCAAGTTGAATGCTGAGTGGGCATGTCTTAGTCATTAGGTGGCATATACTATACCTAGTATGTAACCAGGAATTGTAAATTCCTTCAACACGGTCAGCTGTGATACCTCAAACGGAGAAGTATACATTTTATTACAAACAACAGCTTCTCAAAGGATCCTGGGACCTCCTGTTATGTGACCCTGTGGCCAATGAAAGGTAAGCCCCACGGGAAAAGTAAAACTCCTCTATTCTTTTTAAAAGGGGAGAGTTCCCATCATTCATAGGCTCCACATCATAGGTGATAACTTTCTGATCACTGAGGGCACCACTGCTGGGACCACCACCGATCGTGACAACGGAGGTCCCGAATCCCCTGTTCCTTCTCACTGCTCGACCGCAGTAAGTGGGCATTGAATAGAGCAGCGGTCGAGCATGCACACTTCCGCTCCATTCAAAGTCTGTGAGAATGATGGAAACAACTGAGTATATTGCTCGGCTGTTTCCATCATTCTCATAGACATTGAATAGAGTGGCGGGCGCATGCTGAACTGCAGCTCTATTTAAGGTCCTCCTCACTGCGAGGATGCATTGAGGTGGATCTGGGGATTTGGCTCCCTTGTTCTCAATATCGGTGGGGGTACCAGCAGTTGGGACACAACGATCAGAAAATGATCACCTTGTAGATAGGCGAGCATTTTTTTATTCTGGATAGACTCCTTTAAGCAACCAAGGATCTGTGAACCTATCTTAATTTACTACCCCTACAGGAAAAAACGATAATGCTTAAACCCATGAGCTCTTTATATAATCATGTTTACCTACACTTGTAGTTTCAATCATATGATTTCGCTTCACTGAAGATATGCCCATTAAAAGATCATTGATGCAAGTATAGCATTCATCAACAATTGCCTTTAGTTCACAGACATTCAGGGCAGAAACTATATGAAAACAAACCTTTGAGTTAAAGATTTTCTTTAATCCTATTTAACTTCTGTTTTTTGAATATTTGGAAAAACTTAGCATTTACGTTTGGAAGCCATATCGCTAATCAAAAACTAATTTACAGTGATAACCAATGAAGTTTTAATTCTGGAATTCGTTTGAAGTCCAAAACAATCCTTGTTCAGTTTTATAGGCTGCTTAGGTGATTTCTCCATTAGACATGACAAATAGCATGCCTTCAGGACATTACAGCCCCCTAATTTGGTCTAGACCACAGAATGAATTTCATATTTTTATAATTGATTTCTTGGATGGTTTTTCAGCCATTTTAATTTTCATCAAATAATGATTATGACTAGTGGATTTTCTAAAATGCTTTAATGTAGAAAAGAGCTTCTACAGTTAGATATAATGTTATATATTTTATGTTACATCAGTATTAAAAACGAAAAATCAACTTTTTTGTATTAAAGACCCTTTAACCAGGCTAGTTGCTGGACTCTGAAAACATCTAGGTCGCTGGTATACCTGTGGGATTATTTAGGTGGGAGACTTAAGAAGCAATACTATGCTTGTGTCCACATGGGAAGACTCTACCTTTAGCCCTACCCCAAAATATTTTGCCCTATATCTTAAATATAGCATACCTCTAAATATGAAACATAAAAAATATCAAGAAAACTGATGTAAGTTGCTTAGGGACCGTGAAGCCGTTGCAACCTAATAGCAATGGCTGCTTCCCTGTTAGTTTTTAATTGTATACAATTAAAGGGTAACTAAACTTTCAGAAAACTTCTGGCTTGTCAAAGTGACATGTCAGAAGTTTTGATCCGTGGGGATCTGAGCACTGAGACCCCCACCGATTGCTAAAACGAAGTGTCAGAAGAGCTCGGGTAAGTGCTGAGACGCTTAATTTCTGATCTGCTTTTTTCGGAAAGCCAAGCAGTTGGTGTACGGGCTCATAGACTTTCTATTGACTTCGTACACCGTTATCTCGGTTTTCAGAGAAAAAGCCGAACAGAAACTAAGCGGCTCAGCGCTCACCTGAGTGCTTCTGCTGCTTCGTTTTAGCGATCGTGAGGGCAAGGCCGGTGTCAGCACCCGGCGAACCTGGGCAAGTGCCGGGGCCCACTACACTTGGGAGGGCCCACTCAGTCGCCGGGTGCTAACGCTGCCATCGTCACAGCATCACAGTCCATATATGGACAGTGATGTAAAGAGGAGAGGAGTCCCAGGCAGAGTGCTAGCGGCTCTGCTCCAGGATTCTGTCTCTGGGGAAGACCTTGACATCACTGTCCATATATGGACAGTGTTTTCAGGAGCAGAGCCGTGTCCCAGGCAGTGGCGTAGCTATAGGGTTCGCAACAGTCGCGTAAGTGGAGAAATTTCCTCAACCTGTTGCAGGAAAATTTTATGGGCCAGTTTGTGGAAGACACGACTGGAGGTGAAGTTCTGTTGGATCTGGAAATTTCTAATAATGCAGAGCTTGTTGGGAATGTCAATGTTCGTGAAAACCTCGGTGGTAGTGATCACAATATAGTTATATTTTACATATACTGTAAAAAACAAACACAGACTGGGAGGGCAAAAATACTTAATTTTAAGAAGGCAAATTTCTCCAGGATGAGTGCTGCACTTCTGGACATAGACTGGGAAGAGCTAATGTAAAATATTGGTACAAATGATAAATGGGAGGTCTTAAAAACTACTTTGTATACTTATAGTGCAAAATTTATTCCTATAGGTAACACGTAGAAACAATTAAAATTAAACCCCACATGGCTTATACCTTCTGTAAAAAGGGCAATATATAAAAAATAAAGGATAGTAAAACAAATCCCCAAAAATTCTTCAAGTATGTAAATGCAAAAAAGCCAAGGTCTGAACATGTAGGATCCCTAAATATTGGTAATGGGGAGATGGTCACAGGGGATCAAGAGAAAGCAGAGTTACTAAATGTTTTTTTTTAGCTCTGTATATACAACAGAAGAAAGAGCAGCTGATGTAGCCGGTGCCAGTGCTGTTAATACATCAATTAATATACTGAATTGGCTGAATGTAGATATAGTTCAAGCTAAATTAAATAAAATAAATGTGCACAAGGCCCTGGGACCAGATGGGTTACACCCTAGAGTTCTTAAAGAGCTTAGTTCAGTTATTTCTGTCCCCTCTTCATAATATTTAGAGATTCTTTAGTGACTGATATTGTGCCAAGGGACTGGCACAGGGCAAATATGGTTCCTATTTTCAAAAAGGGCTTTAGGTCTTCCCAGGGTAATTATAGACCAGTTAGCTTAGCATTAATCATGGGAAAAATGTTTTAGGGGCTATTGAGATATAGTGTTTTTGGACTTTGCAAAGGCATTTGACACTGTCCCTCATAGATGTCTAATGGATAAATTAAGGACTATAGGTTTAGAAAATATAGTTAGTAATTGGATTGAGAATTGGCTCAAGAACCGTATCCAGAGAGTTGTGGTCAATGATTCCTACTCTGAATTGTCACCTGTTATAAGTGGTGTACCCCATGGTTCCGTGCTGGGACCACTATTATTCAACTTATGTATTAATAATATATAGGATGGGATTAATAGCGCTATTTCTATTTTTGAAGATGACACCAAGCTATGTAGTATTTTTCAGTCTATGGAAGATGTTTGTAAATTGCAAGCTCATGTTTGGGCATCCATTGGCAAATGAGTTTTAATGTAGATAAATGTAAAGTTTTGCATCTGGGTACCAACAATCTGAATGCATCATATGCTCTAGGGCAGGGGCGTAGCTAGGGGGGGCAGGCGTGGCATGTGCCCAGGGCGCAACTACAAGGGAAGGAAGGGGGGGGCGCCGACCAGGGGAGTGGAGGCATGTGACCTCAGGGCCGGTACCCACATAGACATTTAGTGCCATGGGCAGCGCATGGGACAGGAGTAATATATGCACGATGTTCTCCTGCACAGGCAGAGAGTGTGTGCTCTGGGCGGCTGCATTATACGTCACATGTGACGTCATATAATGCAGCCGGCCATACACTCTGCCTGTGAGGAGAACACCATTGAAGTGTTCAGCCCCAGCTAGCAGACAGGCAGGGAGGATGGAGAAAGAGAGGGCTGGCGAGGAGCTGTCTTACACACAGCTGTCCTCTTGCCTGCAACGTGTGACCCCTCATAACATGAAGATCCCTCCACGGTGCTCCGAACTGATAAGTACAGCTGTGTATGTGCAAGTACGGGGAGGTGTGTGTGTGTGTGTGTGTGTGGAGGTGTGTGTGTGTGTGTGTGTGTGGAGGTGTGTGTGTGTGTGTGTGTGTGTTCACAAATCGTTTTTGTGTTTGGGGGGGGATTTGACTGTAAATATTATGTGTGGGGTGAGGGGATTCTGTATAAATTGTTTTAGTGGGGAGGAATGATTTGACTGTATGCCTCATGCACACTTCCGTCGGCCGTTGTATGGCCGCTAATGACGGTTCCGTGAATCACGGACCTCACGCGGATGGCGTCAAGCACACATCAGTTGCCATTTATACGGCTGCATATCACGGATCCGCAAAACAAGGACTGAACATAGAACTATACTGCTTGTAAAATGTACAAATGGCTTTATGCTTCAGTTACATTAAAATAAAAGTGAAAAAAAAAATGACACCTCATTGATTGGTTGAGAAAGCAAACATGGCGAGTGGGAAGGAGATGCCGGGAGAGAGTTTGGGGGGGGGGGGGGCGCCAAGATGAATCTTTGCCCCGGGTGAGGGAGAACCTAGAAACGCCTTTGCCTAGGGGGAGCTATACTAGGAGAGTCACTTGTTGAGAAGGATCTGGGTGTACTTGTAAATCATAAACTAAATAACAGCAAAATCAATCAGCTGCTTCAAAGGCCAGCAAGATATTGTCGTGTATTAAAAGAGGCATGGACTCGCGGGACAGGGATGTAATATTACCACTTTACAAAGCATTAGTGAGGCCTCATCTAGAATATGCAGTTCAGTTCTGGGCTCCAGTTCATAGATAGCATTCCCCGGAGTTGGAAAAAATACAAAGAAGAGCAACGAAGCTAATAAGGGGCATGGAGAATCTAAATTTATGAGGAAAGATTAAAAGAATTAAACCTATTTAGCCTTAAGAAGAGATGACTAAGGGGGGACATGATTAACTTATATAAATATATTAATGGCATATACAAAAAATATGGTGAAATCCTATTCCATGTAAAACCCCCTCAAAAAACAAGCCCCCCCCCCCCTCATCTGGAAAAAAAAAGGTTCAATCTGCAGAGGCGACAAGCCTTCTTTACTGTGAAAACTGTGAATCTATGGAATAGTCTACCGCAGGAGCTGCTCACAGCAGGGACAGTGGATGGCTTTAACCCTTTAAGGACGCAGCCACTTTTGGACCTTATGACACAGCCTCATTTTTTAAATCTGATGTGTGTTACTATATGTGGTAATATTTTGGGAATGCTTTTACCTATCCAAACGATTCTGAGACTGTTTTCTCATGACATATTGTACTTTAAGTTAGTGCCAAAAAAATTGGTCGATATATTCAATATTTTTGTGTGAAAAACACCAACATTTTGATAAAATTTGCAAAAAATGTGCATTTTCTAAATTAAAATGTATTTGCTTATAAGACAGATAGTTATACCACACAAAATAGTTACTAGCTAACATTTCCCATATGTTTACTTTAGATTGACATCATTTTTTTAACATCCTTTTATTTTTCTAGGACGTTACAAGGCTTATAAATTTAGCAGCAATTTCTCACATTTTCAAGAAAATTTCAAAAGCCTATTTTTTTAGGGACCAGTTCAGTTCTGAAGTGGCTTTGAGGGCCTTATATATTAGGAACCCCCACAAATCACCCCATTTTAAAAACTGAACCCCTTAAAGTATTCAAAACAGCATTTAGAAAGTTTCTTAACCCTTTATGCGTTTCACAGGAATTAAAGAAAAAGTGGAAGGGAAATTTGCAAATTTCATTTTTCTTTGCAGAAATTCCATTTTAATCAATTTTTCCTGTAATACTGAAGGTTTTTACCAGAGAAACACAACTAAATATTTATTGCCCTGATTCTGAAGTTTTTAGAAATATCCCACATGTGGCCCTAGTGAGCTACTGGACTGAAAAAAAAGCCCCAGAAGCAAAGGAGCACCTAGAGGATTTTTGGGCCTTCCTTTTCTTAAATTATATTTCAGGCACCATGTCAGATTAGAAGAGGTCTTGTGGTACAAAAATAATGGAAACTACCCAAAAAAGTCCCCATTTTGGAAACTACACCACTTCAGGAATTCATCTAGGGGTGTAGTGAGCATTTTCACCCCACAGGTGTTTCATAGATTTCATTAGAATTGGGCAGTGAAAATGAAAAATTACATTATTTTCCAATAAGATGTAGCTTTACCTCAAAATGTTTATTTTTTTCAACAAATAAATGATGAAAAGCACCCCAACATTTGTAAAGAAACTTCTCCAGAGTACGGAAATACCCAACATGTGGTCATAAATGGCTGTTTGGGGAAGCGGCAGGACTCAGAAGGGAAGACACGCCATTTAGCTTTTGAAGTACAGATTTTGCTGGTTTGATTTCTCGGCACCATGTCGCATTTGTAAAGCTCCTAAGGTACCAGTACAGTGGAAACCCCCCAAAAGTGACTCCATTTGGGAAACTACACCCCTAGAGGAATTCAACTAGGGGTGTAGTGAGCATTTTGACTCCCCAGGTGTTTCATAGATTTCATTAGAATTGGGCAGTAAACATGAAAAATTTCATATTTTTTCCACTAAGACGTAGCTTTAGGTCAAAATGTTTCATTTTCTCATCAAATAAAGGAGAAAAATCACCGTAGCATTTGTAAAGCAACTTCTCCAGAGTACGGAAATACCCCATATGTGGCAATAAAGTACTGTATGAATACACATCAGGGCTCAGAAGGGAAGGAGCGCCATTTGGCTTTTGGAGAGCAGATTTTGCTGGATTGGTTTTTCTGCGCCATGTCGCTTTTACAAAGCCCCTTAGGTAGCAGTACAGTGGAAACGACCCAAAAGTGACTCCATTTGGCAAACTACACCCATTGAGGTGTAGTGAGCATTTTGACCCCACAGGTGTTTCATAGATTTCATTAGAATTGGGCAGTGAAAATGAAAAATCACATTATTTTCCAATAAGATGTAGCTTTACCTCAAAATTTTTATTTTTTTCAACAAATAAATGATGAAAAGCACCCCAACATATGTAAAGCAACTTCTCCAGAGTACGGAAATACCCAACATGTCATAAACTGCTGTTTGGGCAAGCAGCAGGATTCAGAAGGGAAGGCACGCCATTTAGCTTTTAGAGTACAGATTTTGCAGGTTTGATTTCTCGGCACCATGTCGCATTTGTAAAGCTCCTAAGGTACCAGTACAGTTTAAAAAAAGTGACTCCATTTGGCAAACTACACCCATTGAGGAATTCATTATTCCATTACTTTCCAATAAGACGCAGCATTAGTTCCAAATTTTTCATTTTCTCAACAAATAAAGGAGAAAAAGCACCGTAACATTTGTAAAGTATTCTCTCCAGAGTAGGGAAATAACCCACACGTGGTCATAAACTGTTATTTGGACACACAGCAAGGCTCTAAAGGGAAGGAGCACCATTTAGTATTTGGAGTGGAGATTTTATAAGATTTGTTTTTTAACACCATGTTACATTGAGCTATAGTACCAGTACAGTGGTACCCCCGATAAATTACCCCGTTTTGGAAACTAGATCCCTCAAAGAATTTATCTAGGGGTGTAGTGAGCATTTTGACCGCACAAGTGTTTTGCAAAAATGAGTAAACAATAGATGTTGCAGATTGAAAATTGCTGTTTTCCAAAGATATGCCATTTCAGTGACCAATGTGTCGTGCCCAGCTTGTACTACCGTAGACACACATCCCATAAATTGTTAAGTGGGTTCTCCAGAATACAGTAATACCCCATATGTGGTCATAAATTGCAGTTTGGGCACACTGCCAGGCTTAGTTGGACCACCATTTGGCTTTTGAAGCGCAGATTTTGCTTGGTGTTTTAGTGGTATTTTATCTTATAGTGTGGGGGCATATGTAATCTGGGTATATGTAGCTGGGCGGAGTACATCAGGGTGTATGTAAGCTGTGCGGAGTACATCAGGGTATATGTAATCTGTGCGGAGTACATCAGGATATATGTAAGCTGTGCAGAGTACATCAGGGTATATGTAATATGCGCGGAGTACATCAGGATATATGTAAGCTGTGCGTAGTGCATCAGGATATATGTAAACTGTGAGGAGTACATCAGGGTATATGTAATATGTGCGGGTACATCAGGCTATATGTAAGCTGTGAGGAGTATATCAGGGTATATGTAATATGTGAGGAGTACATCAGGGTATATGTAATATGTGAGGCGTACATCAGGGTATATGTAAGCTGTGCGGAGTACATTAGGGTATATGTAAGCTGGGCGGAGTACATCAGGGTATATGTAAGCTGTGAGGAGTACATCAGGGTATATGTAAGCTGTGCGGAGTACATTAGGGTATATGTAAGCTGGGCGGAGTACATCAGGGTATATGTAAGCTGGGCAGAGTGCATCAGGGCATAATAGGCGGATGTAATAATGGGGAGAATGAATAATCCATGGATTGGTGTGGTACGCTTTGAACCAATCCTTTATATAAAGGCCGGGTTTATTGGGTATTATACAAAATATCTGCGCTCCAGTGTTGCCTAATCTTTGATTTCTTCACTAGCCCTATAAGCAGCACAAGGCCCTAAAGTTTCCTCATCTCCGCTGCATCTACAAGGTCCACCTGTGGCGTCCAGCAAATGATGATGTGGGGTATTTTGTGAAATTCTACTGAACCTAAAATATTAGTCTGGACCGTCATTCAGCATCATTGCGTTTTGAGAGTCATAACGTGTTATTTTTCCAGTTATTTTTCCAGTTTTTTTGTGGAACGAGCTGTAATTTTTATTGGTTCCATTTTGGGGTACATGCGATTTTTTTTTTATCACTATTTATTCAATTTTTGGGGAAATGGGGAAACCAAAAAACAGCCATTCTAGCAAGTTTTTTTTTGTTTTTTTTTACAGTGTTCACCGTGCAGTATAAACAACATGTTAACTTTATTCTGCTGGGCGATACGATTACAGCGAAACCAAATTTATATTGTTTTTTTACGTTTCACTACTTTCCCACAATAAAAATACTCTTTTCTAAAAAAATCATGTTTTAGTGTCGCCATTTTCTGACAGCCATAACTTTTTTATTTTTTCGGGCTTGTTTTATGCATGACGAACTGTAGTTTCTATTGGTAGCATTTTGCGTTACTTGCAACTTTTTGATCACTTTTTATTACATTTTTTTTGAGACAAGATGACCAAAAAATAAAATGCTGTCATTGTTTTTTATTAAAAATTTTTACGGTGTTCACCTTGCGGTAAAAATTCATTTTTTTTCTAATAATAAAGGAGTTGATCAGGGAAACAGGGCGATTGTTGTTTTTATTATTTATTTATTTGTTTATTTATTTATTTTTCTTTCACATTTTTTTTTACATTTTTTACTTTTTCTTTTACACTGACCTGGGGACTTGAAGATCTGGTCTTCTGATCCCCGGTACAATACACTGCACTACTTATGTAGAGTAGTGCATCGTAACTGTCATTCTTCATTTGACAGTTAGTGTATTAGGTCCTACCTCAGGCAGGACCTAATAGGCTTCCGTACCTCGGCAACCTACCTAGCAACGGCTTCCTGGTTGCCATAGCAACCATCGCCACCCGCGATCCATTGCGGGGGGGGCCCGGGGGTACAGAGGGAGCTCCCTCCCTCTGTAAACCACTTCAATGCGGCGGACGTCATTGACAGCCGCATTGAAGGGGTTAAATGGCTGCGATCGGCGGTAACAGCCATTGCAGCGGCATGTCAGCTGTGTATAACAGCTGACAGCCGCTGAAGATAAAGCGCGCACAGCTCCTGTGCACGCTTTATCTACAGCTCGTAACTGTACGCCCGTCTGCGGGAACTCACTTTGTTTCTGGACGTACAGTCACCCCCAATAGCTGGAAGGGGTTAAAAAAGGCTTAGATAATTTCCTAGAACGAAAAAACATCGGCTCCTATGTCAATGTGTAGAAATGTTTCCCTTCCCTTTTACCATCCCTTGGTTGAACTTGATGGACATCTATCTTTTTCAACCGTACCAACTATGTAACTATGTAAGGAAAGACACCACTCACTACTGCATGACCTGTCCCTCTAAATCGTGCCTCTGCATCGGAGAATGCTTCAATTTTTACCACAGCTCTGCTGATATTCATTGTCTCTTTTTTACTCCTCCAATGACATCACATCTATTCCATTCATTTCCTAAATACCCCTTGGTTATTTATTTTCCTTATTAATTTGATATTCCAATAAAACCACCCCCAAAGAAAAAAACAAAAAATTCAGATTATACCCCTAGATGAATACTGTGCTTTGGAGGGTGGAATTTTATTAAATGAGGCATTACTTTAACTTCCTTTATGTTCTGGAACATCTAGAGCCCGTCAAACATAAGGTGTCGCCTAAAAATCATCCATGTGAAAAGTAGGCTCTAAAATCCTCCTGGAACTGTGTAAAAATCATATATGGAAAATTATTCAGCACAAGATGTATAGATGTATATCTCCAGTGGCACAAACTGGACATAGCATATTGGGCCCTGAAATGGCATAATGGTGGGAAATTAGCATTTTTCACCTTGCACCATGCGCTGCACATTAAATTCTGGAAAAGACCAGTGTATAACGTCTATGGCCGCGGACCGTCGTCCTGACTTATCCCCTGACGGCCGCGGCCATGGATGAGTGAGTTCCAGACGGCATCTTCCTCCTGGGAGACACCGGCACTCATTTCCGCGTTCTGAGACTTAAGGGCCAGTACGTGCACATGCAGAATAGCGGCAAATTAGCCCAGAATGCCTCTGGACTATAAAAGGAGCTCTGACCTCCCATTCATTGCCTGAGCGTTGTTGTGTTACCCTAGTTTGTCTTTGCAAATGGTCTCCTAAGTGTTTTCCAATTCCCAGTGTTTCCCGTTCTTGCTGCCTGTACCCTGTATCCCGTGCTACCGTGCCCCTGTGCCTTGAAGAGTTGGAGTCGTGTTGTGCTCTCCACTGCATCTACCATGTCGCACCCCGCCAGGTGTCTGTCTACTGCCAGAGCCTCATCTTAGCCTGAAACCACCGCTACTGTCTACGTTGCCTCAGGTATCCTTTCAGAACTATAGACATTGCATATACCTGTTTGGCCAGCTGCTATCCTGCTATGAGGTACGGCCCAGTGGGTCCACACCCCGCGCCGTGACACAGTGGGTTTAAAATACTCACTAAATACCTGCAATAATTCCTTGAAGGGTGTCATTTCCAAAATAGGGTCACTTTTTGGGACTTTCAATTGTACTGGCACTTCAGCGGTACTGTAAATGAGACTTGGTTCTCAAAAACCATTTGCGCAAAATCCATGCTCCAAAAAACAAAATGGTGGGCTTTCCCTTCTGAGCCTTACCATGTGCCCAGGCAGCAGATAATGGCCGCATATGGTTATTGCCCTTATCAGGAGAAATTGCATATTAAATTGTGGGGTGCTTTTTCTTCTATTACCCCTTTTATAAATTATAAATTTGGGGATAAAGTAGTGTTTTATTGGAAAAAATAAAAATGTTAATTTTCACAGCCCAGTATTTATAACTTCTATGAAGCACCTTTGGAGTCCAAATGCTCACTGCACCCTTAAATAAATTCCTTAAAGGGGTGCAAACCTCCTAAATGGCATCCAAAATCCAGTCCAGCAAAATCTATGCTCCAAAAGCCAAATGGCGCTCCTTCTCTACTAAGCCCTGCCACGTGTGCAGAGAACAGATAAAGGCCACATGTGGGTTATTCCTGTACCCAGGAGAACCTGCACAACAATTTATGAGGGAAGTGTCTTTGCTAACACAAGCTGGGCACAACATATTGGGCACTGAAATGGCATCATTGTGAAAAAATAGCAATTTTCATGCATTGCTCAAATTTTGGAAAACTCCTATGAGTTCAAAATGATCACCATGCCCCTAGATAAAGGACTTAAGAGACGTAGTTTCTGAAATTAGGTCACTTATTGGGTGTTTTTATTATACGGATAACTCAGGGGCTCTGCAAGCACAACATGGCGCCCCAAAAATATTCCCGCAAAATCTGTGCTCAAAAGCCAAATGGTGTTCCTTCTCTTCTGAGCCCCGCAGTGTGCCCATACAGCAGTTTACGATTACATATAGGGCATTGCCATATTCAGGAGAAATTGCATAACAAATTGTGTTGTGCTTTTTTTCTATTACACCTTGTATAAATGAAAAATTAGGGGGTAAAGCAACCTTTTATTGGGAAAAATGCAATTTTTCATCTTCATGACCCAGGGTTAATAACTTCTATGAAACACCTCGGAAGTCCTAAAGCTTACACATATCTAGATATATTCCTTGAGGAGTGTAGTTTCTAAAATGGGGTCACTTTTTGGGGGTTTCCATTGTACTGGTACTTTAGGGGCTCTCCAATTGCACCATGGTGCCTAAAAAGCATCCTAATAAAATCAAGGCACTAAAATCCATAAGGTGTTCCTTTATTTCTGAGGCCTGTGTTTGAGTCGAGTGGCAATTACTACAAACTGCAGAATCAGGGTAATAAATATTAAGGTTTGTTTTGCTGTTAATCCTTACTGTGTTACAGGGGAAAAAATTAATTAAAATAGAAAATCTGTAAATCTGACATTTTTCACCCCAGTTTTCTTCAATACCTGTGGAACACCTAAAGGGTTAACAAAGTTTGTAAATGCAGTTTTGCATAATGTTGGTGGTTGGCAGTTTCTAAAATGTGGCCATTTATGGGGGTTTCTTTTATATAGGCCCCTCAAAGTTACTTCAGAACTGAATTGGTCCTTAAAAAAGTAGGTTTTGGAAATGTTATTGAAATTGTGAGATGCAGGTAAAAACAAATGGATCTATGCTGTCGCTGCTGCTTAATGTGGACAAGGTAAGTATCCAGAGGTCAAGTTTGAGTTTTTGTAAACTGTTTAATCGCAACACGTTTCAGCGCCGAACTGGCGCTTTCATCAGGCATAAGGATACAGGAAAAAAGACACATGTTTATATAAGGCCAGTTCAGATTAGACAATTAGGTAAAAAACCGCGAAAAAACATCAGCAGGTCAAAGTTCAGATGGAACGATCTAATATAATGTAAATAATAGTTTTAATGCATAAATAAAAGGACAATTAAAATAATAAAAGACTGGATGTCCTATCAAGGATTGATTTTGGAACAGAGTAGATTAAAAACTTTGTGCAGTGTATACGGGACCGGCACCATTCAATTGCTTGAAACATTAGTTAGTGTCATCGGGAGATAAGGGTGAGTAGATTGTATCTGATTTTGTTAATTGTTTGTTTATTTTAGTTGTGTGTTGTGTTTGGGAAGTAAAACTATTCTGTATGATAGTTACATTGTTTACACGTTGCCTCGGGAACCAGCTGTGTTACGGAAGCCGAGGCGCTCAACAGGAGATGGAACGCATGGTGAACCGCATCGCGCAGGAGATCGTTGAACTACTCATAGGGGACCATGAACAGAAAGCGTATCTGCTAAAAAGAACAGAAAAGTGGAGATCGGGCGCAGGGTGAGTAAACCGAAATACCATACGTGGATTTGGGCAAAATGCCTTGGTTAATATGTTAGTTTGTTACTTGTGGGCGTTTATTTTGAGGGAACGCTGAACAGTATTACGGGGTAAGGATAGTACTGGTACGGTTGTCCATACCTGTATTCTTTAAACGTATGTTTCGGTTACAATTGTCATTTGTGCACTTCTTACAGGAGGAATGAATTTTGGTTTAATATGAGATAAACACGCAAATGGACAAATGAATAATGTATAGTTGTTACAGAGACAGGATGATGATTGTTAGGGTGTTATTAGGAGATAGGATATCTTGAAGTATATTGTGTACTGGTATACATCAATTTTATTGGTCTATGTGATATTACAATTTTGCAAGAATACTTAGGGAATCCTAGTGGTGTCTTATTGTCGGATATTAAGCGTATTTGTACATTTTGGAGTCAGTCAGAACAATTAGTCCAAAGATGACTCTGTAATGTCATTCAGACCCAAAGGGTGAAGTGTATTCATTTTAAAAATCCAGTAGTTTTCCCTTTGTTTCTATTTGGGACCTCAAAATTGATATGTTCTATGGGTGTGATTTTAATTTTATTAAATTGGCAATCATGCACTTGAGAAAAATGACGGGATATGCTGTGTTTGAGGTAACCGGTGTTTACATTGAACCGATGATTGTTAACTCGAGTTAATAGGCATTGGGTGGTTCTTCCGATGTATTGCAACTGGCACGGGCACTCTAATAAGTAAATGACGTAGGAGCTGCCACAGTTGAGGAGAGTTTGGATTGTGAAGGTTTCGTTGGTGACTGTGGATGTGTAATCATATTTTTTATGGCTGATGGAATTGCAGCAAAGGCAGCGTGAATGTCCACATTTGTAGGACCCTTTGATGCTAGAAAGAAAGTTTGTATGGGGTGTAGGATGTTTTCTTACTCTGCTTGGAGCCAAAATATTTTTGAGGGTTAGGGACCGTCTGAATGTGATATTTGGTTTATAAGATAATGTGTCTTTCAGGTGCGGATCGTTTTTTAGGATGTGCCAATGTTTGGAGAGAATATTCCTAACGTGAGCATATATATCTCCTCCGTTTCTCACCTCACCTTCTTTGATCCACACCAAGTGGCGCCGTGGCTCTTTTCTCTTTATCCTATTGAAATTGTGAGAAATTGCTGCTAAAGTTAAGTCTTCTAACGTCCTAAAAAATAAAAGGATGTTAAAAAAATGATGCCATTCTAAAGTAGACACATGGTAAATGTTAATTATTAACTATTTTGTGTGCTATGACTATATCTCTTAAAAGCAGCTAAATTCAAACGTTGAAAATGAAAAAAAAAAAAAAATCTTCTATAAATTTTTGAGTTTTTTTAATAAAAATAAAAAAAATATTGTTCAAAATGTATTACTGACATAAAGTAAACTGTCACAAAAAAATAATCTCAGAATCACTTAGATAAGTAAAAGCATTCCAAAGTTATTACCACATAAAGCGACACATGTCAAATTTGAAAAATTGGGCTGTGGCCTTAAAGAGGCTCTGTCACCAGATTTTGCAACCCCTATCTCCTATTGCAGCATATCGGCGCTGCAATGTAGATAAGAGTAAAAAAAAATTAAACGAGCATTTTTGGCCAAGTTATGACCATTTTTATATTTATGCAAATGAGGCTTTCTAAAGTACAACTGGGCGTGTTTAAAGTTGAAGTACAACTGGGCGTGTATTGTGTGTGTTACATCTGGGCGTTTTTACTTCTTTTACTAGCTGGGCGTTGTGAATTGAAGTGTATGATGCTGACGAATCAGCATCATCCACTTCTCTTCGTTACCACCCAGCTTCTGGCAGTGCACAGACACACAGCGTGTTCTTGAGAGATCACGCTGTGACGTCACTTCCTGCCCCAGGTCCTGCATCGTGTCGGACGAGCGAGGACACATCGGCACCAGAGGCTACATTTGATTCTGCAGCTGCATGGGCGTTTGCAGGTAAGTCGATGTAAAGATTTTTTTGTGAGGGATGTAACAAGTAGCACTAAAGCAATTGACTCTGCAACAACTATACAGCTGCCAATTTATGCTTGATTTTGTGCTATCATTTCTCGCTGGGAGAGAGGTTTGCTTCATTCACAGTCGCAACTGTTCTCATGGCTGATGCAGAAACTTTAAAATACTAGTAAAAATAGAAGAGATGCCTTGCAGTTTTTCATGAGGCTTAGGGTATGTTCACACGAGGGCGTCCGTAACGGCTGAAATTACGGGGATGTTTCAGCCTGAAAACATCCCCGTAATTTCAGCCATAACGGCATGTGCAGGCGCTTGAGCGCCGCGTCCATTACGGACGTAATTGGCGCTGCTATTCATTGGAGCCAATGAATAACGGCTCCAATTACGGCCAAAGAAGTGACAGGTCACTTCTTTGACGCGGGCATCTATTTACGCGCCGTCATTTGACAGCGGCGCGTAAATTACGCCTCGTGTGAACAGACAAACGTCTGCCCATTGCTTTCAATGGGCAGATGTTTGTCAGCGCTATTGAGGCGCTATTTTCAGACGTAATTCGGGGTAAAAACGCCCGAATTACGTCCGTAATTAGTGTGTGTGAACATACCCTTAGGGTATGTTCACACGGCTTATTTTCAGGCATTTTTCAGGTCGTAAATGGCGTAAAAATGTGCTAGCTGAATGCCTACAAACATCTGCCCATTGATTTCAATGGGAAATATGGTGTTTCGCTCCGTCGGGGCGTTTTTTTGCCCCAGTTTAAAAAAATGGCACGTAAAAAAACTCCCCATAAAAAGAAGTGCACGTCACTACTTGAGACGTTTTTTGGAGCTGTTTTTTATTGTGTCAATAGAAGATCAGCTCCAAAATCGGCCGCAAAAAACGTCTCAAAAAAAATCTTTATGGTTTAAAAAGCGGCTGAAAATCAGAGGCTGTTTTCCCTGAAAACAGTTCCATATTTTAAGGCCATTTTTCGTTTTGTGTGTGAACATACCCTTAGAGTAGTCGCATTATTCATTATATTCATTGGTGAAATATTCATTCTTTTTGAAATACAGCATCCATTTTTACTAGGATTAATCAGTAAGTATGATGATAAGGGTTTCTATTATATGTCTCTCCTTAAAAAGGGTTATCTGCTTCAGTAAACTAATTTTTAAATACTGTATTAGAGAAAGTTGAGGTTACCCCATTAAGAATCCTCATCACATGCACAGAGAGATGAGCGAATTTTCCGAAATTAATGTTGAATCCAAATGCCTGATTACCCTGAAAACTTGTGTCTAACTCTCTGATGCTTTCCAGGACTGTATTCTGCCCCTTTTAAGCTCTTCAACACAGAGCCAGCATAAGTAATGTCAAAGTGACAGCAACATATATGGGTATTGGATAGGTAACAGTACATTTCGGGAAGGCTGTCTGGAAGGCATTATAAGGAAGCCTACCTGAGTTCATGTGATTCTTTTTCTGATCTGTAAAATGGTAGACTGTTAAAGTTTAAATTTAGCTGAATCTAAAACTTTTGGGAAACGTGGACCGAAGTGGATTTGTGCATAAACGATTTGCTAATCTCTCATCTCTTATTACAAGCCATTGGTTTCAGCTGTGTAATAGTTAATTTCCCCTGTGGCAGCACTCTGGTTAAAATTGTACACTTATTGCCGGCAGCGTCGGACTGGCCCATCGGAGGATCCTTCGGTGGGCCCAGGCACCAAACTGCTTCTTTCCGGCCGCGGAGCAAAGAGCCATTGGTTCCCTCCCACACCACTTACTATTGTAGGCCACAGGCTGTTTAAGGCCTGTGGACTACTGGAGGAGGTCGAGGATGTTGGCGTCCCTTACCACAAACAACAGGTGTTATTTTTTTTCAAAGGCGCAAATGCAAACCAAATTTTACGGGGGGAGGGGGGACAAAGGAGGCTTAACTACTATATCGGCTGTACAAAGAGGGCCAACAACTATAAGGGTGGCACGAAGGGGGCTTAACTACTATAAGAGGGTAGAAAGGGGCCTAATGACTATATAAATGTACTAAGGAGAACTAACTACTATAAAGTGCCACAAAAGGGACATAGCTACTATATGAGGCACAAAGAGGGACCTAACTACTATATAGGGGCACACAGCCAATTCTAATGTGACATCAACGGCCGACCCATGAGACCGCCCGTGCGCGCGGGAAGTTTGAAATGAAGACAGGAGATCAAACAGTATCTCCTATCTCCATAGCTTCCAAACAAAGCAGGGCAATGCTAATTGTCCCACTCTGTTTGTGATTCATGACCAGGTCTGTGTGTCATGAGACGTGTATATATATATATATATATATATATATATATATATATATATATATATACTACCGTTCAAAAGTTTAGGGTCACTTAGAAATTTCTTTATTTTTGAAAGAAAAGCACAGTTTTTTCCAATGAAGATAACATTAAATTAATCAGAAATACACTCTATACATTGTTAATGTGCTAAATGACTATTCTAGCTGCAAATGTCTGGTTTTTAATGCAATATCTACATAGGTGTATAGAGGCCCATTTCCAGCAACCATCACTCCAGTGTTCTAATGGTACATTGTGTTTGCTAACTGTGTTAGAAGACTAATGGATGATTAGAAAACACTTGAAAACCCTTGTGCAATTATGTTAGCACCGCTGTAAACAGTTTTGCTGTTTAGAGGAGCTATAAAACTGACCTTCCTTTGAGCCAGTTGAGAATCTGGAGCATTACATTTGTGGGTTCGATTAAACTCTCAAAATGGCTAGAAAAAGAGAGCTTTCATGTGAAACTCGACAGCCTATTCTTGTTCTTAGAAATGAAGGCTATTCCATGCGAAAAATTGCCAAGAAACGGAAGATTTCCTACAACGGTGTGTACTACTCCCTTCAGAGGACAGCACAAACAGGCTCTAACCAGAGTAGAAAGAGAAGTGGGAGGCCCCGCTGCACAACTGAGCAACAAGACAAGTACATTAGAGTCTCTAGTATGAGAAATAGACGCCTCACAGGTCCTCAACTGGCAGCTTCATTAAATAGTACCCGCAAAACGCCAGTGTCAACGTCTACAGTGAAGAGGCGATTCCGGGATGCTGGCCTTCAGGGCAGAGTGGCAAAGAAAAAGCCATATTTGAGACTGGCTAATAAAAGGAAAAGATTAATATGGGCAAAAGCACACAGACATTGGACAGAGGAAGATTGTAAAAAAGTGTTATGGACAGACGGATTGAAGTTTGAGGCGTTTGGATCACACAGAAGAACATTTGTGAGACGCAGAACAACTGAAAAGATGCTGGAAGAGTGCCTGACACCACCTGTCAAGCATGGTGGAGGTAATGTGATGGTCTGGGGATGCTTTGGTGCTGGTAAAGTGGGAGATTTGTACAAGGTAAAAGGGATTTTGAATAAGGAAGGCTATCACTCCATTTTGCAATGCCATGCCATACCCTGTGGACAGCGCTTGATTGGAGCCAATTTCATCCTACAACAGGACAATGACCCAAAGCACACCTCCAAATGATGCAAGAACTATTTAGGGAAGAAGCCGGCAGCTGGTATTCTATCTGTAATGGAGTGGCCAGCGCAGTCACCAGATCTCAACCCCATAGAGCTGTTGTGCAAGCAGCTTGACCGTATGGTATGCAAGAAGTGCCCATCAAGCCAATCCAACTTGTGGGAGGGGCTTCTGGAAGCATGGGGTGAAATTTCTCCCGATTACCTTAGCAAATTAACAGCTAGAATGCCAAAGGTCTGCAATGCTGGAATTGCTGCAAATGGAGCATTCTTTGACGAAAGCAAAGTTTGAAGGAGAAAATTATTATTTCAAATAAAAATCATTATTTCTAACCTTGTCAATGTCTTGACTATATTTTCTAGTAATTTTGCAACTCATTTGATAAATATAAATGTGAGTTTTCATGGAAAACACAAAATTGTCTGGGTGACCCCAAACTTTTGAACGGTAGTGTATATAGTCCAAAAGCAAATGGACACAGGACTCCAACATACCATAGATTAGGCCATGTTCTCGTTTCCAGGGGATGGATCAGTTCCCAAATTTTAATACAAAATGACCATGGAACAAAGTAACGGCACCAGGACTTCAAGGTAAATGAAACAGGGTGGATTTATTCACCTCAAGTGGGCGACATTTCGGCAGATACAACTGCCTTTCTCAAGCTACAACACACTGCACACAGTGCCAGGTTTAAATAGGAAGTACAATCAACAATTAGTGAATACATTGTTATATTTAATTATACATTACATAATTATATTTCATAGAAAACTATCATATAAATATAAGTGAAATTCCCTATAATAGGATAGTTGTATAAAGTGCATAGTAATACTCATATATATGTATACAAAGTACACAAAATATCAGTACATATAATATCAAATAGCAAACAGTGACTTAAAGGGAACCTGTCACCAGCATTTCACCTATTAAACCAGCAATACCTGGTGGTAGTGGGTGAAAAATCATTTCAATATAACCTATAATTCTCTTCTTAGTCGGCTCTGTAGCTTTAGTATTCCGTTTTTTAGTGTTCCCACACCGTATGCTAATGAGCATAAAAGAGTCAAATCTTTGTTTGAAAAGAGTCAAATCTTCATTTGAAAAGAGTCAAATCTTCATTCCTCATGTCTTTCCGAGTTTACCTCGTCTCCTTACTTTTGATTGACAGCTCCTCGCCTTCCCCCAGCACACAAAATCCTGAGCTTGCGCATTGATGTCCTATTCTAGTATGTACGTACAACGGGACACCGGATTATTACGATAAAAGGCGCAAAATGTTTGCAGACCGTTATTTACAGTCGGAGGAGGAGTTTAGGAGAGGGGATAACGGCAATGAACTTTTGCTGGCAACGGCCAGTGAGGGATAAGTAAAGTTCAATAGGTGAAATGCTGGTGACAGGTTCCCTTTAAATAGCAATTAAGCTAGATTATAAGCAGGCAGAGGCCACTAACACAGAAATATGTATATACATACAAATCTTTCCAAAGCATGGTACAGTCCCTGGTCTCACATGTGCTGAAAGCACAGCATTCGGGTACATCCACTACGCATGTTCAAAGATGGCGCCCAACCGGAAGTTCGAAAAAAATCCACCGCACATGGCCGGAAAATCATTACCGCGCATGCGAATACGCAAAAGATGCGTTCCAAGCGTACTGGGCATGCACGGACATCGAAGATAATACAAGTGGAATATTTTTATTTGAAAAGTGTAGAATATCTAGTAGGAAGGAGTCAAAGCTAGTATTGAAATAGATAAACGCTACAGAGATACCATGAATACAAAGATATGAAAGCTATATCACTATATTGATCTCTGAATCATATGTGAAATACATAATTTTACACAGAGATGCATCCGTGATCACCATCGACTATTATTAACTTATCAAATATTTGGTAGTAACCTCATCACAACTTGTGATTTTTGGTACATCCATAACCATCATTTTAGGGAATGAAAAAATAATATCAATAAAAACAATTGATATGATAAAGGGATGGTGAATCTAGCAAATAACACCTATGAATCATGGTATAAAAAAAGAGCAAAAGCTAGATTACATGGCTCATACCCACTTATTAAATTCCTTCCTCCAGAAGGAAATTGATATTGTCTAAATACGGATCAGTGAAAGAGATGCTCAGCTGACAGAGATGGTGCCTGGGCAAGAGTTGCAAATCTTGAAAGACAAGATGACCACTTACCTACAGAAATTTAGTGGCGATATTGAAAAAACAAAATGCCAAAAATGGCTGCGAAACCTGGATGACTATGCCACGGGTAAAATCTACTGTTGGTAGGGAGAGGAATCTGACCTTAGGGGTCCCAGAAGAAATAAAATAGGGCCTAGTAGACGCCCCAAGGGAGTTGTACCCTATATTACAGATTCAGAACTTTCTGATGATCAGTTTACCATGCCTTTTTAGGGGGCATTATGGACACTCCAATTTTAGGAGACGGCGATCCCGCAGGGGCTGAAGGAAACATAGGAAGAGGAGCGAATTACAACAGAACCAGAGGGAGGATGATTCCAGCACGTGGGGCCAGACAATATCAGACACAGAAGAAAAATCCCCAAATCCAGTGGTGAATCTATTGTGTTATGTGTCCCACAGATTAAAGTTCTTAATCGTGGTTTCTCATATTGTCCCACCAATCCTGTTTATTGGTTCACCCTAGATCTTGATCTGGAATGCTTTTTCCGATGTAATGGCAGGAAGGAGGTGAAGGGAAAGTGAGCCCTAATCTACCCACCGCCCTGTCCCTGCCTACTTGCAACGACCCGCCCTAGGCGACGAGGTACAACTGGGCGGCGGTCCCTACGCTGGCTAAGTGCACAGGAAGACAAACAGGGAACACGCAAGGGAAGGGGCAGTAGCCACGGAACGCCACGAGGAAACGGGGCGGCGAACGAACAGTCAGGACCAGCACGAAGTGAGTACACCCGAGCGGGCACGGAGACAGAAGCAAGCCAGGGGCAAAGCAAAGCAGGTCAAGCAGAACTGCAGCAAGGCAGAAGCACGGCAGAAGCAGGCTGGAGCAAGCAGCAGTGGGGCCAGGAATCCAAAAGAATTACAAGCACTGAGGGAGAGCACAGGGCAGGTAATAAAGGGCAGGGGGCGGAGCTAACTCCGACAGACCAGGCCGCGATAGGCTCTTCCACTCCTGAGCCTGCCACCCTGGTTGGTGGGAGATGGTGTCAGTCGAACAGGTCTGGCCTCAGGTGTGGATTGATTAATCCCAGGAGTATACCTAGATGAAGTACCTGGCAGATCCCTAACAGTACTCCCCCTTTTATGAGGGGCCACCGGACCCTTACTAAGGGGACCCGGTTTAGTGGGGAAGAGGAGGTGGAACCTCCTGATCAATACCCCAGCGTGAACATCACGGGCAGGTACCCAAGTCCTCTCCTCCGGCCCGTATCCTCTCCAATGGACCAGGTACTGGAGGGAGCCCTGGACCATCCTACTGTCCATAATCTTGGCCACCTCGAATTCCACCCCCTCAGGGGTGAGAACGGGAACAGGAGGTATCCTCGAGGGGGACCAGGACGGGGAGCAGCGTTTAAGGAGGGAGGCATGGAAGACGTCATGTATGCGAAAGGATGGGGGGAGCTCCAGACGGAAGGATACAGGGTTGAGGACTTCAATGATCTTATAAGGTCCAATAAATCGGGGAGCAAACTTCCTGGACGGGACCTTAAGGCGCAAGTTCCTGGACGACAACCAGACCAAATCCCCGACGACAAACCGGGGGTTAGCAGAACGTCTACTATCCGCCTGAATCTTTTGTGCGCTCTGGGACGCCTCTAGGTTCTTCTGAACCTGGGCCCAGACAGTGCACAGTTCCCGATGAACCTCCTCTACCTCAGGATTATTGGAACAACCAGGGGAGACGGAGGAGAACCTTGGGTTAAACCCGAAATTACAGAAAAACGGGGAGACCCCTGACGAGTTACTGACCCGGTTATTCAGGGAAAATTCAGCAAGGGGAAGGAATGAGACCCAATCGAATTGACAGTCAGAGATGAAGCACCTTAAATATTGTTCCAGGGATTGGTTGGTCCTTTCCGTTTGGCCATTAGTTTCGGGATGGAAGGCGGAGGAGAAGGACAGATCAATCTCCAACTTTTTACAAAAAGCTCTCCAAAATAAGGAAACAAATTGTACCCCTCTGTCAGAAACGATATTGACTGGGGCCCCATGGAGACGCAGGATGTGTTTCACAAACAAAGAAGCTAACGTCTTGGCGTTAGGTAGCTTCTTAAGGGGCACAAAGTGGCACATCTTGCTGAAGCGGTCGACTACCACCCACACCACCGACTTGCCCTGAGATGGAGGCAAATCGGTGATAAAATCCATGGAGATATGGGTCCAAGGTCTCTGGGGAATGGGCAAGGAACGTAGTAGGCCCACAGGTCGGGACCTAGGGGTTTTGGACCTAGCGCAAACCTCACAAGCGGCGACGTAAGCCCTAACATCTTTAGGCAACCCAGGCCACCAATAGTTTCTGGTAATGAGGTGTTTGGTGCCCAAGATGCCAGGATGACCAGATAGAGCGGAGTCATGGTTTTCCCTGAGTACCCTCAGCCGGTATTGCAGGGGAACAAACAGTTTGTCCCCAGGGACGTTCCCGGGAGCTGCACCCTGATCAGCCGCGATATCAGAAGCTAAATCAGAATCCGTGGCAGAGACGATTATACCAGGGGGTAAAATACAAGCAGGATCCTTCTCGGAAGGAGGATTGGCCATGAAACTACGTGACAGAGCGTCAGCCTTAATATTCTTGGACCCAGCCCTATAGGTAACCAAGAAATTAAATCTGGTAAAGAATAGTGCCCACCGAGCTTGTCTAGGATTAAGCCTCCGGGCCGATTCTAGGAAAACCAGATTCTTGTGATCCGTAAGGACCGTTACCTGGTGTCTGGCCCCCTCCAGGAAGTGCCGCCACTCCTCAAAAGCCCATTTAATGGCTAGAAGTTCGCGGTTGCCAATATCATAGTTACTCTCCGTGGGCGAAAACTTCCTAGAGAAGTAAGCACAGGGGCGGAGATGGGTGAGGGAGCTGGTACCCTGGGACAAGACGGCCCCCACTCCCACCTCGGAAGCGTCAACCTCCACAATAAATGGCTCCTCTTGGTTGGGCTGAATCAGCACGGGGGCCGAGATAAAGCACTTCTTGAGAGTCTCAAAGGCCTGGACGGCCTCAGGGGGCCAATGGAGGACATCGGCACCCTTGCGGGTAAGGTCCGTAAGAGGCTTAGCGACGACCGAGAAGTTGGCAATAAATCTCCTGTAATAGTTGGCGAACCCTAAAAAACACTGTAACGCCTTAAGGGAGGCAGGTTGGACCCATTCCGCCACAGCTTGAACCTTGGCAGGGTCCATGCGGAATTCATGAGGAGTGAGGATTTGCCCTAAAAATGGTATCTCCTGTACCCCAAAGACACATTTTTCAGTCTTAGCAAACAGATTATTCTCCCGAAGGACCTGGAGCACCTTCCTGACATGCTCCACGTGGGAGGACCAGTCCTTGGAAAACACCAGTATGTCATCAAGGTACACAACAAGAAAATTACCCAGGTACTCTCTCAGGATTTCATTAATAAAATTCTGGAAGACAGCAGGGGCATTACACAACCCAAAGGGCATGACCAGGTATTCGAAATGACCCTCGGGTGTGTTGAACGCAGTTTTCCACTCATCCCCCTCTTTGATGCGGATAAGGTTATATGCCCCCCGTAGATCGAACTTAGAAAACCTTTGGGCTCCCTGAACCTGATTAAAAAGATCCGGAATCAAAGGAAGTGGGTACTGGTTCCTTACGGTGACCTTATTCAGGTTACGATAATCAATGCACGGCCTAAGACCACCATCCTTCTTCCCCACGAAGAAGAAGCCAGCACCTACAGGAGAAGTCGAGGGGCGAATGAAACCCTTGGCCAGGCATTCTTGGATATACACCCTCATAGCTTCACGTTCAGGACATGAAAGATTAAATATCCTACCCTTAGGAAGCTTGGCACCAGGCACCAAATCGATAGCGCAATCGTAATCTCTATGGGGGGGCAACACCTCGGAGGCCTCCTTAGAAAACACATCGGCGAAGTCCTGAACAAACTCAGGAAGCGTGTTTACCTCCTCCCGGGGAGAAATAGAGTTAACAGAAAGACATGACATAAGACATTCATTACCCCATTTGGTGAGATCCCCAGTATTCCAATCAAACGTGGGATTATGCAACTGCAACCAGGGAAGGCCTAAAACCAGATCAGACGATAATCCCTGCATCACCAGTACAGAGCACTGCTCCAAATGCATGGAGCCAACCAGGAGTTCAAAAACAGGAGTATGCTGAGTAAAATAACCATTAGCAAGGGGGGTTGAGTCGATTCCTACTACAGGGATAGGATAAGGTAAATCAATACAAGGCATCTTTAGAGACATAGCAAATTCCACAGACATGATATTAGCAGATGAGCCAGAATCCACGAAAGCACTGCCCGTGGCAGACCGGCCAGCAAACGAGACCTGAAAGGGAAGCAAAATTTTATTGCGTTTCACATTAACGGGAAATACCTGTGCGCCCAAGTGACCTCCCCGATGATCACTTAGGCGCGGAAGTTTTCCGGCTTCTTATTCTTGCGCCTGGGACAGGTGTTCAGTAGATGCTGGCTTGTAATTATGTAATGGCAGGAAGGAGGTGAAGGGAAAGTGAGCCCTAATCTACCCACCGCCCTGTCCCTGCCTACTTGCAACGACCCGCCCTAGGCGACGAGGTACAACTGGGCGGCGGTCCCTACGCTGGCTAAGTGCACAGGAAGACAAACAGGGAACACGCAAGGGAAGGGGCAGTAGCCACGGAACGCCACGAGGAAACGGGGCGGCGAACGAACAGTCAGGACCAGCACGAAGTGAGTACACCCGAGCGGGCACGGAGACAGAAGCAAGCCAGGGGCAAAGCAAAGCAGGTCAAGCAGAACTGCAGCAAGGCAGAAGCACGGCAGAAGCAGGCTGGAGCAAGCAGCAGTGGGGCCAGGAATCCAAAAGAATTACAAGCACTGAGGGAGAGCACAGGGCAGGTAATAAAGGGCAGGGGGCGGAGCTAACTCCGACAGACCAGGCCGCGATAGGCTCTTCCACTCCTGAGCCTGCCACCCTGGTTGGTGGGAGATGGTGTCAGTCGAACAGGTCTGGCCTCAGGTGTGGATTGATTAATCCCAGGAGTATACCTAGATGAAGTACCTGGCAGATCCCTAACATCCGATCTTTAAGATTAAAAGCATATTTCTTTGAAAAGTCTAAATACCAAAATGTTATTAATGAATTGGTTGTTCCCAATAGTGAGATGTTTCATCTTGGTGACTATGGGCTATATAATAAGAGCAGATTTCTGCCCCCTCAGACTATTCATGCAGTTGAAACATACATTTTATTAGTTAAAAATCGTGTGGATTCATTGATACGTATGCAGACTATGCAATATACACATAGAAATTTGACACCAGCTGAACATGTGGCACTCAAAGAGCTAGCAGGTAATATTGATTTGATGATCAAACCTGCAGATAAGGGGGGTGCCATTGTTGTCATGGACACCTCCCTTTATCTTTAGGAAATGGAGAGTGAACTCAGCGACACAACTGTCTATACATCATTGTCAGGTGATCCCAAGTTCACATTTCTTCGTTAGCTTAATACTTTGATTTCTAATGCATTTACTAACAAAATTATTGACAAAAATTTGTGTGAATTTTTACAAGTTACATTTCTTGTCACTCCTGTGTTATATCTTCTGCCAAAAATTCATAAAGCCCCTGTTAGACCTCCAGGGTGTCCTATTGTATCAGGGAGTGACTCTTTATTTGTCCCTGCAGCGATGTTTATAGACAAAATTTTGAGGCAATTTGCCATTGGTGCAGACTCTCACATCAGGGACACCTCAGACTTCCTGGTCAGGATCCAGGACCTTGTGATACCCAACCAGTCGGTCCTGGGCACCCTTGATGTAGGGAAGGGAGTCTTTAAACCTCCATCGATCATCAGCAGAGCATTGATGCTTCACTCTTCTATTTGAAGAGATCGGGCCTTTCTGATGATAAAATTTCATTTGTAAGATCACTCCTTGAATACATCATTATGAAAAACAATTTTTTGGTAGGAGATACATTCTATTTACAGAAGAGAGGGACGGCAATGGGGTCCAATATGGCCCCCACATACGCAAATATTTTTATGCGGCGGATTGAGGAGGACCTCGTCTATGTATCCCACAACTTTAGTCGTGTTATGTGGTGGTGGCGGTACATAGATATAGTTACATAGTTACATAGTTTGTACAGTTGAAAAAAGACACATGTCCATCAAGTTCAACCAAGGGATGGGAAAAGGAAAGTAAGCATTTTCTACACATAAAAGCATATGTATTTTTTTGTTCTAGGAAAGTATCTAAGCCTTTTTTAAAGCCATCTATTGTCCCTGCTGTGACCAGCTCCTGCGGTAGACTATTCCATAAATTCACAGTTCTCACAGTAAAGAAGGCTTGTTGCCTCTGCAGGTTGAACCTTTTTTTTCCAGACGGAGGGAGTGCCCCCTTGTTTTTTGTGGGGCTTTTAGATGGAACAGGATTTCACCATATTTTTTGTATGTGCCATTATTATATTTATATAAGTTAATCATGTCCCCCCTTAGTCGTCTTTTTTCAAGACTAAATAGGTTTAGTTCTTTTAATCTTTCCTCATAACTTAGAATCTCCATGCCCCTTATTAGTTTCATTGCTTTTCTTTGTATTTTTTCCAACTCCAGGGCATCCTTTCTATGAACTGGAGCCCAGAACTGAACTGCATATTCTAGATGATGTCTCACTAATGCTTTGTAAAGTGGTAATATTACATCCATGTCCCGTGAGTCCATGCCTCTTTTAATACACGACAATATCTTGCTGGCCCTTGAAGCAGCTGATTGACATTGCATGCTGTTATTTGGTTTATGATTTACAAATACACCCAGATCCTTCTTAACAAGTGACTCCCCCAGTGTAGCTCCCCCTAGGACATATGATGCATGCAGGTGGTTCGTACCCAGGCGCATAACTTTACATTTATCTACATTAAAATTAAGTGTTTTTGCCCTCCCAGCCTGTGTTTGTTTTTTACAGTATATGTAAAATATAACTATATTATGATCACTGTTACCGAGGTTTTCACAAACATTGAAATTCCCAACAAGCTCTGCATTATTAAAAATGACCAGATCCAACAGAGCTTCACCTCTAGTCGGGTCTTCCACAAACTGGCCCATAAAATTTTCCTGCAACAGGTTGAGGAAATGTCTTCCCTTTGCAGTTGAAGCCGAACCATGACACCAATTAATATCCCGGAAATTAAAATCTCCCATTATTACTACAGTAGCAGCCTGTGCTGCCCGCTCCATCTCTTTATATAGCTGACCTTCCATCTCCTCAGTTATATTATGGGGTCTATAGATTACACCAAAAGTAATTTTTTCAGTGTTTACCTCCCTTTGTAATTCCACTCACCTGGTTTCAACCTCCTCACAATCTTCACCCTCTAATGTCTCTTTCACACTCACCTTCATATCAATTCTCACATCCAGACATACGCCACCACCTTTCCTATTTGTTCTGTCTTTCCGAAATAGTGTAAAACCCTGTAGATTTACAGCCCAGTCATGAGAAGAGTCTAGCAATGTTTCAGCAACATCAACTATATCTATATGTTCCTCCAGTACCAAGGCTTCCAGCTCCCCCATTTTGCTGGCTAGACTTCTGGCATTTGTGAACATACACTTTAACTTGCCTTTAAATGTTTCACTTTCATTATCAGAAATGTGATTATTTGACATTATTTGGGCATTCTTATTTTCATTGCTGTTTTGTAACGAAAGGGTCTCCTTATCTTGTTGCCTAGTCCTCTCCCCACAGTCTGTTTCTCCCCCCACCATTATAGTCTGACCGCTCTCTAACCTAACTACCCCTTTATTTTCTACATTGACCTTCCTCCTCAGACCTAGTTTAAATAATCCGCCACCCCAGCTAGAATTCTCTCCCCAGCACAGCGGACCCCCTTCCATTTAGGTGCAAATCATCTGCAGAATACAGTTTGTACACCAATGAAAAGTCAGCCCAGTGGTCTAGGAACCCAAAGCCTTCTCCTCTACACCAAGACTTCAGCCATGCATTTAACTCCCTGAGCTCCCGCTGTCTTTCCTGTGATGCGCATGGCACAGGCAGTATTCCTGAGAATAATACTTTGGAGGTCTTTCCCTTCAGCTTGTAGCCTAGTTCTTTCAAATTATTCTTAAGGCTCCTTCTCCTACCATTTATTCTGTCGTTGGTACCCACATGGATCACAACAGCTGGATCATCACCAGCCCCTCCCAGCAATTTGTCCACCCGTTCCACCACATGCCGAATCCATCTTCTTGATTATAGAATCCCCTACAACTATCAATTGTCTTGCCTTACCTGCATTACCATCCCGCCGACTATTAGCTGGGCTGTTCTCCCGGCTGTTAGGGAGATCAGTATCCACTAGGACTGCCATTTCTGAGACTGACATCCTCGCATCATCACCCAACTTTGCAATTTTGCTTGGAATATCAGAAACAGGATTGGCCTTCCTATTCTTGGACCCCTTTCTACTGCTCCTAACTACATTAATTAACCCAACTACTTGCCTGATCCTGCTGACCCATGTCTTCACTATCCAGATCTTCCCCACTAACTGCTTGTTCCATCAGCAGCATGCTCCGCTCAAGATTGTCTATCGCCCTCAGTATTGCATTCTGCTCCTCCAGATCTCTAATGCGAGCTTCCAGGTGACCAACATGCTCACATCTGCCACAGAGGTATTCACCCTGGAACTCCGGTTCCAGTCGTGCATACATATGGAAAACTGTGCACTGAAGAAAAGCTCCAATCTTGCTGTCTATTATCCCAGTTACAAAAAAAAACAGCGAACAATTGAAAAAGTAAAAGAAGAGTACTTACAGAGACTTTAACTCCTCTTTTTAACTCCGGTTTTATAACTCCACTTATATCACAAGCTAATTATTTCAGTTAGCTCAGAAAAGAGCTAGCTCAGAGTGAGTTCTTCAGGCTAATTTATATCACCTGTTATATGATGTCTTCCTCATCTGGACCGGTTCAATATGTGAACTACAGGAATTTCTTAATTTTCTTAATGGGATCAATTCTACAATTAAATTTACTATGTTATTTTCAATGTCATCTATTGAATATCTAGATACAAAAATCTTGATTTCTGGGAATATTCTTTTATCCGATCTGTTTTTAAAGAAAACAGATAGGAACAATCTCTTAAATCTCCCAAGGACAATGTTGAAATCATTAACTTTTAGTCAGATGATCAGGGTGAAGAGGGTAGTTAGTCAAGAGGACAAGCTTTCCTCTCGACTTGACCAAATGTGCACAAAACTTATTAAGAGGGGTTATCCCAAGAATATCTTGGAGACGAATGTCATATGTTGGATAGACAGGTCCTGCTACATGGGTATTTAAATAAGATTAAAAAAACACGTTTACCCTTTGTTTCATCTTTCTCAGGAATTAGTTCACAAATCAGTGAATTTTGAGGAAGGATTGGAAGGTATTAGGTAGGGCGTCCCCTAAAATTGTTGAATTTCAAGAAAACCCTATGATGGCCTACAGAAGGGGTAAAATTATTTAAAATAGTGTGAAGACGGAGACTGGATCTAATTGCAAAATAGAAACTTTTCTGGCTCCCCCGAAACAAGGTTGCTACCCATGTTTAGGTTGCAATATTTGCAACAATATGATCAAAGGGAGTACCTTTAATCATCCCCAAACAGGTAGATTAATGAACATCTGAGGCTTTTTCACGTGTCATCATCTTTTGCCATTTATCTACTAAGCTGTCCGTGTGGTCTCCATTATGTGGGTGTGACGACAACAGAGGTGACCCTGAGGATGAGAAATCATAAATCCAATATAAATACAAGGAGAAGGAATTTACCGTTGCCAAGACACTTTTTGGATAATAAACATGGGGTTTCACAATTAAAATTTAGAATAATCGATTCTGTACCCCCAATAAGACGTGGTGGTGATAGAGAACTGGCCCTTAAATGAAAGGAGTTGGAGTGGATCTTTAGACTAGAGAATATGACTCCCAAGGGACTAAATGTGGAATATCCATATGGTCCACACATTTAAATTAACAGTGGGGGGTGACTTGCCTTGATCCCTGGGGGCTGTGGTGGGTGGTTTTATTCTAATGTGTAGTTGGTTTATATATATGTACGATTTTGGATCTTATTTGGATCCTACTCATAAATCTTTTTATCTATATTGTATTTCTTTGAAATTCTCTTTTTTTGTATTTTTTAGATACACATTGTTGTTATGAAGCAATTTGATGGCTGTTGGAAGGCAGCAGAGGCCTATCCTTTGTTCGGGTCATAATGTGTCAAAGCAAAGAAAGATATTTGTCTGGCCCTTTAACAAGATTTTATGATATGGAAATGTAATAATAAATGGGTATGAGCCATGTAATCTAGCTTTTGCTCTTTTTTATACCATGATTCATAGGTGCTATTTGCTAGATTCACCGTCCCTTTATCATATCAATTGTCTTTACTGATATTATTTTTTCATTCCCTAAAATGATGGTTATGGATGTACCAAAAATCACAAGTTGTGATGAGGTTGCTACCAAATATTTGATAAGTTAATAATAGTCGATGGTGATCACGGATGCATCTCTATGTAAAATTATGTATTTCACATATGATTCAGAGATCAATATAGTGATATAGCTTTCATATCTTTGTATTCATGGTATCTCTGTAGCGTTTATCTATTTCAATACTAGTTTTGACTCCTTCCTACTAGATGTTCTACACTTTTCAAATAAAAGTATTCCACTTGTATTATCTTCGATGTCCGTGCATGCCCAGTACGCTTGGATCGCATCTTTTGCGTATGCGCATGCGCGGTAATGATTTTCCGGCCATGAGCATTCCATTTCACCAAACTTCCGGTTGGGGGCGCCATCTTTGAACATGCGTAGTGGATGCACGCGAACGCTGTGTTTTGAACACATGTGAGACCAGGAACTGTACCATGCTTTGGAAAGATTTGTATGTATATACATATTTCTGTGTTAGTGGCCTCTGCCTGCTTATAATCTAGCCTAATTGCTATTTAAGTCACTGTTTGCTATTTGATATGATATGTACTGATATTTTGTGTACTTTGTATACATATCTATAAGAATTACTATGCACTTTATACAACTATACAATGATAGGGAATTTCACTTATATGCCGAAACGTCGCTCACTTGAGGTGAATAAATCCACCCTGTTTAATCTACCTTGAAGTCCTGGTGCCGTTACTTTGTTCTATGGTCATTATATATATATATATAAATATATATATATATATATATATATATATATATATATATATATATACACACAAAAATAGGGGACACTTCCCTTTACAGTCCATATTGCCTCATGCACAGGACCGTACTTTTGCGGCCGAATTTATTTGCATTTTTGCGGATAAATTGCGGACCCATTCTTTGATCTGTCCCCGTGTACACGACCATGATTACACGGATCGGTGCGGGGCTACAAATTCGGACCACAAAAACTCAGGACTAGTCATTTTTTTGTTGGACCGGTTGTCGTTTTTATTGGTACTGTTTTGGGGCACATTCGACTTTTTGCTATCTTTTTATTCCGTGTTTTGGGAGGGGTGATGATAAAAAATGAGCGATTCTGGCATTGTTTTTTATTGTTTCTTTTTTGCGGGGTTCATCGGGCAGGAAAAATATCATTAGAGTTTTATAGTTTGGGTTGTTACGAACGCACCGATACCAAATATGTGTACTTTTTTTAACATTTTCATTTTTTTCCTATAATAGAAGTCTTACTATAGGAAAAAAGGCAGTGTCTGTTTTTTATTAACTTGAAACTTTTATTTTTACACTTTTATTTAACTTTTTTCAACTTTTTATTTTTGTCCCACTAGGGGACTTGAGGGCCTGCACCTCTGATCTATAATACGTCGCACTGCCGACGTAGTGCAATGCATTAAAGCTGTCAGTCATTCACTGACAGCAAGCCTATTAGGTCCCATCTCTGGACGGGGCCAAATACGTTATCATACGTGGCAGACCGGTAGGCCATTGTTAGGCCTCTGGTTGCCATAGTAACGATCAGCGTACTCACGATCACATTGTCGATCGACACAAAACACTAAGATGCCGAGATCGCTTTTGATTGCGCCATCTAAGGGGTTAATGGCCAGCTAGCTCCATTCCCTGCCATTACAGCACGGTGTCAGTTGTAATATACAGCCGACACCAGCGGCTGATGTCCTTCGGGCGGGACCTAGCTGGCTTCCATACTTGGCAGACAGGAGGCCTTTGTTAGGCCTCCGATTCGCCAGAACACCCATCGGAACCCTGCGATTTGCATTGTGGGGTTCCGATTTTCTAGGAAACACCATAGATGCAGCGCTCGCTTTTGAGCGCTGCATCCAAGGGGTTAATCGCTCGGATCGGAGGCTAGCTCGGGTCCTGGCCATGCAGCAGGGTGTCAGCTGTAATATACATCGGTCACCCGTGGGCGATGATGCGGGCTCAGCTTCTGAGCCCACACCAGCAACACAACGTACCCATACGTTGTGTTGCGTTAAGTACTTCACGACAGCGACATAATAGTACGTCGGATGTCGTTAAGGGGTTAACCAATTCATGCAAATTAATTAATGGAAATAAACTTTTTAAAGTGTATCTCCAATTTGGAGGTGCACTGCATGAGGCCCATGCTTGGGGATGAAACTTTGCAAACTGATTGGTGAATAAAAAAAGTGCTACCTATTTTTGTTGAAGTATGCATATATATATATATATATATATATATATGCCTCTGTATGTGCCTGTGTGGGTGTGTTATTTGCGGTGTTACATAGGTCTGCAGATAACACTACTACATTATCTGTAACCTCAAAAAGGCCATACTTACAAATGGACACAGCCAGGTCAGAAACGCTGATGAAGGCGAGTGAGCAGGTGCTTTAAATAATAATAGCCACTCCCACTAGTCTTGAGGGGAGTGGTATGTGGTGCATGGGATGTGTAGTAAGAAATAATAAATGAATAGTGTATGTGCAAGTGTAATAATGAAAGTGAAATATAGGGGGCAGTAATGAGTAAAGTGCCTAAAAAATAAATGAATAATGGGATGCAAGTGTGTGAAACATGGAGGGATAGTGTGTAAGTCATGAGGCGCAACGTGACTAGCCAGGTAGAAGCCTATTTGTGACGCCTTGATAATTCATAGAGCGGGCTACCCTGCTTGCTAGGCCAAACAACAACACACCATGCTCTCCCAGCATCAAAGACCTGGCTGTGTCCAAAAGAAGCGAATATAAGTAATAATGAAAAATACCTGGGGTATTAGTGATCATTTTGGCCAAAAGGACGCAAGCTCGCAATCCACGACAAGGATCCCCAGACTTGCGAGTCCCTAACTGGAGCGAAAAGCTCCTGATGTACAGACAAAACAGATAAAAACAAGGACATTTATGCAAAAAACACCGAAAAAAGGCCATACTTACAAATGGACACAGCCAGGTCAGAAACGCTGATGAAGGCGAGTGAGCAGGTGCTTTAAATAATAATAGCCACTCCCACTAGTCTTGAGGGGAGTGGTATGTGGTGCATGGGATGTGTAGTAAGAAATAATAAATGAATAGTGTATGTGCAAGTGTAATAATGAAAGTGAAATATAGGGGGCAGTAATGAGTAAAGTGCCTAAAAAATAAATGAATAATGGGATGCAAGTGTGTGAAACATGGAGGGATAGTGTGTAAGTCATGAGGCGCAACGTGACTAGCCAGGTAGAAGCCTATTTGTGACGCCTTGATAATTCATAGAGCGGGCTACCCTGCTTGCTAGGCCAAACAACAACACACCATGCTCTCCCAGCATCAAAGACCTGGCTGTGTCCAAAAGAAGCGAATATAAGTAATAATGAAAAATACCTGGGGTATTAGTGATCATTTTGGCCAAAAGGACGCAAGCTCGCAATCCACGACAAGGATCCCCAGACTTGCGAGTCCCTAACTGGAGCGAAAAGCTCCTGATGTACAGACAAAACAGATAAAAACAAGGACATTTATGCAAAAAACACCGAAAAAAGGCCATACTTACAAATGGACACAGCCAGGTCAGAAACGCTGATGAAGGCGAGTGAGCAGGTGCTTTAAATAATAATAGCCACTCCCACTAGTCTTGAGGGGAGTGGTATGTGGTGCATGGGATGTGTAGTAAGAAATAATAAATGAATAGTGTATGTGCAAGTGTAATAATGAAAGTGAAATATAGGGGGCAGTAATGAGTAAAGTGCCTAAAAAATAAATGAATAATGGGATGCAAGTGTGTGAAACATGGAGGGATAGTGTGTAAGTCATGAGGCGCAACGTGACTAGCCAGGTAGAAGCCTATTTGTGACGCCTTGATAATTCATAGAGCGGGCTACCCTGCTTGCTAGGCCAAACAACAACACACCATGCTCTCCCAGCATCAAAGACCTGGCTGCGTCCAAAAGAAGCGAATATAAGTAATAATGAAAAATACCTGGGGTATTAGTGATCATTTTGGCCAAAAGGACGCAAGCTCGCAATCCACGACAAGGATCCCCAGACTTGCGAGTCCCTAACTGGAGCGAAAAGCTCCTGATTTACAGACAAAACAGATAAAAACAAGGACATTTATGCAAAAAACACCGAAAAAAGGCCATACTTACAAATGGACACAGCCAGGTCAGAAACGCTGATGAAGGCGAGTGAGCAGGTGCTTTAAATAATAATAGCCACTCCCACTAGTCTTGAGGGGAGTGGTATGTGGTGCATGGGATGTGTAGTAAGAAATAATAAATGAATAGTGTATGTGCAAGTGTAATAATGAAAGTGAAATATAGGGGGCAGTAATGAGTAAAGTGCCTAAAAAATAAATGAATAATGGGATGCAAGTGTGTGAAACATGGAGGGATAGTGTGTAAGTCATGAGGCGCAACGTGACTAGCCAGGTAGAAGCCTATTTGTGACGCCTTGATAATTCATAGAGCGGGCTACCCTGCTTGCTAGGCCAAACAACAACACACCATGCTCTCCCAGCATCAAAGACCTGGCTGTGTCCAAAAGAAGCGAATATAAGTAATAATGAAAAATACCTGGGGTATTAGTGATCATTTTGGCCAAAAGGACGCAAGCTCGCAATCCACGACAAGGATCCCCAGACTTGCGAGTCCCTAACTGGAGCGAAAAGCTCCTGATGTACAGACAAAACAGATAAAAACAAGGACATTTATGCAAAAAACACCGAAAAAAGGCCATACTTACAAATGGACACAAAAAAATTTGATGCTGGGAGAGCATGGTGTGTTGTTGTTTGGCCTAGCAAGCAGGGTAGCCCGCTCTATGAATTATCAAGGCGTCACAAATAGGCTTCTACCTGGCTAGTCACGTTGCGCCTCATGACTTACACACTATCCCTCCATGTTTCACACACTTGCATCCCATTATTCATTTATTTTTTAGGCACTTTACTCATTACTGCCCCCTATATTTCACTTTCATTATTACACTTGCACATACACTATTCATTTATTATTTCTTACTACACATCCCATGCACCACATACCACTCCCCTCAAGACTAGTGGGAGTGGCTATTATTATTTAAAGCACCTGCTCACTCGCCTTCATCAGCGTTTCTGACCTGGCTGTGTCCATTTGTAAGTATGGCCTTTTTTCGGTGTTTTTTGCATAAATGTCCTTGTTTTTATCTGTTTTGTCTGTACATCAGGAGCTTTTCGCTCCAGTTAGGGACTCGCAAGTCTGGGGATCCTTGTCGTGGATTGCGAGCTTGCGTCCTTTTGGCCAAAATGATCACTAATACCCCAGGTATTTTTCATTATTACTTATATTCGCTTCTTTTGGACACAGCCAGGTCTTTGATGCTGGGAGAGCATGGTGTGTTGTTGTTTGGCCTAGCAAGCAGGGTAGCCCGCTCTATGAATTATCAAGGCGTCACAAATAGGCTTCTACCTGGCTAGTCACGTTGCGCCTCATGACTTACACACTATCCCTCCATGTTTCACACACTTGCATCCCATTATTCATTTATTTTTTAGGCACTTTACTCATTACTGCCCCCTATATTTCACTTTCATTATTACACTTGCACATACACTATTCATTTATTATTTCTTACTACACATCCCATGCACCACATACCACTCCCCTCAAGACTAGTGGGAGTGGCTATTATTATTTAAAGCACCTGCTCACTCGCCTTCATCAGCGTTTCTGACCTGGCTGTGTCCATTTGTAAGTATGGCCTTTTTTCGGTGTTTTTTACATTATCTGTAACCTGCCTTTATGTATCTGTATATGTTTCTGTATGTATGAATGTATGTATGTATGTATGTATGTATGTATGTATGTGTCAATAAATATATATATATATATATATATATACATATGTGTGTATATATATATATATATATATATATATATATATACAGGGTGGGCCATTTATATGGATACACCTAAATAAAATGGGAATGGTTGGTGATATTAACTTCCTGTTTGTGGCACATTAGTATATGGGATTGGGGAAACTTTTCAAGCTGGGTGTTGACCATTTTGAAGTCGGCCATTTTGTATCCAACATTAGTTTTTTCAATGGGAAGAGGGTCATGTGACACATCAAACTTATCGAGAATTTCACAAGAAAAACAATGGTGTGCTTGGTTTTAACGTTACTTTCATGAGTTATTTACAAGTTTCTGACCACTTATAAAATGTGTTCAAAGTGCTGCCCATTGTGTTGGATTGTCAATGCAACCCTCTTCTCCCACTCTTCACACACTGATAGCAACACCGCAGAAGAAATGCTAGCACAGGCTTCCAGTATCCGTAGTTTCAGTTGCTGCACATCTCGTATCTTCACAGCATAGACAATTGCCTTCAGATGACCCCAAAGATAAAAGTCTAAGGGGGTCAGATCAGGAGGCATTTCTCATGAAAGAATAAAGTAACGTTAAAACCAAGCACACCATTGTTTTTCTTGTGAAATTCTCAATAAGTTTGATGTGTCACATGACCCTCTTCCCATTGAAAAAACTGGCCGACTTAAAAATGGCCGCCATGGTCAACACGCAGCTTGAAAAGTTTCCCCCCTCCCATATACTAATGTGCCACAAACAGGAAGTTAATATCACCAACCATTCCCATTTTATTTAGGTGTATCCATATAAATGGCCCACCCTGTATATATATATATATATATATATATATACATATATATGTGTCTGTATTTCTATGTATTTACCTTTATGTATGCATATATTCCAGAATGCGTGTATATATATTTTTCTGTTCGTCTAAATATGTGTCTTTATCTGTATACTGTATGTATGTTCCAGTATGTTCAACATTGCAGAGTAAAAACAAACTTAAAAGTAAGTCAAAACCGCACAAACTTTTGCTCACTATCATGTCAGTTATAGGCTACATTCACGACAGTAAAAACCGGTACACAGCCCTTTTCAGAACAATGAAGTACTGTCGGTGTATTCACACGGCCGTTTTTTTAATGGCCCGTGAATACAGGCCGGCAAAAAAGTTCTCACCGGGCGTTTTTCAGGAAACTATCCTTGTAACGGCTGGTAAAAACTGGTCCTGGACGAGGACTCCCCGCACACAGCACTACTTTGAGTGCTGTGCCCAGGGAAGCCCTTGACATTACTGTCTATATAAGGACAGTGAAGTCAGGGCTTTTACCAATGGAACACCTGGCCAGAGAATTGCAACATCTCAGTCCGTTGACTCCTGTCTTGTAGATAGCACACCTCCATGTAGATAGCATACCCCCATCCCCCATAGATAGCGCCACTGTAGCTCACTGTAGGGGCGGAATCCCTGGCAACCAGGGTTCCGTTGTTTTGACAGAACCAACAGCGCTGTCGACTGCGCTATTGATTCCGTCAAAAACAAAAACAATAGAACCCTATCACAATGTGACAACCAGAAACCTTTAGCAACGTTTCCGTCACCATTGAGATCGATGGTGATGCAAACGGAAGCTAAGGTTTCCGTTTACCTTTCCGTTGAGGGGTTAACCCGATGGAAACCTGCGATGGAACCCCTCAACGTAAAGGCAACGCTGATGTGAACACAGCCTTAGGCTAAGTTCACATCTCGTTTTTACTGTACGTCTGACGTGCACGTTTTGACATCAAAAAACAATGTCAGATTTATATGGTCAGGACGGATGCTCTAATAGTGTAGTTTGTGCATACATTTTGTGTGCTTACATTCTATCCTTTTTTTTTTCCCATGTCCTGAAAAGTGTAGTCTACTACGCTTTTCAGTACTTTTTCAAAACTTATAAGTTTTTAATTTGTATTGAAGTCAATGGTGACATATGGAGTGACGTATGCAGTCTTATACCGTACGATTTTGTCACCATATATGGCAAATCTTGAATTTACAAAGTTTGATTCAGCTCAAGACCAATAAAAACGTATACGTTTTTAGAAGTAAGAATGAACACAAATGTATAGAAATGTATATGACGTATACTACAAAAAAACTTAAGCGTGTGTTACAAATGCATATATTTTTGTAAAATTTATACTTCGTCGTATACTAAAAATGTGTGCACAAAACTAAATGTGAACATAACCTTATAGGTAAGTTTGGGGACAACAGGTTAAGTTTTTTAATTGACATGCACAGATATTTTACTGAAATTAGAACATGAAAATGTGATTGGATTTGAACAATTTTATGCAATTGAAATTGTGTAAACGTTGTAAATAATATTAACATTATGATTTATACTCTTCATATGTAAAGATCAACATATAAATATAAAAAAATAAGTAGCAGAATATGGATATGTGGTCCTTTTTCAGCACAAATGAGAAAAAAGAGACACTATGATAAATTGTGGCCTTTGTAGAAGAGCTGTCTGGCCTTAAGGCTATCTTAACAATGGTGTATCCTGAATGTCCTTCGCCCTCTCACCCCCTCCCTTTCATGGGGGAATAATCATGTCAGCAGAATTCCACGCACCCCACAGCTCCCTGTTTGGAGAACACCTCCTTGTTCCAAATAGTCAGGGCACATACAGAGAAAAGGAGAGATATGAAAACTGAACAGCTTGTTATTTTGGCAACAATACAACTCAAATCTTGTTATGTTAGCAAAAGGAAGCAGAGACTTGAGACGAGTCATTCCAGCTTGTTAAGAGAAGGAGGTCTGGTGATGAATGGGGAACTGGATATGTTATTTGTCTTAATTTAGATGAATTTGAAGTGGTGATGATAATTACAGATCTGCACTCTAAGTTTCTCTTTGTAGTGAAGGATTCTTTTATCCTTGATCCCCTGAGACACTCTCGCCCTCTCTTTATATCACAAGCTCAGTGAAAGGATACTGCTGTTACAGGAAATGGCCCTCTTAAAGAGACCCCATATTATTATTCTTTTCATCTTGCTGCAAATGTAAAAGGGTAAACTTGTTAAGCTCACAAGTTCCCTGACTCCAAAGAATGCAGACCCCTTTTTAGAAATGTTGTATTATTAGCTAGAATAACACAATGATACATTAATATCAGAGTCCCTTTAACTTCCTTATGACTGGCACAGACTACTGTATGTCTTGGGTTGTAGTCACAAAGTTTTCAAAATCATTCTTCACCTTACCCTGTTTTTAGAGACTCAGTGTCATATGAACAAATACACGGGTAACAGTGAGGTCCCTGTTCTTCCCAAACCGCTGTCCCTACCTACTTGTACGACCCGACCTAAACGACGGCGCACAACTGGGCGGCGTTCCCTATACTCGTACAAGTGTGACTGACAAACAGATAAGACAGAGACAGTATGAAACAACAAAGGGTCACCTGGGAAGTACACGGAGGGAGCGGCAGGGCAATTGCGCCATGGACAAGTCTGGCCGAAAAAGGCAGAGTCAGGCAGGCAGGGTCAAACTGGGAGAGTGCGGCAAAACAAAAGTCAGAAGGTAAAGAATAGTCAGGAGTCAAGCCGCGGTCAGGGGTAACAAAGGAGTAAAATTCAAGTCGCTCAGGGGAGTCTGTAACTAGGGAAAGCACAGGGCTAGGAAACACTAATAACAGGCAAAGGCCTACTGCCCCCAGGCTGAACTAAATAAGGAGATGGCGGGAGCTCAGGAACATCAGCCAGGCCTTCATTGGCCTGACGCTCCTGAGCTCCTATTGGCTGCAGGCTGCCTCGGTCAGCCAGGACGGGCGACGCCCGAGCGAGTAACCCTCAACGTCCTGGAGGCCGAGGGAGCTGCAGGAAGGGAGTACGTAACACTCAGCTTCTAAAAATTTCTCTCTCAAAGTTAAAAAAGGTATACTGTCAGTACACAGTTTACACTAGGCAGAGATTGTCTGGCACCTTAGACTCCGCCTGTCAAGTAAGACACACCTTAAGTCATATTTAAAGGGGTGGTCCAGGAATAGAAAAATATGGCTGCTTTCTTCCAGAAGCAGAGACACACTTGTCCATGGGTTGTATCTGGTATTGTAGTTCCACTGTAATGCAATGAATAGGGTTAAGCTGCAATACCACACACAATCTGCTGTTTTGGAAGAGAGCCATGTTTTTCTAATCCTGCACACCACTCCACAGCACTGAGTATCTAACAGTGGCGTAGCTGTAGGGGTCGCAATTGCGACCTGGCCCCGAAGCTGGGGGGCCCTCTGAACACGTCTATAAAAACTTACTATAGGGCCTATGTAATAAAATACACGGGACCCTGTTACTATAGTAACAACAATATACTTACCCTCCTCGTTACAGAGTTTAGCAGAGGTCCTGGCGTCTCTTCGCAGCATTACGTCATGAAGGTCTGCACTGTGCATGACGCCACGATGCTGTGCGCCACGCATTACGTCGCAATACTGGATGGCGTCAGGACCTCCACTGCGCCCAGAGCCGAAGAGGAGAGTAAAACATTATTGTCTGTCTGCTGGGTGGTAGGCTTAGATACAGGGTCTAACAGACAGAATCACACATGAGCCCTGTATCTAAGTCTAACATGTGGAAGGCTTAGATACAGGGCCCATCAGGCAGGATCACACATTGGCCATGTATCTAAGCCTACCATGTGGTAGGCTTAGATACTAGGCTCAGTAGATAGGATCTGTCTGCTGGGAGCTGTATCTAAGCCTATCACATGGTAGGTGTAGATACATAGCCCATGTGTGATCCTGTCTGATGGGTTCTGTATCTAAGCCTACCACATAGTAGGCTTAGATACAGGGCCCCATCAGACAGTAATCTTAAGTCAAAATCTCAGCTATTGATAATACTCCTCTCGCTCAGGGGTTGGTCAAGTTCTCTACTCTGCCTGTTACATTGGAAGTGGGTACTTTGCATACTGAACAAATCACTTTCTTTATTGCCATCTGAAGATGACTATCTGCTGGGGCCCTGTATTTAAGCCTAACATGTGGTAGGATTAGATACAGGGCCCATCAAACAGAATCACACATGGTGTGATCCTGTCTGCTGGGCCAGGTATCTAAGCCTATCACATGGTAGGCGTAGATACATGGCCCATGTGTGATCCCTTTGTGATGGGCCCCAGATCTAAGCCTACACATAGTAGGCTTAGATACAGGGCCCCATCAGACAGTAATCTTATACTGTATAAGATTACTGTCTGATGGGGCCCCTTATCTAAGCCTAACATGTGGTAGGCTTAGATACAGGGTCCAACAGACAGTATCACACATGGGCCTTGTATCTAAGCCTACCACATGTGTCACTAATGTTTTTTTTGTGTTTGTGTTTTTTTTACAGGTTCGGATGTTGGACTATGTCGGATTCAAAGACTACTTCAATGATGGTGTTATGGAATGGCAAGTTCAGCAATTCCCCAAAGGCTGCTGGAGATTGCCGGGACAAAACGTGCATAATAAACAACTGCAACTTCAAATCTGTCACAACTCTGATCGGCAGAGTCTAAGGCTACCCTAAGGTTTTCGCCAGAGCCGACTGCAAGGCTGGATGGTTTTTGCTGCATAGAACCCAGGTTGAGACAACACAGCCCCCAGACCTATTTCTGAGGCATCAACCCCAACAATAAAGGGACTAGAAAGGTCAGGTTGGACAAGCACAGGCGATTCCATAAAATACTGTTTTAAGGTTTCAAAGGCGGAGACCGCACTAGGTTTCTAATTTACAAGATCAGAACCCACTTTTCCCAATGGGGGAAAAATTATGAATAAATTTTCGGTAATAATTAGCAAAGCCCAAGAACTTCTGCAGAGCCTTTAATGAAGTGGGTTGAACCCAATCAAGAATTGCCTGAACCTTAGTGGAGTCCATACAAAAATCATGAGGAGACAGCACATATCCCAAGAACTTAACTTCCTGAACTCCGAAAATACATTTTTAAAATTTCAAGTAAAGACAATTTTTTCTCAGAACGGACCTTAAATGTTGAACAATGAGATTATCAATCGGAAGGAAACACAAGAATATTGTCCAGATACTCCACCGCAAAGCATCCAATAAAATTTCTGAAAATATCATTAACCATGTTTTGAAAAACCGCTGGAGCATTACTTAAACCAAAAGGCATGACCGAATACTCATAATGACCATCTGGAGTATTAAATGCCATCTTCCACGCATCTTCTTTCTAGATACGAACCAAATTGTAGGCCCCGCGTAAATCTAGTTTAGAGAACCACTTGGCTACTGAGATCTGATTAAACAGGTCTGGGATGAGTGGAAGAGAATATTGATTCTTAACGGTAATCTTATTTAATTCACAGTAGTCGATATAGGGTCTTAAACCGCCATCTTTTTTTAAACAAAGAGAAAACCTGTACCCTCCGGAGAAGTAGATGGACGAATATGACCCTTACGGAGACTGTCTTTTATATAATCTTTCATGGCCTGTCTTTCCAGAGCAGAAAGATTATAAATCCGCCCCTTGGGCAGTTTACAATTAGGGAGAAGTATAATGGGACAGTCATACGACGTATGTGGAGGAAGAGATTCACAACCGATTTCAGAAAATACATCCTCAAAATCTTGAATACACTCAGACAATGATGGTGCGTTGCAAGGTACATTAGTAGTAGACAAAGATATGCAAGAATCAAAACATTTAGTCTTCCACTTAATCAAATCTGCTTTTACCCAATCAATAACTGGATTATGTGTCTGGAACCATGGAATACCCAATATTACTTCAGAGGGCAAAATTTCTAGAAAAAAAGAAAGTAATTTGTTCAGTATGCAAAGTACCCACTTCCAATGTAACAGGCGGAGGGAGTAGAGAACTTGACCGACCCCTGAGCGAGAGGAGTATTATCAATAGAAGAAACCCCTGAGGACGCTATATGTGTAGCAAAACATGTCAGGGGGCTAACTATTTTAATACAGTGCATATCTGTTAGATTCTTTTCAATCCACTAGATAGGGGAGGCTTCGCGTTCTGCAGCCGCTGACTCCTATTGCCATATATGGACTAGATATAATTACGCTGGCCTTAGCTATCCCACAGGCTTTGAGCCCAGTAGTTCAACTTCTAGCAGCTTGCACTGATCATTTTAGCACTTGTGGTTCGTCAATTTGCTTAAGAGCAACAATAACGTTTGTTTTTATTTTTAGGTAGCTGGCAAGTTAGGGCCTCACTTGCTTTCGGGCATTTAATTATTAGTCATTATCAATAGCAGAGACTTTGACTGGAGTGCTCAACTGAACAAGGGAGACAGCCAATCTTTTTGCAACCTGAAAATCAAAGAAATTTGCCGCAGAACCTCAATCTACAAAAGCTTGACCAGAATACAAACATTATTAAACCATACAGATGTAGCCGTCTTTACCTTGACTTTTAACACATTAAATACACAGTGGCAAGATCCTTTATCTTGACTTTTTCAATGACTTTTTAATGGCTTTTGTTGTGTGATATCATGCTGCAGCAAGTTCTCAGAGTCAAGATAAAGATGGCTACATCCGTACATTAGCACGCAAAGGGATTTTTTTAGAAAATGAGGGAAAAACCTGACTGACAAGATGGCATTTCCGGGGACCATCTAGGCTCTGAAGTTTTCTGGAGCTGGACATTCTGGAAGCTTGGAACAGTTCTTGAGTGTATGACCAGCATCCCCACAATAGAAACAGAGTCCCTTGTGTTTTTGAAAATGTCTCTGTTCCTAAGAAGGCATAGTGGAGCCCAACTGCAGGGGCTCTTGTGCATCAGAAGAAGGGCTCTCAGCGCATGGTAGGTCTTCACTGTTCTTTCATTTCTAAGCTCATATAGTCATAAGTCCAAATGCACAACAAGGGTCATGGTATCCTCTAGAGTCAAGGGCAGAGGGTAATATCTTTCAAAGTCTCAGAAAGGCCTCGGCGGAACTGGCATTGGAGTGCAGCATTATTTCATTGTGAAGCAATAGACCATTGTCTAAATTTCAAACAATATTCTTCTGCAGGACGCAGTCCTTGCTGTAGAGATAACAGCTTGGCCTCAGCAACTGCAGTGATATCTGGTTCTCCATAAATTAAACCTAGGGCCGCAAAGAAGGTCTCCAAAAAAGTTCAGGGGCAACAGGACCCAATGAAAAGGCCCAGGTTTGAGGATCACACTGCAAGAGTGAAATGAAGATACCCACTCGCTGTTGCTCAGTACCCAAGGAGATAGATCTAAGTCGAAAATATAATTTACAACTCTCCCGAAAATTAACAAATGGCTTACGATCACCAGAGAAATGATCAGGTAAGATCAACTTAGGTTCTACCGGAGTTGCGACTGGAACGACTGCTTAGGCCTGCGTAGTTTCATGCTGTTGGAAAATCACGGCCAGACCTTGTTCGAGTCAGATTGTCCATCTGTTCCAACATTGCTAGCATAGGTTCCATCATGACAGGATATAATATAAATGGTCTTGTGATTATGTTATGGAATTGCAAGTTGAGCAATTCCCCAACGGCTGCTAGAGACTGCTGGAAGAAAGCGTGCAAATAAATCCGCAACCTCAAATCTGTCTCAACTCTCATCGACAGAGTCTAAGGCTACTCTATAGTTTTCGCCAGAGCCGACCGCAGGGCTGGATAGTTTTTGCTGCATAGAACCCAGGTTGTCTCAGCAGAGTTCATTGTTGGATAAGAGATGCATTGCAGGCAAGCCTGAACAGGAACCAGACAGCCAGAGGGTAGACAGAATGTCCAAAACAGTAAGCAAGTGGATATCAGGTAAAGCAGAGGTCATAACCCGCGGAAGCACATAACCAAAATCAGTAAATAAAGGGTTATCCAAATACACGCTGAGGTGAATTTCCAAAAAGTCCAGAAGTCAGAGGTAAAGGGTGTAGGTAAAACACATGCAGACAAAAGAATCACAAGCAAAAAACAGGTGGAGGAAGGCAGGTATGTCACGTAGGATTCGTGGACCCACTGGGCCGTACCGTCTTGGCGGACAGTAGCAAGGCAGGCTCGGCTGGGACTAGGCAGTGGGTAGATGTCAGGAGCAGCAGGACAGGCATAGTTACAGCACAGCACGACTACAGCACAGCACGGCACTAGAACAGGGTAGCACGGGATACAGGATACGGGATACAGGAACAGGGAACACTGGAACTGGAAAACATCGGGAGACCATTAGCTAGACAAACTAGGATATGACAAACAACACTCAGGCATGGGAGGATGGGCTGGAGCCTTCTTATAGCCCAGGGTGCTCTGGGAGCAATCAGCTCAATCTCCCACATGCGTGCGCTTTGGTTTCTTAAGTCTGGACTGAGCTCGTGAGCGCACCCTGGTGGTCACTGTGGAACAGGATGGCCGTATGTACAGACATCTCGACTGGATGGAAGGAGTTCATGGTCAGTGAACCTGGATGTTACAAGGTATAAATACTAACCCTACACCTGATAGGCAGAAGGACAGAGAAAATAAGTAAAACCGGAACTAGAACAGTGGCGATGGTGATCTTAAGGGAACAGGCATTATCCTAACAGATGGCTTGTTTTATTTTCAATAAAATGGTTAACGAGGGTTGTGTGTGTTTTTTTTTAAATTATTATTTCAATGGGGTGACTCCCACATCACTTTAAAAAAAAAGAAACTTGAAATAATAAGAAAAAACTATGTGGGGTTCATAACCTGCCAGATACAACACAGCAGCAGCAGACTAGCATTACCAGGGTGGGAAGGCCCACTGTTTTTGGACTTTCCAGGCCTAGTAATACCAGCCTGCGGCCGCCCCAGTAACCGACCATCCCTACAGATGGTCTGGTACTGGATCGTACCCGGCTCCTCCCGCACCCCTGGTGGCGGTGGGTACTGGGGTAATAATGGGGGATAGTGTTAGCCTTTTCACCTGCTAATGTTAAGCCCCACCTTAGTAATGGACGCAGTCAATCAGCCAGTGGCCATTACTAAGGCGGTAGTAATAAAGTTTTAAAAAAATACAAGGACATAGAAAAAATATTTTATTGAAATAAAAACCCCACACAGCCCTCATTAACCATTTTATTAAGAAGAAAAAAAATGCTGTCATCGAAGTCCAACGACGGAACCTGTAAAAAAACACAAACACGCAAAAAAAATTAGTAACGCATAAAAAATAAAAGCAATTATTATACTTACTTCTCCTGGGTCCAGCGCTGGAGCCGCAATGTCAGCGAGCTGGGCCCTATATCTAAGCCTATCATGTGTGGTACTGTCTGCTGAGCCACTGTATCTAATCCAATCATGTGTGATACCGTCTGGACTTTTGCATCGGGGTCCATGGACCTTCAGCTATGCCCCTGGTGTCTAACAACAATATAGATACACATCATTTAATGTATTTATATGTAAATTTTCCTTCTTTCAGTTTACCTTCCTTGCCAATAGTCATGTGCCTACTCCGTCAATAGCTTAATCAGGTGCGTAACTAAGAAAGACTGGGCCCCATAGCAAACTCTTGACCAGGGCCCCCTGGGTGCCACAAGCAGCCCCCTTATAAATAGTGCCCCCTGTAGAATGTGCCATACAGTCCCCCTGTAGACAGTGCTATATAGCCCCGCCTATAGACAGTGTCACACCCCATTTGTAGATAGCGCCCCCACCTCCCCCTTGTAGATAGTGCCATACGGCCCCCTGTAGATATCGCCATAAAGACCCCACTGTATATAGCGTTATACAGCTCCCACTGTATATAGTGCCACACAGCCCCCTCCCTTGTATATAGTGCCACACAGAACCCCCTTAGATAGTGCAGCACTGCCCCCCCTTAGTAGATAGTGCCACACACAGAACCCTGTAGATTGCGCCACACACAGCCCCCTGTAGGTAGAGCCATAGCCCTCCCCCTTGTAAATAGTGCCATACAGTTCCCCCATGTGTATAGTGCCACACAGCCCCTCTTGTGTGTTGTGCCACACAGCCCCCCTTTGTGTATAGTGCCACACAGCCCCCCACCTTGTGTATAGTGCCACAAGGCAATGGCGCATCCGAGAATGTTGTATCAGCCAGGGAGATGTCACTCAAACATGATCTAGAATGGAGGACAAAAAAAATATGGTGCAGGTCACACGGTGTAAAGAGGAAACAGAACAGGTGATATGGACTCACGTATTGAAGTTGTGCTAACAACAGGCACAACACTGGTACAAACAATGAGTATGTGATGTAGCTGCAGCTGGGTTCAAAAGCTAATCCGCTGGCAAGGGGATAACTTAGAATAATAGATAAGAAAACGAAAAAATAGAGAACCACAAAATAGAATTGTATTAGAGATCCATTTATTAATACAGACAACTGTATTAACCCCTTCGCGCTCAGCGACGTACTATTCCGTCGCACTAACCAATACATTCGCGCTCAGCGACGGAATAGCCAGGAATGAATCGCCATTTTCCATCTGCGCGTACACGAGCTGTGACAGCTGCTGTTTCCAACAGCAGGCAATCACAGCTCAATACGCCGGGACCTGACGCGATGGTCCCGCCTCCACGATCGCCACTATTGGTCAGTTAGTGAGTAACTGTCCAATAGTGGCGATCGGTCACCTCACATCCTGCCGCTCCCGCCCTGAACGCCTCTGTTGGGGATAGACAGGCGTTCGGAGCGGTTGTGAGATAGAGAGAGAAGCGAAAGTCAAAGTAAAGTTAAAAAAAAGTTTAAAAAACAACTTTTTTCAGCATCCCACCTCTCCCATCCACTACCCATTCCTATACCCTTCCTCCTTGTGTTCACCCCACATTTTTGGTCAGTGATCACCTATCACTGACCACTTCTTAGTCTTCAGAAACAATTTCTTGGTCCCTGGGGATTATTTTTTCTTTTTTTTCTTTAAAAAAACATAAAACAAAAAAAAATATAAAAATAAAAATAAAAACACAAAAAAAAATAGTTCGTTTAGCCAATTTTGACAATTTAACTGGTTAGTTTAGTATTAGGCTGGGTTCACACGACCTATGTTCAGACGTAAATGAGGCGTATTATGCCTCGTTTTACGTCTGAAAATAAGGCTACAATACGTCGGCAAACATCTGCCCATTCATTTGAATGGGTTTGCCACCTGTCATTTACGCGTCGTCGTTTGACAGCTGTCAAACGACGACGCGTAAAAATACAGCCTCATCAAAAGAAGTGCAGGACACTTCTTTCAGACGTAATTTGAGCCGTTCTTCATTGAACTCAATGAAGCACAGCTCAAGATTTACGGCTGTCAGAGAAGCCTCGCAAAATGTTTGGAGGAGCTATTACGGCTGAAACGAGGCAGCTGTTTTCTCCTTGAAAAGTCTGTCATTTCAGACGTAAAAGCCTACCGTGTGCACATACCCTTAGGGTTAGTTAGTGTCAGGGAACCGTCCAAGAGCATAGTTAGGTATAGCGTCAGGGAATTTAGCATCAGGAATCCGTCACCGTAGGTAGATCTAGCGTTAGGGATCCATCACCGTAGTTAGGTTTAGCGTCAGGGAAGCTCGGAATAATCTAGATAGGTTTAGTGTCAGGCACCCGTCACCGTAGTTAGGTTTAGTGCTAGGGAAGCTCGGAATAATCTCGTTAGGTTTAGTGTCAGGGAATAGTCGCCGTAGTTAGATTTAGTCTCAGGGAAGTAAATAAAATGTAGTTAGGTTTAGTGTTAGGAACCCTCGCCCCAGTTAGGTTTAGTGTCAGGGAAGCCCACTCGTTCTATAAAAACATCAATATTTTTGGCTGGTTTAGGTAGCAGCCGATTGCCCCTAGTTAGGGAAGCAGTCAAACATGTCCAAACGGACATTTAGTGCCGAAGAGGCATATTCATTTCTTGCCTCCGACACAGAGTCGTCGGGTGGTGAGACTCTGTTTTACTTTTCCACCTCCTCATCCAGTGATGAAGGAGAGGAACCCCCTAGGAGACGCCCCAGGAACACCACCACAGTTGAAGCCCCCAAGCGAGATGACCCCGCCGCAGTTTAATCCCCCGAGCGAAGTGACCCCATTTGGACCCCCACACCAGACATTTATAAGCCCCAAATCCCAGAGTACACGGGCAGCTCAGGGATAAAATGTAATACGGCAGGGCTCAGTGAAATTAACTTTTTCAAGTTCTTCTTCACTGATGACTTTATAGATCTTATGGTCTCCCAGACTAATTTATATGCCCAACAGTATATTGCTAAGAATCCCACATAATTTTATGCCCAATCCCACAGGTGGACCCCTGTAGATGCAGGAGAGTTGGGCAAGTTCTGGGGACTTCATTTGAACATGGGGCTTCTGAAAAAGCTGTCCATTAGGACCTACTGGAGCACGGACATCTTATACCACACCCCGATGTACCGTATGGCCATGTCCAGGATGCGTTATGAGGCAATGCTTCGCTTCTTACATTATACGGATAATGAGCAGTGTCCACCCTGAGATGACCCCAGTTTTGACCGTTTATACAAACTGAGACCCCTATTAGACTATTTCAGTGCCCGGTTTGCCCAAGCATACACCCCCGAGAAGTGTATTTCTATTGATGAGTCCCTGGTACATTTAAAAGGGAGGCTTCAATTCCGCCAGTACCTGCCGAGGTAGAGGGCAAGGTATGGCGTGAAGATGTATAAGCTGTGCGAGAGTGCATCAGGGTATACCTACAAATTTAGGATATATGAAGGGAAGGACAGCAGTATTCAGCCCCCAGCATGCCCCCCCTTATTGGGAATTAATGCAAAAATTATGTGGGATTTGGTGCACCCACTGCTGGACCAGGGTTACCACCTCTACCTGGATAATTTTTATACCAGCGTCCCACTCTTCAAGTGCCTCGCTTCCAGAAGTACTGCGGCATGCGGCACTGCTAGAAGAAATCTGAGAGGCCTCCCTAAGACTCTGCTTGGGCAAACACTCAGAAGGGGGGAGAGCAGGGCACATTCTAGCAGCAACATATTGTGAGTCAGGTACAAGGACAAGACAGATGTCCTTGTATTGACAACAATACATGGCCACACCAGTACCCATGTCCCTGTACGAGGTACCAGTACAGAGACCCCCATACCAGACTGCATCCTGGACTACAATAGGTACATGGGAGGGGTTGACTTGTCAGATCAAGTCCTGAAGCCCCACAATGCCATGCGGAAATCGAGGGTGTGGTATAAGAAGCTGGCCGTGCACATCATACAGATGGCATTGTACAATGCGTACATGCTACGTCGATGTGCAGGCCAGAGGGGAACTTTCCTGGAATTTCAAGAGGTGGTAATCAAGAACCTAATCTTTAGGGACTAAGAAGAGGAAGCACCCAGTACTTCAGGAATAGAGGCCAGACGCATCGTACTAGGGCAACATTTTCCAGGAGAAGTTCCCCAAACTGGCAAGAAGGGAAAAAGTCAAAAGAGGTGCAGAGTCTGCTCAAAGAGGGGGATAAGGAAGGACACAACATACCAATGCGACACGTGTCCCGAAAAACCAGGGCTCTGTATGAAAGATTGTTTTCGAATTTATCATACATCCCTTAATTTTTAATTTACCCTGATGCACTCTGCACAGCTTATCCCCCTCATCTTTCCCTTCTGAGCCCTGCCGTGTGCCCAGGCAGCAGATAACAGCCACACGTAGGGTATTTCCGTACCTGGGAGAACCCACATTACAGCTTATGGGGTGTATATCTCCGGTGGCACATGCTGGGCACACTATATCGGACACTGACATGGCATATATATATATAAAATTGCAAATCTCACTCTGCACCATCTGCTTCGCATTATCTTTTACACAGTACCTGTGGGGTCAAAATGCTCACTACACCTCTAGATGAATGTCTTAAGGGGTGTAGTTTTTAAAATGGGGTCACTTCTCGGGGGTTTTAACTGTACTGGTACCTCAGGGGCTTCTGCATACATGACTTAGCACCAGAAAAGCTCCAGTAGGCCAAATGGTGGCCTTTCCTTCTGAGCCCTGCCATGGGCCCAAACGGCAGTTTATCACCACAAATGGGGTTTTGCCGCACTAAGGGCAAATTGGGCAACAAAATGGGGTATTTTGTTCCCTGTGAAAATAAGAAATTTTGATCAAAAATGACATCTTATTGGGAAAAAATACATTTTTTTTAATTTCACAGCCCAATTCAAATAGGTACTGTGAAAAAACTGTGCGGTCAAAATGATAACAACAACCATAAATGAATTCCTTGAGGGGTGTAGTTTCAAAAATGGGGTCACTTCTGGTGGGTTTCCATTGCTTTGATACCTCTGGGGCTCTGCAAATGCGCCATGGCACCCGAAAACCAATCCAGCAAAATCTGGACTCCAACAAACACATAGCGGTCCTTTCCTTCTGAGCGATCCCATGGGCCCAAACGGCAGTTTATCACCACAAATGGGGTATTGCCACACTAAGGACAAATTGGGCAACAAAATGGGGTATTTTGTTCCCTGTGAAAATAAGAAATTTTGATCAAAAAAGACATCTTATTGGAAAAAAATAAATTTTTTAAATTTCACAGCCCAATTCAAATAAGTGCTGTGAAAAAACTGTGCGGTCAAAATGATAACAACAACCATAAATGAATTCCTTGAGGGGTGTAGTTTCCAGAATGGGGGGATTCCTACTGTTTTGGCACCTCAACACCTCTTCAAACCTGGCATGCTGCCCAAAATATATTCTAATAAAAAAGAGGCCTCAAAATGCACTAGGTGCTTCTTTGCTTCTAGGGCCTGTATTTTAGTCCACGAGAACACTAGAGCCACATTTGGGACATTTCTAAAAACGGCAGAATCTGGAAAATACATATTTAGTAGTATTTCTCTGGTAAAACCTTCTGTGTACAGAAAAAAAATGGAATAAAATTGAAATTCAGCAAGAAAAATGAAATTTGCAAATTTCACCTCCACTTTGCTTTAATTCCTGTGAAATGCCTGAAGGGTTAAAAAACTTTATAAATGCTGTTTTGAATACTTTGAGGGGTCTAGTTTTTAAAATGGGGTGTTTTAAGGGGGTTTCTAATACATAGGCCCCTCAAAGCCTCTTCGGAACCGAACAGGTAGCTTAAAAAAAAGGCTTTTGAAATTTTCTTAAAAATATGAGAAATTGCTGTTTATGTTCTAAGCCTTGTAACGTCCAAGAAAAATAAAATAATGTTCAAAAAACGATGCCACTCTAAAGTAGACATATGGGAAATGTGAACTAGTAACTATTTTGGGTGGTATAACTGTCTGTTTTACAAGCAGACGCATTTAAATTCTGAAAAATGCTATTTTTTCAAAATGCTCTCTAAATTTTGCAATTTTTCACCAATAAACACTGAATATATCGACCAAATTTTACCAAGAACATGAAGCCCAATGTGTCACGAGAAAACATTCTCAGAATCGCTTGGATAGGTTTAAGCATTCCGACGTTATTACCACATAAAGTGAAATATGTCAGATTTGAAAAATGGGCTCTGAGCCTTAAGGCCCAAACTAGGCTGCGTCCTTAAGGGGTTAATAAATGGACCTCTAATAAAATTCTTCATTTTGTCCAACTGATGTTAGCAGCGCTATTTTGTGGTTCTCCATTTTTTCATTTTCTTATCTGTCATTCAAACATGGAAATGTGGGTTTGGAGGCAAGACTATGTGACTCTTCAGGATAGCGGCACCGGCCCATGACCCTCTAATGAGTAATTCGTATATAGTGTGTGCCATTTTAAAAGTGGATTTTAAAGATTTTGCTGCATCTGAAACAAGGGAATGTTTGGAAATATTGTCAGGCCATGTATTACCGCATGGTGGCGGTTCAAGGGGTTAAAACTACTAGACAGGTACCCATTAAATATTCAATGAATTGAGAAAAATTCCATCTGCCCTGCAATTTTTTTATAATAAATATATCCTATATAATTACAGATCCAGAATCAAGCTCTGACATATACACTACCGTTCAAAAGTTTGGGGTCACCCAGACAATTTAGTGTTTTCCATGAAAACTCACACTTATATTTATCAAATGAGTTGCAAAATGACTAGAACATATAGTCACGACATTGACAAGGTTAGAAATAATGATTTTTATTTGAAATAATAATTTTCTCCTTCAAACTTTGCTTTCGTCAAAGAATGCTCCATTTGCAGCAAATACAGCATTGCAGACCTTTGGCATTCTAGCTGTTAATTTGCTGAGGTAATTGGGAGAAATTTCACCCCATGCTTCCAGAAGGCCCTCCCACAAGTTGGATTGGCTTGATGGGCACTTCTTGCGTACCATACGGTCAAGCTGCTTCCACAACAGCTCTATGGGGTTGAGATCTGGTGACTGCGCTGGCCATTCCATTACAGATAGAATACCAGCTGCCTGCTTCTTCCCTAAATAGTTCTTGCATAATTTGTAGGTGTGCTTTGGGTCATTGTCCTGTTGTAGGATGAAATTGGCTCCAATAAAGCGCTATCCACAGGGTATGGCATGGCGTTGCAAAATGGAGTGATAGCCTGCCTTATTCAAAATCCCTTTTACCTTGCACAAATCTCCGACTTTACCAGCACCAAAGCAACCCCAGACCATCACATTACCTCCACCATGCTTGACAGATGGCGTCAGGCATTCTTCCAGCATCTTTTCAGTTGTTCTGCGTCTCACAAATGTTCTTCTGTGTGATCCAAACACCTCAAACTTCGATTCGTCTGTCCATAACACTTTTTTCCAATCTTCCTCTGTCCAATGTCTGTGTGCTTTTGGCCATATTAATCTTTTCCTTTTATTAGCCAGTCTCAGATATGGCTTTTTCTTTGCCACTCTGCCCTGAAGGCCAGCATCCCGGAGTCGCCTCTTCACTGTAGATGTTTACACTGGCGTTTTGCGGGTACTATTTAATGAAGCTGCCAGTCGAGGACCTGTGAGGCGTCTATTTCTCAAACTAGAGACTCTAATGTACTTATCTTGTTGCTCAGTTGTGCAGCGGGGCCTCCCACTTCTCTTTCTACTCTGGTTAGAGCCTGTTTGTGCTGTCCTCTGAAGGGAGTAGTACACACCGTTGTAGGAAATCTTTAGTTTCTTGGCAGTTTCTCGCATGGATTAGCCTTCATTTCTAAGAACAAGAATAGACTGTCGAGTTTCACATGAAAGCTCTCTTTTTCTAGCCTTTTTGAGAGTTTAATCGAACCCACAAATGTAATGCTCCAGATTCTCAACTAGTTTACAGCGGTGCTAACATAATTGCACAAGGGTTTTCAAGTGTTTTCTAATCATCCATTAGCCTTCTAACACAGTTAGCAAACACAATGTACCATTAGAACACTGCAGTGATGGTTGCTGGAAATGGGCCTCTATACACCTATGTAGATATTGCATTAAAAACCAGACTTTTGCAGCTAGAATAGTCATTTAGCACATTAACAATGTATAGAGTGTATTTCTGATTAATTTAATGTTATCTTCATTGAAAAAAACTGTGCTTTTCTTTCAAAAATAAGGAAATTTCGAAGTGACCCTAAACTTTTGAACGGTAGTGTATACAGTACCACAACCAAGCTCAGTACATAAATACAGTACTAGAACCAACATCATACGTATATACAGCATCTGAACCAAGATCAGTACATATATACAACACCAGAACAAATACAGCTCAATTTGGTTCGACCCTTGCCGTATAGGTTTGTACTACAGCTCCCAGCATGGCCCGAACAATGGTGAGGACATGCTGGGAGATGCTGTTTCACCCCAAAAAAAAATCATACCACCCATTATCTCGCTGCAGATCATACAGCGACTACAGTGCTGATTAGAGGCAGAATAAACATTTACATTAAGTGACTCACCAGTATTTCTCAGATTCTAGTTCTTTTCTTCTCCCTCTGGTCCAGATCTCTATGATGGATTTCTACCGGCCATGACACATTTCTGCAGTTTTCCGCTCAGATGTCTTCAGCTTCTCACTTTTAAAACATTTCTGCATCTATAAACTAAGTTAAAATTCTCAACAACTCTAAATATAATAAAGCGCCATACACTGTACCTCTAACTATAATAGCACAATACACTGTGTCCCTTATTATAATAGCGCCATACACTGTCACACACACACACACACACACACACACACACACACACACACACACACACACACCATGACCCTGTATATAGTGCCCCCATAGCCCCCTGTAGATAGTGACCCCCATAGAGCCTCTGTAGATAGTGCCCTACATAGAAGGCCCTGTAGATAGTGTCCCACATACAGCCCTCTGTAGATAGTGCCCACATATGGACTCCAAAACTGCAAGGCAATACTGCTAACCACTGAGCCACCGTGCTGCCCTACATATAGCTTCCCCTATAGCTAGTGCTCCACGTATAGCCTACTTTGTAGATAGTCTCACATATAGCTCCCCCTGTATATAGTCCACCCCAGTAGACAATGCCCTACATATAGCCACCCTGTAGCTAGTGTCCCACAGGTAACCCACCCCTTATATAGTGTCCAACATATAGCCCACCCCTATAAAAAAAAGTACCCTAAAATATAGCCCATCCCTGTATAGTGTCTAACATATAGCTCTCCCTGTATATAGTACCCCACATATAGACCCCCTGTAGATAGTGCCACACATCCCCACATATAGACCCCCCTGTATATGGTGGCCCACATATAGACCCTGCTGTATATAGTGGCTTATATCCCAACATGTAGACCCCCTGTAGATAGTGGCCGACATCCCCACATATAGACCCCCCTGTATATAGTGGCCCACATATAGACCACTCCTGTATATAGTGGCCCACATATAGACCCCCTTGTATATAGTGGCCCACATCCCCACATATAGACCCCCCTGTATATAGTGGCCCACATCCCCACATATAGACCCCCCTGTGGATAGTGCCCCACATCCCCACATATAGACCCCACCTGTATATAGTGGCCCACATATAGACGACCCCCCCACCTGTAGATAGAGCACCCACTATAGATAATGCCACTTACAGTTTTATTAGGAAAAAACTTTTTCATACTCACATGAACCCGTTCCTGCGCAGACCGATGGCAATGCAGACCTGCTCTCTTCTGAGCAGGTCTGCTGTAGCTGAACGACACGTTGTTCAATGACCCTGATTGGCGGGACAGAATGACATGCCCCGTCAATGAGCACCTTTCAAGCACAGAAGCGGCACAATGACGTCATCGTCGAAAGGCGCTGATTGGCGGGGAAAGTAATTTTGCCCCACCAATCAGCGTCATTGTAAGGTGCTGAATGGTCGGGCCCAGCCATTCAGCGCTAATGCATGTACTTGGCTGTTACTAGCACCGGGGCCCCCACCAGGGCTAGCGACGCCTACGGGCATGAGTTTACTGCCTGGAATGAACGATTAAAATCAATTTTAATTAATATTCATTAAAATGGGCTCTTAAAGCCAAATATAACAGGCTCAATTATGAGGTCAGCAGCGGAGACATGGCCTATAAGGCAATAGATAGTATCAACCCCTAGACCCGTCTCTCCTATTATTTTATATTCGCTGAACCAAATTAATTGATTGATAGTTGCGCTATACCACGCTACACCATGCGCTGCACCGCGCTAATCCGGCTCCTCAGGCCAAATAGAGCAAGCTTAGTTAAATGGTCAGCAATAGAGATAGAGGCTCTGGTGAAAAGTAGCATTCACCTTGTTTTATGCTTGCTGACACACACTCACTCAATCTTAAATTGTGCTATACCGCGCTAATCCTTCGCGTTTCTGCACCACTAATGTCTGTGGGGCGTCATCAGGGATTATTGGTATGTCAAATTGTTGGTCCACATTATCATTGCCGGGTCGCACAGTTGTGTGCTTTAAAGAACCTCCCGGCCCGTGCACGACTAAGATATAATGGTTGCACACGAGCCGGAGAGGTGCCGGTCTTTTAAACAGCTGCAGCCCTCCTCCTGCAGTGACATGCCCACGGCCCACTGCCATTCCAGATACGGCACGTCACTAATGACCTGTCAGGACTTCGGCACGCCTCCCTCCCTCAATCAGATATAATCCAGACGCCCAGCGTCCCTAGTAACATCGGAGATATACGAAGCGGCTATAATACTCAAATGGGGATACAGTACTGATACATTCGAGGCAATCCATATAAAGAACATCACTGTGCTTAAAGCCTACCACTATATATAGTATTGTTAACATCTTAGACAGAGTACTATGTACACACCATCTACGGTGTTCCCGACGTGTTGCCGTCCAGTAGTCATGGCAACCAACACAGACACATAAATACTACAAAGGATGTGCCCGTTGACTAGGGGAATGTTAACTAAAAAGGACATGAAGTTACTGTGGTAGGTACGGTCAATTAGGTATGCACTCTCTTAGTGTTATATATAATAATATTAATCAGTCAATAACATACATAGCCCCCCATTAACAAATAGATGCAGAGGCATCTGTCCTTCCGATTTTAGGACAGCCTATAGAAATATTTACAAGAATAATATATATATCACCTAAGATTCATGAATTTAAGAACTAGTGGTTCCTCCATTGACACATAGGATAAAAAATATTATTAACAGATTAGTCAACCTATCCGATATTGCTTGTGTATTCCATTAATATTGGACCCTCAAATTGTCAAAGAAAACACGCATAAGAAATCTGTTCATTGAGGCCCATGCGAGTAGTGGTACGCAGCCGAAAGATCCACTGCGCCTCTTTTTGAAGGATAATTTTATTGATATCCCCACCTCTAATTGTAAATGAGAGGGCATGTCCCCCAGCCTACACTTGTTGGAGGCTCGGCGGCACGGGCTCCGTAGTAGTGGCGCTACCGCTGTAGCAGCCATAACGGCTGCTAGCGGCGCCACCGGGCATATGGGGAGGGCATGTCGGCTGGTGGCACGGACCCCCTCAAGCCACGGGCCCCGTAGCAGCCACTACGGCTGCTACCGTGGTAGTTACGCAACTGAGTTTAATCCAGTTCTGTATACTGTGTGCATATAGATTTATTTTAATGTCATCCATCTTGTAAATATCACTATTTGGCATTTTACCTGTTTTTGGCTTTTCATGTTCTAGATATATCATGTCCACATATAGAAAATTCATCTTGACAGCAAGCAATTATTTCAGAGGAACAGATGTATTTTATAGTTATTAATACCACATGATAATAATCTGCTATATTAACCACTTGCCGCCACAGCATTTTTTCATTTTTTTCATTTGCGTTTTTTCCTTCCCGCCTTCCAAAAACCATAACTTTTTTATTTTTCAAACAACATAGCCATATGAGGGCATGTCTTCTTTGGGACATAGCAAAAATAAATATTTTAGGGGTGGGCTAAAAATAAAAAAAAAATGTGATTCCTCCCATGTTTTTTTGGTTTTGTTTTTACAACTTTAATTGCGCGGTAAAAAGGACATATTAAAGAGGCTCTGTCACCAGATTTTGCAACCCCTATCTGCTATTGCAGCAGATAGGCGCTGCAATGTAGATTACAGTAACGTTTTTATTTTTAAAAAACGAGCATTTTTGGCCAAGTTATGACCATTTTCGTATTTATGCAAATGAGGCTTGCAAAAGTACAACTGGGCGTGTTGAAAAGTAAAAGTACAACTGGGCGTGTATTATGTGCGTACATCGGGGCGTGTTTACTACTTTTAATAGCTGGGCGTTCTGAAGAGAAGTATCATCCACTTCTCTTCACAACGCCCAGCTTCTGGCAGTGCAGATCTGTGACGTCACTCACAGGTCCTGCATCGTGTCGACACCAGAGGCTACAGATGATTCTGCAGCAGCATCGGCGTTTGCAGGTAAGTCGATGTAGCTACTTACCTGCAAACGCTGATGCTGCTGCAGAATCAACTGTAGCCTCTGGTGCCGACACGATACAGGACCTGTGAGTGACGTCACAGATCTGCACTGCCAGAAGCTGGGCGTTCTGAAGAGAAGTGGATGATACTTCTCATCAGAATGCCCAGCTAGTAAAAGTAGTAAACACGCCCCGATGTACACACATAATACACGCCCAGTTGTACTTTTACTTTTCAACACGCCCAGTTGTACTTTTGCAAGCCTCATTTGCATAAATACGAAAATGGTCATAACTTGGCCAAAAATGCTCGTTTTTTAAAAATAAAAACGTTACTGTAATCTACATTGCAGCGCCTATCTGCTGCAATAGCAGATAGGGGTTGCAAAATCTGGTAACAGAGCCTCTTTAACTTTATTCTGCAGAGCAAGCTGTAGGTTTTATTGGTACCATATGAGGGTGCATACTTTTTTATCACTTTTTATTGCATTTTTTTGAAAGCTGAGGTAGCCAAAAAACATCAATTTGCGTGTTTTGTTTCTGGCTTTTTTTTTTATGGCATTCACTCTATGGGTTAAATAATGTTATATTGTAATTGTTCTGGCTTTTACGGACGCAGCGATAACAATTATGTTTATTTTTCTTTTTTCTACATTAATTTAGGAGAAAAAAAAATTGAAACTTTTTTTTTTTTTTTTGACATTACAAAAAACAATATTTAATTACTTTTTAGAATTAATTTGTTTTCCGATAGGACTTGAACAAGCTATCATCAGCTCGTTGGTACATATGTATTGCCATACATAGTACTTATGTCTTCCAGCATTTTGTATTCTTTGCCAGCTCCTATTAAGCCCTGCCAGACTTTATAGGAGCACCAAGATGGCAGACTGGGGGCGCTCTAGGCTGCCATGACAAACATCGGCATCTCACAATCGTGTCACGGGGGCGATGAGATGACGGAGGGGCCTCTCATTCTAGCAACTTAGATGCTGTGGTCACTATTGACATACAATGGTTGCATACAGTCGACACCTGCTGGGTATGGAGCGGGCTCAGCCTGTACAGTTATGTCAAATGTCGGGAAGGGGTTAAAGTCACAATAAAATGATAAATAATGTCTGTTCTCTTCTCTTCCTATCTAATAGTAACATATTTTTTTATTTTGCATGTCACCATCAATAAAACTTTCTTTCTCATCTATTGTATTATTATTTAAGTATAGGTTATAACATTCGCTGGACATATTTTATTTCATTTTTATAACTGAAGGTAAAGCAGGCAAATTTGTTTCATCCCGTGGGAGGATTTTTTTTTCTCTAAGTCAAGCAATCTGATCATAGTAGTGTTAACATTTTTATTTGCTCTGAGAATTAATGCAGCCCTTACGTTATAAAGGTACCATTTGATTGGTCTTTTAATGCTATACTTTTAAGGTTGCTCAACCTTAGGGGCATATTGCCTGGGAGTCAGCACTAGGTGGAAATTCACTTATTGACTTCTGTTAGTCCTCATACTGTTGCTGTATATGTTTCATAGTCAAAGGTTTTTGTAGAGAGTGGGTCAAAGAGCAATAAGAAAATGAAAAGGTGATGCCATCCCAAAAATGTATCACCCCAATAATCGTGACATTATCTTTGGTTAACACCTTCAGATTGGAGATCTGCCATGCTCACATTAGCAATGCTATATTCACACGAAATAAGGGGGGATTCACACGAGCGTGATTTTCGTGCGTGCAGGCCGCGTTTTTTTCGCGCGCAACGCACAGCCCTATAGAAGTCAATGGGGCAGTTCAAACAGTGCGTGATTTTTGCGCAGCGTTTGTTCGCTGCGTACAAAACGTGACAGGTTCAATATCTCCGCGTATTTCGCGCATCACGCACCCATTAAAGTCAATGGGTGCGTGAAAACCACGCAGGTCGCACGGAAGCACTTCCGTGCGAACCGACTGAAACAGCGCACCAGCTGTCAAAAGGATGAATGTAAACAGAAAAGCACCACGTGCTTTTCTGTTTCCAAACATCCAAACGGAGTGTCTTTGAGATGAGCGAACCCGGACAACCGAACCGAACTTCACCGGGTTCGGCCGAACTCGTTTTGGCCGAACCCGGCAAAAAAATTTCCGGTACGCGACGTCAGGAGATAGTCACTGTCCAGGGTGCTGAAAGAGTTAAACTGTAAAAAAAACTGTAAAAAAACTGTAAAAAAAAAACGAAGTTCTGACTTACCGATAACTCCCGGCTTCTTCCTCCAGTCTGACCTCCCGGGATGACAATTCAGTCCAAGTGACAGCTCCAGCCAATCACAGGCCAAGCACAGGCTGCAGCGGTCACATGGACTGCCGCGTCATCCAGGGAGGTGGGGCCTGATGTCAAGAGAGGCGCGTCACCAAGGACGCGTCACCAAGGCAACGGCCGGGTGGGAAGTTCTCGGTAAGTACGAACTTTTTCTTTTTTTTTAACAGGTTTCTCGATATTGTGTTCGGCATTCACTGTTGAGGGTGCTGAAAGAGTTACTGCCGATCAGTTAGCTCTTTCAGCACCTTGGACAGTGACGGGCGTCGACTAGCCTCCTCTCTATGATGGCGGCTGCGCGAAAATCACGCAGCCGCGCATCATACACGGATGACACACGCAGCTGTCAAGTGGTTTTTGCGCGCGCAAAACGCCGCGTTGTTTGCGCGCGCAAAAACGCAACGTTCGTCTGAATCTGCCCTAAGGGTGTTAAATGGAATGTGTCGCTAGAATTTTTTTACATTTTTTTTTTTAGTTAAACAATAATTATTTGAGTGATTACACATTGTTTTAATTTTTTTAATTTTTTCATAAGTCAGGAAATATTATAAATTAGATTCTAATTTATAACATTTCCATGTACTGGTCACTAGAGGGAGCAGTTCCCAAAAATGCACCATGGTCAATGTGGTAAAGCAACCTCATTGCTTTATGCTGCAAATTTGGGGTAAACACACTCGCTCTAGTGTCCTCACACAATCCCCCCTCCCTTATTCTGGCTAGTGCCAGGAGAAGGAGGGGGTTGAATCTTCAAACCTCCTACACTGTGTGCCGCCATTTTCTGAGCGAATGCACAGTGTAGGAGGATTAAATACAGTGCTAAGCAGACAGTATAACACTAACAATTATGAACATAATACACACATCACATACACAAACATAAATTACCTGCTCCTGTCGCCGCTGCCGCCTCCGCTCCTATTCCTTGCGCCTTCGCTTCCTTGAACATATGGACGGAAGCCGCAGTCATAAGTCGTCATCTGACTGTCCGGCAGCAGCTTCCGGTCCACATGAAAATGGCGCCGGATTTCGCTCTGCTAACGAGCTCCGTTTTAGTCTGTGTGGGAGCGGCGCATGCGCCGTTCCCACACAGACGGCGTATGCTGCAGTGAATGGAACGGCACCCGTTTTCATTCTCTATGGGGATGTACGTGCCGTATTCCATCCCTGCATGTGTCATTAATCGACACATACAGAGATGAAAAAAAAATGGCAGCCCCCATAGAGAAGTAAAAGTAAGAAAAAAAATAAGTAGAACACAAACACACAAATAAATAACATTTATTTTAATGTCACACTAAAAGCAATATTATAAAAATAAAAAAAAAATTAAATGACACCTTCCCTTTAAAAACAGGTCAGCTGGCAGGTTTTCGTAGCTGTTTTGAATCAGTGTCTCCAAATTTCATCCATTTCCCTGCCGTCTGGCCGTTTTCAACAGCTGTTTGTCATCCATTTGCCATCTCTTTTTCACGGCCGTTAAAAAAAACTGATGAATTTCATTCGTCAGTGTTTTTGTGTTGCAAATCCCTGAAAACACCACAGTGCCCATGTAGATAATGCCACAATGGCCCTGTGGTTAGTGCCCCAAATAGATAGTGCCACAGTGCCCACTGTAGAGAGTGCCAACATAGATAGTGTCAGTCCCCACGTAGATTGTGCCACAGTGCCCATGTTGATAGGGCCACACACAGTGCCCATGAAAAGAGTGCCACAGTGTCCCTTGTAGGTAGTGCAACAGTGCCCCTGTAGATAGCGCCACACAGCTGTAGATACCGACATCCCCCTGTAGATAGTGATACACACGCATAGCGCCACTCACCTGTCCCTATTTCTGCGCCATTCTCTTCTCCAGTGATGCAGACCTCATCTCTTCTGACGTCATTGTGCTACCTGCATTACAAAAAAGCGCTGTTGGTTCCCTTGCTCCACCAGCTCTGTCCTAAGGATGCAGATACAATAGTCCACTCGTGACCGATCAGTTTTTAACGTCTTTCAAATGGATTGATTTCTCAAAGACGGCCGTTAAAAACTGATTCCATGAGTTATATGGGTGAAGTCGAGCGGAGAAAACAAACAAAAATAGAACACGTTTTATTTTTTAATGGCCAGTATGTGCTGGCAGTTAAAAAATCGCCCATGTGAATACACCCATAGAGCTTTATTGTTCTCAATACGGCCGCAAAACTGCTTTAAAACTGTGTGTGTGTGATTCCAGCCTAAGGCCTCATTCACACGGCAGGGTTTCCCGGCCGGGTGCCGGCCGTTCATAAATCGGCCGGCACCCGGCTGCATTAGGAATGATAGACCCCTAATGGGGCTATTCACACGACCGATTTTTTGACGGCCGGGAAATCCGGCCATCAAAAAATAGGACATGCTCTATCTTTGCCCGGGCACCCGGCCGCCCGGCTCCCATAGAAGTCTATGGGGCCGGGTATTACACGGCCATCACCGGAATGTGTTCCGAGTGATGGCCGGGTTTCCCGGCGCTTGCGCTCTATCTCCTCCTCCTCACAGCGCAGAGTGCATGTGAGGAGGAGGAGTTGATGCCATTCTGACGAATGGCATCGCTGTACACTGTGTTGCAGGGCCGGGGTGTACAGCAGGTGGAGGGAGCGCTGCGCTGGCTCCCTTCCCCTGCTTGTTAAAAGCACCCTGGCTCGGCGACACCTTCGATGGCGCCGCTAGTAGCAGCAGCTGCTGCTGCGGCTGCTACTACTGCAGCGACGCCACTATAGCAGAGCAGGGAGGTATCTCCCCGCTCTGCTATGTGCTAGCCGCACTTAAGCTCCTTAAAGGAGCGGAATCCCCGTGTGTTCGGGGATTCCGCTCCTGGACAGAGCGCTTGATGTCTCTGTCCATATCTGGGCAGTGACATCAGGGGAAACTCCTGAAGCGGAATCCCCGAACACATGGGGATTCCCGTTCAGGAGCTGCCGCTGATGTCACTGTCCGGATCTGCCCGGCCCGGCACGGATGCATAACTTTATGCAAACCGGCCGGGCAGAATGGCCGATTTTACCGGCCGGCACTCGGGCTCGGGAACGACCCGGTCGTGTGAATCCCGCCTAAGAGTTTTTCTAAATCTGATAGGATAGATAGGAAAATTTATTTCTCATCTGAGGAGAATTCTAATATTGTTTGCTGTCCAGATGCTTGTCTGAGGTATTCACAAACAGGGCCGGCCTTAGGCTACAGGGTTCCCTGTGCGGAATTGCCCTTTGGTGCCCCCACTCCATTTATCATTGTTATGTATTGTGGGCATTTGGTGCTTTTGTTTGTACTGCTTTTATATGTGCATTTGCAGCCTAATACGTGCATAAAATGCTTGGTTTAAGCGTCCTATTGACATCAATGATATAGCGTGCCGTTAGTGCATACGATGCGTTTTGTTTAAAAATGTGTCGCGCAAAAAAAGAAGTGTCAGGTCAATTCTTTGGCCAAAAACGCACCTAATTTCTATAGTGAATGGGAGCTCTGATTGAACTGCAAAAAAACACGCCGAAGGCGTGCAAAAAACGTGATGAATACGTGTCAAAAGCGCCTGTAGTTTAAAAATAAATGTACAAAAACACTAGTATTGCTAACACGTTTACACGTTGATGTTTTTAGCAGTGTCATATGTTTTGTTAAGGTTGTTTTCACATTACATCCTGCCTGTACATTTATCATATGCGGCGGAAAAACTCCTGGCGCATACATTAAATGGACACGAAAAACATGCAGTATCATTTTTTTTACTGAACGCCAGTACATAAAATAGCGCAGTCCCACCCAAACTGAGGCGCTTTTTTTAACCTTCATCGGGTGTATGGGACTGTTTACCATAAGTTCTTAGCTCTTTACCGGTGAATACATAACAGGATGTAACGTGAAATTACCTTTAGGCTGAGTTCACACGTGGCAGATACGCTGTGTAAAAGAACCCAACGTATCCGCCCTGTGCGCCGCAGTGGATTTCGGGCGAAAAACCGCACCAAACGAGCAACTGAACAATGTGTCCATCTGCCATTTATTAACAGTGTCGTTCAGTGCCACCTTGGTGCCCATCTTCCACTTATTTCCCCTTTAGTGCCCTTATGTTCAGTGCCCCCTTGATGCATATTTGCCATTTACTACCCCTTTAGTACCCTCTGTCACAGAGCAATAAGTGGACAATAAATGGCAAATGGGCATTGAAGGGGCACTGAACAGGACACTAAAGGGGCAATAACTGGCAAATGGGCACCATTTTCCATTTTTAGACCCCCATCAGTGCCCCCATACAACCAAAGCCCACAGTCTGACTGACCTGCTGGGCTTCTTACAGTGCACTGTGCCCACTGATGCTGCTGGAGCTGTGCCCTGGGGAAATAGCGGTTCATGCCAGACCAGGAACGCATTGTAAGATAGTCTCCTCCCTGTCTTGTGTCCTGAGTAAGGTCATCACGCCTGATCATCACTCATGAGAGGAGATGAGGAGATGAGGAGGGCGAGCGGGTGAGCGGTAGTTGCGGGGCAGCCAGTATTGAGGTGAGTGAGTCACACCAGATCCGCTGGCGCCCTGAGCAGTAGCCGTAGCGCATGGCATATTCACCTGCTGGTGCCCCCCTTACAGCATGGCGCCCGGCGCCCTGTCTGACCGCACCAGTCACATGTAGCTAAGGCCGGCCATGTTCACAAAATCAGTTTTACTCAATATTAAAGATTTTCCCCTGTGGTAAATGTAATGGAATCACCTTCTGAGCAATTCCCAGAGTGAAAGTTTATGGAATTGCCATGTAAGTGATTCCCAAAAAACAGCTGGAGAATGTCTGGATTGAGCATGAAAATAATCCGCTATATCAAATCCATCACTACTACTGATCAGCAGAGTCTAAGGCTAATCTATGTTCTTCAACAGAGCCCACCGCAAGGCAGGTTGGATTTGGCTGCATAGAACCCAGGTTGCATTAACAGAATACGGTGTTGGACAGGAGGTGCAATGCAGGCAATACCAGAACAGAAACCAGATAAGCCAGAGGGGTAATCAGCAAAAAAGTTCACAAACAGGAGAAACTGTAAGTCCAAATCACAAAACAGAAGATTACCATGCGTTGCAGGGGTCAAAACCAGCCGAGAGCAGAATGTCCAAATCAGTGAGCAAAAGGGTTAATACAAAAACAGTGCCGAGGTCCAGTTGCAAGAAACCAAATAGTCAGGTAATACAGCGTATAATCAGGAGCTCGATCAGATACTTGCATTCCCCTATAAATTCACAAGCAGAAATGAAGGAACTGACCAGACTTAAATGCTTCACCCTAGAATCTGATAGGATACAAACAGAGAAATGAGATTGGCTCTGCAACTCAAACCAAAACTGCGCAGAAGCTAGACTAGAAGTATGACAACCTTAAAGAAACAGACATTTCCTAACAGTACCCCCCTTTCTACGTGGGGCCACCACTCCCTTAAATCTCGGACAAGGTTTTAAAGGAAACCTCAAATGAAAGACTTTAACTAAACGATTAGCATGGACTGAATAGGCAGGAACCCAAGTTCGTTCTTTTGGCCCATACCCCTTCCAGTGCACCAAGTACTGGAGAGAACCCCTGACCCTTCTGGAATCCACAATCCATTGTACCTCAAATTCCTTCTACCTGAACAGGAGGAGGAGGAGGTTTCTTGAGTGGATTAGATGGTAGTAAAAAAAAATTTAAGGAGATACTTGTGAAAAACATCATGAATTTTAAATGATAGAGGAAGAGCCAGGTGAAAAGACACAGGGTTAATAACTTTAACAATTTCATACGGACCAATGAACCTAGGAGCAAACTTATGAGACGGTACTTTTAGTTGCAGATTCTTAGTAGAAAGCCACACCTTTTGACCCACACTAAACACAGGACCCACCGTACGTCTTTTGTCAGCATTTTTCTTTTGAATAACTTGGGAGCCCAAACTGTGCAGTTTATTTGATTCAACTTCCACCTCAGGGTTATCACTAGAATCGGCGGAAAATGAATCAAAACGTGGATGCAAACCATAATTACAGAAGAACGGCGAGGTATCAAGAGAAACATGGTGGTGATTATTTATGGCAAATTCCGCAATGGAAGATAAGAGACCCATTCAAGCTGGTTATCCGCAATATAGCACCTGATATACTGTTCCAAGATTTGATTAAAGCACTCGGTTTGACCATTAGTCTCAGGGTGAAAAGAAGAAGAGAAAGATAACTTTAAACCAAGTTTCTTACAGAAAGCTCTCCAGAAGTTAGCCACAAATTGTACACCTCTATCAGAAATAATTATTTATATTTGAGGAGTCAGCGCGAGTGCAGACATCACAAGCAGAGACATAGGAACTCATATCACGAGATAAAGACGGCCACCAGTAGAGCCGTGAGACATTGCGAGACATTCACTGTGAGAATTTTTTAGTACCAGTTATTCCACTGAAACCAGCCGCCGCCATCCCTTCTTGCACTAATTGTACCCGCGTCTATAGCACGCAGATACAAATAAATGCATTAGCGCTGAAAGGCCAACCATTCAGCGCCTTACAATGACGGTGATTGGCAGGGACAAGTCATTCTGCCCTGCCAATCTGAACCTTTCAATGACGCTTGCGCCGTTCAACCCCAGCAAACCTGCTCAGAAGAGAACAGGTTGCATTGCCACCAGACGGCGCGGGAACAGGATCATGTGAGTATGTAAAGTTTTTTTTAAATTAATTATCTACAGGGGGGCCTCTATCTACAGGGGGTCTATATGTGGGGCTGTGGAGCACTATATACAGGGGGAGCTACAGTAAATGTAGGGCACGATCTGCAGGGGTGGGCTATATGTGGGACACTATATACAGGGGGAGCTAAATGTGAGGCACTATCTACAGAAATGGGCTATAGGGGGAGCTATATGTAGAGCAGCACGGTGGCTCAGTGGTTAGCACTAATTCCTTGCAACTCTGGAGTCCAAATGTGGGCTCCATCTACAGGGGGCTGTATGTGTGGCATTATCTACAGGGGCTTCTATGTAGGGCACTATTTACAGAGGCTCTATGGGGTCACTATCTACAGGGGGGCTATGGGGCACTATCTACAGGGGGCACGGTGTGTGGGGGACACAGTGTATGGTACTGCTATAATCAGGGACACAGTGTATGGTACTATTATAATCAAGGACACAGTGTATGGCGCCATTATAATTAGAGGTGTAGTGTATGGCGCTATTATATTTAGGGGCTTTGAGAATTTTATCTTCGTTTATAGGTGCCGACATGTTTTAAAAGTGAGAAGCTGAAGACATCTGAGCGGACAACTGCAGAAATAGGTTGTGGCCGGGAGAAGTCATTATAGAGGTCGGGACCGGATGGAGAAGAAAAGAGAAAAAGAACTAGAATCTGAGACCTCACCTGTGAGTCATTTAATGTAAATGTTTATTCTGCCTCTAATCAGTAATGTAGTCACTGTATGATCTGCAGCGAGATGATGGGTCGTTTAATTATAAAACAATTTTTTTTGTGAAACAGCATCTCCCAGCATAACCTTACCATTGTTCGAGCCATGCTTGGAGCTGTAGTTTTACGCCGTACAAACCTATACGGCAACGGTTGCACTAAATTGAGCTGTATTTGTTTTGATGCTGTATATATGTACTGAGCTTGGTTCTGTTGCTGTATATATGTACTGAGCTTTGTTCTGATGCTGTATATATGTACACACCTTGGTTCTGGGGCCGTATATATGTACTGACCTTGGTTCTGGGGCTGTATTTATGTACTGAGCTTGGTTCTGGATTAGATGGTAGTAAAAAAAAATTTAAGGAGATACTTGTGAAAAACATCATGAATTTTAAATGATAGAGGAAGAGCCAGGTGAAAAGACACAGGGTTAATAACTTTAACAATTTCATACGGACCAATGAACCTAGGAGCAAACTTATGAGACGGTACTTTTAGTTGCAGATTCTTAGTAGAAAGCCACACCTTTTGACCCACACTAAACACAGGACCCACCGTACGTCTTTTGTCAGCATTTTTCTTTTGAATAACTTGGGAGCCCAAACTGTGCAGTTTATTTGATTCAACTTCCACCTCAGGGTTATCACTAGAATCGGCGGAAAATGAATCAAAACGTGGATGCAAACCATAATTACAGAAGAACGGCGAGGTATCAAGAGAAACATGGTGGTGATTATTTATGGCAAATTCCGCAATGGAAGATAAGAGACCCATTCAACCTGGTTATCCGCAATATAGCACCTGATATACTGTTCCAAGATTTGATTAAAGCACTCGGTTTGACCATTAGTCTCAGGGTGAAAAGAAGAAGAGAAAGATAACTTTAAACCAAGTTTCTTACAGAAAGCTCTCCAGAAGTTAGCCACAAATTGTACACCTCTATCAGAAATAATTATTTATATTTGAGGAGTCAGCGCGAGTGCAGACATCACAAGCAGAGACATAGGAACTCATATCACGAGATAAAGACGGCCACCAGTAGAGCCGTGAGACATTGCGAGACATTCACTGTGAGAATTTTTTAGTACCAGTTATTCCACTGAAACCAGCCGCCGCCATCCCTTCTTGCACTAATTGTACCCGCGTCTATAGCACGCAGATACAAATAAATGCATTAGCGCTGAAAGGCCAACCATTCAGCGCCTTACAATGACGGTGATTGGCAGGGACAAGTCATTCTGCCCTGCCAATCTGAACCTTTCAATGACGCTTGCGCCGTTCAACCCCAGCAAACCTGCTCAGAAGAGAACAGGTTGCATTGCCACCAGACGGCGCGGGAACAGGATCATGTGAGTATGTAAAGTTTTTTTTAAATTAATTATCTACAGGGGGGCCTCTATCTACAGGGGGTCTATATGTGGGGCTGTGGAGCACTATATACAGGGGGAGCTACAGTAAATGTAGGGCACGATCTGCAGGGGTGGGCTATATGTGGGACACTATATACAGGGGGAGCTAAATGTGAGGCACTATCTACAGAAATGGGCTATAGGGGGAGCTATATGTAGAGCAGCACGGTGGCTCAGTGGTTAGCACTAATTCCTTGCAACTCTGGAGTCCAAATGTGGGCTCTATCTACAGGGGGCTGTATGTGTGGCATTATCTACAGGGGCTTCTATGTAGGGCACTATTTACAGAGGCTCTATGGGGTCACTATCTACAGGGGGGCTATGGGGCACTATCTACAGGGGGCACGGTGTGTGGGGGACACAGTGTATGGTACTGCTATAATCAGGGACACAGTGTATGGTACTATTATAATCAAGGACACAGTGTATGGCGCCATTATAATTAGAGGTGTAGTGTATGGCGCTATTATATTTAGGGGCTTTGAGAATTTTATCTTCGTTTATAGGTGCCGACATGTTTTAAAAGTGAGAAGCTGAAGACATCTGAGCGGACAACTGCAGAAATAGGTTGTGGCCGGGAGAAGTCATTATAGAGGTCGGGACCGGATGGAGAAGAAAAGAGAAAAAGAACTAGAATCTGAGACCTCACCTGTGAGTCATTTAATGTAAATGTTTATTCTGCCTCTAATCAGTAATGTAGTCACTGTATGATCTGCAGCGAGATGATGGGTCGTTTAATTATAAAACAATTTTTTTTGTGAAACAGCATCTCCCAGCATAACCTTACCATTGTTCGAGCCATGCTTGGAGCTGTAGTTTTACGCCGTACAAACCTATACGGCAACGGTTGCACTAAATTGAGCTGTATTTGTTTTGATGCTGTATATATGTACTGAGCTTGGTTCTGTTGCTGTATATATGTACTGAGCTTTGTTCTGATGCTGTATATATGTACACACCTTGGTTCTGGGGCCGTATATATGTACTGACCTTGGTTCTGGGGCTGTATTTATGTACTGAGCTTGGTTCTGGATTAGATGGTAGTAAAAAAAAATTTAAGGAGATACTTGTGAAAAACATCATGAATTTTAAATGATAGAGGAAGAGCCAGGTGAAAAGACACAGGGTTAATAACTTTAACAATTTCATACGGACCAATGAACCTAGGAGCAAACTTATGAGACGGTACTTTTAGTTGCAGATTCTTAGTAGAAAGCCACACCTTTTGACCCACACTAAACACAGGACCCACCGTACGTCTTTTGTCAGCATTTTTCTTTTGAATAACTTGGGAGCCCAAACTGTGCAGTTTATTTGATTCAACTTCCACCTCAGGGTTATCACTAGAATCGGCGGAAAATGAATCAAAACGTGGATGCAAACCATAATTACAGAAGAACGGCGAGGTATCAAGAGAAACATGGTGGTGATTATTTATGGCAAATTCCGCAATGGAAGATAAGAGACCCATTCAACCTGGTTATCCGCAATATAGCACCTGATATACTGTTCCAAGATTTGATTAAAGCACTCGGTTTGACCATTAGTCTCAGGGTGAAAAGAAGAAGAGAAAGATAACTTTAAACCAAGTTTCTTACAGAAAGCTCTCCAGAAGTTAGCCACAAATTGTACACCTCTATCAGAAATAATTATTTATATTTGAGGAGTCAGCGCGAGTGCAGACATCACAAGCAGAGACATAGGAACTCATATCACGAGATAAAGACGGCCACCAGTAGAGCCGTGAGACATTGCGAGACATTCACTGTGAGAATTTTTTAGTACCAGTTATTCCACTGAAACCAGCCGCCGCCATCCCTTCTTGCACTAATTGTACCCGCGTCTATAGCACGCAGATACAAATAAATGCATTAGCGCTGAAAGGCCAACCATTCAGCGCCTTACAATGACGGTGATTGGCAGGGACAAGTCATTCTGCCCTGCCAATCTGAACCTTTCAATGACGCTTGCGCCGTTCAACCCCAGCAAACCTGCTCAGAAGAGAACAGGTTGCATTGCCACCAGACGGCGCGGGAACAGGATCATGTGAGTATGTAAAGTTTTTTTTAAATTAATTATCTACAGGGGGGCCTCTATCTACAGGGGGTCTATATGTGGGGCTGTGGAGCACTATATACAGGGGGAGCTACAGTAAATGTAGGGCACGATCTGCAGGGGTGGGCTATATGTGGGACACTATATACAGGGGGAGCTAAATGTGAGGCACTATCTACAGAAATGGGCTATAGGGGGAGCTATATGTAGAGCAGCACGGTGGCTCAGTGGTTAGCACTAATTCCTTGCAACTCTGGAGTCCAAATGTGGGCTCTATCTACAGGGGGCTGTATGTGTGGCATTATCTACAGGGGCTTCTATGTAGGGCACTATTTACAGAGGCTCTATGGGGTCACTATCTACAGGGGGGCTATGGGGCACTATCTACAGGGGGCACGGTGTGTGGGGGACACAGTGTATGGTACTGCTATAATCAGGGACACAGTGTATGGTACTATTATAATCAAGGACACAGTGTATGGCGCCATTATAATTAGAGGTGTAGTGTATGGCGCTATTATATTTAGGGGCTTTGAGAATTTTATCTTCGTTTATAGGTGCCGACATGTTTTAAAAGTGAGAAGCTGAAGACATCTGAGCGGACAACTGCAGAAATAGGTTGTGGCCGGGAGAAGTCATTATAGAGGTCGGGACCGGATGGAGAAGAAAAGAGAAAAAGAACTAGAATCTGAGACCTCACCTGTGAGTCATTTAATGTAAATGTTTATTCTGCCTCTAATCAGTAATGTAGTCACTGTATGATCTGCAGCGAGATGATGGGTCGTTTAATTATAAAACAATTTTTTTTGTGAAACAGCATCTCCCAGCATAACCTTACCATTGTTCGAGCCATGCTTGGAGCTGTAGTTTTACGCCGTACAAACCTATACGGCAACGGTTGCACTAAATTGAGCTGTATTTGTTTTGATGCTGTATATATGTACTGAGCTTGGTTCTGTTGCTGTATATATGTACTGAGCTTTGTTCTGATGCTGTATATATGTACACACCTTGGTTCTGGGGCCGTATATATGTACTGACCTTGGTTCTGGGGCTGTATTTATGTACTGAGCTTGGTTCTGGATTAGATGGTAGTAAAAAAAAATTTAAGGAGATACTTGTGAAAAACATCATGAATTTTAAATGATAGAGGAAGAGCCAGGTGAAAAGACACAGGGTTGATAACTTTAACAATTTCATACGGACCAATGAACCTAGGAGCAAACTTATGAGACGGTACTTTTAGTTGCAGATTCTTAGTAGAAAGCCACACCTTTTGACCCACACTAAACACAGGACCCACCGTACGTCTTTTGTCAGCATTTTTCTTTTGAATAACTTGGGAGCCCAAACTGTGCAGTTTATTTGATTCAACTTCCACCTCAGGGTTATCACTAGAATCGGCGGAAAATGAATCAAAACGTGGATGCAAACCATAATTACAGAAGAACGGCGAGGTATCAAGAGAAACATGGTGGTGATTATTTATGGCAAATTCCGCAATGGAAGATAAGAGACCCATTCAACCTGGTTATCCGCAATATAGCACCTGATATACTGTTCCAAGATTTGATTAAAGCACTCGGTTTGACCATTAGTCTCAGGGTGAAAAGAAGAAGAGAAAGATAACTTTAAACCAAGTTTCTTACAGAAAGCTCTCCAGAAGTTAGCCACAAATTGTACACCTCTATCAGAAATAATTATTTATATTTGAGGAGTCAGCGCGAGTGCAGACATCACAAGCAGAGACATAGGAACTCATATCACGAGATAAAGACGGCCACCAGTAGAGCCGTGAGACATTGCGAGACATTCACTGTGAGAATTTTTTAGTACCAGTTATTCCACTGAAACCAGCCGCCGCCATCCCTTCTTGCACTAATTGTACCCGCGTCTATAGCACGCAGATACAAATAAATGCATTAGCGCTGAAAGGCCAACCATTCAGCGCCTTACAATGACGGTGATTGGCAGGGACAAGTCATTCTGCCCTGCCAATCTGAACCTTTCAATGACGCTTGCGCCGTTCAACCCCAGCAAACCTGCTCAGAAGAGAACAGGTTGCATTGCCACCAGACGGCGCGGGAACAGGATCATGTGAGTATGTAAAGTTTTTTTTAAATTAATTATCTACAGGGGGGCCTCTATCTACAGGGGGTCTATATGTGGGGCTGTGGAGCACTATATACAGGGGGAGCTACAGTAAATGTAGGGCACGATCTGCAGGGGTGGGCTATATGTGGGACACTATATACAGGGGGAGCTAAATGTGAGGCACTATCTACAGAAATGGGCTATAGGGGGAGCTATATGTAGAGCAGCACGGTGGCTCAGTGGTTAGCACTAATTCCTTGCAACTCTGGAGTCCAAATGTGGGCTCTATCTACAGGGGGCTGTATGTGTGGCATTATCTACAGGGGCTTCTATGTAGGGCACTATTTACAGAGGCTCTATGGGGTCACTATCTACAGGGGGGCTATGGGGCACTATCTACAGGGGGCACGGTGTGTGGGGGACACAGTGTATGGTACTGCTATAATCAGGGACACAGTGTATGGTACTATTATAATCAAGGACACAGTGTATGGCGCCATTATAATTAGAGGTGTAGTGTATGGCGCTATTATATTTAGGGGCTTTGAGAATTTTATCTTCGTTTATAGGTGCCGACATGTTTTAAAAGTGAGAAGCTGAAGACATCTGAGCGGACAACTGCAGAAATAGGTTGTGGCCGGGAGAAGTCATTATAGAGGTTGGGACCGGATGGAGAAGAAAAGAGAAAAAGAACTAGAATCTGAGACCTCACCTGTGAGTCATTTAATGTAAATGTTTATTCTGCCTCTAATCAGTAATGTAGTCACTGTATGATCTGCAGCGAGATGATGGGTCGTTTAATTATAAAACAATTTTTTTTGTGAAACAGCATCTCCCAGCATAACCTTACCATTGTTCGAGCCATGCTTGGAGCTGTAGTTTTACGCCGTACAAACCTATACGGCAACGGTTGCACTAAATTGAACTGTATTTGTTTTGATGCTGTATATATGTACTGAGCTTGGTTCTGTTGCTGTATATATGTACTGAGCTTTGTTCTGATGCTGTATATATGTACACACCTTGGTTCTGGGGCCGTATATATGTACTGACCTTGGTTCTGGGGCTGTATTTATGTACTGAGCTTGGTTCTGGATTAGATGGTAGTAAAAAAAAATTTAAGGAGATACTTGTGAAAAACATCATGAATTTTAAATGATAGAGGAAGAGCCAGGTGAAAAGACACAGGGTTAATAACTTTAACAATTTCATACGGACCAATGAACCTAGGAGCAAACTTATGAGACGGTACTTTTAGTTGCAGATTCTTAGTAGAAAGCCACACCTTTTGACCCACACTAAACACAGGACCCACCGTACGTCTTTTGTCAGCATTTTTCTTTTGAATAACTTGGGAGCCCAAACTGTGCAGTTTATTTGATTCAACTTCCACCTCAGGGTTATCACTAGAATCGGCGGAAAATGAATCAAAACGTGGATGCAAACCATAATTACAGAAGAACGGCGAGGTATCAAGAGAAACATGGTGGTGATTATTTATGGCAAATTCCGCAATGGAAGATAAGAGACCCATTCAACCTGGTTATCCGCAATATAGCACCTGATATACTGTTCCAAGATTTGATTAAAGCACTCGGTTTGACCATTAGTCTCAGGGTGAAAAGAAGAAGAGAAAGATAACTTTAAACCAAGTTTCTTACAGAAAGCTCTCCAGAAGTTAGCCACAAATTGTACACCTCTATCAGAAATAATTATTTATATTTGAGGAGTCAGCGCGAGTGCAGACATCACAAGCAGAGACATAGGAACTCATATCACGAGATAAAGACGGCCACCAGTAGAGCCGTGAGACATTGCGAGACATTCACTGTGAGAATTTTTTAGTACCAGTTATTCCACTGAAACCAGCCGCCGCCATCCCTTCTTGCACTAATTGTACCCGCGTCTATAGCACGCAGATACAAATAAATGCATTAGCGCTGAAAGGCCAACCATTCAGCGCCTTACAATGACGGTGATTGGCAGGGACAAGTCATTCTGCCCTGCCAATCTGAACCTTTCAATGACGCTTGCGCCGTTCAACCCCAGCAAACCTGCTCAGAAGAGAACAGGTTGCATTGCCACCAGACGGCGCGGGAACAGGATCATGTGAGTATGTAAAGTTTTTTTTAAATTAATTATCTACAGGGGGGCCTCTATCTACAGGGGGTCTATATGTGGGGCTGTGGAGCACTATATACAGGGGGAGCTACAGTAAATGTAGGGCACGATCTGCAGGGGTGGGCTATATGTGGGACACTATATACAGGGGGAGCTAAATGTGAGGCACTATCTACAGAAATGGGCTATAGGGGGAGCTATATGTAGAGCAGCACGGTGGCTCAGTGGTTAGCACTAATTCCTTGCAACTCTGGAGTCCAAATGTGGGCTCTATCTACAGGGGGCTGTATGTGTGGCATTATCTACAGGGGCTTCTATGTAGGGCACTATTTACAGAGGCTCTATGGGGTCACTATCTACAGGGGGGCTATGGGGCACTATCTACAGGGGGCACGGTGTGTGGGGGACACAGTGTATGGTACTGCTATAATCAGGGACACAGTGTATGGTACTATTATAATCAAGGACACAGTGTATGGCGCCATTATAATTAGAGGTGTAGTGTATGGCGCTATTATATTTAGGGGCTTTGAGAATTTTATCTTCGTTTATAGGTGCCGACATGTTTTAAAAGTGAGAAGCTGAAGACATCTGAGCGGACAACTGCAGAAATAGGTTGTGGCCGGGAGAAGTCATTATAGAGGTCGGGACCGGATGGAGAAGAAAAGAGAAAAAGAACTAGAATCTGAGACCTCACCTGTGAGTCATTTAATGTAAATGTTTATTCTGCCTCTAATCAGTAATGTAGTCACTGTATGATCTGCAGCGAGATGATGGGTCGTTTAATTATAAAACAATTTTTTTTGTGAAACAGCATCTCCCAGCATAACCTTACCATTGTTCGAGCCATGCTTGGAGCTGTAGTTTTACGCCGTACAAACCTATACGGCAACGGTTGCACTAAATTGAGCTGTATTTGTTTTGATGCTGTATATATGTACTGAGCTTGGTTCTGTTGCTGTATATATGTACTGAGCTTTGTTCTGATGCTGTATATATGTACACACCTTGGTTCTGGGGCCGTATATATGTACTGACCTTGGTTCTGGGGCTGTATTTATGTACTGAGCTTGGTTCTGGATTAGATGGTAGTAAAAAAAAATTTAAGGAGATACTTGTGAAAAACATCATGAATTTTAAATGATAGAGGAAGAGCCAGGTGAAAAGACACAGGGTTAATAACTTTAACAATTTCATACGGACCAATGAACCTAGGAGCAAACTTATGAGACGGTACTTTTAGTTGCAGATTCTTAGTAGAAAGCCACACCTTTTGACCCACACTAAACACAGGACCCACCGTACGTCTTTTGTCAGCATTTTTCTTTTGAATAACTTGGGAGCCCAAACTGTGCAGTTTATTTGATTCAACTTCCACCTCAGGGTTATCACTAGAATCGGCGGAAAATGAATCAAAACGTGGATGCAAACCATAATTACAGAAGAACGGCGAGGTATCAAGAGAAACATGGTGGTGATTATTTATGGCAAATTCCGCAATGGAAGATAAGAGACCCATTCAACCTGGTTATCCGCAATATAGCACCTGATATACTGTTCCAAGATTTGATTAAAGCACTCGGTTTGACCATTAGTCTCAGGGTGAAAAGAAGAAGAGAAAGATAACTTTAAACCAAGTTTCTTACAGAAAGCTCTCCAGAAGTTAGCCACAAATTGTACACCTCTATCAGAAATAATTATTTATATTTGAGGAGTCAGCGCGAGTGCAGACATCACAAGCAGAGACATAGGAACTCATATCACGAGATAAAGACGGCCACCAGTAGAGCCGTGAGACATTGCGAGACATTCACTGTGAGAATTTTTTAGTACCAGTTATTCCACTGAAACCAGCCGCCGCCATCCCTTCTTGCACTAATTGTACCCGCGTCTATAGCACGCAGATACAAATAAATGCATTAGCGCTGAAAGGCCAACCATTCAGCGCCTTACAATGACGGTGATTGGCAGGGACAAGTCATTCTGCCCTGCCAATCTGAACCTTTCAATGACGCTTGCGCCGTTCAACCCCAGCAAACCTGCTCAGAAGAGAACAGGTTGCATTGCCACCAGACGGCGCGGGAACAGGATCATGTGAGTATGTAAAGTTTTTTTTAAATTAATTATCTACAGGGGGGCCTCTATCTACAGGGGGTCTATATGTGGGGCTGTGGAGCACTATATACAGGGGGAGCTACAGTAAATGTAGGGCACGATCTGCAGGGGTGGGCTATATGTGGGACACTATATACAGGGGGAGCTAAATGTGAGGCACTATCTACAGAAATGGGCTATAGGGGGAGCTATATGTAGAGCAGCACGGTGGCTCAGTGGTTAGCACTAATTCCTTGCAACTCTGGAGTCCAAATGTGGGCTCTATCTACAGGGGGCTGTATGTGTGGCATTATCTACAGGGGCTTCTATGTAGGGCACTATTTACAGAGGCTCTATGGGGTCACTATCTACAGGGGGGCTATGGGGCACTATCTACAGGGGGCACGGTGTGTGGGGGACACAGTGTATGGTACTGCTATAATCAGGGACACAGTGTATGGTACTATTATAATCAAGGACACAGTGTATGGCGCCATTATAATTAGAGGTGTAGTGTATGGCGCTATTATATTTAGGGGCTTTGAGAATTTTATCTTCGTTTATAGGTGCCGACATGTTTTAAAAGTGAGAAGCTGAAGACATCTGAGCGGACAACTGCAGAAATAGGTTGTGGCCGGGAGAAGTCATTATAGAGGTTGGGACCGGATGGAGAAGAAAAGAGAAAAAGAACTAGAATCTGAGACCTCACCTGTGAGTCATTTAATGTAAATGTTTATTCTGCCTCTAATCAGTAATGTAGTCACTGTATGATCTGCAGCGAGATGATGGGTCGTTTAATTATAAAACAATTTTTTTTGTGAAACAGCATCTCCCAGCATAACCTTACCATTGTTCGAGCCATGCTTGGAGCTGTAGTTTTACGCCGTACAAACCTATACGGCAACGGTTGCACTAAATTGAACTGTATTTGTTTTGATGCTGTATATATGTACTGAGCTTGGTTCTGTTGCTGTATATATGTACTGAGCTTTGTTCTGATGCTGTATATATGTACACACCTTGGTTCTGGGGCCGTATATATGTACTGACCTTGGTTCTGGGGCTGTATTTATGTACTGAGCTTGGTTCTGGATTAGATGGTAGTAAAAAAAAATTTAAGGAGATACTTGTGAAAAACATCATGAATTTTAAATGATAGAGGAAGAGCCAGGTGAAAAGACACAGGGTTAATAACTTTAACAATTTCATACGGACCAATGAACCTAGGAGCAAACTTATGAGACGGTACTTTTAGTTGCAGATTCTTAGTAGAAAGCCACACCTTTTGACCCACACTAAACACAGGACCCACCGTACGTCTTTTGTCAGCATTTTTCTTTTGAATAACTTGGGAGCCCAAACTGTGCAGTTTATTTGATTCAACTTCCACCTCAGGGTTATCACTAGAATCGGCGGAAAATGAATCAAAACGTGGATGCAAACCATAATTACAGAAGAACGGCGAGGTATCAAGAGAAACATGGTGGTGATTATTTATGGCAAATTCCGCAATGGAAGATAAGAGACCCATTCAACCTGGTTATCCGCAATATAGCACCTGATATACTGTTCCAAGATTTGATTAAAGCACTCGGTTTGACCATTAGTCTCAGGGTGAAAAGAAGAAGAGAAAGATAACTTTAAACCAAGTTTCTTACAGAAAGCTCTCCAGAAGTTAGCCACAAATTGTACACCTCTATCAGAAATAATTATTTATATTTGAGGAGTCAGCGCGAGTGCAGACATCACAAGCAGAGACATAGGAACTCATATCACGAGATAAAGACGGCCACCAGTAGAGCCGTGAGACATTGCGAGACATTCACTGTGAGAATTTTTTAGTACCAGTTATTCCACTGAAACCAGCCGCCGCCATCCCTTCTTGCACTAATTGTACCCGCGTCTATAGCACGCAGATACAAATAAATGCATTAGCGCTGAAAGGCCAACCATTCAGCGCCTTACAATGACGGTGATTGGCAGGGACAAGTCATTCTGCCCTGCCAATCTGAACCTTTCAATGACGCTTGCGCCGTTCAACCCCAGCAAACCTGCTCAGAAGAGAACAGGTTGCATTGCCACCAGACGGCGCGGGAACAGGATCATGTGAGTATGTAAAGTTTTTTTTAAATTAATTATCTACAGGGGGGCCTCTATCTACAGGGGGTCTATATGTGGGGCTGTGGAGCACTATATACAGGGGGAGCTACAGTAAATGTAGGGCACGATCTGCAGGGGTGGGCTATATGTGGGACACTATATACAGGGGGAGCTAAATGTGAGGCACTATCTACATAAATGGGCTATAGGGGGAGCTATATGTAGAGCAGCACGGTGGCTCAGTGGTTAGCACTAATGCCTTGCAACTCTGGAGTCCAAATGTGGGCTCTATCTACAGGGGGCTGTATGTGGGGCATTATCTACAGGGGCTTCTATGTAGGGCACTATTTACAGAGGCTCTATGGGGTCACTATCTACAGGGGGGCTATGGGGCACTATCTACAGGGGGCACGGTGTGTGGGGGACACAGTGTATGGTACTGCTATAATCAGGGACACAGTGTATGGTACTATTATAATCAAGGACACAGTGTATGGCGCCATTATAATTAGAGGTGTAGTGTATGGCGCTATTATATTTAGGGGCTTTGAGAATTTTATCTTCGTTTATAGGTGCCGACATGTTTTAAAAGTGAGAAGCTGAAGACATCTGAGCGGACAACTGCAGAAATAGGTTGTGGCCGGGAGAAGTCATTATAGAGGTCGGGACCGGATGGAGAAGAAAAGAGAAAAAGAACTAGAATCTGAGACCTCACCTGTGAGTCATTTAATGTAAATGTTTATTCTGCCTCTAATCAGTAATGTAGTCACTGTATGATCTGCAGCGAGATGATGGGTCGTTTAATTATAAAACAATTTTTTTTGTGAAACAGCATCTCCCAGCATAACCTTACCATTGTTCGAGCCATGCTTGGAGCTGTAGTTTTACGCCGTACAAACCTATACGGCAACGGTTGCACTAAATTGAGCTGTATTTGTTTTGATGCTGTATATATGTACTGAGCTTCGTTCTGTTGCTGTATATATGTACTGAGCTTTGTTCTGATGCTGTATATATGTACACACCTTGGTTCTGGGGCCGTATATATGTACTGACCTTGGTTCTGGGGCTGTATTTATGTACTGAGCTTGGTTCTGGGGAAGTATATGTCAGAGCTTGGTTCTGATGCTATAATAATATAGGATATATTTATAATAACAAAATTGCAGGGCAGATCGGATTGTTTTCAATTCATTGTATGTTTAATGAGAACATGTCTCGTAGTTTTAACCCCTTGAACTGCCACCATGCGGTAATACATGACCTGACAATATTTCCAAATGTATGTTTTTTTCAGATGCAGCAAAATTTCTAAAATCAACTTTTAAAACGGTGCACACTATACGCTAATTACTCATTAAAGGGTCATGGGGCAGTGCCGCTATCCTGAAGAGTCAAATAGTCCTGCCTCCAAACCCACCTTTCCATGTTTTATTGATATCCCCCTGGCTGATACAACTTTCTCGGATGCGCCATTGCCTTGTACTACTTGGGCACGCACAGTTCAGCAAGGTGTACTCTGCCCGGCTTCATCGCTGCACTGCGCATGCCAGGGGAGTACAAGGCAATGACGCATCCGCAAGAGTTTGAGGAGGCTAACAGTGATGTAGAACAGCCAGGGGGATGCAAATCAAAATCTGGGGGGCACCATTTAAATTTTCTCCTCAGGCAGCAGAAAAACTAGAATCAGCCCTGCCTGGATGGCCACACAATACAGAATCATGTAACTCATTGAGCAAACTAAATCTGAACTGAGGAGGTACAAAATAAAATAAAATAGGTTCAGGATGAATGTCGGGGACCTGTGAGGAACAGAAACTTTGAGATAATGTGTCGGCCCTGTAGGTTACAATAAAGTCAAATCTCGTAAAGAACAAGGCCCACCTATCCTGTCTGGGTTTGAGTCTTTTGGCTGATTCTAAAAAGAGTCAGGTTTTTATGGTCAGTCAGTTCAATAATTTGATGTCTCGCGCCCTCTAGAAAGTGGTGCCACTCTTCAAACGCCCACTTAATAGTTAGAAGCTCACAATTATCTATATCATAATTCCTCTCAATGGCAGAAAATGTGCGAGAAAAAAAAAGCACAGGGACGCAAATTAGTCAGTACAGAAAACCTTTGAGACAACACAGCCCCACACCTATTTCTGAGGAATCTACCTCAACAATAAAGGGGCTAGAAAAGTTAGGTTGAACAAGTGCAGGCGCTTCCATAAAACACTGTTTTACGGAGACCGCACTAGGTTTCAAATTTACAAGGTCAGATCCTTTTTTCGTAAGATCCGTCAAAGGTTTGGCAATGGAGGAAAATTATGAATACATTTTCGGTAATAATTAGCAAAACCCAAGAACCTCTGCAGAGCTATTAGTGAAGTGGGTTGAACTCAATCAAGAGTCGCCTGAACCTTAGCGGAGTCAATACGAAAATCTTGAGGAGAACATACCCCAAAATTAAATGCTGTCTTCCACACATCTCCTTTGCGGAAATGAACCAAATTGTAGGGCCCACTTAAATCCAGTTTAGAGAACCACCTGGCCCCTGAGACCTGATTAAACAGGTCCAGGATGAGTGGAAGAGGATATTGATTCTTAACGGTAATCTTATTTAATTCACGGTAGTCGATAAAGGGTCTTAAACTGCCTTCTTTCTCTGCAACAAAGAAAAACCCTGCACCCACCGGAGAAGTAGATGAATTATATGACTGTTACAGAGACTGTCCTTAATAAAATCTTTCATGGTCTCTCTCTCTCCGGACCAGAAAGATTATAAATCCACCCCTTTGGCAGTTTAGCATTAGGGAGAAGTACAATGGGGCAGTCATACAGCCTATGAGGAGGGAGAGATTTACAACCAATTTTAGAAAAGACATCCTCAAAATCTTGAATACACTCAGGCAACAATGGTGCGTTGCAAGATACATTAGTAGTAGACAGAGACATGGAAGATTCATAACATTTAGGATTCCACTTAATCATATCTGCTTTTACCCAATCAATAATAGGATTATGTGTCTGCAACCATGGAATACCGAATATTACCTCAGGAGGCAACTTTTCTAGGATAAAAAAAGAACAAGATTAGTCCAGTATATACTCCACCCTAGAATCTGATAGGATGCAAACAGAGAAATGAGATTGGCTCTGCAACTCAAACCAAAACTGCCCAGAAACTAGACTAGAAGTCATGACAACCTTAAAGAAACAGACGTTTCCTTAGGGTATGTATTGGAGCCGTCTTTTCAGGCGTAATTCGAGGCGTAAAACGCCTCCATTACGTCTGAAAAGAGGTCGTGTGCACATACCCTAACAGTAAATTGCTTGTGTGGTGAGACATATTACACACTTCCATTGACCCACTTGTATACTTTGGCAATGGTGAAGCAAATGCAACAATGGTACTGATTTACCACAACAGCCAATAAGCATACATATAACATACATATGATGCATATGATGCATGCAGGTTGTTGGTACCCACATGCATACCTGTAGATAAATGTAAAGTTATGCATCTGGGCATCAACAACCTGCATTCATCATATGTCCTAGAGGGAGCAATACTGGGAGAGACACTTGTTGAGAAGAATCTGGGTGAACTTGTCGATCATAAACTAAATAACAGCATGCAATGTCAATCAGCTGCTTCTAAGGCCAGCAAAATATTGTCGTGTATTAAAAGAGGCATGGACTCGCGGGACAGGGATATAATATTACTACTTTACAAAACAATTAGTGCGGCCTCATCTAGAATATGCATTTCAGTTATGGGCTCCAGTTCATAGAAAGGATGCCCCGGAGTTGGAAAAAATACAAAGAAGAGCAACTAAGCTAATAAGGGGCATGGAGAATCTAAGTTATGAGGAAAGATTAAAATAATGAAACCTATTTAGCCTTGAAAAGAGACGACTAAGCGGGGACATGATTAATTTATACATATATATATATATATATATATATATATATATATATGAATGGCCCATACAAGAAATATAGTGAAAACTTGTTCAATGTAAAACCCCCTCGAAGACAAGGGGCCACTCCCTCAGTCTGGAGAAAAACAAGGTTTAATCTCAAGAGGCGACAAGCCTTCTTTACTTTGAGAACTGTGAATCTCTGTAATAGCCTACCGCAGGAGCAGATCCCAGCGGCAACAGTAGATGGCTTTAAAAAAGGATTAGATAATTTCCTAGAACGAAAAAAATATCAGCTCCTATGTGAATGTGTAGAATTTTTGTTTCATCCCTTCCCTTTATCCCATCCCTTGGTTGAACTTGATGGACATATGTATTTTTTCAACCGTACTAACTATGTAACTATGTAACATTAAAGGGGTGATATGAGATTAGAAAAGTGCATAGTTGCTTACTTCCTAATGCAGTACCACTCTTGTCCATGGGTAGTCTTGTACCTAAGACCCCTTCAAGAGAATGTGCTGAGCTGCTTAACTTGACCAAGCCTAGAGGCAAGAGTGGTACCATTCCTGGAAGAAAGAAACCATGTTTTTTTAGCCTTGAATCCTGTCTTAGTCCTCCTTCTATGTGTATTTCTCTAACTAGGATTGTGTTAAATGGCAGAAATCATCACTTTGTGCCCCATATAGACGTTAAGGCCTTGTTTATGCCCCCATATAGAAATTAGGTCCCCAGTTTGTACCCCCATAAACTCAGTGCCCTCTGTAGACAGTGCCACACAGCCCCCTCCCAGGGAGTGCCACATAGTCCCCCCTCCCTGGTAGTGCCACACAGCCCCCCTCCCAGGTAGTGCCACACAGCCCCCCTCCCAGGTAGTGCCACACAGCTCCCAGAAACCAGGTAGTGCCACACAGCCCCCACCTCCCAGGTAGTGCCACACAGCCCCCACCTTCCAGGTAGTGCCACACAGCCTCCACCTCCCAGGTAGTGCCACATAGACTCCTATCCCAGGTAGTGCCACACGGCCCCCTCCTCCCAGGTAGTGCCACACAGCCCACCTCCCTGGTAGTGCCACACAGCCCCCATCCCTGGTAGTGCCACACAGCCCCCCTCCCTGGTAGTGTCACACTGCCTCCCCCCTGTAGGCAGCGATTTGGGGTTTCCTCTAGGAGTGGAATCCCCAGCCAGAGCATTGCCGATGCGCTCGAATGGGATTTTGCTTCAGGAGGAACCCCTAACATCACTGTCCATATACGGCTAGTGATGTCAGGGGTAACCCCAGAGCCAAAGTCCCGGGCAGAGTGCTACTAGCACTCTGCCTGGGACACTGCTCTTTTCCTGACAACAATGTCCATATATGGACAGTGATGTCAGGGGCTTCCCCAGAGATGGAGTCCCAGGGCAGAGCCGCTTCTAGAGCTCTGCCTGGGACTCCTTCTCTCCACTTGTCATCATGGTCCATATATGGACCGTGATGTCAGGGGCTTCCCCAGAGATGGAGTCCCGAAACAGAGACGCTTGGAGCGCTCTGCCTGGGACACTGCTCTTTTCCTGACAACAATGTCCATATATGGACAGTGATGTCAGGGGCTTCCCCACAGAAGGAGTCCCAGGGCAGAGCCGCTTCTAGAGCTCTGCCTGGAACTCCTTCTCTCCCTCTGACATCATTATCCATATATGGACAGTAATGTCAGGTGCTTCCGCAGAGACGGAGTCCCAGAGCAGAGCCGCTAGTGCTCTGCCTGGTACTCTTTTTCTCCTCCTGATATCACTGTCCATATATGGACTGTGATGCCGTGGCGACGACAGCGACAGCACCCGGCGGCTAAATTGGCCGGCCCAAGGGTAGTGGTGGGCCCCAGCCCTTGCCCGGATTCGCCGGGTGCTGACGCCGGGCCTGATGGTGGGTGTAGAGGTACTGTAGCAGTCGCACGTGGAACCTGGTGCCTAACAAGTCATAAAGGCCCCGTCTGCCACATAATGAGACATAAGTATTAGAACTGACACATAATATATGCAAGTTATTAGATTTTACATTGAGGCCCAAGAGGTTCAAGTTACTCCCTTTGTGTGTTTCATCACAAGAAATACACCTGAACATAAGCTTTAAGGAGCAAAAAGGACTAATGAAGGAAATGTTAATGGAGAAGCTGAGGGTGAAAGAATGCAGATCACCCTTCAACTTCTGGTTCAATTTAATAATTATATTGTGCATATTAATATGAATGAAATGTACATTTCTGCAATGAAACTTAGTATTGAACAGCAATTTAAACAGCTCTGCTAACAATATTAAAGGTTTAGATTGTAATAATCTCTCAAAGGTAACAATTGTAATAAGCCCAGAAGCAAGAAACACTCGGCGGCTGTTTCAGTTCACATTTAAAAGAACTTTAATAGGGTGCTTCTGTGATTTGTGTAATTAAAATTTAGCTCAATCAAAGGTAAATCTTTCTTGTACAGTATAAGGAAATTGCTTATTTCTCATACAATAGTAGACTAGGTTAGCCATTTGAAAATCTCATCAGCAGCATTTCTTATAGGTATATTGGAGAACTGCTATATATCAAATTCCCTAATATGTAAGTGTAGGTTTCCCTGAGGGTATGTTCACACGGCCTATTTTCGGCCGTTTTTCGGGCCGTAAATGCCCGAAAAATCGGAAGCAGAACGCCTCCAAACTTCTGCCCATTGATTTCAATGGGAAAACGGCGTTCTGCTCCGACGCAGCGTTTTTCTCAGTTTTTCTCTACACGTAAAAAAACGACCGTGAAAAAGAAGTGCAGGACACTTCTTGGGACGTTTTTGGAGACGTTTTCCATAGACTCTATTGAAAAAAGCTCCAAAAACGGCTGTAAAAACGGCACAAAAATCGCGAGTTGCTTCAAAAACATCTGAAAATCAGGAGCTGTTTTCAGACGTTTTTAGTCTAGCGTGTGAACATACCCTAAGATTTAACAAAGGAAAACTTAGGGCTGGGCTCACACATTAAGGCCTGGCTTACACGAGCGTGTGCGTTTTGCGCATGCAAAAAACGCGGCGTTTTGCGTGCGCAAAAAGCACTTAACAGCTCCGTGTGTCATCAGCGTACGATGCGCGGCTGCGAGATTTTCGCGCAGCCGCCATCATTATGACATTCCGTTTGGATGTTTGTAAACAGAAAAGCACGTGGTGCTTTTCTGTTTACATTCAGAGTTTGGCAGCTGTTGCGCGAATCACGCTGTTCGCACGGAAGGGCTTCCGTGTGACCTGCGTGATTTTCACGCACCCATTGACTTCAATGGGTGCGTGATGCGCGAACAGCGCACAAATATAGGACATGTCGTGAGTTTTTTTCAGCGGACTCATGCTGAGCAAAATTCACGGACTGTCTGCATGCCCCCATAGACTTACGACACGCTTGAAAAGCACGCGCGTCGCACAGACGTATATCATGCTCATGTAAACGAGGCCTTAGGAATCCACACCTAAATTTCGGAAACAAAGTTCAGTACCCCATTCACTTACAGCATAAACATAGTGCAGCGGATTCTAGGCATGCTGCAGATTTCATGCCCTATCTGTTGCCAAAATTCGCGGCTACATCTGCACCATGATCTGCAATGAAATCTGTGCATGCAAACTTCATCAAGGATTTTCGTGCAAATGGGTATAGCTTAATATTTATACTGTGTGTGAACCCGGCCTAAAGGTTTGGACACAATGTGCTGATTAATGAGGTTTCCATGATCAGCTGTTATTGATAGGGGCAACGGCCAATGAGTGCTCATTACATGGTGACCACCGAGTTGCACTTTGTATTGGCCACTGAAGTACGATCAGTGGCGGATCCTCATAAGGGCGGTTCAGGCGGCCGACCAGGGCCCAAGGCTCCCAGGGGGCTTATGGCCGCCCGACAGGGCTGAAATTAGGGAGGGGGGCAGGGCAATTGCCCAGGGCCCCCTGCTGCTATGTGGTCCGAGGCATGAGGGGGCTTGTGCCACTCGGCCCTTAACATTTATGAGCCAGACGGGGCCCCTCATGCCCAGTGGCGTCGCTAGCGACAGCCACATTAAAGAGGCTCTGTCACCATATTATAAGTGCCCTATCTCCTACATAATGTGATTGGCGCTGTAATGTAGATAACAACAGTGTTTTTTATTTTGAAAAACTATCAATTTTGAACAAGTTATGCATAATTTTAGATTTATGCTAATTACTTTCTTAATAGACAACTGGCGTGTTTTTACTTTTTTATTAACTGGGCGTTGTAAAGAGAAGTGTATGACGCTGACCAATCAGCGTCACACGCTTCTTTCCAGTGGCGTATCTACCGCGGTAGCAGCCGTAGCAGCTGCTACGGGGCCCGCGGCTTGAGGGGGCCCAATACCGCCAGCCGACACGCCCCCCCAAATGCCCGGTGGCACCGCTAGCAGCCGTTATGGCTGCTACAGCAGTAGTGCCGCTACTATGGGGCCCGCGCTGCCGAGCCACCAACAAGTATGGGCCGGGCGACACAGGCCTTCTCATGCCTGTAGGCATCGCTAGCACCGGAGGGGGCTCCGATGCTAGCGACAGCCAAATACATGCACTAGCATTGAGTGGCCAGTCATGTTCCGTGCCTGACCATTCAGCGCCTTACAATGATGCTGATTGGTTAGCTTCCATACTTGAAAGGCCCTGATTGACGGGGCAAGTCATTCTGCCCCGCCAATCAGCGTCATTGGACGACGCTCATTCACCTTCATGCTCAGAAGAGAGCAGATCTGCATCGCCAGCGAACAGGAACGGGATCATGTGAGTATGTAACGTTTTTTTTTTTCTCTCATAAAACTGTTAATGGCATTATCTATAGTGCGGGGTCTAACTACAGGGGGGTCGTCTATATGTGGGCCACTATATACAGGGGGGTCTATATGTGGGGACGTGGGGCACTAGCTACAGGGGTGGTCTGTATGTGGGGATGTCGGGCACAATCTACAGGGGGGTCTATATGTGGTGATGTGGGACACTATATAGAGGGGGTCTATATGTGGGCCACTAGCTACAGGGGGGTCTATATGTGGGGCACTATTTACAGGGTGGTCTATATGTGGGCCACTATGTACAGGGGGAGCTATATGTGAGACAATAAACAGGGGAGGGCTATATATAGAGCACTATCTACAGGGGAGCTATTTTTTAGGGCACTTTCTATAGGGGTGGGCTATATGTGGGACACTATATACAGGGGTGGGTTACCTGTGGGGTACTAGCAACAGGGTGGCTATATGTAGTGTACTGTCTACAGTGGTGGGCTATACATGGAACACTACCTATAGGGGAATCTATATGTAGGGCAGCACAGTGGCTATGGGGACACTATCTACAGGGGGCACGGTGTGTGTGTGTCTGTGTGTGTGTGTGTGTGTGTGTGTGTGTGTGACGGTGTATGGTACTATTATAATCAGGGACACAGTATATGGCGCTATTATAGTTAGAGGTGCAAGAGGTGTTGAGAATTTTAACTGTGTTTATAGGTGCAGAAATGATTTCAAAGTGAGAAGCTGAAGACATCTGAGCGGAAAACTGCAGAAATGGGTCATGGCCGGTAGAAATCCATCATAGATGTCTGGACCGGCGGGAGAAGAAAAGTACTAGAATCTGAGACGTCACCGGTGAGTCAATTAATGTAAATGTTTATTCTGTCTCTAATCAGTAATGTAGCCACTGTATAATCTGCAGCGAGATGATTATGATATGATTTTTTTTTTTGTGAAACAGCATCTCCCAGCATATCCTCACCATTGTTCTGGCCATGCTGGAATCTGTCGTTTTACGCCGTACAATCCTATACGTCAGGGGTTGCACTAAATTGAGCTGTATTTGTCTTGCTGTTGTATTTATGTACTGATCTTGATTCTGATGCTGTATGTAAGTACTGATCTTGGTTCTGGTGCTGTAAATACGTATGAGATTTGTTTTGGTTCTGTGTATATATGTACTGAGCTTGGTTCTCGGTATGTATTTATGTACTGAGGTTGGTTCTGGTGCTATATTTATGTACTGAGGTTTGTTCTGCTGCTGTATATATGTATGGGCTTGGTTCTGGTGCTGTATTTATGTACTGAGCTTGGTTCTAGTGCTGTATTTATGTACTGAACTTGGTTCTAGTGCTGTATATATGTACTGAGCTTTATTTTGGTGCTGTATATATGTCAGAGCTTGGTTCTAGTGCTGTATGTATGTACTGATCTTGGTTCTGGTGCTGTCTATATGTAATTAGCTTGGTTCTAGTGCTGTATTTATGTACTGATCTTGGTTCTGAATCTGTAGTTTATATAGGATATATTTATAATAACAAAATTGCAGGGCAGATGGAATTGTTCTCAATTCATTGTATATTTAATGGGAACCTGTCTGGTAGTTTTAACCCCTTGAACCGCCACCATGCGGTAGGTAATACATGACCTGACAATATTTCCAAACATTCCCTTGTATGGTTTTTTTCAGATACGGCAAAATTCTTAAAATCCACTTTTAAAACGACGCACACTATATGCTAATTACTCATTAGAGGGTCATGGGGCAGTGCCGCTATCCTGAAGAGTCACATAGTCCTGCCTCCAAACCCACCTTTCCATGTATGAGTGACATCTCCCTGGCTGATACAACTTTCTCGGATGCGCCATTGCCTTGTGGCATTATACACAAGGGAGGGCTGTGTGGCCCTATACACAAAGGGGGGGGCTGTGTGGCACTATACACAAGGGGGAGCTGTGTGGCACTATACACAAGGGGAATCTGTGTGGCACTATACACAGTTGGAGTTGTGTGTCACTATACACAAGGGGGAGCTGTGTGGCACTATACACAGGGGGGAGCTGTGTGGCACTATACACAAGGGGGGGCTGTATGGCACTATCTACAAGGGGAAGGTGGGGGCGCTATCTACAAATTGGGTGTGACACTGTCTATATGCGGGGCTATATAGCACTGTCTACAGGGGGCTCTATGGCACATTCTACAGGGGGCACTATTTATAAGGGGGGCTGCTTGTGGCACCCGGGGGGGGGGGCCCAGTCAAGAGTTTGCTATGGGGCCCAGTCTTTCCTAGTTACGCCCCTGCTTCTTTCCATTAATTTTTAGCAGTACTCGCAACACAGGGTGAACTCGTGCAGGGGGGCACGACGGCAGAAGTCATCTCTGTCTAAGTGTCATATTGTCAAAGTGTCCTGGCAGTTATACATGGCACATATCTAACATCCATATCTCTTCTCTTCATACAGATATATAATCCATTCCATTCCTGCATTAACTACATCTCTGCTGTACCTGCATTTCAGCTCTCGTACGAGTGTTGCGGGCCCTTCAAAACAGCTGATTGGCTGGCTCCCGGGAGTCGGACCCCGCCAATCAGCTTTAGCAGTCAGGGATAGTAATCTTACCTTCCTCTTCAGCCGCGGCGGAAGTGCTGTCCTCTCGATGTTGTGCGCGGCGCATAGCATTGTGACATCATGCGCTGCGCACAGCGCTGTGACGACAGGACCTCCGCTGCGATCCGGAACCAGGAAGGTAAGTACAGTCAGTTACTATAGTAACAGGGGCCCGCGTTACTATAGAAACTTTTTATTGATGTGGTGCGGGGGGCCGTGGGCCCCCCTGGCTTCGGGGCCCGGTCGCAATTGTGACCACTGTGACCCCCATAGCTACGCCACTGCTCTGCTGTACCTGCATTTCAAAACGCTGAAACTTTTATTTTATGATACTCTGCTTTCCTTTCTTCCTATATAGTCTAATGTTATCTCTAACTTTTGTCAAAGTGCTTGATCGTAGTTAAGTTTTATGATCATCCAGACCAGCTAGTCTGTTTGTTTATCTCTGCATAGCTTTTCACCTCATGTGTCTAGTTGATTTGATTAATAGCTGAACGAGCTTAACCCCTTAATGACCGGGCCTGTTTGTACCTTAATGACCAAGCCAGATTTGTCAAATCTGGTATGTCTGACTTTATCAGAGACTAACTCTGTGAAAGTTTTGAATATCCAAGTAGTTCTGACATTATTTTTTCGTCACATGTTGTACTTTATTTTAGTGGTAAAAGTAGACTGATACAATTTGTGAAAATGTATTAAAAAAATAGAAAAATTGAAGAAATTTAGTAAAAATTAAAAATTTTCCCTATTTTTAACTGCAATATTTCACATATGTACACACATACTATACAATTTTTTAAAATTAAATATGTATTTCCATCTCTTTACTCTATTTTGGCAGCAGTTTTGAAAAAATAAAATAAATTTTAAGCAATTTAGAGGACTTACAAATTGAATAATAATTTTATAAATTTTGAAGTACATTTTGTTTTTCTGCACCAAGCCAGGTTTTCAGAGGCTCATAGGTCTCAGAATGATGGAAACCCCCACAAATGACCCCATTTAGAAAACTAGACCCCTTAAGGTATTTATCATGGGGTACAGTAAGTATTTTGACCCCACAATTTTTTGCTAAATGTAATATATAGCAGGTGAAAAAAAAAAAATTTCACTTTTTTCATAAAAGTATCAGTTTGAAGACCGATTTCTTTGTAAAGCGAACATGAAAATGAAGAAACACACCACAAAATCTATCACCCTGTTTCTACTGTTTTCAAAAATACCCACATTGTGGCCCTAATGAGTTGTTTTGACACACGGCAGGGCCCCAAAGGAAGGGAGCACCCGGAAGCTTTCAGGACTCCTATTTTGCTTGAAAATGTTTTAGGCCCCACTGTACATTTGAAGAAGCTTTGAGCTGCTAGAACGATAGAAACTCCCCATAAACTACCCCATGTAGAAAACTAGACCCCTTAAGGTATTTATCTAGGGGTATAGTTACCATTTTTACCTGAGAGGTTTTTCACTAAATATATTGTAATTAGTCTGTAAAAAAAAAAATCTGAAACAACATAGAAATTTTTAACATTTACAAGGAATAACGAAGAAAATGCACCCGAACATTTGTAAAGCAATGTCTCCCAATTACAACAATGCCCCATATGTGTTAATAAACTGCTGTTTGGACCCACAGCAGGGCTCAGAAGGGAAGGAGCGCGATTTGGATTGTGTATTTCTAATTTTGCTGGAATAGTTTTCGGTGCAATGTCGCATTTGCAATGCACTGGAAGGACCAAGTCAGTGGAAACCCACCAAAAGTGACCCCATTTTGGAAAAACCTCCAAGGACTTTTTCATGGGTATAGTGAGCATTTAGACCCCACGGGTGTTTTGCAGAGTTTATTAGAATTTGGGCGCGAAAATTAATATCAAACTTTTTTTCACTAAAATGTTGAATTTTCTCATTTTCGCAAGGGATAAAGGAGGAAAAAAAAACAACAATTTTTTATAAAGCAATTTCTCCAGAGTACGGAAATACCCCACATGTGGTCATACGTTTTTTCATTAGAAATGAATTAACCCTTTCAGTACTGATCCATTTTTTGCTTTCTTATTTTAGATTTTCACTCCCCGCCTTCCAAGAGCCATAACTTTTTTATTTTTTCATCAATAGAGCGGTGTGAGGGCTTATTTCTTGTGGGAGGAGCTGTAGTTTTTATTGGTACCATTTTTTGGTACAAAAAAAAACGATTAAAAAGTTGGATTACATTTTTTTTTTAGAGATAAGGTCACAAAAAATAAAACAGCGATTTTGGCGGTTTCAATTATTAAATTTTTTTAAGGTGTTCACCGTGCGAATTAAATAATGGTATATTGTAATAGTTCGGACTTTTATGGTTTCAACTGTGTTTTTATTGAAAATTTTCAAAGTATACATATGACATAAGGATGCATGGGAAGGCCATGCCATTCACATGACCGAACAGTACATTTCAATAGACAAACAAGACATCAGGGAAAAGACACAGGGGAAAAAAAAGGGGTGAGGGATAGTCAGATCTCAACCATCGACCTAATCTTGAGATAACCGTAACCAATACTTGTCCCACGGATCCCACACCACTTTGAACCTGTCCAGTTCATTGTCAATAGAGGCAGTCATGTGTTCCATTGTACGTATTTCCCTAATTCTAGTTACTAAGTCGATGTGAGAGGGAGGGGCTGTCTGTCTCCATTTCCAAGCTATCAACGTCTTAGCGGCGGTGAGAAAGTGTCGAAAGAGTCGGGCTAATGGTTTCCCCAAAGACCTAGGAGGGACGTTCAGGAGATAATGAAGAGGGTCTAAAGGAATATCCTGCTGCAACACCGCCAACGCCAAATTCCTAACCTCCAACCAATACTGTTGTACCAGTGAGCAGCTCCAGAAAATATGGAACAGGTCCCCTCTCTGATTTCTACATCGGCAGCAATCCGACGGAATACCCGGATTGAAGCTATGCAGAAAGGCAGGGGTATGGTACCAAAACATAAGAATTTTATATTGGTTTTCTTTATATGCAGTGCAGTTGGAGGTTTTAGCTGCTTGCGACCAGATAATCTGCCACAATGAGAGAGGGATAGATTTATTCAGCAAGGCCTCCCACTTCAACATGTACCTATGCCCAGGTGGAGGGGAACCATCCGGGGATAGCAGTATTGCGTAAATGGCGGATATAAGCCCCCTAGTAGTGGTAGCATACCAACACAACTTTTCAAAGCTTGTAGGTGTAGTGACCCGCGTGGATCTGAAAGTTTGCTGCATGTAATGCCTGATCTGAAGATAGTGGAAAAATGCAGAAGAGGGGACATTATGATGTCTTTGAAAGTATGAGAACGGGTGAAGCTCTAGCGTGTGGGGATCAACCATGTCAGCCAAGTGAAATACCTCATTTCCCGCCCACAATTGGACTATTCGGGGGGTAGTACCGCCCGGAATAGTGGGAGTGTAGAGTACTGAAGTCAAGGGTGGGCAACCCGACGCCAAATGAAAGCGTTTTTTACAGGTTTCCCACACCTCTTTTTGAAATCTCATGGGACCCAACAGAGATGAAGACGGCATTTCCAGCGGGTCGCCCCATAACAAGGAGTTTGGGTGGACCGGGGCCATCCATAGCTTCTCTATTTCGGTCCACTTGTTGTAAGCCCTTAAGGACACCCAACTGGGTATGCGGCGGAGATGTGTCGCCCAGTAGTATTTCACCACATCAGGAACTGATAGCCCACCCGCAGATCGACCAGACAATAAGACTGATTTCGGGATTCGATGTCTGCCGGAGTGCCATATGAACCTGAGGATGGAAGACTGCAAAGCCCGCAATTCCCTCATAGGTACTGCCACAGGCAGGGTCTCAATGAAGTACAGTAATTTAGGGAGCAAGGTCATTTTGACCGCTGCTATGCGCCCAAAAAATGACATGGGAAGAGGATCCCACCTGGCCATTAGCTGACGCAATTCCACAAACAGAGAGGGGAAATTAGCCTTGTAGGCCGACGTATAGGAGGGAGTGAGTTGAACTCCTAAGTAGGTCAGGGAGGTTTCCTTCCAGTTGTAGGTGTAGTTATGTTTGAGGAGCAGGAGCTCCTGGTGTGGGACATTAAGAGGGAGCGCTTCTGTTTTAGATGTATTGGTTTTATACCCTGATAGCCTCCCATACCTACGGAGAACAGCAGTAAGGTTAGGAAGGGAGGTATGAGGTTTAGTGATAGTCAAGAGGACGTCATCTGTAAACAGGGAGACCTTGAACTCTTTATCTTGTATCTGAACCCCCGCTATATCGATGGATTTCCGTATTTGAGCTGCTAGGGGTTCAATGCAGAGCACAAATAAAAGAGGGGACAGAGGACACCCCTGACGCGTACCATTCCAAATTTGAAACGGGGGGGAAGTGGAGTGCGGTAGTTTAATTGCCGCTGTCGGGGAGGAGTAGAGACCACGCAGCGCCGTCAAGAAAGGACCCGAAATCCCAAATGAATTTAGAGTTTCAAACATAAATGGCCATCCCAAGCGATCAAACGCCTTCTCTGCATCTAGGCTAAGAAGATTCCTTTTGCTTGTGGAGGGCATCAATGAGATCAAAGTTCCTTCGTGTGTTATCTCCCCCTTGTCTAAGAGGCACAAAGCCACTTGGTCCTTGTGGATCAAAGAAGGGAGCCAAACATTGAGTCTATTAGCAAGAAGACGAGTGAAAATTTTTAGATCAGAATTCAGAAGAGCTATGGGTCTGTAGTTGGAGCACTCTGCGTGGTCCTTACCCGGTTTAGGGATCAGCGTAATGTGAGAATGCAGAAATGTTTGAGGGATGGGAGAACCCTGCAGGAATTCATTAAATAACGAAGCCATCCGTGGGACCAAGATCTCTGCAAAGGTCTTATAATACCCATACGTAAAGCCGTCTGGTCCAGGAGCCTTACCACTAGGGAGGTCCTTCAGTATATCAGACAATTCCTCCGCAGAGATCGGGACATTCAGGGATGAAAGCTCCTCTTCTTTTAATCTAGGAAGAGTACAGGAAGAGAGATAGGCTTGCAGCGTTTCCCTCCGGCGGGCTGGGTCAGGTGGTAAGGTAGTCGGTAAGTGGTATAAGGATTTATAATAGTCATGGAAGAGTGTGGCTATCGTGTCTGGATGATGCTGGAGAAAGCCTGTGTTATCCCGAACCCCCTGTGGAGTACGAGCAGTCGCCTAATCCCGCAATAGCCTGGCCAGAAGCGAGTGCGCCTTATTACCTTTGTCATAATATTTCCTTTTCGTGTATAATAGTGACTTTTCTACCCCCTTCATAGCTAAGTCCTTGAGTTGTGCTCTAGCCTCTATCAATTTCCGTAGTGTCGGGACCGCCGGTTTAGTCCCCATTTCCCTCTCCAGCTTAGAAATTGTCCGATGGAGAGCCTCCCGCTTCGCCCTAGAATCTCTTTTCAATCTAGATCCCATTACTATGCATTGCCCCCTCATCACTGCCTTGTGCGCCTCCCAAAGAGTGGATATAGAAGGAACCGATCCCTCATTAAGTGCATAAAATTCCCGCATATGTCCGACCAGGCTATCCCTAAGAGCAGGAGACTTAATTAAAGTTTCGTTTAGGTGTCAATGACATACTCTCGTGGTTGGTTTCCCCAATTGCAAGGTCACAGAGACTGGCGCATGATCTGACCAAGAAATGGGGTCTATATCCGCCCCCTGAAGTGAACGAAGGGCCGGGACATTACCAAAGAAGTAATCTAGGCACGTGTGAGTGTTGTGCATATGGGAGAAGAAAGTATAGGACCTATCACCCGGATGATCCACTCACCACAGGTCATAGAGCTGGTGCTCCCTAATTAGCTGCCTAAAACGTGTAGAAAGTCCTGTAAGGGTGGGTGTCGGAGTAGCGTGTGTAAGAGAAACCCTGTCCATGGTCGTGGAGAACGGGACATTAAAATCTCCTCCCACCAGCCATGCAACCCTAGGAAGCTTTTGGAGCTTGGAGAGGAGTCTACGTAGGAATGGAATCTGCGCGGTATTAGGGGAGTAGACGTTACATAAAACAATGGGCTGGCCAAACAGAGTCCCCTCCAAGATAACATACCTGCCCTTCGGATCTAAATGTGAGGTGTGGACTTGTATGGGACAGGTTGCTGCTATCAAAATGGCCACCCCCTCCCTCTTACGACCTGACGAGGCAGAGTACACAGCAGGATACGCCCCTCGAGCAAATTGGAAATATCCGGAGGAATCTAAATGTGTTTCCTGCAGAAAAGCGACCTCCGCTCCAAGCGATTTCAGCTCCCTGAGAAGCAAGCGTCTCTTCACATTGGAGTTGAGGCCCTTGACATTAAGTGTAACAAATTTAACCATGGTCAAAGATGTAGGAAAGAGCAAAGAAGGATGTGGAAAGTGCGGATGTGTACAGCTCACAGTTATGTCGGGGCCCGTCCCAGGCCGGTTTCAAAGCAAGCAGTGTTCTATGGCGTCCTTCTACCTTGGAGGTTCTTGGAGGATTCAATGTCGTCTCGGTTATTATCTCGGGGGAAAGTAGGAGGGAAGGGAAAGACACTGGGGTAAAGACGTACCAGGGAGACAATACACATATCTGCAGTAAGAACAAAGAGAAATGCATGAGATCAGTGTACTTCAAACAAACTCAGAAATTACTACCAGGGAGAATACTATACCCTGGGGCGGGTGATATTAAATCAAATGAAAGCTGGTAATACAATATTACCCTTTGCAACTCTCTCTAAAAACAGAGGGAGAACTGCAAAAATGTTACCCTTATCAAAAGAGGAGGTCGGGTCTCAAACGTCGAGGAACCTAGTACAAAAGTACATATAAATACGTAAAGGCCAAAAAACAAAGAGGGGGTGAATGAGCCAAATGTAACCAGGCCAATCGCACCCTGCCACAATTTACGTTAACGAATTAAAGAGAAGCAATAAAAAACAAAAAATATATTCCTAGATGCATTTTTAGCCTAGGATAGTGCAATTGGCGAAGAGAGCATCTGGTATAGGTGACCAGACTCCTTCACATATATTACAGAGGTGCCGTGTAACAGCGCAGCGTCCATCAATTCAAATCAGGTCTTGGTGAACTTCGGCTTGACTGTCGTCTTGGGGAGAGCCTCCGCTTGTTTCGGACCGATTGCCAGACTGGAGGTGGAGACGAAGGCGGCAAAGGAGTCTCCCAATTCTGCATCTTGGGCGCTGGTATACCAAGGGAGTCACAGAAATGAGGCAAATCCCCCGGGTACCTCAGGGTTGCAGAGACGCCATCTCTTCGGGCTGTGAGGGAGAACGTGAACCACCATCGATAAATAATATTGTGATCCCGCAAGGTAGCGAGTTCCGGACGAAGCAGACGCCATTTCTGTAGCGTAATCCAGGAGAGATCCGGGAATAGCTGAATCGGAGCACCGTCATACTCCAGGTCTTTACGCTGTCGGGCCTTAAGCATAATGTCCTCCTTAGTGCGAAAATCCTGGACACAGCTGATGATATCTCTGGGTTGAGATGTAATAGACTTCGGTTTCAGTGCTCGATGCGCTGTGTCAAGCGGGATCCGATTAGACGGGGGTGCACCCAAAAGGTCGTTAAAGATAGTCTCTAACACGATGGGAAGGTCTTCAGGCCCCGAGGGCTCCGGTATACGCCTAATCCGTATATTGTGACGGCGACCCCGGTTATCCAAATCCTCCAGGTGCAGCTGCATATCTCTAATGGACGCCAATTGGGAGGACACCGTGGATTGTATCACAGAAACATGGCGCCTAGTGGCATCGTGGTCTTCTTCCAGCGCCTCTTCCCTAGTAGCTATTTGCTGTATATGCTTAGAAACCCCCGCCAATTCTGAGCGAAAAGCTGCCTTCACTTCTTGTATCATACTCTTAAAGTCCTCTTTAGTGGGTAATTGTGAGAAACATTCCCTCCACATAGGAGGCACATCTGAGGGTAGCGAGGCAGAATCCTCCAGGTCGGAATCTGAGGCATAAACCGGGGCCTGGGTATAGGGGGTCAAAGATGGTGTATCCCCCAGGTCGTCTCCTCTCCCCGGCTGCTGGATCGTGGGTCGTTGGGGTTTAGGTGCAGGCCAAACCTGTAGGGCCAGTTGTGCTGAGGGCTGTGGATCCAGCGGCTGTACTGGGTCCCCTGGCTGTGCTGGTGCACCACGTGGCATAGCCTCCATCACCCCTGGCAGAGGGGATCCCACTCCCTGCTGATCACAGGACGAGATGGAGGGCAGTGTAGGGGGGCTGGGAGGGTGTATTTTAGCCATCCGGCTATTCAGCTTACCCTGCGTGTGGGGAGCTGCTTCCTCTCCTTGCACGGACATTTCTCCGTCTTGCCGACACGAGGCTGTCCAAGATGGCCGCCGCTGGTGCTGAGGGAGCGGCGTTGCTTGTCGCCGGAGAAAGTAACCGTCTAGCGTTGGTGGAGCGGTAGCGACCTGATGCAGTGCTGCAGGGGTGAGTCCAGACCTTTGGGGTCTTTTTTTCCCCATATGTGGCATCTTTTACTGCTGTAGGCTGCTGTGTTTGTGTGGCAGGGCACGGAGCTCCTCGATTATGCGTCCGGCGCCATCGACTGCTGGCCACGCCCCCGTTCGGACTTTTATGGACGTAGCGATACAGATTTTGTTCATTTTTTTTACATTACTTTAGAAGAAAAATGGTAAAAGGTATTTTTTTTTAACTTTAACAAAATTCTCACTACTAATTATATTAATTCTTCTACACATTTTATTAATTCCTTTAGGGGACTTGATCCAGCGATCATTGGATCACTGGTACAATACACTGCAATACTAATGTATTGCAGTATATTGTTATTCTTACAGGCTTCTGTAACAGAGCGATCGCTGTACCTGTCCGTTAGTCCTGGGTGTCAGCTGTAATACACAGCTGACACCCGCAGCGTATGGAGCGGGCTCAGCACGTGAGCCCGCTCCATACATCAACCCCCGCACCATGACGTCATAATGCGCAAAGGGGTTAGTGCACAGCGGATGGTTGAAAGTGAAAATTGCAATTTTCCACTGATATGCCATTTTAGTGCATAATATGTTGTGCCCAGTTAGTACCACTGAAGACAAATACCTCATAAAGCATTAAGGCGGTTCTCTCGGGTATGGTGATGCCATATATGTGGGCGCAAACTGGTGTTTGGGCACGCAGCAGGGCTCAGAAGGGAGGGACGCCATTTGGCTTTTGGAGAACAGATTTTGCTTGGTAATAGTTCTGTTTGGGGTTTTGCTGCTATTTAAGTTTATAATGTGGGGGCATATGTAATCTGTGCAGAGAACATCAGGACATAATAAGAGGGTACAATAATGGGGCAAATAAATAATATTTCATAGACATGTGGCCAGTGTCGCACTGATAAATGCTGCCCAATCTTATCCGCTTTTGGAACACTCTGCACATTTTGCATCGCCATATTCTGAAAGCCAGAACTTTTTTATTTTTTCACCACCGGAGCTGTGTGAGGGCTTATTTGTTGCTGGACAATGTGTAGTTTTCATTGGTACCATTTTGGGGTACATGTGATTTTTTTGATCACTTTCTATTAAATTTTTTTGCAAGCCGGGTGACCAAAAACCAGGAATTCTGACAACGTTCTTTAGGTTTCTTTTGCGGCGTTCACCGTACGCTATAAATGTCATTTTTAATTTATTCTGCGAGTTGGTACGATTACGGCGATACCATATGTATATAGGTTTTTTTCCTTTTTTTAGTGTTTGCACAATAAAATCACTTATTTATAAAAAAAAGAATTTTCTGTGTCACCATATTCTGAGAGCCATAATTTTTTTATTTTTTAGTCAAAAAAGCTGTGTAAGGGCTTGTTTTTTGCGGGACGGATTGAAGTTTTTATTGGTGCTATTTTTGGGTACATGCGACTTTTCGATCACTTTTTATTCTTTATTTTGGGAGGGGTGATGACCAAAAAAATTGTTTTAATAGTTTTTTATTGATTTTTTTTGGGGTGTTCATCGTGCGGGAAAAATAACATTATAGTTTTATAATTGGGGTCGTTACAAATGCGGTGATATCAAATATGTGTACTTTTTTAACGTGTTCATTTTTTTCTATAATAAAAGTCTTATTATAGGAAAAAAAAAGCATTTTGTGTTTATAGAACTTATAACTCATTTTTACACTTTTTAAAAAAAAACAAACATTTATTACTTATTTTTACTTTTTTTACTTGTCCCACTAGGGGACATTTAGACTTGCAGCTTTGATCGCTGCTAGCGTACATTACACTACACACGTAGTGTAATGTACTCTAACTGTCATTGTGACGTAACTGTCACTCTGACAGGAAGCCGAGGAGGACCGGCCAGAGGCTGTTCCTCCGAGGCTTCCATACATGGCAACCCGGAGGCTATTGTCTGGCCTCCGATTGCCACAACAAGCATCAGCAGCCCTCACAATCACGTCGTGGGGGCTGCCGATGTGCTTCAAACCACTTAAATGCGGCGACGGTAATCCGTCGCCGCACTTAAGGGGTTAATTGCTGTAAGCAGCGGCGATGGTGTGACAGCTGTCTAGGACAGCTGTCAGCGCGGGCTTGTCACTCTGTGTTTACACAGAGTGACAGTTTGAAATACTGACGAAAATTAACGTCATGATGAGCGATCTAGCAGCCGACCATGACGTTTATTTTCGGCATATGTCGGTAAAGGGTTAATTAGGCCTAGATCTGAGCATCTACTCCCCTATAAATTTAGATGTAGCATATGGGGAAGGCACTCGTGCAGGGGGGCCCGATGGCAGAAGTCATTTCTGTCTGTGTGTCATATTGTCAAAGTGTCCTGGCAGTTATACATGGCAGTTAGACAGGGTCCGTGACAGGTAAGCTGCAAAACCAAACAAACTAGCACATACTCTAATTATTAGATTCAATCTTTAACCTATGTACAAAAAAATTACAAACAAACATGTTCACTACCGCACTCATCATTATAGCTGCTTTTGGTTTACAATCCTACCGCTCATTTAGGCCTTGACAAAAAACAGTCCACATCAGTCCCTCTCTCCTTGCCTCGCCCATGTACAGCTCCCATGCAGAGGCGTAGCTAGGTTCTCCAGCACCCGGGGCAAAGATTCAGTTTTGCGGCCCCTCCCCCAACCTCTTTCCCGACATCTCCTTCCCCCTTGCCATGTTTGTTTTCTCTACCAATCAATGGCATGTCATTTCTTTTCCACATTTCTTTTTATGTAACTCGAGCATAAAAACATTTGTACATTTTACAAGCAATATAGTCCTATACACAGCACCAGAACCAAGTTCATTACATATATACAGCACCAGAACAAGCTCGATACATATATACAGCACCAGCACAAATACAGCTCAATTTAGTGCAACCCCTGCTGTATAGGTATGTACGGCGTAAAACTACAGCTCCCAGCATGGCCCGAACAATGATAAGGATATGCTGGGAGTTGCTGTTTCACAAAAAAAAATCATATCATAATCACACCACCCGTTATCTCACTGCAGATCACACAGTGACTACAGTGCTGATTAGAGGCAGAATAAACATTTACATTAAGTGACTCACCGGTGACGTTTCAGATTCTAGTTCTTTTTCTCCATCCGGTCCAGACCTCTATGATGACTTCTCCCGGTCACAGCCCATTTCTGCAGTTTGCCACTCACATGTCTTCAGCTTCTCACTTTTCCAACATTTCTGCACCTATAAATAAAGATAAAGTTCTCATTATACCACACACTACGCCCCTAAATATAATAGTGACATACACTGCACCTCTAATTATAATAGCACCATACACCATGTCCCACACACACACACACACACCATGCCCCCTGTAGATAGTGCCCACATATAGCCCACCCCTGTATATAGTGTCCCACAAATAGCTTCCCTATAGTGCTCCACAGATAGCCCCCTGTAGATATAGCCCACCCCTGTATATAGTGCTCCGCATATAGTCCACCCCTGTATATAGTGCTCCACATATAGTCCACCCCTGTATATAGTGTTCCATAGATAGCCCACCCCTGTATATAGCCTCCTGTAGATATAGCCCACCCCTGTATATAGTGCTCCATAGATAGCCCATCCCTGTATATAGCCCCCCTGTAGATATAGCCCACCCCTGTATATAGTGCTTCATAGATAGCCCACCCCTGTATATAGCCCCCTGTAGATATAGCCCACCCCTGTATATAGTGCTCCATAGATAGCCCACCCCTGTATATAGTCCCCCCTGTAGATAAAGCCCACCCCTGTATATAGTGCTCCATAGATAGCCTACCCCTTTATATAGCCCCCTGTAGTTATAGCACACCCGTGTAGATATAGCCCATCCTGTAGATATAGCCCACCCTGTAGATATAGCCCACCCTGTAGATATAGCCCCCCGTAGATAAAGCCCCCCGTAGATAAAGCCCCCCTGTAGATAAAGCCCCCGTAGATAAAGCCCCCTGTATATAGCCCCCCTGTAGATATAGCCCACCCCTGTATATAGTGTTCCATAGATAGCCCACCCCTGTATATAGCCCCCTGTAGATATAGCCCACCCCTGTATATAGTGCTCCATAGATAGCCCATCCCTGTATATAGTCCCCCTGTAGATATAGCCCACCCCTGTATATAGTGCTTCATAGATAGCCCACCCCTATCTATAGCCCCCCCCTGTAGATAGAGCCCACCCCTGCATATAGTGCTCCATAGATAGCCTACCCCTTTATATAGCCCCCTGTAGTTATAGCACACCCCTGTAGATATAGCCCATCCTGTAGATATAGCCCACCCTGTAGATATAGCCCACCCCAGTATATAGCCCACCCTGTAGATAAAGTCCCCCGTAGATAAAGCCCCCGTAGATAAAGCCCCACTGTAGATAAAGCCCCCATAGATAAATCCCCCTGTAGATAAAGCCCCGCTGTAGATAAAACGCCCCCGTAGATAAAGCCCCCCCGTAGATAAAGTCCCCCTGTAGATAAAGCCCCACTTGTGAATAAAGTCCCCCTGTAGATAAAGCCCCCCCCGTAGATAAAGCCCCTCCGTAGATAAAGCCCCCACCCCGTAGATAAAGCCCCCACCCCGTAGATAAAGCCCCACTTGTAGATAAAGCCCCCCTTGTAGATAAAGCCCCACCCCGTATATAAAGCCCCCCTTGTAGATAATGGCACACACTTTTTATTACAATAAAATAAACAATTTAAACTCACCTCAATCCCGCTCCCACACCGTCCGGCAGCCATGGAGACCTGCTCTCTTCTGCGCAGGTCTCCTGGGGGTTGAACGAAGCGTCTATAAAAGGCGCTGATTGGCTGGGCAGGATGACTTTCCCTGTCACTCAGCGCCTTTCATCGACGGAAGCGTGACAGCGCTTCTCTGGTACAAAAGAGCTGAATTGCCGGGAACGGAACGTACAGGTACAATTATAGTGCAGGAGGAGGTGGTGCTGGCGCCCCCTCTAAGTTGCGCCCGGGGCACATGCCCCGCCTGCCCCCCCCTAGCTACACCCCTGCTCCCATGCACTATTCACCTTCCTCAGTCAACTTAACCCATCTCATCCCACTGCTCAACATAAAAAACGCTCTCATAAATCACATAACCATCTGCTGTCTCTCTCCATTCTCCTGCTACTAGCTGCAGGGGACATCTCTCCCAACCCTGGGCCCTCCCTTTTCTTCTGCCAAGCTCAACCACTTATCTGCCACACATAGAAACCCTGGAAATCTTCTTACCATTCCTTGTATGTCTTCTCCTGTCTCTTTTAACTGTGCTCTCTTGAATTCTCGGTCCATGTGCAACAAACTCACCTTTATTCATGACATTCATTTCTAACTCTCTCAACCTCCTGGCTCTTACAGAAACTTCCATACACCTGTCTGACACTGCTTCCCCTGCTGCTCTATCTTATGGTGGTCTCCAGTTCTCTCATGCCCCCAGACCTGAGAACAGGTACGGTTGAGGAGTAGGTATACTTCTTTCCCTACACTGCACTTTCCAGGTCATTCCCCTCACTCACATTTCCCTCTTTTGAAGTCCACACCCTCAGACTCTTTCACCCTTTTTCCCTTTTTCCCTCCGAGTGGCAGTTGTCTACCGCCCTCCAGGCTCACCCCGCCAATTCCTGGATCATTTTGCTGCCTGGCTTCCACAATTTCTATCCTCTGAAAGACCCACTCTCGTCATTGGTGACTTCAACATCCACATTGATAACCCAATCTCCCCATCTGCCTCCCAGTTTCTACCTTTAACTTCGTCCCTAGGTCTGTCACAACTTACTAACTCTCCTACACATGAAGACGGGCATTCGCTTGACCTGGTCTTCTTCCATCTCTGCTCAGTTTCTGAATTTATTAACTCTCCTCTCCCGCTCTCTGACCACAACCTTCTCTCCTTTACTATCAAATATTCTCTGCCTTCTCAGGTCATCCCTACGTATCAGACATACAGAAATCTACATGCCATTAACACTCAGAAACTCATAGACAGTCTGCAGTCCTCATTGTCCCCTATCTCTTGCCTCTCCTGTCCCAATCTGTCTGCCAAACTTTACTATAACACTCTCAAGAATGCATTGGATGAAGCAGCCCCCCCCTACACTCCGAATCACCCGACAAAGATGACGACAACCCTGGCACACGCCTCAATCCCGCTTTCTTCCGCGGTGCTTGAGATGTGCCGAACGACTGTGGAGAAAATCGCATTTGGATGCAGATTTCCTCCATTACAAATTTATGCTGAGAATTTAAAACTCTGCCCTTCACCGAGCCAAACAAGTCTATTTCACTTCTCTCATCTCCACACTATCTAATAATCAAAAAGGTCTCTTTGATACTTTTCACTCCCTCCTTAGTCCTAAAGTGCAGGCGACAATCACAGATCTCAGTGCTGAAGACCTGGCCACTTATTTTAAAATTAACCCTTTCAAGACCGAGCTCATTTTGGCCTTCAGGACCAGCCCCATTTTTTCAAATCTGACATGTGTCAATTTATGTGGTAATAACTCTGGAATGCTTTTGCCTATCCAAGCGATTCTAAGACTGTTTTCTCATGACATATTGTACTTTATGTTAGTGGAAATATGTGGTCAATAAATTCATTGCTTATTTGTGAAAAACACAAAAATTTTGAGAAAATCTGCAAAAATTATGATTTTTCTAATTTTAAATGTATCTGCTTGTAAAACAGATAGTAATACCACACAAAATAGTTACTATTTCACATATTCCATATGTCTAATTTATATTTGCATCGTTTTTTGAACATTATTTTATTTTTCTAGGACGTTACAAGACTTCAGTAGCAATGTCTCACATTTTCAAGAAAAATTCAAAAGGCTATTTTTACAGAGACCAGTTCAGTTCTAAAGCAGCTTTGAGGGCCTTATGTACTAGATAGACCCCATAAATCACCCCATCTTAAAAACTGCACCCCTCAAAGTACTGAGTTTTGCTTCAATTCATTTGTAATAATTTTTTTTCTGTAACACAGAAGGTTTTACCAGAGAAATGCAGCTCAATATTTATTGCCCAGATTCTGCAGTTTTTAGAAATATCTCACATAAATAGTGTGATAATGGACTGAAATACCGTCCTCAGAAGCAAAGGAGCACCTAGTGGATTTTGTGGCCTTTTCTTAGAATATATTTTAGGCACCATGTCAGGTTTGAAGAGGTCTTGTAGTGGCAAACAGTGGAAATCCCCCATAAGTGACATGGTTTTGGAAACTGCACACCTCAAGGAATTTTTCTAGGGGTATAGTTAGCATCTTGACCCCACAGGTCTTTTGCTATATTTATTGGAGTTTGCCTGTGAAAGTGAAAATCTACTTTTTTTCTGAAAAAATATGAAAAAAAAATATTTGCAAGGAATAAAGAATAAAAAGCACCCCAAAACTTGTAAAGCTACTTCTCCCAATTACAGCAATACCCCATATGTGGTACTAAACTATTGTTTGGACCCACGGCAGAGCTCAGAAATGAAGGAGCGCCATTTGGATTTTGAAGCGCAGATTTTGCTGGATTGGTTTTCAGTGCCATGTCGCGTTTGCAATGCCCTGGAGGGAGCAAAACGGTGGAAACCCCCCAAAAGTGACCCCATTTTGAAGACGACACCCCTCAAGGAATTTTTCTAGGGGTATAGTTAGCATTTTGACCCCACAGTTTTTTTGCTGAATTTAGTGGAATTAGGCTGTGAAAATGAAAATGTTTAATTTTTACAATGAATAAAGGAGAAAAATCACCCCAAAATTTGTAAAGCAATTTGTCCTGATTACAGCAATATGCCATATGATGTTAATAAACTGCTGTTTGGACCCACGGCAAGACTCAGAAAGGAAGTAACAATATTAGGCTTTTGGAGCTCAAATTTAGCTGGAATGGTTTTCGGGTGTCATGTCGCATTTGCAAAGCCCCTGAGGTACCAAAACAGTGGAAACCTCCCAAAACTCCATTTAGGGGACTGGAACAAGCGATCATTAGGTGGCTGGTACAATACACTGCAATTCTAATGTATTGCAGTATAATATCATTTTTACAGATTCCTGTAACAGCGCGATCGCTGTTCCTGTCCATTAGGTTTACACGAGCGTGTTATTCGTCCCTGCAACGCGCATGATTTTCACGCGTGTCGTACGGACCTATAATAGCCTATGGCGCCGTGCAGAAAGACTATGATTTTTGTGCAACGTGAGTCCGTTGCAAAAAACTCACGACCTGTTCTATATTTGTGTGCTGTTCGCGCATCACGCACCCATTGAAGTCAATGGGTGCGTGAAAACCACGCATGTCACACGGAAGCACTTCCGTGCGAACAACGTGATTCGCGCAACAGCAGTGAAAAGAATGAATGAAAACAGAAAAGCACGACGTGCTTTTCTGTTTAAAAACATCCAAACGGAGTGTAATAATGATGGCGGCTGCGCGAAAAGCACGCAGCCGCGCATCATATGCTGAGGCCACACGGAGCTGTTAAGTGCCTTTTGCGCACGCAAAACGCTGCAATTTTTGTGTGCGCAAAACGCACACGCTTGTGTAAACGAGGCCTTAGTCCCGGGTGTCAGCTGTAATACACAGCTGACACCTGCAGAATATGGAGCGGGCACAGCGCATGAGCCCGCTCCATATATAACCCCCGCACCACGACATGCTATTAAGTCGTGGTGCGTGAAGGTATTAATGCGCAACGGATGGTGCAAAGTGAAAATTTAAATTTTCCACTGATATGCCATTTTAATGCACAATATGTTGTGCCCAGTTTGTGCCGCTGAAGACAAATACCTTGTACAATGTTGAGCGGGTTCTCCCGGATATAAAATATCATACACTACCGTTCAAAAGTTTGGGGTCACCGAGACAATTTTGTGTTTTCCATGAAAACTCACACTTATATTTATCAAATGAGTTGCAAAATGACTAGAAAATATAGTCATGACATTGACAAGGTTAGAAATAATGATTTTTATTTGAAATAATAATTTTCTCCTTCAAACTTTGCTTTCGTCAAAGAATGCTCCATTTGCAGCAATTACAGCATTGCAGACCTTTGGCATTCTAGCTCTTAATTTGCTGAAGTAATTGGGAGAAATTTCACCCCATGCTTCCAGAAGCCCCTCCCACAAGTTGGATTGGCTTGATGGGCACTTCTTGCGTACCATACGGTCAAGCTGCTCCCACAACAGCTCTATGGGGTTGAGATCTGGTTACTGTGTTGGCCACTCCATTACAGATAGAATACCAGCTGCCTGCTTCTTCCCTAAATAGTTATTGCATAATTTGGAGGTGTGCTTTGGGTCATTGTCCTGTTGTAGGATGAAATTGGCTCCAATCAAGCGCTGTCCACTGGGTATGGCATGGCGTTGCAAAATGGAGTGATAGCCTTCCTTATTCAAAATCCCTTTTACCTTGTACAAATCTCCCACTTTACCAGCACCAAAGCAACCCCAGACCATCACATTACCTCCACCATGCCTGACAGATGGCGTCAGGCACTCTTCCAGCATCTTTTCAGTTGTTCTGCGGCTCACAGATGTTCTTCTGTGTGATCCAAACACCTCAAACTTCGATTCGTCTGTCCATAACACTTTTTTCCAATCTTCCTATAGTCCAATGTCTGTGTGCTTTTGCCCATATTAATCTTTTCCTTTTATTAGCCAGTCTCAGATATGGATTTTTCTTTGCCACTCTGCCCTGAAGGCCAGCATCCCGGAGTCGCCTCTTCACTGTAGACGTTGACCCTGACGTTTTGCGTGTACTATTTCATGAAGCTGCCATTTGAGGACCTGTGAGGCGTCTATTTCTCAAACTAGAGACTCTAATGTACTTGTCTTGTTGCTCAGTTGTGCAGCGGGGCCTCCCACTTCTCTTTCTACTCTGGTTAGAGCAAAAAAGAAAGACAAATGGACCAACCAGCACACTTTGGGCAAAAAGTAAATGCAAAATAAAGCTGTTTAAACAAAATACAAAATTATTTATTTATTATTACATTTTTAAAAAAGTATTGATATAAATTTCATTATACATGCACAATTGTCATAGCAATGAAAATTCATTGTGCATAAAACTGGGTTACTAACATTGATGCAAGTACTATTGCAGTATACCGACAATTTAAATATATCCGTCCAGACAAATGTTAAACAAGATATTACAATAATATTTTGTGATTTAAGGGAAAAAAACATCCAATAGAAACGAAAGCAGATTATTCCCTCCCAAAAGTCCAGCTGCATGCCGTTTGCAGCTGGACTTTTGGATGTTATCTTGTTTAACATTTGTCTGGACGGATATATTTAAATTGTCGGTATACTGCAATAGTACTTGCATCAATGTTAGTAACCCAGTTTTATGCACAATGAATTTTCATTGATATGACAATTGTGCATGTATAATGAAATTTATATCAATACTTTTTAAAAAATGTAATAATAAATAAATAATTTTGTATTTTGTTTAAACAGCTTTATATTGTATTTACTTTTTGCCCAAAGTGTGCTGGTTGGTCCATTTGTCTTTCTTTTTTGCTAAAATTATATTGGACGGCACCGTGCAATAACTATTGCATTTCTTTTGGGTTATTTAAAAGGATAATATATTTTTTCTTTGCTACTCTGCTTAGAGCCTGTTTGTGCTGTCCTCTGAAGGGAGTAGTACACACCGTTGTAGGAAATCTTCAGTTTCTTGGCAATTTCTCGCATTGGAATAGCCTTCATTTCTAAGAACAAGAATAGTCTGTCGAGTTTCAAATAAAAGTTCTCTTTTTCTAGCCATTTTGAGAGTTTAATCGAACCCACAAATGTAATGCTCCAGATTCTCAACTAGCTCAAAGGAAGGTCATTTTTATAGCTCCTCTAAACAGCAAAACTGTTTACAGCGGTGCTAACATAATTGCACAAGGGTTTTCAAGTGTTTTCTAATCATCCATTAGCCTTCTAACACAATTAGCAAACACAATGTACCATTAGAACACTGAAGTGATGGTTGCTGGAAATGGGCCTCTATAAACCTATGTAGATATTGCATTAAAAACCAGACGTTTGCAGCTAGAATAGTCATTTAGCACATTAACAATGTATAGAGTGTATTTCTGATTAATTTAATGTTATCTTCATTGAAAAAAACTGTGCTTTTCTTTCAAAAATAAGGAAATTTCTAAGTGACCCTAAACTTTTGAATGGTAGTGTATATGTGGACATAAGCTGGTGTTTGGGCACGCTGTGGGGCTCAGAAGGGAGGGAGCGCCATTTGGCTTTTGGAGCGCAGATTTTGCTTGGTAACTGTTCTGTTTGGGGTTTTGCTACCGTGTTTCCCCGATAGTAAGACACCCCCGATTGTAAGACGTATCGGGGGTTTCAGGGGGGTCGGCTAATATAAGCCGTACCCCGAAAGTAAGACATATGTCTTACTTTCGGGGAAACACGGGGGTATTGCCGCCTCCTGCCCACTTCCGCGCCGCCCCCCTCTCCATACGTCACCCCCAGCACTTGTCAATGCCGCCTCCTCCTTAAAACCCGAGCCATAGACTTTTTACGGCTCGGGTTTTAACTTGCTGCCCGCGCGATCGGGCAGCTGAATGTCGGGTCTCCGGCTGTCAGTGACTGCCGGGGACCCTGAGGAGAGGATAGGAGCAGCTTTAGCTGCTTCTGTCTTCTCCGATGTGTTTTTACACAGCGTTCAATGAACGCTGTGTATAGGAATAGAGACAGCAGCAGCGGCGCTGTCTCTATTCCTCCCGGTGATCATGTGACAGGTCACATGATCGCCGGGTCCCGTTAGTGACAGACTGCTGCTGGGTCTAACAAGACCCAGCACAGCCCTATTAGTGACAATCGTCACTATGAGAGGGCTGATTTCCCCTGTAACTGGGGCTGCTGTGCAGCTCCAGTTACAGGGGAAAAGATGGTGTAAAAGAAAGAAAAAAATATATATAAAGTTCCCCAAAGGTCTTTTTTGACCTTTGAGGGACAGACCATAGTAATAAAAAAATAATAAATAATAAAGTAAAGTGCAAAAAATTCGACAATTTTTTTCTAATATAAGACATACCCCGAAAGTAAGACATAGTGGGGCTTTTGGGGATAAAAAGAAAGTAAGACACTGTCTTACTTTCGGGGAAACACGGTAGTATTTCAGTTTATAATGTGGGGGTATGTGTAAATTGGGCAAAGTACATCAGGACATAATAAGAGCGCCCGATCTTATCCGCTTTTGGACACTGCACAATTTCTGTCGCTATATTCTGAGAGCCAGAACTTTTTTATTTTTTTCTTCACCGGAGCTGTTTGAGGGCTTATTTGTTGCGGAACAATCTGTAGTTTTCATTGGTACCATTTTAGGGTACATGTGATTTTTTTTATCACTTTTTATTAGATTTTTTTGCCAAGCAAAGTGACAAAAAACATAAATTCTGAAAATGTTTTTTGTCTTTTCTTTTTTTTACAGTGTTCACCGTTCGCTATAAATTAGATTTTACTTTATTCTGTGGGTCGATACGATTACATCAATACAAGATATATATTGTTTTTTTATGTTTTGTGGCATTTGCGCAATAAAATCACTTTTCGATAAAATTATTTATTTTTTGTGTCACCTTATTCTGAGAGCCATATCTTTTTTATTTTTCAGTCAAAAAAGCTGTGTAAGGGCAAGCTTTTTGCGGGACGGGTTGTAGTTTTTATTGGTACTATTTTGGGGTACATGCGACTTTTTGATCACTTTTTATTCTATATTTTTGGAGGGGTGGTGACCAAAAAAATAGTGATTCTGACATTGTTTTTTAATTATTTTTTTTGCGGTGTTCACCGTGCGGGAAAAATAATATTATAGTTTTATAGTTTGGGTTGTTAAGAACGCCGTGATAGCAAATATGTGTATTTTTTTTTAACATTTTCATTTTTTTCCTATAATAAAATACTTATTATAGGAAAAAAAACATTTTTTGTTTTTGTAACTTATAACTTGTTCTTACACTTTTATAAAACCTTTTTATTACTTTTTTTCTTTACTTTTTACTTGTTTTACTTGAAGACCTGCAGCACTGATGGCTGCTATAATACATTACACTACCTAGGTAGTGTAATGTATTATAAACTGTCAGTGTGACGCTGAGAGTCACACTGACAGGAAGCTTATGAGGACCGGCCTCTGGCTGGTTCTCATAGGCTGCTGTGCATGGGAGACACGGGGGCTGTTGTATGGCCTCCGGTTTTGCCTTATAACCGACTGCAGCACCCGCAATCAGTCCCCAGGAAAGTTTGTTGTAGTAAAAAACTTTCCAGTTCGTTGCTACAACAAAATTTCCCTGCGATCTCATGACCGGGACCTGAACCGATTAGGTCCCGGTCATGTCTCCGGGACTAGAGGCAGGGGATAACAGGCGGATCCGGGTGTTAGCGCTACTCTGAGACACCCGGATCGCGCTTTTAACACCCACTGTGAATTCACGCTGGCGCTGCACAGAGCCCAGCAAGCGCCGACGTGAATTTACAGTGGCCGGTTGGGAAGTGGCCGGTTTAAAATTGACAACATCCGCCATGATATTATCTCCCAGTCCCCTAGTAATATCGATCCCCTTCCCTCCCGCACTCCCTCTCCTTCACTTTCAGCATTTGACCCAATAACAGAAGAAGACGTCTCTAGGCTCCTCTATTCTTCTCTGGGAAGAAAACATAGGAAAATGCGGATATTTTCTCTGGCGCAGCCGGTATTGGTTTCGTTCGTTCTGCCGAGTCATAGGACAAGGTGAGTTAGACAAATTTTTATTCCGTACAAGATACATCCAAAAATGTTCTCGTTTACAAAGAGATTCAAATCGATTTGCTCTAGATTCAGCAATTTGTTCAATTGGTATAATAGTAAAACAATCAAAATTATTATTGTGTACAAGTGTACAGTGTTTGGAAACACTGTGTAACAAAAATCTATTTTTACAGTTTGATCGATGTTTGTTAACACGACAATGTAGGTGTTGTGTTGTTCTTCCCACATATCAGACCACACTGACAATTGATTAGGTAGATTACATATTGCGATTGACAGTTCAGATTTGTCTCAATTTTATATTTATTTCCAGTTTGATTTGATTCAAAACTGTCAGTGTTAGTTATCATGCCACAGCAAAGACATGGGATGCGGCTCTGTATATTAAAATCTATATTCAATGTACAGTTTTTCCTAATTCGCATATACTGACTATATGGTATATTCTTTAACCATTTTGAGTAGTGTCCACTGTTAAAATCTAAATAGCTATTACTATCCACTTTTTTAAAATGCATCCATGTAATAATTCTCTGTTCTGTCCTTGCAACGACTAGATCTAAAAAGTGTATCTCATTTTTTTGGATATTAAAAGTAAAGGTAATTCTTCACATATTTTTATTTAGTGATTGGCAGAAAGATGTGGCAGTAGATATATCCCATCCCAAATAAAAAACAGATAGTCTATATATCTTTTAAAAAGTACAATATGGGTAGTTGCCCATGGGTGTTGCCAAATATGTGTTTCTTCAAACCTACCCATAAAAATGTTGGCATAGCTGGGCGCCACTCTTGTCCCCATTGCAGTGCCTTTAACCTGGTGATAAATATTATGATCGAAGGTGAATACATTATTTTTTAAAATAAACTCCATGCTTTTGCATAAAAAAATCGTTTTGTGGTAATAGTAGGTATGGGTCTCTATTTAACAGCATTTTTAGGCCAATTACATGTTTGATGTTGCTATACAAAAAGCTCACATCTAAGGTAATGAATAATACATTTTCTCTGTCATTAATTTAATTCAGATCCTTGATTAATTGTGTGGAATCTTTCAAATAACTAGGAAGTTCCACTACATATTTTTGAAAAATTATATCCAGGTAGTGAGAAAGGTGACATGTGGGTGATTGTATCCCCGAGATAACAGGTCTGCCAGGTTTTTTTTTTTTAATGTCTTTATGGATCTTTGGCAGATGGTAAAAGAAAGGCATATTTATATTGGTTGGAATAAGGTAGTTTTTTTCTTTTTTTATTCAAAATCTTATCAGAAAATGCCTGGTTGACCATTAGTTTTAATTTTTCTATAATCGTGGGTAGTGGATTGTGTGTTAATTTAATATAATAATTTGTGTCTGATGAAATATTAATAGCTTCGGAGTGATAATCTGTAGTGTTTTGCACTACAGTTCCTCCACCTTTATCCGCTGATCGGATGATGATTTTCTCATTAGTTTTAAGACTTTTTAGAGCTAGTTTTTCATTAATGGTTAGATTATTTTTCCCCGGAAATTTTGTAAGTATCAAGGCTTTCTAGATCTTTGAGATCTTTGAGCAAAATGTCACCACAATATGCTAACCTGTTCATGGCCAAACTAGAGGAAGAGTTTTTATCAACCTGCGCAACTAAACCTCTAGCATATTTCCGGTACATTGATGACCTGCTGATGATCTGGACAGGCTCTGAACATGAACTGCTTTCTTTCCATAAAAACGTCAACAAGTTCCATCCTACCATAAAACTCACTCTCAACTACTCTACATCTCAAATACATTTTCTGGACATGACCATATACATGAAAGACAATACCATACAAACAACAATCTACCATAAACCTACAGGCCGTCCAGCATATCTGAGATGGAACAGCTTCCATCCGAGACACATAAAGAAATCCATCATCTACAGCCAGGCTCTGCGATACATACGGATCTGTTCAGACTGTGAAGACACAAAACAACACCTGCTATCACTGAGAAATACATTCTTACAACAGGGATACCATCCAAGGATTATAGATGATCAGATCTACAGAGCAACAAGAATTCCAAGGAGCAATCTTCTGGAGTACAAAAAGAAGGAAGACAACAGCAGGGTTCCCCTAGTGGTCATATACAACCCCCAAATGAACATCTTGAGGAAAATTGCTGCTGATCTCCAACCTATATTTAACAAAGACAATAAACTGAAGGAAATATTCCCAGATTTACCACTCCTTGCCTACAAACAGCCACCAAACCTAAGGAATCTCCTGGTCAGAAGTGCCCTCTCAGCACCATCAGAGACTGGCACTTTTCCTTGCAACAGTAGAAAATGCAAGACCTGTACCAACATCTGGTCATCAAACACCATCCAGATACCAAACACGCAGCAGGACTATAAAATCACTGGCACGTTCTCCTGTACATCCTCCAATGTAGTGTACATGATCCTATGTACAAGGTGCATCAATAAAGGAATCTACATTGGAGAAACAATACAAAAACTACAAACCAGGATGAATCTTCACAGACATACAATAAAACAGGAGGTGGATACACCCGTGGGAAAACATTTCTCTGGACCTGATCACAGTTTGGCAGATTTAAAGGTACTCATTCTGAAGGGTCATTTTAAAAACAACAGAGAAAGAAAAATTTGGGAATTCAAGATGATGATAAAATTCCAGTCATTGACACAAGGCCTCAGTCTAACACCAGGATTTATGAGCCACTACATGGACACACTGTCAAGTCCCCCATCAGACTGACTCCAGATGCCTTAACTCCTAAGTCATCACCCCTATAACCTCAGTTTTATTGCCCCGGCTTATCTTAATGATGTATCACCTCATGTACTAATTGTCTTTGTTTAACATCTAAATGTTGTGCTTTTTTCTAAGTCATTCATTTGTAAACTGCCTGAAGAAGGGGCCTCTGTGCTCTGAAAGCTTGCATATAGAACTTTTATGGTTAGCCAATAAAGGTATCATACCTATTATACTTTTGTCTTTTTTGACACAAAAGTATTTAACATTTCATATTGTCTCTGGCTAACACGGTACTACACTATTTTTTACTGTGCTAGACTAAATGCTAAAATGTATTATTAAAATTCCCTTGATTTGCTATGGGATAAAATTTTGATGCAGGTTTTAAGTCTGTGTGCCTCAACGGATCCGTTTGGACCATTTCTGGAACAGTATCTTTATTTGAAACTCGTAATTTCGTTGGTGGACTTATTTTTCATAGCTGTAATTTGAAAATATCTATGTAATGTCAAATTCCTTGTAAATTTGTGTAAATCCAAAAATAGATCGAACCCATTAGTGCTAGTGGTGGGGCAGAAAGATAATCCTTTATTAAAGAGGCTCTGTCACCAGATTTTGCAACCCCTATCTGCTATTGCAGCAGATAGGCGCTGCAATGTAGATTACAGTAACGTTTTTATTTTTAAAAAACGAGCATTTTTGGCCAAGTTATGACCATTTTTGTAGTTATGCAAATGAGGCTTGCAAAAGTCCAAGTGGGTGTGTTTAAAAGTAAAAGTCCAAGTGGGCGTGTATTATGTGCGTACATCGGGGCGTTTTTAATACTTTTACTAGCTGGGCGTTCTGATGAGAAGTATCATCCACTTCTCTTCAGAACGCCCAGCTTCTGCCAGATCACGCTGTGACGTCACTCACAGGTTCTGCATCGTGTCAGACGAGCGAGGACACATCGGCACCAGAGGCTACAGATGATTCTGCAGCAGCATCAGCGTTTGCAGGTAAGTAGCTACATCGACTTACCTGCTAACGCCGATGCTGCTGCAGAATCAACTGAAGCCTCTGGTGCCGATGTGGCCGACACGATGCAGGACCTGTGAGTGACGTCACAGCGTGATCTGGCAGAAGCTGGGCGTTCTGAAGAGAAGTGCTGCGTAATATGTTGGCGCTATATAAATAAAGATTATTAATATCTCGCGAGATCCCGCTGTACTGTCACATACTCCCATATTAACTTTACCGAAGTGTCTTGAGAGTAAAAAGACATTGCCTCCAGCCAGGACGCGATGTCTATTCACACTCCTGACACTTCGGTAAAGTTTCTTGGGGACTTGCTCACACAGCACGGCGTGATCTCGCGAGATCACGTGTGCTGTCATTCACAGAAACTTTACCGAAGTGTCGGGAGTGTGAATAGACATTCCATCCTGGCTGGAGTCTATTCACTCTCAAGACACTTCGGTAAAGTTGATGTGGGAGTATGCGACTGCACATCGTGATCTCACGAGATCACGCTGTGTTGCGAGTACTGCTAAAAATGAATGGAGAGAAGTGTATGACGCTGATTGGTCAGCGTCATACACTTCTCTTTACAACGCCCAGTTGGTAAAAAAGAAAAAACAAGCCCAGTTGTCTATTAAGAAAGTAATTAGCATAAATCTAAAATTGTGCATAACTTGCTCAAAATGTATTGTTTTTCAAAATAAAAAACGCTGTTGTTATCTACATTACAGCGTCGATCACATTATGTAGGAGATAGGGCACTTATAATCTGGTGACAGACCCGCTCTAACTTGTCCTCAGAATGAAGATAGAAAAGAACACTATAGGCTGCGTTAGGCCTATAAGGCGCTGGGAAGACTCCCTGCGCAGTCCAGCGTGATGACATCATGAATTTACCAAAACTTTCGGATTTTTGTTCATAACTCTGGTAATCCATGGGCTGTATTGGATCTCTGGCCTACTAGAGAAAGGATGTCAGCCTGACCTTTCAGTGCAGACGGTGCAATGACGTCACTGCCAGCATGCAGAAGACTCAGCCGCTTGTTATGGGAACAGAGTTATTTGAGTTTCAGTTATGTTATTTTATTTTCATTGAGGCAAAGGAGGCACTATTAATTTAGGAGGTCTAACTACTATATGGGGGCACTATTAATAAAGGGGGACCTAACTTGTATACGGGATACTATTAATGGAAAAGCACCTAACGACTATATAGGAGCACTTTTAATGGAGGGGTATAACTACTATATGTGGGCACTATTAATGGAGGGGGCCTAACTTCTATATAGGCGCACTATTAATGGAGAGGTGTCTAACTGCTTTATGAGGCACTATAAATGTAGAGAGACTAACTTCTATATGGGGGCACTATTATTAGAGGGTGCCTAACTTTTTTATGGGAGCACTATTAATGGAGTAGGGCCTAACTTCCATATGGGGCACTATTATTGGAGAGGCACCTAACTACTACATGGGGCACTAAAAATGAAAGGAGCCTAACTTCTATATGGGAGCACTATTAATGGAGGGGGCCTAACTACTATATACTATGCTGCGCCCTATATACTATGCTGCCCATTATATACTGTGTTGCCCCTTATATAATATGCCTCTGTATGCGCCTGTGTGGGTAGAGTGTTATCACTGTGTTATCTGTGGTGTTACATAGGACTACAGGTGAAATTTACTGCATTATCTGTACTGTGTATATATGTGCCTGTGTGGGTATATATGGGTCTGTATGTGAATGTGTCGATGTGCTTGCATATATGTGCCTATTATGTATTTGTACACGTTCCTGTATGTGTGTGTGTGTATTGACATATATATATATATATATATATTTTTTTTTTATATTTATATTATATGCTTGATAAAGGTCCTATTGTTGGACAGAAACGTCGCTGTTTGATGGCTGAATAAACGCCACAATTTTTTCACATTTGGAGTGCTCAAAGATTTCTACTTTTCTATATTGCTCTGCCCTTGGATCGGGACGACTTGCTTGTCAACCCATACATCTATACTTAGTAAGTGCTGCTGCTTTCTGTTGTTTTATATATACATACAGTGAAGGAAATAAGTATTTGATCCCTTGCTGATTTTGTAAGTTTGCCCACTGTCAAAGTCATGAACAGTCTAGAATTTTTAGGCTAGGTTAATTTTACCAGTGAGAGATAGATTATATTTAAAAAAAAAAACAGAAAAGCACATAGTCAAAATTATATATATTTATTTGCATTGTGCACAGAGAAATAAGTATTTGATCCCCTACCCACCATTAAGAGTTCAGCCTCCTCCAGAACAGTTACACGCTCCAAATCAACTTGGTGCCTGCATTAAAGACAGCTGTCTTACATGGTCACCTGTATAAAAGACTCCTGTCCACAGACTCAATTAATCAGTCTGACACTAACCTCTACAACATGGGCAAGACCAAAGAGCTTTCTAAGGATGTCAGGGACAAGATCATAGACCTGCACAAGGCTGGAATGGGCTACAAAACCATAAGTAAGACGCTGGGTGAGAAGGAGACAACTGTTGGTGCAATAGTAAGAAAATGGAAGACATACAAAATGACTGTCAATCGACATCGATCTGGGGCTCCATGCAAAATCTCACCTCGTAGGGTATCCTTGATCCTGAGGAAGGTGAGAGCTCAGCCAAAAACTACATGGGGGGAACTTGTTAATGATCTCAAGGCAGATGGGACCACAGTCACCAAGAAAACCATTGGTAACACATTACGCCGTAATGGATTAAAATCCTGCAGTGCCCGCAAGGTCCCCCTGCTCAAGAAGGCACATGTACAGGCCCGTCTGAAGTTTGCAAATGAACATCTGGATGATTCTGAGAGTGATTGGGAGAAGGTGCTGTAGTCAGATGAGACTAAAATTGAGCTCTTTGGCATTAACTCAACTCGCCATGTTTGGAGGAAGAGAAATGCTGCCTATGACCCAAAGAACACTGTCCCCACTGTCAAGCATGGAGGTGGAAACATTATGTTTTGGGGGTGTCTCTCTGCTAAGGGCACAGGACTACTTCACCGCATCAATGGGAGAATGGATAGAGCCATGTACCGTCAAATCCTGAGTGACAACCTCCTTCCTCCACCAGGACATTAAAAATGGCTCGTGGCTGGGTCTTCCAGCACGACAATGACCCGAAACATACAGCCAAGGCAACAAAGGAGTGGCTCAAAAAGAAGCACATTAAGGTCATGGAGTGGCCTAGCCAGTCTCCAGACCTTAATCCCATCTAAAACGTATGGAGGGAGCTGAAGATCAAAGTTGCCAAGCGACAGCCTCGAAATCTTAATGATTTACAGATGATCTGCAAAGAGGAGTGGGCCAAAATTCCATCTAACATGTGTGCAAACCTCATCATCAATTACAAAAAAACGTCTGACTGCTGTGCTTGCCAACAAGGGTTTTGCCACCAAGTATTAAGTCTTGTTTGGCAAAGGGATCAAATACTTATTTCTCTGTGCACAATGCAAATACATATATATAATTTTGACTATGTGATTTTCTGTTTTTTTTTATTTTTTTATATAATCTATCTCTCACTGGTAAAATTAACCTACCCTAAAAATTGGGCAAACTTACAAAATCATCAAGGGATCAAATACTTATTTCCTTAACTGTATGTATATATTCCAGAATGTGTGTATATCTATTTTCATGTTTGTCTAAACATGTGCCTTTATGTATGTACTGTATATATGTTGGATTCACTGGTGTGATATATGAGTAAAATATAACATTTATTTATAACTCTCTAAAAACAGGGGTACAATCACCACTGTGAAAAAGCCCCACCGTGTGTATAAAAACGTATTAAATAATAAACTCTGAGTTCTAATTCAATTGTGAACCTACTATAGCTCAGTGTTCAACAAGAATATCAATACGGAATCAGCATTTGAAAAATGGGCATAACAATAGTCTTGACCCTAATTCACACTAGAGTCCGTGATAACCGCACCGGAAGCTCCTAGTGTTGAGGTATACAAACAATGCTAGTGTTCCCAATGCTAAAAAATTCCTATTCACAACCGACTATTGTTATGCCCATTTTTCAAATGCTGATTCCGTATTGATATTCTTGTTGAACACTGAGCTATAGTAGGTTCACAATTGAATTAGAACTCAGAGTTTATTATTTAATACGTTTTTATACACACGGTGGGGCTTTTTCACAGTGGTGATTGTACCCCTGTTTTTAGAGAGTTATAAATAAATGTTATATTTTACTCATATATCACACCAGTGAATCCTTTAAAATTGTTATGTTGTGGGAGCACAATTGAATGTATCTTTGAAATACAGTGAATTCATACTGTATATATGTTCCAGTATGTACGTGTAAATATATGTGGTTAATTTTTGGTTTGTGCAGGGCAGCAATAAAGAGTCCCGCACAGGGCTCCATCCAAACTAAGGCCGACCCTGGGAATCTTAAACGGGTACTGCTATACAGTGTGAAAGAAACCTGCATGTCAGCTGCAGACATCTCTGCTGAGGTTATCTGAGCTATTTGGAGATTTCTATGCAGAATCCACTACGTCGCCTACTCTTTCTGTATCAAACAGTACCAAAAGCTGTCTGTAAAAAGTGGTAATAATGCAATATTTCTCAAATGATTCATCAGTGGCCTTAAAAATAAAAAACTTGTGGAGCGTCCAGGCCGAACAGATAAAAGGGGCATTAATTAGGAATGATTAGAGCAATGCCAGCAATGTGTCTAACTTACACGAGCAATGGCAAGAAGACATTAGAGAGCTGATTTTGTACTTTAATGTTTTGCTGCTCTCGTTCACTGGAATTAATGAAAATTTATAGCTGCAACGAGATCTGCCTGTGACAGCCTCATTTGTGACCTTGTTTCTGTGAAAGTCTTTTGTGATGGATCTGTGTACGAGTAAGTCCCTGTGTGACAACCCGTGGGCTTCAACTGAGGAATTTAAACACTCTGAGCTCTAGGTTTCCAAGCAACAAACTGTGTTTTACTTAAAAGTGATGTTACAAGAAGCATTTTCTTTTCCTGTCTTTCTTGAGGGTCAATAAATCAAGGTATTTGGCCGCTGGGTTTAAGTCGCACTTTAGTGTCAATAAGGGGGAGTTAGGTGACACTGAAATTGCACATGACATATTTCATGCCATTATCCTCTGCTTTTTTAACTCTCAGGGTGACATCTTGGTCGTCATCTGAAGTAAAACCAAACTGTCTTAGTAATAAGATCTGTACAGACAAACACACCAATCTTATAGGTTTGTGACTGAAATTTTTTGTAGTGTGTCAAGGCAAATAATAACAGCTTCCCGCAAAATCACAAAAATGTACGTCATGGGAAAGTCAACCTTCCGCATTCCAACATACATATATACTTACATACCCCGCATCTGTTCCCATGCAATCACTTGGGAGGGCAGCTTTGTTAGATAGCTGCCCTCGCACTAAAATCTAGAATTGGAAAGAGAAGTGATCCCGCACATTTAACCCCTTCAGCACTGCAATTAAAACAGATCATGGAGTTGCCAAAGGGAAAGGGTTCCCATTGTTAATTGCTAGTCACCCTCCTGACTATGCAATCACTGGGACTGACAGTTTTATATTGTCAGCCGGGGCTGTGCTGTGATAATGCCTCTTAAGCAATTAGGCACAAACAACAATATAATGCGAGGAAATTCTAAATAGAAAACTTAGAGGCACTCACCGACTTTGCAATAAATTTATTTTATTCAAGATCTTGGTCTATGATGTGGAATAAGCCTATGGCCGTTTCGCGTGCGTTCACGCTTTGTCAAGGCCCTGTCGTCACTTCCTTTTCCAGCCCTTTTTATCCAAATATCAATGCTTATTGTTTCATAACAAACTTTCAAAATAACAAGCAGAAAAGTACACAACATATGATGATAGGTAATACACCGTAATAATTTCATAGCATAAAATAACATTGTATTGTTTTTCTTTAAAATAACAAGGTTTATGTTATGAAAGCACTCAGGTCATTTCGGTCATTTACCCCTTCCCTCTTTGGCCACTTTTGACCTTCCTGACTGGGTAGGATTTCTCAAATCTGACATGTTTCACTTTATGTGGTAATAACTCTGGAATGCTTTCACCTATCCAAGCGATTCTGAGACTGTTTTCTCGGGACACATTGGACTTTAAGTTACTGGCAAAATTTGCTCGATATGTTCAGTATTTAATTGTGAAAAACACCAAAATTTAGCGAAAAATTGCAAAAATTAGCATTTTTCTCAATTTAAATGTATCTGCTTGTAAGACAGGCCGTTATAACACACAAAATTGTTCCTAATTAACATCCCCCATATGTCTACTTTAGATTAGCATTATTTTTTGAGCATCCTTTTTCTAGGACGTTACAAGGCTTAGAACTTTAGCAGCAATTTCTCACATTTTCAAGAATATTTCAAAAGGCAATTTTTACAGAGGCCAGTTCAGTTGTGAAGTGGCTTTGAGGGCCTTATATATTAGAAACCCCCAAAAAGTCACCCCATTTTAAAAACTTCACCCCTCAAAGTATTCAAAACAGCATTTAGAAAATGTCTTAAACCTTTAGACATTTCACAGGAATTAAAGCAAAGTAGAAGTGAAATTTACAAATTTCATATTTTTTTGCAGATATTAATTTTCAATACAATTTTTTTTATAACACAGAAGGTTTTACCAGAGAAATGCAACTTAATATTTATTACCCAGGTTCTGCAGTTTTTGGAAATATCCCAGATGTGGCCGTAGCTTGCTACTGGAATGAAGCACCTGCCTCAGAAGCAAAGGAGCACCTAGAGGATTTTGTGGCCTTATTTTTATTAGAATATATTTTAGGCACATGTCAGGTTTAAAGGGCTCTTGCAGGGGCAAAACAGTGAAATTCCCCCAACAGTGACCCCATTTGGAAAACTACACACCTCAAGGAAATTATCTAGGGGTATAGTGAGCATTTTGACCGCACAGGTTTTTTACAGAAATTATTGGAAGTAGGCCGTGAAGATTAAAATCTAAATTTTTTCAAAGAAAATGTAGGTTTAGCTAATTTTTTCTCATTTTCACAAGGACTGAAGGAGAAAAAGCACCATAAAATTTCTAAAGCAATTTCTCCCGAGTAAAACAATACCCCAAATGTGGTCATAAACGGCTGTTTGGACACACGGCAGGGCTTAGAAGGGAAAGAGCGCTATTTGGCTTTTGAAGATCACATTTAGCAGGAATGGTTTGCAGAGGCCATGTCACATTTGCAAAGCCCCTGAGGGGACAAAACAATGAAAACGCCCAAAAAGTGACTCCATTTAGGAAACTACACCTCTTGAGGAATTAATCTAGCGGTGTAGTAACCATTTTGACCCCACAGATGTTTCATAGAATTTATTAGAATTGGGCAGTGAAAATAAAAACAATCCTTTTTCTTCAATAAGACGTAGCTTTAGCGCAAAATTTTTCATTTTCTCAACAAATAAAGGAAAAAAGAACCCCAAGCTTTGTAAAGCAATTTCTCCCGATTACGGCAATACCCCATATGTGGTCATATTCTGCTGTTTGGGCACACGGCAGGGTTCAGAAGGGAAGGAGCGCCATTTGGGGTGCAGATGTTGCTGGATTGGTTTCTGGGCGCCTGTGGGCCCAAAACATTGGAAACACGCCAAAAGTGACCCAATTTTGGAAACTACACCCCTCAATGCATTTACCTAGGGGTGTAGTAAGCATTTTAACCCTGCAGATGTTTTGTAGAAATTAGTGTGCACTCGATGTTGCAGAGTGAAAATTGGATTTTTTTCCATAGATATGACAATATGTGGTGCCCAGCTTGTGCCACCATAACAAAATAGCTCTCTAATTATTATGTGGTGTTTCCCGGTTTTAGAAACATCCTACATGGGGCACTAATCTTTGACCAGGCTCAGGAGTGAAAGCATACCATGTAAAATTGAGACCTAATTTGGCGATTTAAAAAGTATTGGTTCACAACTGCAGAGGCTCAGATGTGAAATAATAAAAAAAAAACCCTGAGAATTGACCCCATTTGGAAACTACACCCCTCAAGGCATTTATTAAGGGGTGTAGTGAGCATTTTCACCCACAGGTCTTTGCCATAAATGATTGCACTGTGGATGGTGCAAATTAAAAATTTCTATTTTTCCCTAGATATGCCATTTCAGTGACAAATATGTCATGCCCAGCCTATGCCACTGGAGACACACACCCCAAAAATTGTTAAACGGGTTCTCCCGGGTATGATGATGCCATATATGTGGAAGGAAACTTCTATTTGGGCACATTGTAGGGTTCAGAGCGGAGGGAGCGCCCTTTGGCTTTTGGAGAGCGGATTTTGCTTTGTAGTAGATTTGTTTGATTATTGCTGGTGTTTACATTTATAATGTGTGGGTACATGTAAGCTGGGCAAAGTACATCAGGGGCATAGTCAGGTGGCATAATAATGGGGTAAAAAAACAATAAAATGATCCATAGATGTGTGTTATGCTGATCCTTTCGGCACTGGCCGGTGTCACACTGATATATGGCATCCTTTCTTATCCCCCTTTTGGTCCACACTCCGCACCTTTGCAGTTTGGGGAATTTTGCTGGGAAAGTGTTGTCCTGGTATAATACGGGCACCCTCGCTTCCAGCAGATATGTTTGGGCCCTCTCCTTCCTGGTTCCCTAACTTTAGGTCCTTGATAAATCGCCTCTTGAAACAGAAGAAATGTTCCCCTCGGGCCAGCACAACTGCATATTTTTTATTTCCAGACTTATTGGAGCCTTAACTAATATTATTTTTTTATAGACGTAGTTGTATGAGGGCTTTTTTTTGCGGGACGAGTTGTAATTATTATTGGTACCATTTTCGGATACGTGCGACTTTTTGATCACTTTTTATTCCAATATTTGTAGGTCAAAGTGACCAAAAAACAGAAACTCTAGTAAAGTTTTTTACGCTGTTCATCGCGTGCAATAAGTAATATAATATTTTGATACCTCAGGTCGTTACGGTCGAGGCGACACCAAATACGTATGGGTTATTATTATTTTTCAATAATAAAGGACTTGATAAGAGAAAAAGGGTGATAGTGTTTTATTTTTTTACTTGAAACTTTTATTGTTTTCAAACTTTTATTTTTTTCACTTTTTTTTACACTTTTTTTATACTTTTTTTTACACTTTTTCTCAAGTCCCACTAGGGGACTTGACGGTCAAACTGTCATATTTATTTTTTTTCTAATACATTGCACTACCTACGTAGTGCAATATATTAGATCTGTCAGTTATTCACTGACAGCAAGCCGACTAGGCTTCGCCTCCCGGCAGGGCCTAAATCGGCTTCCGTAAAGGCAGAGCAGGAGGCCATTGTGTCTCCTGTTGCCATAGCAGCAGTCGCCAGTCCTGATTGCCTGTCAGGGCTGGCGATCTGCTAGCAACCGCTAAGATGCAGCAATCGCTTACCATTGCTGCATCTAAGGGGTTAATGGCAGGGATCGGAGCTAGCTCCGGTTCCTGCCATTACAGGTGTATGTCAGCTGTAACATACAGCTGACTTCCAACGCTGATGACGCCGGATCAGCTCCTGAGCCGGCGCCATCTTGCCGGCGGCTACGGAAGCCGATCAGGCTTCCGTGCTAGGCAGTCCGGCAGGCCAGTATTAGGCCTCCGGTTGCCTTTGCGGCAAACCGGAACCCCGGCAATTTCATTGCTGGGGTTCCGATTAGCTGCAAACAGCTTAAATGTAGCGATCACGTTTGAACGCTGCATTGAAGGGGTTAATGGCGGGGATCGAAGCTAATTTCGGTCCCCGCCATTACAGCCGGATGTCAGCTGTCAGATACAGCTGAGATCCGGCGATCAGGGCCGGCCCTAGGATAGATGGCGCCCTGTGCGAAATGATCTTTCGGCGCCCCACCCCATCACTAAAAAAAAATGCCCCATAAAAAAATTATAATGCCCCTTTAGTGCCCCCATACAGTATAATAATAATATTTAATAATATAATATATTACAACCCCTTCAAGGACATAGTATTTTGTCCTCTAATTGTGCCCACAGTATTATGTCCCCTGTGGTACCCCTACACAGTATAATATCCGCTTAGTGGCCCCCACACAGTATAATGCCCCCCTGTAGATTTTGCCATATAGCCTCCCTGTAGACAGTGCCATAATCCCCCACCTCCTTTTTGTAGATCGTGCCATACAGCCCCCACACCTCCCCCTTGTAGACAGTGCCATACAGTCCCCCACCTCCCCCTTGTCGATCGGGCCATACAGTCCCCGCACCTCCCACTTGTAGACAGTGCCCCCAAACAAAAACATAAATTGTACTCACCTAGGCCCCGTTCCCATGACGAACTGAGCTGCTCCATGACGGGACCCTAGTACAGAGTTTCCCAACCTTTTCGGACTCGAGGCAGCACTGGAAAAACAAAATTTCCTCAGGGCCCCCCTACAAAAAATTGTTTTGAGAAAGACAGAAAATGGCTAAGAACAAGCACTCCACTCGTAGGGCATGTTCACACACGTTTTTTGTTAGGCAAAAAAAATCTGCCTCAAAATTCCTTCAGCAACTGACAGCGTTGTGTGACCTTTTTTTTGTTTTTTTTCTTAAGCTGTTGAAGCGAATGCAAAAGACGCAGGAAAAAAAGCTCCAAACGAGCGCCGCAGGTATCTTCTGCCTCCTGTTAATTTCAATCGGAGGTCAGAGGTGGAAACCACTTGAAGACCATCAGCCCCCCACTCACAGAAAAATGACCATCAACCCCCCAGTCACAGTAAAATGACCATCAGCCCCCCACTCTCAGCATAATGACCATCAGCCCACCACTCAGTAAAATGACCGTCAGACCCCCACTCACCGATTCCCCCTGTAGGTAGCACCACAGAGCCCCTTGTAGGTAGCGCCACACAGCCCCTTGTAGGTAGCACCACACAGCCCCTTGTGGGTAGCGCCAGACAGCCCCCTTGTAGGTAGCGCCACACAGCCCCCTTGTAGATAGCGCCACAAAGCCCCCTTGTAGATAGCGCCACACAGCCCCCTTGTAGATAGCGCCACACAGCCCCCTTGTAGATAGCGCCACACAGCCCCCTTGTAGATAGCGTCGCACAGCCCCCTGTAGGGAGTGCCGCACAGCCCCCTGGTAGGAAGTGTCGCAAAGACACCTGGTAGGGAGTGCCACACAATTCACAGCCCCCTCTGTCCATGACGTCATTGGCTACTCCTGGAGTGGAATCCCCTATCATAGAGTCTGCAATGCTGTGACCGGGGATTCCGCTTCAGGAGTTTTCCCTGATGTCACTGTCCATATATGGACAGAGGCATCAAGCAGCGCCCTAGGACCGTAATCCCTGGCCACATGGTGATTCCGCTCCTTCAGGGAGCTACGGTGGCACTATCCTGGAAGGGGGGGTTTGATATCTACAGGGGGGCACTATAGCAGAGCAAGGGAGGTATCTCCCTGCTCTTCTGTCTACTAGCGCCGCTGTAGCTGAAGGCGCTAGTAGACAGCAGAGCAGGGAGATATCTCCCTGCTCTGCTATAATGCCGTCGCTACCGCTATAGCAGCTACAGCAGCTGCTAGCGGCACCACCACCCTCATACCCGGTGTCACCGCTAGCAGCCGCTAGCGCTGCTACAGCGGTAGCGATGGCCACTAAGTGAAGAAGTGCCCGGGTGCGACTGCAGTTAATGTGTGTATCCCCGCTGGTTGTTGCAACGGCGCGGGGATACACACACCCGCTGGCGCCCCCCTTGCCGTTTGGCGGCTGGCGCCCTGTGCAACCGCACTGGTCGAACATAGCTAAGGCCGGCCATGCCAGCGATGATGGCACCGGCTCAGCTTCTGAGCCGGTGCCAAACATTTGGCGTAAGTATACAACATTTTGCAGGAAGCACTGGCTTTCCATGTCGTATACTTACAACAAATGTCGGGAAGGGGTTAAGACCAAGAGGTCTTAGTGCCCCTGTCTGTAGGATTATTTCAGCCCCTTTTTGTAGGAGAGTTTTATGTTTATCTCCTCCGGACATTATTGGCTTGATTTGAATTATACCTACAAACCACATACATCGTGCATTGTTTGCATGTTTCTCCTGCATATGTTGTATCAACCTAGGACATCCCTCACCTGTATTTAATGATCTTATATGTTCACGGAATCTTACATACATCGGTCGTATCGTTTTTCCACAATTGGAAACTATCGCATATACCACATACTGAGTTTTACAGGTTATCAGCTCATTTATCTCAAACTCTAAGTTAAGGTTCCTAGTGCGTATTATGGAATTGCAAAAATTGCATTGTCCACACTTGTGATTGCCTTTCGGCCCCATTGCTGATAGCCAATTTTCATTTCCTTTTTTTTTTTTGTGAAAAGCGTCCCTTAACCAGTATGTCTTTTACATTTTTACATCTACGAAAGGATACTATTGGTTGTCTAACTGTGACCTCCGCTAACAATGGGTCATTTTCAACCAAATGCCAATTTTTTCTGTTGCTACTAGAATTGCATCACTCATAGGACTGTGACCAAATGATAAAAGAAACTGTTTATTCTCTGTTATATTTGATTTTTTCTTCTTTTTGTTTTGTTGTAATAAGGATATTTGTTTATTTATGTTGCCTTATTTATTTATTTATTTCAGTTACGTATATAGCGCCAACATGCTTCTATAACAAGACCCGAAGGGTATCCCCTTGATTCCAATATTTTACTCATCTCATCTGTCTGTTCATAGAATACTTTATCACTGCTAT